>NW_024501237.1:10786114-12271999 GCF_017590055.1 Onychostruthus taczanowskii | reverse complement strand
TGCGGGGCTCAAGGGCTCTCGCCACCTGCCCGCGGCCGCCCGCAGTCCCGGTGCCGCGGGCGGGCGATGCGGGGGTGGCGGCCGCCCGCCCGCCCGCGATGTTCGGGGCGGGCAGGTACAGCATCCCGCGGCCCGTCACCAGGAACCTGGAGGACCTGGACTCGGTGCAGAGCGTCCTGCTGCACAGGTCAGTGCCCGGCACGGGGAGCGGGGGGCCGCGGCCCGAGATCGCTTCCCGAGCGCGGGAGGCTCCGGCACCCCTGCCCTTTCGCAGGGCAGGACCTGCAAGGCGGAGGGACAGCGGAGCCACCGAAGCCCCGGCGAGCTCCTCTTGTCGTGGCGGCAGGAAGGGCGAGGAGCCGGGGCTGCCCCTCTGGGCACGGCAAGGGAAGGGAAGGGGTGGCTGCCGCGGGGAGCCGAGGCGCCCTCAGGCTTCCCTCCCTCCTTCTTGGAGAAGAGGAGGACGTGCAGGTGAGGGACTCTTACATGTGCAGAGAAACGTGCTGATAACTCTTTCATATGGATTGATGCTGTTGCATCCATGCCATAAGCGTTTTGAACCCTTCTTTAAGGGCAGGGGATAATGTATTAACTCGCAAACAAATCCAAGAGGGATGGGAAAGAAATCCTTAAGTGGATGTACGGGAGGCGGCACACTATGAGAAGCAGCTGCTTTTCCTCCTGCATTCACCATCCCTAACAGGCGATTTTCCACGGTATCCCCCCACAAAGACATCTTGACAATAGGATCTTGCCCAATAGGCCCGTGCAGTATTCTGAAAGCCACCCTTAATGGCATTTTCCATGTGCTTAGCTGAGAGCCGCAGAAACTTTACAAAGAAAAACGCATCCCATTCAGCAGAATCCAAGAGAAGCTCATCTCCAGTTCTGCTAAAGTGTCCGTTTCCTGTTTCTCAGCCACGCTGGTTTATTTCCAGCTGCACAGAAAAAGCACACGGGCACTTCCAGTGCCAGCTCCAAGCAGCTCTTGCTATGGAAACTAACAAGTGGTTGTTAACTCCAGCTCAAGGCGTCAGCCGTGTGAAATCCATTCCTGTGAGCGCTGGGGATGCAAACACGGAGCATAGCAAGGAGGGCATGCTGCAATCAGCCTGCTCCGGCACGGCTCTGAGGCTGCTTTATGCGCAGTAAATGTGCTCGTGTGCAAACAGAACCCCATGGACTTTTCAGTGACTTAACAGAAAATGTTCTATTTCAGAGCCGGATTAAAAACATGCTGTCCCGTGGTATTGCTTATGTTAATATACTCTAAGTGGAATAAGGCTACTCATGCTTGAAACATTTGCATGTTGACTGACTGCAAATAATGGTTTTCTTTCATGCCTGACATGCCTGCTATGCATAGCAGGTGATCCTAAAAAAAAAAAAAAAAAAAAAAAAAGCAGCATTTAAAACATTTAAGGTGAAGTAAAAGCAGTAGGAAAATATAATTAAAATTACAGCTGCTTTTCATTCTGGAGAAAACTCTTAACTCTATTAGACTGTTTTTCAAAAGAATGGGATGAGTTGTACTACTCTTCCCGGATTTTTCATTACTGTCTTCCTGTTGGTTTTGTGTTCTTCTGAAATACCTTCTGTGATCAGAGCTGATACAGAAAGCTTAAGAAGTCAGAATATCCTCTTTCATTTATTGAGCACTAGAGTGTTTGCTCACAAAATTTCTGTTCCTTTGGTCCCAGAGATAGCTTTCATTCTCCGTGGACTCTGTTTACATGTAAATATCCCAATTAAAACGACAGCCCAGTGTCGCTCTTCAATTCACACCACTTTGCTGTGGATGGTCTCTACACGGTCCTGTCAGAGGAGCTGTGAACAGAAGATTCTGTAACCACAGCCTTACACGGTTTTATGGAAACGTGTAATCAAAACAATCTTAATTATTAAGGAATCCTTGTGAAATATGTATTTTGTCCTCTAAGAAACACTTGGGCAGGAGAGGGGAAAGTCCTGTTGTTGTCATTAATCTTTTAAAAAGAGGGAATTATTTCTGACATATTTTGCTCATGCTGTGCCCTGGAGGAATAAAAAAACCCCAGGAATCAATAGCTGAAATTTAATGTCACTCATATTTTTTTGTTTTTCTTTCAGTAAAGCAGGTGCTAGCAAGAAACACAACTGAAAAACAAAGATTAATTTATTTCCCTTTTAGTTTTATCTGCTTGTAATGTATCATGTTTTATCTGCAGTGCATCATTTGTGTCTGTGCAGCTGTTGGTAAAGCCTTCCTGAAAATATTAAGTGATCTGAAATCAAGAAAGGAAAAAATGAAACATTAACAAGTCACTTATGGCCTTCTTACCTCATTACCACTAATGAAGAGCTGTAATTTGAAGCGTGGAACCAGTGTGTCCTATACCCTGTCGTCTTTTAACTTCAGTCTCCTTCTGAATACAGGCATGGATCAAGGCAGGCAGTTATTTTTAAAGCACAAAAGCTTCTGTAACAGGTTAAGCCAAAAATAAAAAAAATATAAAAAAAAAAGTAACGAGAAACCCTTGCTCAGGAAATAAATTTCCACACGTGGATTTAGTTCTTTGCAGGAACAGCTAATCAGAACAACCTTCAGGCTTTAATTATCCTTGAGCACCTAGTGCTCATTACCCAGTTGTCCAGTGAGGGTGAGCAGTGCTATTGATGCCAGTGATACCCCCTGGCCGATTTTTACCATCTGCATGTTAAAAACAGCAACTTGGCATAGAAGGCTCATGGATTCCTTAGTGAGGAGCATCAGCCCCAGCTCCTCGGATTAAGTGCTAAGTGTCTGCCAGAAGACAAATTATTTCAAGTTTCATCCTAATATTTATGCCCAAGAAATGAGAGGTTTTCCTCTCAAGAGGGAGTGTGTGGGAAAATCTGTGTCTTCACTAAAATAAGATCCTGCTGTGTGAGATATATCCTGCAATCTTTAATTGTTCCCACAGCAGCAGAAATTCCACATTCATTTCAGCAAAGTCTTTAGGTGGCTCCCAGCTACTCCTCTCAGAGGACCAGAGCCTTCCATCATCCTTCCATTCACAATATGCTTATTCCTATAAAATAGCAAGTGGTGTAAAACCACTGCCTCCTTGAGAGAGAGTCTGTATTTCTCACTTAGTGAGCAAACAACTGGAACCAATTAATCAGCTCTTGAACTCAGGGAAATTTAACTAACACAGCACCATCTGGCATTGACTATCACTTCTGTACAGAAACACTTCAGTGTGCTGCTCGGAGTATTAAAAGTGCTTGCAAATGTAAGCATAATTAGGGAGGGTGAGACAGTAGATCTCACCTTCTAAATGAAACCATAGTAGCACAAGCTTTTTTCTTTAGGAAATGTTTCTGTCTCCACCTCTGGATAGGTTTGTAGTCTTAATAACCACGCAACTGTAATTTATCTGTGAAATCAGGCCTTGTCCAGGGACTTCAGAATGGCCCTTCAGTACTTAATATAGGTATTTTTACTCCAGTTGAAGCCTTAATCACACGGATGTGAGTCCAAAACATTTCTGTCTGTTAATTCACTTGAAATCACGCTTACTAATATATGCTTCCCTAAAGCAATTTCAAGTACAGCAATTTCATACCAGGATTCTGTCACTCCTCTGTAGTGTTCCAGGGCTATAAAACCTCACTGCTGAAGCTGTGCAAATATCCCACTGAGCAGAGATTAAATCCAGCACATGAAACATGTTCCAGCAATTACTCTCCATCCTTTTCCCTACTCACCATGTGTGTCCTGATGGGTTTACTGACACAGCTACACAGCAAGTTGTCTGCACGCCTGCCATAGGTCTTGTTTTTCATGGATCTGAATAATTTGAGTCCTGAAAACCGAGCGGGGGTGGTTTTTTGTGTGTCTCGACAGTGCATGATTTTACACGTGTAGACTGCACGGGCTATTTTAAGGTTCTTGTTTGGGTCTGTCACATCCTTGCTTCTCCTGAACCGCCCTGCTCTCCTGACAAACCTAAGGAGAGACAACCTTAATTTCTCACAGCTCGTTAAATTGATACAATAGCACATAAAATAAAGTACAGAGGGATCCCCTTGCTTACCAGGTGACTTTTTACCTCGTGTTTCGCCCTCCTGATCAGTGCTTGGTTACAGCGCTCTGAGCCTCACCCCACCCTCACCCCGGGTGCTGGCACCTTGGAATCAGGCAACTAAATAAAGTCTGGTTCTCCACGGCGCGTTCCTGTTGAGCCAGGGAAAGGCGACCGAGGGCGGGAGGAGGCCGGGCACACGGGAATTCCCGTGGCCATGGAGGATTTGCCCCCGGCGCGGAGGGACGGCCCCTCACGGCGGGGCGCTCGCGCGTCCCTCCGTTTCCATGGCGAGCGGGGCGCCGGCCAATGGGAGGGCGCAGCGCGCGTCACGTTGCCCGCCCCGGCGCTCGGCTGTCATGGCGTCCGCGGCGGCCGTCGGGAGTGGCGCTGCTGAGGGGATGGAGGCGGCCGGCGGAGGAGGCGCCGAGCCCGCGGGCACCGGCAGCGAGAGCGGCTCCGGCGGCTCCTCTCTGGCTGCCAGCTCCGAGTAAGCGCGGGGCCGCGGGGGCTCGACCGGGGTCGTGACGGGAGGGCTCGACCGGGGTGCGCGGCGGGAGCGCCCCGCCGCTGCTTGGCTGCGCTGGGCTGGGCTTGGCTTAGGTGAGCTGGGCTTAGCTGGGCTGGCTCTAGGAGCAGAGAGCCGTGCGAGGTTTCTGACCGCGTCTCCCTGCCGATAGCACGGTGTGGGCTCAGCCGCGGGCGCTCCTTGCGCCGAGCTCTGCATCCCCGCTGGGCAGCGCAGGCCGAGGAGGGACTTGGCACACGCTCTAGCAAAAAAGGTCTAGTCTTTCAGTTTAGTGCCCTAAGTCAGAAGGCAATTCTGTATAATACGTATTTTAAAGTTACCAATGCGACCTCCGGGGTTTTAGTTTATTTATATTTTTTTTTATTCGGATGAAGTTAAACTTACAACATTGACTTGGTTCCCTGTGTTAAAACAGCCGTGCTTTACAATTCGAATGTGTAAAGCACATTCTTCACACATCTTCAGGCTAAGTCAGAAGATAGTTCTGTAATAATACATATTTTAAAGTTGTAAATGCAACCTGCGGGGTTTTAGTTTATTTGTATTTTTTTTTTTTGTTGGAATGAAGTTAAACTTACAACAGCAACTTGGTTGTTTACAACTCACAACATTGACTTGGTTCCCTGTGTTAAGACAGCTGTGCTTGACATTTCAAGTGTGTATTTCAGGGTCCAATCGATAGCATTTCATTCAGCCTGTAAGTTTCATCAGGCTGTGCAGTGGAAGGGGAAAAAAAACGTTTAAGTGGGAAAAGTTAGAATTGTGTAGTTGATTTTGTAGTTGCCCTGTACCTCTGGCTCAGAGATAAAACTGTTGTACATACACCTACATTACTTTATTCCTATATTTATAAGCCAGAAATCAACTGTAACATTTCAGCTTGAAGCCATGTTTTCTTTTAATATTTTGTGTGTTTGGGTTTTTTTTTCTTTTCTCAGTTCTTTCATCTAAAATGCCTTTTTACTGTCATTCTTTATATATGTTAAGGGAATAAAGCTGTTCCACAGACATAACACGTCTACTACTTGCAATGACATGTATAGTACTTGTAATAATTTATCTACATAACAATTTATCCAGCAGAACTTGGATCCTTTCTAATTTATCTTTCTTTCATAAATGGACAATTTCAATCAGCACAGTTTTTCAGACATTTATCCTAAAGAGGAAATACCTGTGTGGGATGAGTGAAACTACTCTTAGAGAAATGCAGGCCTCCAGGATTTTTAGCTCCCTTGACTGAAGCTTCCAGTCCTAGAGGCAAGTTGAGGTTGTTGTGTAAGCACTTGTTTTGACACAAGAGAAAACAGATCAACATTAGATTTATTATTTTTTCCTTTTTTCTTGCCTTGTTTGGTTTAAATTTATTGTGACACTACAGTATTAGGGGGAAAAACCTCTCATGCTAGGTGCAGACTTCTTGTTTCAGATTTGCTTTTCCAGATGTCTGTGAGGATCTCTGTTGGGAAAGTGAGAGTTTTCTTACAGTACAGTTTCTTCTTGACTTCTCTGTGGAGTGGTTCTGTTTGGGTGAGCACAGAGTAAACACCAGACATTCCCACAACTTTTTTTTTTTTTTTTTTTTTTTGCCATTGGTCTGTATTGTTTTAATCAAAATAGAGAACAAAGCTGGAGAACATGAGTGTATGAACTCATGTCCAGGCTGAAATGTTGACATCTACCCCAAAGAAGAAACAGCTTTTCCAAAGATCAGTCTTTTTTAAAGAGGGAATAAAAATGCTATCATACATGACAGGAGTTCTTGCTAATGCAGATGAAATTTCTTTGTAAATTTCTAGTGTTTCCTTTTTTTTTTTTTTTTTTTTTTTTTTTTTTTTTTTTTTTTTGTGGTGGGGGGGAGCTCATTGGTTGATTTGGGGATTTTGGTTTTTTGTTTGTTTTGGTTGGGTTTTGTTGGAGGTTTTTTGCTTGTTTGTTTTTGCTTAATTTTGCTTACACATGCCAGAAGGTGGGAGCACTCCTTAAAAAGCAAACCAAGGAAAAACTCTTCTCCTGTTATTTCTTACCTACCACCTTCTGAGAGAAGTTGAATCACAAAGAGTGTGCCCTTGACAGCCTTTAGCTTTTGTCAGCATTCTGATACTTTCTTGAATAAGAACTCAGGATTTTGAAAATCACAAACTTGGATTTATCCCTCAGGTATAGCCAAATCATCACAAGTGGTGGCTCTTCTTTTAAACTATCTGTTTGGGTAAAAAAGCTAATAAATTAATTTTCTCAATAACTGGGGCTCCAGAAAGACAGTAATGCCAATGTTTTCTGTGTTGTTAGTCCAGCCAGATCCTCTTGTTGAGCCCTTAAAGGTACTCTGGTGCAATGTCTGTATAATCTTCTCCATTCAGCTAAACTTTTATAATTTAGCTGTGTTTTCAGATTAATGCTCTATTTGAATATTTGCTACTAGCTTTAAACCAGATTTGCACTCTTTATTCAGTGAAAGTAGTTCTAGTGTGAAATGTGTGAATGTGTGTTGACTTTAAACTACTATATTAATTATGATGTAAATCTACAGTCTCATTTTTATTTATATGATTTTTATGAAACAGAGAGACCTCTTTCTCATCTGCTTAGGAAGAATTAACTGGTCTTGTCTGTTCCTGAAAATCTTCCATGCAGAAAATTCCAGATAATTAAACCTATGAGTACTCTTCTTACTTTGGCCATCATGGATGCTTATCTATCTGCAGTAACACTCCATGGTTCTCCTCGAGGTTCGTTTGGTCTGTTGCCCCTCAGCAGGCAGTTTTTGGTTGTTTTTTTCTTCGTTTCCTCAGCCAAAAGAATATAATTTCCTTCAGTCTCCTTCCCTTTAAATGTGTTTGTAGGCTATATAGCATTTGTCTCTTTGCTCTGGGTATGTTCCATCTTTCTTAAAACCTAATATCCAAAACTGGACATGGCTGACACATCACCATTGCCAAATTAGGACAAAAAATTTTTTTGCACTGTGCTGATTATGTTTCTGTTATATCCTGGAGCTGCTTTGCCTTTGCTTTGCAGAAGTGTCTTGCTCTTGACTTTGGGTGATCCACACCAGCTGCCAGATCTCCTTCTGTAGCCGTGCTGCCTCTTTGCATTGTTAGTGTGTATTTTTGCAGATGCTGTTTGGAACTTGGGTTTTAAAAACTGTTACCTAGATTTTATCTTAGATTGTTTTGGGGTTTATTTTAATGTTAAATCTAAGTGATTTTTAAAATGTTTATCTTCCCTTTCCAAAGGACTGGCAGTGCAATCTGTGTTCCCATAGCATTACAGAATATCCTGAGATAGAAGGAGCCCACAAGGATAAAAAACTCCATCTTCAGGCTCTGCACAGAAGAGCCTCACCTCAAAAATCATGCCATGATTATATTACAAATGCATAAGGGAAAAATAATGGGAGAGAACAAATAGAATGGAATTTTTTCTCTTAAGAGGAAGTCCCATTGAGCACATGAATGTAATTACTAATTAAGACTTGCATGTCAGAGAAATGTTTGTTTTCTGAAAAGAGAATACTGCTTTTTGCAATGGCTGTTTTCCTCTAAGGCATTTGAAGAAACTGGGGAGAGGGATGTCTTTCCTTGCCATATCCATAATTTATATAAAACAAGCTCTAACCCTTGTGGCAGACTTAAAGCAGTTGAGCTGTCAATGTTCAGGAGGCAACTTTTTTTTTTTCCCCACTTTTTATTCCATCCTTGCACTCTCTCTGTCCCCTCCCTACTTAAAATAATCAGATCTCACTTGCACGGTGATCTTCCTTATCAGAACTCATTGATCATTCTTCTTTTTTTTCCAGTGACCTTGAGCCCGAGTGGTTGGATAGTGTGCAGAAAAATGGAGAATTATTTTATTTAGAATTAAGTGAAAGTGAAGAAGAAGTTCTGCTTCAGAACAGCTGTCCAGAAATGCCAGCAGTGAATCATGTCAGGTTTCGGGAAAATGAAGCTGAAATCATTCAAGAGGGATCACGCAAGGAAAGAAAGTATGAACTGAAGAAATGGACCAAAATGCTAAAAAAGAAGAGTCTTTTACCAAAGAGTTCTGGTAAGAAAGGTAGTGGCAGCTGCAGTGAGCACCCGTCTGGTCCTACTTCCATATTGAAGCACCGGTCTGCTCAGAAAATGGGTGTCACTGTTCAGCAAAAGTACAAAGATGTGTGTGTTTATGTAAATCCCAGAAAACTCTACAGTGCTGGGGAAGAAGAGCAGCAGAGGCTGCTGGAGGCCTTAGTAGGGATTGTCCATCAGTCTTCATGGAGCAGCAGAAGAGTGGAAAAACAAAGCAGGAAGGATAAAGCCACCAGAGGAGTCAGTGAAGAGAAGCTTGTGGTACATGGCTTGGTGCCAGGTAGTTCTGCAATGAAAACAGGTCAAATCCTGATTGGTAAGTAACTGAAGGAATAGCTAACTTCTGCACTCTTCCTTTAATATGAAGATTTATGGTGGTTTTTGCTTTTAGAGACAGCTGACTTGAATATTCTTGAGACGTAAGCAATTACATCAGTTCTCGAGGGGTTATTTTAAGTCAGTGTCATTGCATCTGATGGTTTGGTACCCAGTCAGTTTCACTGTGTTACTGATTTTTACAACACGTGGCATAACCTAAAAGGTGTTAATGCAGTAAGGAGATGACCATCCCTTAGTGTTCAGACACTGAGCAGCCTGGAGCAGGAAATACCCCACCACCACCTTTGACTTAAGATTTTAGCTGAGGAGTTGCTCAGTAGGTAAGTGGGACTGGAGCAAACCTATAATGTGCCAGATACTGTATTTAGATTTTGTTCTTCTCCACAGCATCCCCCTTAGATAAAAGCTTTGCTTTTATATGCTTTAAGTGGATTTTGTATCATAAAAATGAGGGGGAAAATACTGAGTAAGTTGCATTCTTACATTACAAACTTTCTCCACAGCCTTGTTTGGTTATTTTTCTGTTTAGCAAGTCCAACAGCAGCTTCCTCAGCAGTTGTGACTTTGGGAGGTTCCAAATCCATGGCAGGGCTGCAGTTTGGGGAGGCAGTGAGCCAGTACAGCCTTTATGGTGGTTTGGCAGCTCAGGCACTTCCATGAGCTGATGAAATAAGCTGGAAGGAAACTAACCCAGAAGAGAAATCGGCTATTTGTATTTTGCTGGTGCAGTAAGTTAAACTTGGGTCACAGAAGATCTGACAGGCACCCAAATGTGAATGATGGAGGGGAATGAACTGCTGTCAGGGGTAATGAGGGAGCAGAAATACTCCCACTCCCAGCACTGAGGCCACTCAAAACTTGGAACTCACAGGACATCAACCTCAGAGACAGTAAATGTGAGACAACCAAGCCATGTCTGTAAAGGGTGAAAGATTATGTAATTACCCTTGAAGCTGGTTGCTCACAGAGTAGGAGAGGAAAGATGTGATGTTGGTTAGAAGATCATTAAAAGTCTTAATGCTATAAGTAGCACAAATCCCCCAAAGTCAGCATGAGTGCTTTTGAAATTCCAGTGTTGTGTGTGTAAAAAGGCACATCGTGCTTCAACTGCCTGATTGCTCCAGCACGAGTTTTTGGTAGAGATGCTAAAGAATACTCCAGAGGGAAAATTGGATAACTTTCAAATTTTACCAGCAAGAACTGATTAGTCAAGATGTGGGGGAGGAAAGACTGAGTTTCAACTTGATCTGCTTAAGGGTGTTTAATCTAAGTAGTGTAAGAGTGGGTGTTTGTAACCTGTAAGTTAATTTTGGGACACAGATTTGTATATAACATTTTTGTGAGGGCAGGTGTGAAGTCTCAAGAGTGTAGGCAAGTACCAGATCCAGGAGATCAAGCTGACCTGACAAGAGACAGTATTTCATCTGCTGCACTTAATGTTTCCCAGACCTAGTGGGGATGAAAACTGTGGGGTTTCTTTTGTTTGTTTCAAATAGAAGAACATTTAACTTCATCTAAGAAGAGTCTTGCACTTTATTATGTCCCAGGCTATCATCAACCCTTGCCTTGTGTTTTTTGCACATTGGAAATGAAATAGTTCTAAGCATACTGGGGATATTCAGCTCTTAACTGGGAAAATGAGCTGTGCTCAGTGCCAACAATGGAAAATGTATAATTTTCATATAAAAATACTTTCAAATTATATATCTATAGTGAAGCTGAGTACTCTGGAATTTTTATGTGGTGTCTAGAAATAGGGATGCTTTGCATAAATTAGATGCTCAGATTTCAGTCTTGTCTGCATAAAGAATATACAGTAAAAAAAATGCTGTTCTTGTCAAAAATCTGTTGGGTTTACTGCCTCTGTACTGCACATCACAGGATGGGATAGCTGTGGTGTACACCTAAAGTTGTGGTGTACACCTAAAGCCTGATTTAGAAGCAACTACAGTTCAATAGATAGCTCCTGAGATCATTACAGGAGCTGAAGCCGCACAGAAAGTTCAAGAGCAGTAACAGCAGAACTTTGCCTTTCAGTGGTTCTTGATCAAAGCAGGTTTTAGGAGTCATGTGGAGAATTGTGGAAACAGCCAGTAAAGGATGTTTTTGTGCTCAGTTTGAAACTGAAGAATTAGCACAAAAGTGAGCAACTCCTTAGGCCATCACAGAGGAGGCATACCTGATCAGCAGAGCACAATCCTTGCTGGGGCTGCTCTGCTTATAACTTTGTTCATCTCCACTGACCTGTATGTGTATAAACATTAACCTGTTCTTGTTTAGCTTTATAATATTTCAGTGCTCCAGACCAGCTTGGCAGTAGTCTTTGTGAGGCAAATACAAATTATATTTTCCTTTAAAAATACATGCTTTACAATGACATCTGGTTGTCTTCCTGGTCACCAGTTTGCAGCAATCATTTTGACTGGCAAAGTGGTTTATGCTTCAGCATTTTTAGTGAAGTAACTTCTTTTTCAATCCTTAATAATCACTTTCCTCAGGTGGCTTCCCCCATTTGTTTTGAAACGTGTATCCTTTACAGCTTTGAACACTTCAAACATCTGTTTATTATTTGCACAATACACTTTAATTTTTGGTTTTAAGATTGCATATGGAAGTCGTAAGTCTTGTTGCTGTACTTTTTTAACCAAGTGGAATACAGGCACTGACCATATGAAAGTAAACACAACAGTTTTGCAAGTTAAAAAACCCTGCTGCTTTCTAACTCTAAGAAGATGGCACACTCTATCCATGTGTTGTTTATCAGTTAATTTATCTTTTTTTTTTTCCATTTAGCAGGCCAGCATCCATCTTAAATTTTCAAAACAAAAAAGCCCTCATTGATTTTTAAACTCGCTGCCACTTTCATTTTGGTTAAGATGAAATACAGTTGCTTCTATCTTGTGTTTTTTTAAATGTCTTTTGTATTTTTGGCAAAACATTTTCCTTGCTTCAGTTAATTTGCAACATTATGCAGAGCTTGGTCTGCTGTGGAAAACTTTGAGCATATCTTCAAAGGGAGAAAGCTTCTCAAAATACTCACATTTAGAACCAGACAAAAAAGGGTTGTGACAGGTAATGCCATTATAATTTGGTTCCCACCCCTCTTCAAATTGAAACATGTTGGCTTCATGCCAGGGAAGAGTTCTTTTAAATGCTGATGATCATCATCTTTACCATAGTACAAGTAAAAACTTAATTCCAATGACACTGAAAATACAGCAAAGCTCTTTTCGCTGACAAAGCATACTGTTGTTATCCTCTTTGAAAGTATCTTACTGCTCTCATAACCAAATAGCTCAGCATGAATCTTCCCACTTTATCAGTATGTACAATTGTCAAAAAAATGTGAAAAATCCCCACTGACAAGAAGTAATTGTGTTTGATAGTAAAGGTGGGCTATAATAATCTGGTTTTGAACATGTATGCAAAAGCTATAGTTGCTATTGCAAATTTAAATCGAAAGGTCTATATCCTTACAGTCCTGTCAGAAAAAAAAAAAAGCCCTTTAAAGGACCAAAATACTGGGAGAGTTTGTGATTTTTATGTGGAATTGCCATACATGGTGTATTTGTTGAAAAGACTCTCCAGAGTAGAGATGTTGGGCTCACAGGATGGAAACAGAGTTTGTGTCTGCTTTTCTGTGTTCTCACTGTGGCGTTTGCGATGTGGCTTTTATTCTTTTAATCTCCTCTTGAGGCACAGCAGCACTGGTTTGGATGAAAGCAGCCTGCTAACATATAAAACAAGTAATTGATCTGCCTTTCTTCAGTAGGAATGTATTCCATAGTTTGCCTTTTTAGGAAAGGCATATGGGAACTTTTCTAAGTGCTCCCACCAAGTCATTACTGAGAACAGAGAAAACTAAATATCAGGATTCCATGACAAAAGTGTCCTCCATCCTCTCCCATGGGAACAGCTTGATTTTCATGATATCAAAAAAACATGTGCCCTTTCCATCACGGTATGGAAGTGGTGCTCACTTGCCAGTCAGTGTCCCTGGGCTTAATCCAACGGGGATCTACTTTTAGAAATGGTGCTTGCAGGTTTGTCTCTAGGGAAGGGATGGTTAACAGAAGTCATAGTCTTGTGCCTCAAGTGGCAAAGAGATAGGCAGCTCTGAAATAAACATTCTAGGGATGTCAGCAGTGCCAAAGACTTTCCTAAACTCTGTCCTTAAAGAGGAAGGAATAATTCCAGCAGCTGTGTGCAGACTGGGTGTTTGAGATCAAGACACACTGGTCTTAGGTGCTGCTGACTGGATGGGAGAAGTCTCTTCTGATGAGAACAAATGAAATAGAGAGAATTCATTCAAAGTTCAGCCCTGCTTAACATTGTGCAGAGATCATATATGGATGTCTTACAGTTTCTTTGTGAACTGAGAATCTTTCCACATAAAGTGATAGCACTCAAAAGCTTGATCATTCATTATTAGGAGATTTAAGTAAAGCTTAATTCGTTCCTTCAGAAGAGTCATAGACTCATAGAACAGTTTGGGTTGGAAAAGTCCCTAAAAGTCATCTAGTCCTTTCCCCACACCACACCCATCCAACCTGGCCTTGGACACTTCCAGGGATGGGGCATCCACAGCTCTACTGGGCAACCAGTGCCAGGGCCTCAACACCCTCACAAGAAAGAATCTCTTGCTAATATGTAGTCTAAACTACTTTCTTTCAGAAGGACTAATTTTTTTTCTAAAGATAAATTTGTTGACTTAAGGAATGATATCCTGCAGCTGCCTGAAGAAAATTCCTTTCCTCTGTTGCAGTGGAATTGAATGATACTTTGTTCTGATGTTTCTCCCTGCATCTGCAATTCAGTGATGTTTTAGATTGGGACCAGCTTAATCAATTTCAAAAGTTATTTATTTTGTATATATTCTGTATACACTTTGATTTCATTTAACCTGAATTGTTTAAGTATTAGGTAAGTGAAATTAGATTAATACAATTGCATTAATTTTTTGACATAATGAATGCCTGAAGACCTGAATCAGTCTGTCTTTCTGTACGTTTTTCACCCTTGCTAAAGGGCAAGAAACAATTTTCAAATAAAATGTAGATGTCAAGCTCTTACAAAGTACAGCTTGCATGTATTAACTCTTTCACTGCAGTTAATTATCACACGGAGTAGATCTTGTGGTCATGTCCTGCTTTAAGACTACTCTGGGTTTGTAATTTTACACAGCTCATACTTTGCCCAGTAATGTTATTTGTTCTGTTACTTCATGGTCTTTATTCTTTGACTGCTGTTGTGTGTGGCAAAAAGAAAAGTAGCAAGAAATGCAAACACCCACCCCTTGCTGCCTCCACCTCCAATTCTGGAAAACCCACACTAATCAGTAAAGATTTTCTGTTGTGTATCAAGTTGCCCTTCTTTGATAGTGCTACGGCATTTTCTGGCAAAAGAAAGGCAGCCTTACAGGACTGCTTGGGCTGTGTGCTCTGGAAAGCTGTTCCATGTATGGTCCATGATTACATTTTTACCAATTGGATGGAATAAATATTTACTGCTGCAATGAAAGTTTTACATGTGTACATTAGGCGCTGAATAAATAAAACCCTTGGAGTATGTAAATGTAAATACTGATGGCTCTTCTCCTTTCAAAGTGTCTTTGTCTATTCCACCCTGGTGGTTCCAAAACATTCCCTCAAGTGCTGAGGTGTGGATGTCTTCACAAAGTGTGTGCAGCTCCTCTGAATGGCTCTGCAACAGAATTCCTCAAGATCCAGTCAAACAAACAGAATGCAAACAAACAATTTTTATTTAAGCAGATGAATTTAAGATGAGTACAAGTATGCTTTCTCTTGTAGCTGTGTTATAATGATCTGTAATACAGTGTTCTTAACAGAGGACATAGTAATCCTGTTTATAATTCTTGTTATATTAGAGTAGCCTGAGTGCTCTGCTTTTCATTACTAATTTTCATGTCCTGGGGCTCTGGCATGGACTTACTGAGTTCCTTTTAAATGCTGTTTAACTTTCAGCTTTTCTGACTTTGAATTACTGTTGTGTTGAACATTTGACAGGCTAAAACTTAACTGTGCTGTGCATCAAGAAACACAGAGGTTAGGGAGAGAGCTATTTCTTGAAAAGAAAAACTTAAAACTTTTTCATATGTAGAGTAAAATGTAGCCTTTTCGTGGCTTTGCATTCAGAAGGAGTAGGAATGAATTTCCCTTTAATGTAAAAGAAGAATGAGCAGCTGATTACCTGGTGTATTAAAGAGGAGTATTGCTTGCATTTTGGAGGTAATCAGTGCTTCCTTACTGATGGTTTAGAATAATGTTCTGTCTCTTGTTGGCCTTGATTTTGATCACTGCTGATTTTGAGTTGTCAACCTTGTACCTGGGAAGAATCCCAGTTGCAATTTGAAGGTATTTAAAACCAAGGTAGAACACAGAAATCCTCGTAATTGTCAGTCTTCTTCTGAACTTGAGCATTCCGTGTCCTTGAATAGATTCTCGGGGAGTGAAGAGACCTTAGAGACTCAGGCTGTGCTTTTCCATAGTGTGCATGTCATTAGCACTGTGTCAGTTTGAGCTGAGCAAGTCTTCTCCCTGGAAAACTGAAATACACACCAAATCTTACAGTGCTTCAGTGCTTTATTTCTGCACTTGATGACATCTTTGTTGCCAAGTCAAGGCTTAAAATATAACTATGCACTTTTACTTGCACTTTTGCTGCAAATCCATATCCTTTTTCTAATCCTTTTCCACTGCCTGCGTGATGAACACCATGTTAATAATCTTGGAGAGGATGTGGAGGTACTTTCTAGGGGAGTCTTTGTGCAGCTCAAGCAAAATGAAGCTTGGTTTTCAGTCTGCTTGTTCAGAGGAGCTCTTTAGTTCACATTTAAGAATTGGGTCACTTTCAGTGTTAAGAAGCTAACTATTTTCTTTATTTCCCTATCTACAGAAGATACAAGCTAGAAACTAATAGAGTTTTTCACAAGAGAAAGCAGAGACAACTGAAAGTGCCACTAAAGAAAATCTAGTAGAAAATAAGGCCTATTTTGTTACTCTAAAGTTGCATATTTGCCTCTGTGAAGGAACTAATGAACCATTAAATCCTGGTGCCATTGGCAGTCACTTCTTACAGTTCTTGTCATAAATTTATGTTGCCTCATCTTAGGTAGTTTGCTCTAAGTACCTTTATTGGAAAATTTTGTAGAAAGTCTCTGGTTAGGGTCTACAGAACCTTCTGATTTCCACTCTAGCTGCTTTCTCACTTAGGCTCTGCTCACTTTGTCTTTAACTTTAATCTTCTTAATTTCCCATGGTTGCTGCAGTATTACTTCTGTCTATCTGATCTCATTTGATTTCTTTTTTCTTGAGCAGAGGTGAATAGGACTGTCAGGAGTACTTTGGATGGCATCACTCACCTACATCCTAAGGAAAGGCCAATGAATGGTCAAAACCCCTTTTATTTTTACTTTCCGATTTCTGTTCTTTTTGACTGGTCTATGTAGTTTTATCTCTTGATGTTATTTTACTTTTATGTTTTCTAGTTTCCCAAGTTAATTTTCTTTTCCACAGGTCTTCTATCTCCCTTGCACACTCCATGCATTAACGTATCTTTTTGAGGGGGATGAGGCATAGGTTATCAATTAATTACCACTGGCATACTTCTTGAGGTTATTTTCCTTCACTTCATTTAGAACTCCCAGTTTGATTTTTGTACTTTAGACTGTAATGTGAATTTTAAGTTTGTAAGCTACAATTCAGTTCTGTTTGCTTTTGTAGGTGGTACCTTTAATTTTTCAAACCTTTTTCTCTTGCAGTTAATGACTTTATCCTTGGGATCCTAAGGGGTTTTTTTTCCCCATTTCCAGTGATAGTAAGAGTGTAGGATGTAGAAAATACAAGAAGCCTTTAGGCAGGAAAAACTGGCAGATAAAAACATGGAGAGGACTCACAGCAGGGGGCAAGAAATGGAAGAGAAAGGACTAAGTTGAGAAATTTGCTATGTTTTCTGGTCAGGTAACAAGAGTGAAACAAGACTGGATGGAGGGGTGAGGCTTGGAGAGTTTTTACACAGGAGGGCCATCAAGATGATCAGAGAGATGAAGCACTTCTCCTAAGGAAGGACTGAGAGAATTGAGATTGTTCAGCCTGGAGAAAAGAAGCTTCATGGTTACCTAATTGTGGCCTTGAAGTACTTGAAGGGAGAGTACAGGAAGGATGGAGAGACACTTTGTAAAAGAACATGTAGTGACAGGACAAGGGGGAGTGTTTTTAAACTCACAGTAGATTCAGATTGAGCATGAGGAAACAAATTCTTGACTGTGAGGATGGTGGGACACTGGAAATGATTGCCCAGAGAAGCTGTGGGTGTCCCATCCTTGGAAGTGTTCTAGGCCAGGCTGGATGGGATTTGGAGCAACCTGGTCTAGTGGAACATATCCCTGCCTGTGGCAAGGGGTTGGGACTGGATGGTCTCCAAGGGTCCTTCCAACCCAAACCACTCTATATTTCTATGATTTTTGTCAAATTATGTAAGTGTGGCCCTAAGGCCTGAGGAGCACTGAGGTAACAGACTAAAAGTGGTAAATGTTGCATGTAACAAACATCTACTTAAATATAACAAATGGACATTTATGACAGCTTGAATGGCATATTAATATTTTTAGTAAGACACTGTTTTGCTCTGTATTGTGATGCAGTTGCAACTGAATTTCTCATTTCTTGTCTGTTCCACCTCCAGGAGATGTTCTTGTTGCTGTAAATGATGTCGATGTGAATTCTGAAAACATAGAGAGGGTTTTGTCTTGCATTCCAGGTCCTATGCAGGTACAGTATCCTCTGTAAAATCCTCTGTAAAAGTTAGTACTGCTTCTAGCACTTTTTCCTGAGGAAACAAAATTTAGTTGGCCTTTTTCTTAATACTTACTCTGTTACCTTTTGAATGCATTGCTTGACTTCAGTCAGAATAGAATTTTCAGAGTTTAATTCTGATAAAAATCAGAATCAGAAAAATCCTATGAAAATAGGTAGGTGCTGATGTCCAGCTTAAAAATAAACATGTCAGCAGAATAGTAGTGGATTTTTTTTTGCCAGTTACTGTATGTAAAATGGTAATACTTGCTCTGGAAAATACTTAAATAGAATAATTATATCTTCATCAATATAAATAAGACTCACAAACCACAAGAGTAAAACCAAGCCTGAAATAACAAAAGGAGTGCTATTAAAAACATTTAAAAGCATTTAAATGGTGAAATTTGTACTGGTTTGATATTTAAATACAAAAATTAATTCTTGGGGTTCTAAGAGATGTTAGATTGAATACTTTCAAGATCTTTCAAAACTCAACAGTGATGAAACTGATAGAAGTTAGTAATAAAAATTGGTACCAAAAAAGCTCCAAAAAATCTGATGAATGATGTTTCTTTCCCCAAAACCTACTGCATATATCTTTTCTTCCACCTGAATAATTTTGAAGCTCTAATGAAGAATTAAATAAGTAATGAAGACTTAGATAGCTGTTTCAGAGCTACGCCAGGAGAGCATTACTTATCTAGGATGTTACTAGCATTAAAAGGGAATATTTTGAGTTAATCTGCTTAAATCTACTTCCTGATGGATAGGAAGACAAGATAAAAGTTGAAACTTTCATGTGTATGAGGTATGAGCAGGAGCCGGTTAAAAATTGAAGTGTCTCTTGGTAGTTTTTCTTCAGGTTCAAGGTAATGATAATAATAGAAATATTTTACAGTCCAGAGATTTTTCAAAGTGGAAATTATATGTTTTCTTGAACACAAAGTTCCATGTGCAAGTTCCTGTGGAAATGCATCTGCAGTTGCAGTGAGATTGAGTACTGGGGATGTCAGTTCAGGAAGCTTTCCAAGATATCTGACAGCCTGAAGTTTGCCTGAGCTACTGGAGTTGTGATCTGGTACTGGCAGAGCTCCACGTGAGAAAAACCTTCTCTTGTCTGCCTTTGACCAAATACAGAGCTGCTGTAGCTGTTATTAAATACAGAATGATGAAAAAGGCAGAGATGATCCAGTTTGTGTAATTGCACCCTCTCTAGGTGAGGGAATAGGTATTACTTGTTGCCAAAATGCAGCCCTTGACAGAGCAGTTCTGGTGATGCAGTGTCAGTGTTTGCTCTGTCAGTAAATCTGTCAAGCAGGCAGCCATTACTTGAAATGTGTAACAGTTTGTCATGGTGGCTTTCCAAATCCTTTCATTAAAGTGCAATTATTCCTTTTCCACTGTGCAGTTTGAGTCAAGCCAGACAAGTGGTGGCTAGAATAGACCAGTGGAGATGTAAATACAGACTTCTGGGTATTTTGCAAAGCAGTACACTGCAGTCATGCTGCTGAAGGAACAGAGGGTTGTTGTAGCTGACATTTTGTAATACAAGCAAAACTGTTACTGTGTTCTCATCCATCTTACCTTGCAGAATATAAAAAAATATGCAGTTTGAAGCCTTTTTACTTACATATGTTATTTCTTTAAGTGAAGCCCCTGTTCTTCTGGATTCATGTTAAAAATTGCTGGAATTAATTTCAAACACTTCACTACCTAGATTCAGTTGCACGATACGATGTATCTCATTATTGTATTTCCAGAATTTTGTTTTTCTTACCTCAATTTAGGCAACTAGATCTGGGCTTGTAAGGGCTAGTTTAGTGCATTTACTGAGCAGTAGAAGTCCAAATGGTACATTAGTCTTTTGTTTTACATTTCTGTAATGAAAATAGTTGCTGTTTCCTAGCACCACAAGACAGAGAAGACAGAATAGGAAGGGCAAGATATGCTGAAGGAACATAATCTTCTTTACTCTGATACTCAGAAGTTGCAGAACCATTCTACTCAAAGCTTTCTAAAAATATCCAGCCTGAGGCAGACATCTAGAATCAGAAATTTCAGCCTGAAATTTTGAGTTCCAGTTGGGCAGACCATAAGCACATGGCAAACAGATATTGAAAACAGGAAGCACATGGCAGTCTTTAAAAGGCCAGCAATGCCCCCAGCTCTATCTGTAATGAAATCCATCTTCCAAGCCATGCAGCTTTCTTGCAGATGAAATCATGCCTTTCTGGGGCAGACCAGTGGTACAACAGCTACATTTTCTCTTTCTACACTGAAAAATGTATAATGGCATTAAGAAGCAGATTAAATACAGAGTAACCTTCCAATCATTACTTTCCAGCTTCCAGCAGTTAATAATAAAGGACTTGTAAAATCAGTTAAGGATTTCTATGTTCTCCTTTGTTTCTTAAAATTCCTTTGACCTCCAGCATCCTGGAACAGTGATTTATGTGACTGATTTGTGTTATGTTAATTATCTGTGGCTTTCAAATTGCCATCTGACCAAGTGCATGTCATACCCCCATGTTCCTGTGTTATGAGAAGAAGTTAACTACTCATGCCTTACCCTGCCATGGCTGTGGAGAGCCCTGTCATGCTCCACTTTGTCACCTTCCCTAAGCAGAAAATGATGATCCATGTCCCTCACAGTTTGCTGTTCCTGCCACCTTCGGGCCATTTGATTAAATTCTTATTGAGAAATGTTCTAAGTATTGAGAATGTGAGCATGATACATAGAGTGGAATATTAATGCTTTGCTCATTCTTCATGTCATTTTCTGTTTTCTGTTGTGCATTGAACTGATTTTCTTCAGGAGAAATGGAATCAAAGCTGTGGAAGGTTTCACAGTCAGTACTTATAAAAGGGGACTTGAGTAGTCATATTTGATCAGATCCTATGCACTGCTCAGGGTGAAGATTCATTTCTTCTCCACAAAAAACAAACAAACAAAACCCACATATTTTTAGGATATGTTGAAATGCAGTCTCTTGGTCCATTTCTGTTACAGTGATGTGGCAGGCAGCATAGATGACTCCAGATTGCAAGAGAGTTAAAGTTCTGTTCAGTCCAGTTTGTTTTGAGCTCTTCCCTGGAAGATCATATGGTTGTGTCTCTTAAGACAAGACAGACTAAGTTTGTTTTTGTTTTTTTTTTTTTTAATTGAGAGACTAAAAGATAGACTGCAGCAAGAATGACATCTGTGTGTCATTAGTGTAGAGACTGTAGCCTGAGTGTCATGACTAAATGTCCAGAGACAAGATGCAGTAGAAGTTAAGAGAAATAACTACTGAGCCTTAAGGAAATCTGTAAGAAGTTAGACAGGGTATGAGGAAAATATTCTGAAATACATGCAGATGGCGTGACAGAGAAACAGAACCGAGTCTCAGAATGCTGGAGAAGAAAACAGACACTTCTGAAACTGTCAACTATCAAGTTACTGGCTCTTAGAAAGCAGCTGCTTCTCAGCAGGGTGTTCCTGCTCCTCGAGCCCTGTTCATGTGCAGTGCCAGGAGTCAAAACTGGACTGGTGAGGAGAAGGCATTACTTAAGGATGAGTTACTGTCAGAAAAGAAAGAGGCAGTACAGGACGGGAGAGCAGGACTGACTGCAGTGCTGTACCAGGGAAGAGGAGGAGAAAAAAGGCTGAGAGCAGCCCAAATAGGAGAGGGGAAAATCAATGGAAAATGTTGGGAGAGGGAGTGAAGTGGAAGATGGCAACCAGTGACAAATGTAGCTCTGAGAGCTGACAATGGCACTTCTCTCTGAGCTAGTTTGACAGGCAGTGGGTGTTTTAAAGCATGATTATTTCTTGCTGGCACTCCTCTCTTGAAGTTTGTGTACACACATACACAATTACAAAAATGATCTGTCTTTAAATGTATAAATTACCTGCTTGGGCTTCTCAAAACTTATTGCAATTGAGAAAAGAAAAATGGGTTTTGTTGTATCAGTCCTCAGGCTAAACTGCCACTGATTTTAACAAAGAAGCAGGATTTGGTATGATGTGTTATGTTCAGAACTTCCCAGGTTACAGTATTTCAAGGCAGACAAACAGTCTTGAGTAAAAACATGTGAAAGAGGAAACTAGGAGCATGCCTACTTAGTCCAAATATATCTTCAGTCACATTGATACACAATAAGGTCTCATCCAAGAACATAAATTATTTCTTCTCCTTGGAAGATTTTTATGCTCAGTCAGATATAGGTGTTTCTCACACCTCCTCCTTTCATACTTTGGATAATGTGTTCATTCATAAAAAAATTTAAAAATCACTTTCATCACTGCTGAGACAACTAACAAACATAATTTTTGTAAGTCAGGGCTTGAAGAAGTAGGTCTATACAGCAAATTTTGAAACATGTTTCCACGTCAAGTTTGGATTATATGTTGTTTATGTGTCAGGAAATACTCATTTATTCTAAAACTTCTGGCTTTAAACTTATTTGGGAAATAAGAGACAGTAACCATCATACAATTTTTTTGCAAAATCAGCTTGATCATCTAAACTTTAAAGGTTTTCTTTAAGAGAGGATGCTGTGTTTGTGTTCTGATCCTTTTTCTTCTGAAGACATAGCAGAATAAGGGAGCTAAGCACTTTTTAGACTACTTGGTAGTTGTGTAAATTGTTAAATAAAGCAACAAAACTCTTATTTTCTGATTTTACAGTTAAAAAAAGGAAAGTTAACATACTGAAAATGAAAGAATTGCTACCATTGCAATTTAACAGACTTTTGCAGTCCAGTGTAAATTTAAATGGATTTCCCTGTGCAGATGTGTCAGTGCACTCAAAATGGCAAAGAAATGCTCAAGAAAGAACCTTCAGGATATGTACTTAGGAAACTGCTGACATTTTGAAAGAAGTCAAATACTGTGTTGGTTTCAAAGGCACAGTAATGGGTTTTTGTGCTCAGACAAAGCCAGAGCAGTAAGTATATTTTTCCATTCTCAAAACCATAAGAATTAAGTATGAAAACATAGCAAACCACATGCTTACTCACATGGTTCACAGACCATGTAATAGCTGGCTTTGTCCTTTGTAATAGATGGTTATGTAATGCTGAATGTATGATTGGTTTTCTTGAAACAGCAGGAATTTTGTTTGCTTACATCTTCTTCAACAAAGCTGAGGCTGAGAAAACCTAACCTCTTTAAGGGCTCAAACTCCATCTGTTTCATCTGATACTGGAAAGTAATTGTAAGTACAGCCTCACTCTCACAGTAATTAATTACCTTAATAGGTTAAACTGACATTTGAGACCTCAGTATTCGAGCCTGAAGGGACTTTTGAGCAAAGGAACAAACAGACACAGTCAAGTATGAACAACCTGGTTCGGCTCCTGTGGGGAGAGGACACTTTGGACCTTCAGCAGGATGTGCCTCACATTGTCATGTTCCTCACACTGAAACTGGACTCTGAGACATCCAAGGATGAGGTATGTGCCTGACTCAATCAGCCTGAGCTCAAAGGTAACTACTGACCACAGCAGCTGCTAGGACATTTGATGTAAAAGGATAAATTAAAAATCCTCCTAATGGTTTGGAGTTGGGAATTATCCATAAAATACCCATTTTAGTAGAAATAAGGTGAAATTCCAGGAGGGAAGAACCGGCATCACTGCTGACAAACTTCTGACTGGCCTTAAACTCAGCTGAGAGCAGGTGAGGAGCAGCCAGGTGATGACTCCATAACCAAGGTGCATTCCCCAGTGCCAAGCTGTCTCTGGGATGCTGACTGGAGGTTTTTAATGCCAGGATCTGCCTAGTCAAAAAAATATCCCTCTGCAGGAGCTATTGGCAGTCCACATCCATAATCTGTCTGGCTCCTCATGTTTTGAAATGCTAATGTGCCTTTTCTTAGAGGTCTCTGGCATGTCTGCTGTTAGCAGTCAGCTGCTGATTCTTGCTTGGGCAGCGTTTTTAGAGCACAGAAGTACTTTTCCTTTGTCCTCTAAAGCTTCCTTTCACTCTCTTCCTTGTTGTGTTCTTCGGGAAAATGTTGCCAGTGTGCATGTAAGTTTGTGCAGTTGTTCAGGATGTAGCCATAGCTACAAATACTCCTCTCCACGCAGGGACACAGAGCTGAGCTTGGCCTCTTGCCCAGTCTGGAAATGACAAGTGGACAAAGTGGACTTCTTAGGAACAGACATTTGGGAAAAGACTCTTCTGCCTTTGTGTGAATTCTCAAATTGAGCATTCTGTCCCCGTGATCTTATATTATCAGTGCTGAGGAGAATCACACAAAGCACAGTTTTTTCCAGTCCCCAGGGACTAAGGTGGCAGGACAGTGATGGAGTGGGAAGCAGAAAGAAAACATTTTGCTTTCTCTCCCTTGGAATTTATCCTTAGATTGAGATGCCTTTACTTTTTTTTTTAATGCTATTTTTCAACTTCAAGTCTACATTCTGTTGGTGATGGGTAATAGAGAAGTGTTACAGCTACACAAAATAGGGTTTAATTTTATTTTCTAGAGACAGGGCTGGGAAGGAGAACCCTAGAAAATTATATGATACCATAATATGTACTAGTCCAAGACCAGTGGTTTCTTGACCACATACACCTCGTGAAATATTAAAAAAAATTAATTTCAGGGCCTCTGGCTCCTCTCTTACACATGTAAATGCCTGATTGCATTTCTGCACTTCACAGTAAATTGAGTACTGGTTTCTTACTCCATTGTTCCTTTACATTCTCCCAAGAAACTGATTAATCCTGAACACTGAGCAGAGGTAAAAGAGGGATTGTAATGCCCTTGTTGTCCTTTCACAACATGGAATAATTGTTTCCTGAGAAGTCTTGGCAATTATGTAGCCCCAAATATGCTGAGAGATGCTTTGCTGATATAATGAAGCTCTTTATAATGTTTTCCTTGCAAAACAATGCCTCCTTCTTTGAGGAATTTGCATTTAATTTCATTTTCTGTACTTCAGGCAAGTTCTGTCCTGTAGATGTCCTGTTCCAGATTTAGTTTAAACAGTATTTTAAATGAAGCTATGGTACACTAAAGCCATCCTGCCCAATAGAAATATAATGATCCTTTAAGAAGCTGCTTTGCCCATATCCAGGGGAGGCACAGTATGCAGATCACATCCATGTAAATTGTGGCAACTGGAACTTGTAAATAAGTATTCCACTTGTGAGCTTTTGGCACCTAAAATAGAATTAATGAGCTTTAAGACTTGTAAGCTCTGTCTGCTCAGCTATACAGGGAAGTAGTATTGGGAATCATTTGGGATGTGTGTATGCCTGTGGGGGGTGTCCCTATGGTAACAGTTTCTCAGTGAGTAAGGTCAATTCTGCCTTTTTTATATTTTAGTTTAAGGTGGGTATTACAATTATAGATTATTTGTAGCAGTGTGCAACACTCACATCTTCGTCTTTGACCTGATTTTGGCAATAGCATGTCTTAAAAGGAATAATATTCATGTTCCTTCTGCTGTTACTGGAAGACTCTGTCCAGGTTTGGGGGTTGGGTTGAGGGAGGATTTACATGTGAAGAAATGAGCTGCTTGTGTTTATTAATTCCATTGTCATTGGCCTGTGACTTTTGGGCTTGCTTTGGAGACAGCTGATCTGGTGGCATGTGCTGGCCCTTGCTAAATCACTATATCCATACATGATAACAGTTCTGCCTGTTTGTTACAGTTGGCTTTTCTTTCTCTGGGAATGTGTTCAGATCATTCTCAAACAAATTTTGTGTAAAGGCCCCAGTTCATAGTGAGGAGGGGGGAAAAAGGCTCTTCCTAGCCCTTTGCAGTGCTGCAGTTAGAAAACAGCAGGTTTCTCCAGTTGAGGGATTGATTGCAGAAAAAAAAAAAAAAAGATCCTTGTCACTAATGAGTATTTATAAATAGAGTTAATTAAATTGGATATAAATGAAGAGTTTGTCAGGTCCTTCTGTAATGAAATTTTGCATTCTTTTAGTCTTGATGAAGGAAAATTTTCTAATGGGTGTTGGCACTGGCTAAATGTGATTAGTGACATAAATTGGGAAGTTAATCATGCCTGTGTTTCATTTGTTTGTGTAGAAAGATAATTTACTATAATCTTTGCAGTGGAGAAGATGCAAAAAAAAAAAACAATGGCCCATCATGATTTGGCAGAAAGCAATAAATGAGAAGGAATCATGTTTGCTTATTACTATATTTTTATAGTTGCTGAAATAATACAAAATTTTTGAAAGTGCTTGACTAAAATAATGATTTTTTAATGGTTAGAAAGAGAAAGCTATCTCACAAATATTTATCTCTATAGAGCTTTAGTTTTAAATTATTGTGTAAGTGTATCTGCTCAGATGTTTAATGAGAAATCTTAATGGTGTATTTTAAAATTTGAGCATATTCATCAGTTATGTTTTATGCTATCCATGTAAAGCAGCCAGGTAGGGTTATACAGAGAGACTTGAGTTTTCATATTCTATGTTAATTTTCAAGAGCTGTATGTCTGATGATGGTTTAAGTCAGAATTTAAACATTGAAAGAACTGTACCAATACTTGCATCAGAGAGTGACAGAATTGTTTGGTTGGAAGGGATGTTAAAGATCATCCAGTTCCAGCCCTACAGCCATGGGCAGGGACACCTTCCACTGGACCAGACTTTTCCAAGCCCCATCCAACCTGGCCTTGGACACTTCCAGGGATGAGGCATCCCCAGCTTCTCTGGGCAAGCTGTGCCAGTGCCTCAGCACCCTCTTCCTCTCTCTCTCTTGGCATCAGGTGTGTTAAAAGTGTACTTAAAGCTGTAAGATGCAGTGGCCACACTGTTTTTCATTTTACGTTTCTCCATATAATAATTAACCTAAATAAGTCATGCTTTTCTATAAAATACAGAATTTAAAACTGTACAAAAACTGTAGAAACATTCATATGCCGTTTAGAACTTTCCAGTATGCCCATGCAGCACACTACTTGTTTCAATGTCATATGAAAGGATATGATAAAAGATTTCATGTTTAAAAATAACCCCAACTGTTAGCACAAAAAAAAAAAAAAAAATCATTATCATGTTTTCGTGGGGATTTTTTTGGAGGGGTTTTGGTTTTGGTTTACTTAACTAACAGCTGACTTTCTTCACAGCAAGAAATTATTTATCAGTACCCCATATCTGAAGCATCCCAAAAACTGAAAAGTGTGAGAGGGATATTTCTCACACTGTCTGACATACTGGAAAGTGTTACTGGTACCGAGATTATCAGGTAAAAGTGTTTGAAATGTAATTACTGCTTTTATTGTTTTATACATACATGTACAGCAAACATGGCTCATGCATCAAGTTCTAGACAAACCAGAGCAACTCAACCTGTTTAGGCAGTAACTCTTTAACTACAACAGCATGCCTGAAGCTGGAGTGCTCAGCCTGGATGTAAATTGATTTGGGGGAGTTTTGTTGTAGTGGGTAGCAGTGACTAGGATTTTTAGTTCAGTGAAATGATTTTCAACTCCTTTATAACTTCATAGTGTTAACAGAAATACTTCTGGTTTCATTTTTCTAGTTCTTCCCTTTTCTTATGTGAAAAACTGGTCCAAGTTGTTTACTGGAAAGAATCTGACAAGTTGCTCGTAATTGGCCTTCCTGAAGAAAAGTGAGTTTCAAGGAAAAGTTTTGTTTTCCTTTAAATTTTATGTCCTCAAATTTATTTTGTGCACTCTTCTAACAAAAAAAGGCAAGAAAGGGCTAAAAATGTACTCTTTTTACTGTAACTAGTTTTTATGTCTGAGATTTCACTATTTTGATTGACTTTATTCACATCTTTTGTATATCCGTTGTTGTAATTTCTTTTTCATTTCCTCTGAAGAGAATAAGATCCCAGAAATATCTGTAAGTTAGAAAAGAGTAATACCCTAAGATTTGGTAAACTCAAGTTTTTGCAGAGACTGCTGAATAATATCAGTAATATTACATATTTACACATTCTAGGAGGGCTGCTTATTCATCATAAAGATGTTATAATCATAGCTGTACATTTTAATTTTTATTTGTTAGTGTGCCACTTTCTCAGCTGAGGAACATGATTCAGAATGTTGTCAGGACCTTGACATTCATGTACAGTTCCTTGGACAGGTGAGTTCTTTCAGAAGTATTTTCTTTTCAGTCACTCATTTTTCATTGGTGCTCACTGAAAAAGACAAGTATTAGGATTAATTTTAATGTTTCCAGGGAATTTCTTGGCATGTTCCTTTACGCTTGTATAAAAACAGGAATTCTGTTGGTCTTGCCTTTTGGTTTCAGTCTTAACACTGGTAAGACACTGTTTAAGCAGGCTTTGTCAGAAAGTTTTGTCTTTGATCAGGTTAAATCATTCCCATAATCCAGGTCACTGTGGACATCAGCAGCACTCTGCAAATGTTACCCTCTGTGTCTGTGAAACATACACGGGTTACATTTTTAACAGAGTAAACACTCGGGACTTCTCCAGAGTGAGTGTCTGGAGTGCTGAACTCCATTTGGCAGAGTGAGTGTCTTCCTCTGCGTTTGGAAGTCACCCAGGAGACTTTCAGTCTGACTGTTACCTAAATAAAATTACCCAGGTGATTACTCATATTCTTGCATTTAATTCAGGCTTAATGTGTGTATGCCATAGGGAACAAAAAAGAACAAATCTCAGTTTCCAAAAGGATGAGACTGATGTTTCACTCACCTTAAGCTGCTCTATGGTAACACCATACTGGTTTAATTTGTTCTTTGTAGGTACTGCCTGGATATCAGCCTAGTGGTTTTTTTCATGTTAAAAAACCATTTTTTTCATGTTAAAAAAACACCCAAATGTAGCATCATGCTGTAAAGAGGCTTGTGTATCACTGAGGGTTATATAAACAAGCTGCACATTTCTCAGTGTTATTCTAACTTGGAGTTCATGTTTGTCCAGTGCTTTTTGCCAGGTGGAAAATGTTTCTCGCCTGGATCATTTTTTCAACCTGTTCTTCCAACGTGCCCTTCATCCTGCAAGGCTCCAGCCTGGCACCAGCCCCAGTGCCCAGCACCAGGATCCCTGCAGTGCCCTGTTCCCAGGCAGCCTCCCCGGCCTGCGCTGGCTGACGCTGCCCCACGAAGTCAAGGTCAGGTCCTTTTCACATCTCTCCAGGAAAAGCTGGCCATGACAGGCAAAAAAGTCAGTGCAGGTGTCTTCTGCTCTTCCTGTCTGATTTACCTAAGTGCTCTGCCCATCCCAGATGGTCCATTTTCCTATAAAATTCAAGTTTGGATCTTGAATTTTACCACCATCAACACCACCACCATTCCCACAGGACTGCTATAATGAGTATAGCTTGGTGACTTTAGAGTTATCTAGGAAGAATAGAGAAAGCAGCCCCTGGTATATAGCTATATATTTGATTTTAACCATTGAAGTATTTTGGCAGGCAAGAAATATTACTCTAGAAGCCCATGTAGTTCTCATAACTTAGGAGAGTTATAAATGGCTGTTGCAGAATCAAAATAAATACCCACATGTCATTTGTTGATGCCAGACAGGTACAGTTTTTCTGCACCATTTCACTGTGCCACATTACCTCCATGTTAGAAACTGTTATGCTTTACGCAGTAATAAGACAGAAGGTGGATCACAGCAAATAACATTTAATTATAGCATTAGTAATGTTTTAGCTGCCAGTTGTAAACATCACTTTCATTACTTTAGTATCTGTGACTCCAGTTTAAAATATGTTAGTCTGTGCCATTGTTTCCAAATAGATTTCTCTTTGCAAGTGTGGCTTTCTCCATTTTCTCCTTTAAAGGAGAAATTTCTTCTCCTTTATCTTTAGTCACAGAGTGACCATTATTTAGTTCTTTCCACCTTGCACTGTAGGTTTTTACTGCTTTTTTTTACGATTTGTTCATCAGGGGTCTTTCCATGCTTTTTTCTTATTTCTCAAGCTTCTGTAGAGAGGCTCTGTTGTGCCTTGGTCTCCAGTTTAGTTTGCAGGCTGCTTTTGTCTTATAAAATAATAAGTTTTAAAAGGACTTAGGAAATATTATCATTGATACTTATAATACAGACACTACTTTCCAGAGTTCTTTGAGATCATTCCCATTTGCCAAAAAATGTTGTGGTTGAAGAAGATGACATTTCCAGTCACTGTTTTGGTGAAGAGCTGTTTTATTCTATAAGGAATGTAAAACTAAAAATGTCACTTTCAGGAAGAAAGCCATTTAAATTTTGACTGGGAAAAGCTGAGAGGATGATTAGTTGCTGAGTGCCAACAGGCTTGCTGACATTTCTCTGTTTGAAAACTGGCTGTATTTCAATTGGAGGCAGCCTGTTAACACAGCTCAAGAAGTTTGCAACCATGTGATTTAGGTTCTTTTCATTAAGTAGCACGTTTATGTCATGAGTTTCAGTGCTAGGACCAAGAAAAGTACTCATAGTTAAACTCGATTTAACCAACAGCTCTTGTAGTTACAGAAATAAGGGAGCTTAAAGTAGTTCCAATAGAACAAAAATACATGAGAGAGTTTTGGTGACTTCATAGAGACAAAAATCTTAAATCTATTGGATAAAAGATTTTCCTGAAAACTCAGTTGGATGCAGTAGTGTGCCAGGTTTGTCTCCAGACCTCATGTTTTAAAGCACACTGAAAGTAAGAGTGACATCTCCTTTGTACCAACACTGGGCTCAGCAGGCACACAAGCAGAGAAATTGTACAGTTCAAAGAGCAGGGAAATAGCCAGCAATTAGAAAGGATTTTTCTTAATTCTGGTATCTCCAGGTGTTCTTGATATTTGATGTTACTAACAAAAAATAGGTGCAGATTTTTATCCAGTCACTTTGTACCTGTGAATCCCCATCTGAAACAAGCAAGACAGTGCAAGATGTGCTATAACTGAAAATTAATATGTTGGAAATCTTTATTTAAAAAGTATTTTTTTAACTATTTCAGATGGAAATTGACACAGCACTGAGTGATCTGGAAGCAGCTGACTTTGCAGAGCTGGTAAACATTTTGGTTTTGTTTGCTTTGCACAGTATCTTCTTGCCTTGGTGTCACATTCTATGGTTGAAACAAAGACTATTTTCAAAATCCATCAACTTCTTTTAATGAAGTGGGAGTCAAAGCAGTTTATCCTGAATTTCTCTGTGTGCTTAATATTATAACATATTAGAATCCTATATGATTGGTCACTGAAAATCCATGATTTAATATAATTTAAATCCGTGGGATGTCTACAAAAACACTGATTTCAACAGAGGTGATTATTGTTGTTACATTTCTTCTTTTGTGTAAATATCTGTCTCCTTCCTAAGCAATTGTGAACAGAATTAGAAACATCTATGCATCAGAATTTAATTTTCCAGTTTACAGAAGGCAATTACAAATTCCGCTTAGTTTTAATACTGTTATAGAAGGAAATAGTAACATAATTTACTTAAGTAACTCTCAGCTGTGCAAGGTGTAAACACACTGACATTTCAGCTTTACTTTGTAATGAAAGAGCTGTCTTGAGCTCATGTTCCAGAACAGTTACTCTAAAATGCTATTCAAAAGAATCCTTGTGCTGAACAAGCTGGGTGATTACAGAAATCAGTATTTATAAGTCACAGTTTATTGCACAGAAATTGATTCCACCTACTTAACTTAAAATACAGTATACATCTATCTAAAAACAGGGCTGCTAATGGGAGAGCACTGGGCATTAAAATATGAATTAATGGGAATATTTTGAGTAAAATGTCAAAGACTGGAAAGACTTTGACTTGTAAGTTTTACTCTAGGAGGGCCCCTGGTGTCAGTAGTTATGCTAAAGCTATTTTGCTGTTAACTGTGAGAATGAACATATCCTAAAAAAAATAGTTTATGAGCACATAACAGTTAAATAGAAACTGGTTATTTTAAGCTGAAAGTTTTAGAGAAAATTTTAATGACATGAATTCAATTATGGAGGCTAAAAATTTGGTATTTCTACTGGTAATAAGAGATGGTCAGATATGAAAGTATTGAAGTATTGATTGCAGTTGATCAGAATCAGTTCACTTGCATTTGGTAAATAAAATAAAAATGCAGAATGAAAAATTACACAATGCTTTTTTCCCCCCCAACAGTCTGAAGATTATTATGACATGAGAAGATTATATGTGATCCTGGGCTCTTGTCTCTTTTACAAGGTACTATTAATGATGAAGACCTAAAGATTAGGAAAATGCATCTAGAAATCTGATTTAGTGTTTTAGAATCTCACAAATCTGAAGTGAATATATGACTGATTTAAGTATGTATTTCTAGTGACAGACCTAAAGCTCAAACACCATGACAGAAAAACTCCGTGTTAGGAAATGCTATGTACTGTATGAACAGCAAGAACAAAAATATTTCTTTAAAACTGGAATTTCTTGGTGTACAGCCCAAGGATTGGAAACAGAAAGAGTCAGTTCAAATGAAACTGCAAGATATTTTAATAGGAGCTCTTGTTCATTCCCATGTTTTAATAGCAGGTGCTCTCTCTTGAATCTGTCTTTAAATCCAAGACTTGAGAAATTGTATTGACAGCTTTTTTCACTTTGGCCTCATTCATAGTTTTGTTTCTCTTTGGTAAATGTAGACAATGTAATCAACAGTACAAAGAGGAAGGTAACAGCCTTTGCTTTAAGAAAACTTGCATTTTAAGGACTTTATCAGGCAATTGATTTTTGTGCTGGGAGTGTCATGAGAGAAGTGGAACTGCACAGTATCTACCATGACAGCACTTCAGCTGTAAAGCCCTTAGTGCTGGAACCACTGTACTATGGATCTTCTTTGGAAATTTTATTAATTCCAGTGAAAGCTCACTATTTTTGAAGAGAAAATTAAATGAGAATTCGAGCACCTTCACACTGTAGCTGTTTTGCAAGCTGGGAAAGCCCAGCTCACCTTTGATAACTTGCATATATGCTGATGGTCGATTTGCTTATATTTAGTGTTTTGATTATTTAGAAGTGGCCCAAAAGCTCAGTGTTGTACAACTGTACACCAAAAATACAGTCTGTGGCCAGAAACCTTAAGATCTCAGTGCACATGGAGCAGGGATATCTCTGTATCAAAAGTACTCTGAAGTGCTGCATGGTGGTGATGTATCCTCACTGAACACACTTCTTTTTCTGTGTTTAATTTAGGGTTACTTGATTGGTAATCACTTGCCCAAGGAAGACCTCGTTGATGTGGGTTTCTATTGCCAGCACTACTGCCTGTTAGCCCTGGCAGCAGAGCAGAGGATTGGGCAGTTAGTGATTTGGCGGGAAGTGTTCCCACAGCATCACCTCCAGCCCAGTGAGGAGTCGAGTTGCACAGGATACAGGGAACCCGAAGCAAGATACTTCTTACTGATAGTTGGCTTGGTGAGTTGATGCTGCAGCATGCCCATTCTCTGAACCTCTCTTTTGCTGTTGTGAGTTGTCTGTTCACTAGATCAACAATTTCCATGCATTTCGTTGGGTAATTTTTCAAAATGCTCAAATTGTAGCTGTTTCATGGGATAGCATTTCCCAGGGAGCAGCATTATTTATACATCCACAAAGCTTGCAAAATTTATATAAATTTTTTATATTTTATGCCTTTTCACTTCAGTTGAAAATGTTTCTATCTTCATAATCTTGTCTTTTCCGACAGCTCACATCAAAAATGTCTGAGTTTGGTTTTCTAAATGTGGACTTTTGTCACATACATATTTTCTGGAAAATGCCTTTGCTCAGGATTTTTCTCCTGGGAAGCTGAGAAGCCTCAGAGAAAAAGGAAAACAATATTATGTCATTTGCTTCTCCTGTATTTTGCTGCTTTGGAATGTGGTTGGAGATTGTTTATCCAGCATGTGGTTGTTCCATTGGTTTCTGCTGTGAATTATTTTGAGTCATTGGCCAACTGGGGCCAAGCTGTGTCAGGCTGGAGAGAGAGTCATGAGTTTTCATTATTATCTTTTTAGCCTTCTGTAAGTATCCTTTCTGTATTGTTTAGTATAGTATTGTTTAGTATTCTTTAATATAACCCAGCATCATAAAATAATAAATTAGCCTTCTGAGAACATGGAGTCAGATTCATCATTCCTTCCTGCCACGAGGGCACCCTGCAAATACAATAGACTTTCTTTCAAGCAAACAGCTGATGAGTTTGTAAGCAGTCTTTTCTGTTTGTATTTACAGAGACACTTTGTCCTGTGTGTCCTGCTGGAGGCAGGGGGCTGTGCATCCAGAGCTATTGGGAACCCAGGACCAGACTGTATCTATGTAGACCAGGTCAAAGCAACCATACTCCAGCTGGAAGGAGTAGACGCCAGCATCGAGGAAAGGCTGGATGCTCCCTCCATCCCACCTTTAGCCTGTGCTGACTGGTTCCTTCCTGCAGCGCGGGACAGACTGGAGAGCTTGAACACCTCACCAATGCTGAGCAAGCTCCAGAACTTGCAGAGTTCCTGCAAAGCTGTGAGCACTGCAGGGAGCAAGAGGAGCCTCTCTGGGGACACTTCTCGCACCCCACGGAGGCAGAGCCCCCCGAGGAGCAGCGGGGCGGCCGAGCAGGGCAGCGAGGGGCCCGCGGAGGAGGAGAGCACCAACGCACAGCCTGTGCTGGAGCAGGTCGGAGAACAAGGCAGAGTTCTGGGCGCTTGGGGAGAGGGCAGTTCACTCCAACTCAAGGTGACTTTTATAAAAAGCACATTATAAAAGAGTAAGTCCCTTGAATTCAGTATAAAATAGTTCTGTTGCCTTGGGAAGCTCTGAGTCAGCCTCAGAGCCATCACGCTGTTTTTTTATTTTTTTTTATTTTATCATTCACACTTTTTTATTTTATCATTGCTTGTAAATATTTGGGGATTTCACATGACTGAAGTGGGCACAGCTGTGTCGAAAAAAGCAGATTTAATTGGAGAATATCCCTAAAAACCTATCACAACTAATTGCTGTACGGTTGTACAACTACTAACAAATTTTAGTCTAAAATAGGCTATAAAATACATTGATATAAATTGATATGTGTGCCTTATTAAAAATGCTAAATTGTCACCTTCTTTCTGTTGGTTTAGCTGGATTCTGTTCTTTCTTTAGCTGTGTGTTCTCTGTTACTTCATCTATCCACTTGTTCTTCAGGCCACTAGGAAAAAACACACCCTGCCAAACCCATTTCATTCAGGAAACCTGAAAAAGAACTCTTCAGAGAAAGATACAGAACTTCCTTATGCTATGAAGTAAGAAATTTTTTTTTTTGTGTATTTCATTCTTTAGGCCATCTTTGGATTGTTTTTTAAATATACACAAAAGTCCCCTCATGATTTTATCCCAACCAAAGCTTTGCTATGCAAAGATTATCAGAAGAGAATGTGTTAAACTGAGAGCTTAATTAAACATAAAAATTTGAAATAATACAATAGAAGACATCTGATTCTGAATAATATATTAGTATTGTGCACACCTGTCCCACGTCTGTGTGACCTTAGAATTTCAAGTAGAAGTTTCTGGACCACACATGTAGTTACCTTGTGCCTCCATCTCCAGGTAGGTGTACAATGAACAAAGCTTTTATTTCACTTTCCTTTTTTGTGACCAATTTTTGAGAACACAAGTGCAATGCCTAACTAGCAGAACAGTTTCTTAATTTGTTGTTTTTTTAAATTGAGTATTACAGTCTAAATCAGCAGGATTTCCTTGGTGTGGAGATAGGAACCTTTTGAATGCCTGTATCCATTTTGTACCCTACTGTAATTAGAAAAACAATTCTACCTTGAGAAAGAAAAGCTGCAAATTATTTAAATTATTTTAATTCAATGATATTAAATTAAATTATTTTAATTTAAGGTTGACATCTGGTCCTGAGAACACTCTCTTCCACTATCTGTTTTTGGAGACAATGCAAGGAATCTTTATTACTCCAACTCACAAAGAAGTAGCCCAGCTCGGTGGCTCCATCCACCCTCACTTAATTGAGAATTTCTACCAGTGCTGCCTTTCAATCCATTCCATTTTCCAGCAGTCCATGAGGAAAGAGGTATGGAAATTTGGCTTTCTCTTTATCCAATCACATTCTCAATTCAGTATTTCAAGGTTCTTTTCACTTCATTATTTCAGTGGTTCCAGAGCAGCTGTATTTGCATGTCTGCACACTCTAAACCCCAGTGGAACATTGTCACTTGTGTTTTTTAGATCCTACAGTGACAATTCAAGTGAGTTAAGTGAGAAAAGGAGAAATAATAGTACAGATTAAATGAAGGCAAGTTTGCAAATAACAGTATAGTTTTTCTTAATATTTCTTTTATGTTACTGAAGAAATCATTTCTGGCTAGACCCATGTGCCTTGTAAATCTAGGAATTTTTAAGTGTTAAAAATAGCGATAATTTGGTGGATTGGTCACATGACATAGGTTTGGCTGAGTAAGACTTTGGCAATGAGCAATGTATTTTGGCCATTTCTGTTGAGAAATGTAGAAACCCAAAAGCAAGCAGAGAGAATAAATTAGTATGTCTTAGCATCAAATTGCCTTTGGCTACAGCCATTAAATAGACATTTTATAGTTCAAGCCATAAAAACTGAGAATAAGAAATAACTGATGGAGACATCTCTTAGAGCAAAATTTGCTGTAGTCTTTTGCAGATTGGCTCCAGCAATTAATGCTGAAATTGGCAGGCTGTATTATGGCACAAGGAGAATGTTAAAGAAGAAATAGAAATTTGCCTTGTTCATAGTACATGATAAAAAAATCAAATACAGAAATGTACTATTATACTGTGTATTCTTTGTCATCTGACAAATGTTGTTACGGTTTAGGATCCAGAGAGCTGCACCAGTAATGCAAAGTTACTGTAGACTGACCAATAATTAATTTTTCCTCAGTTTTTGAGAACTGAAAATTCACAATTTAACTTCTAAAATGTGTACAGGAGTCTTGAATAAATCTTAAATTTAGCAAAACTAAGATGAGTGGTCTTAAACCCAAAAATAGGATGTTTTGATCATGTTTTCTAGATCTTCAGTCCCTACATCTTCAATATTGTAGGCAGATTGAACAATGTGGTTTCTGCATCTGCATATGGCAGACAGAAGTTCCTTGACTTGTTTTCTACAAATCCCTTTCCTTTCACCTTTGAAGCAACTGTTTCACTGGCAGATCCAGAGATGAACTTTTGCAGGGTTTATTCAAAAGCTCTGCTCAAAACACAGCTCTAAAAGCTCAAGAAAACACAAAAACGTGTTCCATGCTTTTATGCCCTCATACTGAGTAAGAGTCAGAAAATGCTCTGGGCAAAGTGCTTCAGCTGTTTATTTACAAAAAGAAATTCCTGCCTGGCCAAGTTTATTTAATAGACTTTTACTATCATGGTTCTTAATTAGGGAGGCACACAGAAAAGAAAGATGAGAGCTTTAGCTGTTGTAATGCACTTTTTTAAAGTGCTGTAGTAATTCAGATGTCTTTTTAGAAAAACTGTGTTTAGCTAGAAAGAAAAAGTCAAAAAAGGGAGCATGTGTCTAATTCCAACTTGTGTAACAATGGAAAAGCCTTTTGATGCCAAAGTAACAAAACTGTGGAGAAAAGAATCATGTAAGCAAGTCAGTTATATCATCTAAGCCTGGCTTTTTCACAGCAGAGTCATCCATCAGAGAGTCCTGAACAAATCACATGGTTGTATTTGCTCGTGTTTATGTCAGAATGTCTCATTCTCTACTAACATTTCACCAGCTGTTTTACAGAAAAAGAAGAAGGCAGGCAGTGGGATTTCAGAATTCAGCAAGGCAGGTGAGGACCCAGGTCTGGTAAGAGAACATGGACTTCTGTTTGAGTGCTCTCCTGAAAACTGGACTGACCAGAAGAAACCACCACCAACTATGAACTACTGGGTTGTGGGGTAGGTTTAAAGACAAAATTCACCTCCAGTTTTTCATTCTGACTGTGCCATTGTGTTCTTTAAAAATAAGTGTAACTGTAGCACATCAGAGAAATACTTGAGCTGACTGACTGAGGTAGCTCTAATTTAAGGGGACTGGGAAGTTGCAGTGATGTGAATTTCCATCTTTAATAGCTGTTGAGTCAATGACATAAACAAGGTGACAGCTATAATTACTGTTACAATATAAAAGAGGCTGTTTCATTGGGAAGAAAAATGTTTACAGAGAAGGAAGAAAAATAATTGTTTCCCAGCATGAATGTGCATAACTGCTGTTTGTGTGGAAAAATTTAAATATTTTAATTATAACATTGAAAAAATGTTTATACTACTGTTTAAACCTTTAAAAAATAATTATGATGCACAGGTATTAACAGCTTCTCTATTTTAGCTCTTGCCCTAGAAGAGCTCATTGGATTAATATGTGGAAATGTAACTACCCAGATGTTATTACCTTCAAAAATTAGTAAATATGTGAATCCTGGGGCTTGCTCCCAAGGATCTTGATTGGAGCTTATGGCCCACAGGCTTGGATTGCTGCAAACAGACCAGTAACAGAGAAGATCCTGAAAACCTGAAGATTTTTCTTCCTTACACAGCCTTAAAAAAACTGAGTAGAGAATAACTTGATTTAAAAATCTGATGTATTGAAAGAAGTAAAGTAATGCAGGACAGACACCAAAATTTGCCAACTGTCTTACACAGCAGCTTGTTTTAACTTTCAATTGAAACCCTGCAGTACAACCAGAATCTACCATTTGAGGAGAAAAAAAAATAATACCTGTGATGATTTTCTTCTTTTTCTTCTTTCTTTTTTTTCCCCAGGAGACTCATTCTCCACCCCAAACCTCAGGAGTGTTATGTGTGTTTCCATGACTCGGTGACAGAAGCTGCTGTGGAGCTGGCCTTTAAACTGTCCTTTGGCTTAGCTGCATAGATGAGCTTCCTGCACACTCAGACATCCTGCATGGTGTTCATTCTTTAAAATATCCCATATAAAGGGAAATTAACTCAATTTGGGTGCCACCCATGGGGCATCTTTGAAATGCTTAAAAAAAATCAAATACCTTGTGATATGACGCAGTTAAAATTTCAGTGGTGCTTCTGATGAGTTCATCTATTGTATACTTAATTTCAGAGAACCAAAGTTCTTATTTTTATATACTGTCACTTTTTTTTTTAATCCTGGTCATAACTTTATTATATGAAAACACCACATCATTTGTATGTTCACTGCTATTCAGTGTACAATATGCAACATAAAATGGTAAGCTGATCCTCAAAGAACTCTATGAACATGGAAATTGGTGATGGAGGGAAAAAAAAGTTCTCCAGTCACTTAAAATTTTGCACCTCTGAGAGCCTGAAAAATACTGAATGTTTTCAGTAGCATTGTGTTAATCAAAACAGAGAAAAATCTTTCAGACAATTCCTGGCACTTAGCCTCACAAAACTAATGGTTTACCATTTTTGCTCTCCTGCACACTCGAGGACTATAGTGTGGTTGATGTTTTACTTGACTCCGTGAGTTTTAACTATAAATAATACTTATATTTGTTAAAATGCAATTTTGAAGACACAAAGAAAGAAGGGGGGTGGGCAGGGTGGTTTTAAGATGTGCATGGACTTGGCTTATTTTATATTCATAATTTCATAATAAAAACTTATATTTGTTAAAGAACAGTAAAGCATTAATTTTTTATCCTTTTTTCACTTCATGTATTTTTCTCTTTTGTTTTATTATTTCCTTCTACTTGTTTTTTATGAGTGCTTTTCATAAAATGCATAACTAGAATTCCATTTTAAACAACGGGATCAAAAAGTTTTAAGTGTTCAGGAAAGCAAATTCAATTTCATGGGTTCTCATGGCCAGATCTTTAGATCTTGTTTTCACTAGTAAATGACACAGTTTGGGGTAGTCCTAAAACAGTCAATCAAATGCTTGCAGGGCTCACAGGGTGATTCACAGCTTGTCTTCATCACTCAACAGTTGTTTTAATTCAAGCAGCAGAAGTCTTGGGCCTGAAGTGCAAGCTGTGATGGAAGACTTTGCTAATCAGCTTTCTCCAGGATTTATGGTTCCTAGCAGATGAGCAGCAGTATTTCAGTCTGAGGCCTACAAATCAAAGCAGCAGTGTGTTAGCTCTGTTCCCCGTATATAAATCATGTGATGGGAGAGTTACTCTGCTACACCTCTCAAAGTCTAAAATACCTGACGTTTGGGTATTAGATTTTGTGGTGGATGGAAGAAGGAACGTGGAGGAAAGCAAGCAGTCCTTGCTGCAGTGCTTTTAGCTGTTTGGCTTCCTGTCCAGGAGAACCCTTTATTTAATTCAGAAGTATAATGTAATTCTAAAAGTGCCACCGAGTTTCTGATACCTGTATCAGCTGTCAGGCGTTGCTTTAAGATGAGTGTGAGCACCCTCTCTGTCAGCCAAAATGCACAAGGAGGCTGCTGCAGGAGAGCAAGGTCTGCACAGCCCTGTCAGTGCTCTGCTCTCCTGCACTTTCCGTTGCTGTCAGTAGTCCTAGAAATGGGTGAAGTAAGGAAGCTGAAAATCCTAGGCTATTTCTGATATTATTGATGTTTCACTGCTAGTTTGAGATTCTCTAGTGCTAACGCCAAATTCATACGCTGTTGGTAAGTTTAAAAAAAAATCCGGTTCTCCAAAAAGAAGTGCTTGAAAAGCAAAGGACCTGAAAAGATTTTTGGCCTTTGTTGCAGCTCATACCAAATAGAAGAGATATTGTATAATATCCTTGGTGTAGTATAAACTTTGGATACTTTAAAATCTCCAGTTATTTTTAAAAATCCATTTCTTTCTCTGTAGAACCTCTGGCACTGGTGATTTGGTAAATGTTACACAGTATTTCCCAACACAGGCTCTAAAGGTTGCTTTTAAGGACAAATGCAAACATATTTTTATGTCCAAAGGGGATAAAGGAAAACAGGTAAAAATAATCTTGTGCATATTAATTTTAATAAACAAAATAGATCTGGTCAAGAGCTGTGCACTCCTTTCCCTCAGCATGGCTGGTAATTAGTGGTGGTAGAAAGAGGCAGGTTTCCTGTGCAGCCTCGTGTTACAGCAATAAAATCTGGGGTTTGATCTTAAATGATTAATGACTTTGTGAGGTGTCTGCAAAGGTCCCTCCATTCAGATGGATTCCTGAAAGGCACACAGGCCAACACCCGTGGAATTAATGACAAGAAATCTTGGTCTTGGAATATGAAATGTTGATACTGGCATTTGGCGAATTGCATAAAATTCATTTGTATCAGCAGAATGGAAAATAAATAATTCATATCTGGTTTGTTTAATGTGAAAATAGATGGAAAATCTGCTTCATTTGTCTCTGTCTTAAGTTATCTCTTTCAGGATTTCTTTGATTAGGTTTTGATAATGTAAACAAAAAGCCAGTATTCTGTGTTTTCTCTTGTTGACAGTTCTTTACTACAGTGCCAGAAAATTTCCTTGCCACAGGCTTTTCTGGTAGTGCTGACCAGGAGGAATTCTGTCAGTCACTAAAGTTTGATTAATCTCCTGATATCACATGCAAATTCTTAAGCAGTCCTTTTTCAATTACAGTCATTTTGTATAAAAAGAGTTTAAGGTTGTTTTCTTTCCTTACTTACAGTGGAAAAAAGTGAAACAGGCATTGTGTAAATAACACTGTTTATAGTTCTTAAAATCTCCCTTCCATCTCCTGGAAGTGCTTCCAGATGGCTCACATGTGTATGAGCTCGTGACTCAAATTTTAGAAACATTCCATGAATAACACTCAAGATTAATTTCCTTAGAAGTACAATATTTAGCCAAGTGGCATATCCACTGCTGAAGCTAAGGGTCTTTGGATGCTGTCTTACATGTTCTGTTCAGGACAGGAAATGGGACACTACAGCTGCAGAGTTGTTCCCAAACTGGCAAATAAAAAGTCTGCACATGGTCTGCATTTACTGCACAAGATGTACCCCTGATGCAGTTAAAGGCAGCACAGCTACGTCAGAGCTGTAAAAAGTTATGTAAAATGTTTCTCCTACTGTGATCAGCTTATACCAGTGAAAAGATAAAAAAAACCCTCAGTGTAGGAATTGCTCTGAGACTGTCACGTTTCCTGATTATTTTGTAAATACAGTGTTTTGGACGGATCTTGTTCTTGGTGCTCTGAAGTTTCATTTAGTACAAAGGTCAGCAGTAATATTGTAATGCTGTGTTTTCATAGCTGTATGCAGCAATCTTTGTGTTTCAGTTTTGGAAGGGCGTTTTGGCAAACCTGGCTGCTGGCAGAGCAGCAGGAGCCAGATCCACTGAGATCAGCTCAGTCGTGTGCTGCTCCTGCTGGGGAAGGCAGTGAAACCTCTGCAGTGGCAGTGCCAGCTTTACCTGATGTGCCTCAGGTGTTACATTCACTTCATCCTAGAGGCAGACCAATGCACAATAATAATAGAATCGTTCCTGTTACTTAAAAATTTAACAATGAGCAATTACAAGCATAAAAGTAATAAAAGACATGCACAGTCTTTAAAGAAGAGGATGAAGTAGAGTGAAATAAAATTCTCTGGAAAAAGTGTTGTAGCTCTGTTTTGCATTTGTTTAGATTCTGTAGGGAAAAGTTTTAACTCAGTTTTACCAACTTTGGATGCAGAAACCAGAGGAGTTTGGTTTTTCCTGACTTAAGTTATTATGGGGTGTCATTTAAAGAATGAATGACCATCCTTGTTCCGTATCAAGAATATCAACTGAAGATTTTCTCAAACTGCAGATAATTTCTGGGTACTTTATGTCTCTAGATACATTTCATTCATTCAAATAAGTAAAATTATTTCCTGGAAAGCGTGTCTGGAAGGTTTTGCATTACAGAGAGAAATCTCTGCTGTCTCTGGGGCTGTTGGCTTTCCTGATCTGCCTGCAATGGACAACTTAACTCTGGTTGTTGTCTGTGCACCTGCTTTGCTTCACCTGTTGCTCCCTATGCCTTGTACTTGGGCTGAATTAATCATTTTGTGATGCCTTTGGTATAAGAAGGTGCACAGTTTGGAGTTCTTCCTTCAAAGATTGGTTTATTTCCTCCCATCTTTTCACCTCTAGAAAATTCCAAGAGCTGGAAAACAGATTTAAAATCTACACATACAATTTTAACTTTTTAAACTTTGTCACACAGATTTTTTAACTTTTGCTCCACTATAGGGAAAAGCTGAAACAAGTAACACTTCTCATACATCTGAGCAAGAATGCGTGGGGAGGAACTGAAAGCTTGGTATTCCATAGAAAAAAAAAATATTTCCAGAGAAAGAGGATTTGATCCTTAAGGATTCTGCTGGAGGACAGCAGCATTGGAATGGCAGTTATTTGAGCTGGGAATTGTTTCAGCAAATGGAAGTCACTACCTGTTTGAATATTCTGTCTTCACCTTTCCAGGTCTCTATGCTTTGTTAGAAAGAGACAAAGCAGTGATCTCCTCTGTTTAAAGGTCTCAGCTCTGCAGGGAGTCTGTGCTGAAAACAGTGTCTGCATGCATAACAATGTGCATACATTTCTCTTCTCGTAGGTGCTGCTGAGCAGCAGTTCCAGGAACTGGGGACTGGATTATTACAATTACAAATACAGATGGGCTTCCTGGCCTGTGCAGGGATTGGGTAGGTCAGCACAGGGAATTATTGTGCACCAGGCCCTCAGTTTTGGATGTTATGGACACCACTAAGGTAGCTTTTACAAACTGAAATGAACACCTTTTAAATCTTTGTCATCACATTTATTATGAACTCATGAGTGTGTTAGCAACAGCTTTTCCATTTACAGTTATTTGTGCCTGACAGACTATTACTGAAGAGCCGGGCCATTCTACAGTAGGAGAAATTGATCAAAATTACATTTCTTATCTGCTGGATTTGATGTGCATTTTACAGAACTTGTACAGGCTTCTACTTTTGTTTTGTAGTATTATATTCAGTTCACAGCTTGGTGAAAGCTTTTAATAGAAAACTAGGATTGATTTTCCTTTTCCTACTCAGAGACGGGTATTTGGAGCAGGACAGGTTTGTGGGTAGAATAATTTTACTAGGTTGTTCAGTAGCATTTGAAGTACACTTAATAATACTAATTCTTACTGTGAAGATTATCTTCAAATAAATAATTATTTTTTTAAAAAGTGAAAATGCTCTTGAGAAAGCAGGATTTTGTTTCCTGCATCCCTGAGGAAGTTTTGCCACCCGGCAACAGAAGGGGTTGTTAGTTCCAAAGTGTTTTGTTTCAAGGATCTCCTCTCTTGGTATTCCAGGAAGTCAAAATAAAATCTGAATAAATGCTGGCATAGAAATTGCTTAGGTCATTTCAGAAAATACCAGAGATACTTAAATTCTTACATAATGCCCTGCATACCTCTGGTAATCTGTCCTAAATATCACAAACCTTGAAGCTTACCCCATTAGCACTACTGATGTCTTCCTTTCAGACTAAAGGTGATTTCACTGGTTTATGCTGCATCCGAGCAGCAGGCCTGTAGTTCATGCTGGTTTTATTTCAAAGTGCTGTGCCTCTTGAGGCTTTGCCAAAGAATTGCCTCTGCTTCTGGTCATTAACTTGCCACTAGGATAGGGAAGAGTATAAAGATTACTAAAACCACAAATTACAATAATTTAGAGTAATGGGTTTACTAGCACAAAATGTGAGAATGAGGGGATTTATATGTGTTGTGGGTGTACAAATTCTTGTATTTTGTGAGTGATCCTTGTTTCATTCATGTTGTTCTGAAGGTGCAAATGAAGCTGACTGGTGTGATTTTAACAACTTCTTATCATGCTGCTTATTCTGATCCAAGTGGAGGCCTTGAATTAAATATATCACCTCTTATTTCTCCAGTTAAGACTGTGTTTTCCAGATGGGACAACTTTCTGAAATAACTAGCCTACTAGAGTTGCTGCTTTCAGCAAAACTGGTTTCTGTCAGCAAAGCAGCAACAACCATTATCAAATAGCCTCTCATTTGCATATATTCATGTTGATCCAAAATAAAATATGCTGAATGCTTTTTAGCTACGTTATGACAGTTATTTATATTGATGAACATAAATATTATATTTATTGTGAACGTATATTTCATATGTGTTTATCAGTGGCCTGAATTAGACAAGATTGTCTTTCTGCCATTATGGAGGACCTAGAACCTTACCCTGACATTGCAAGGGTCCAAAGAACATTACCCTGCATTGGATTTGATTTCGGATGTAGCTGGTTAAATCTTCAATATTAATTTTAAAAAAAAGAGTGTATTCTCTCCAATACAATTTGACATAATGAGAGGGATTTGGATTTATCTCTCCCAAAAAAAAACCAGGTATGCATGTTTTTTGCTAGTGAAGACAAAAAAACAGTGCTGGTTTGTAATACAGCCTTTAATATGTTTTAGAGGACTCTATTGATCACTAATGAACTGCAATCTACTTGGTAAAAAACTATTTCACTCATACTAAAGAAGGAAAAAATGAGCTGTGCAAGTTTCAACAGCACTGAAAGAATTCAGAGCACCCTTAGGACGGGAGTGACCTCATTTAATTCCTAAGCCTTCTACTTGCCCAGTAGAGCTTAAAAAAAGCATCAGAAGAAGGATCACAGCTTTTCTAAATTTAGCCACTGGTACCAGCTAATAGAGCGTGACACCAGATAAATATTTAATGGTCAGAAGATCCTCCTTTGGAGTGATCCATTAGGAGAGAAGTTCCTTAGTGTTCTTTACTACAGAAAGACCAAGGAATCCAAGAAAATACTTACTTGCCTCTTGTTTGAAATTCTCAATGTTTCCATTTTGTTCATACTAAAACAACACTGAAAAGGCTTTTACCTGGCTGGCAGCATTTTAAGCCGAAACACAGCCCAAAAAAAATAAAGAGCCAAGCATACAGAGGCCTAGAACACTTAGTACAGTATTTCTTGAGAAAATTTAAAATGGCTCAGGATCCTTCTCAGTATTTAGGATAAGTCTTAGCATGTATATAAATGAGAAAACTTATTTCTGAGGGAAAGACCAAACCTTGTGGAGTATTGATAATTTAGGATCCAAAAGAAGCATTTAGGAGGCATTTAAATGTCTGGTTTCAAAGAAATTAAGCCCAGCAGTGTTCCTAAAATTTCACCCCAGACACTAAGTTTGACATGAAACCCTTGGCTCATGGAATTTGTACAAATGGGTTTTTTTTTTTTGAGCTGCTAAAATAACAGATGTGATCCACAGGCCAAGAACTGGAAAGACTGGGGCAACCTCAGTCCCAAGACTGCAGCAGTGGCAGTCCATGATGAGAAGGGGGGCTGTGCTCAGGTAAATCTCTGCCTTATCTGGCTGGAGTGAGTTTTGTTCATACTCACAGGCTGGGCATCAGCATGACACTGAAGCACACAGACAACTTTTAGGAAATGCCTCCAAGAGTTTGGCTTAGCCTGCTGGTACTCTCATCTCCAACTCTGCACAAAGCAAATAAAAATTCCATTGGCACTTTTTAGTGGCTGTCAGGAATGTTTGCACAAGTCTGCTCCCCACAGCAGCTTCAAACCAGCTGGCTTGGGTTGCACAACCACACAGGAGCATTTGCATTTAATCTCTTTGCCCCCGAGGTTTCTATTCAGTGGGGAAGTCAGCCTCAAGCGGTGCTGCTATACCTTGAACCACCTTTTTCTAACAGGGATGGAAAGAGCAGAGCAGGAATTGGAGTTAGGGATCTGCTTCCCCAGCTGCTGGAGATGGGACTGGGCCTGGTTTGCCTTTCTGATCCTCATCCTAGCAAATAAAAATGAGATAATTAAGGCAGGTGGAGTAATTGTGTTACAAATAATTCCGTGTACCAGTGGTTTCTCTTGCCTCTGGAGGTTTTAGAGGAAAAGAACATGTTTTCATTAGGAAAATTCTGGTTGTTTAGTAGACCATTGAGACCGTGACAAATGGGAGAGATAATCAAGCCTCTTGACAGGGATGTTAAACTAGTTTAGTCGTTTCGTGCTTATTTTTAATCTCCCCAGTGGAACAGAACCGTGCAGTGCAGTGTCACATGCTGTGTCACAAAGACGTCACATTGCTGTGTGAAACAGCGTCATTTTTAGAAGCAAATAAATACTTGGGCAACTTTTCCAGCCTGTAGATTTATTTTGTGGAGTTTCAAAACATAAATATCCGATACCCATAAAACGCGGGGTAAGCAGAGATACTTGGGGTTCGAGTTGACTTTTTTCTCCAGGGAAAGAAAACAGACACAGGTGTTTCTGGGAAAGGACAGAACCGCAGCCGGGGCTGTCTCTTCCATAGGTGCTGGCAACGGGCGGAATGAAGGAGCAGAGTGCCACACTCTGCCTGTGCCCGGCCCCGGCGGCACCGAGAGCCGTGTCCCCTCTGTGGCGGGCACAGCTGCCGGGCCCGGCTGGGCGCTCCTGGCGGCAGGGCTCACCTCGGCCCTCCGGGGCTCCCCAGGAGCCGGCCCCCTCACCGCCAGCCCGGCCGCGCCAATGGCTCCGCTGCATTAATTGCTGCGGATTGTTATAATCCCATTAACCCGGCCCGTGCGACACCGACAGCCCCGGGCCAGCCGCACTGCCCCGACCCTTTAAGGCGGCCGGGGCGGTCCCTGCGCAGCGCTGACGCGCTGTCGCTCTGGGCGGCGCTGATCCCTCCCCGCTCGCCCGCATCCCTCCCGTTCCAGATCCTTCTGGAAGGGCAGCGCCGCCCGAGCCCTGCCGGAAAGAGCCGAGGCGGCGCCGGGGCCGGGCGGGCTCCCCGCCGGTGGCGCCTGCGCACGGCGGGCCCGCTGCCGGTTGGTGCCGGCGCTCCGCAGTGGGGGAGCGGCGGGCGCGGAGCCCCAGTGCCGGTCCCAGCGCCAGAGCAAGCCCGGGCGCAGCCATGTCTGTGGTGGGCATCGACCTCGGTTTCCTCAATTGCTATATCGGCGTGGCGCGGAGCGGCGGCATCGAGACCATCGCCAACGAGTACAGCGACCGCTGCACGCCGTGAGTACCGGCGCGCCCGGCCCCGCCCGCCGCGGGCTGCCCGCGGGTCCCCCCGCGGGATCCCCCGCCCGGGCCGGCCCCTGCGCGGCTGTGCCCGCCGAGCCGGGAGGCGGCAGGGAGCCCCTTGCCGGGAATGCGTGTGCGGGGAAGCCCCGGGGTGTGCGGTGTGCGTGCCGGCTCCTGGCGGTGCCGGCGTGCCCTTGAAATCCCGCGCTGTGCTGCCGGAGGAGCCGCGCGGCTCCACGGGCTCGGCGTGGGGCGCTCCTCGGCAGGCTCCGCTGCCGGGCAGCCAGGGATGCCCCTGGAGCGCTGTGTTTGCCCGGGTCCGGAACGGCTGCCAGGGCTGGGAGCGCTCCCATTAACAATCGCACGAGTGGTGGCGAGACTGCCGAGGAGGAGGAGGAGGAGGAGGTTGATTGAGCAGGGAAGCGGCGCGATGAGTTTCCTTTCTTTAAACCTGTTCGTGCTCGCACCGCGTCTGCTGGCCCTGGAATACCGAGGTCTGGCGGGGAAGGGGGGGCACTGGGCAACGTCCGTGATGATGGGAGACGCAAGAGTAGGTGGAGATACTGCTCCTCTGTTTCTATGGGATACGTCTAGGATTTTTAGAGCTCCATCTGTGCATAATTTTGAAGGTATTCAGGAATTCGTGTAATACTTATAAAATCGGGGGTTGGATGGTGCTTCTCTTTTTACAAAGGAACTCGTAGCCAACAGAGAAAGCTGTTTCTGCTGTGTGAGACTGTAGTAACTTCAGCACTCCTGCCCTGGTCTCGGAGAGGCGTAGGTTTGCTTTCTAAAAAGTTGATTTTTAAAAGTACAGAGAAGTTGATGGCCGAAGATTGCCGTCTGTTTTAATGGGAATACTCTTGAAAATTCTTTTTACTATCTAGAAAAATATGCTTCTCGTATTAACTCTCAGGAAATAATTATCCTTGTGAGAACTGAAATTCTGTGGCCTTTCAAATGCAACGGATCCCATGAAATTGTTGCCCAGCGAATCCTCAGGCAGCTAGAGTTCCCTTCTCCCTTGTGATGAAGAGCACTTCCAATTTTTAGCTATTTTTGGAGTGTGTTCTTTGTAGGTAGGCTTACCTGCATATGATCTATTTCACACTAATGTCTGATTAACTGTACTTTCAAAATACTTGCAAAGTAATTATGAAAGAGGTTCAAATTACCAATTACAGCATCTGGAGTGCACATACACTTAAAGACAGTACCTATCACACCTGAAGTGACATTTCCATTGACCTTTTCTGTCTCAAAATGTAGTAATAGAGGAGACCTTGAGAAGCATCTTTTCTAGTGTTATTTATTGTCTTGAGAGAAATCTAACAAAGGTAAATAGAAATGTAACAGGTTATTACGGTTATGTAAGTTTCTCGTAGTAGCTAAATCTTTACTTCAAGTGGGATTTGAGTGATACAGACAGATCTACTAATTCTCAGTCATCAGAACTTTCCTTATTGCACATAGTAACACAGTAAATGAATTTATTTGAATGTGGACTTATTTAAATGAACTTATTCCTATGGAGGTGCTCACATCACACAGGTAATTGAGTTAGCTGTTAGTTAATTACATGCTGTAATCCAGTGTCAGTACAACCATGTATCATCCTGGAAGCTTTAGCACAAGCATTTTACAAAGAAGGGAAAAGATCCTGCCAATAAGCCGTGCATTTCAGTAGAACTTGGATATTTCCTGGCTTTTGGCCCTCTATCTCTTTGAAGACTGACACTCGACTTCTCCTGGGCTGGGAACTTCAGCAGAGCTGTTGAACACATTTCCAGTGCTTCTGGCACGTTAAACTCATGGCAAATGGTCCTTTCAGGTGCTCTGCCTCACCACTGTGGTTTTGTGGGAAAACAAGACGGTTGCTGTTAGCTCATAACTTACTTCACACCAGGTGTGATTAATGTGATCACATGCTGTAATTAAGATGATGTAATAAAGAATCTTGGAAACGACTGAATTTTTTGAAGCCAAGGAGGGCACGTTTATTTTTTTGGCATCTCTGCTTCCCAGCTGCAGGAGGGAAAAACCATCCATCCCCCTGTGCTGGAAGTAATTGAAATAACCCATGGCAGGAGCTGTGCTGGCTCTGAGCTGCTTTTGCATGGGGTAGTGTGCAGTTTGTGCTGGCTGTGAGCAGAGGCAGATTCCTGCACTGAAAAGGTGTGATGCAATAGCATTCGTTTGTAAATCATTTGCTTGCCGTGGAAATTGCTCGTTTATCTGACTTCCCCTAATTGTCACAAGGCATAACTGGGGACCTGTAGCTTTGTGACGTCAAAAATTGTAAAAGTTGTTTGTGCAAGCTGAACTGCCTATTTGGAAATGTAGGGAAATGCCTCGTGTGTTTGCAGCAGTTAAATCTGGAGAAGGTTTTGGATGTCACAGAGAAGATAGCTAGAAAATACTGCCAGATTGCAGTGATGGAGGGGAAGCTGGAAGCAGTCTGCTGGAGTGACCTTTATGCATGCATTAAACGATTACATTCCAGCTGTGTGAAAACCTGGGCTTCTCTGTTACTCCTGAATGGTTGTGGCCAGATCGGTTGCCTTTTGGGGCAGAGTTGTATTTCAGGTCTGTGATGTGAAGATGCGGTGTTGGTAACTTCCGGAATAGAAAAGAACACTTCCAAAGGCAGTGCTGAGAGGCCAGATGGTGGCTGGGGCCTGAGGCAGCCTTTGCTGATCCAGGGGGGTATTCTTGGTGGCCAAGAAGCTGCAGGGAGCTGTGGATTACAGCAGAGCTTCCTGAGCCCTGCGTGCCTGGGAGCTGTCGCCAGGTCCCTCCCTTTGTGCATGTTCGCAGCAGGGACCTGGTAGTGCTCAGCTGTGAAGCACTTCACTCACTTCTTCAGCTCCCTTGATTTGTGGGTTTTTAATTGTTGTTTTAGGATTGTTGCTAAGGGCTCTTGAGTGTGAATATTGCCCTGTGAGACTCAAGGGTTGTTGAGTCAAGAGAACCTGGCCGGTAAATTTCAGGGGTTTGAATGAAATCTCACAGGCTTCTTAGGTTTTAACCTGTGATCCAGAAGTAACTATCACTGCCTTTCCTTCGTGATGCGATCTGTGGAACATTTCAGCTTTCACAGAATCCCTTAAATGCAATTAAAATGGCAACAGTTGCAGTTGCTTGGTGTTTCTAAATTAATTTGCAAAGAACAAAATAACAAGAATTCCATTTCAGGTTCTGGTGCTTCATGCAGTAATGCTGTTATTTAACACATCCATGTCCTGCTGTTTGAGTTTTTGTGGGTGTTCTAAAGTACCATAGAAATATTTTACGATGTTTTATTTTTTTAAAAATTTTTAAAAAATTTTTTAAATTTTTTTTTTTAAAGTTTTTTTTTTTTTTTTTTTTTTTTTTTTTTTTTTTTTACTTAGAGCATGTATATCTTTAGGATCCAAGACCCGAGCCATTGGGAATGCAGCAAAGAGCCAGGTAAATGGATCAAAAACTTTCTGACTGGTAAACAAGTTCATCTTGGAGAAGATGCTTCTGTAGTAGTTTCTTTTGATAGCTTTAAATACTGTGTTCACTGGGATTTGTTTGTTTTGGATCTTTCTTTGGTTAAAAGCCTGTCCTGATGAGAGAATAGGTGTGGGGAGGCTTTACATCCAGATGGGATATGAATTAGAGGAGAACTTTAAAGGAAGGGAAATGTGTTAATTTGTTCAAGGTTCATTTAAGGTTAATGTAGGTAATAACTTCATTAGTTCCTGCAGGCAGCCACTGCAGCAATATAGGATCTTAAATCACTCATGCTGTATCAGAAAGCTTCTCTGAAATAAAAGGTACAGTGAAAATTGATGGCAGCAAGTTAAATGGATATTACAGAGAGAAGTACATACCAATTTTTCTAATAGGGGCCATAGATTAAAAAGTAGGTGGTTCTTTCACTCTCCTCACATGCTGCATTTAGGAAATGTGTGGGGCTTCACACAGGTCAGTGTGTGCATTAAGCCCAACATGAAAAATTCCTTTCTGCGCAGCCCTCTGTATCAGGATGTCATGGGTAATGAAAATATCTTTGCCACAGATCGTCACAAATGTAAAAAATGCAGTCCATGGCTTCAAAAAACTGCATGGAAGAGCATTTGAAGATCCTTACATCCAAGCTGAGAGGGCCAAACTTCCCTATGAACTTCAGAAGATGCCAAATGGCTCTGTAGGAGTCAAGGTGAGTGAGAGCTTTGGGTGGAATCTCCCTGGTGGTAGAGATGAGCACTTTGGGCCCTTGTCACTTAACTTCCTCTGTGGTCCTTTAGAAAACTAAATACATTCCTGTGTCTCTGAACAAGTCTGTACTTTCTCCAACATGTCCACTGAGGTTTCTCATCAATCATTTTAGTTTTCCTAAGTCACATTAGCTTTTCACTTGGCCTTACTAGATTTATCTTCAAATCTGTGTAATTACAGTGTGAGATTATTAGTTCCCATCAGACATGCAGAGACCAAGTGTCAGGAAAACAGCATAATGCTCTGAATATGAAATTTGAACAAGTTATCTTTAATTTGCTTCCAAACTAAATGGCAGGAGTGCTTGGGATTGCTGGAGAGATGATAGCTTGTTAGGAATTCAGGACACAGAACCTCCCATGGAGGTTCCTGACCACGTTTCCTAAGCACATTTCCTAAGCAGGGCAGTACTGTTGGAATTGCCTGGTTTACACCTTCCCTGCCTCCTGTGCTTGAGTGACTGTTGCAGGAAGCAAATGTTCCTTGGGCTTGCTCCAAAACTTTTATTTTTAGCCTGTGTTATAGCACAATGTGATCCTACGTATATTGTGCTCTTTTTTGGCTGCTTTTTTTTAAAATTCAAAATACACGAGCAGCAGAAATACTGTATCATTGTGAATAGTCCCTTGAGGTAACTGAGGTGTTAAGCTTCCCACAAAAAAACCAAAAAAAAAAAACCAAAAAAAACCCCAAACAAACAAAAAAAAACCCACTACCATAAAAACCCAACAAACTGAACTGCTGAAGATTCCTTGTAGGGAGCACAGATCAATAGGCAGGGAGTTACTTGTGTCTAGAGCCTGGTGTTCAGTGGGTCTCAATGCTCAACATTAGGAATAATAATTAATTGGTATGAATTAATAATTCATTGTAATTAATATGAAGTTGCACATCTTGAGAGCAAGGTTGAGGTGATTGATTACAGAATCCCAATTCTCTGTTCCAGGTGAGGTACCTGGATGAAGAGAGACTGTTTGCAGTGGAACAGATCACGGGAATGCTGCTGGCCAAGCTGAAGGAGACTTCAGAAAGTGCTTTGAAGAAACCAGTGGCCGACTGTGTGATATCAGTAAGTTGTGTATATTTATTGCAATCCATAGGCAGCTTTATGCAAACTAGGACCATTTATACCATGGTAAGAGGTTCAAGTAGCAGGTAGAAATCATATCCCCAAAAGTGGGCCTTTGTTGCAAGTTTTCCAAGTGTGAGAATACTTCTTGAAGCATTTGTGAGGAGATGGAAAGGTTGTTAAATCAAGAGTGTATTTTCAGAAAGGACACAGTGCTTAAGCTGATGCAGTCTGTCTGTCTCCAAGGGCTACAGACAGTATTTCTGATTACTGTAGTTCTTGTTACAAGTGGGAGCTGTCCTAGGTGTAAACATATCCTCCTTGCTTCCAAAGAACCTTCCTAAATTCTTGTTAAATGTCTTTCTTGTTGCATGGGCGAACACTGTTGTAGTGCAGTTGAGAGTCACCTGAACTTAGGGCTCTGAGCGTCCTGCTGATTAATGTGACACACCCAACCACTTGGCTTTGTTTGAAAAAGTCATTTTATTTTATTGGCTATGAAGTCTTGTGTCTGCTTTTCACATGGTCTTTGTTTACTGGCCCTGGTGGGAAGTTTGGGCATGAAGGATTGCAGTTATCCCTTCTCTGTCAGGCAGAGCCATGGGAACTGGAAAGCTGTGTACTTGAGCTGTTAGAAATCTGCTTTGATCTTTTTCTTTGCTTCCTTAAGCTGGGAGAATACCTCCCACACACCCAGGCATCCTTGGCAATGCCCCACAGTGGTAGCCAACAAAACACACAATGAAATGGAGCTCTAGTCTGCTGAAGAGATGCCAGCTGATGGCAGCCAGATCCTAAATGGGCTCTGATGGTGCTGTGGCTATTTTTGGTGGCACTGAACCTTGTAGCACACTGTAAGCTGGCACTGTGGTGGCAGTGATAGCTGAAAAAGGGATACAGGTTCAAGCTGGATTCCAGCATCACTGCATTGCTTCTGCCATTGGCTTACTGTGGGGCTGTGTGTGAATGTTTGTTGGGTTGACTTTGTCCTGCACAAGTGTTTCCAGAAACTGGTGATGATTTTAAGATGAAAGACTCATTAAAACAATCTAAGAAAACATTTTCAGGAATTATTTTTTGCATATTGAAATCTGCTTTATTTAAAACAATCCTGGATGCAACTTCATTTTTGTCATATTTTGAATTTTTAATTAAAATATGCACTAAAATGAATTAGATAGTTGTTTTATTCAGATAGCCTTATTAATTTGAGGTTAGCTTATAACAGATTCTTGTGGTACTGACATTTATAGGATAGCTTGATGGCCAAATCTGACTACTCTAAGTTAAAAAATCCATATCCTATAATATCCAGTGTCATTATTTTTGGAAACAGGTCCCCAGTTTCTTCACTGATGCTGAAAGAAGGTCTGTAATGGCAGCTGCACAGATTGCAGGATTAAATTGTCTGAAGCTGATGAATGAAACTACAGCAGGTAAAGGACTTTTTTTTGTCCTTTGAGGTCATCCAGGCTGTTGAGTGTGAGGGTGATGACACCCTGCTCTTACACAATTGGGAGCTTGGGAGAGAGCTGTCCAGGCTAGTACTGCCCATTCCAGTTTGGGAACTGGAAACACAGCAGTGGGGTGGTGTGCAGCACTTGGGAAGGACCATGAGAGCTGGGGTTTGCTAACCTGAGCACTGTCACACTTGGGAATAGCTTTGGAAATAAACCTGGGATCTGTGCTTAACGTTGTGGCAGTCCTGTGTGCTGTAGCAGTGGCACAAGTGTTTCTATCAAGTAATTTACTCCCCTCTTCGGGTTTTGGTGAATTCTAAGGTAGGGCATAGAAATACATAACACTTCATGGGTACTAAAGTTGAAGCTGCTTGAGTCAGTAATTTTTATTTTTCTTGATTGATTTTATTTGCTTTTGAAAAGTCTGAAAAAGCCTTCCAAATGAGTGCTGGTTGTGAAAGCATGTGTAAATGAATCTTCCAAAACATTTCCTTTATCTCTTGGGCATGCTTGAATTTTTCAAAGCTAAGGTAAAAAAATTCTGTAAGGAAAGCATTTCAAAGGAGAGAGGTGTAGGCATGAGTCTTAATCTATGTACTTTCATAAATTACAGTGTTAATTTGGCTACAAGCACGGTGAGACTTTATTAGTGCTAAACCTTCACTTCACATTTCTTTCTCTCTTGTCAATAAAAAAATGTGTTTTCAACATGATTTTGACTTTTTAGTAAGAGTTATCAAGGCCTTTAGAAAGGATGAACATGGGCAGTATGTGTCTCTTGGTGGTGCTTTTAGTGCATGGTCTGCAGCTGTGCGTGCCTTCCCCTTACCTTCCATGGGTTGGTGTTTTCCAGTTGCATTAGCCTATGGAATATACAAGCAAGATCTGCCAGCCTTGGAAGAGAAGCCAAGAAATGTGGTCTTTGTAGATATGGGGCATTCTGCATATCAGGTTTCCATCTGTGCTTTTAACAAGGGAAAACTGAAGGTAATCTTTTAAGTCATACATTAAAAGCCTGAAGTATTTAAAACTCAAAATAGTGCTCTGTGGAAAGATTAGTTTTTTAAAAAATAAATGTCTGTAGGAACTATTTTTTAAATGTGGACTACAAAACCTTTCTGTTAGATTTTGACTATTTCATCAAGTCCGTTTTTGTACAATGCAGAAGTGTAGCATCCTCAAGTGTGTTTTGGAAAGTGCTTGATAATTAAGGACACTGCATAGTTTTTGTGTCATATCCCTGAAATATTTGCATATTCAGGGAGCCTCTTAAGTGTTGTAATTGTGCAACTGATTCACTGACGGGAGGCTCTTGAACTGTCTTGAGTTGCTCTGAGGTGTTAGGTTTTTTTTTGTGCCATCCCAGACAATTCAAAGTCTAAATCCAGTGGGATGTGAAGCAAAGCTGAACAGTCTTTGCCTCCTGGTTTGGAGACTTTGTCTGTGACCTACTAAAGGCTGAATGCTTTTGTGGGCCTGTCTCTGGTAGCCAAATGCTATCTGAAGCCATGTGGAAGGCGATGATGGCACTTCCCACTGTGCTGAGTAAATGATGCAGCACAAACCTTGTCTAATAACTTCTGATCTTGTTCTTTGACTTCTGCCAGGTCTTGGCCACTACCTTTGACCCTTTCGTAGGTGGCAGGAATTTTGATGAGGCTTTGGTAGATTACTTCTCTGAAGAATTTAGGACAAAATACAAACTGAATGTAAAAGAGAATCCCCGAGCTCTGCTCCGATTGTATCAGGAATGTGAAAAGCTCAAGAAGCTGATGAGTGCGAATGCGTCTGACCTTCCCCTCAATATCGAGTGCTTCATGAACGACCTGGATGTCTCCAGTAAGATGAACAGGTACTGGGTGGTGTTCCCACTCTGGGGCAGGAGTTTGTGGTCTCTGAGCAGCCTGCTAACACCAAGCACTCTCCCTGCCCTGCAGAGCTCAGTTCGAGCAGCTGTGTGCTGCCCTTCTGGCCAGGGTGGAACCTCCTCTAAGAGCAGCCATGGATCAAGCCAGTAAGTAGAAGTTACTTGAAGTGCTGCTAGTAATCCAGTCATTCCTGATCTCTTTAATGATTATCTTTTCAATGTATTTTTGTATTTATTAGAATTGCAAAGCTAAATACTGAAAAGTTAAATGTAAGTTCCATTCCTATGCTTGCCATGAATGCATGATCCCATTTCTGCCTCATTTAGTGCACATGCTACTCTGCAGCCTTGGTTATTGACCTTCATTCACCCTGTGTCATGGAAAAGGTTGGCACTCTGAATTGATGGAAAAAAACCACCAAACAACTAATCCAAAATGATGATGGTAAAAGATACTGTTCTTAACTGCAACCTTCTGGCCAGCCTGTTCCATGTGGTACTTACATGTCCTCACTGACCTGATAGTTTGGCAGTATATTCTTAAATTGAATTACCTAAAGCATGTGCCAATAACAAAGTTTTTTTTTTGTTTTTTGCCGAATGTGGTGTAAAGGAGAGAAATAGACTTTAACAGGAAAGCTTTTACCCCCAATTCCAGCACCTTCAACTAAAAGGGAAGAACTCTGCTGGTCTTGTGACTTGGCTCGATAGCAAATACAGGAATTAAAAACCTGAGTAACTGCTGAGTAGAGCTGTTCAAGGACTGACTATTGTTTGAGATGACTTCATACATATATCCTGGTTCCAGAATTAACAAGTTAACATTCAAGCACAATGTGCTGGTTTTTAGATAAATTGGCTTAAAAGGTTTTCTTTTCTATTTTGGCAAGCAAAATTCAGCCAAACATAAAATGACATCTGTTTGGGCTTCCTTTTTTTTGGGTTGTTTTGGGAGAGGTGAGATACTGTCCAGTAGTGCAGAAGACCCAGTTTCACCTTTCTGAGTTCATGCAGAGCAGAAAGGAGATAGACAATACACTTTATAGAACAGCTGTTCTCATTGATGCTTGGCTTCTGCATTTCCCAGGTTTGTGCAACTAGAAAACTTTGTAGCCTACAGGAGGGACAAAGAGTTTTGAAGATCTTTTCAGCCATGAAATATATTTAGGGCTTGTCACAATGCCTAGATAATAAGAGAACTTTTATCTTTTTTTCTCTTCTTTTTTTGTCCAAAGATAGCTTTCTGATACCTTGATGATAACTTAAGGGCATGCACTCTCTTTTCTAGAACTTCAGCGTGAAGATATCTACAGTATAGAAATAGTAGGTGGGGCTACTAGAATTCCAGCAGTGAAGGAACAGATCTCTAACTTTTTCTGTAAAGAGATAAGCACCACGCTAAATGCTGATGAAGCTGTTGCAAGAGGCTGTGCCTTGCAGGTATAGTTCCTGAAATAAAGCTTTAGTATTGCTTCTTTAACATAATGTACTAATGAAATACAGCTAACCACAAGCAAAAGGTACTGTAGCTGAGGCAAGATGCAGAGTCTTACTTGTTATTGCACTAATTGGAAATTATTCTGTTACATTCATTAGTTTGCTGTGTCATGTTCGAAGGATGGGCTTGTTAAAAAGACCTGTTGAATTTGAGAACCTAAATTCTGCTGTTCCACTTCTGTGTTGTCACTTGGAACCTTTGCTTGGTTATCTTTACTGAAAATCACTAGGGAAATAACATCTGTTACTTTTGTTAAGTCTTTCAGTTCAATTAACTCTTGGAAGTTTCTGTTTAAAAAAAAAAAAGTCTGTGATAAGCAGGACCTCCATATGACCTATATGATAAGTATTAATTATTGTACTTGCTATTTATTTGACTATATGGATATAATAAATTTTTGGTCTCTTTTTTTTTTTCCCTAGTGTGCAATTCTTTCTCCAGCTTTTAAAGTGCGTGAGTTTTCCATCACAGATGTTGTTCCTTACTCCATAACATTGAGATGGAAATCATCGTATGAAGAAGGAACAGGGTAAGTTGTACAGTGCCTACAAAACAGTGTGTGTTTGGATATAAAGAAAAAGGTTGAAATTCTAATTTTCTTTTTTAGCATTTTACCTTTTGGGTTCCAGTTACTGCTTAACAACTGGAAAGACGATTATTAAAATGTTGGGGTGAAGTTGCCTAATCTTTGATAAGTGTGACATAAAATGCAGAGTCCAGCTTTGAGACATAGAGGCCTTCCTCCAACCTCCAACTCTTGTTAAAAACTGACTTAAACTAAATCACTCAGTTGCTTGGTCAGCAGGGCTGCTGATTGCTAACATACCTTGACTTTGATTATCCATTGAGTTATGCTCAGAGGTTTAATGTTACCTAATGTTTATTGCTTTAGGGAGTGTGAAGTCTTCAGTAAGAACCACGCTGCTCCTTTCTCAAAAGTAATTACCTTCCACAAGAAAGAGCCTTTTGACTTGGAAGCTTATTATACCCATCCACATGAAGTGCCTTATCCTGATTCCAGAATAGGTAAGGACATGGGAATAAAACACCCATCCCTAACTCCTGTTGATACAGGAAAAGTGGTTCTCCTTTCTTGTAAGATATGTTACTTCCATATTTTCTAGCTTACAGAAAAGCTTAGGTTCTTTAGAAAGGCTCAGCACAGGCTTCTTGATTTAAGTGTAGTGAGCAAACCATATTGACATCTCTGTTTGACATGCCTAAAAAAAAATTCTGCATTCTTCCTTCTGTCTATCTTTACAGTTACTGAAGGCTTCAAAAGAAGTAGGCACAAAGTTCAGTGCTCTATTGTCTGGTTCTTTTAGTCTCTATAAAATTGATTAGGATCTTACGTGCCTGCCAGCCTGTGTTTTTCAAAGAAATTGGATCAAAGGAACTGTTGCCTGTCTGGACAGATAACTTGTCTCATGTTATCTGTCGTGTCTCTTTCTGTTAATCTGAGAATATAAAATATAGATGTTTCCTCCATTTAAGCATCTGTAGTAGAGTCTAAAGAATTGGATGGCATAAATAAGTTTCTTGTTAGCTAATGTTACTTTTTTGCAGTTATTTTTGCACTCCTCAAGGTCTTTAATTCATTGTTGTATTCACTGGTTCATTAATCAGGTACAAATTTGCTGCTCTCTGTTTGGCTATCTATGCAAGAAGTCTGTGGTCCTGAGGAAGAAACATTCTCCTTTACATATGCACATAATCTACACTTAAATTTTCAGCAAGTTGCAAAATGAAGTATCAATCTCACTGCTTTCAGAAACCTTGCTAAGCACTATTAATTTTCCAGAAAGTGTAGTGCAGCCATGTTATCAAATTTAAGCAGAATATTTTATCTCTGTTAACATTTTATTTTTCAGTGTGAAGTTTGAGTTATGTGGACAAAAGAAACCATTTGAGATGAATCAGAGTAGTTTCTCTTGTGTGGTGGTTACAGAAGGCAACAGAGAAAAGTAGAATACCTAGTAAAGTACTGTCTTTTTTTTTTTTTAATGAAATACAGATAAAGCAAAACCATCTTAGCAATTACCAGTGAACTGATAATAATCGAGGAACCAGCTTTTTGTTTATCTACCTGCAGCTTACTTTGTAGGTTTGTCAGCAGAATAGAAAGTTTCCAAATAGTTTCAGCTACATGAAGTTGCCGTTTAAATTAGCTCCCTTAAAGGAATGTGTTCGGGGCTTTTTCCCCCTCTTTCTGTGCATTTTGGGACAACAATTAAAGCCACCTCTGTTGTTTCCAAGGGCGTTTCACTATTCAGAATGTGGGTCCCCAGCACGACGGCGACAACTCCAAGGTGAAGGTGAAAGTGCGCGTCAACATCCACGGGCTCTTCAGCGTAGCCAGTGCGTCCATCATCGAGAAGCAGAGCGTCGAGGGGGACCACAACGACACCCCCATGGACACCGAGTCAGCAAGTAAGAACCAAGGCAGAGATGAGGAGCTGGTATGTAAAGCTTGTCAACGTCTTCACTGTCATTGTGGCAACAGAGCCCGTAATTGCAGGGTAAATGGCCTATAATTGCAGGGTAAATGGCTGTGTTTGGCTTCTGACTGTTACTGCTTCTCCACCCTTAAATTATTTCTTTGGTTATTTAGCACCTTTCATGTTTATTGCTTAAGTGTGGTACTAAGAACAAAGAATGGAAAAACGGATTCTAAAAAATAATAAAGTAGTTTTTTCGTTGTTTTTATCATCTCTCTACTAGTCTTAGTGTTATCTAGTATCACTAGCAAAAGGCAGAGTAATTAATGAGATCTGTTGACAAATTAATTTTAAAGGTTTTTCCTCACAAAGTATGTTTTCAATGGGTAAAAAATATATGGTATTTCTTTATACATGGAAAACTGAAAGTAGCCTCCTGAGAGTAGCTCCCAGTGAGGTGCCCCTTTGCAGTGCAGAGTTGAGGACTGGGTGCCAGGGAACACTTTGGAGCTGGAAACAGCAACACCAGCACTGGCTCTGACAGCCTTTCTCCTAGGAGTTGGCCTTAGCTTCTCCCACCTTAGTTGGATATTCTACAGGAATTAGAGCAAATGGTTACACAACTAGCATTACATAACTGGTATAAGCACTATGCTGCTTTCCAGGAATGTGGGCATATTTGAAATGCTGAGCATGGTGCAGCTCCATACATGATGTTGGTAATCTTGTGAGCAAAGGTTGGAAGTGCTAGAGCTGGCACCTAGTGTAAAAGGCATGTGGAACTTACTGGGAGTGTGCTGAATTCAGTGTGAGAATAGCTGCTTCCATGCTCAGGCTTTCCATTTGTAGCACTTCATTCATCTAACACATCTTCTGTTTTACAATGGTGCTTGTCAGCAATTACCTTTCAGTATTGAGGATGATCCCCTCGACTCTGAGGAGGTTTGTCTTGTCTGTGTGTCCTGTTATCCCCTCTCTAGCTATTTCCTGTAGGCCAAGCAGTTCCTTCCAGTTGTTGGCTTTTCTGTGTGAACAGTAAGAACAGCAAGTGAGGAGTTAGAAAATATTTTCTTCCTACACTCAAGTGACAAAACTTTAAATTTGGTCAAAGTAGTCTTGTTTTCCACTTTAAATTGCAACATAGGCACTTTTGCTAGAGTTTGAAATCCTTAAACAATTGTTTTTATTATTTTGTAGAACTAGGAGTAAATTACTCTACATGCATATGTAGTTTGTGAATCCAGAAATACAAATTCCTTGTGATGTAGGCCATCTTGGACCTTTCAGACCTTAGCTACAGATTGTTAGTTATTAATGCTCTGGATCTCTGAGAATTAGAATCATCCTGAAAACACTAGGTTTACCCATTACTATGCCATTAAAAGTGTCCTTCAGTGATGACATGGAGCTGTATTACTTAAACCAGGTGATCTGCACTAGTAATTTACCAATCAGATTGTTAAATTTAGAATAAGGCATAAGTGATAAACCTACTGAAAAATGTAAGTGAGGCTCTCTTTATTTTGGGTGGCAAGGAGGGAAGACAGTTGCTCATGTACTCCCAAGAGGCTGCCACTAAAGTATTGATTTCACTGCCTTGTGAGATGGATGCAGGTAATCATTGCAGTGATTAAATTACTTCTGCTTTGGGTTGCAAACTTTAAGGGTTAAGTCAAAAATGATAGGAGATGATAGTTCTGGCTGTTCCATAGAGAATCCATTGTTGTTTCCTGTGTTGGTGGTGTGCTGCTAGAATGTTCTTTGATTTCATTTTATATGTATTTGTTTCTAATTCCAAGTGAGTATTCACAAGGCTTAGTGTAATTATGTGATGGGATCAGACCGCAACATCAAGAAGCAGAGTAGAATTTTGATTTAATTTGAGAGATGTAAATACAAATACAACATCAAAATGCCTGTTTAAACATAGTGAAGGATAAATTTTTAAGATTGATTGTGAAGTTCATATATTGTCTGCAATTTACTGTAATTGATATCAGTCCTCAATCTTACAGCAAACCTTTGCATTCAGTTATGTAACTCTCTGCAGGATAAAATGCAGGTTGATCAAGAAGATGGTGTGCAGAAAAGTCAAGCTGAACAACAGAACCAGGCAGATGAGGAAACTGAAAATGCTGGAACTGAAACAAAGGTTTGTATTCAGTATTGATGGGATATTTTTTGCCTAGTATTCTCACACTTAACTGATTTTGCTAGTTGGAAATCATGAGATTGTGTTTAGAGGACAGCTATATTGAAATGGATAAGTAAGGAATCCTACCATAGCACTTCAGAAAAACTGAAGTTTAATCAACATAGCATGATTAAGACTTGAAAGTAGGTTTCTGCTGTTTAACCTGGCTTTATAATGAAGATGGAATTTAGGGAGATTAGGAAACATTGTGAAGAATAATATGCTTTTAAGCTTTTGAACAAGTTTACTTAACAGTTCTTTAAAGAAATTCATTTCACGTGTTTGGTTCCAAACTAAGGTAATAGTGATTTTGAATACAGAGAAATAATTAGGCGCTTAATTTACATAACATGAATTTGTAGCTGTCTTAACTAGTTTAATTTGTCTCTCTTTTTTGAGCATAAAGGTAGTAATATTTCGATTCCTGGAAGTTTCTGACTAGTGTCACTCTTTTCATAGGCTACTTCTGGAGAAAAGCAAGATCATCCCTCCCAGCCCAAGGCTAAAACAAAAGTTAAGAGTATTGATCTCCCTATACAGGCAAGCCTCTGTAGGCAGCTGGGACAAGATCTGATCAATTCCTATATAGAAAATGAGGTAAGCAGCATAAAGAAGTGACTCCTGAAATTAATGTCTCTGTAAATAAGTATCTTAAAAATATCTGCAGTCATTGGCTTACCTAAGTTACAATTCTTTAGGACATTGCCGTAATTGTAACAGATTTTGGTTGTGGTTTGGGTTTTTGGTGAAATGACTCAATTTCTCTGGACTAACTTAACCCATTCTATTGTGCTTGTAGTGATGACTTTCACAGAGGTGAACATTTTTATCAGTAATTGTGAATTATCAGGCCTCTGCCAGCTTCTCTGCTACAGTTTGAAGAGTAGTCACTAAGCTGAACACTTAAAAATGCTTTCAGTTTTCAGTGTGCCTTTCTCCACCCTAGGGGAAGATGATGATGCAAGACAAGCTTGAGAAGGAACGAAATGATGCTAAGAATGCTGTTGAAGAATATGTGTATGAATTCAGAGACAAGCTGTGTGGAGCCTTTGAGAAATTTATCACTGAAGAAGTAAGACTTGCTGATAGATTTCAGCTGTTGGGAAAAGTTCTTTTGTGTTCATAAATTTTTAGTATGTGTTCTGTGGAGGCTGCAGGGGTCTCTTGGACTAGTTTTGGAATAGGAGATGGCTTGACTTCCCAGCAGTGAAGCTCAAGTTATGCCTGACATTTGACTTGCAGAGTTCTTTACTGCCTGAGAAGCTCCTCAGTGGCAAGGAAGGGTCAGGGATGCAGGCAGAGTGAAAACCCTATGGTCAGCATAGGAAAGTAGGACAGATCACCACAAGCCTCTGAATGGCATGAGTGGGTAGGAGTAAAAAGGAAATGAACAGATAATATGGAACACTCTTCAGAGGTGCATGGACTGCCTTAAATAGCCTCAGGACTGATTTTGTAACTCTGGTAAACTTCACCTGCAAATCACATGAGTAGGGTTGTCCTGCCTCTCTCATCTCTGTAAAACCTTGGCTTTGAAGTCTGTTAATTACTGTTTTCCTTCACTCTCACTTGGAATATTTTAAGCTGATGAAGCAGTCCTTTTTTGAGTAGGGTGGGTTTGTGCCAGGGAGAGAAGTCTTATTTGATGTGTTCCTTTCTGACTTGGAGTGTCCATAATTTGCTTTGTAGGACTCCAACAAGCTGACCTTGATGTTGGAGGACACAGAAAACTGGCTTTATGAGGATGGAGAGGACCAGCCAAAACAAGTATACATGGATAAGCTTCAGGAATTAAAGGTAAGGTTTTAAGTTGTTTTGTGGAAAACTCACTCATATTTAGAACTAGAAGTACAGTTTAATGTGAGTTGTGTTCCTAATTTGAAGATGGTTGAAATGAAGCAGACTGTCACTAATGACAAGAAATTTAATTGCTCTGGGAATTTTCTGTCAGACTACTTGCAGTCTGAAAGAGGCTTTTGAGTAGTTTGACAGCACTCCTGGGAAATGAGAATTACATTCCAGAATATATATTCTTTTTTTTCCTGTTGTCAGTGATCTTCTTTAGATGTATAGTAAGATCAATTTTTGGGTCTAATATCCAACAAGAAAGGCTCTGGAGTGCTTTAACAGTAGCTTCCATTGTATCATTTGATTATTGATGACAAACACACCCTAAATGCTTCAGATTTTAAGGATCTGATGGGGAAAATAGAAGTTCTGATGAATAACTACCCACTTCATTGGAAGTTGATGAACATGTCTAGCCCTTGGCTTCCAGCTATTTACTCTCCAGTCACATTTCCTCAAGGGGAGGAATAACTAATGGAAACAGCAGTGTAGATCCAGGCAACTGCCTGGATACCAGTATTCAAGAGAAGGAAAAAGCAAACAGTGGATAAAATTAGATGTTTTCAGATTAACTTCTTAAAAATTAAAGCATCCATTAAAGCCTAACTGTTGCAAATGCTCTTTTTGCGAAAAACAGCAAAATACCAACCTAGAAAGGAGCCACTACTCCTTGTGTTTACATTTCTGCTTTTTTTTGTTGTTGGGGTAAAGCAATATGCAAAGACTTGACTCTTTGAAAGGGTGAAAAAAGGAGTTAAAGGCGGCCTTCCTTCCCATGCTGCATTGTATTCTTAGAGCAGACTAAAGGAAATACGTGTTTGTAAAGATCTTTGTGTTTATTATTCCAGAAATTTGGACAGCCCATCCAGGAAAGATGCATGGAACATGAAGAGAGACCGAAAGTGCTAAATGAACTGGGGAAGAAGATTCAGCTTCTTATGAAAGCAGTAGAAGCATACAAAAATAAGGTAAAGCCAAATGCTTTAACCATTCAGTGATTGCAGGTGTTTTGAGTTTGGCTGTAGAGTCTTTTGTGTTTACACAAATCCTGTAAAGTTACCTCTTGGACTGCTTTGGAAAGGCTGTTGTACTTCTGCTCCTGAGAGCTTTGAACTTGTTCAGCATTGCTAGCAGAAAGAGCTGCTTCATGAGAACATAAATCAGAGATTTATGTGTTTTTATACTGGTACCACTTGAGATGGATCTCTGAACTTACAGCTGGTATTGGTGTTTCTGTAACTTTGAAAATTAACTTAATTGGGTGAGCAGCATATTTTAATTGGTGATACAAATACCTCTCTCTCCCCTTAGGATGAAAAATATGACCACCTAGATCCTGCTGAGATGGAGAAAGTTGAAAAATACATTAATGAGGCTATGAATTGGTTGAACAGCAAAATGAATGCCCAGAACAAACTCAGTCTAACTCAGGATCCAGTTGTCAAAGTGGCAGAAATACTAGCAAAATCTAAGGTAAAAAAATAATTGTACTTGTTGCATTCTAATCAGTTTTTCCTGAACCAGATTTTAGCCTAGATCTGAGCTAGAATTATACATCTGCAGAGATTTTAAAGCTATTAAAAGATCTATACAGGGGGGCAGCAGTTACAGCACTCTTCAGTGCTGGCTCCTGATTTACAGTACGAGCCTTTTTAAAATATCCTGAGTTACAGCACCAGGTTTCTACAGAATTGGCTGTCACATACAGGTTTGTAGCAAATCAGAAGCTCCTCAGCCTCCTGAGAGGCTTTTTTGGAAGCTTCTAGACTTGACAGAATAGAGAAGTGTGGTCCTTGACAATGACATTCCAGGCCATTAGGGACCAGAAGCAAATTAGAGGCATTGTAGTTGAGTGCAGTTGCTGCGCCACCAAATGACCTTGCTGTCTCACTTGTGTCACAACTAGGAATTGGATAGCTTCTGTAATCCCATTCTGTCCAAGCCCAAGCCGAAGATAGAACCTCCCAGTGACGGGCAGGCCAAAGCTAACGGGGAGCACAACGGGCCGGTGAACGGACAGAGCGCTGCTGACACCAAACCCGAACCAGCCAAGGACAACCCTCAGCAGACCAAACCCCCTGGAGAAATGGAAGTGGACTAAACCTTGCATTTCTTTTACTTCATTAAAATAGTGCAAGTAACCACAGGGTCCATTCTTTTTGTCTGGTACACACCTCAGATGTTCAGTTATTCTTAGCCAAACTTCTGTCATTTGTTGCTGAGTAGTTTTGAAAGTGTTTTATATTAAGTACACCTCTGATGTTCATTTCCACTGATGCTGCTTATGTGGAGCTTTAGCCAAATGTAGATTGTATAAGTCAGTTGAAGCTTTCCCAATATATTTTATATCAAACATACAGAATTGATATATAAATGGCAACAATCTACCTTATTTAAAGCTTTTATTGTGGATAAACCTCAGCTCCTTTATTCAGGAAAGGATACTGTATTGCACTACTGATGCTCAAGTGTAGATCTAATCGCATCTTTATTTTGGAAAAATATTGGAATTGAAGTGGCAAAACCTGTCACTTGAAGCACTGACCTTTTCTAGTTATTGTATTGTTATAATTTAAATATTAAAATAGAGGTTAGTTGGCATACCAGTCCATCTTGTTGATGTACCATGAGAATTGTACGGTCTTTTTCATAGGAACTGAATCATCCGAGCTTAAGCATCTTTTGGGTTCCCATACCACTACCAGTCTTCACTGCAAACTGTGCAAACTGCTCCAGCACCATGGCTCTGCTGTGTGCTGGAATCCCTGGTCTCTGCACATTGCTGTACATACCCTGCTGTGCTTGGGACAGGGTGATGCTGGTGAGAACAGGATGAGAGGGAAGAACACTCAAGGCCTACTGCGTAGCTTTCCCTTGAAAATGTCTTATTGCACATGGAACTATTAACAGTTCGTTTTGAGTTCAGTTTACATCTGATTGTGTCTCATCCTGGGGAGGAGGAACAACAGAAACAGTGCTGTGCAAACTGGGTATCACCACCCTGATTTTGAGGTGGCCTAAATGCTGTTTGGTCCAAACTTGAAAGAAATGAATGCTGAGAGCTTATTTAAGCCTTGATGCTCAGCACGTAAATTTTTTGGTCAAGGACCAAAACAAAAGAGCTTAAAAACTGGACATTATTACCCCAAAGGAGGAATCTACCTGATGAACTTGCATAGCTTACCACTTAGCTGTGGTCATTTAGCTCTCTAATGAAAATGTCTACAATGTGTTACACAGTAGAATCACTGTTTCCTTTGATATGTCTTAAACGTTGTCAAGGTCCAGTCCATGTCCCAAATATATTCCAAATGCTTCTGTCAGTCACTGAGGTGCTGCAGCACTTGCTAAAGCCAGTCACTATTGACTTCAAAACTCTATTGTTACCAGAGTGGGAATGGGCTAGTCTTAACTATCAAAAGTGGTTTCTTTACCTAGCATAAGAAAATAAGTTGCAGTGTAATGCTTCAGTAACTTGAACTCTGTCCCAGAAAAAAATTCATATGTTAACCAGGCTCTCCTACAGCAGTTCTCCCGTAGGATGTATTGCTGTTGTAAACAAGTGAAGAACCACAATCTTGTTTCTGGCTTTGGCATCCATTTTATCTGCAGCTGTGCCCTTCATCTTCTACCACTGTTCATGCTACGAAAAGTAACTCATGACCTCTGGGAGAAGTGAATTCAACTCTCCCATACCTTCACAGAAAAAGGAAGCAACATTCATGATTGTAGATAAATCTATCTGCCAGTCTAGTTCAAGTGCTGGAATTCTATCTTCATGATTGCCATCAGGTGACTGAGATGCATGTACTTTGTTCTTGTTCCTCTTACATGCAGTCAGTGTGGATGGTCTGACACTGTAAGTTCACATGTTTAATAACCTTGAACAAAAACTGAGTGACTTTGAGGAGAGCTGTTCAGCAGCTCCTCTGCAACCTCAGTCTCTAGTTCTGCCACGGTAGTCACACCTCTGGTGCTGAGGGGGACTGTACTGCAGCATCAGCTGTCCTTTCAGTCAGGCTGGGCTAGCTTGGGTCTTGTAGGCTTCAACACCATTTATATCCTAATGGCTTTTACCACAGCAGTGTAATGAGCAGCATTCTCAAGTACTGGCTTTCTGAAATCCAGCTACACAATAATTTCTCTAGGTAGACTTCTTGGTACCTGTGGCAGAAGAGCACAAAACTGCAGAAATCTCCAGTGTCAGCTCTCCAGTAGCTAAAGGGTCATGTGCAAGAACAGTGTCCTCTGCTTATGGACATCAGATGTTTATACTACATCACAAATGTTTGACACAGTGCTTAGGATAAAGGCTAGAATAATTCTGCACGCTTAAAAGCAGATATGGTTCCGACAAACAGCTCTAGTCAAGTTTTCTTACTGGAGTAGGGAGTTTTCTGCTGTGCATCTGGTCTGTCTCTAGATCCCTGCTGAAGAGGAATGCTGCCCACAGAAACTAACTCTGAGGTCCATGTTAGGCATGCCATTTGGGATGGCAGAGTTAATCTTTCCACAGAGGTTCACATTAATACATGATTTGCTCATATGTAATCTGTTTCCTGTTACAAAGAGGAGATTTTACCAGGACAGATTTAAGTACTTAGACACTATGCTCAGCTTGAGGTTTTGTGTGTCAGACTCAGTGAGCAAGTTCCCAATGCCTATCCTGACAGCACCAGAGTGAGTGTCTTTGCAACATAAAGTTTTGGTAGGGAACCAGCAGCAGTCTGCTGCTCTTGTATATTACAACAGCAGGTTGATAATGTCTTACTTGAAACTTTCTGCTTAGGGCAAGTTACATTTCTGATATTTGAAAATATACCCTCTGTCCCACAAAAAGAAAAAAAGGAAGCAATACTATATTTGTAAAGGCAGTAGAGATCGTTTAAAAAAAGTTCTGTAAATCAGATTCTGAAGCTTGATGTAAAGATCTAGTTAGAAACCAGCAAGATCTTCCTTGTTCCCTTTAAAGAAGACTCATTCTCTTCTGTCTGGAGCATTAATGGACTTGTTCAAGAAAGGACTTCAAAATTAATTTGTTTTAATTTTCTTTACTAAACTGAGTTTAGTTTAGAACTGATTCATAAGTTCCTTTCCACTTTTTTTAATTACAGTACTTTAGACTCCGAGAAGTTTCATTGAACTTCAAATGTAACATAAGCAGATTTGTAACACTCATGTTAGGATTTTATGCTCTTCTTTCTTGAAGCTGCTGCTTCATTACAAAATACCCTTTGATTTTGAATGGAAGATTTGATTTTGAATGTCTCAGTTTGAACGAAGACTCCTCTCCCTTGCTGGCTTCTGGCAGTGTCCTTGCACTGTTTAAGTGCTGCCTTTGGGGCATGCTTGCAGAGCAGCGAGCAGCTGATCCTGAATGCTCAGAGGCAGTTGGGAAACACCCAACCTGTATTCCACAACCTGTATTCCCTGCCAAGGCCCCAGGGCAGAGCGAGGGGGAAGGTGCCCTGTCTCTGGCACGGCAGCACAGGAGGGGCCGTGCAGTATCTGCAATGTAGCTCCAGCGTTCTGGACACCTTGTGGTGTGAGGGATGGAGGTTTTGCTTCTTCCACCTACAAGTGGAAGCTGTTAAGGTAAAGCATCCAATCTGTGTGTTGATGAGATTTCTTTGTATCTTCAACATTTAAAATTCCTTAATATTTTGCAACATCTCTGTGTGCTGAACTCCAATCTCTCCTACAGATTGCTAATAACAGTTCTCAAATACTCCATATTTAAGTGGGGGTTTTCCTGTAAGGATTGTTTAAATGTAATTTCAGGAAACAAGCAAGGAGCTGGCAGAAGGGTTTTCTTCCCAATTATTTTTTGACACCAGTGTGAAAAATTAACAGCCTTAACAAAACTTGGAATCTACACTTGTCAGAGCTCTGGTTTTCCATGCCTGTCAGTTAACCAGTGCTAGCATCCAAAACACGAAGCTGTGTTGCAAACACGCTGCGTTTGCTGGTTCAAAGCACCTGCCCAGCTGCTGTAGGAAAAGAAGCTGAATTCAATTCCCACAGATCAGTGCCATCATGAACCCCATTCCTTAAAATAGGACTTCTCGTTGCTGTGTAATCACACTGTAATACTTCCACACTTCTGGGAGCCCTTCTCAAGTGACGCTCAGATGCCCAAACTTGAGTTGTGGGCTGGTAGAAGGTCTGCCTGCTCTAAGGATTATTATATTAATTGCCACTAGCTGTGAGTTTATTAACTGGATGGAGGAATATTCTTTTGCCTCTTACACTTCTGCTACTCTTAGGTTTTCTCATCTTTCAGGCACCAGGAGACAGAAACTCTCAAAAGAGGTGGTAAAAAACATGTTGCTTAACAAAAGGCGTTAATGCCTCATAAATTATAATTTCAGCTCCCAAGATAGCAGTTGGACTATGAACACAAGCTCCTAGTAGCTACAGAAAGTGTGTGGTGGCTGACACCTAGCTGAATTCTTAATTTTCTGCAGTTGAAATTTGAAGACTTCAACCACTTACTACACATGTAAATAACAGTGAAAACAACTAAATGTGACTTTTGGCACTGCAAAATACTAAACCAGGAATGTGCTTGATGTGACTTACTTGATACAGCTGCTAAACTTTGGTTTCCTTCTTTCCTGGTCAGAAGGAAATGTGTCATGCAATGAAAACCAGGAATCATTGCAATGAAATCCATCAAGAATAATTTTAAAAATGCAATTAAGTTATACCCACCAGCCACCTCTACCAAGTGTTGAAATTGTTTAATTAAGTTGATAAAAAAAAGATGGTAGTCCCTGAACGTTGCAGTGGTTGGAAAAGCTTCTTTCCATAGTCGATAACCATAACTCCAGGGGATGAGGGGGGAGGAGATGGGAGCGTCAGAATTTAAAGCGGTGTTTAAGTATGGAAAATGTTTACCATGTATGTAAATGGGATCCTTAGTACTGACAGATCATGTGCAAATTGACAAGACTTGGATTTATTTTTGAATGGCAATACGGATTGTCAAGGTTGTGTATAATTATAATAAATATATAAACCGCTACTTGAACCAGAAACGATCACCCAAGACCTCATTTTTGCATCAGTGTTCTTAAAAGCAGCTTTGTCTGATGCTGTGGGTTGATACAACTGGAGTTTGTCCAAAAGGCCACAGGTAAGATAAAGGCATTTTTGGTGCCTCACCTGTCCCACTGTGGTTTCTCTCACCGTTCCCTGGCCCAGGCTGCTGCAGCACAAACATAGCACTGCTTTGCCTCCGGGGAACTGCAGTTATTTTCACAGCTGCCATCACATGTCTGTGTTAGGATGAACACAAATTCCCAAGTTCTCAGTAATTCATCTTTCATGAATGACTTACTGCAACATACAAGTGCCAGGTTGTTTTCCTGTGCCTTGAACTGCTGGGGGAAATTGATGGCTTTGGGCACAGTTGATTCTCTGAGCAGATGCAGAGCAGCAACCTGTGGCATTCCTCCAGGAATTTTTCTATGTGCTAGCGGTGTAACAGGAATCCCTGCGTTCTCCACCAGGATGCAATGACTGTAGAATTCTGCATAATTGACACAAAGCACCAAAACAACATGATTCAACATTTTTATATCCATCTTCCTTGGTACACTTTCAAAGCTCCTCAAAGTCTGCAATTCATCCAGGCTTGGCATTCTTAGATCTCAATAAAGTATTTCAGCTATATTAATTTCACAGGCCAGGTTTGGAATTTTGGGGTGGGGAAAGATCCTTCCTATTTAAAGAACTGTAGATATTTACATATACATACACATATGTAGTACAAATGTAAAAACGTACACTAGAAATCAACATCCCCTTATCAGTACAGGGGAAAGTACTGCCCTTAATCTCCTCTGCTGTCTCAGCATCTCAGACCACTCAATCAGCTCCTTCAAACTCCAATATTTACCAGCTCTGCAAGGATGTTGTATCCCATTTTGTCACACAGCAAAAGGACTGTTATAGCAAAATAAGGTGAATGTTCAAAGAATCACAGAACATCCTGAGTTGAAAGGGACCCACAAGGATCATCCAAGTCCAACTCCTCGCCCTGAACAGGACACCTCAGCATTCCCACCTAGAGCATTGTCCAAATGCCTCTTGAACTCTGTCAGGCTTGGTGCTGTGACCACTTCCATGGGGAGCTTGTTCAGTGCCCAGACACCCTCTGGGTGAAGAACTTTTTCCTATTATCCAACCTAACCCTCTCCTGACACAGCTTCAAGCCATTCCCTTGGGTCATCTGTCAGCTGAAGGTAGCCAGCTAAAACTCTGAAGGAATTAAAAACACAGCCACAATGTAAGGCCAATAGTGTTTCCATCAAAATGCTGAAGTACATTGTGAGGCCCTAGATTTCAAATTTTGCCTGAAAACCAGCTTCTCTGAAATGCAATATCCTAACGCTGTTTCAGGGAGAAATGAGCTGCATGTAGAATAAAAGCAATTTATTCACAGGGACTGTGTGTGTCACAGAGCTTCTGAAACAAGAGTGTCCCCGTGATCATTACCATGGCTGCAACTAAATATTATCCTTTACTTTCTCAGCTTAACTCTGTCCTACATTCTTCATTCTCCCTGCAAATATCAGTGTGCTCTTCCTTTTATAAGGTTAATTAGATTTTCAGTGGTGCTGAAGCATTTACAATTACAAAGAAGAAAATGACACCTTCCACAGCAAACACAACGTTTAAAGACTACTGGTCAAGAGCATTTTACTTGCAAATTTCTTCAGAAAAGAGCCTTATCCTCACAGGAGAGAACATTCCAGGAATAAAAATGAGCATTTTATAAGAATTGAACAGGCAAAAGTAAATGTGAGTTACTAATTATGCCTCTGAAGGACAGTGAAATTAAATGATTCATTCAAGTCACAAAATATCTACTGCAGGGGAAAAACATGCTACATTCCCAGGAAAGGAGCCAACACCACCAGGAAGGCAACACACCTGCAAAAAAATCCTAGCCAGAGCTTTGAGTTCCTCCTGTGGAGCACGGCAGCAACCAGCAGAACTACTCCTGGAAAATAAAATGACAAAACAAAACATGAAGCATTTGTCTTGACAATACTACAAGAAGATGTGGCTTAAGAAGTTTCCTTTCTCAGCCAAAAATAACCTTTCCCATTTTACTTACCCTTTTCACATCTTTCAAATGCTCCTGTTGCAATAAATATTTCCCACCTACTCCATCATCGGCCTGCACTGCCTTGTCTACAATATCAAAGCAGGACAAAATACCCTTCTATGGTGATTTTAGCATAGAGAATGGAGATGGAAAATGTGCAGACTGTGCGATGGATTTAATGATAATTCCAGACCAAGCTAGGTCTTCTTAATAAACAGGGCTCAAATACTGAGCCCTTTCTCACGGAATTTGACTTGGAAAAGTTTTCTCTATTAGAAATATCAATTAGTGCTAACAAGTGCAATACAATCAAAAAAATCACAGAAAAGGCATCTGGAAAAACCTGCAGAGTGGTTCATGTCCTTGCTCAGGAACAGGGCACAATCTGGGGCTGTGTTCCATACAGCAACAAATACAGACACCTACAACAGAGGCATCAGCCAAATTAGCAAATCATTCCAACGACCTCATTGTTTCCATAACACAGGCATGATGTCAGCCTGGCTCTGGTGCTAAATCACTGACTAAGCTCACCCTCGGTATCCACAGAGACAGGCTCGACTGTACCACACAGTTACAAATTCTCTAACTTCACTAGGACAGACAAAAGATCTCGGGGGGAAAACCTTATCCTGGCAGAAATGGTAAAGTCCCACTGGGCTACCAAATGCTGCCATTATAGTCCAACACAATCAGTAAAAACAAAATCACCACCTGTCTTTGACAGCACTAACACAAGCAACACAATATTCCTGTAGCACAGGCTTAAGGCCAGTAACTTCATAGGAGGCTTCAAAGTTGGAACGTCCATAAAAGTGTGTTAGTCAGTGCAACAAAGCCTTCTGCCACACCAAGGATTTTACTTAAAACAGATTATATTTAATAACCAGCTCCTCAGAAACAATCGTTCTTTCAACAAACTTTTTTTTCTTCACTTATGTTATAAATGACTTCCCTTCAGCCAAGGATGAAACATGTTGTCAGTTTTACAGATGAGTAAACTAAATCACATGGCTAACAAGTCTGACTTGTTTCTTAAAGATACAGATTTAAATAAAAAATTCCTTCTCTGAAAGAAATTGAATTTCACTACCAAAGAAGTAGGGGAGGTGAGGAAAGAATTTTTTTCCACATCTTTTTTCTTGATCAGCACAGCAGTGGCATAGTCAGTTCCAGGATGAAGAAGTATTCAGTTATTTTTTTCTGTCTGGAACATGTTCCCTCTGGAGAACTCGCCATCATACTGACAGATGAGAGCTGCAGCCCTTTCCTGCATGAGGCAAAGCATCAAAAGTGATCCAGGTCTCAAGATATTTGTTCAGCTCCCAGCCTGTCTCAACACAAAGATTCTGCCATCTGAATTCATGTTTCCTCTGAGCATGCTGAAGAGAGAAATGTCATTCTCTTGAGCAGACACATGAGGAATCTGAAGTGGAGAAAGTTTAAAAAAAAAAAAAATCAACCAAAACCTGGTGAAAACAGAAACTGTACTGCACTCTAGCTATGCTACTGTTAGTCAGACTCAAGCAAAAAACATGCCATGGAAAATTCTCCAGGAAACCAGTCTGGTCTCCCTGGTAGGAGAGAATATCAGGGAGGAGCTAAGAGCTCAACAATTAAAGCTGAGCATATGCTTTTGGTTAAGAAAGGAGTTTCAAAGCTAAGCTTTGAACACACTGCTTCCCGTACCTCCAAACTTCAGGCACATTGCAAATATACCCCTGGCAGTTTGAAACCGCCTTGTTTGGGTGCTGCTGCAGTCACAGCAGCACAGAGCTCAGCACAGGCTACTTAATCCTCAAACACAGGCCCAGCCCCTGGCTCCAGTAAAACCAGGCACACATGGTTGTAATGGAAGTGACACAGATGTGAAGCAATTAACTCAAAGTACTTCTGAGAATGGAGCATGCAGGAAAAAACAAACAAACAAATCAACCAAATGTGAATTTCACTGGGGGAATAAACCCCATTATTCTGATTTTCCTTCCTATTCAATATGAGCAAGGCTGTTCTATTGAGCTGCAAATGTCACAGAAGAAATATAACATCCCCGCTTTGGAAAAATTTAAATCCCAACCTAGGAATCAAATTGCACCTTTGTACAAAGCTATACAACTTCTCCAATTTCAATGGAACTACAGCTGCTTATGTTTAGAGCTGAAAATAGTCCACAACAGTCTCTGTCCTTGGAAAATGCTGCGCTATGACTGCTTCAGAGGAGTTACATGGTCTAAGCAGGCACTTCAAATTTATTTTCAGCCAAGATGATGGGAAATAACCACATTCATTTAGTTAGTGATTGGTTCTATTGCTAAAACTGACTGAAATGTTATCCTCTTTTCCTAAGCTCCTCTTGTTTTAGAGGAAGAGGAAGCTGAGGTTGTTATGGCCCAGGAGCTACATGAATGTCACAGGTCGTTTGGGATCCCAGGAATACAGCAATGGTCACTTCAGCTTGTTCACTGCCACAACAAAGCTTCTGTGCTTCATGTGACACAGGGCAATGCCTGATGGCTGAGTGAATAATCCTATATTTTCACAATACAAATAAATACACCTCATACTGTGCTGCATGTGACTCCTCCTTTGCTGCTTGTGTGAAGCAGAAGCAGAGAGTAAATCCAGTCATTCTCTTCTGACAGCAGAAGGAATAAACAGTTCTACCAAGGCAGATTAACTCAATCTTTTTACCCAGGATGTCTTAAAAGAAGATCTGTACTCAGTAAGATGTGGGCTTTTAAACTCTAAAAGACTGTTGAGATATGAATGCTCCATTTATTTAATATAAAAACTGTTCCTCACTGTGTCTTCCTGTATGGAGGCAATATAGTTCAAACTCCAGTTGTTTTTCATTCAGAGGTCTTTTTGCATTCTGTGGAATACAGACAAAATTCATGTGCTCTCAGTGAGCTCAGTGTACAGGTAAGTGCTAATCCCTTAGCACTGTTCTGAAAATATATATAAGAACAAATGCTAATTAGAAAAAGGATTAAAGTATAAGACAGTAATTGCTCTCATGACTGTTGCATAGTTTAATATGGCTTGGAAACACCATTAACAAAGGAATTGTGCCTAAAGGAGCAGTCCACCTTTGCAAGTAAGACTAGCTGTCAACACTGGCAGCTACACCCACTGCTGGCAATTGAACACTCATCAAGGAAAACTCCAGCCAACACCTAAATAAACTCTTAGGAAGGTGGAAACAATGCTGGCATTGGGCAAGGATAAAACCAGCAGACCAGCAAATCATCAGACACCAAACCACACTGAGTGCACACTTCACCCAATGCCTGTCTGCAGGGCTGCATTTCCAGCGACCATAGCACTCAGCTGCCAAGAGAAAAGGCAAAGAAACACAGGAGAAAAGGTTTACAGAGCAGGAGACAAACAGGTAAAATTCCACCTGAGGATAAACTGGAGACCAGCATCACCTCCTGATATTGTGATGCTCAAGATGGAAAGAGAGAGAAATAGTACACTGAAGACTTGAGTAAAATGCATTGGCAATAAATTGTTGCTGCAGTCTTCTCATTTTTCCAGGCTGAATTCAGCTCAGATTAAGTCTGAGGTGGAATGTGCCTTGCATAAGCATTTTTTTTTGCTTGGTTTTTTTTTCCCATGTTATCTTCTGAGTCATAGAAGAACACTAAATTATTTGGCTAGATTGTAACTTAGAGCTCAAAATAAATTTACAGACAGTGAAGGTGTGGATAATGCATAAGGAATAGACCATACACTCCTAATGGAGCACAGTCAGAGCCAATGAGTTTTATATGAGTTTTTAAAATGAGTTTTACTCCAAGCTTCAGCATAATCAAGACAGAGAGGTTTTCTTCTCACAAATTTTGGCCCAGTGCCTTTTAAGATAAAGTATGTGAGTGGAAACCCCTTTTTCTGTTCACCTGTAAGATGTACTTATGGCAATTATGACATTACTACCTTTAACTTAAGAAGCAGGGTACGAAGACTGCAGACCACTGTAAACAGGGAACATCCAGCAAGTATGTTTCAAAATTCATTATCAAACTGCTGAAATACCAGACTGAAACAAGTGCCTGGAAATTAATTGTTACTGACAGAAATTTTGCTTTTCACCACTCAAGTTTTTATCAGATAGGTGATTCTAAATGACAAGAGCAGGGTTTCTCATCTCTGAAAGCAAAGCTGAAAGGTGAGCTCCAAGAGCATTTCTGTGGGTGGGCACAAAATCAAAGCAAATTCTCATTTGATAAAATTGTATATTCTTTGTAGAAACACGGAATTCAATTTAGTGAAAAAGAGGCAGAAGCAGCCAAGTCTCTATAATCACATACTTTCCCTTAATAAAGTAAATTAACAAAAACACACAATAAACCCACCGCAAAAATAACCTGGATTTGATTCAATTTTGGTTTGGGTAAACCACTCCTTCCCTAAGTTTTCCAGCATTACCATCCAGAATGAAGAATATGGAAGTAAACAATTTATAACAGCACCTGGAACAGGCTCCTCTTTCAGAGGGCAGTCATGATAAATAGGAAAACAAAACATGTGTGTTAAAACAGTGGTCTTAGGCATGAAAATACCCCACTGAAGTTTCGTGACTGTACAACTACAAAGTCCAATTTTAAAAAACAAATTGCTCTTGACATGAGGAGTTGGCAACAACTGCACTGAGTCTCTCACGTTGCTGACACACCCCAGCAGGCTCGGAGGACTGCTGGGTGCTCATCCTGCTGTGCTGCCCCAGCGCCACTGAAACACACGCTCTGTCACAGCCATGTCTTGAGCAGATGCTGGGGAAGGCAAGGCACCATTTATTTGATTATTTAGAATAGAAAGTTAACATATCAAAGCAAAGATGTTTGATGTGTTAACTATTTTTTTAGGTCCTAGTGGTCAAACAGAAGCCAGGACTGAGTGATCATTACTGCTCACAATTCATCGTCTACCAAGGCACAGCAGCGATGTTTCCAAGATTCGACTTCTGTTGTCTAGACTGGCACTACCAGATACATCTGAGAAAGCTGCCCTGTGTCTGTGAAAAGCAGCAATAAGAAAGAAATATACTATGGGAAACAAGTGAAACTACCAGCGCCATGAACCTTGCGGCCAAGATGCAAGCAAAGCTGCAGAGCAACCAATGATGATGCATTACAATTTGTAAAATGTAACTTTATGCTGCCTTTTGCTTCTTATCATCCTTCCTACTCAGCTCCTTTTTACTTTTGTTGGTAATCAGACTGCCACTTGATGAAGTATGCCCAAAATCTTTACATTTTGGTCCTGCAATAAAGTTGAAGAAAGGCCTGCACTCCCTATTTTAAGGGAGTCCTATTACTCTCTTAAAACTCCTTAAAGAAGACTTTATGATAGCATTTCTTTCAATGCTTAAGCCTTGAGAACAAGATTGGGTATCCGTGCTCTCTGATAAAAATGTTAACAAAGGATTTGTTACATGGTTGGTTCGTCTCACAAGCTCTGCTCGCAGGAGATGCTGACCCCTGCAGTCATAAATGCAACCCAGCAACAGAAGAGTGGTTCAAGTTCCTTTTCAACGAGAGAGGAAAGCATCATTTCACTGGCGGAGATGCACCTTCATCATTCTTCAGGTAAAAAAAAATCTAGCCTTGAAATTAAATTAAAAGTCTCTTTTTTATAATCTTCCACCCTAGTTACTCAAGCCAGCGATGACTGTTAATTCACACAGCTCCTGGTTTCCCTGTAAGGATTCTCAGTGATTGACACAAACGCTTATCCACAATCCATTTAACACCCATTAAGGAATGCATGAAGGAGAAAGCGCAGCTTGATCACAAGGCACCCCTGTATTTTATTTCAACAATAAAATCTGGCAAGTCGTGGGGAAACTGTTTGAGTTTACAGCCACAAGCTGGCAAACACTGGAGAAGCTGAAGCGCTAAGTCACTCCGTCTCCTCCTTGCATCCTGGATGCCTGCCCTAGCGAAAATGACTTCGGCAGCATTCCCCCGCTACAGAAGGAGCCAGCAAGATGCGTGTGAGGTGGGATAATTCAGAGGGCAGGCTGAACAAACAGAAACCTATCAAAATAAAAATCTTTCCCTCAGCCCAAACCAACTCCAATCCCAAGCCAGGTGGGGTAACCTGATCTACGAGGTGTGTCCCTACCCCTGGCAGCGGGCGCTGTGACCAGACGAGCTCCAGGATAAGCCCCCAACATCCCACGACTGCCCCATCCAGACATATCCCGGGCAAAGGCGCCACGCGCCCCCCTCAAGGCGCACGCGCCCTAACGGCTGCCCGGCACGCCCCGCCCCGCGCACGCGCCGCGGCTCCTCCTCGTCCCAGCCCGGCCGCGGGGGCTGCGCGCGTGCGCGCGCCGTTGCGTGACGCGCTTGCGTCAGACGCAGCCTCGTCCCGGGACGGGGCGGGGCCGAGGGGTAACGGCGCGACTTTTCAAAATGTCGGTGGGGGGGGCGCGGAGCGGCCGCCCCCGGGCCCGGGAGCCAGCGGGGCTGCGCCGGGGCGGGCGGCCCGGGGCGCCCTAATGGGTTAACCGCGCCCCAGGCTCTCGGCACGACCGGTAGCGGGACCCGAGGGAGAACGGCCGGCGCCATGGCGACCTGCATCGGCGAGAGGATAGAGGTGCGGCGCGCAGCCCCTCCCGCCGCGGGGCGCGGAGGGGCCGGGCGCGGGCTCGTCCCGCTGCCGGCGGGTATTGGTGGGAGCGCGATTCCTCCCGCGCCTTCGCCCCGTGCCCACGTGTTTGCGGGGAGCGGCGGCTCCGCGGCCGCTGCCATGGCAGCCGGGGGCGGGTGTGTCCCGCGTCCCGGGAGCCGAGGCGGGAGAGGCGGCGGGAAGGCGGCCCGGCCGCGCCGCCCCGGGCAGCGGCAGCGCCAGTGCGGTGCCGGCAGGAGGATGCGGCGGGGGTGGCTGTGCGGCCCTGCCGGGCCCCGCCGCCGCGCCCCGGAGAGCTCCCCACAGGTAGCCCCGGGCCGCCTCGGGGTTTGCCCGGATCTCGGGGCTGCGTGGGCTCCCCGCCGCTGGTGGGAGGGTCCGCGTCGGGAGAGGCGCTGCGAAGCCTGACTGACAAAGCCCCAGGCTAACGAGGCCGGTTTGTTCGTCTTGCAGGATTTCAAGGTGGGGAACCTCCTGGGGAAGGGCTCCTTCGCGGGGGTCTACAGAGCAGTATCACTGAAAACCGGCCTGGAAGTGGCCATCAAAATGGTAAGGCAGCCGGCCAAGGAAGTATCTGTCTCCCTAGAGACCGAATGCAAAGTCGCAACAGGTTGGGGTTCTGCAGTTGGGCACCGATGTTTGGGTTGAATGTTTGTAAATAACGGACATTAAGATTGCGACTCGATCCTGAAAGATGCACCACAACCAAATAGACTTAGTAACTAATAGAAATGCTTCTTAATGTTGACTATATTTAGCGTATATGTGTAGCAAAATGAGTTTTAGGTTTCTCTGCTAAGTATTTCAGAAAAAATATTAATAAGTATTAGTATTGAAAATGTTAATGCTTGACTGCTTTCAGTTGTGGTGTTCCTCCAATTATCTATTATACTTGTTCATTAAAAGAGTATATTAAGGTGAACTATATGAAAACTTGCTTGTACTTAAAAATTGTTAAGCAAACATGCACTGAATATCTTATGTTATGCTGTGATCCACTTACAGATAGACAAAAAAGCCATGCACAAAGTTGGAATGGTACAGAGAGTTCAGAATGAGGTGAAAATACATTGTCAGCTAAAGCATCCGTCTATACTCGAGGTAAGAACCATGGGGTTTGTAGAGAGGACTGTATATGTGACTTACTGTATGGTCTACAAAATGGAATTTAATTTTTTCCTTGTTTTTTTTTTCCCAGCTTTATAACTATTTTGAAGATAGCAACTACGTGTACTTGATACTAGAGATATGTCACAATGGCGAAATGAGCAGATATATAAAGAACAGAAAGAAACCCTTTTCAGAAGATGAAGGTGAGATTTTTTTGGTCTGTGGAGCCCTTTGCATTAATGTTTTGGCTCACTCAATAAATATTTAATTGTAGAGGAAGAGTATTTAAAGCTGCCATCATAATTTCTATACCTTAAAATCTTGTGGTAAGTGATAATCTAGATGTTGATTATTATTGTGCATATATTCACTTGCATTTCTATATACATATGTTTCTGTTTGTGCTATTTGGAATATAAAAAGATGGTGATCTTAGAAGGCAGAGACAGATAGAAAGTAGAGCTTACCTTTGTATTTAAAATTCTCTTGAAATGTGGGTCAAGACTGGGAAGAGGAAAGAAGAAGAACAGGAAAACTGGCAACTTCTGCCTTTACTGCTTCCAGACTCACCTCACTGCTCACCTCTCGCTCAGTTCTTCCAGCTTACCTGCTTCTCTATCAGTTTCTAATTTAATTGCATGATTCTGCTATAGTGGGAATTTTTTGGGACTCGGGCCACAGGACTGGATTAATGGGGTATGGCTATAACGGCATCTTTAGTTTAACTTGTATCTGTTTCCAAAAGTGATGAGCAACTTAGCTTTAATTCTTAAGAACGCAATTTGAGAAAGTTTGGGCCAGTTGAAAATATTTCCATTCCTATTTCCTGTGCTACATAAAGAGCAAAGTTGTGCCATTTTTCTTAAAGTAGAAAGCAGAAAGTTAATTCCAGTTTCACTACTATGACACCTAAACAGCCTTGTAAGAAAACATAGAAGCAAGACAAATAGCAGACTTAAAGCTGAGTTATCCTCAGAGCTAGGATTTCTTCATAGCAACACCTGGTTTTGTTTTGACAGCGCGACACTTCCTGCACCAGATTATCACGGGTATGCTGTACCTCCATTCCCACGGAATACTGCACCGGGACCTCACCCTCTCCAACATCTTACTCACCAGCAACATGAACGTCAAGATTGCTGATTTTGGATTGGCGACTCAGCTGAAGATGCCTCATGAGAAGCATTACACCATGTGTGGAACTCCCAATTACATTTCTCCGGAGATAGCCACGAGGAGCCCGCACGGGCTGGAGTCCGACGTGTGGTCTCTGGGCTGTATGTTTTACACTCTGCTCATTGGCAAGCCGCCTTTCGACACGGACACGGTCAGGAACACGCTGAACAAAGTGGTGCTGGCAGATTATGAAATGCCGGCCTTCTTGTCGAGAGAGGCACAGGACCTCATTCACAGGTTACTGCGCAAAAACCCCGCGGATCGCTTGAGCCTTTCCTCGGTCTTGGATCATCCCTTTATGTCCAGGGGGAGCTCTGCACGGAGCAGAGATCTGGGAACCTCAGAAGATTCCATGGACAGTGGAAATGCCACCATCTCTACCACCTTCATGGGCTCTTCCAGCATCAGTACCAGTGGTAGCTTGAAGGAAAAGAAGAAGCTGTTAGTTGGACAGCCCCTCCCAAACAAAATTACTTTTTTTCCTACAAACAAGAATTGCAGTAATAATTCATCGGGAGACGAAAGTGGTTCTTTCCGACAGTGGGGAATTCAGGGAAAGGAAATTGGAGTAAGTGGCAGGGGAAGAACCACGCAGCCTGCTGAGGAGAGGCCACATTCCCGCTACCTCCGAAGAGCCCACTCCTCAGACAGGTCTGGCACATCCCACAGCCAGACTCAAGGCATATCCAACGTCATGGATCGATGTCACTCCTTGGAAGTGCTTTCCAAGCCTAAAATAGGAACGAGGGAAAACACAGAATACTTTTCACCTGCTAACAGCTATACTGATATAGGAGAAATATTTAAGGCGAAGACCTGTAGTACTTCTGGTTCTTTTGAAGAGCAGATATCTCCACCTGAAAAAGATCAACCACAGTAAGAATCAGTTTTTTATTCAGATGAAATTATGAGCTCCTTTATTGTCTTCTTTCCACCTGCAGCAAGTTGATTATTTTTCCCCCACATTAATTGTAGTAGAGAGCCTTGCTAATTGTTCTTTGTAGAAGAGACAGATGAGGGGAGAAGGCATTCAAAGTGCAATTATCAACATTTTTACTTGCTGATCTCTTGAGGTGATTTTTTCTTATGCTTAGAGAGGATAAAACAAAAATTCAATAAAGATTAGGGAATATATTATAAAGATGGTGTGCCAGAAGGAAAGTGTCAATTGTAGATAATTATCTGAAATTGAGTCCTGTACTTATTTGTAACTTCTTTGTGAAAATTCTGGCTCCTTTTCTATAGACTTTCCACAAGCAGAATATCAAAAGAATGATTTTCTGTTTTAATATAAGGACTTCCATATCTTAGTTCCTGCATTTCTTGCCACATTAAGAACTGACATAATTTCCTATGTTTTCTCTTCAAGGAAAAGACAAACAAGAAACTATAAAAAAAGTAAATGGAGTAAGATTTTCTTTACTGTTCTCAGGTGTTTGACATAAGCAAAGTTCATTCTTGTGCATTCTTTGTAGTTTGAGAAGAAATGTTTGATAAATGAAAAATTTATACAAATGTTATTGTAATGCTTACTTGTGTTCCCCATGACTTCACAAAGCCATGCTGAATGTAAACATCAGAGGATATTAATGTGAGTGTGGGGATTAACTTAATGGTTGCAACTTTTTTTGTGTTGTTGATTATAGGAAAGCCTCTTACACCTGTAGTGAGCTTGCACAGCAATCTTAAATGCAAGTCCTAAGACTTGAATTAGATGGTTTATATTCTGTGGTTTTGGGGTGGTTTTGGTGATAAGTGAGCCAATGGTGAAGTAGTCATCTTCACTACAAGAAAGTGCAGACAGGTTCAGGCTATGGAGATAAAAAACCTCACAGGAGCTTAGTGTGAATTTACAACAGATCAGTGACTCTGCAGTAACTGCTTTTGTGTGCATTCTTTATACTTCAACGCATGGATTATATCACCTGTGGCTACATATATGTGATTATATAAAACATCGGTTAAAAAATATTTTTAATTTTTGGGTTTGACTGTATTTTATATAAATTCAAATTATTTTGGGTGGTAGGATTGGCATCTTTCAGCTGCATGTTATGCTGAGTGAGATACACGGGGCTCAAGGGTGTCATGTCATCACTAGGTCTTCTTCAAGGCTGTGAATTAAGAGCTAGATGTAAGAACAGCTACTGCTGGCAGCATTATCATAAGTTTTCATTTTATCGTATTTGAAAAACTATTTTATTTGAAAATAAAATTAAAAGAAGCGCTTTATATGCTGCCTAGAGCTACAAAATGCCACCTGCATTTCCTAAATGTTCTAAGTGTTGTGCTTTCTGCAGTTGTAACATTTTAACTTTTGTTGTGCAAGTGTCTTTGATGCAAACTTGATTGTGTGTAACTTTTCTTTTGTAGCTCAAATTATCTGTGCCCAGTGAAGCCCCAGGTTGGTTTGTTAGAGCAGAAGTCCCAGGCTGAGACAATGCAGCAGTGGCTTGGAAGCATGCAAACAAATGGTGTGTTACTCATCACTTCTGTATTTTTGCCGTCAAGTAACAGTTTCAGTGGGATTCTCTATTCTCCTTTTATTTCTTTGTACACTGAATTTGAATACATAGTTTCCTAAAACAAGCTTGTTATTTTCTACTACTATTGTAGCAAAAAAAAAAAAAAAACAACAAACCAACCCAAAACAAAGAGGAAACCAGAATTTTAGACCCTGACATAATTACTCAGTTGTGTAAATATGTCAGAATAAATATATGACAAAATACTAGCAAGTGACTTGAAAGCCCTGTTAATTTAGTTGTGCAATTGCAACTAAATAAGAGAAGATGGGACCTCAATGAATGAGAAAGATAATAAGGCAGCAGAAGGATGGGTGGAGGAGAGGACAAAGACACAGAAGGGAAGGAGGTGTTCTTTGTTGTGCATCATATTACATCATTTGCAAATAAAGTAATTTAATCATAAGAATAAACCATAAATCCATTCTGGCCCTTTTTGGTTTGATATTACTGGACTCCTTCCCTTCCTATGTACAGGAAACTGGAATCAGAGAACATATGGTCTGAATAATCCTATTTAATTTTTGGTCCCTTCTCAACTGTTCAGCCACACAGCAGAAGGAGCATAATAGTGATGTGGGTGAGGTGAAAGTTGATCAAGGGCTTAAATATCAAAACCAGGGAAGGAGTTATAGGAAAGTTAAATATAAAAACAGGTGTTTAGAAGAAATAAATACAAGGATTTTAAAAATAAAACAAGGGAGTTGGAGTATGCATTTAACATTTTGCGTACTAAGACCTCTGGTAGATGGTAAAACACTAGTTAGATAAACTGCAACTTATATGAAATTTGCTAGTAGTGGTTATCTGAATGGTACATAAGCTGATTTTCAACAGACTAAACCAATTCTTGTGTAAGAATCTATCTGAAGTCCTAGTATTTTGTTTATAAATTATTCTTTTAAATTATTTTATATATGAAAACTGAAGACCATCATAACTGAAATGCAGGAACAGCTTAAAGTAGCACTGGAATTTTGCTAGCGTTGGTACTGATGGTACTACAAGGCCTGATGGTTTGGACTGAGAATTAAAGAAATCCCATTCTTCCCTTAAATAAGCCTTCAAAGACAATCCCTTGAAAAGCTTTCAAATATACATAGAATAAGCTTTTAAAGCTTATATCTATATAAGCTATAAAGCTTATTTATATAAGCTTATCTAGATATATGCTATATATCTTTTAAAGCTTATATCTATCTTATATTTAAAAGCTTTTAAAATTATTTAAAAGCTTTTAAATATACTAGAATTTTTTCCTTCTGGCAATGACTCTTTGAATCTGCAATGTCCCTTTGTGGTGCTTTCAGATCCTCTGGGACCACCTGCAGACCTGACTGGCAAGAGTAACGCACATGGAGGTTTTCGGTACCATCTGGATGCGCAGCAGGATGCACCGAGGAATGCATGGAACACCTTAAAAGACATAAGGCATCACGGTGCATCTGGTGACTGTCCACATTCTTTAAACCAGAGAAACCCAAAGCAATGCATCCCTGGAGTTGTCTGCAAAAATGAGACAATTCAGCCTGGCCTCTGGCTGAACTCCAGAATGACATGTGGCCTTTGGTCAACTCCAGAGCAAAACCAAACTTGTGGCCAAGAACCATCAGCACATCAGAAACCTACACTGCGAAGTGTTGTGTCACCTCTCACTGCTCACAGGCTGAAACCCATCAGGCAAAAAACCAAAAATGCAGTGGTAAGTAACAGTTCTGAAAATGAGAACAACTGAAGTGCTTAATATGTCTCTTAAAAATCACTTGGTAAAATAGAAATATATATTTTTAAGAAACTTAATCTAGAATAATTTAAAATAATAGCAATAAGATGCATCTTAGCTTTTGTATAGACAATACTTAAAGCACAATAGACCAGACCTGTCTGTGTTTGCTTTTAAGAAGCCTCACCCTCAGTTACCAGGCTGATACCCTTCAATCATCTTGAAGTGCTCTGCTTTTAAAAAAAATAGAACTAATAACAAAAGTTACTGTAGAAGCATTTATCTGTTTGACGTGCATTTAAGGAAAAAGAAAAGCGTTTATTAAAGCATTTGTGGGGGGGGAAAAAAGTGGTATCTTACCTTTTGCAGAAAGTAAATTCATGTTTAATATATTTTAGGTGAGCATTCTAGATACTGGGGAAGTGTGTATGGAGTTTCTGAAAGAACACCGCTCGCAGGAACTTGTGAAAGAAGTTCTCAGAATATCTTGTGATGGAAATGTGGTGAGTACATTTTTGATTTCTTCACTGTTTTATGAAGTGCTTGGAGTTCATTCAGAGCTGTTTTTTTCTTTTTAAGTGATTATTTCTTTTGAAATTCACTGTTTATATATGCACAGCTGTAAACTCAGTCCCTCCATAATAAAGCCATATAAATACAAGGAGCAAGCAATTATTTCAGAGAAAAAATTGGACTTGACTTTTGGAATAGGTGAAGTATTGGTGAAAAAGAACTGCTGTTAAATAATTATTCAGAGGAATAGAGTTTTCATGGTAAGGCATAGTAATTAATTAAAATATGAGTTATTTCCATACCTGTTAAAAGTGCAGAGTGCTGTAGCAAGTTGCAACTACACACAATTTTTATTCCCTTTTTGTAGATTGCAGTTTATCATCCAAATGAAGGAAGAGGTTTCCTTCTTGATGACAGACCTCCTCCTCCTCCTGAAAGCATCTGCACATATAATTTTGACAACTTGCCAGGTAACCTGAAATTTACTTGAAAATTATGATGATTAATGTGATATTTTAAGTGAATCTTGCAACTTTATAGCTTTTACCTATTACTTTTCAGAAAACTCTGAAGTAAAACTCCTTTCAGAATTAGATTCAAACTACAGTTTAACTGGAAAATGTTTTGAAACTTCAGAAGGAAGTGTAACCCACAGGTTTTGATTCCTTTTATATGGAAGCTTTAAGGAGTCTCCCCTTTACAATGTAGTGTACTAAAATTAAAACTCTTGTAATCTTTTCCTCATTCATACTGGGAGCTGTTGGTGGAAATAAGTCAGTTTCTCTAAACATGTCTGTCAAGTACTTCAATACTATTCACAACTTTCAGCTATCAAATACATAATTTAAATTACTTCTCTTCAAGCTGGTGCGCAGTGTTTAATCTGCTAAATTCTATTTTTTTTTCTTTTCTTTTTTTAGAAAAGTACTGGAAAAAATACCAGTATGCAGCTAAGTTTGTGCAGTTGGTGAGAACAAAAACCCCTAAAGTGACGTTTTATACACGATATGCCAAGTGCATGTTGATGGAAAATTCACCCCCTGCAGATGTTGAAATTTGTTTTTATGATGGTATGTATTCATTTTTGCAGTTATGCAAATAGCTAAATAATGATTTTAGGGCTGCACTAAAATATTACCTAACACTAAACAACCACCACTCCAGTTTGAAGAAAATAGTGCACTATGAGCAGGTTTTCGGACACCCTGCCTTTATTTTAGCACTTGTAGATTAGTTGATTCTTTAAGTCCTTACTGATATCTTCCTCAGGAAGTACATGTTATTAAAGTGTTATTTGAATTATGCTTTGGTTTTATTAATGGGCTCTTCTTTCCATGGTTTAACTGTTATTTTCTACAGCTCACAGTGAAAGTGTTCACATTTTCTTGCAGGAACAAAGATCCATAAGACAGCTGGTATAACTCGTGTGATTGAAAAGTCAGGGAAATCCTTCACTGTGAAAGGAGAAAGCGAAGCAGGGTTGAAGAAGGAAATCCAGGCTTATATGGATCATGCAAATGAGGTAAGGTGTTTTACACAGACCTTTTCCAAGCAACTTCCTGAAAATTCAGCTTCCCTTTCACAAATGTGCTTCCTGTGTTGCTTTCTATGTTTCTCATTACACTGTTAAGGAGGGAGGGTGATGTTCCTGGTGGAGTAAATATGAGAGTAGAGGTAATGGTTACAATCCCTCACAAGCAAGACTGAGTGTGTAAAGCCGGTTTGCCTGTCTGGTGAAAGGATTAAACACAACAAATGAAGTGGCTTCATACAACTTGAAAAATTCAGTACTGTTGAAATTCCCTTGTGTGGGCTCACTTGCCACACTAAACATGTATGAAATAGTTATACAATTCTCAATTTAAAACTTTAATGAACTTCTCGTTTCAGGGACATCGTATATGCCTTGCACTGGAATGTGCGGTCTTGGAAGAAGAGAAAAGGACTGGAAGTGCTCCATTTTTTCCAATAATTGTTGGAAGGTAATATCTTTCAGTTCAAAGTACTGTTGTATTTGAATAGTTATGTATTTATTGAATATTTATAGCATATTTATGTATTTGAACTGAAAAACAGTTCTGTAGAAGACTCCTGCCATCAGGTGCTTTGGACAGTCCATGGTAAAATGAATGAAGAGCTGTGTCTCCTCACTTGTTTCTTTAATCTCTTTTGGACAGACCTTTTCTCTGTTTTTGTCATTATTTTTCCAGAAAACCTGGTAATACTGAATCACCACAGGCTGTAGCACCTCCACTGTTGGACAAGACAAACTATTCAAAAGAAGCTGTGGCATTGGATAGAAATCAAGCTGCCAGTTCTGCTCCAGTTCAGACTCCAAACTGTGCTCCTGTAAGTACAGAAGGATGCACCATGGAGACCAGTCTCCCATATTGCTGTTTTACTTAAATTAATGGAATTACATTTTTATGGCCATAGGCTTTCATTAGCCATTTGTGAGCATACTGACTAGAAATACTAGCTTTGATTTCAACTGACTTTTTTGATACCTGGATTTAAGAGCATGTGAAAAATCAGAACACTCCAAAACTTTACCACAAATGCCTCCTGGGAGCAAAGTTTGAAAATTGCTTACTTGTATTAGACAGCACAGTCTTCAGTTTGAGAGCTCTGATGTGCCCTTGGTGCTGTGTAACAAATGGTGTCAAAAAGGGTATTGGCACTTGTTGTTCTGAAATAATCAAGTGTTAGTGTGCATAAAAGAAAAGGGTAAGCAAGAATATATGTGTAGCCAATAAGGCTTTGTGAGCAATTTCATCTGGTTTGTTTAAAAGGACCACCAAGCTTTGGTTCCTCATAAAACTTCCTCAGCTGACTGAATTGTACTGGGGTCTTGGCACACTGAGTTTGTATTGTGAGCTTTATTGAATGTACATCAATCTACATTTGTGGGATCTGCATCTGATTGTGTAGTTTGTATGCCTAGTACAGAATCTGACCATTTCCACCAGACTGAACTGACAACAAAAAGTTGTGTCCCTGTGGGGTTTTTATACTGTAATGCTGTGAAATTAAGCATAGAGGCTAAATCTGTCTGTATACATGAACAGGTGGCAGCTGACCACTGCAGCTCATCAGGAGCATTTATGCCAAGGCTGTTAATTCTGTGCATCTCTGGGTTTTAGGTGGTGCCCTTTGAAAAGCCTACGTTTCTGACTAACACTGTTGAAAAGACCTGCTCCTCTGTTCATCAAACGGAATGCAGTCCAAATTCAGCCCAACTCGTCAAATCTGTTTTTGTGAAAAATGTTGGTTGGGCTTCTCAGGTAAGAAAATAATAAAGGAGGCATGTCTATTCTTTTTCCTACTAATTTGAGATATGTATTTTTAAGTCATTAACTTTAAACTTGATTTGTGAGGAATCATTCAGTTGTGCACTACAGCTTAATCTAGAATTTGTATGCAGAAAGATACTTTTAAATAAGTGTCTTAGATAAAAACCATAGTGAACTACATAAGCCAGAGAAACCTAAATAATAGTTCAGTATCTCAGTTACCACAGTTTTCCTGTGGCTATTACTGCCTGTTTCAGTGTCCTTTGTCATTTAAATTTGACTCTAGTAAAAAACTGAAACTGTTTAACTTCTCTGTTCACTAACATAGATGCAAAGGTGTCATGACAAAGTTTTTAATAGCTACGTACCAGATCTGTGCAAGAGAAATGTATCTTCCTCTACAGCAGGAAAAGCTGTTTCCTTGCAAAGCCATCTTCCCTCTGCTTTTCTGTTGGATAAGCTTTAGGTTTAAAACATTGTTCTTGGCTATCCAGATAAAGTAAGCTTCCTGTCCTAACAGAAAAAGTTCTCTTTATTTATATAAAGTTTAAATTGTGCATACCTGTGAACTCTCACAAATTGGCCTCTTTTGAGTTTGGCCATTCATAAGATTTCTTTAGGAGCGGTTGAGCTAAAGGTACTTGTTTATTTATCTGACATTGACAAGGATAACTAAAGCCAAGCATCGGAAACCTGAGGAAGTCAGCATGAGACTACTTCCTCCAAATTAATATCCATGCAATCTTTATCTTTAAAAGACTGACCAAAATACCTAAGTCCCTTCAGCAGTTTTGAAAAGCTTTCAGCTTCCATTATTAGAAGAGTTCTAGGTTTGTAATTTTGTATTTCATCTGCTCAAACCACAATGTAACTTCTCTCATCAGCTGACCAGTGGAGCAGTATGGGTTCAGTTCAATGATGGATCCCAGCTGGTAGCCCAAGCAGGTGTCTCCTCCATCACTTACACTTCTCCAGATGGCCAGACAACCAGGTGAGTCTGTTCCTGCCATAAAAACATCCAGGTAACTCAATACAAGGCTCTTGTACATCAGGTAACTTAATAGCTGCTAACTGACTTTGGTTTGTAAATTTTAAACCTTAGCATTGCCATCACTTCACAGTTGGTTAGCTTATGTAAGCTTATTAAATAAAGAGAAGCACACATAGCCAACTGATACAAATAAATATTCATTTGTCATCTGGATAACAAATGACTAAAATAAGCTGGGAATGCATCTACTTGGTCTCCAGAGTACAGCCACTATTCATGTGTAGTATTAAAAACAGGGAGGTTGAGGAAAGTAGTGTTTTGAATAACTATACTGTAATGAAATAAAACAAAACAAATTATTTAAGCATCTCAGTTTTTCTATGCTGCTTTGCCACTCTAGGTATGGAGAAGATGACAAGTTGCCAGAATACATCAAAGAGAAGCTGCACTGTCTGTCTTCTATTCTTGTCATGTTTACCAATCCAGCTGGTCCTCACTGACTAAAGGAAACCGGGTGTCATAGCACAAGAGCTTAATAAACTCACTCACTGACTTCACAGTAAAGTGACTGATCTTACTTAGCTCATGCAGAGATTCTTCCAAAATCTGGTAATAAGCGAGGAAGGGGAGGGTTACTCTCTTTATATGTAGCAAATTGTGTGTGAAGTCTCATACAAAACATACTTTTCATTAAAGTGATGGATAAACTCATTCAAGCCAAACTTTGAGAAACTTAATTCTTGACTGTGTTAAGTCTTTGGAAATAATCTGAATCTGTTGTATTTTTTTTCTTACTCCACTGCTTACTCAGTGTCAACAATCAAGGAAAATGCATCTATGCTGTTCAAGTATTTGTATTTGTAAATAACTTATATTTTTATGTCTTACAAGTAATATATGTAAATATGTATATGTTTTATAAGTCTGTTTTTATTTTTTTGTAGCAGCAGCTTAAAACTTCCCTGCACAAGCATGTTATACAAAAAAAAATAAATGCAGTGGTAATTGTCTGGACCTATTTATTTGTTTCATGGTCAAGTAATGGTTAAAGGAGAAGAGTTAATAACTTTAGGTGGTTTTACCTTGTTTTACACATTGAGTAATACTTACAGCAACTGAAGTAGCATTAACAGTAGCTTTTCTTCGAAGCATTTCGTTTAAAGTGTGCTAACACTCCTGATGGTGCTCGTATCTGTACTTAAATAGTCTAAGACTTCCTTAGCAGGCAGGAACAGATCTTAAGTGGAGTGGGATCCAAAATTATCTTGGAGGTGGGAGGATGAAGAGTTTCAGAGGAGCTGGTGCTGGCTGTGCCCAAGCACAGCTCAGCTGAACTGATTCAAGCCAGTTCTCCTTGTTCAGCTGCTGTTTAAAAGACAGACCTTTGGTTGCTTTGTCATGTCCAAATCAAGGAAATAGCTTGCAAATAAAGAATTTAGCACTAGCAACATCAACAACAATATACAAGCAGCACTTACCATGAATTAACTTAAAAAAGTGAAGTCCTTTTTCACAACATTTTGTGATTCTGTAGCAGGAAAGCCCATGAGAATAAAACTTCTGTATCCCCTTCAGTCAGTATTGAAAAAAATCATCTTTTAATTCAGTAGTCTCTTAGTGTTTGAACAATTGAATACATAGGAATAATAATCACATTTATTAAATTCAAATAGTAGAGACATTAGACAGCAGCCACAACTCTCAAATTGGAGTTACTCCAGAGATTTTTTTTCCCCAGTAGCATTAAAACAGCTAAACGTACCCGTACAGATGAGCTTAGGCCCCATTATGAAGGAAGATTAGAGTCTCACTTTTTTAAACAAAGCCTGAATGACTACAACAGTGTAAATTCCTGTTTCTTGTACCCTAATATCAGAAGAAATAGAAGTCTGCAGTTAATAGTGAACACCCAGGAGCCAGTTTTCTCCTTTCACTTAACTAACCACCGCTGCTTGGCACAGTGCATTCATTCCCACCAAGCACAAAAGTGTCAACTATTGTGCTTAGACTTTTTTTCTTGTAGTCAAGAAAAGCTGTGCATATTTCAATGCTGCAGGTTATCCTTCTTGCTACAAAAAGGCATTCAGCAAAACAGTAGAGGAAAAATTGCACATTTGGTTCCTTGTAGTTCAAGTAACAGGTGCTGAAACTGATTTTCAATGGCTCTTGATCAACTTAAAGACCCAAATCCCACATCAACTACCTGTGTGGAGGGCACCTACCTTCCTCTGTTTCTGTCACCTGTAATTTGGAATCCTGGAGGAGAGGTAACAGGTTCCAGAACCAGGTGGTTTGTATTAACCAGTGCTTACGAGCCAACAAACCCAACATCAGAAGGTTTGCTCAAGCAGTGGTGTCTCCATACAAAGTGCATGCAGCTCAACTAATCTTGAGGTTACAAAAGAGTTACTAATCCTGATTCACAGAATCAAGATAATATTTCTTTTACTTCTTTCTGGAAAGGATGCACATAACCTGTGACCTTCACAGCTGCACTCAGTGCACATGTACGTAATACAAACTGTACACACTTCAAATGTGCCACGGTTTCACTCTGACCCATCACATTCCTTCCTGTCTGCTAGAAAAGCAGGACACAGAAGCCAACTGCAGCAGGGGTAACCAGGTATTGGGGTATGACCAAGTTAAATGTTCTGTCAACGTGTAAGTACAGGTGTACAGTTAGCACACATCCAACAAGGTCAGTGGTTAGGTACTCCAAAAGCAGTAATAAACTAAGTATTCTGCTTGGTGTAACTGTTTGGGTTTGTTTTAAATATGTTTTTAACAATTCTCTTCCTGCATCCTCCCATATCTGACAGAAAATGCAATTAGTCTCTTGTATACTATCTCCAAGAGTAAGAGAGAGGCTACAACTACTCCACAGATCAAGCTGAATGCCCAGCGTGGGCCCAGGTGAGTGTAGATTTGGCTCACAAAAACAGGCCCAAGGATCCGTGCTCCACTTCCAGAGGCAGTCAACCATCCCATGTAGACACCCTACAGCAGATCAAAAGCTTATGTAAGTGATACAGGCATTATTTAGCTTGGCATTAATTCCAACCCATTAGACTAACTAGAAAATTTAGAAGTATTTAAACAACCACTTATCTTTCTTAACTCATTAAGACACTGATTACTTTTGTTTCCAAGAGTACTGCTCAGCCTCTCCTAGCTTTAATTCCAAGGCTCCACTCATAGGTACTCTACTGCTTTCTAACAAAAAACAAGTTCTGGCTGTGTTCTGGCTCAAAGCATTAAGTCCCTTTCACCAAAATATAACAGGAAAAAAAATGGGCAAAAGGGGAAGAAAATTTTTTGTTAATAATGTAAATTGGCTATACTGTTTCACCACTAAAAATTGCCCATATTGCAGGTCTAGTAGCATTTGTAGTCTTTATATAATAAACTTAGTAAGAGACATTATTCCATGCTGGTACTCCAAATATGTAATTGGTAGCTACAAAAAGAACTCTGCCAGAACAGTCATTAAATTCTCACGTTGTGAGATTTGCATAAAAAGCATAAGCCTTGCTTTCTAATTCCCCAAGAGACTGGCCTTGGATTTTGAAAAAGATTGGAGCTCCTGCAAAGTTCTGCCCTGCTTATAACACACTGTTATTTGGCTGATGACTAAAGGAATTTTAACTAGACCCCCTCATTCTAATAAAGAATTTGCACAGCAAATGAAATAAATCATTTAGGGATGGTGCTTACCTGAGGCTTTGGTCCTAGGACTTTTGAGTATAAAGTGTAGGACATGACATTACAAACAGGATAGCCCAAGCCTATGAGCACATCAGAGCTGATGTACTGGGCCAGGTAGATCATGGGAGTGTTCAGGCACCAGGACTGTGTGACAGGGCAGCCCACGGGTTCTGCTGTGTGGTTGGATGGCAGCTGCAGCTCTGGCAAACTCCAGAAAGGCGCTAACATTTCACTGGGGGCTGTTCTGGGAATGGAGTTGTTCTTTATTTCTGTAAAAATAAGTTATTCATATCATTAAGAACAAAAGTGCAATGAAAGGCTTCCTAAAGAAGTGATCTAGTAAGACTTGAACTATACCTTGCCACTGGATATTTGGTAGTTTCTTCCCCCAAGGCAGTAAGACAAAGAATCCAACCAAGACTATCAGTAAGCCTGCATGGAGTATGGCACGCTCACCAGTCCTACCAAACAATGAAATTGCAGTTAAATGTGTAATTTAAGTACTGTAAAATTTAGGTAGCTGCTAATGACATAGCCCATTAGTTTGTGGAAATGATATCTGACCAAAACACTGGCAAGAAAAGTTACAAAATCACAGTAACTTAAAACCAGCATTTCTTGTGATTCAAGGGTAAAAACCAGTCAAATACGAGGGGGTTATGTTAACAGAATAAAGAACAACCACAACATCAAGGCTGTGCCAAAATTGGAAGTATTTCATTATCATAGCAAACCCAGACTCGTTACCAAGTAAAAGACTTGAGTAAGGGATTTGTCCTTGCCATAAAGTTTTTCACATTTAGCCAACATAAGAAACAAAATCCCAAAAACTTACTTTTTTGATAGTGTTTTAACCACCATGAAAACAATAACTGATTCAATGCCAATCACACTAAGGATTATCCCATTATAAAAAACAGCTTCTTTCCTGGTCCAGGAATACATATCCATTGTCAGTGGAGTAGCTATACTGGAATGACAGAACAAAAATACAGTAATCATAAAAAGCTTCTTCCATGTTTTAGTGTCCATACATGTATCATCCCAAACATCAATGCACTACACCAGCCATACTCTGAAGCATTATTAATCTATTTCTGATAGCTCATGAAACGATGATGGAGTGAAAGCCAATAGACACACAAAAAAAATCAGACCCTGTGAGAACAAAAATAATAAACTTTTGATAATGTTTAAGTTTTAGCAACTAACCAGCCTCTAAAACCTCAGTTTTTTTAAAAATAATGCAACTCATGACAGAGCCATATTGTAAAATAAATTTTAACTACATTAGAGCTCAAAACACTCGCAGAGTAAATCATATATCCTCAAAGTATTTCCTAAGTTAAAAAAATTAAGTACACTTGAGCCTGATAATGATAATGATGCTGTGTTTTACTTTGTTTCTTACAGACAGAAAATTTGGGAGTAAATAACATACCTCTTTTAAGCTAAAAAAACCCCAGTCATATAAAACAGTGTATTTCAGAATACAGCTGTACTAACTCTACCAATTGTTTTAATCATTACAGAAATAAAAGATGCACTGAAGCTTTTGGAGATAATCAGAATCATACTAAGAAGTCACACAAAATTAAAACAAAAAATAAACAACAAGGTACTCAACTGAAACATGTTTTCTCTGAAGATTTTAGGCAGCCCAAGTTAAGCTTTTTTTTTAATACTTAAAAAGTTGAGAATATGGATTTGCCTCCATTCAAAAGCTTCTACATTAAATGTTTTCTGTACCACAAACTACATCTCTTTAGTTATTGCTGACCTTTAATTCATTACTTTAGTTACTACTGACCTTTGATACACTATCAGTGCACATCAGCTTGATTGCCTGTGATTTTGGACTTCTACTTAGGAAGTTAGGAAGATGAGTGGAACAGAAAAGCCCTTACATGCACCCCCACTCTAATTACTCTACATGTCTGAATATTTTGAGAGAAAATAGACAAACTTACGTTTCAAAGACAGCAAACACAAACAGGATGACAAAGAAGAGAACGTTGAGTGCTACCACAGCAATGTGGTCAATGCTTTCTTCTGTGTTCTGATCCAGAACATCACTTCCTGCAGCAACACAGAATTACCTGAACTGCACACTGAGCTTTTTCTTATACCATCACAAATTACAAACAATACTGATTCCTTCAGTCTTCCATGTATTTAGCACGCAAGTTGGTGGGCAGCTAGGAAGTTATACTTTGACAACTATAAAAGTATAAAGTTTTTACATCAAAATCGAGTTGTTCAAATTTCAATTCCACTGCCAATTAGAGAAAGTTACTTCCAAACTGGTTACATGGTCTGTTTTCCCAATGAATCTTCAGTGACAGCAAAATAAGCAAACTTCTCGAAATATCTGAACAATGGAAACCAAAACAATCTCTTCAAAGCTCAAAATTACACAGCAGAATTCTCAGGGTGAAAATATGGAAGGATCCATACAATTTTTTTTTCCTTCTCTGCTACCAGATAGCACTATGGGCACAACATGACAAATGAAGCCATTTCTGGACCAGCTAGGGAGAGATGTAGCCTATTTTCCACATCATCTTCCCAGTGCCTCAGACTTTAGAATACTTCTAAATGCTTCTATGTAATAAGAGAGTACTTCAACATTCTAATCACAGACTAAGTTTTAAAGGAAACACTGGTACCTTCTCCATCAGAATTGATACTTTTGTACTGCCGTCCCATGTCATCCACTCGATGCTCCCTAGAAATTTAGAACGTTTTTCATTAATACACATATTTATTTGATCTTATTGAGTCAAGTTTCTATTAAAAGAAATGTAAATGGTATATCATCTATACAGGATAATTATTTGGAGCTCCATTAAACATCATTTACAAAGCTGACACCTGACTGCAGTGAACACTGTTCAAGAAAGGAAATTCTCTAATGGGAGATGCCCCATATGCATCTGCACCAGGGGCATAATGAATAAAAATGCCCCCTGAGAATCTTAAAGGAAAGACACAGACAGTGAGATCCCTACAGACAAGCAAACCTTATTTCTCCTTAGAGAAAAAACATGGGCAGCAACTACCAACACTAAAACCACATCAAGCCCAACAGTCTAATATCTTTAACTTTTTAAATCAGTTTATATTCTAACCATAACATCACCAAGATTCATTTATGAGCATCAGAAAAATACAGGTGTTAAAGAAGGTCAAAACACTGAAAAAATTAATAACAACTTATAGTTTTAGCACTCCAGATTTCAGGTTTATTACTCCTCCTGCTGAGTAGCATATTATTTGCTACAACTCACCCACAAAAACAAGGTAAGGTATTTATAAGGTTTTTTTTTTTACTTGACTACCTGAATATGGCAAAGATGAGAATAATATTAATAACTCCTAAGAGAGCTCCAAATAACACTGGTGTCGTGTACATGTTCAGCTGAAGACAAAGGAATTTCCACATTACTCCTTCTTCTCCAATAAGTGTAAAACATGTCTGAAAAACTTAAAAACATCAATGTACTGTGAAAATCTTGAGAATCATTAAGAAAACATTAGAACACGTAAGAAAAGTTGTTCTAACTGCCAAGTAAAATTTAAGTATTATACCCGTCAAACCTTTTACATTTTGAGAATTCTACTCTAAATAAACAAAATGGATACCAATGAGATCTCAGCTAGCCAGGAAAGTACTTGATTACATAAAATAAACAATATAAACAGCATCATGACACTTATAGAACTGAATTCTGAGTGTACCAATAGTTCATTTTCTTGGCAGACAGATGATTTATTTTTTTCCTCTTGCTCTTAATGGAAACCATTGGTCCAGGGACTAGATTAGCACTCATGCTAAGGGCAAACTAGAGAGAAAAGATGCAGTAGGGGGGTTTTAAATTAAATTTTAAGTTGGTGCAGAGCTATTGGACAAGAATGTTTCATTTATATTGGCTTACAGAAGTATATATTAGTGGATCCCATTTATTCAATTCTGATATCACTGACAAACTATGCCTTAAAATCCCCTGCATACAGCTGCTGAGGATTCCTACTTCTAATGCCCAATTTCAACATCATAAGAGAAATGAGGAAAGAAGATTTTGCTTTACCTGGGCCTAATATGAAGCCAACTGCTTGGCAGGCACTGGTATTGGCCATGGCACTCGTTCTTTCTGTCAGAGAAGTGGCACCCGCAATATATGATCGAACTACAGCCACATTTCCTTCAAAAAAACCCAAAACCAGGCAAGTGGTCACATAAATATCAAGTTCACATTGTAAAACTGTTGAGTGACATTTATTTTAGGGGTTTGTTTCTTATTTTGCAAGATAATAAAACCCAGCACTCCCTCTGGTATTTTTACACAACAGCACAATTACACAATTTTGTTACAAACCACTACGGGCCAACCCTTTGCTTTGCGAAATATTAAATTCTCATTCACACAGTGGTAAATCTGGTATTAAAACTTTACATTAACCACCTTACATGAGACACAGAATGTAACCATGTCCAGAAATGTAAATCCCGCTGTGTTTACCTGCTCCAAACCCCACGAGAGCGCGGGCAGTCAGCATGTAGTACTTGTTGTGGGCATGGGGCACGTGGACGTAGGCATAGAGACAATTAGCAGCTACTGAAATAGCAGTGGAAACGACCAGAGGCTCTCTCCTGGGCCTGTAGTTGGACCAGAGGCCAAAGAGGGGAGAGGCAACCATTTGGCCAATGCTGTATGAAGCTATAATCCAGCCCAAGAAACTCGCATCCGCCGTCGGATCAATCTGCAGGAAGACGTGAGTCAGACCGGTGGGTAAAGCACCGGAGTGTTTGATATCAGCAGCAACACCCTTTTAGAATTAGTACCTGGGACACCAAGGACTCTGTACTGTCATGCTTTCTCTGGGGTAATAAACCTTGCCTCACTCTCTCCAGCAATGCACCAAACCAATAAAATCCTCTTTGCTTCCAAGCCTGGGAATGGCTCACTTGCAGCAAACTCCAGGAGATTTTGTACAGCACTGCTGGTGTTCTGGGCTAGAGGCAGAACTTGAGCCTTCCATGCCAGGAGCAAGGAGCAAATTCCATTGTCTCTGCACACGCCTGAATCTGTCCTGATTTACAAGGCTGGCAATGCATTTTCTTGTCTACTGCAAGAGTTCAGCATCAGCCTCACCTTCAATGACACCTCTAGGTCTCTGCCCAGGTTATACTCTTCCAAATTTGCACTTAAAAACTGCCTTCTACAGTTCCAGGGGCACTAAAATCCTAGCACAGATTAAACTGTGCTGAGGTTTTAGGGAGTTTCATGCTGCTTTTAAGATGTAAGAGGTAAAACCCTGAAATAAACTAAAATCACTATGCAAGAACAATGGCTATCCCCTGTTAGGAATATCAAGATCTATGTGCAACAGTGTGACATTTACAAAGCAACATCTACCTTCAGCTTCCTCTTTTTTAAAATTTTTTTTTCAAAACACAGACAAGTCTTGTCTACCAGGTTTTAATAACAAGACTTCTATTGATTTGCTGGCCAGGAAATCATGATATTGGAAAACCAAACATTTCTGGATTATGATGCAAAGGATTTCATTTTGCAAGAAATATAAAAGTTGTCTAAGTGGATGGCAGAATAAGAGTCTCTTAAAGCCACACACCTCCCTCTACTTCTTCTTTTCCTAAATAAAATATCAGGTTTTGTATTATCTACTTTCTGAGCAGGAGTTTTCTGTTCTTAATTATTTTAAAAAACGTCCCATATTTACAAACCTTTTGGAGATACGGCCACACAGACATGATTACAATTGAGAAACCTGTAACACAGTAAAGAAATGAAGTTATTTTATTTGTCATTTTTACCAGTAATTTTCTTTCCTGAAGCAGTTATTACAAGTCCATTCTTTCTGCCTCTAAATGTATAATTATAGTATAAACCTGTGCATTTCCTGCTATTTTAAGGAGTGGTAGTTCCTTTCCTTAATAATAAAAGTAAAAAAATAATAATAAAATAGGAGGAACTATTTTCAAAAGATCATTTTATAGGTACATACACACCAAACACAAAACCTCCTATGCTGTCCACTCAATGGAAAGACAACAAGGTTCCCAAAGTAAAAATAATTTCTTGATATACTGACATAGCTGTATTTATTAGTCACAGACACTTTAATCAATAATAATAAAAAAAAAAAAATACTGAAGTATCCTATCAAATTCCAGATAATTTCCAGGCCCACAGAAAATCATCAAAGGTTAAAAATCAATCTTGTTTATTGGTCAAAAATCAATTCTTGTTTCTGGGGGGAGTTATTTAGGAACAAAATTTCAATTTGTCCTGCAATGGAGATGCAAAGCCCAGTAGGAGAAAACAAGTTTTGATACATGTGTTGAAATAGACAGCATACATTCCCATAAAGATCTTCCCTCTTAAGAACTCCATGTTATTTCTGTTTTTGTTCCCTAGAAGTTTCACTCTGGATGATAAAAGTGAAACCTTTGTTTTGTTTGGTTCTGAGCAATACCTTGCCACTACCTTTTACCACTACTAAACTACTAGGGAGTCAAAACCCACAGATTTATGTAATCCATCACTTTGTGTAAAACCAGTTTTATTACTTATCAGGTGTAACTTTCTGTTTGATTTGCCGGATTCATACATTCTCTTCTGAAGAATCAAACAATGCACCCTTTGTGAGGTTAGAACAGTAGCATTAAAGAAGGTCTCCAGTTGGAATTTAGAAAGCCCTGTCATTTTCAAACCAAAGTATATTAATTAAACAAGTAACATCAAATTCCACATGTATTTACTCACCTACACTACTGAGAAACATTGTCAGGTACATGATCCAGATGGATCGCCACCTGCTCTTATAATGCTCCTGTGATTCCACAACATCCCTGGTTTTCAAACAGAAAGCAAGAGGGAGGAAGAAATCATTACCAGATCCTCTTCTAGTTGCTCCCACATGACACTGAAAACATTTTTCACCAACCTCTCAATACAATTGTGTAACTTGTTAAGCAGGAGTGGATTTCTGCTCAGCAAAGACTATAAAGAATTTATTTTTTGCTGGAAAAATACTAGATTGACAAATGAAGCAAAAGAACAGAAATGCTATCACACAACAACACACAGAGAGATCTTGATCTAGGGAGGTCTTAAATTCTGCAAACTCTTTGAATAGACATTTGGAGCATCACAGATCATATAAAAGCTTTAAAAAGTGGGTGTTAAAACCCTCACAGCTGTAACCTTAAAAGAACCAGAAACCTGAACAACCCTTGATTTGACTAAAAGCTACAGCCAGTGTGGTTTTATGATGAAAAAATAACAGCATACGACGTAAAAGTGCCGTGCAAAAGATACTGCTGTTGATAGCAAGGGCCGAAAAAAAAAATAAAACAGAAGTTACAAACTAAGTTACAAAGTAACATCCATTCAGATGATGCAGACTCAGGTGATAGATATATAGATGCATTAGCATAGTTTACAAACGCTGCTCATAAAAGTCGTACCTAGACTTAGGCATATATGCGATTTTACGTTCAAGACACTTATTTTGCTGTCAGAAGGGGGAAAAACCCCAAGCGACGAGCAGCTGCCCACGCATGAAGGTTGCTATTAAACACCCAGACTTCTGCCCCACATTAACCCTGTTCGGCGTTTTTTAGGAACTTCCCGGGCGGGTGGGTTTGTGCATTCCCGCAGAGGGAAGCAGCCCCCGGCCCTCTCCCGCAGCCGGGCCCGCCGGGACGGTCGGAGACACGAGCTCCGAGCTCCAGAGCGCTGGGAGCGGCGGCTCGGACGGGACCCGCGGCCGGGCAGAGCCCCCCGGCTCGGGCTGCCCGTGAGGGGCGGGAAGGACCCGGCAACCGCGGGCGACTCATCCGCGGCGGGGACGCCCCACCTCCTGGCGCCGCCTCACAGCGGAACCAGACCCTACCTGCTCTCCTCCTCCTCGTCCTCATCCGCCGCGGGCCCCGCGGACCCCAGCAGGGGCTCCCGCCCTTCGGGACGCGCCTCCGCGGCGGAGCCCGCGGCCGCCATGGCCCCGCAGCGCCGTCTTCTTCTTCTTCCTCCCCCTCCTCCTCCTCTTCCTCCGCTTCCCGCTCCCGCCCTCCCATGTGGTGCCTCAGCACCGGCAGCGCTTCGGGTGAGCAGCGAGTGACCTTCGCGGGCCGGGCCGGGCCGGGCCGGGCCGGGGGAGAGGCGGGGGCGGTGCCAGCGCGGCTCCCGCGGAGGGCGGGCGGGAGCTGCCCGAGCGGCTCCCCCTCACGGCATTGCCCGGCCCGGGGGCAGCTGTGGCGGGCGGGCCGGCGGGCGGAGGGGTGGCGGTGCCGTGTCCTGCCTCCCACCGCCTCTTCCCGCGGGCGCTGGGTCCCGCCAGGGCGGGCTCGGAGGGAGGGGTGGCAGAAATTTGGGATCGGGGGTCGCACCCGCCCCCTTGGAGTGCTCGGGTCAGGCTTGCAGGAGCTGCTCGCAGCCCTGCTTTAGGCCCCGTTGTTTATCCTCCGGCTCCTCTGTGCCCGGCCCGTTTTGTGGAGTTATTCGGGGGCTTGTGTCTGCCTTGGCGTGACTTCGGTGTGATTTCTGTGATTTCTAAGCAGTCGTTTCTTCTATAAGAAAAGGATCTGGCGTTAATTGTAAGAAAGGTTTTTTAAATAGAGAGGGAGGGTAAGGAAGTTGACAACTCCGCCTTCTAAAACAGCCTCCGTGGTTTTTTCAGGTTGGCTGCTGGGTGGGAGCTTTTTCACATCCATGTATAGAATAGAAACGACACTGTGGGCCTTGAGTGAAGTCCTCGTGTACTTTCCAGAGGTGTTTTTCTTTTAACTGAAGCTGTTTGCACGGATAAAAAACAATACCTTTTATGTCTTGGATTTTGGATGAGTTTGTGTCTGTTGCTGTTTCTTCTTAGCGTGCCTTTGTATCTGCTGCAGTTTCCATTCACAGAGCGCGTTATGTAAAGCTTTCTGTGTTAACAATATATTCATTCAAGATTCATAACACAGATCCTGTCTCTTGGGCCACACAGCTCCACAGCATCGTTATCAGGTCACTGCTTCCAGCTGACCTGTCTCACAGTGGGATCGGGATGTGGCATGTGTGCTGACAAGTGGAGGAAATCGAGTTTAATTCTGAAACAGCCTTGCCTGATTCTCATTCATTTCAAATCCTCACTGCTGAAATACTCCTGTTAATGTGAAGTTATAAAACTTAAGCCTCCAGCAGCTGGATTTGCCTTTCCTGGCACTAAAAGTGTTTGTAATTGCCTTGCCATGTGGGAATGGATGGGCAGTGACTGGAGCATGTCCTGCCCTTTTGTTACAGAGATACAATAGGGGCCATCCTCCCAAATTTTTTATCTCACTGATATTTCTGAAAAGTTCTATGCAGCATACTTCACATACTAGGAATATTTTTAAAATGTGTTTTAGTGTTTCCTGTGCTCTTTCCAGTAGTGCTTTTATCTTGATTCTGATTAATTGAAATGTCTCAAGTTACTTCAGAGTCTCCATTCCATCAATGAAGCAGAAGAGAGGATGAGACAATGCTTTTGCCTCAATCAATATTGCATTTAAATATAATGTGCTTGCCTAGAAAGTTGTTTTGGCACTCCCTTGGTGCAGCACACAGCTTGTCAGGCCTGAGTTCAGCCTCAAAGCATAATCTACATTTTCATGTTTTTAAAACAAAGCGTCCCCACTATGACTTTATGCTCATTTCATGTGTTTATTTTTACCTTGTAGTGACTGAACCATCCTAGAGCCATTGTGGCTTTCTAGCATACTTGTTCTAAAATTCAAGTGCCTATAATTTCTCTTGATAGTAATTTATTCTAGGTTTTCTCTAGAAAGAGAGTTCTCCTCTTTATTCTGTATATTGATTCTTAAATGTTGGCTTTCTAGAAGTGCAGAGGAATGTTTTTGTTAATCTGACCACAATTTTGACTTGTTATAGCCAAACAAGTTTATTTTTAAAAATGACCATATTGGAGTGTGGCAGAATAAGTGCTTTTGTATGAAAATAAAATTTCAAAAACCTCTTAAATTAAATGACACTATTTTGGAGTGTGATGAGATTATGGAGTACCTTTAGTATGGAGGGATCTGGAAATAGTAGAAAACGCCTGAAGTGAACTTACTAACCAAGTGTTTGTTTATTAAATCTTTTGTTTTCTTAGGTGTGCACAGATCCTGGACTTTATTTTTAACTGAGTAACCTGTATCCTGCTGACCAAGAAACCAGATTTAAATTCTTCTTTTTAGTAGTGTTTGTTTTTTTGTTTGGTTTTTTTTTCTTCCTCGTTGGAAGAGCTCAGCAGTGGCTCCCTGTTCACTTCAGTAAGTATTGCATTGAAAATAATACTCAGCTTGCCTAAAATCTCATTAGATTTAGCTCTATTTGAGTTGGTGTATTTGTTGAAGGAGAAATAACCCTGGCAAGGATTTTGAAGGTGTGATTTCTTCCCAGAAAGGAGTGGGAGGAGCATCACTTTGAAAACCGTAAGAAAAATCAGAATTGGAAAGGAACAGATAAAGCAAGGATTAGGATATATGCTTACCACACCAAGGAAGGCAAGATTACAAAATTGAGCTTTCTCTGCAGCAGTGACTGGAATTGTGTTCTTTACCTCCTTCTCTCCCTCCCTCTTTCCTCTTTCCCTCTCTCTCCTTCTCTCCATTAAGAAGATGAAGTCTTCTAGTGGTTAAACCCAGCCATTGTTTCAAGCTCCCATTCTGAGGTGTGTTTATGACAGCCCACACTGGCTGAAGGGTTTTGCCACCGTAGCTCTATGGAGAGGACAGAGATCAGTGCTACTCTTGGTTTCATCAGTTCAAGTACAGTACAGTTAGGGCTGGTTGAAGATGTAGTTTTGATGTAGTCCAAATGTGCCTCTTCAGCTGGCTCGTCGTCAGTGGTGTAATGAATATCTGCTTTTAATTAGCATTTTAAATTCCAACAGGTTTTATCAGCTGCCTTTGTATTTTGTTTAAAATGAAAAGAGTTGACCTGAATATCAAGGGTAACTTTCTTGGAATACATTAGATGGCTTTTCCTTAATGCAGAAACCAGAATAAGAACCCATTTTGTGTTAAAATCAATGAATTTCCCACTCGTGTAGGCTTTAACTGCCTTGTTTTTACCTCTGCTTTTTCCCTAGATGACCGTGTGCTGCTAATGGGTGTAAGTAAATTAGATGTCTTGTACCGAAAGCTTCTCCTCACTAAACTTTTCATCAGAGGATGGGGAAAGCCAGAGGATCTGAAAAGGTGACTTGTTGAAAAGTAACAGCATAAACGATATGTTACATTAAAAGAAAATAACCCAACCCTTGAAGTAGCAACAGTAATTGCTATCCTGTATTTAAGATACCAGAAGTGTTTAAGTTGGTTCTGTTCCAGAAATCATGTGTTTCCATACTAAGGGAGTAACTGGATTTAAAAGAAGCCTTAAAAGGATTTGCAATTTTTTTTCCTGTTTAAAGAGGCTCTTCTTGAGAGAATGTCTATGTGTCCAACTATGTTTTTACTTGTGTTTATCTGATGACATACTTGAAACAGCATCTCTGGAAGTGTTTTCCAAAAACAAAACTTGATGAATTTCTTCAGGAGAATTGTTTTTGTTTAACATTAAAGTGGTTCTTGCTATCTTTCTGTAACTTCCTAATTAGTTTTAAAAGTGTAAGATTTAATCATAAGTTTCTTGGACAGCCCGAAGTAGTAAAGTCTTTCTTTTTAGTTGTCTTGAAAATAAGAGAAAAAAAAATGGAAGTATCTCTTAATTTTTAAGCATTTGATGATTTTTATTAATTACTATTGAGATGAACATTTTGAAGTTGAGCACTTGTATAAAAATGAAGTGACAGTATATATATTCTGCATTGTGCAGTATTTAAATAGGAAATTATAAACCTGCATTTAATAAGCTCACTCTTATGTATACAAAAATCAATAAAGAAATAAAGAAACATTTGAAAACTCTGAAATAAAATTTTGTGCACTGGATAGGAGTGGAGTTTTATGGGAGCTTTTTTTTTTTTTTTTTTTGAAGTCCACGTGCAAGATCTGATGTGGAAATGGCACTTGGATTGCTTTGTGTGTCTGTCTTCAATTGATATTTCTCTTAAGTAGCAGACTTTCCTGCAAAATGAGAGTGTTGGCTTTGGTTAGAATAAGCAAAACCAGTGGAGTTTGTTTTGATTGCAGCATTTCTGTATTCTATTCCGTGTGTGTATCCAAAATGGGATACTTTAATGTTATCAAAACCCTCTCTTTTAAAGACCTTTAGGTTCTTGGTGAGACACTGGGAAGTTTCAGTGCCCCATCCCTATCTCGCTCCAGTCCAAATGTGTCTCTATTCAGTGAGCCTCTGACTGATGCTGCTGCTCCCCAGTCTAAGGCTTGCCTGGGCTCTGGAGGGTGATCACACCCACACCCAATGGCAATGGGGGAGTGTTGCTGGTGGGAACAGTGATATCAGCTACAGTTCCTCCTTCTTCATTCAGGGGAAAAACCCTCTCCCAGCAGATGAGAAGTGGGGGGGGCGGGAAGCAGGAGGCAAGCTTGCTGGTCTTCATAGGGGAAGAAAGTTTTGTTCTGTGTGTTGCCCCTGACTGGGATGAAGATGAGCTGTTCCCCAGCAGCCTGGCTTGACCTGGATGAAGAAGGAAGAATGCTACCTCCTCCTGACTCCTCACACTGCCTTGTGGGAGGAGGGGTTTTATTTTTGTTTAACTCATCACTGTGATGATGAGTGATCATTATTCAATCTTATCTAAGATTGAATGACAGACTACTCTGCCTAATCTGAAATTTTGTTTGCACACCCACCCTTGATGTGATGAATGGTAATCTCCTAACTCATTGTCCTCAACTCATTAGCAAGGGTTGAAATTCCTCAGCAGAGGTGAGATTTAGCCTTCAGTATGCACCTAACTAGAAAAAAAGACATAAATGCAGTTTTTTTAGAAGTTTTATTGTCAAACAAACATCTCTTTGTTTAGCTTACCCTCCACACTCATCTCACAATTTTACCCTTACTTTCTCAGAAATACTTAATGCAATTGCTGTTTTCTATAAGAAAAGGTTAAAAAGTAGAGCTATTTTTGGTATGGTGATAAACTGGATTTTCTGTCCATTCTTTGGGTTTTCTGTGGTGTTGGGGAGGTGAACAGGTCATTCCTCTGTACTTTTCACTCAAAACTGTTCTAGCTTGTCAGGTAAAGTGTGTATTTATGAGCATAGTTTTGTAGTATTTAAGGTTGAAGGGGCCAATGTGAGAGCATCAAGTCAAAATCCCTGTTCAAAACAAAGCTGACTTCTTTGTTTCTTCAAGTCTCTTGGCACTTCATTCACTTGACAGGCACTTCATCCCTTGAGGATGAAGATCATTTATAGTTTCCCTGGGCTATTTTTTCATGTGCTTAACTGTGAAAGCAATCTTTCACTTTGCTCCAGGAGGGATTTCTTACACTGCAGCACACAACCATTGCATCTTCAGTGTTCATGTCCTTCAGTAAGGAAGGACATGTATACCTCTGAGAAGAGTTTTCTTTCATTTACTCTGTGTGGCTCTGCAGCCCATTTAAGTACCAGAAGAAAGCAACCAGATTTGCCTCTTAGTTTTCTGTTTCCTAGCAAGGTACCTGAGACTTTTTTTTTAGCTTAAAAGCATCCTGTGGTATCTACCTACCCTATGGTGGCCTGATTAAGCTGTAAATGCAATGCTGGCTTCATGACTTTTATTTGTTTGTGGCTTACTTTAGCTCCTGAAATTTTATATAAATATGTCTCTTCTTTTTTTTAGATTAAAAGTTGAATCTTCTCTACTTGTTTCCTTTCAACAGAATATTTGAATTCAGAAAGATTATTGGAAACAGGGAAAAATGCCAGAAGCTGGTTTCAAAAGATTACCCAGTGTTCATTGACAAGGTACTTTAAAGCAACAGATTATGTGATTTAACTACGTTTATTTTCCTAAGGGTATATAAAGGTGAAATAACTTGGTACTCAACACCAGGCTATTTTTATAGGCTACTAGAAGAGAATGGAAGGAAATAGAGACTAAATCAGTGCCTGTACAGATACTTTTTTTTCCTTTTTTTCCCAGTAGTACAATAGTTGGGCAGTGAGACATCAAATGTTAAAATTCAAAAAGTGTTCAAAACTTAGTTTGTGTTGTCAAATACATTTAAAATGGGACAGCATTGCGCCTTTGTTTGATTCCTGTAAAAAGTTATTTAATAAAAGCCAAGTTGAAAAAAAGTGTTTTGACCCTGTTGATAACATGTATCCTATTTTTAGGAGTAGGGCTCAGCTTTGGGTTTTTTTAAGAAATTATTTGTTATGCTACAACAAATTCTACTTTAAGAGATTTGCTTTCAGAGCAAGTTGAAGATTGACATAATATTTATTGCTATTGTCCCATTCTTTCTGCAGGTTGAGGGGCAATCAGACTGTAAAATCCTTGAGGGGCACTTTATTTCCCCCTTGGCTCATTGTGTCCCAGGTATCCTGCCAGTTGAATCTCTTGTAGCAAGGTAAGAGAAACCAAGAGGTATTTCTGAAATTAGTGCTGCAGAGAAATAATGATCTGTAAGTAGTTTTATTGTGCAGCTAACTGATTGTAATGCAAACAATCTGTAAAATCTTGTTCACATGATAGTTCAGTCTATGTATTAAAAAAATAGATCCACTAGCAAAGTATTACTTTTTTAGTTTGGTTTTTTTTTTTTTTTTTGTTTTTTTTTGTTGTTTTTTTTGGGGTTTTTTTGTTTTTGGTTTTTTTTTTGTGTAGAAATCATATTGCACAAAGCTGTGGAATACCCTGAGTTTTTTGAATTACCGGTTTGGATTTTACAAATGAGAGGGATGCTGGAAATGAAGAACAGTAGCTACATTTTTATATGTGGCAGGAGAAGCTGTTTATATCAAAGCATATTATAATGTTGTATTTGAAGGAGCCTTTCCAGCTTTCCATTTCCATTGAATACAAAAATTTTGAATGTGTGATAAAGTAACACGCTTATTTTGTTGTAGCCAGAGGATCTGGTTACTTTCTTACTTGGCAAACAAGCAAAAAAAAGATTTTAAAAAGCATTCTTACAGAAAGCTGGAGGCTCCCTAACAGTGCTGGTTTCACACTAACACTTCTTTGCAGATGAGAAGTGGGTTTGCAAATGGAGCATAATTTCTGTTTGCTTTTAGTTTGGGGCTGAACTGTCATGATGATTTTTTTCCCAGACTTTGTTTAATAACATAAACATAAAAGTTGAGTTTAAACATAAACATCGAGCTGATACTGACATTGTAAATTTTGTCAGTAATACTGGTTGATGTTTTTATATGTGTGCTTAAGCATGTAACATTAAGGAATGTGAGAAAAATGTTGGTTCAATAAATCCGTTCTGTTCTACCTCTACCGGTTAGAGAAAGAAATTGTTAATATTATCAAACTAATTAGTGCCATACTGGACTATGCTCACTGTTTCCTTATCTCTGATCTCTTGTGCTTTCTAGCCAAGTTATGATAATTGTTACTTTGGCCAGTATTGTGGCAGTTTGGAAATTTCCCTCTGTACAAATTTCCCTCAAGATGGTATGAATGTATTTCCTGAAGTGTAACACTCTTGTAGGTAACAGTGCTCCATCTTGTGGGGAAAATAGTGGTGGCTTAGAAGGAATTTTTTTTTCAGTAGTTTAAACTTTAAATACATAGCAGCAGAAGACATTAATTGATTGATGTTGAGTGTATAGAATAATTTCGTGGTTTGTATGCTGAGGTTTTGATATTTTTTTATTTATTACTCATCTTAATCTTCAATTTCAGCTGTTGTGCCTTCAGGAGAAAAATAGCAATGATGCCTAGGAGAGCTGGACATGCTTGTTTAGGCTGCTCTTTATCTGAAGTTGCATTTCTCCACTCTGCAAAGTTTAAATTGTGATGATGAGGTAGTAGACATTTTTAGGAACATGATCTTTCATCTTGGCTCCTTTTCTTGTTTGGCCTTTCTTCTGTCCTACTTTCGGATTCTTTTGTTTGCTGAATGTGTTCATGAAAAATGATGTAGCTGAATTGCTGGCAGTTTGCCTGCATGGGTTACAAATACTTATGTTGTTTTGGTTTTGCTTTTTAATTAATTTCTCTTGATGCAGCTTGTTAATAGATATTCTTACTCTGCTAAAATAGATGTTTTTTTCTCACAGGTTTCAGTTCATCATACCCAGAAGATGGAATGGCAAGCACAGACCTGTGTGCATTCATTTAGCAGGCACTGGAGACCATGTGAGTGTGTAAAATGTAAAATTGATTGTTACTGAGAAATTAAATCATAAATTTTCCCTTATCTATGTTGTTTGTACGTCATGTCTTTAGCACTTCTGGAGGAGACGCACATTAATGGCACGGCCAATGATTAAAGAAGCCTCTATGGCTTCCCTGCTGCTAGAAAATCCTTACTATATCCTTTTATGGAAAATACAGTAGTTATTCCTAATGTCCTCTCTGGAAGCTAGAAGAGTTGCCACAGTCATAAAATACCAACTTTTTGGTACCCTGTGGTAGAAGCAAAGAAAGTATGGCCATTAAACACAATACTATGGTACCTCAGGTAACTTCTGAGAAACTTGCTGTTACCACTTCAGATTTGGGTGGGTTTTTTTAAAAACAGTGAAGTTTTGTTCTGTCATCTTGTATAACAATATTATTCTGTTTCATTAACTAGGATCTCAAGTTACACTTTTTTCCTATCCATATATCTGACAACAGTAAAATGTTCCAAACTGCATCATTGAAATAGATTGAATTTAATGTAGTGCCTATTAAACTCTGGGAGTTTAAATTCCAAATTTCAATTAATTCATGCTATTTATGCATATTATTTATCTATATTTTTTTAATTACCAGTTTTGATAAAGCCTTTTTTACTTTCTTTAACTGGAGTCTTTTACATGGCTGTAGAAAACCTAAGGATCAATTGTAAGTATTCCTGTTACATTTATGAATACCATGTTTTTAAAATATTGCTTTTCCTTTCTTCTTTTTTGAACCAAAAGTCGTTTAAATTTTGATAGCTTATTAAGAAAAAAAACATTTCAAAAACCACTTGTAACCTGCCAATGTGAAATTGTTTGCTGTTTGCTAAACTGCTTTGGGTGTTGTATTAGGAGATCTCAGGGATCAGGAAAGTTTGTGCACAGGAATTTGCAATATGGAGTGAGATGCAAACATCTTATGTGAGTACAAGCCAGGGCCATTTTATTTTCCTGACTCACAACTGCAGTACAAGTGCTGCTGTTATTTTTCAGTCAGCCCTGAATAATCTTTGCTCAGATAGAATATTTCCATTATAATTGATATAATTTATATAATGAATTATAATTGTTAGGATTTTGCTTTTCCAAGATCTTTTAGCAATTTACAGGCATATGAATAAATCTGGTGTTGATTGGCTGTTATCTATATATATATAGATCACTATGCTATATTCAGTATTTTACAGGATTTATTTTTTCAGTCAGTTTCTTGAATTGGAAATTGGCAGTCTTGGTGTTTTAGTTTTTACATTTTCCAAACCACAGACTTATTATCAGAATTCAACAGGATATGTGTTTGAGGCAAAGTCCAAATATGAGTTGGTATTTTAATCCTTTTTAATCCTAACTCAGACATTTAACATGACTAGAAGACACAGAGAAGGTGTTTTTTGTAAGATTATAGGAAAATGACAGGGGAAAGCGTGTGCTAGAATACATCCATTGGTAGGTTAATTTCCAGTTATGGAGAATCTGATGCAGAAGAATCGATTAAATAACTGTTCTCAGTTGTCTGGTGTGTCAGGATTGTTTCAAGGGGGGTGCTCTGTCCAATGCCCCAATAGGCAATTGTCACTCTCCAATACAGGGTTACACAGCACCAGTGTAACAGGTGACAGTGTTCAATAAGTACAGCAGCTGCAGAGAGGTGAGGAATCTCACTAAGCTGTAGGAGAGAATTGCATTAGGCTGCAAATGCTGCTCTGCAGCAGCTATGTTCATTTCTGTGTGACTTCACAGTCAGCTTTGTCCTTGTGCTGCAGAGTGTCGCAAATGTGACGCTGGCATGCTGGCAGGAGAGGCCAGGAGCCCTTTGTAACCTGGCTGCGGTACTGAAAATATTCAGCCCCCCTCCTCAAGTTAGAGGTCTGTTATTTTTAGAGTCCCTCTCATGGCTCAGCCAAATAGATTTCTACTTGTTTTGTGTCTTCTGTGTTTTAGTGCTTTGCAGTACACTGCCTGAATTTCTCAATACCGTGACAAACTTCCCACTTTACAGTTTCAGTCTTACAGTGGCACTGATGAGTGCTTCCAAAGCTGACATACTGATTGCTCTTCAAATGTTATGTGCAATTTTTCAATGATGTAAAAGAGGTAAATAAGAAAAAAAAATACTTGTTTCTGAAAACAAGCTAGGGTATGCCTAGGACTGTATCACTTTGATTCTATTTCTAAAATATCTGTTACAACTTCACAGGTCAGAATATTGCTTCTAATGAGATACTAATGTTGGTAATTGTTTCCAAAAGACCAAGCTGTCAGTGATATTACATTAAAATCATAGGCAGGTGTCTATTTCTAGTCCTCATTTGGACAAAAAATTACAAGTGTCAGAAAATCTGGGCTTGCTTTTCCCTCCTGTTGAATCAACAGGAGTTCATCTCCAAAATTCTCTGGGATTGTGCTGAAGCTGTGTATAAAAGTATATATAGAATGATAAGAACTGTCAGAATTTAATCTTAGAAAATAAACCCTCTATTTTCCTTTTCTGGGGAGAAAAGACGGTCATGTTTAAAAAATGTCTCGGACCTGTTTGTGATGGGAGGAGCTCTAATTCTAGAATCCGCAGCTCTTTTGCACTGGCTAGAGAGAGAAGGCTATGGACCACTAGGGATGACTGGAATATCCATGGGAGGACATGTAAGCTTTTATATCTCCTCTTCAGTAATTTTTGTTTTAACTTCTCATTTGATCAAGTAGCATACGGAAATAATTTGTTTTACAGCGTTGATCTCAAAAGTGCTTTAAAATAAACACTTAGAGTCATGAGAAACAAATTGTTGGCAATTCTCCTGATCTGTGGTGCTGAATTAGTATAATCCTTAATATGTACTGACAAATCATAGAGCCCTTTGTCAGCCATCTCCCAGCAGGCTTAATAAGAATATAAACTTCTCACATAATTGTTTTTTTTTCTAGAAGGGTGGGGGGCAGAAATGTTTGCTGAAAGAAAGTCTGCACTGATCAATTGCTAATTCTTCCTCTTTTCCTCCTTTCTTCTTGCTTAAACCTTTGTGTTTTAATGCATTGTGTGAAATACCCCCTCTTTGTAGGCATGTTGTAATTGAGGTGATTTTTGGTGTCAGTGATCATTGATACTGATCAGAGATTTCTGTGGTGAGGTGGATAACATTTTCTGTGTGACACTGTACATGCTCAAACGAAACCAGGAGTGTATCACTAAGGAAAGACTGATACACAGTTAAAATGTTACTGCTTGTGTCTCTGCAGATTATCACAGCTCTGTGAGACACAGGTGCAAACCTGATTAAAACAGCATACCTTTGTTTGTTAGGAGCTCAGTAAATAATGTTGGTAATGGTGTTTCCCAAAAGGAAAATATTCCCCTAAAGCACAGTTTTATAACTGTAAATGTCATAAATGTGCAGGGCACCTTCAGTTTACATCAACATCAGCCTGCTGAATCAGAAACTTCTGTGAAATAAGTGATATTTGATGTGTTTTACAATGGAAGGTTGTAAGCATTGAGTCAGTCTACTAAAGGGGAGAGACTTCTACTGCTGGAGAGAATCCGAACACAGATGTGTGGTGTTCTTGTAACTTTTTATTAATAAAAATAATTAGAATAGAATTATAGTTCAGTTCCTTAAATTCACTTAGTGGAACATCTAGAACAGACACGAGGTGCTTCGTATTAATAAAATAAAATTTGTCAAGAACATTACATATAGGGAACTTCTGTACATTGAACTTACTTGCTTTGGCTTTTTCTGGGATAAGCAGAATAGTCACAAAAATATGTTCTGAGAACTAATGCAACAGTAGTAATTCAGACTTAAAGGACAGAAAAAGAGTGCTCTTAACATGTTGAATTACTTGTCCCTCAAATTCTGTTTCCTGTATACAGATTTTGAAAGTATAGAATTTTAAATAATTCTTCTCATCAATTGCCTTTGTTTTGCCTTGAAATAAACTTGCAAGAGCTTGGTGGAAAGCTTTATGGAAGTTTTTTATGGTTTTAAACAACTAATAGCTTGTATTCTTTTTATAATTATAATGATAATTAATGGATTAGAAATATAATTAATTGAATTTTAATTGTAATAAGTGGAATATTTAGTAAATATTCCATTGGGAATTCTTATAACCAAAACACATTCAGCCTTGAAATGAGTCCTTTCCAGAGCAATGTTTATTTTTTAAATATCATTGGAGACTAGATAGTAATTTCTAAATAGGTGAAATTGTATCCAGCTGCCACAGTCCTTAACTCTTTGGCACCACATGTTTCATAAATACCATGTAAACAAAGAAATTGAAGATGAGAGAGTTCTTTTTATTATATTGTGAATTCAATATTAAAATGTGTAATAAGTGCCTTTGATTTTAGATGGCTTCACTGGCAGTGACAAACTGGCCTAAACCATTGCCATTAATTCCATGTCTTTCCTGGTCAACAGCCTCTGCAGTCTTCACTACGGTAATTAACAAATTACAAAATACATTTTTTGTTAGCATGTTAGATTATAATAAGAAATGTAAATTAAAATATTTGGGCTGGCCACAGGGTGGTGGGATTCCATGTCCTGTGTTATAATATGTGCTTGTGCTTTGATTGCAATAATTCTGAGGAACAGATTTCCACTGAAAAAATCAGGACAGGACCAGGTCAATTTCCTGTGTGTGTCATTATTTTAAAATGACCCCTGGGTTTTATTTGTGTACTGAATGCTTTTGTTTATCATCTCAGGGTGTGCTGAGTAAGGCAGTGAATTGGAGAGAGCTGGAGAAACAGTATTTTACACAAACTGTGTATGAAGAAGAAATCATTCAAATGCTTGAATATTGTGGAGTAAGTATGGTTTCTTTTACCCAGCTGCTAATATTTACATGTGCAAATCGAGCAAATGATGCAGCTTCTTTTTACTTCCACTAAAAGCAGACAATTCTTAGCTAGAACATACTGGCATGTTGTTTCTTTGTGCTTTGATGAATTTAGTCTTTGAAGGAAAAACCTGAGGAAAAAAACTAATACTTCACCTGTAGAACGAGATTAAAGTGTAGCCCTTGCTACAAGTTTTTCCTTTGATCACACTTAGTGTAATCTACAACATAAAATGTATTATATCAAAATTCTGATAAATGCCTTTTTTCCCCCACTAAGATTCTTTCTTTCATCATAGTTCTTTTTCTAATACCTCACAGCAGGAGAAGAGGAGCTGGGATACAGATAGTTGTTACTTGGGCACTTGCCATTTTTAAGTCAAATGCATTCCAGCAACACTGATGGAGAAGACAAAATGAAAAGAAGAAATGTTTTCCAAGATGTTCAGCTTGTGTCACCCTAGTATTTGGAGACTGTCAATTTTTCAGTCTTAAACATAACATTAGACCTGGTTGCATATGTTAATTTTTCTAGAATTATTATTATTAGGTCATTTAAGCTTAAATGACTGTAATTACAAATTCAGAGTTTAATATAGAAAGAAAAACAATTCTTTATATCACAAGCTTCTGTATATGTAAGTACCTCCTGCATTTTTTTTAAACTGACAGAAATGTAGAATGATTTATTATGGTCAGGATTTAATTGAATGACCTACAAGCTGAAAGTAGGAGTGAGAAGTGATGGTAGTGTCTTTTTTTAATTTTTAATTTTTTTTTTTAAATTGTGAGTTCATCTTAAAAATAAAATTAACCAAATGGTGTAAGGGAGAAACCCTTAATTGCTGTCTTTGTTTAGACGGATTCTTTCAAGATGGGGCAAGACTTTGTGAAGAACTTCCCTGACAGTGTGGACAGTCTGGCTGACATGGACATGACTTCCAGAATATTCAGCTTTGAGTCCTTGAATGACACTGTATCTAAGGAATCAGTTCACAGCTTTGCCACAAATAGAAGTGCTCTAAGTGCCTCTTCAGAAGGACTCTTAATGCAAGATGCTCCTAAAATGCAGTGCATAAATCAAACCTTTTCCACCAGTAGCAGTAGCAATAAAGACTTAACCAGCCCACAAGGACACAGGATAAATACAAGGAGAAGGAGTGATACTTTGCAGAGAGAATCCTTAATGTTCATGAAGGGAGTAATGGATGAATGTACCCATGTAGCTAACTTCCCAGGTATGTATCTTTTTGTATCAATGTGAATAAAATACAGTGGGGAGAAAGGTATTTTCTTCAAGTTTAAACCTGCTGGCACCTTTGCTGAAATATAGAAATATTGTGAGCATTAATCTGTAGCATCTATTTACTACTCCATTTCCTAATAGTTTTTCTGTTCCTTCTTGATGGCCAAATAATGAGAAAGTTAATTAAATATTTGCCTCTCAGTGTCTTTGCACATTTTTCTCCTCTTCCTTGCAGTGGCTTTTTTTCAGATATGAGTTAGTGCAAATTTGTATTATCCAAAGGAAGAAAACACCTGTGTGATGTGAGTAATACCTAGGTGTAATTATTCTTAATTAATCTGCTAGTGAGGTTTTTCAAGCAGAAATCTCAAACTGACTTTGGATAGAAAGCAGCCTGCATAGCTGAGCCCCAAGCTTGAATGATATTGCCAGTAAAAACATTTTGGGGGTCCTTCTTCAGGCTGGTGAGCACTGTTTCCCAGGACAGGCATAACATATAGGGGGAGCTATAGTCCAGCATTCCTTGGCGTTCAGGACAAACCCTTTGCAGCAATGCAAACAAGTGATTGCTTCCTAGAGCCGCCTTAAAAGGTTCTGCTGGAGTGGGGGCTCGGAATTCCTTTTGTGGCAGTTTGTGGTTTGGCTGTGCATGAACCTGCTGAAGGCATCTTCTACAATGTGCTTTGACTTCAGACACTGTTGTCTTTTAGTGTCAAAGCTTTCTTGATACTTAGCCCCTGTACCACCTGATTTCCTAATCCTGGCATTCTGTACTCCATTGTACAAGTGTTTAGATTTAAATAAATGTTAAAAATAAATAAAAGGAAACTCACAATAAAAGGAATCTACACTAGTACAGATTCTTTCACTGCTAGCCAGAGATGTTTTGTGATGAATACCAGTGAAGTACTTTCCTTAAAGCTTTTAAAGTTACTTCAGTAGACAGAAAAAGCCCTGAAAGTTTTATTCCATGTACTGACCTTCTTATTTGTCTAGACTTATCCAGGTATCGCTTAGCTAGGCACTGACCTGTCTTGGAACTAAAAAGGATCTGTGACACTGGTGCACTTGTCAAAGTAATGGAGTCCATTGTGTCAATAGTCTCCCAGGTTTTGTCATTCTCTGGGAGACTTTGCATCCCCTGCCAGGGTATCTTTGGAGTGAGGCCAGAGAGGAGCTTCAGAAAATCTGCCTAATGCTCAGATTTCATGGAAAATTGAATGGAAGACTTGAATTTATCTTAGCATTGCATATTTTGTATATATGATTTAGTATTAAAGAAGGAAAGGTTTAAATTATTTGTGACACCCCACTGCCAGACATCTTGGCTGGTCACCCTTTAACTTATCACATATTTTCTTTTTGAAGGGAGAAATGTTCTGTGTTCAAGATAATTTTGGTGTTATTTTTCTCATCACATTGGTGTTATTCCTGCTAGTAACCTGATTGGTGCAGTTCACTTATGAGTAATAAATATGTATAACACTATGTTGGGATTTTTCTACTGCAAGGAAACCATGTAGGAAAAAGAAAGTGAACATACGCTGTACTTTCTGACCTCTTGTATGAAAAGTTGTCTTTTTTCCTCCTTGAGGGGAAAAAATATATGAAACTTCTATTGTGTTGAATTTAATAGTTCTTTTTGCCAATAAAAACGGATCTCAAAGAACAGACATGAATGCTGTAGAGTTTTGTGGATAAGAGGAAAGAGAATTCTCCTGTCATCTTCACAAGTCTTTGAGGAATTTCTGCTCTAGGTGTGGGAAGGCTAAGGGCTAGTTTGTTTTTCCACTGATGGCCTCACCACTGCAACATCAAAAACCAGATACATTCTGCTGGGGGCTTTAGAACATGAGATTTTCTTAAAGCTTCGAATAATTTAATTTTTTGTGAAGATAGCATTTTGACAACAGAAATCTCAGCTGTTGTGTTTCTATTTCTTAGCACAGATGAATTCAGTTGTACTTTGTTTTCCTTTAGTTCCAGTTGACCCAAGTTTAATCATAGTAGTACAAGCCAAGGAGGATGCGTACATTCCTCGCACCGGCGTGCGCAGCCTCCAGGAGATCTGGCCAGGTTGTGAAATCAGGTATCTGGATGGAGGTCATGTCAGCGCCTACCTCTTTAAACAAGGACTCTTCAGGTAAGGTGAACAGAAAGGTTTAGAATTAAATTTTAGACTGAATCAGTTAAATAAGTAGTACTTGCATGAATTCATGCCATAGTAATATCAGGTGTTGATTTTCTAAAGACAGTTATGTAAATCAGTTTTATGAGTGCACTTCTGTAGATTTCAAAACGTTAAACACTTGTGCTGGTAATTTTAAAATAAAAGGAATTGGGAAGACTGCACACATAATTTAAGAAGTCCAAGCAAGAACAAAAAAGAATAGCACTATATCGGGTCAATGTATGCTAACCAGTAGTTTATTGGTATTTAAAACTTCAGCCTTGCTTTTATGATAGCTGCTCAGAAATTTCAAGCTGTGTATGTCTCTCATGTGTTTGAGTAGAAAACTCCAAATTCATCTATATTTCCACTTGCATTGAAGTGCAAGGAATGTGTCTCATTCCTGAAACACAAATATATTACTAGATTGAAGTGAGAGATCCCAGAAATAAAGGAAGGAGAAAATACCACCTGATACCACATTTTTACTGAACACTGTTTTGAAATTGTGATGATCGCTTTATAGATACATTTGTAAATATATGGAAAGATGCCACTTATATCTGCCTTTTCTGAGATTATACAAATTCTGTTCTCTTTTCCTTGTTTCAGACAAGCTATTTACGACGCGTTTGACCGCTTCCTCCAGAAATACACCATGTGATCTTTCTAATGTATTCAGACTGATCTCATTTGTAATTCAGCTTACTGGAACTCATGTTTGGAAAACAAGCCTCTTGTAGTGTTGAGCAGATGGTCACTGACTGTTGTAGGTAACAATTACCAGAAGTGGTAAAGTACCAGCATTGCTTTCATTTCAACCCAGTGCCATTCTGACACAGCTACTTCAGCGTTACCTGTGAAAAACAACAGCAGCTTTTATCAGTGCATGAATGGTTCATGTACTTCATGTCTAATCAGATGGTGTGTTCCTTCAATTCTGAATAAATTCTGAATCGTGTGTCAGTAGAAAACAGACCAATCAAGTATTGGAAGAATGTAAAATGTGCTGTGAGGCTAAGCTGCTCTCTTGTGTTTGGTGCAGGTTTGGTTTGTTCCAGATACCTCGGTTACCTCTCGCTTCCTCATGGCCTTGCTGTTCCTATTGTGTTGTACCGTGGCTTTGCCAGCACTCAGCCTCTTGTGTTTGTCACTGCCTTTCTCTTCAATTATGGATTGAAAATGAACCTTAGCAGAAGGCTCAGCACCACATCTTGCAAAGAGAGACTTCGACAATGCAAGGAAAAGTGAGAGAGAGATGTTTTCATTCAATACATCCGTGATGTTTTCCTACCACTGAATTAAACCGTGCCATTACAGAAGGATCATGTAGCAATTCATCAGCCAGGTTCACAAAACTAGAAACAGTGAAAATCAAGTGTCTGGTAATTAATTGTTTACATTAATTCAGTTGGATAACATAAGGTTCCAGATTATTTTCTTTTTTTTGGAATGATAGATGAAATAGAAATATCATCATTTTACTTTCTAAGCACTGGCTGATTCTAAGCAGTTAAATTGACAGCAGATTATATGGTGCTATAAAGACCTGTTGGAAATACTTCAACAGATGTCCTTTCTAAAGTGCACTCAGTGCTGATATGCAAAATACACTTGCACTGTATAATTTAAAAGATACGTGAGACTAAAGGTTGTTGAAACAGTTAGTTTGCTCCTTATTTTTCAACACTTGTCTAATTTAATTGGATGGAAAATAAAGAAATTTGGTTTTTGAACACATGTAAGAGAATCCAAAGTCTGTTGTTTCCTTTTTTGGGATCAAAAATGCCAACAAATTACAGTAGAATAAAAGGTTGTCATGTACCAACTGTGTGGGTATCTCCACTTTTTTTTTTTTTTTTTTTTTTTTTTGTGGTACTCTCCTATAACATTCTTTTAAAACCAATCTGCAGAGAAGTTGAAAACTGAAACACTTCAGTATTTAGTACAGTCACAACCAGGATTATTCTGAAACAAACAGAAAAATCCAGCCATTTCTCAGGATGTGTGACTTCTGCACCTTTCCAATCAAGCACTTTTCATCTCTGTGGTTACTTTAAAGGTTTTTAGTAGGCAGAGTATGGAGCAAATGAAGCTCAGTTTATATATTCACTTGGATTTTAGTCAGGTACACAGGACTAGTAACTGTGAAGAAATCGTTGTTCATTTGAAAATCAGGTGTGTTCAGATAGAACTGAAGAGAAACAATTTTGAATAACCCAAATGATGTAACATACAAATTTACTGAAAATGTAGAAGAGGTTCTAGTCTGTTGGAAGTTAAATCACTTCTTTCAAGTGTTTTTTTATCATTTCTTTGGAGAGTGTTGGTTTTATATATGGGGAGCAAGTGTGAAGTGAGTAGCACATTTAAACACCAAATATTTGGAGGGTTTGAAATTAAATATTAGTAAGCTTACACATTTAAAACTGAACTCTTGACTGGTGTACTAAAAGATTCACAGAGTTTGCAAGCATATTCATCAACTAAGAGTGCTTTACCAGAGCACTGTCTGCTGTTCAGCAGCTTTTGTAGCTCTCACATTTTAAATGTAATTGTGTGCTTTGTGTCCTGCTTCTGTTGCAGCTATGAGAAAGGGAGATAACTGGTGGCAAGGGAAAGGGCTTGAATAAATGCGAGAGAGAAAAGACAGATTTTGTAAAGGCCAGGAGTAAGCACAAAGAAAATCAACTCTGCTACAAAGTATAACATGCCAAAGTAAATATTTTCAAAGCGCACAATACTGGGAATTACACAACTGATGGGAACTCTGCATCCTGAGGTTAGTGTCCCAATGGTATTACTAACAAGGTTTAACTTACCAAAAGGGCACAGAAGGAGGTTTAGGTTAGTACCACTGCTGCTGTGACAGTGTCTTTTGGGACAAATGCTACTCCTGGTTCTGAGAGTGTCTTTTGGGGCAAGCACTGAAAGACTGGTATCTGACAAGAATAAGGAATTGCACTTTGCTCTGTAACTGAAGTCGTGTTGCCAAATATGAAAGCCCAGTAAGCATTATTTAAGAAATTTCTCAGGTTAGAATAACAAAAAAAGGAAAAATGAGCTCAGTGGTCTATTTCTGCCAGTTATCAGACATAGGGAGATGGTCTGGGAAGGGGGGAATCTTGCTGTGTACGTGTTTTTAACCCTTGGAAAATTGACTTTTTAAATCATATTTTAAGGTTGAATCCTAAGAAAGTATAAATAATCCATTTTGATGTTAAATGAGAATGTGGTTTTAATCCAGGAGTTGCATGAGAGAAATACTGTAATAAGGTTTCTTCTGTGTAGCAGGTAAGCCATTCTGTATGTCTTAAATTTATTGTAAAACTGGCCTTGGTAATTTTTTGGTTTTAATTTTTTTCAATAAAAGTCCTAAAAACATTTAGGTGTGAAGGGCTTTTTGTTCTCTCTTGCTAACAGGTGTTTAAAATGTATCCCACTGTCATCCTGTAATCCTTTCTGTTCCTGCTAGGGCTGTAGCACGAGGAGAGCAGGTAATCTACAGGACACGATAAAAGCTTCTCACAACAAACACTGGTGCTGCTTTGATGTTTTTCTACATGCCTAGAAACCTAGTAAAGAAAATAAGCGTGTATCAGCTAATTGTGATTCCAGTTTCACACTTGCCAGTGCAGGACTCATCTAATAATTGTCAGATGGAGTATTTTCTGATTTTTTGCCCAAGGCCAATAAAACCCTCCAAACAACTCAAAATGAACCACTCAGGATTTTTTTTCTTTTTTTTTTTTTTTTTTTTTTTTAGCAAGGATAGATCACTTGTGTTTTATTACTCCAGAAAGGAAACACTATATGAAGGAATGGAGTCTTGCTGCTTTTTCTTACTTCTTATGGAATGTCAAATGCCTGTTATTAAGATACTTTCTAAACAGTAGAAAAGTGAAAATCCTTGGATCCTTGGAATACTATTTCTGCTTGGTAGCTGCTGACACTTTGAGGCAGGTATTTTTTTTTTAATTTGTCTTAATTGTTTTTGTGTTGTGTTGGTTTTTTTTTGAAATGTTGATCTGAATTGCTGTTGGTTGGGCAGGGAAGTTTCTTTATCTCAGACTGTCAGGTTCTCTGCCAGCTTGGCAGTAGTGATAACTTACACGGCATGGAAAGGAGCTTTGTGGTGGTCTGTAACCCTGTAATTCCTCCTGAATTTTCACTCTATACAAGTAAAATGCTGCTTTTCCATGCAATCCTGGAATTTGCAGAGTTCCGTTGTAGGCTTGGATGCTTCCACACAAGACAAAACACGAGCATTAAAACATAAACAAGAATTGTTGTTCTCCTGGTTTCATTTGGTGTAAATCAGCCCGTTTTCCAAACAGGAGCATTTTAAGTACTGTGTTCCCGAAGGAAAGAGAGTTTTGCCAGAGAAGTCTGACTCGCACTGCTAGAAAGTAACAAGGAGGACAAAATGTGAAGGATGAGTCCTAGCAACTGTAACAGCTTTTTATATCCTCTTCAGTCCCAGTCCGTCCGGCAAAGTCTGCAGGAGGCTCCATCCTACAGAGTTAGCAAAGCAAGTACGGTCAAAAATTTCTCAAATACCATGTAACTGGTCAATTTTAATGCTTTTTTGCCCCCCCCCCCCAAGTAATTAGCCTTTAATTAGTTTCCTGCTCTGCTTAGGTTCCTGAGCTGTAGAATTCCTGAAGTCCCAGCTGGCCTGCTACTGGACACACAGTTCCAGAATAATCCTAAAAATGTTTCAGTGCCTGAAGAGTCAGCTGTGGTGGGAAATGGCTGAGGTTTTGGCTGATTTGTGGTGGATTTTTTTTTTTTTTTCTGACAAAGGGATAAAACCCCACATGATCTCATTAGAGCAGAAAACAGCATTACCCCAAACAGAACATATTTTAGCGCTGCAAAACTCAGGAAATTTGTTTATTTGCGACACTACCTCAAAAATATTTGACTAGCTTTATAGAAGCCTGTTTGGGAGAAAAGTGTTATTTTTTGGAAGATATTTTGTAAGAAAGGGAGTAAAACACGTCTGAGAGATGAATGAAAGAAATGGGAGAGGAACAGGTGCCTTAAGGTGTAATCAAGGAGAATTGTGGGAGCACCAAGAGCTGGCAAAGAGGGAAAGGAGCGATTGCTGTGGTGGCTTTCCTCATCCTGTGACCGGAGTATGGGTATAAGCAGTGTGGAACGAGTGCGTGTGCTACTGTGAGATGATTTTCTGGGGGACTTTTGGCAGAAAGTAGAAAGGCAAAGGAGCGATGGTGTGATGGCAGAGGTACCTGTCTGTTGGAATGCTTAAATGATACGGGATGCCCTCGCTGCTGGGAGCTCAAGTACGTTCTCCTGCGCCTGTTGAGATTGTTCTCGAGGCTGTGCCCCGGGGAGCCCCCTTCGCACCAACGAGAAGCGCTCATCCTCCTGCCCACATTATCCCGACCCTCCTCGCGCCGTGCAGGTGCGGGCGAGGCCTGCGGAGCCGAAATGTCCGAAAGGGCCTGGAAAGCCTCCCGGCCGCGTGAGGTCACGGCGCACGGGAGAGCCCCGGGTCCCTCCCCCGCGCGGGCGGGGCCGGGGCTGCCGAGGCAGCGCGCCCGGAGCGCCGCCCGTCCCTCCGCAGGCGGCGGCGGCCCCGGCGGGTCGCGGTCGCTGTCCCTGTCCCTGTCCCTGTCCCTCGCTCCGCGTGTCGCCCCCGGCGGCAGCGAGCGGCCGCAGGGCAGCAGGGAGCCGGCGGCGCTCGGCCCGGCCGGGGGGCGGCTGGCAGCGGCTCCGGGGCGGGGCGGCGAGGAGAGGAGGCGGGTTCCCCTTCCCCCGCCGCGGGCTCCTCGCCTCGGCCGCCCCGGCTGCGGCCCCTCCGGCGGGCGCACGGCCGGGCATGTCCGCGGCGCAGGTGTCGGAGCGGCGGGGCTGGGGGGCGGCCCAGGAGCCCCGGCAGCCCGAGCCCGGCTCGCCCCGCGGGGAGGAGGTGGCGGAGGAGGGCGGCCGGAGCAGGGAAGCCCCGGCGCCCAAGGAGAACGCGTGGACGCGGCGCAGAGCCCGGCGGGACAGCCCTTCCCCGCCCGCGGGGCCGGACGGGCGGCTCGGACCGCAGGAACCAGGTGCGGGGCCGGGAGCGTGTGCGAGGCGCCTTGATGGCAGCGGGGTGGATTTGGTTTTGGGTTTTTTTGGTGTTTTTAGGAAGGAAGAGCGCGTGTTTGTCGGCGGCCGGGGAGCCGGGCCCGTGCGCGGCGCGGCGCGGCTGGAGCCGGGCCGGGCGCGCTGGGTTTGACATACATGGGCACGGCAGGCAGCGCTCGGGGCGGGGGACGCGGCCGGGGACGGCAGCGCCGGGCTGGCTGCAGGTCCTGGGGCTTGCGAGCGGCCACCCCGGCCCGGCGGTGACCTCCGGCCGGCCTCTGGCGCTCGCAGGGAGGGCTGCTCGCCCACTCGTCTCGTTTAGCCTCCTTTAGAAATGCCGCTTTGCCGCAGCTCTCTTTTGGCTGGTTGTGTAGCGAGGCCCTGGGAACGATCCGTTAGTTTGGTTTGGTTTCTAGAATGGGCTCGCGGAGGCTCTAGCACTGGCCAAAGCAGACAGTTCGCTCGCTGTTGGGATTTGGTGTGTTTACATAGGGACAGTAGCCACGGGATAATTTCCTGGCCTTAAATCACTACATGGAAGATAAAGCTGCTTTATGGGCAGCACGCTGACTGAACGGGCATATGGCTTTACAAAGCTGGTCGTCAAGGACCTAACTTGAAATTGCCAGGCTTTATGCTTAGGCTAGCAAAGAGTTCCTAGAAGTTTGTAGCGTCTTGGAGTATTGTTCTTGGCTGCAAGTAAACTGCTGACCTCAAAATAAATACTTCAACCAGTGCTTCCCGAGAATTTCAATCTCAGCACTGGCTCCCGAGGGCACCTGACAAACCTTTTTTGTGATCTCACAGTCACTTTTATCCTTGAATTAAACACGTACTTCCTTGACAAAGAGAAATATATAATTTACAGTTTCAAGTATACAGGTCATACAAACGGAGACCACATGCCAGACCACAAAATCTCTACTTGGCTGAAGAGCAGAACTTTTGGTAACATGTACATACCCATCTTTATTATCTGTACTGTTTTGTTTATGTGTACTGACGCTCTCCTAAGTACCTGTTTGTCCCCAGCTTCCAAAATCCAGCTGGCTGGGCAGAATCTTGTGGTCTGCTTCATGCATGAAAGGGGACTTGTCACTCGTTTGCCTTGCTGTGGCAGCAATAGTAACAGTGCTGCATCAGAAGCAGTGGGAAAGCTGCTTTTGTTGTGTTAGCACCTTGAGTGCTTCACCTCTGTAAAGTTTGCTTTCCCAGCAAAAATAAAGCACACAAATAGCTGTTGAAGAAAGGAGGAGGCAGCAAGCAGTGCATTCATACACTGTGTGCATTGTCTGCTTCATTTCATGATTTTGGAGAGCCTTATATTGTTTTTCTCCTCCAAGAAGTTGTGCCTACTATTTATAGAATTAATAATTAAGCTGAGGAGTTGTACTAGAACACAATTTTCAGTGGCCAGGTGTGTAACTGAGCAAATAAGGGAGTCAGCGTTGCTGGCAGTGGCACTGGGGAAGAACACGCACCAGGGTGTGTGTTTTGGTTTGGCCACCTCCAGAAGCACCGTGAGGAAGCCACCGTTCTTACCCTTGTAAAAGGCAAAGAAGCTGATCTTTCCTGGCTGTTTGAAGGAAGAAATTGCCATGTGCCTCCACCCGCAACAAGGGATGTATTTGGAAGAAACTAATTGCACGTTGGCAAAGCAAAATCTGTCACACTAGGCCCTTATGAATGTTGTAGTATGGAAATTAGTCATGTGAAATAATAAGTGGATGAGCAGAAATACTACTGGGATGGAATGCAGAACTATCCGTAAAGAGGATAATAAAATGTAAAAGGATCTCACATCAAAGCAGTGACTGGATCCTGCTAGACTTGTTGATCCTGGCGTAATTTGTTAAAAGTTTCCTGAGACGTGCACCTATGGTATGTTCAGTGATAGTTACAGACCTGACAAAATTGGCTCCAGCCTGTCATCTTTGGACTTTCAATTTATCATGGGATTGGTTTGTGATAGAGGCAAACCTGGCTCTTGTTATGAAAGAAGCTGTTAATGTCACCTGTTACTACCAGGAAAATGTAAAATTTTGGCTGAAATGTGTTTTAAGTAGAACTGATTATATTTTTGTCTCAGATACCTTAGTGGGTTTTAGTCATTGCAGTAAACCAAACACCCAGTGCAAACATACCTGAACTTTTTGTGGTGTGTTTGTTACCAGAGTTCAGTGTTTCTAACCAAGAGTTTAATGAAACTTCAGAAGCATTTCAGAAGCTACTTTTACATCCTCATCTGCTTTTAACTTGTGGAGAAAGACTCTTATCAGGTATAAAACGGCTCGTGAAATTAATAGGCTTCTCTCTAGTTGAGAAGAATTGTTTCCCTGAGACGGTGGTTAAGCTTTGAAAGATACTGCCCAGGGAGGTGTGGAGTGTCAGTCCCTGGAGGGTTTCAAGAAATCACTCAGTGCCAGGGTTTAGTTGACAAGGTGATGTTTGGTTAAAGGTTGGACTCCACGATCTTGGAGGTCTTTTCCAACCTTGGTGATTCCATGATTCTAATCCTGGTGCTTGTGGTTGGATGGAGTGAGCTTTAAGAGAGGCTGCCAAGCGATGAAAGGTGCTTCTGAGATGTCTCCCTCCCCTTGTAGTGCCAAGCCAATATATTGCAGTAAGTCCTCACTTCTTTAGGTTGAAACTGTGAGTTTGCCATCCTCCACATAAAAAAAAAAAAAAAAAAAAAAAATTACCCAGGATTGAGTGGCTGAAATAATTTTATTTCAAAAGTTCTCCCACCTCTTCATCTGATGAAATCTTCAGCACTGCCCTTTTTGTGAGGTTGCAAAAAAGGAATCTGAATGACAAGTTCTCAATTCTTCATGTGATTTGTATAGCTGATATGAGTCTCTAATGACTTATTAGATGATTATTCAAAAGTTGTTCATGAAATTCATGAAAATATTCAGTGCAGCAAAATACTTGTGCTGCTGAAGTGGTTGAAGTGGGTTTGCCTATTAGTGTGTGCTTGAATGATGTAGTTAATTAAAAGAAGTGCACACTTCATTCTTTTATTTTGTGCTTATTGTGTTTATTTCTGGGCATCAAAGAGTACATTTTATCTGTTTGATATTTTGGTAGCAGAACCATTTCACTGTAGCGTATTGTATAAATCACTTTGCTTTAGCCTGATAGCAAAACAGTTTGTAAAGGTACAGTTTAGTGAAGGTACCCTGTGTTGCTAGGATTAGCAAACCTTAGATGAGTAAATTCATAAATTATCTGATTATCAAATCTTTTGGGTGTATTTAAGTCAGGTGTTCTCATTAGTTCTTTTGAATTCATGGAGTGTTTTAATAGCAGCATCTAAAAATTATTCAAAGCATTATCAGAAGTTTCAGCATTGATAATTTTTCCAACCCTAAAGGGATTAAAAATGTTATCCATACAAAGCTGCTTGCCTGTATTTTAGTTGTACATAACAGCATGTGTAATTTTGTGTCTGGGGTTTTTGTTTCTAAACTGGAGACCTATTATGATACTGAAACCCACCTCCCTGTGCTATGGCATGTGCTACATTTAACCATGAAAACTTTAGTAGAAATTGAGTCACAGGTTGCAGTTTTCTATGAAGAAGCTAGTAAAAAGAGGAACTGAGAAATTAAATGTAAGGAAAATAAATAGCATCATGGTGAATCAATCATGTATTGTGGATTTTTTTTCTTCCCCTATTGCTTCCTGTATTGAAAATTTGATGGGTCTTGAACATAAATAGGTGGAAGGGTGCAGGTATCCTGACTTGCTGCCTTGGTTAATTGTTCAAATATTGTGGAGATTGACAATCTAATGTAGTTTTTGCTATAAAATTCTAGAACTCCTGTAGGGCAAAATATTAGCATAGTAATTGGGGGTTTTTTTATTGTTTTGCAGAAGCTCTGCTCTAATCCATGCTTTGGATTTTAATTAATTATATTCTCCAAGGGATATTTTTGGTTACATTTGCAATAATTCATCTGTTAAAACATCAGATATAAGCATAGCTTACCTTGTTTAAAAATTGAATATACTGTCTAGTTTCAAACTGAGCATTGAAAGAAAAATATTGTTCAAGTTCAACACACAGGCTCCAATTAAGTTTTGAAGAGCTGGGTGATTTTATCTGCTCCCTGAAGCACTTCTGGTATTTATGTGGTGCTGTTCCTTTACAAAAGGGAGCACATGTGCAGTCCAAGTAAAAACAAACCTGAATATTGTCTAGAAAGCCTCACAGCACAAACAGTGTTTGTATCAAAAATTAGAATGTATTCCACCTATTTTAATAGACTTTGCTTTTAGAAGAAATTGACAATATCATCATCTCTTTCCATCAGAAAAAAAAATTATTTGCTGACTATTTATTTGCAGAGCATCAAACCATCCTTTCTGAAGTCCTATTACTTGTGATCCTGTTGTCTTGTGACCCTATTGTGATTGTGATCAGGGGTATTTTGGTGTGAGATCTTATGTATAGACTTTGCTCCTCAGCCATCCAGTCTGCTTTTCCTTCTCTATTCCTGTTGTCCCAGAGGATTGCTGCAGTTTTGGTGGCTCCAAAATTCATCTTTCATTTTTCAGACCTGTTGTTCCATTTATCTTGACATGGCATGCTTGTACAGCCTCGTCTTTCTGCAGGAACTACCTCCTGTTAGGATGTGGTCTGTTAGGAAACTTGGAAGAACCATAATAAAAATGGCTTTGGAAGCTGATTTCTGTTTTCATCTGAATGCCATCTCAACTGGATGGAATTCAGTGATTGCAAGATGATCACTGGCAATTAAACTGCCTTGTCCTTGTGGCAGTTTAAATTAATAATTTATTTATTTCTCTCACACCCTCAAAATTCTGAAACCCAGCAAGTAAAACCATTGAAGATGAGTGAATTCTTTCATTGACACAGCACCCCACTTATTAACAGGTTCCTTGTAGCATACCACTGTATAAACCATTTTTAATGCAGTTGTGTTGGAATGAACAATTGAAATAGTTTATTTGGACTAAAGATGCCATTTCTGGGTACCCAACGCTGTTATGGGATGTTAAAACCAAACCCCAGAGTGATGTTAAGCAAAGGGCTTTTATCTGAACGCATTTTGCCTGTGTTCAGATGCTTTTTCAGGTGTTTTGTGGCTCTAGGCCTGTTCATGGCAACAGAACAGGTGTGCCCTGGGTAAAACCTTTCAGTGATCTCGTGTTATGTTCTTTTACTCTCCCACCCTCCTTCTTGTTTTTCCTTCCCCTTTATCTTCCCTTTCACGCCTCACACTGAAGTCCAGCTCCCACGTGATAAGCCCCAGAAAGCTGGCCAGGAAGGACCTGTTGGTAAATTTGGCTGTAAATTTGGTTTTGAGCATGGCTCTTTTGGAAGGACAAGGAACTTTGTGGAGGTAGGGAAGCACAGAGTGAGATGAGATCTCAAGCCCTTTGAGTTCCAAAAGGGCATCATCCACCAGGCGGGGCATTGCCCAATATTTTCTTTTTGTTTAGCTTGCAAATGCATCTTCCAAGTCTTGGATTACTCCATTCAGATAAGAGAGATTCCTTCAGACAAGTTGGGTCTCATTCTGCTCCATTCAGATAGCCTTTCCTGCCACCTGGAATAAATTATATCCCATGACTAAGACAGTGCAGCAACAATGAGCCTTGCACTTCTGTGTGCCTTGCTACGCCCTGCTGACACACACAGCAGCAGTTCTGGCAGAACAGTCCTTGAGCAGCAATTTAAGTAAAAGTGCTGTCTGGTGGAAAAAGGGCTTCAGTCAGGTAATTGGACAGAGATGTGTGTTTACAGCCATGCTATGGCCACTCAGTTTACCTGCATGGCTAATTGGCAGTTGTCTTGGAGAGAATTACAAATTTGTTTGCTGCTCCACCCCTGCAGTTGTTTGTCTTGTTTTTAAAAGGGCAATTAGTTTACTACTGAGTGGCAAGTGAAAATTAGAGTTACATGGCCACTGTGTGTTTCTTAAAGCTCTCAGTCTGAAGTTAATTGAGATGTGTGCTTTGTCTTTGTTTTAAAAAGCAGATCTGTAGGAGAGGCAAAAACCTGCTGGCAAATGGTGGTCAGGATTCACTGGATTCATGTCTGGTGAGATGTCCAAGTTGTGTAAAGCATACACATGAAATTCATCATTTGTATGGCTATAAATGACATTAAACTTTAGGCTGGAATGTGGAGTAAGCATTAGTTTGTGCTTGTAACGTTCGCTGTGTATTCCAGGAAGCAGACAGAGAGGCTTTCCAGAGTCACTGGGGCACAAGGGTGGGGTTCCCAGTGTGGAGCCCTGATAAGGGAGATTAGTCACTGGATGTGAAAGAGATAAGGGCTGAGGAGGTGATGTTATCCCCTGTATAAAATAATCCACTTGTGATTTCAGACACGTTCAGTGTTTCAAGCTTGTCTTGCAATAAAACACCCAATGGGAGGTTTCAAGGAATGCTTGTGACTCCCATCTATGTGGGAAGACATGCACCGGGAGAGCCAGGGCTTAACAGAAGAAATTAAGAGATGGCTTCCTCTTGCTCAGGAGATCAGATGGGGCTTTAACAAAGTAGTATTTTTCTCTTTGCATATTTTCCTTTGTTTGTTTGTTTTTTACTTTGGCTTGATTTTGAGCTATGTGGCTAAACTTTGGCATCTGAGTAATTGCTTATAAAATTTATAAAATAAAATTACTAGGAATTTGGGAATATGTAGTTGTTTTTATGTTTTTTTCCCCCCTTGCCTGCATAATAATATATTTCATAAATTCTGCCTTATAAGTATAGCTTTTAATAGGAGGACTTATTAAATATGTATCGGGGATTTTCTTTGCCACTTGTTAGCTTAAAATACTGGCATTTTGACATAGCCTTGACCTTCTTGGTTAAAAAAGTGCTTAAATACAGAGTAAGGCAGCATCTTGGGCACCTGGTTTGCAAGAGTATTTGCCCTTATTATGAATGTGAGTTTTCAGTGTCATGTACTATTAGTGACTTTATTCACTAAAAAAAGGTTCATTTATATCAAACCCTCAGAAACACTCATGTAGTGTGATAGAGCATGGCAGAGTTGTTAACACACACCTGCCTGACTCATATAAAGTGCAGCCTAATTCTTCATGTGAAAGTGTTTTTCTTCCTTTTCAGAACTACAAAATTCCACTAAAGTGATAAAAGCAGGAAAATCCAGGACAAGAAAAAGCAGCAAGGTCTGTATTTTTCCCTGTATGATAAATAGCTGATACTGTTCTAATAAAAAGATAAAAGTATTTTGGAGCTCCAGCCAGAAGTGTTATATTATGCCTTGATAATAGACAATTTTGAACACAGAAACAAATTAAAAAAAAAAAAAAAAAAAAAAGAAAATTAAAATTAGGGGAGTTGCTGAATTGGTGTATGTACAAGGGATTAAGAGAGGCATTATTGTTTAAAAAATCAGTGGGATTGCATAAAAATACGAAGGGGCTGCAAAGAATCAGCATCACTGTAGCACAAGTGATGCTAGATTGGTTTTGAGAATCCCCTTTGCATCTTATGTGATGAGTGTCCTTTATGTGCATAAAGTTACCATTACGACAACAGGAGACACCGAATCCTTTTATTGAAACGTTAAGTTCCTAAAATTTTGTACAACCACCCCTTTTAGGCTGGCTAATAGCTGTCAAGGTTTTCCAAAAACTGAAAGCCTTGAGCAGTAGACACCTTTTAATCACATATGTGTAGGAAAACATTTAATCTGACAGTCTGATGTGAGCTCAAAACTTCCAAAAGTTGTATGTTTGGTTTCTATTGTATTTCTTTTTTTTTTTTTTTTTTTTTTTTTTTTTTTTTTTAATAGCTACTTTTGACAGCTCTGCTCCAGGGGGTAGTCTGGCTCTCTGAGCCATGACTGACATCTTTCCTGTGTCAAAAAGGGCTGTGTCAAGAAAGGAATATAAACTGTTTGTCACCTTTGCAGGCCGATGATTTGGGCGATATCGCAAGCTGGCCGACCCCGAGTGAAATAGCAAACAATGAAGTAAGTGTCCTTTGTAATCCTCAGGATTATTATTTTTTTTAAACCATATTGGCTTATCTGTTTCATATTTTTCCCCCCAAAGAATGTGCTTTGGGTGTTGTAGGGTTTCAGTAGAAGTTTTGTCAATAATTCAGGTTATTGGTGTGTGCTTAACTGTCTGCACTGGTACTGGAATTTGTTAATGGTGTGCCATTGACACGTGCATTAAATAGTGCCTTATTTTTAACTCCACTGTTTTAAAAGTTTAATGTACCTTTTCTGCTGTTTTCATCTGTTCATGCACAGATGAAAAGGCCTTTGGAGTTGTGAACGTGCTGCCCTCTCTTGTGGCTCAGAGTGCTTAGTGCCCATTGTCTGAACACAATTTAGTTATTCTTAGTTATTTTAGTCCTCTGATTTATTTTTCCCCTTCTGGGTTTTAAGCTAACATCTATTCTGTCAAATTATCCTCCTTTCTCTTTATCTCAAGTGATAAGTGCATAATGTATTTTAGACCTCTCTGATGCTATTTAAAATGAGAAGAGAGCACAGATTATTGCAAATGGTGAGGTGCCATTTCACAGTGCTGTAGCTCTGCAGCAGCATCCCTGTGGTGCTTTTGCTGTGTTCATGGTCAGGAAAACCACAGCATCTGGGTTCAACAACATGCATTTTATAGCTGAAAGGGTCCAAATTCATGGAGTGTCTGTAAAACAAAATAACATTCAGTTTGTACTTAAACTTAGTTTAGTTTTCTAGGGGAAGGCTTTATGTTCAAATTAATTATAGCACAGTACTGCAGTATCTACTGTATGTATTCCAGGAGGTTCAAAGCTGTCTCCACAACATAGGAAAATTCTTTCTCTTTAGCAGAAATGTCTGCAAAACTTCTCATGTTGCAGGCAAAAATTATGTCTGATCATAGAATGATTTGGGTTGGAAGGGACCTTTAAAGGTCTTTAGTCCAGCCCCTCCATCCCAAGTGGAAGAGACATCTTCCACTTGATCCAGTGAGCTTCATCCAACATGGCCTTGAATGTTTCCCAGGATGTCCCAGGGACATCCAGCCACCTCTCTGGGCAGCCTGTGCCACTGTTTCACCACTCTCATAGTGAAAAATTTCTTCCTATATCTTCCTATACCCCTTGTCCTATTGCCCAGGCCCTGCTAAAAAGTCTGTCCCCATTTTGTAATCCCCCTTTAAGCATTAAAGACCATGGAAAGGTCTCCCTGAAGCCTTCTTTTCTCCAGGCTGAACAATCCCAGCTCTCAGCTTGTCTTCACGGGAGAGGAGCTTCAGCTCTCTCATCATCCTTGGCCTCCCCTGGACACTCTCCAGCAGGTCCATATTTTCATGCTGGGGACCCCAGAACTGGAGGCAGCACTGCAGGTGGGGTCTCACCAGAGTGGGGCAGAGGGGCAGAGTCCCCTCCCTCTCTCCCAGTGTTCTATGAGCCCAGCTTTTTAAAGATAATAACTCTGAACAGTAGATCCTAGTGAGAATATTTCTTTCTTTTTTCCCTATAAAATATACTTTCATGTCTGAAGTCATGATTGTTGTGCATGCTTCTGTAAAAACCGAAAACTTTCTTAATCTAAACATTCATTTTATGCTCTTGCCATGTTAGCAGAAAATAAAACTATTTATAAAGGGATTTTACAAAACAAGACAATTCTTAAAGTTCACCCTGCTGAAGAGGCTGAGAACAGGTAATAAAAAAGGAGTTTTAATAGCTGAAGGAAATGTGCACCTCCTGCTATCAGCAGCTGTACTGCCAGAAATAATTACCTGTGTCTCTTACAGTGTAAGACTGGAAGTCATAGTAAAAAGCCAACAAATAGAAGAGAAAAGGAGGAGAAATCTGATCAAAAAAGCAATAATGGAATCAAGGACAATCCAGAGGCAAAGCCAGATGGTCCAGCAGATAACACTAGTGAAGATGAAGCTCAAACTAATAATCAAAGGAAAAAAGGTGAGTTTAGGCACTGTGTATGATGCAGTAAGTCACTGTTGATACAGCTGCATCAATTCCAGTTGAGTGACTCAATAAAACTTGTCATTATGTGCATTTGCTGGGTGAATACAGACTATATTGGTGTTTGCATGGAAGCCTCAGCCAGGCTGCCTCCCTCAGGGTTTGGAGCCTTCTGTTCAGTCAAATTTCTGGGGAAAAAGCAGCTCATGCTCTGTTGATGGTCCTCGGAGCTCTGAGGATTACTGGAAGATTTTATCATGGCTGTACAAGCCATTTCTGTCTCTGATATCTTTGTTTCCCTTGAAAGGTAGCACTGTGTTAATTTAACTTTATATATATATATGTGTGTGTGTTACTGCATATGCACCAGCACTTCCATTTTCATGCTCTACTATTAGCTTGCACACTGAAGTGATCATTTGAGAGCTAAACCAGGTTTTTTGCTTCCTTTTGATCCAGTCTGTTACACTCAAAATGGGAAGCAAAACCTCATTTGGTCTGGAGATTGGAATAGGCTGGAGAAAAAGCAGAAAGAGTTTCAAGATCAGCTGCTTTTTTGTCTTGCTTCCCTGCTGGTGTTTTTCCAGATCCTAAAGGCCTTTGCTGTTCAGATTTATTAGTCTTCCTATATACATAGATATATTAAAAAAACCTGTACCACTTCTAATTTTTTTCAGTCTAAGTGGAAATCTAAAGCAAAGCATTCCACAGGTAAAACATGTTTTTCTTTCCCTCCCCCAGTGCAGAGAACACATTTTATGTACTTGCTTGTATTTCTTAGCCACAAAAGAATGGACCCCACAATACCAATCAATATTCTTGTTAAATAGTTAGTGGATACTTTAGGCCAGCCTGCAAATAAAACAAAGTAAAGCTTTGCTAATAATTTTTGATGCATATGAATGAACTTTGAATATCTTGAGGTGAAAGTATGGTACCACAGCTAAATTATCAGGAAAATTTGTATGATTTGTGACTGAAATCTTTATTGTGGTGGTTAATTTTAAATGTTTTTTTTAATCTCAAAGTTTCATATACAACTTGTGAAATTATATAGCAAGGAATTTACTGTTTGTGTTTAACACTGACATAGCTGTAAATTCTTGGTCATGGAGCTTCTAAAAAGCCATTAAATAAAATGTTTGACTTTATTTCTTATGTTTGAAGCTTTGAGGTTACATTTCAGTTTCAGAAATCCTTGTTTACTGCATTTATTATTTAGTCATTTGTAATGTCTTAAAATTTCAATGTTAAGCTTCTCCCGCTTTTTAAAATTTGAAATTAACTGTTGCTAGTTTTACAAGGAAAATTCTATGGAGTCTTTTCAGGAGCTGAAACCTCAAGTATTAGTACAATAAAGAGTAATATATTAACTTTTCAAGGTAACAAGCAGAAATGGGTGCCGCTTCACTTGGACGATGTGCGGTCAGACAGTCAAGACAGAGCAGGCTCTCGAACGAGCTCCAGATTTGTGCTGGAAACAAACAAGTTAATACCTCATAACAACAGAAGGAATGAGGCAAGAAGTAAGTAGTTCTCACTCTCCGGGTCTTGCTGTTGGTGGCAAATGAAGTGTAATATCACATGAGCTGGCAGTTTGTGTTGAAACTTAGTAGGTACAACCTGGTGTTTATATTTGCCAGTGACAAGCAGGAATATAACTGTTACATTATATTCCTCTTCATGGCACCCTACACACCATCTCATCCCACAATTTTACAATGCAGAAAGTTTGGAAAAAGCCTCAGAAGGTGTCTGCTCAGTCCTGCTCCGCTGCTATTCTCACAGCTTGTTGCTACCAGAGCAGCTGCTTGTGGAGCTACACTTTGAACTCTGATTTGGCAGTTCTGCTGATGTTGTTTTTTCCTTTGAGCTGGACTGATTCCCTCATCTCCCTGACCTATTTCTCAGCACAGCCATGCAAAAAGCTGTACTAAAACCACAACTGGTGCTGCTTCTGGTTCTCAGGTGCTGTGAACACAGCTGGTGAGGTGGCAGAAATCTTAGGCTGAGTGAAAGTTTGTTGGTTTAAGTTTTAAAATTGCAGTATGCATTCCCAGTTTGAATGTTTGCTCATTGTAATAAGTACTGGATGCTACTGACAAGGAATTTATGACGCCATTTTAGGAACGTGGATGTAAGAGTTTGATTTGGATGCCTGAAGGATGGATAGGGGTGTGGAGAGGATTTTTACCAGTTACCACTTCCTTCAGCAGTTTTTTCTCAGGATGGTCAAATGACTGAGAACCACACACATACAGATTATATTCTCTGTAAATTCAGAGCCTTACTTGACTGGACTTGAGTGTATGAGCATACACGTGTAGAGTTCACTAAGAATCACTGCTAAACCAAGATTTTTAATACAATTTTTAGTACATCTCTTTAGTCAGACCTTTGTTAAATTTAGCAGCTCTCAGTTTGATCCAGTAGGGTTACCCAGAAAAGCTGTGGATGGCCCATCCCTGGAAGTGTTCAAGGGTAGGCTGGATGAAGCTCTGAGCAGCCTGGTCTAGTGGGAGGTGTCCCTGCCCATGGCAGGGGTGGTTGGAACCAGATGGTCTTTAAGAGTCCTTCCAACCCAAGCCATTCTGCAATTCTGTGATTCCCATCTCATTCCAGTGGTGGTGGGAGTTGTCCACAGGAGGCGACTGAGCTGTTGTGATCATTCCTTCCCTCCCTGAGCTGATCATGGGTGCTGTGACCTCTGAGCTGGCACCAGGGTGTCCAGCTGCTTCAGAAGCATTTGGGATTGACTGCCAGTCCATCCATACCTCCTTGCTGCTGACACTTTTCCTGCTCCTCTCCTGCAGCTTCAGCTCTGGCCCCTCAGCCTGGCTGAGGCTGTGGATTGCCCGGGCTCAGGCTGAGAACTCTGCTGGCATGAGGGACCATGACACAGATGGCATGGACTCAGAGGCACCAGGATGTTTCTATGTGATTGCAGTGGTGGTGTTGTGGTACTTTGTGGTGTTTTTTTTTTTTCTCTTGAAGATTGGCGCCGCGATAGAGACAAGAGAGACGAGCATGACGAGGTGTGCAGCGTCAGGAGCGAGGGCGGCAGCGTCCGGGGCTTCTCCAGAGGCAGAGGAAGGGGTAGAAGCAGAGGAAGAGGACGAGGCAGAGGAAACCCCAGCAGTATGCTAATTCAACAGATACTTGGCAAAAAAGTTTCAAGACTATGGTTATAATGTTGCTGTTTTCATTTTCTGATGTTGTTATTTTATGTTCTCTTTTATGTTGAAGTGAACTTTGACTATTCAGTTGGTTATCAAGAGCTGTATGGTGAAGGAATTGACCAAGTGTTTCAGCCTGAGCTTAACCCTGGTGTGATTTATTACTATGGTGACGGAACAGGAGTGCAGATGTATTCTGTGGATGAAGCACTTCTCAAGGAATATATAAAACACCAAATGTAAGTAGATTGCTTAGTGTATAAATATTTTCAGATGTCTAGTTAAGGTAAAATAACTCATTTCAAACAGTGTTGAATCCTTATTATCTATGTCAAGTCAGAGATTAAAACATTTCAGCTTAACTTTTTGAGTTAACTTTGACCATTACTAGTGTCAGCTCGAATTTGTTCACTGGTAGGATGGAAAAACTTGAATATTGGGGAGGAGTTTTAAGGAAGCTGTTCCTACATCTTGTGCTGTAGTCTGGCTCTAACTGCTTTATTTATGGTACACAGCCCTCTTTATGTTGTCATGTAATTGAGATATGGATGTCTCTGAGCTTGTGCTTTTGAGTACTGTTGGTCTGTTTGCCTGTAAAGCTCTTCTTGGGTGATGTTTTCCCCTATTTGCTCTCAATTTCACTTTGAGAAGTCTCGTTAGTTTGATGTTTTCAGTGTGTTTCACCTGAAACATGTAACTGAGAGAGAGAGAGGGAGAGTAGTTTTGCAATGATACTTGATTTTTCAATAATCTGAAATGTTTACTTTCTCGTGTATACCATTAGGCAATGAGAAACCATCTGGAAGACTGATTATCACCAGGAGACAAGTCTAAAAGGGCCTGGAAAGCACTAGTTCATTTTAAAGAGACAGTTTCCACCACTGGCAGATATTTCATCCTCTGTACTTGCATTTCTCTGCGATGCCTCTGTGGTGGTTTTTGATTGCCCTCATGTTCCGTACAGCAACTTGCTTATTTTATTCTTGCTTCTTTTGTTACAGTTGACGCAAAAAGGAAGAGAAAAGCCTCTTTTAAAGGGCAGAAAGTATCTGACATGTGGCTATCAACTTCAAAACTTCTATTGCAGTCTTTTTTTGCTCTTGCTGCCAGGCCCCTATGAGACCTGACAGTGGACATGTACCCCCATGTCAGGATATTCGGCCTTCACTGTCCTCAGACAAGTGGGGGAGGATCACAGCCACTCCACTGTTGGCCAGATTTCTGGGCATGCAGTGTAGAATCCAGACCTGCTAAGGTAGGACATGGTGATGTCCCCTCTGCTGAGAAAAATGTCAGTTACAGCACTGGTCACATCTGACTTCTGGGTATATTTGTATTCCCTTTTGGCACCGAGAGGTTGGCAGGTGTTGGTAGAAGACTTGGCATGGCTGGATAACCACAGCCACTGGTTGCTTGCCTGGTGTGAACTCCTAAGGCTTTTGGTTATGGAGTTTGCTTTCCATGAGAGGGAGATTCCTGAGCAGATTTAGAACAGAACTTCACTAGCTTTATTCTCCCTAGACAAAAAAAAAAAGTGTTTTTTATTTATTCCCTTCTTTTATCACATTGGTAATGATGGAAAACAGACTTTGTTCTTCAGTTACCTATTATTAGCCTCTAAATTGGGGTGGCTTTGTCTGCTTTTCATAATTTAGCTATAAAATATGAAAGTGACTATGCCAAAGAAGAAAGTAGATACAGAATAAAGGTACAAAAATCATTATGTCTCACAGTTCCTATTGAAGTCCAAGATAAATCAGGATATATTAAAGAAATGAGATTGAATCCTAGTGGATGAATAAATTTGAAAAGTTTACTTGTTTAATACAGAAAAATATTAGACACTGTCCAACTGAGTTGATGTGTAATTACAGGAAAAAACACATTGCTATCAAGCAATTTATGCTTGTCCCAAGAACCAGCTCGATGTACGAGAGTAATATTTGGATTGCATACAAAAATATCTTATGTTTTTAACCACAGGCTGAAGCTGTCAGCCTGAAAAGTTTCAGTGCTTAGCAGCTCCTCTGCTGCACTGTGCAGCAGAACTCTATTTAAAATGTCCTCTTGCTTTAGAAAATAAACAAATAAAAGTTCAAACATCAATTCAAGAACAAGGAAAGGGACTCTGAGGAAAAGGAAGAAGAGAAAAGCTGGAGGGTGTGTGTGTGTTTGGGTTTATCCCTCTGCTTGGAGCAAACTTGTGCATTGTCTTCATTTATCATTAATGGTCTTTCACATTCCTTTTTCTAGAGTGATGGACATCAAGTGAGGCAGTTTGAGTCAAGTTCAGTCATTATCCATTTCTGCTTGTGGAATTTTTAACTAGGTGAATCGTTACAGGATTTTACCTTTACTGTATGATTGTAAAGGTAACACTAGTGAAATGTTGGTTTATGGCATTTGTGCTTGCTTATCTTCTAGACTGGGAGGGGAAAAGGAACGTAGCAGCTCAGAATAGTAGACAGGACATGCTTGAAAGAAACTATCTCTTTGTGCCCAGTTGCTGCACTGATCATACTTAGCTCTGAGTAAGAGCTCAATTCTTCAAAAGCCTTGCTCTCTTCTCTGTTTGCTTTGATTTAATAGCAGTGTTTCCATTTGTCCTGTCTTGTCCAGCATTGAGATTTTAAATTCATTCTGTCTTGGAGCTGAGTGTTGGTCAGAGCACGGTGCTGATACTGCCAAGGTCTCAGGGTCCATCCCTGCATGGGCCATTCACTTGGGAGTTGGACTCAAGGATTCTTGTGGGTCCTTCCAGCTCAGAATATTCTGTGTGTGATCTGTGTGTTTCATAGAGCCAGCTTTTCCTTCAAATTTCTTCAGCTACAAAAAATTAGAGAAAGAAATGATATCAAGGTGCTGCTTGGGTCAGTGATGGCATCAGAGTGCCCTGCTCTTGGAGACTTTGGCCTTGATCCCAGCTTCAGTGGAGAGACTTGTTTTATTCTTTTTTGAAAGTTGAATGATCGTTATTTACATTTGCATGTGCAGCTTTTTTCTTCAGCATTTTAATACCCTCTCATTTTCTTTTGTGTGCTACCTCTATTTTTGTCATACAATTTGAACTGCTTTCCATTAAGTCTTTCCCTCTCTGTGTTTTTCTGAATGTGTTGAGGCGTTAGTATTCCTTGGATGTGCTGTGCAAAGTCATGCTATGATGTGTAAGCTCTATGAAAGGCCTAGATTTCAGTTGTCATGTAAATTGAGGGGGTTTTCCATTCTTTTCCATAGGACCTTTTCTCATTCCCTTGCTCTGTGTGAGAGATCATGGTTTGAATTCCTCACTTTTTGTCTTCACTAAGTATAAAACATCTTGACGCTGGGAATATTTCCTAGAGCAGCTTCATTGTTGAAAATTTGTCCTTCTGCTGTTTGTCCCCTGTCTCTGTGGTATTACCAGATTCCTGAAATGTCCTTGTCCTTCAACATCATCCATTCTTTAAGGCTTTTTTCCTCCATGAACTGTTGTGCCTTTTGGGTACAGTTTCATTACAATTACAACGACTGGTTTTGTTTTCTCATCTTCCCACAAGCGTGCTTTCTGGTTCAGGGTATCTATCTGTGCCTCAGCACTCAGATAGGATACTTAAGCCTTCCAATGCCCTAGAAACTAAGACAATAAAAGATGCAGTTCAGGATGAACTGGTACTGCTGTGTGGGACATAAGTTTTGCTCTGACTGTGAGCAGTTCTTGTCCTTCATCTCTATGGAGGCCAAGACAATGTTGTTCCCTTCTGTCCGTGTAAGTAATGAGGGAGGGGGTGGGTGAAGGAAAACTGGAGCGTAGTTTTTGGTTGTGCAAATGTCACAAGGCTTTGATTTTTACCCCTCTGTGCTGTACCGAGTCATAAATCTGTCTTAACCTGTCGAGCATGCTTGCTGCTCTCTGGGTCTTCTGCTGAAGAATGGCTTTGTTGATGTCAAAATACTCTGGTTTTTTTAAAGGAATCTAGGCTGCTGCCTTAGGATTTTCTTTAACCATAGAATAAGCTCAGCTTTATGTGTTTTGTTCTGCAGTGAGTATTATTTCAGCACAGAAAATCTGGAGAGAGATTTCTTCCTGAGGAGGAAGATGGACCAACAAGGATTTTTGCCTGTGTCACTGATCGCCAGTTTCCGTCGGATGCAAGCGCTGACTACGAATGCTGCACTCATTTTGGAGGTAAAATCATTCAGAAGGATGTGTTGGAAAAGTTGCTTGGCTAATTCTGTGCTTTCATAGCTTCAGAGCTATGAAGGTAAGAAAAATTTCTGTTTGTAATAATAAGGATTCTATAAAGAGGCTATAAGTGGCCAAGTTGGTGTTCGGTTTTTTTTTTTTCCTTTTTCGATAGTTTTTAATGTTACAATATGCTTGTCACACAGGCCCTAAAGGACAGTACAGAAGTTGAAACTGTGGATCAGAAACTAAGAAAAAGGGTTGATCCAGAAAAGTGGCCAATACCAGGTCCTCCTCCATGCAACCTGCCTCCAACTGACTTTTCTCAGCTCATCAATTGTCCAGAATTCATACCAGGCCAAACTTTTGGCTCTCATACTGGTAAAGGATTTATTTTACAGAAACATAAGTTTAGGGCTGTCTGTCTAGCTTAGGAAATTTGCCTCATGATACTGATTTCATAATAGAAGTTGTGCTTTTGGTAATGGTTTATTCAGCTGCTCTGCCTGCCAGCCTTGCACTTGCCAAGTCACATGGCTGATGTGAAGTAGATAAAAATGTCTCTTGTGTGTTATGGCTGTGACCATTCTCCAGAATATGGAATGGTGGGCTACAGTTCTGTGGAATTGGTAATAGAAGTCTTAAACTAGTCCTAAAATCTGCTTTATTTTTGTGGCAGCTGGAAGTTCACTCTTAATTTGGGGCATCCTTGTTTTGGATGGGAAACTCATTCACATTTTTAATAGGGAGATGCATTTGTTTGCTGACAATCCTTCGCAAGGGAATCTTTTCCTGAAATGTTGGCTGAAATTTAATGGGAAGAATGAAGATGGAGTTAGGCACCCATCCACAGAGCTAGAGAATGACACGGAGAAAACAAGATCCTAATGATGCTGCTCTTTTTTTTCTCCTCAACAACATGTAATGTCTCACAGGCTATGAAGAAACTTTCCATGGAAATAAATTCTTAGAATAGATTTTGTTCTGAAATACTGAGTGAACTGTGAAAAGCTGTCTCTTAAAAATGAATAATTCTTTGATCAGTGTTATGTTTATCCAGAGAGGGAGAAAAATGGTAGCTGTGGTCAAAAGACCAGTGAAACAATTGAAAAACAAACAAAATAGAACCAAAGCAATCCATAACAGGAACTAAACTACTGTTTTCTACTGCTAGAGTCTGCACCAAGTTCTCCAAGAGTGGGGAGCCCGCTGAGTCCAAAGGAAAACGCTGAATCAAGTAATTTTCAGACAATGTCTAAAGGACTGTCTACAAGTTTGCCTGATTTGGACTCTGAACCTTGGATAGAAGTGAAGAAGAGGCATCGTGCATCCACTGTCAAGCTAAAGGTAAAATCAAAAACTAAAGCTGAAGGTAAAATTTATGTTAAGTTTAAATGAACAAATGCAAAACCACCTTTGAGGTCACACTAAGGTAAACCAAGGTTTAAACATCTTAACATATGTGATGCTTGAGAATGCAATAAAGTTTGGAAAATCATTATCCAATTCAAATATAAAACCTTTTCCAACTTAGGAGACTGTTCCTGTGCCTGATCAAACACCAGATCAACACCAACCATTCCCATTCCCACCTCAGGAGGAACAAGAACAGGAAGAACTTGAATTTTTGTTTGATGAAGAGATGGAACAAAATCAGTGTCGGAAAAATAAATTTACTGATTGGTCAGATAGTGATTCTGATTATGAAATTGATGATCAGGATGTAAACAAGATTTTAATTGTAACACAGACACCACCATTTGTGAAAAAACATCCTTGTGGAGACCGCACTGGCAACCGTGTGTGCCATGCAAAAATTACATCAGAACTTGCTAAAGTCATTAATGATGGCTTGTACTACTATGAACAGGATTTGTGGATGGATCAGAGTGAAAATGATGCCATGATGAAGGTAATTCTCTTTAATTTTTTACTAGAAGACCATGCCTGTCCAAACAGTTTCCAAATTAACTTCAGCCCTCTGCTCTGTAGTTGTAAAATGCTACAGGAAAGTGACAGTAATTTGCAGGTCTGCTGAATAGCCTTTACAGTTGAAAGCAAACCCAAGTTTTGCCAGACTTGCAAAAAACAGACTTGACCAAAAACACTGAATGAATATTTTATTGTAACATTTTGGAGATGGCTCAAGTTTTCCAGTGTTTTCTTGTTCTGTGAGTAGTTTGTTTCATAACAACTGCAAACCCTTACCCAGAGAGGAAGGGGGTACACGTCAGTGATGAGATGATGAGAGGGAAGTAATACAGTCATTTTAAAGTAATTTTATATTAAGGTTCTGTTGGCCTTGTAGTTTGTTAGAACAATAGTTAGAATGAAGTTACCTAAACACTGAGTGGTGAGGGAAAGGGGCTTTATCTGTGCAGAAAGAGGGGGAAGTAGCTGCATGGACAGATGGAGCATGTCTGCACAAAAGCAAGATGAGAAAGGTGGAAATGGTTGTTGAGAATAAGAGCAAGAAATAAAGGTAGAATTTAGAATATGGATTAGAATGGACCAAGAAAACCAGCAAACATGAAGAGGCCAGTGAGAAGTAGCAAACTGCAAGGGAGAATATTTCCTTTTTTGTTGTTGTTACGGACTTGACAATGATTTGATGAGATTTTTCACACCCAGCATGTGCATGTCCCACCTGAGACAGGTGTGTGGGTACTTGTATGTCAGTTCTAGCTTATTTCCTCTTCATGAAATGCATCTGTCTCTCAGGATGGTATCTATTGCCCTGCTTTGCATTTACAATTTGCTTTCTCTAATTCAGCAAGAGATTGAGAACTTTAAGAAGCTGAACCTCATTAATAAGGACGAATTTGTTAGTCCTGCACCAGAAACTGCTGATCCAACCCAAGAAGTTCCTCCAAGACCTCCAGGGTTACAGAAAGGTGAGTATGAAAGCATTGTTTTTTAGAATCTCTGTAATAAAGAACAACTCTGCAGGTGTTTTGACTCTCTGCCTGTGCAGTATTTTAATTTTGGTTCAGTCAGCAGTCTGAGGGGGCTTTTTCTTTGCTAATTTTTCAAATTGCCAACTGTTCATGGGTAGTGTGGTTTCAGTTGAATGACAAGAAGCTGGCACTTGTTCTGCTTTGTTGTCACTCTCCACCAGTACCAGGTGCTCTTTGTTTGACTTGGAATTTACAATGTGTAAAGTTAAACTGAAGTTGTGAAACATTTTATAGAAACCAGCATTTTTTAATGGGATTCAGGGATGGAAGGAAATGAGATTAGAAGAATTTACTACTTGTACCATACCATTACTGAGCAGTCACACCATCCAAATCTTATCTCTGGTGGTATTTCTGACACAGTGGTACTATTAACATTTACTGGGTTACATGCTAATAGCATCTGTAAAGGAGCTCAGTAAAACCACCTCACTTTCACCTTTCTGCCTCCATATTTAGCAGAGGAGCTGGCCTGCAATTTCCTAAGTGCTGAAGTACTTCCCACGGCAGGAATGGCTCGATCGCTGCCAACAGCAGTCCCAGATTCCCCCCGTTTCCACCCTGGCTTCATCCCACGAACACCTCGCACCCCAAGGCTCCAGGATCCCAACAAAACACCCAGGTTCTATCCTGTTGTTAAAGAAGCACGATCCTTTGATGTAAAGGTAAATGGAAAAACATATTTTAAAATAAAACCAAACCAGCAAAAGCCTATAAAACTCATGTTTGTGCATACAGTTTAACAAGAATTAAAAGGCAAAAAGTTAAATGCTTCTACTCCTATTGCTTAACTCCAAAATATTTACCATATTCACTTTTTATTTCTATTAAATGCTTTTTGAGTCTTCTTCCTTGAAAGTCCTTACTGAAAGAAGCGTAGTGCTTAAGACATTTGATTAGTTACATAAGACTAATCTTCAGGTTATGAAACTGGTCTTGTGACTTTATAACTTGTTAGATAACAGAATGGAAAACTATTAGAGCTCTGTTTTAAAAGGGAGAGAATGAGTGAAGTCAAATTAGGGAAATAAATCCTTCATTTACTTTCTTAGGCTCCAAGAAAAAGAAAAACTCGCCACAGTACAAATCCTCCCTTGGAATGCCATGTTGGTTGGGTGATGGATTCCAGAGACCACAGGCCAAGAACTTCCTCTGTGAGGTAAATGCTGTTGCTGTTATTCAAAATTTATGTGCAGGTAGTTCTCACTACTAATGGAGAAGCAGGCCTTAAAAGGCAGTTTATAAATACAATGGAAGCAAGAAAAGAATGATCAAGAAAGACAAAAATATGGAATGCAGAGCTGTTTGGAAACAAACTAGGCTGATTGGTGTTCACAGTGTTGTTTGATCCCTGATACAGCAGCAGTAATGTTACTTGAGGCACTGATGTTCACTTCAGTGGTTATTTAAAATCAAGCAGGACAGTAATGTTTAATTATTGTCCAAAGCTGTTTTATTTTTGACATACTGGCACAAAATCTCATTTTCTTGAGGTGCACCCAAAGCCAGGTGCACTGCAGCAGTCCCCAGGTGACCATACTTCAGCTCTTGCGTGGGTCAGGGTGGGTGAGAACTGATTCTGCAGGAAAGCTCTATTAACAGGGCACAAATATGTTGGTTTGTTTCTCCAGCAGTTCCAATGCCTCACCTTTAGAAGGAGCTCCACTGGCAGGTTATGGCTGTACTCCAAATTCTCTTCCCAAATTCCAGCACCCATCTCACGAACTGTTAAAGGAAAATGGCTTTACTCAGCAGGTGTACCACAAATACCGGCGGAGGTGTTTAACAGGTAAGCTGCTCCATGCACTTCCTAAAATTTTTAGAAGCTTCCAGGTGCTGTCTGTGACCAGTTTTCTTCCCATTGTTCCTCATCCTTAATTTTTCTTGGGAAAGGCAAGGAAAATTTATTTGGTGCCTCTGTTTTAGGAACGCTGCTTTCCATTTAACTTTACATTTCCTGACAAAAAAAATCACCCTCAAATCTGAAGTCACCAGAAAATCTGGTGTGTTTTTTTACTAAAGACAAGGCACTTTAAAATATTCTGGTGAAAAATTAAAATAGTGGTTTTGTTCTTGCCTTTCTTTTTTCTTCCAGAGAGGAAACGGTTGGGAATTGGCCAGTCCCAAGAAATGAACACACTTTTTCGTTTCTGGTCCTTTTTTCTGAGAGATCACTTCAACAAGAAAATGTATGAAGAATTCAAACAGCTTGCTCTAGAGGATGCAAAAGAACACTACAGGTATTTTTTCCTGAGGCCATACCATTCCTTTCAATGACTGTGAAGTTTACATACATCTGCAGTGAACATTTTTGGTACTGCCTCTGACTTTTTGTAAATCTTTCAAATAGCAGCGTGTATAAGTTATTTTAATAGCAAAAATCAGTGTATAGTTGTGCTTTGCAGATGAATAGCTGACTGTACAGCATTTCCTGTCCTGTAATCAGCTCTGAATTCTACAAAATCCTGTAACTTGTTGACCGTGACAGTTCTGTACTAACACTCCTCAGATTCTTCCTTCTGTAGGTGAAGACGTTCTTAAACCTCATTTTACTTGTTCAAACTGGTTCTTGCTTTACAAAAATACCAGAAAATGACCACAAAGGAAATTGTCACTGCCCTTTAGTTCTTGGATATAATTCCCTTCTTTCCACCCAGTTGTCCCACCTCTACTTCTCTGAGCCAAAGAGACAAGGTGGATTGTTGTAGCTCTCTGTTCTGTTCCAGGTACGGCTTGGAATGCTTATTCAGATTTTACAGCTATGGCCTGGAAAAGAAATTCAGGAAAGAAATATTCGAGGATTTCCAACAAGAAACAAAGAGGGACTATGAAGCTGGTAATTATCACAGGCCTGTCACTGCTCATACTGTGGTAACCTTAGTTGAAGATAATCCCAGTTCCTCGGCGCTGACTTGTTAACTAACCAAGAACAGCTTTTATTCATATTCTTTTTATCTTCAGTTCTCTTAAAAATATAGTTACCAGAGAATAATTAAGTTTATAATTAAATTTGACCTTTGTAAAGCTGTAAAATTATCTTTTTCTGTTACTAGGTCAGCTGTATGGACTGGAAAAATTTTGGGCTTACCTAAAATACTCTCAGCACAAGACTCCAGCTGTTGACCCCAAACTGCAAGAATACCTGAGTAAATTTAAGAGACTGGAGGACTTCAGGGTGGATGTAAGTTTCAATGCCTATTTTAAATAATATTTGGTATACTAATATTTTCACTGCTAGGTAATCTGAGAGCAGTGCTTGATTTCATGAAATGGCAGCTTGATAAATTCGAAGAGCCTAATCCTTTCAGTCCCTAATGTCTATGGAGAGGCAAAAAACACCTGGCTTTATGGCCAAACACCTAACAGGCTGCCCATGTTTCTTTTCAGCCTCCTATTGGTGAAGAATGTGGCAGGAGGAGATCAGGTGAGGATTCAGGACACCGCAGACATCAGCCCAACTCTTCTAAAACCCTTCCCACCACCAAACCCACCGCTGCCTGTCAGTCCCGGGCGCTGGGAAGCGTTTCCTCTGGGAATACTGTGCAAGTCACAAAATCTATAGAAAGTGATGTACCAGAAAAATAGACTTTGGATGAGCTTGTGCCCTTGAGAATCAACTTTGGCATCACTCCCCTAATCTGGAGATCTTCAAGGCGAGGCAGTCTCTACTACGTGATTAAAAATGTATGGGAAGACAAAGGATGGGATGCTCTTTTTCACGGGATATAGTTCCAAAACACTTGCCCTGGGAGAGTTGCTCTTGGTTATGGGATCATTGGAAGGATGCTAGGGAAGATTCTTTGGCTTCAGTATTGCTTTCCTCAAGCTTTTGTTTACAAAGAACTGCATTCCTTGCATATGCAAAAAATACTTCGAGGGATGCCTTACATTTCAGCTCAGATTTCTTAAAAAAAGGTATGATGTATACCCATGTTATTTACTGTGCTTTCCTTACCCATATTTCCCTGTTATTTGTATTTTACCAAAGCAAAAAAGATTACATTATATGTAGAATATTAAATGGAAAGGAAGGATCTATGTGACAGGTTTGCTTTCAAGGCTAACTATCAAAAAATATGTTTTTCTGCAAAAGCACATTTGAGAACATGCAAGTGTATATGAAATGCATTTCTGGATTCTATTTAAAGATAGAGTTTCTATTTTTTTCAGGGTCTCCATAGTTAGTATTTTATTAAGTATGGAGTTTGAGTGGACATAACTGGGATAGTTTTGCAGGTATTTCCTTCAGTGCTGGTTCTTTAATAACTCAAGCAACAGAAAACTACAGGGGAAAATTGAGCTTTTAATTTCATAGTGTCTTAAATTAACATTCAGTATCTACAGTTTGTGCAGATTGTTAAAATAGCCAACTGTTCATACTCTGGGCTCGAGAGGTGTCTTCATTGGAATTCTCTTATGATTATGAAGTCTAGCAGGAAAGGCATAATTTTGAAATTTTTTTCTCCATACTTCAAGTAATAATTAGTTTGGAAGAAAACAAAGTATTCCTTGTAAATTTTAATTTTAATTTGCTTTGTTTTGCAATATCTGAATGAAGTTCTGCTTAAATTGTGCTCACTAAGCCTAAATGATTTCAAACAGGTCTAAAGACAATTTCACTGAATGTAAGTTACTCAAGTAAAAATCCATTTTTGTAGCTGAAAGAGAGGGATGTTTATAACCTGTCATGTCTTATTAACTTCACTACTTTGTTTTTAAAGACTCAAGAAGAACCAAGTGAATAACTTCTCTTCCGGAGTAGGTGAGAGGAATTCCAGCTTTTGGTTAGTTAACTGCAGAATTACTTCAGTTAATTTGTAAAAATATTACCAAGTGATGTCTAGCACAGATGCCTTAAACTGACTGCACAGCCATAGACAGAGCTTTAAACTAACAGCTCTCAGAGGTTATAGTGAATCTGTTAATTTTTCAGTCATTGTGCTGTGAATCTCACTGAAACAAATGATGGATGCTGGCATTGAAAGGAGTGGATGGTAGCAGTGACTTTCCCCACAGTTTATACCATTTCAGCACAAAATCCAGCCTTTTGTCAGTGGCCTGTTCTAAATAAATTTAAATGAACGAATACCAAGATTTGAATATCCTATAAATATGCTGAAGTGACACATCTCAATCCTGTGTTTGATCCATGCCTTTTGCTACCCATGAAAATGCGAATGTAAATTTGGATTGAAATTGTATATACGAGTAATAAATTTAAGATATTTCAATTTTTCATTGGAAAATGTGCAGATTAAGCTTTTAGTGTGTGTAATTTTGTGATATCTTCAAAAATTTTATAAAAACAACAAAAAACCCTAACAGTGTTGTATATCAATTTTTTTTTTCCCCAAAAAGTGTGAAAAAAAACCAACTTGAAAGAGTGGAAGGCTGTAGATTTGTATGGGAATTGCACTGCACTGAGGTGTTGGGGAAACCCAGCCTGGGAAAGCCAGAAGTGCTTCTGGAATGCAAGGCAGCTTTCTTCAAAAGAATCCAGAGAAGAATATTGATTTACTTTTGTCATATGATTGGGTATTTGTCAAAAATATGACAGGTGAATGATAAACGTGGGGCAAGGTAACGAAAGCGAATACTTCACCTGCTGGCCTCTAGAGCTGCTCGGTGTCCCTTTAGTAAGCTGGACAAAAACACCACCCCAGTCCATCCACAGCTCTGGCTGCCTCTCAGGAATTCCCCTTTCACTTCCCACAGGCTTGAATCTTCCCTCTCTTCCCTTGCAGATAATGGAAAAAACAATCCTTGCATTGCTGATGGTTTCACTGTCTGGTTCATCACCTCTCAGGAACTGATAGGCCTTGGTGAAGGGCATAGCTGTGTATCCAGCATCCTTTCCCAGGCCTTTTAGGTCCATTGATTCCAGCCTTAACTATGTCTTAAGATAGTGGTCTATAACTGACCACTTTGCAAGTCTTGGACCTTGTCTAAACATTCTCCCATGTGCCTGCTGAAGAATTTTTAGGTTTGTCTTTATTTCTTCTGTTAACAAATAACTGTACAAACACTTCAAATCATTACCCTGCCTAAAACCAGATTTTTGTCGTGCTCAAAATACTGGATTATAAACAGCTTTTTAAAATAGAAGATTCTTGTTGGAGAGCAGATAATGTTTTCCTACACTGAGCAGCAGTAGCCTGTCTGTGTTCTAACAGGGATTTGGATTTCTGTGGGAGATAAAGCATTAGAATGGATGGAAAAGAGTTTGTATTCATGGCTGCAGCCTTTGCTTCAGGAACTGCTGAGGTGACAAATGACACTCCCTGGGAGACAACACTTCAGAGGAGCTGAGGATCTCCTCCTGACAGCTCCCACAGCTACACCAGGCTCGATTTGTCACCTCAAGAGCTTTCTTCTCTGCTGTCTTCAGCCCCTGTACTTTTGGGATTTCAGGTAAACAACCCTTCACCTGGCACACAGGTTGTGTCAAAGCAAGCTTAAACCCAAGCTGTGAGCACCTGTTAAGAAACGTTCACCTTTAACCATAAATTAAAAGCCAGGAGAAGGATTTACTTTCCATCTGTAAGCAAGTCTGCAAGGCCAGAGTTACATTATTGCTGATGTTTAGGGGGAAAGGAATAAATAGCCAAATCTTTTGTACTGTTCCATACAGAGGAATAGTACCTCTTCCTAGAGGAAATAAAACACCACAAACTCTTATTGTGTTGTCAAACAGAATATTGTCCAAGAGACTCAAACAAAGCCTATGAAAGGTTTAACTGCTCCCTGCCCTTTAGAGCAAAAAACAGTAAAATCAAACTGATTCTGCAGGAAGAAAAAAAAACATTACAAAATAGCTCAGCACTGAGATATTTAAAGTGAAACATCCATAGCAGAGTGCCAAACTGATTTTATATGCTGTGTCCAAGTCTGAATGATGGAAAATTTAAGCCTTAGTCAAGGAAAAGTTGATCTAGCTCAATAAAAAGATACAAACAAGTACAAGCACGTGAGATAATTCTGTAGTCCTTACTGGAAATTTAAAATGTTCAGATCAAGTAACAACATGGTACTTTATTTTCCTCTTTAAACCAAGGAGGTTTGAAAATACATCTACTGCCAAAATTAAGCATTTTTGGGAAGTGGTGTACAAAATGAGGCAAAATGTCAAAACAAATGATGACTAAAACTAATTTTACACCAAGTGTAGCCTATGAAAACAAGTCATATATTAAACTGGAAATGTATTTTGTTTCTGAAGATGAGACATTCTTCCATCAAGACCCTCATGTTGCTTAAACAAAATTTACCACAGTATCAACGTGCCTGTCATTTTACCTACCAGTGAATTTTGACCAAAAGATTGACACAAATGTTCCAAGGTTGAACGCCTCCATCAAATTTTTATAATTGCACTGAAGTTTGGATGGATCTGATGTTACACTAAATTATGCTGTGTGTCAACTTTTTATAAATATGAAAGCTACAGTGCGCTTTAAAGGTTTTTTTTTTTAGGTTGTCAGCTTTAGATCACTAGTGACTTTGTATGTAGGATGGATGAGGTTAATTTAAATCCACCAGACATCAAGATTGAAGTCTATGCAATGTTCTGCTGCCATGGACAAGTTTTGTATTCTTCAGTTGCCATTAAGTTGCTTCAAAGCAAAACTCACCCTTTACCCATCTTGTCGTTCAGCTAATCCTGAAAGTTAAATTTTAGGCATTGTCCTCCTAAAGCAATTTTAAAACAACAGAACTACATGTGATTTCACTGTGATTAAGCTTCACTGCCTTTCTGATAGCAAGGAAAAGGAAACTCGGGCTAGTAAGTCACAGCAGATACAAAACTACTCTTCCTTCAGAAGTTACCTTTCTTGCAGCAGCAGGAAGTTAGATACAAGCATGGTACAAGCATGAGGAGCAGCTAATGCTACAGCTGCACTGAGTAAGAGCACTGAAACTCAGAGCAAGGGTCAAGAACTTCCATCTATGACTCTGTACAGTAGAAGCTGTAACACATACATGTATTTTCATGTGGAAGCCTGGGGACAAACACTTATCCGATTGTCCTAAGGGATGGTTGGGCAAGCTGCCTTTTCCTGTTCCACAGCCAGACAAGCTGGGTGCCATGATGAGCCGCAACAGCTGTGCAATAGCTAAAAGTGAAAGTCATACTGTAAATGTACTGTAAAACCTTCTACAGTGAGACTTACCTAGAAGAAAAAAATTCCCTAGTGAAGCATCCAGATATAGAACTGGTGTTTAATTACTCCCAGCCCCTGTCCTATGCAAGGAAGCTTTTATTTATCCTGTCGGTTCCCCCTGCTCCATCTAAGCCACATATTTCTGTGGTTAGTTACAGCAGCATGCCCAGCATTTCAGCAGAGTTAGATGATTAGCAGACACTCAATCCAAGCCTGGACACTGCACCACTGCTCCGCTTATAAGGACGTGACTCAAACAGAAGCCAGTGCTCACTGTATTCACACCTCCCAGGAGTGTCCAGCCTCTACAGGAGCCTGCGAACACTTCCATAGAGAAACAGCTTCATTTCTGTTACTTCTTCCAGGCCAAAACAATTCTATTTCAAGGCTAGAGATGAAAGAGAGTTCACCCTGCCTTCTAGGACATGTGAGTTACACACAATTCCACAGAGGAGTTTTTGTTTATTTGTTTCATTTACATCAACATGAATCTCTTTCAGTCAAATGGGAATAAAAAAAGTAGTCATCCCTGGAATTTCAGAGTTTACAGTTCAACAGAATGTATATATATAAACTGTTACTGTAGACTTAACACAGTTGAAATCTGCAACCAGAGGTACAAACATAAGCCAGGAGGCTGCTGTTCTTGTCCTGTTAATGCCATGTGATATATTCCTTATACTGTATGTTGCACTCCGTTACTACAATGCTTTATTTGTATCACTTTTCCCCCCACCATAAATTCACTAGCATAGGTTTAGTCTCTTAAATGTAGCTTACCTGAGTAAGTCTTCAAGATTCCTCAACAGCTGGGACTTGAAAGGGAAAATCACTCCACCAGGACAAAGACCAGTGGCTGCTTTATCTGTCCAAGACTTCTCCCCCTTTTTATTGCATGGTACTCCAGCTCTGCTTACCAGCTTCTACACAAAGTCTGACAGCACATGTGGTATTGTACATGCTTTATTAAAATGGTATCGTATTTACAATATCTGCAGAAACAATCCCTCCCAAGTCTTGCATTCAGACAGACACACACACAGACACACGCGCGCAACGCCCCTTCACTCTACGGGGGTGCGAAGGCTATGCTCCCAAAAGTTAGGCAGCTTCTGGAAGAGGAGGAAGGGAGACTTTTTTTGTGTGTTTGTAATTCCTTAAAAAGAAGCATGGGAGTATGCATTTGGCCATCACAATGCTAATTTAAGTATATGTAGTATTAACATATGGCAGTAACACTGAGTGCTCCTCTTTTACATTCTATACACAGAATGACATCAAGGTTTTCCAGTCAACAGAACATTCCAATTCAGTCTCACTGCTGCTTGTAGTGACTATGAAACCGCAATTTGGGGGCTGTCCCTTAAAACAATTCAAGTCTATGTAAGCGAAATAAGGCACAATTAATATTTGATTTGATTTAGAGGATGGGAAAAAGGGGGAGAGGCAGGCTTCAGATAATAGTTGTTGTAGAAGAAACTTTTTTTACCCAATCCTTTTGAGAAAAGGATGAATTTTATCCCCATCCTAATCTACGTGGACTTCTCTTAGAGAACTGAAGGGTTCTGCTAACGCCCACACACAAAACAAAACTGGTAATTCACATTTTTAACACCGGCTTCAGGAGTCTCACCTACTGATGCTGATGTGGATGAGTACATCTTTCTTTTAGTGCTGAAGGAGAAGACACACACGAAACAAGATTCAAACCTTCCTCTGAGCTTGAAGACTCACGTCTTTTAGAGAGCTTGTAAGGTACACTAGTTGAAGGCTTCAGCTTACTGATAAAAAGGAATAGCATTTTTGCCTTTAAATCCCTGGCCCCTCTTCACTAACGAAGCCTAACCAGACATTACAAATAAACTGCAACAAAAAATTTGGCAGCACAAAGAATGTCTAGTATTCAAATCTTCATTTGTGAGTATATTATTTTCCTTGTACAAAACCTGTTGAATGTTTTTTCGCAGCAGATGAACTGTACCCAAAGATGCAGGACATTCTGTGATGGGGAATAAGAGGTTGCAGTTCCGAAGGCCCCTGACTTTGGTTGTTTACAAAGTTCATTCCTGTTTAGTGTGATCCTTGGTATCTTCCTCATCTGTGTATTCTGATGGTTCTTCCCCTGGTTTTAGGAGTCTACCTACGTAGTCATATTTTTCTGAAAGAGATTTATGATTCCATTACAATTAAATACAGCTGCATTTGCTTGCTAGCCCATACCACTGCAAATTCACTTTTTCTCCGACACACTACAGTTCTAAATCTCAGTCACTGAAACTGATGGTAATTTAGCAGCAAGCTCAGCCTCCCAAAGCAATCTTTCTACCATTATTTTCTCTAACTGTGAGTACTTTGTTTCCATTCTCCTCCAGCTGATCAGGTAAGATTTATCACCCAAGGACTAAAAACCAATGCTCTTCAATCCTTCAGCCTGTTTTGATTTCAATTAGTGTGAAAAATTATTCCCCCTCCCTCCAGAGGCATAATTCCTTATTTGTCAGAAATTATTTCAAGACAAACTCATTCAACCCTTTATGTTAAAACAACTCTTTGTCCTAATGATAATTCCACGGCATCCAAAGCCAACAACCCCAAGCAGGAGTTCCACCAGCTAAGCAGATGAGATTTGGGAGAAATGAAATTCTGTGCCAAATAGCTAACAGAACAGTTTTCTCATATAAAAATAAAAGTTTATAAAAGCTATAGTGACATATAGTGAAATACTCTGTGGAAGAAAGGCCTGAAATCCCTGGTCTGGTCGTAAGTTACACTGCACACACATTAGAGGGGACCTCGCTGCAGTCTACACCTCCCTTATGAGGGGACAAGGAGGGGCAGACACTTTGCTGTGGTGACCCCCAGGTTAGGGTAGGGTATTAGAAAAAGGTTGGGTATTAGAAAAAGGTTCTTCACCCAGAGGGTGGCTGGGCACTGGCACAGGCTCTCCAGGGTCACAGCACCAGCCTGACAGATTTCAAGCAGTGTTTGGGCAATGCTCTCAGGCACAGAGTGGGATTTTTGGGGATGGTTCTGTGCAGAGCTAAGAGTTGAAATAGAAGATCCTTAGGGGTCCCTTCTGACTCAGCATATTCTGTGATAATATTACTGTCAACACCTCTTTAAAAGCTTCCCCAAGCCCAAATCAGTCATTTTTATTAAAAGCATTTCCTTAAGCTGATAATTTCAGAATTTACCTTTAAATTGCATTTCCCACTCTCTTACACTTTCCATCTGTACAGCATTTAAGTCCGATAGGTCATCATATTCATCTCTGAGTGCATCTTTATCTAGACAGAAAGTTGCTAGTCCCCTGGAGGCATCTCTGCCAGCAAATATTCCATATGGACCCTCTGAAAACAAAAAGACAAAATTGATACCTTCACGTCTTTGTTTATGGTAACCAAAGCTCCGTTCTTTATGTAGTCTGCCAAAGCCATACATTAAATTTCTGCAGTGATGGGAACAGCAGCAGTTTCAATGCCATGGCTGTTTGACATTCAACAGCACTGCAATTCAATCTTTAATATCACTAGGAGATAAAGTCTGCTGAGAGAAGCAGAACCAGGAAAATAGCTTTGAAGGGATATCTGGAAAAATCCCTGTCAGTTGATGCAAGCCAGTTGATGCAAATTCCAAAGGGACCAGAGGCTGGAATTCAAAAGAAATACACTTCTATTAAGCAACACATTGAATATTTACAAGTCAGATATGAACAGAAGCAAACTGCATAGACATCTTAATTAGAAATCCATTATTATAAATAAATAGAACTTAAGAGGGCTAATTAATGACTTCACTTCACTTACAGAATCACAAGAACTTTCCGTATCTTTTGTGACATTTCTTACTTCTGAGGAAATCACCTCACTTCTTTTGGGAAGCAGATCCCCTATACCCTTAGCCTGCCTGTAATGCTCTTGAAACCAGCACAAATTGTCACACAGGAATATAAAGCAACTGCTTCCTCTGTGCTTTTTGACCAATGCAAAACAGCAAAAATATCCCAAAAGAATTTTGAGCAATGACTGTGAAATAAATATTATTACCGAGAGAAACTGATGGTTTATAAACCAACAATTTGTAGGATAATTAACTGAAAGAACTTTAGGCATATTGTTATCTTAGATTTTCTTGACCTAAAACCAAATACCTTAAATTCAGATGAATTAAAAAACCCCAAACCAATACAAAAAAAACCCAAAAAATACAACTTAAAATTTTTCTGCATTAACTGCAGCAGCCTAGCACCAGAGACACCCAAGGCTTGCTACAGAGTGCTCTCCACGTGGTGGTGAACAGGCCAGAACCCTTCTCTGGCTTACCTCTCAACAGTGGCCATCAGACTGAAGAAAAGGCAGCACCCATGGGCAAGAATGAACACAATCAAGTGGCAACACACTGTCCTTCACCCCCTCTACTGCCTGCTGGAGCGCCTCAGACCTCTTCTGCAGTAGGATGAACCATGGGGATGAACCATGGGGAATCATTCTGAAAGGCTGGTTCCTCCCAGGCCGCTTGCTGCAGCCACCACACCTATCTGCTCCTGCTGGGCAGTGACTCCAGGGCTGGGACACAGGCTGAATGCAGCAGGGACAATTCCTGAAGCAGGGAACCTGAGCACCATATGGATCAGAAGAAACGATGTCCTCACCAGAACTGGTGTTGTCTCTCCACCCCAGAGTGCTTGGCATTGTAAACTGCTTAGGGTCAAACCTGAGAACAGAAGGTTGTCCTGCATGCCAAAGACAATTCCCTCCTCTCTCTGGAAATCAACCAACTGATTTCAAAGTACAATTTCACAAGGAGTAGGTATTAGAGAATGAACTATCAGCTGGAAGTTTGCACTGTACCAGTCTGACCATAATGATGAACAGCATCTCTGTGCTCATCCTTTCAGGTCTTTAGCTCCAAGAACAGCATTCATGAGAACTATCTCAGGAATCAGGGACTACAGATACAGTACTTCAGGGAAACAAAGCCAAGAGGGCTACCTTTCCTATTTGCATCCTCAATTAGGTATTTATTTGAAAAGCAAGATTTAGAGACTGAAATCAATCCTACACCAATGCACTCTGCATGCTCAGTCACTTCCACAGGACAGGCTAAAAGGCAGCAATGACCATCATCTGCAACACAACAGTTTCTCCAAACAAAAAGTCCTGCTTCAAGCAAAACTCAATGATTGCTCATTCAAATAATCTCATTTTTGATGTTCTAAATGAAGAACATGGGAGCTATAAACAGCACCTAGAAACACCACAATTAGTAAATCCTTAAAGGCAATTAGAAATTGTTACGTAGTGACCCCACTAACAGTATTCTGTCCCCATTTTTTCCTTTCTCTGAAGTGTTTCAAACAAATATGTCCCTAAATCCTACTACTGGCACAAGGTGTTTTCCAAACTCTGGCTAATCAGAGAGTACCACCCTGCTGCCCTTCCCTTCTACCCTGCATTTAGTGGTTTATGGAATTTCAGAGCACCAGCTGAGATGTCACCTCTTGGTCCACCAGCTTGATTCCAATTATTTACATTAAAAAGAGAATTATATTTATCTGTATCAAGCACTGAACATTCTTAAATCTCAGTAACACACTTAATTGAAAGCATGAAAATTTTCAGAATACATCAGCTTGCATTAAGATTAATGGATGCAAAATTTCTGCAAGTATCTAATCTCACATGCTATTATACCAAGGTTTTATTCTTTCCTAAAACTGAATTTGAACTTTAAGATTCCAGAATGTTTATTACAGAAGTATTCAGAAGTCACAGAGGACTCATCAAGCCACGTCCAAGCACTCAGTGGAATGCTAACTTGTAAAAACCAACCTTTGGACTCGGCAGACAGCATTTTAAATTCCAGCTCTGCAAATTAACTTAGAAATGTGTTCTATTCTTTAATCCTATACTAAAAGGTAAATATTGAATTGTGATTATTAGCAAATGGTGCAAGCTTGGCTTCACCTTGGTTCCTAAAGCAGAAGTTCACCAATCTCAGTATGAGCAAGATCTGCTTCAAGATTTAAAGCTTCCATTTAGGTTCTTCTACACAGAGTTTAAGTACAGTATTTTGTATTAATACAAAACATACAGGTCTGGGGTTCTGCTCTAACCCCTAGTCTATCACTCACTTCTACATAAAAAACTGGTGCAACAGTCTGAAAAAGCTATTTTGCATATCAGATTTCACTGCACTTGGGGAAGTCTCCAGGAAGGTGCCAGAACATAAAATCCCAGGGAGAAAGTATCTTTCAGGAACATGACTGAGATGGAGACATCAGTACAATCCTAGACACACTCCCACGGAGCTCTTTCATGGCCTGATGCAATTTACTCTGCAGGCCCTACCCACAGTCCTTCTTTCCTTTCCTTTTGTCTGCCCACCTATCTAGCCTGGATTCTGCTGTAAATAATTGATTGCAGCATGACACGACAGACACGCTGAAGAGAGGGCAGGAACAGTGGCTTGTAGCACAGGTACATAAACCAAAGCAACTTTCTGGGACTGTATCACAAAATTTCAGTGGGTTTTTTTTGGTTTGTTTTGCTGTGTCCCCAAATTAGCCATTTCACAGTCAAATATATCTTGAAAAAATTCTCCTCCCACTCCTATTTGGGATAGTACAACAACAAGAGTCAGGGAAGTGTAAAAACCAATTAAAACACATCTGCTACATGTTACTTGGTTATATGGAGGTACTAGTCTTCCATAAAGGAAAGCTGCTCCTTGAAGAATGCTTTTATTCCCATCACAGCTTTCACATTTAAAGACCTCTGTTCCAGAGCCTTTGTTTATTTTAGCCCTGAGACCAGTTATCAAGCCCACATATTTGCCTGCCTATCTCCACATCTGTACCTCCACGTTCATACACTGCATTTCCCATGTATAAAGTCCTCATCCACCTTACAACTCCACCTTGTATAAAGTACACCCTTCTCTAAGCTACGACACATGCAAAACATTGCTACCCACCACCTGCAGAGCTTCACTTCCTTTCAGAATCCAGTCAAGAATTTAGCAGCCTTGATGAATTTGACATCCTGTTCAGCCTGACATTTGTCATTATTCACAATAAACTGGGTACCCTGAGAATTGGTAAAGTCAAAGTCTCTTCAGACAATAAAAATACATTCAAGATTTCTGCATCTCCTAGCACTGGTTTGGTTCTCTAATGAAGATTTAATTTCTCTTTGCAGACAAGGAAAAATATCTATTCAACCTACAGCAACATATTAAAAATTTTGAACCATGAAGTTTTTATTTGGAAGCACTGCTTCTAGTCACTTCCTCCAAAACAGGGTAAACTGGATCTTGGAACAGCACACATTTCAATTTTCAGCCAGTTTGGCCAACAGCTCCCCCAGCAAAACCTATGCTGGATCTACCTTCAGAGTACATTCCTGGTTGCCAAAAGGCTCCCTGACCATGTCAGTTTGGTAGCAGCTTTGTGGAACATCCCAGACTATTGCTCCAACACCAGCAACGTTGTACACTGAACTTTGGATGGCTCCAAGGGGCAGCACGGGAATACACCACAGATAGCCACGTGTGAACTTTATAGCTAATGAAGTGATAGGTGAGCTAAGAATTGTGGTCGTTTTCACAAGGCCCATGTGATCTCTCTACAGAAGTCACACAGGTTAACAAGGTTCAGTTTTAAACCAGCAGCTTTGGTTTCTTCAACTAGTCAAAAAGCACTTCAAAGCAATCACCAAATGTGCATCTGTGGGCTCCATACAGCTACTGGAAATAAACCCCAGTTTTGTATGAAGTTTAGATACTCAGGGACAACACTTTTTTATCTGCAGACAAGAATAAGGACTAATCTTCCCTTTAATGTGAGTTAGGGCAAAGAGAGACAGGCTACAAAATTATTAACAACTACACTATTCTATCACTTTGCTTACTTTTTCCACTCTAAAGAGAAACATTCACTGGCTGTTTCAAATTTTCTGTCAGAATCCTGACATGTGTTTGCTCAGTGTTGCATCTTTCATGAGAGAATGAAAAAGCTGAAAGTTATACTAAGCCATTTGCAGATGTAGCTTGAAAGCAGAAGGTTTCTAATAACATTTATCACTGGGAATTCAAGGTGACATAATTTTAATTTTGCTGCTCCAGATTTACATGAAACAGAAGATGTGGGTCAATTTTAAGTTACAACTTGCATGGAAAGTATGTGTTCTTAGGAGATCAATCCACATGCTAAATGGGAACTCTACAGATGTGAAGTCTACATGCTAAGATGGAACTGCCCAGAAACAGGGGTCTAAACCTGACTCCTCAGGCACAAGGTCAGAGAGCCTCACTCTTTTGCTTACTTGCTTTTTAACTTTGTGGAAAAAAAAAAAAAGTGCAAGAATCAATAAATGACCCAATTTCTACTAAAGGGGCAGACAACAAGCACTGGTAAGAGAGCCCACAGGCTAGCAGTCAGGAGCTTTCTAGAAGACAGCTGCATTCTTCAGCAGGACCTAGATTCAACATCTTGGTTCAGTGAGAAATGCTCTGACCACCAGTTTATTTCCTAATAAGACAAGCAAAGCTGGCCAGGTTTTTTCATTCAGTGATGGCAATGCTGCTGTGTATTGGACTTAACATCTACATGTCAGTAACAATTCATATTAACTAACTAACAATTCATGTGATGTCACTATCACATTTCGTATTACCTTGCTTTGAGCACACCTGCTTGATCAGGCCCCTCAAATATCAGGTGACTCAATGATTTCAGAGGTATTTTCCAGCATAATCAATTCTGTGACTGGAACGTGATTGGTTTAAATAGGAGCCAGGAATTTGTACAGACCTCTTATGAAACACACAGTTGTTCAATTTTAAGAGATATACTGAGGTTGTGAAAAAGGGAAAAAGAAATTTAAAAAACAAGAGAGAGCTGACAGACACACAGAGCAGAAGCAGAGGAGACAGAGTGCTGATCTTCCTGCACAAAACCACTTTACTGCTCTCCATGAACATGGCCTGGAGGCTCAGAACCACCTCTACCCTGGTAGCAAAGGCACTACTCCCTTTAACCAGAAGTATGGAAACAATCTCTCACCAATATTGTGTATACACCTTGTAGTTTTATTGCTTTTAGCTGGAACTCCACTTCTCTGTCCAGAAAAGCTATTTCTCTGAAAAGCTGAATCCCAGGGTGAGAGACACTTCCACTACATAGACAACCAAAAGAGGTGACAAACATCAGAACCACTGAGAAGACCTTTCTCACTTGACAGAAAACACTTCTTTCCCCCAGTCCTATCCTCTGTACTTATCTGTAACCCCTCAGCCTGTTGTGTTCGTAAGATAAGGCCACCCTTAACAGTATTCTCCAAATACAACATATGTAAAGTCCCTCCTGCAACACTTCACTCTAACCATACCCTTGGAAAGGATGTATGGAAAAGCACCATTGCCATGTGGTCAACAGAGACACTGTGAAATTTATGGCACTGACTTCCAAATAAAGTCAACAGCATCAGAATATTTTTATACAAATTACTGGAAAAAATGATGGCTGTTTATTACAATGAAATAAAGGCAGTTTTCCCTTCATGGAAAATGAACTATGATGGAATATTTTTTGTGGAAGGAACTACTACTATCTAATCTATTCTTCTTGGAAAATCAGAGATCTTCATGACATCGTGAAAGACAAGTGGAATGAGAGATGAGTTGACAGTGACAACATACTGCAGTGAAGGAAAGTCAGGAAATTGATTTTTTTAAGATCATGAAACATTAAGAAATAGAAGTGACGTGAATAGTTGCATACTCAGGGTTGCACATAATCTTGCTTTGTCATGCTCAAAGATGCGTGTTTTTCATAAATGCACAAAGTATTTACTAAGCTAATCAAAACCTGTTTATGGCATTACCTTGGCATGCAAATTTAACTGCTAAATATTAAGATTTGCCGACATAAAGTACACTAACTCTTACAATGCTCTTCTACTGACAAATACACAACCAGAAACCTCAATGCAAACAAACACACAAAGTTCAATGTTATAAGAAATGAAAAGTAAAAGACTGTCTCTCATTGTAAGATATGAAACCAACACAGCACACACAGAAAGTATTAATGACTAAACCCTAAGTCATGAGATGTGATTACAGATGGGAAATCATCCCAACAGAGGTTCTCTGACTGTCTGCTTATGAGATATTTTTAATAGCGTACCACTAATTGTTTACTTTATTTCTTTTGGAGTTTGTGGATGATAAAGGGAAAGGCAATTAATTAGATTTGATAATCAGTCAAAGCATTCTAGGTCACTTATTCATCTGTGCACAAGCAGAGGTGGAATTTAATACACCTAAGTGAAGTCTTGAAACAAATGCTATATTTGCAGGACAGAGCACATTTTGGAAAATAACTTGGAAAGTAAAGTTTTAAATTCAGAGTTCAATGTAAGCAAAGTGGTTTTTGGAGGCACAGACTGTTATATGTGCAGTGTAGCCTTTTTATACTCTTAGCTAAAATACATTAAGAGATACCAGAGACTAACAGGATACCAATGAGATAAACTGTAGAAGGCGTAAAGACAGCATAACAAAAACAAAAACAAAAAAACAAAAAAAACCCAAACAAAAACAAACAAAAAAAACCCCCAACAAACAAACAAAAAAACCAACCAACCAACCAAACAAAAAATCACTGGGAAACATTTGGATTAGATGTTCAAGAAAACAAAGTTTTCAGTCATGGCTGTTTGAAAGTAGGGCTTCCACTCTGTCATTATTTAAAACTACCTTTACTGTATGTATGTAAAGGGCTCTTCAATGAAATGGACCAAAGTATAACAGGATTTGCTGAATGGAAACTTAAAACCAGGAGACCTCTAAATAAAATCAGAAGTTTGGTGGAAACTTTAATGGAATCTCAACTGTTGGACAAAAATCTGGACTAGATGACAATTTGGTGCGTTTTAAACTTTCTGCTATAAGTAGAAAAAAGAGGAACACCTTGGCATCCAAACTACACTGAAGGAGGAAAACCAGACCTTACTATGAAGACATGAGAAGCCACCTGAGGCAGCCAAGTCATTCTACATTAACCCAGGCCTGCAGACTTGCTGAAGTCTGACAGTGAGCCCTCAGCCACTGCCTTCCACTGAACTCAAAGCTGAAGCACTCTCTCTTCACATCAGTACCTCAACAATCTACTAAAGGCTCACAGTCAGAGCCTGAAATATCAGCAAAGCCAAAGTCCTCAGCTCTTTCTTCTGTTAAAATTTGGCCATGCTTTGTTGGTATGCTTTGCACTTCCCTTGCCACACTCCAGCTACGAGACATAAAATTTCTGTGAGAACTCCTGTGGACATCTGGACACTCTGGCTGAAGCCTTTCTGAAAAGATCTCAACCAGCTGTAGGAGACTTTTCCACTTGAACTCTTCTCACGTTTTTAAAGCTGCAAACTATCTAGTTTGCAGTGTTCTTCTACTAGTGTTCTTCTTTTCAGCCACTAAACAGTTGCAAGAAAAAAATTCCCTGATATGAATCCAAAGAGGGAAACCACATGAGCAGGATTCAGAAATCATCATGTTTGGCAGAGAACGCACAGCTGATGATGCATATGGTTGAGCTTTACATGCAACATCCCAAGTTACAGATCTGACAGACGAAAACGATGTCACTCCTGTTAGAAAAAGGCAGTCTTTCACGACAGGGACAAAAAAAAATAAAAAAAAGCCTTTGTCCCTCTTGATGAAAAGCTAGAAGCACTGCTTTTAAGGAAACCAGCAGCTACCAGTTATCAAAAAGCAGACTGATGTCCTAGAACATTAAGTTTTAGCTTCCTCACAACAACAGGCCTCCAAAGGTTGACAGTGTGAACCATTGATGGTATTTGGAGAGGAGAGCCTAACAATTAACTGAAGTTTGATACACAAAAGGGAAAAAGTCAATGTTCAGATCAGGGTTCAGTATTATTTCACAGAGCACTCTGCCAGCTTAGGGGTGTTTCAAGTGTCATGCAGCATGTGTATTACCTGCATTTTATGTCAGCACACAGGTCTCAGTTTAAAAACCCCTAAATAAGAGAGACAAAAGAACTAGCCTGATTAAGTGTCATGAAAGCTGCAGCTCACCAGGCTGCATTTTCTCAGCTTTACTGGTTAATAAACAACATAAAACATGGCAAGATATTTTGGATTCCACCATGAACTTTTATAGTACCCATCCAAAAAAAGCATTTCAATTCAATTACAGCAGGTTCACTTTCTGCAACTGGTATCACAAACTTGGAGCATAAAGTAGTTACAAAATTCTAGCCCAGTTCAACCACAGAACTGCCTGTCCCTTCCCCGCCAAGAACCAAAGGCTTTTAACATGCCAGCTTTGTATTTTTCTTTTTGTAACCTCAATTATTAAATAATAATAAATTATTACTTAACTTGAACTATTTCCTGGGGGAGTGGGAAATATCCTCTCTCTCCTCCACCCCTCTCACAAGGAAGATTGCCACGGTTATTATGAAAACTCCTGTATAGTTTGATTAGAGCAAGTTTCCCAAACCACCATTGTTTAAAGAAGAAAATTATCAGCAGTCATAAGCCTCATTTCCTTTGGCATCAGTCGTGAACACAGTGCTCACCAGTAAGTTTACCCACCTCATTATTAAGAATGCTGTTTATCACGAGAAAGTGTGCTGCAGTTTCACAGTGTACAAGGTGAATACAAAACCAGAACATTTCTCTGAAGCCTGTTTTTCTGAACCTTCGAATACACATTTCCTCTCCGAAGAGGATTGCTGTCTGTCTGTCTGTTTACAAGACTGGCTTGATTTCTGCACTCTTCCCAACAGCAGCAACATATTCATCCCAGAGCTCTCCTTGCCTATCTTTATCCTGACTAAAAGTCACACTCAACACGGCATTTACACCTAAATAAATAACCAGCTGCTTGGGTTCCTCTCCTGAGCCGTAAGCGCTAGAACGAAGAAAGCACTGCTCAGCTGCACTTGGGAAACCTACTAGAAGAGACAGAAGGGAAAAAAAAAATAGAATTAACCACGGCACATCCAAATCAAGGCATCTGGGAAAATGACGGCTGCCTGAGGAGAACCCAGACCCGCTGAGCATCACCAGTGTAACACCGCCGGCGGGTCCCAGGCCGGGACTGCCCCCATCCCCCCGCCGTCTCACCGGGCCCGTAGAACTTGCTGCCTTTGGTCACGTCGAAGACTTTGCCGTTAACAGCCAGGAGGATGCGAGGGTTGCGAGCGCCGTCGAACTCGCGCAGCTGCTCCAGGGAGAAATCCCGGCGCTTCATGCGCGGCAGCGCGGCGGCCTCGCCCTGCCGGGCCGCGCCCCCCGGCCCGTTCCGCGCTCCCCAGCGCAGGTACAGCCGGTAGGCCGCCAGCAGCGCCAGAGCCAGCAGCCCCACGCTCAGCAGCATCTCGCCGCCCGCCACGGCCGCGCCGCCCGCCCGGCCCTCCTCAGTCCTGAGCCGCCCCTGCCCATCGTCCGCCATCGCTGCCCGGACAGCGCGCGCCCGCGCGGGACACGCCCGCCCGCGGCCACGCCCCCGCCCACCGCCCCTCCCGCTTCCCATCCTCCTCCCCCCCCTCATTCGCCTCCCGCCGTCGCCCCCGCGCGCCCAGGTGGCGTTGGCGGGAGTGGCGCGCGGGGGGTCGCGAGCGCCGCCGCCTCACGGCAGAGGGCGGGGAGCCGCGGGAGGGTCTGAGGGCGCCGCCTTAGACCCGCGGGGGCTGGGGAGGAGTGATCGCAGGAGGCGCCCGTCCCCGCCACCCGGTGACAGGTTCGAAGGCCGGCCGCCGGTGTTCGGCCGCCGCGGGGCGGCCACGTCGTGCGGGGCCCGCTGGGCAGCTGCTGAGTGAGCGACACGTCTGCGTGCGCAGGGCTCCGGGGCGGCGGCGCTGCCCGCTCGGGGGACGCTGGGCCGCTCTGTGGGGCGGAGGCGGCTCAGGGGGCTGCTTGGTGCACTCCCCTGCTTAGGATGAATGTACTCTTCCATTTCTGGAAACGGGGTGCTTGCCGCCATAGGGCTGGTGCAATAGGATCACCTGCCGTGCTGTGAAATGTGTCACTGGCAGCACATAGATGGCTCTCGTATTCCTCGTTACTTACTAGCCTTGCTGCTCGGGAGTGAGATTGCTCAGTTACGTGAGCAGAAAGACTTCTTAAAGGTTTTATTTCCAGGGGTTAGAGATGGTGCGTGGAGCTTGGCTCAGGAGGAGGACAGCTGCTGAGAAGTCAAAGACCTGGAAGCAGAATGAAGCCCTTGTGCACCTCTCACTTCGTCAACGTGTTCCGAAGCAGCACGGACCATCCATCTCATCGGGTGATATAGAAGAGCCACTCTATGGATGTGTAACAGGGCTCAGGCAATGTAAGCCTGGCTCACCGACTCTCCCTGCGGCTGGAATGTGGTGCAGGGGGTACTTCGGACTTGAGAAACGCTGTTACTCCACGTAACTCCGGGGTGCTGAAGCATCCCTGCCCTATACCAGCTTTGGGGGTAATTCACAATCATGTAACTCGCTTGGAAAACTCAAATGTTTTCACAAAGCTGGGAAGACAGCGCAGGGGACTAAACCCAGTGGGAAACAACATTAAGGATATTGTCATTTTCATGAAGGCCCGAGTTTTCAACACCCTTTGTAATGATTAGGTGTTTAATCTTCTGCCCTCTGAGCCAGTTCAGTAATGACTACCTCTGTGAGGAAACAGGATAAAGTTCTTGCTAGTTAAAGACCTGCAATTAAAATACTTATCACTATTCTTAACCTAGCTGGCTCTATTTATTACGTGTCTAAGTAAACACTATTAAGAAAGTCCTTTATCTGAGCAAGTCACAGCTTGATTGTGGTTAACAACAGTTTTTATTACAGAATTATAACATGTTTAAATTGTCTGGGCACAGCTGTGGTGCACATCAGAAAAAGACAGTCACAGTCTTATCTCTGGATTTCCTTCCCTCTTAAGTTTAATACAGATTTTACCACATCATCTTAATGTGTTCTCTTAACTTCCTTTGTATTTCAGTGATGGGTTCACAGAACAAAAACAAGTGGTAAGAAATGTGAAGTATTTTTACCCATCTTTCTAGAAAGATCTTGCCCCTAAAGTCACCCAGAATGGCTTAATCATTCTACATGTTTCTTTGAAAACCTGTGGTTTCCCACTGCATGAATGTGGTGGTGTGTTAAATCCTGGCAGGAATACTTTAAAAAAATCAGTGTGGCAACTCCAACCGTTCCTTCTAATCTTCATTTTTTCTGTTCTGGATGCCTTCTTAAGAGATTATATTGCTACCTGGGCTGGGCTGGGACACCTTGGCTTAGTTCTGTGAGCCGTGGTGGCTATTTTTGATCCCCAGATAAGAGCTGGAAACCAAGAGGAATTTCAGGAACCCGCCCTAAGGAAATGAAATAATTTAAAAGACCATGTTTATAAGAGTTGTACTTGAAAGAATCTAAACGCTAGAAAGTAGACAAACACTAAATAAATCTGGATTAGGCTGTTTCCAAACCTCTCAAATGCTGTTACAGTGCTGTTAGCTTGACCTGCTAAAGAAATGCCAGAAAAGTTTCTCCTCTGTGACTTTTCCCAGTTTCTTCCTTGCCTGACTGGTTTGCCGAGACAAGAAGTTTGTCCCTGTGCAGTGTAAGAGTTACACAACTGATAAATGGTCTCCAAAAGTCTCTCAGCATTGCTGTGCTGCTTCTGCTGTTCTTTACCTGTGCTTCTCTGTGGTTATTTAGGTGTGAACAGCTTTTATTTTGATCTGATTGACAGCCAGCTGTCGTAGATCCTGATCCATTATTTGGTAGCTCGGATATAGCTAATGTATATAATTGCAGGTGTCAGGGGAGTAATTGCAGCAATATAATTAAAGGAGTGAAAGTTGGGCACTGTGGGTTATCTGTGGGCAAAAATCCTCAGCATGTTTCAAATTTTGAAATCCACACGCAGCTGGTTCATTCACATGGATTTGGTCTGACGAGCAAACACAATAGTAATAATGTTTACATATGACAGTTTCCCATAAAGTGCTTAGTAAGCCCTGAAAAAATGTATGAAAGAAGTTTCTAATTACAGATGTTACAGCTTTGGATGTTCTTGAGTAATAACTTAATTTTACAGGTGATTTTTTTTTTTCCCTGAGAAAATTCAAAGTGTACCTAGGAAGTGAATAAATCATCACTGCATTCACATGCAGTCTCACCTTGTTCTGCTTCCTCATCTTCTGGATAACTTACCCAGTAGGAGGTGAATGCCTTGACTCAGAGTGATGCTGTTCACTTTTACTTTTCAAACACTGCTTATTACAGCCTCTGGAAAGAAGACAGCTCAGGGAAGAGCACAAGGAGAGCCCAGCTTTAAGGACAGCAATTGAACTCTGATGCCAACAGCTCTCATGTCAGAGGCCTATTTTCCATTGATTTTGAAGCTGAAGAGACATCTCTTATCGTGCAGGGACAGGCTACGTCCAGGATGGATTAGGAGGTGGACTGTGTGTGAAGGAATGCAGGGATTTCTGAGTAAATTTGGAGTCACAGAACAATCAATCAGCTCCATTGATCTGAAGTATTTTTAAACCCGGCTTAATGTATGGGATGCACTGACAATTTCGTTTTAAGCTGATACAGCTTGGAAACACTGATGAGGTCAATGCAATGCTTGCTGTCTTATTTCAGGATAGTACCTGCCTGAGTTCCTTTGCACACATTTATTTCAAGTTCTACACGTAGACCTATGAAAAATCATTTAATATCGTGTCTTATAATGAAGGACTGCTGAATTGTTCAGGAATTTCATTTAAAAAAAATTGAAAATGAAGCAACAGTCCCATAACAAAATTCAGATCACCAACAGTCACATAACAAAATTAATTTTGGCCCACTGTGGAGGTTTGGGTTAGGAGAGAGTTAATATTCTTCAGACTTATTGGTCTGGGGCTCAGTTTTTCACTGGTAAAAAATCAACTTATTTCTTAGTCTTTACAAACGGTGTTTTTCATTTTAACTCTCTCTTGGAGTTATCCTTGTAAAATGCTGTTGTGTTTGCATGTGTGTACTGTTTCATAGGATCAAAGTGAAGGAGCCTGTGTCTCAAGCCAAGACCCATTTTTTTTAGCCCTTTCTGTTACAGTGTTGGTTTTTCCTGGAGAGATCGGCTTCTGTAAAGGGCAAAAGCCATTTGAGCTTACACAGAAGTTTATGGCCTCTCTTCCATCTCAAAGTCCTCTTCATTATCGACGAGGGAGAATGGTAAATACACAGCCAAGTGTAAATGTGTCATAGTAGTGACCTATATATTTTAAATAGGCACCATTCATACAGTTGGGTGCCTTTGCTTTTCTGTGGTGTCATAATCTAGAACTGCATCATTCACACATAATGGCAAATAGATTGAGATAGAGTTGTCGTGATAATTAGACTTCTTTATGGGACAAATTGTGTCAGGGTTCAAAGTCACCAAAAGTCAGTCTGTCCTTGTCTTTTTCTTTTTTCCTCCGTTGTGAGAGGAGCGTGTGTGAAAACTGCTCATGTGCAGCTCCTGTTCTTTGGCAAGCAGTCCTAGCAAGGAGTAAATTGCTGAAGTCCTCTGTGGCAAAGTCCGTGTTTATTTCAGTGTTTGCCCTTTGTATTTTTCCATTTTTGATGAAGAAAGGGGAGGAAGTTGAGGAACACAGTCAGGTTTTGTGTAGCAGGTAGGATCATTCACATCAGCAGCTCATCAGTAGCCTTTGCCATTTTTTAATAAATACTACCTACAAACTTACTGCACAGCCAGAATTTTGATTGGTTTGATTAATAAGGTGAATTTTTCTGGGTAATTTCTGTTATTAGGATTCACATTCACTGTTACATTGTCCTCTCACCAGAGTCTACAAAACCTTTTTACTGTCTGAGGACATTCCTGTACTGGAACACACCACCTTTTCATTTCTTAGACAGCACAGCCTTTGTGTTACAGTTTGTAAACAGGGCCCTTTATCAGGGAGAAGTCTGACAACATTTTTCTTTGAAATCTCAGATCAACAAATCCTCTTTCTCCGGTTTTGCAGGTACTCAGAGAATGGACGGGCCACTTAGGAGGCTGAGCAAAGCCTTTGTTAAAGGCAGCAAGGAACCCTATCTCATTCCCAGTGACATTGCTGTGGAGATGCACAAGAGGAACACCAAATTCCAAACTTGCAGCAGGTACTTCAGGAACAAAGGATAAACTCTGACAATGGCATGAGGAAAAATGAGGGAAGAAGGCACTTGCTAGAAGGGCATCAAAGAGTTTCCAGCATCTAAAGTTTATGTGCAGATACGAATTCTGTAAAGACTAATGACAAGGTCCCTGGACAATAACTTGTGTAGTGTAGCACATAAAAGTTCTGACAGTGCATTTACAGAGTTTATTTTCACACATTTCACTTCAGCTTTGGTCTGCCAAACTCCACTAGGTAGTAAAAACCAGGGTTTTGTCAGCTGACAGGTTTGATGGCCTTGTTCTTAAACATTTAATTTAAAATGTTTTTAGTATTAATTAAGTTGTTTGTTTAGACATTTCTGTTCACTTAATCATAAAGAAATGGCCATCATGCCATTTTCAGAATTTTTGAAGACAATTAAAGCAACTAACATCTAAGATCAGCTATAATTAAAGCAACTAACATATAAGATCAGCTATAACAGCGTTCTGTGCTCACAGAAAAGCACACACCAGGATTTATGTTTAATTTGACATGCCATCTATAAAAGCAATCAACCCTATGGAAACCTTACAATGATTCTGGCACTATACAGCTGAAATTTATGGCCATCTAACCTAAAGCTTGTTAAAGAATAAGCACCACAGGCCTCTATAATAAAGTCTCATAACATACAGGCATGGTGGTTCCAAACCATTTTTCTAGCACCAAACCACCCCCTCTGTCAGCCATAAACTGCTCCCTAAAATGACATCATCTGAATACACGTAGTCATTCTAATTTTAGTGTTTCTGATTTCTTTTCAAAAGTATGGATGCTTCCCAAAAGTGTGAATCAGCTCAGACCAACTCCTAGCAAAAAGTTTACAAGATCCAGACCTTGTCAGAGTCCTCACTTTCAGTTTCTCAAGGGAAGGTGCAAATTGAAGTAGGCTACAAACAAGTGTAAACTGTTGATAGCATGAAAGGACGCGTTGTCCTGCCTGCCAAATCTGTGTTCTGTTTCAGCAGTGGCTGAGACAATAGCTGATTTTTCTCTGCAGGTCTCACATTGTCTGGGACTTGATCCTAAAATAATGTCAGGAGAAGGTAGGTGAGGTTGACCCAGGTATGTTAACAACTGCTAATTCACTGCAAGCAATGCCACTGGTTCTGAGCAAAGCTCCGGTTTGTCCTTTCAGTGCTTGACACTGGAAAATAGTGCTGTTGACATAGGTGTCACCAAATTCCTCAAGACATTCAGAACTGGACTTATAGTTCTTCTAGTGTTAAAACCTCTGGGGGGAAAAATTAAGTCCAACTTTTTCTGGGGGGGAGTACTTCCCATGGGAGCTGGTGTATATAAACCTTATTTGAGAAGAGACAACCATGTCCTTTTGGGAGTAATCTAGATCCTGTGATGAGAGGAGTGTAATTATGTGCATATAATAAATACATTAAGTATTTAATATTTAAATATTTGAATATTTGAAGGACAACTGGAAAGAAGAAGGAGAACATAATTTTTTTGTTTTGTTTTCTTGACTGTATATGTTAGTCTGAGAATATTCGAGGCTATATTCAGAGTTTCTAATTCACAAGTGAGGTACACTAAATACCTTGCAGATCACTGGTTATTAAAACCTTTTTGCAAGTAAGTAAATAATACTAAGAAATTAAAATAGGAGCCCTTGTCCTGTGTACTGCACTCACCTAGCAGGCTTGTGTGTGACTAATGAAAAAACAAGACACTGGAAAAACAAGCTTAGTGTGTGTTTATCCATCTGTTCTCTCTGTACCCCTATGTCTTCCTTTTGATTTTGAATAATGACCAAGACTAGGCTGAAACTGAGTGAGAAATCCATGTTCCAAAGAGGCAATGCAATATTTTAATTTAACAATCAGATTGTTAAAATTGGAAGCTGGACAGACATTAGGCAGAAACAGCCTGGAGAGAGTCAGAGAGGTTGTCTTTAACTCAGGTAAGGATTTGGGAACTTTGCTGGGAAAATCTGAGTTTGATGCAGACTTGAAGTACTCTCAAAGCCTGAACTTTTCCTCCAATGGTAACAGCAACCATGTACTTGTAGTAATTTGTGCTGAAAAGGGATTCAGGTATGCAGAGGTACATAGGAGAGCTCAGACACAGCACAAAGCCTGTGCAGGACTTTGAGATGTTGAAAGTCAGAGTAACCTGTTTCCTCTATTCCAGTGCTGTTCGTGACTGCAAAGAGGTGAAAAGTAGCCCAAAACAACACGAGTTTGTCGCCAGTGGTGCAGATACACTGCCAGTCCAACATCTTTACTGCAGAGGGATGTTACAGCTTTGTTGTGTGTGAGTTAATTTCTGTACAGACCATAAAGGTACAAAATATGTACACCAGTGTGATGAAAGGGATATTGGTACTCTCTGGAGATCATGATTTTCCCTACTTGAAGAACCATTATGCTATAGTAGACTCATTCCACAAAGTAATTGTCAGGGAGATTTTCAAAAATTTTTTCTGTATTCTTTATTTGTGACCATCATAAAGTAATTAAAACTCAATTAATATATAGAAGAAAATAAAGCAATGTAAGGCTGTGATTCTGCAGTAAGTCATATAAAATTTGTGAATGTGGGATTTCTTGGCAGTTGAAATTTGATCTTTATTGGTGTGAGCACACGACTGCATTTTTACCAAATGAGCCAGAGCATATGTTACATTGTTTATTCAGGGTTTATGCCAGCTTTCTGTCAGTTGAGCTGGATAAATTATGCTTGATCCAGCACAAAGTTAGAGTGGTCCAAACAGACAGTGTCTCATCTGATAGGACCTCTCCTGGGACAAAATTATTTCTTGAAGCTATTTACAATCACACAGAATGATAACCTACCACTCTAATATACTATAAACTTTGCATAAACCTTAGAAAAATCTGTTTCAAGTCAAAGCATGTCTATAGCTGATTAGCTGTAAGTAGACTGACAATTTTTTTCCTCAGAGGGAAAGAAGGGGAAAATCACAAATTCACATTATATTTTACACCTTAGGCAAGTACAGAAATGTTCCAGAATATGATTTGTATAGAAATTTTGAGTGTACTCATGTGTAAATGTAAATAATGAGGTGGGGGAAAAATGAGTCACTGTGATAGTTAGAAACATAATTCTTGAAATTATTTTGTTAGGTTTGGGCCCATGTTGTGAAAGAAAAAGGATTTGATATGTGTCCCACCATGTTTCATCTTTTAAATATGTAGCTTCCATGTCCTATTATGAATCCTTGGCATTTCATTCTGAAGCTGAATTGTCAGGACAGTAGTTATGGAAAGTAAAAATAGCAAACCAGAACATTGTAGAGTGAGCCCAATGAATTTTGAGATCTCCTAAGCTGGAGGGCTGAATCCATCAATAAGTGTATGCAGGTTTTACCAATTTGGATATAAAATTGGCTGAGGTCCTGTAAGATCTTGTTGGGATTTTGTTAATTTTCATTTAAATTTCATTAGAACTTATTAACTTATTTTTGTCACTGCACCATTGTCAGTCTTTGGCCAGGAGTTGTGACTGACTGCAGTGCAACATTCAATGACAGCACTCCTTAGCATTGTTCAGACCACCCTGGCTACCTTTTTCTGTACTGCAGCCTTTACTGGGCTGGAACAGCAGTTTTCTGGGTGCTTGCTAGACCAGCCTATGGAACTGATGGGTTTTTTTTTTTGTTTTTTTTTTTTTTTTTCCTTCAAACTACCCAGTTTATGAAAACAATTGGATGTGAGAACTTACAGCAGACCTGGCAAAAGGGTATGATGACAGTGAGGAATAAACTGAAAGAAGTATTATCCCTGACAAACTTGAGGTAAGAGCATACCTGTACCTCCTTCCCAGTAGGAAAAGATATCCTGAAGTAGATGCACTCATATGGATCAAGAACACTTGAAAAGTACAGCATGCACTGGGAGCTATATGTCAGATTTGTTCTTGTATGACTACATCTATACCAGTGGTGCTGGTATAATTGTTAATAAAATTTCCTCCTAACTGAGAGAGTGATGCTAGTAAAACTTTTACAGGTACAACACCCCTAAAAATTGGAATCAGTAATCAATAAATAACGTACCCATCTACTGTAAACATTGCACACCTCATTTAAACAGGAATTCCCATTATGCAGGTCTGAGTTTCTAGTGCTGTTATTCTACTAAGCTAGCGCTGTGGGAGAATGCAGAAGTTGCCTTTTAGAAGTTGAAGAGCCATTTTACCTCCCTGCATACATTTTGGTGAACTTTCCAAAATCAGTCTTAGCACAACTGAAGCATCTTTAGCATTCTTCCACTACTACTACTTCTACCACTATTACTTCTTAAAAGCTTGTGTTTGTTCTCCAAATGGGACCAGACTGTACTGAGAGATTGGTATTTCTAACCCAGTTTGCTGTGCTGGAATAACCTGGCAGTACACCACAATTCAACTCCTACAAAGGACTCCCATCTCTCACTTCTGACACAGGCTTGGACTCCAGACCATTCTGATGTAATCTGCGCCAGCAGTGCCATTTTAGCTGCAATCACTTTACATTAAATGCAAGCACTAAAGATGTACAAGAACTGTAAACATCCTTTGGGGTCGAATTTTGCAAAAAGCTCATCAACAGAAAACACTTCCAAGCGATAGCTGGTGAAATATACCAAGGTAAGGGCTGATGATACATAGCAGTTTGCTGCATATGAGATACTCAACCCAAAAAGTGATTTATATATTTGACTTCTACCTGCAATAGAAACACCTGCTGTGCTGTTTGTGAGTCCAGTGCCCTCGGGATGGAATGGATCCAGCTGCTGAGCTGCAGGCCTTATAGGGGCACTCTGTTAGACAGGCTGCTGTGGATGCTCCAAGTCTCAGGACTGAGCACAAATCCTCAAGTAAAGGAACTGCTGAAGATTATTGAGTATGGCTGGCCCAGATACTCCAAGAGGATCCAATCTCTTTGAATGATAGGGCCTGCTAATTTGGGGTAAACCAGGTGGGAATCAGAGTCATGAAATAAGAAACTCCATACATGGGATTTCTCCTGGTGCATTTTCCTGTAAAATATGGCAAATTTGTGTAACATCACACTCTAGGAGTTGAAATTTTCCTCTGCCTCTTTGGTGCCCTTCCTATAAATGCCATGCTGACCTCCTAAGTGTTCTTGCTCTTTGCATAGAAAAGGCAAGAGTACAAAGAGGACTAGAGTTCAAACTTTTTGAGGCCCCTTGTGAACTGAGCTTGGTCACAGGCCCTGGTGCAACATTGCATTAGAGCAGAAGATGTGAAGATATCCAAAAGGAAAACTCACACATGCTGGGCCTTTATCAGAAATCAAAATATAGGATATTTTAAAAATAGGTTGACAGTTTACTCTTCCATTTTGGACATGGGCAATATGGGAGAGAATAGTGGGAAGTGACTGAGGAATATACCAAGGGATTTTTGGTACGCTTTTAACATGTCATGTGTGCAGGTTTTGTATAGGTCTAATTAGTCCTTTTTAGATAGAAATCTGTAAAAACCCCATAGCTCTCACATTGCACTAGGAGGAAAAATGCACAGAAACATTTTACACAATTTCTAATTATATACAATTATTATAATTGCTATGCTGTCAACTCCCAGTGTGCTTAGATCTCATTGCACAGCAGTGATAATGACACACCTAACTTAGGCTTTGCCCTCAGTTGATAGAAAAGGAATTCCCCCAAACAAAAAGTGCTTGGAAAGGCTCTAATGCAAGGCAAAACCACACTCTGATTTCCTGGGTAGATCTCTTAAAGTCTTCCAGCCTTATAGAAAATAAAAACATTGTTCTTATAAAGAAGTATTTATTTTACTTCTTTTTTTTTTGTAGGCACACAGTTTGTGGTGGTTGGGAGTGGGGCAGCTGAGCCTCATCCCCAGTGGGCACAGCTGTGAGGAGCAGGGAGCAGCACTGACAGCAATGAGCCATGGAGTGCCCAGGGGCACTGACCAACCACCAAAGGGAGCAGAGGGCACACAGGGGCAGGGCATCAGCATCAGGGGTGTAAAAGGTTGGGCTGAAGGGCAAGAAGAGCAGATGCTTGCAGACTTCTGAAGTGGTAGGATGTTGTTCTGTTTGGGTAGACATCAGAAGCCTCCTGGTGAGGTATGGTGTTACTGTGTATGGGTAAATGCTTAAAGCCTTCTGATACTATATGGTGATATTCTTTGTATCATGGCTGTCTCAACTGCAACATTTATTTTTTTGTTTTGGAAAGATAAGTTAAGGCCTTTTACCTGTCCTTATCTGTCTCAGTGTTTCTTGGATTGCACTTAAGCTTCCCTAATGTCAAGGCTTCCCATAGGCTCTCTACTCTTATAGGAGGTACTAGAAAAGAGTTGGAGCATTTCCTGTGCTGCAAACAAGCAACAAAGCTGCTGTTTCCCTCACTGCTCTGATGCAACTACTAGCAGTATCAGAGCTATAGGTGTTTCCTTAATTTCCAGAGCATTTGCAATGAGAGGTGGGAAAAGGCATGTGATCTCTGTTATCAGGAAAGAGGCTCAAAACCTTTGTTACTGTCGAAACTGAAATTGAACAGAACTCTTCACCTTTCTGGTATTGCTTCTAAACAGAGCTTCTCCAAGCCACCTGTTGCTATCAAGTGCTTACCTGTCATAGTTTAGTAGGGAATTAAAGTTAAATATTAGGGGATTTTTTTGGGTAACCTTAAGACCTTGAGAAAATGAATAAGTGATAAAAAGGATAGACTGAGGCTTTGCTTTTTTTGACCACTTTTTGGGATTGTCCCTGAGCTATTACCCAGTTGAATTCCTTAGAGCCTCATCAGTCATGCACATGCACTCCCTGGTGACAGAATTGCAGAATAATTTAATTAGAAGGGATCCTGGAGGTTACTTGGTCTAGCTCAGACCAAAGCAGGGCCACACATTGACTGGGGCTTTATCCTGTGGAGTTTTGAAGGATGGAGAGTCAAGAGACACCTTTGGACAACCTATTGGACTATCTTTATTTTCATTTTTTTTTTCCACAGTAGCTGTTCTGTCTGTCTTACAATCCATTTGTGCTACTATCTAATCTATGACCAAGACCATTTTAGGAAGTAATTTTATGTCTTCAGAATCTGCTGCACTTGTCTGTTCTTCAGGTCTTGGACTTTGATGTTCATGGAGAACAACTGGCAAGAAATCTTGAGTCAGGACACCACAGAGTTATCTTGGGAATCCTTCTGGATTTTAAAACCAGAGAGGATTTTGTGCAGTGCTTTGGATGACGTTTTAGTATAACTGCCATTGAACAGCTGAGCTGAGGAATACCTTTTGCTAAGGACAGTCAAAAGGGTCAAGGTTTGCATTTCAGTGCAACCCAAATTTGATTTGTCTTACTTTTGTTTTCCTTTAGGCTGGTGATTTGCAGTCAGGTGCTAGGAACACTGCTGCTTCTCCAGTCGCTGCTCTGCTCCCAGAAAAGCAGGTAAATTCCCTCACAAACACTGGTAAAGGATTACTGCTGCCTCAACTTACTGCAGTACCTAAAGCTGTGGACCATAGCCCTGTAACTGGCCAGTGCACGCACATGCAGGTAAGCAATGCCAAGATGGACAGCAGTGAATGTATTGTTCCCTGCACACTTTTGCCAGCAGCAGCCTGTTTCCAGGCATTGCCAGGACCCAGCTCAACTGCCAGCTGCTTGTTCCTGAAACCCTTTCAGCTGTGCCAACACAGCTGTATGTGTTTGTGTTTGGAAACTGAATTATGAGACTGGTTCAGGTTACACTGACTAACAATGCTTTTTTAAAAAAAAATTTCTCTCATAACTGTTAAATTCCCTGGGCCTGATTCACAGGGTGCCCTTACAGATGGTTGTGTTGATAAAAGTCATATGGCCCTTGAGAGAACAGGACAGGTAGCAAGGAAGGAAAAATTTGTTGGAAGTCCCTTAAGTAAATCCTACTGCCAAAGGCAATGTCTGTCCAAACTTACAGCCTTGTGGTGCTGCTACTGACAGCTGAGCTATTGCTGTTGTCTCCATCTTAGTCAGCCTCTGCAATGCTGTCACATCCAGGTACTCCTAACAATTTGCTCATCAACAGTGGCAAGCTAAAGGTTAAATTTAAAGAATGTAGTGAAAAGGGATGCCTCATAAACTTGTGAAGTTTTTTTAAAAGGAATTCCTGGCTCTTTACAAGCACAGTGCTGCTGAATTTGCAGAGCACTGCTCCTTGCAGTTGTGGAATAGAATCTGAATTAGGAGTGTGTTTAAAACTGAGGTCCTCATTTAAATTTTTATGTCAATTTTAGTCTTCCACTGATGTCACACAAGTGTACAGCAGCAATAATTTTACTGAAATCACAGACATTGCTGTGTCCCTTGTGAAGTAATTTTTACCTGTGTAAAATGCACATGAAGTGTTACTAAATCAAGTCAGCATTTTTTATCATCTTGACACCCATGTTGCAGTGATGTAAATTGTCGCAATATGAGGCATCAGTGAATAAAATTGCCCTAGAATAAAAGTCTCGTGTCAGAATTTGATCCCATATAAGTGTTTAGTACTGTTGTTTTAATGGAACATTACAAAATTGAAAAATCATTAGTAGTCCTGCCAATGCTTTAGCATTTAAAAGGTCCTATTTTCTATTTCCCCGTAGTCCCTTTATGCCACTCCATTAGTTTAAAAAGGCTATAAAGAGAGCACATTGAGCCACTTGGGAATATTTTCATTTCTGTGTTACTCTTGCCTTTGGCATAGTAGATATGTTAGGTTGTGACTGAGGAGAAAGGGTCATGGCTGGCCCGCCCCCTTGTTCCAGCTATTCTTGGCTGCTGGAACAGCTCCTGGGGGCCCCGGGCTGCCAATTGTACTAAAATTGCTGGTAGCCTTAAGACTATTCAAGGAGTAATTAGCTTCCAAATGTGGGTAATTGTGACAGAGTCTAGCTAATACTGCTTTTGTCTAACCGACTCATTAAAGGCTGCACATATGAGAAGAAGAGGAAAAAACACTCCTCTTTTAAGGAACGGAATTATTAAGAAAGAAAACTTTTTTTTTTTAATACTAGATCAACTTTTGTCTCTTCTTGCAGAATCCTAGAAGTTGCTGGCAATTAATCTTGGAAAATGGAGCACAACTAGAGTTCTTAGATTAAGTGTTTTGTTATGGCACCCTATCATACTCTTCTTTGATTTAATTAAAAAAAAAAATTTAAAAGCATTGTTCAAAAAGAAATTTAAATATTATTCTTGCCTATGAAAAATCAGCAGTTCAAATTGTGCTATCAGACATAATTTGAGTTTAAAAAAGCCCAGCTGGAGATACGTTATTGTGGGTACCTATGATCTGTTTCTCCCTCTGTACAAAATGGGATGGGGAAGGGGAATAATCACCTGCTGGTCTGGCAAGAGTACAGCCCTCCATGCATGGAGAGCTGTGTTTGCTGTAATTCAGACCTGTGCTCCTCCCCTCTGCTGCTCCTGCAATCAGCTGTGAATAGTTCCATTCCAGCCCATTTATGTAGTGTGTGTCTTCAGTGGCACTTCGATTAATGCAATCATAAAATCACATCTCAGCGAAATTTTCTATGCCTTTAGCTGTGCTGCAGGCAATTGCAGGTTTCTGAGCTGTAGGAGTTCCATCTATAGCTGATTATATTTACTCTTTCTCTACTCTGAAGTAGATCACAGTTAAAAGTGAACAAGCAGAATGAGATCCTTGCAAGAGCAGCAGACTGAAAAATCAAATAGTTCCCTTTCCTTACTCCTGCCCAGCTGAAACAAATTATTTTTGAAGACACTTGCTTGTGTTCTGAGATGCTGCAGTGTCACTAATACCCTCTCAGCCAGCACTTCGCAGCCACCTGGCCACGCTGAACATTTTATTTCTTTCTCTTTGACCTGCCAATACATTTCTCAGATACAGCAAACAACTTGCAGTGTCCTGCCTTGTGTACTGACCCACATATGCAGACATCCTGCAGAGTTCAAACCAGACTGCATTCCAGACATTTTGAAGGTGGGAATACAAGTTTTGCTCTATTTTATGGCCAGCTTCAAAGAGCAGTTGATACAGCCTTGTCTCCCTGTTTAAATACCTTCCTACTTCTGAAAGTGGATTAGAAATACCCATATTGCAACTGCTCTTCATGATCCAGAAAAAAGAAAACCACGCTCTGTGACTCACGGCAGATTCCAACTAGAATGGGCAGTTAATGATTGTCTTGCTGGGGATCAGCAGAGTTTGTGGCTGATACTTGCTCTTTCCTTCTGTAGTCTCTCTATTGATTGGCACTTGGGAGCTCATCTGAGTGAGATGTTCTGCCTTGGTGTGAGAGCTCCTGTGGATATGGGAGGACATGGCAGCTCTTTGACTGAAAATTCAGCTGACTGAATGTCAACTCACGAGAAAGCTCTTTGGTAAAGAGCAGCAGAGATACAGGACAGTCCAATCTGAAAGTCTTCCGATGGCTTTTGAGGCTAAGGATGAAAGTTTTGTGTATGATGTCTGTGGAAAGATGTCAGAAGGCCCATGACATGGGGTTTCAAGCAGTCTCCTTGCTTACAGCCTTTGTAACAGCAATTCTCTTTCCCTTGGTATTAACAATTGCAAGCATCTTGAGAATGAAAGGCAATCATTGCAGCCCATTGGAAGGGAAAAAAGTAAAAATGAGGTTCTGTAGCTTCATCACTCTTGTACAATGCCGGTAAGAGGAACCCAAAAATAGGAGCAGTGATGTCTGTACCTTTTCAAAAAGTCTGACAGCTGATTGTTGCAAGATGTGGAATATGTAAATTTTTTTTTAAAGAAAGGGTGTTCTTATATGTTTGATCTTTGTATACTGTCATGCCTAAACAGCAAGAAAGGAGATTTAATCTGTGAAGAAGGTAGCACCTAACGAGATCTAAGTGATGCCCAGGTGTTAGAAAGACAAATTACCTGTTGAAGAATTGCCTTGTTAAGATTTAGGGCTGGACATGCTTTAATGATGTCAGACTTAATGAGAGGTTTACCAAGCCTGGGAAGAAGGAAGTATCAGTCATAGAGGACACAAAGAATGCAGAATTCAGGGTATATGAGGATGCTTGGCAGAACCCCCAAGATGAGAAAGAAACTAATAAAGCCAGGTGAGAAATTGTGCTGCAATCAGCTCCAAGTGGGTAAAAGGTAATTCTGGCAGGGGTAGATCTGTGGCCACCAACCCAAGAAACACACTGACCCAAAAGAAGAGAGTGAGCACGCAGACTAATTGGCATTAGAAGTGAGACAATCATTAACCAGTAGGTGATAGACTACTAAATAAAAAGAGCACTATATAACTTGTATGAACCAATGAACACTCATCCCCTTGCTTGCTGAAATGTGTAAATAGTAAAAAAGTTTTGGTAGTTGGTGTGCTTTGTTTGTGGAATGTCACTGAGCACCCAGGCTTGTGCAACTCTGAAATAAATAATCAACACCTCTTTTGAGTATGTAATTATTGGCTTGTTGCACACTGGGTAATGAATCCAATTTGTGTGGATGACAATATAAGTTACATTTTAGAAATACCTGTCATTGTTTGTCATTATCCACATAACTTAGTGGAGATAAAAACTGGGGCTTCTGTATGAGTGCTACCTTGCAGTAGGAACTGCAGAATTGATGAGGTAAATGAGTGTGAAGTAAATTAAATTAATAATATAATACTTGATAAAGCAAATTAAATTTGCAGGTTCCACCTGGATGTATGAAAAAACTCCAGACTTCTAAAATTTTACAGAAAAAAATCTGTGATTTGAGTTGGGGTTTTTGTTTTGATTTTAATTGACAGTAATTAGCAGCTCACATGTGAGAAAGCTAAATCTTTTTTTCCCCACCCTGTTCATTTGTAGAGCTGTGTTTCCCTTACCTATAGTTGGTCATCGTGTTATGAGGATGAGTTCCTTCTTTTTTTCTTTTTACATAAAAGGATTAGTGTACTGCTTTCTGTCTTGCCCAATGAGCTTGGAATTCTGTTTTCCCTTCAAGTACTACCAGAGCCTGACCATTCCCTTTGCTCCAGCCCTCATCCAAGAGCAAAATGTTAGCCTGATGATCAGAGCACACCTCAGAGAGGTCTGGCTTTAACAGTATTTGGCCAAGGAAGAAATTAGTCCAAATTTCCTTCCTCTGACCAAGGCTTAACACCATTTTGTAAATTGGAATGTTATCACCATGAGCAGATCCTTACAAACAGAGATAGAGGACAGGACAGCTGCTTTCCATGACTGTGCAAACAGATTGCCTTGTGAGACCACAGGTACAGGCTCTAGGTATTTTGAGAGAGAAGTGTTTCTCTATTTTTAGATGAAATAGCATTGCCACTCCAGTTTATCTAAGTGGTCTGGCTACAGAATGCTGCTATATTTAGAAGTCACTTAATGCAAGAACAGCATCTTACAAAAAAAGGTCACAGTACACTTATCTGTTCTCTTAGTACTGAGGTTTACAATTTATGCTAAACCACTCTGTTCCTCTTTAATTACCATACATTTGAACATACATTTTGCCTATGTAATTGTGGCCTGCATTTCCATCGGTATTTGTCTCAAATGTACTTATAAAGACCATTCCACTGTTTTTCAGTCCTCATTAGCTCTGAGCTCATCCAGAGGCTCTGAATGGCAGAAAAGGAAATGCATCTATGAAATTAGAATGCATATTGGTACATACCAATGCATATTGGCATGTTAAATTAGTACCTTGCAGTGTCCTTCCCACTTTTCAAAGAATCCATTCCCTTATTAGGGTTGGATTGGCTGCCTAATGAGGGTGGATTTATGGCATGCAATCTGCACATCAGACTTGCATTTCTAAGGGGAAATACACTGTGTAACGCATTTCTACATCTGATTTTTTTGAGTTTAGATAAAGAACCAATTCATAAAAAGACATACCTCATTGTAAAGCAGTGAGGATCAAAGTCCGGCATGGATAGAAGGGACATAGGACAAGGAGTCACTGAAAACAGCAAAACAAGGGTAGGGCTGCCGTGGATCAGGACCTGCTTTGTTGTGGCTGTGAACTGAATTGGTCAACTCTGGATACATATTACCTAGTGGACAGACAAATCTGTTCTCACCAACTTCTGGCTTTGGAATTTGATTATGCATCAAATGCATAAGGAGCTGTTCTCCAGGATAGAAGGCTTATAAATTTTTCATCTGTTTTTCAGGAGTTGCACATTTTGTTTTTCCTTTCAAATTTTTTTTCTTCACATTTGCATGGGAATTTGCTTTCAATGAGAAAAACCTATGTGTGTGTATGGTATCAGAAATTGAAGTCTGAACTGTGTAGAAATGTGTTACAGAATGCATGGAAACATGTCCTGGTAGTCTTTATACCTTTAAAAAGCTAATCTGAAGTGTCAGGAGATAAGAAACACCTATCAGCATGAGTGTATGTAAGCACTTTGGATTTTCAGAAAATGATTTGGCATGAGGTTTAGACATTTCAGATGTCGGGGTTGAGCACTGTGAGCACTCTGTTTCTCAGAATGGCATGCATGAATGGCCAAAGAGAAATCAAAGCCAAATCTCTATATTTTAAGAGGATGCTACTAATTATTTTGTGTGTGTGTCAAAGAAAGTAAACAATGTTAATTAATTGAGGGGAATTCATATTTAATATCATATGTTGTCCACACTTGCAGTGTTCCAAGCTGTGCTTAGCCTGTGCTGTGACTTAATATACGCAGTGGCATTGCACAGAACAGGTGGGAATCCACAGGCCTCAACACAGAAAAACCAGGCAGCCTTGGCAACAGTTCTCCTGATATTTGTCATTTGGCTGTAACAGGACAGATTTGCTATTACACTTTCAGGTGTACAGTAACAGGAACTGATTGGTTACTAATTTGAATGATTTTAGTGGTGCATCCAATGCAAATAAACCAATTTACCAGACAATCTGTCAGTAGAAAGATTCCGAGCTTTGCATCAGTTTTGTCATTGGTGAACCTAACAGCTAATTGCCTGACAGAACTCTGCATAAAAGCAACATTATAGGTATAGATACTTCATATTTCCTAACTGGAGTAGATTGAAATAATTGTTATAGCAGTAAAATAATGTAATTATTCTTAAATTCCTTGGTTTTAACATTTTAGAGAAGTATTTTCTTCATAGGAATAAACAGTTTGGTATTCAGTGGTTACACAGAATAAGAAATGGCTGAGATTTTCTGTCCGAAGGAGGACCACTGCCAAACTTAGCTTGTGTCTCTAAGCAACTTGAATTGCAACATGTAATTTAGAAGCACTTTAAAAATCTAATTCATGTGAGCCAGTCCCCCATTACATACCCAGTATCATGTGTGTGCCAGGGGCTTGATAGACCAGTAAGGCAGATGATTCACTTGATTTGCTTATGTAGGTGGTTAAATTAGTGATACCACTGCTTCCACAGGCTCTGCCTAAATATCCCTGTGTCATATTCGAATGCTGCCCCACCCATTTTACTGTCCTAGCTTGGAGCTGGCAGCTCCTAGTGACACCTACCCTGGAAGGAAGTCTGTGACCTAATCTCTGTACAGTGGAAGATTCCCAGTGCAGTAGCTTAGTAAAGACTTTTCAAATCAACACTGGTTTGGGAGGATTCCTGCTTGATTGGTCTGGTGTGGTTAAAAGTGGACCAGCACCTAGTTCCAGAACAAGGTCAAGAAGTTAAAGGAGGTCAGAACAAGCCAAGAATAGCAAGCTATGCTCAGGGGCTTCGCAGGGGAAAGCATTCCTGGCTGAGGGATGATGTTTCCTGGGAAGATTTTAGCAGGGAAGCACACACCTGTGACATGACACTCTGTAGTAGGGAGAACAGGGAAGGGATCATGGTACAGGAGAACCTGATTTGTCACAATTTTGCTTTTAGGCAATGATATATGTCAGGCAGCTCTGGAGTTTCCAGCCCCATTCCTAGTCTCTGACTCAGGCATCCAGTATTCCTGTAGCCTGACTTCATTCCTGCAAGATTGCTGTTTCTCTAATTGTCAGGAGGGGTAGGGTGAGAAATGGGGTGGGTGAGAGAGGAGCCTTCAGTCTGCAGTGCCAACTGTGGGGCTTTTATGCCAGATGGTATTCCCCCATCTGAGGTCAGGACAGCATATGGCATTCAGGAGTCCTGGTATGCCAGGGACACACTGCATGCATTTTGTGTCCAGTGATGGGCACCATGATTATTATAAGTGTGAGAAGTGTCATTCCATCCTGTTCCGTGATTTGTGTGGTCCTTGTAGGCAATTAATTAATGGATGTCAGCTCCTGACTTAGAATGGTGTTAAAGTGCAAGCTTAACTTTAAGTGTGGCTGCTCATTTAGGTTCTTGGGGGCCTGAGAGTGGCTTTGTTTGCTTTTCTGAAAAATAAAGGTATTGGAAGAATATGGTAAAAAGCAGCAAAACCAGTGAGCTCCAGAAAGATTTTCCTGCAGGTGTTTTGTTATCCACAGAATTACAGTTAAACACAGTGAAGAGGTGAATTAGGCTGGGAAGGGATTGTTAGTTGACAAATGTCTGCAGTCTCCTTTCATGCCTTGTTCCAGAAGAGGACTGAAAGCAATAGACAGCAGCACTGAACCTGACCCAGCCTTCTTTGGCTGTGCTTTTTTCTCACTGTCTCTCATTCATCCTGGCTATAATAGGTACCCAGTAAGACTATCCCATGCAATTAAAGAGTCAGAGGACATTCACTCACTACACAGACTTTGCATATGACCTTCACAACACAAAGCCTGGAGAAATCCAGGCATGAGGAGTTAGGTTTGGTGCCATTCTGAATTGTTCAGGACAGAATAGGGTGAGGGCAGACAGACAAAATGACAAAACCACATGATCCCCTTTTAGATCCTGTAACTGAGTGTATCTGCAGAGGGGGGTGAAGGGCCATGCTTGTCATTGTCCCTGACCACAGATTGACAGCTGCAGGTATGGGGGGATTTATGTAACAGCTCTTCTTGTCCTGAGCTCATACATCTATACTTTCATTCCCCAGCTTCACTTAGTTCTCCCCACAGCAGCCCTGTTTGCTTCCTTGGAGGTGAATTTACTGAGTTTTCCTGCTACAACTGATAGCTGGTATGATTTCCTAAAACAACTGCTACTGCTCTTACCTGCACAACAGAAAGACACAGTGAATAGAATTACATTTGTATTTTATCGCTGTTGTGTACACTGAAGTGGTAACTGGTCTAGAAAAGTGCATTAAATTAATTGTAATATAAGTAGAATATATAATGTTAATAATAATATAAGTTAACGATAATATACACAGAATACTCAGGAGTAATTTTAACACTGGCAATAAAAAAAGGAAATAAAGTTTTTATATTCATGGGTGACTATACTCTTGATGTAGGGTTTGTTTTACACTTACCATGCGGAGTAGTAGGTTTCTATTCCAGAAAATGGTAAGGGAGCTTAAGCAAATTCTGTTCTATCTTATTCTTAAAGAATATGAGTATTTTAAAATAGCATAAATTTAAAAAAAATTTAAGCAGTATTTTAAATAACTATGATCTGCTTCTGTTTGCAAACTGAGCTATCAAAAAAACCCCTAGCTTCTTTTCAGTACAATTTTTAGTGCTTTAACCCTAAAACTTTTAGGCCATATAATTGCATTTGGAACTGACCTGTATGTTCTACAAACCAATTTTCTTATCACTGTGGTTCATTTCAAAAACTTAGTTGTTCTTAAACTGTGTTGAAAAACAAGTACTTGACTGAAAGGAGAAACTAAAATTTCTGCTTGTACCTCACTTTTTAGGCTCAAACCCTCTTTTGCAGAATGCTTCTCCTGGCCAGAAGGGAAATTTCTTGCCAGTTGCTCACTTAATTGTGCATCTTGTCTACAGTCAAAAGGTTTCACTGGTTCCATAAGTCCATCCAGTGGCTGCATATGGGAATTGCATATTTTCAAGGATAAATGCCAGTTTTGTACAATTCAGTTTATTAAGTGTAGTTAATGCTATTAGTGGCAATAAACGTAAATTGACATGTAGAATTGGAGTACTCCCAGCCTTTGCTAATAAGTAGATATGTATCTGTAATGGACCCTTTGAGTAATACCAGAAGTTGGTTTGTTATTCCAGCAGCAGGAAAAAGAGAAAAAGTTTGATTATTTATTAGTATTTAAATTAATTACCTACTAGAACAAGGAACAGAAACCTGCTGAGTGAAATGTTTTAGCTTATATTCATTGTGAACATGAGACAGCTGAGGACATTGTGAATGTCCTCTTGTGAGTTGTCCTCTTAGATCTCATGCTTATGTTTATACCCAAGCAAATCTCCATGAAGTTACAGCTTTTGGTTATTAAATATGTTTTTTGTCAAATGGTATAAGGTACTACAAAAAGTAGTTAAAAATCTGAATGTGAAGAGGACAAGATCTGAGCAGTGTGTTCCAGAAGTCATATTGAGAATTTATGCACAAACTATTTCCAAAAAATCCTGCTTAAGTTCAGTATCCAGTCTTGATGGGTCATCAGATTAAATTAGGCCAGCTGATTGTTTGAGAATCTGTGATTAGTTGCAGCATTTTCCCTTCATGATGACAGCAATTTGAGCCTTAGTGCCTTGAACCCTAATTCTAACATCACTCGCATTATTGCTACCACTGTTGGGGTTGTAAGTGTGGAGAATATCAATGGAATACTTTTACCAGTTAGAAAAAGTCCATTTGCTAAAAGCCTTTTAATTCTCTGTTCTTAGCAAACACAGGCTTCTAAAGTGTTCACCATCATTACTGGCTTTTTCTTCCCATGAAAGTAAATGTATCTTTAATTTTGCCTTCTAGAGTGAATACATTATGATACAGTGTACAATTACATGATAGCCTATAATTTGCCTAGGGGTGCCCTGCTTCAGTTAGTGCATAGGCTGGGGAGGCATAAATAGAGAATGACTTTTGTAACACCAGCCTAAATCTAGCTTAAAAAAAAAAAAATTGGATGCTTTATTTTTTCTATCTACATAAATAAATTTTACCCTAGAAAGTTTCAGAAGTGTGTCTAAGATACTTTGTACATGGTGAAATAACCATATAGTAACTACTGCATGCTGTGGTTCAACAGTTGCCTTTATAATCCTTTCCAGGGTTTTGCACATTTCAGATCTTTATTATTTTCAGTCTGAAATTACCACTGCTGAGGTTGCTGTGGTTTTAAACCCTAGCAGCTCCTCTTCAACAAGGGGTAATAGAGTTTAAAGTTAGACTATCACAGTTCTTTCCTGCTGCAGTGATTATAACAAAAATAGAGAATGTCGGTGTTGTGAGGATATAGTGCAACTCAGTCTTTTCTGCTACAGAAACTCTGCTTTCAGGCTTGGATTTATTTTTTATTTGTTTTTATCTAGGGCCACAATAAATTTATACCTTATTTTGTAATCTAAGTACTTCCCAGACCTAAAACCAGAGTCCTGTATTTAGGCTCCATGGGACTTCATGTTAAAATAAGGTGTTTGCAGAAGATGAATGCAGAAAGCATTCAGCTCGTCTCTGAACCCCACTCTAGCAAATTTTGCATGGTTTTGACTTTACATAATTGGCTGATATCTCAGGGATTCACCTTCCTCTGCAGGGGTAAAGAGCTGAGTAACACAGAACCACTGAATGAGCTCCTCCTTTTCCTTTCTGTGGAAAGGAAATATGCTGTGACTCTCAGCATATTTCTTGTTGGAACATAGGTTTCCTTAGAGCTGGGTGTTTATTTTAATACTGTGTGCTTGATCAGGCCTCAAAAAAATGTTGTTATATATTGCCTTTGTCCTGTCCTTTCTCACAACCTGAGTATCACTTGGTTATTTTATTTGCATTTGCCACTGTTGGGTTTTTTATTGTTCAGGTGTAAATTATGACTATCTCATTTACCAGAACCAAAAAGACTCTGCACATCATGTTACAACAGCTACAAATCTTTCCAGAGGCGTCCAGTATATTGGTTTGGTTGTATTTGTTCCATTAAATATATAGGGAACTATTTTCTTCTAGAAGACAAGGAGTAAACACAATATATTTCTGATTTGTTCTCAGCTCTTTACTGGAGATGGGAAGAGAACTCAAAAGATATTACAGCTTTTCTTGAGACCATAGCAGAGCCACTTTGTACTCTGACAACTTCTGTTCTTTCTGTCTGAGGAATATTAATACTGCAGTATTCTTCTGTTAATGCAGAGCCTGCATTTTACTGTGTTCTGTGATACCCTGATCAATAAACCCCTTCAGTGGGGAGGTTGCAACTAAAACTGCGGAATTTACAGATTTAGAAGATTATTTTCACATCAACCATAGTTTTTCACTAAACAAAACAAAGTTAATAGGCACCTGCATACCAAACTCTTCCCATGAGAGTTCACCAAATTTACTAAGCCCACGGGTTTTTCTTACAGTTTAGTGGGTTTTGTAGTACACCCTTAATCCTGACCTCAGGTGATAAGTTGTTACAGAGACATCAGTGTGGAAAATATGTGGTGTTCTAGTTTCTCTTCCAAAGGTCTCCAGCAGTTCTAGAAGTCATGAGATCCATTGCCTGCCACAATTTTGCCCTTTCACACAACAACTGCAAACAAGGAGAAGCAGTTTTCTGGGGTTTGTCGGAAACCTTTTCTAGAGTGAACAGAAATTAATTATTAAAAATTCCACTTTTGGCATGCTTCTCATTAATATGTTCCTGCTGAATGGAAAGACTTCATTATTATGTATTTACTTCAAAGTGGAAAAATGCAGAAGGAATGAATAAAAAAATTAGAAGCTTTTCAGAGAAAATAATGGTCACAGAATTGAGTTTACAGGTCAGCACAAAGCTTACAGGCTTCTGTTAGTGTGTCATAATTATGATTGTCCCTTTGTTCTTGCCTTATGGATAAAAGTAAAATATGACATATTTCTGAGGCAATATTTTCTTTAATCTTTCTCTAAATCAAGCAGTCCTAATCTTTTAAATCTTCTGCTGTGAACAATAGGAGCCAATTTAGTAAGGACTGTTAAGTGTCATTGCAAAACTGGATTTTTCAAATTCTAAAATATTTTTTTAAAAAGTCTATTCAGGGTTTATGATGCTATGTTCCATATTCCTTACACTTAAATCCAGGAGATCTGTTTCAATTATATTTTCACAGAGGTTTGTCCGGTTACTATTTGGTTATGAGGTTAGAAGTTACTTTTGTAACATTTGTTTCATGAATATTTACAGTTCCTCTGTTTATGAATGAAGCACAGACTGAAGAGACAGCACAACACAGAGTCAGAAACTGCTTCCTAATTATTCCAGTTTGGAGGCTTGCTCCTGTATGGTCCTACAGCTGCTGGCTCCTGGCCTTCCCTTGAATTAATCTCTTAACAAAGCTGGAGGACTTTTGGGTACCCTTTAATAGTCTTTTTTGTGGGCAACTTTGTGTCAAAGAGGGTACAAGCAGAAACCAAAGCAACTAAACTAGCTTTGAAGCACAAGGGCTGACTGCAATGAAATGGCACAGGGATTGTTTTAACTAAAGAGTGTTTTAATATAGTGAACCATCTAGAAAAATGTTATTCCCAACAGAATAGAAAAAAAGGTCGGTGGCATTTGATTTATTCCTGCTCTAAGGCCCACCTTACTTCTGAAAAAGTGTTAAGAGAAACTGTTCTGCCAAACCCATTTAAAAATAAGACTTTATTCAACATGAATAATAATGAATAATAATTCTTCTATGGATAAGATTAGAAAATTATTCTGTTTTTACCTAAGTGAGGAAAATAAATTGATAAAGAAAACCAGCAGTGTTTATGCAAATCCCAAATGTTCTTCTCATCTTTGAACTCTTGCTTGTGTCTTGTCAGGCTGGCTTTCCAATAGTTTTGTTTCTATGGACAGTATTTAGAAGGCAGCTCCTCTCATTTTTGCTCCATGGTAAATATTTTTGTCCAGGATATTTTCAAGCCTGATTGGAGTGGGGTAGCATCAGGCAGCTCACAGTCAGCATGTAAGGGATGCATATTGGCTGCTGTGCATACATTTGGTAGGTCACCCATGTAGAGAGTAAATGGAAAGGAACAGTAAATGGCAGGGTTATAAATACATGAAGAGTCTCTTGAGCAAAGATGGAGTGGTTTCTGATGTCAGCAGAGCCCTGAGATGAATTTAGTGTCCTGCTTTGGTTTGCTGTTTTTTCATGCCCTGTGAAGCAAAGCTCCTTTATAAAGAGAAAGCCAATGGTATTTAACAGAGACCTTAGACACTAAAGTGATCGCTGGAAATTTACAGGATGTCTTGTTCTGTCATGGCCACAAACACATGCATGCAATTGTGTTTCATGGATGTAGCTCAAACAGGAATTCTGAACCTATTAAATATAAAGTACTTCAGTTCCTGGCTCTAAGGCTGTTGTACTTGGGTATTACAAAGAACAATCTTTAAAATACTCTTGGTATAGAAACTGAAGTATAAAAACAGTATGAATGGTCGTACACTACAGATTTAAGCAGGCAAATTAGGAAGACAATGAGTATATATTAAATACTAAAGAATAATAAGATAACCTATTTTTATGGCAATGCAACAGGAAATAACTTCAAAGACAATTTAAGATTTCTGTAAAATCAATGGTATCCAAGGAGGAATAACCTCAGTCAGCGACAATCAGAAAAAAACCCAAACTAAATTGTTCTTGAAGAATTATCCATAGGCTTCAGTAATAAAAAATTGTCTCTTTTGTAGATTACTCTGAAACCTGTAGGGAGAATCAGTGTGACAATGCCCAACTGTATTTGCTTCTGAGTCAGGGCAGGAAGAGTTGTGATCTGAATGAAAAAGACCAAATAACAGCATGTCCTGTGCCAAAACCATCAGGGTCAAATTCACTCACAGCAAAGAATAACTTTATTTCTATGGAAATATCTATTTTTCACATTGTGCCTCATAGTAATCCAAAGAAATCAGTTGTGATTGCATAGAAGGATGTTGCATATTCCCTGTAATTGGTCTGAAGGAGCTTTAAGCATGTGAACAGCATTTGTTTCAGAGGCTGGAGATCTAGACCAAAACTAAATGTCTGCTTGGATCACAATCCAGTGAAAAGCTCTGACATTTCAGTGTGGGGGGAATCTATGAAACAATGAAGACCCCCCAGGCAGAATTACCTTTGTGGCACAGCTAAATTGTGTCTTATCTGCCAATATCTATTTGAAATACCCCAATAATCTATCAAAATCCCATGATGTGTTCTTATCTCAAATCTGAAAAATTAACTAGGGACAACTGTCATTGGGAGGACGTGATTATTCTGTGCCTTCATCTTTTCCTATCCTTTGTAAAGTTATATAAAACTAGAAAATATTTTCTAATATTGTTGCTAAAATATGTTGCCCTGGCAAAATCTGGGTCCTGTGACTCAGCTGTGGTTTTCAGGTGTGCATGGAAGTAAGTTAGAGGTTGTGGGATTACAATTTGAGATGATTTCTTCATGTGGTGGTATGGATTTCTTCGTCCTCTGTGGTGGTATGGAAAGTGCTCACTAGATTTCAGGCTACAATGTAGAACAAGACTAAGAGTAATGACTTCTGTGTGACTGCACTGCACAGCTCCTTCTTCTGACGGTGAATTTATCTCAGGCTTTAAGGTACTCTACAGGTGTTGAGAATTATATTTCACATATTCCATATGTGCAGAAGTGAAACAGAAATTTAAAATACATTAGTTTCAGTCATGGATGGGATATAACTCTTAATATTTCCTCTTGCACCCTGGACAATATCTCATAGCTCTGTAAAATTTCTTACTGTAAATGCAGGTGTTTTCTTAGAGCAATCCTGTAGAAAAAAAATACCACTCCTTCCCCCTTGGAAATCTAGAATAATAACTTACAGAGTAGAACAAAAAATTAGTTATATCTGGGCCATGTTACGGATTGAAAAAGAGAAAAGCCTAAAAAATACAGGTTTGATGTTGCTTTCCAGATAATGCAAAACCTTGGTAGAGCACGTGCCTGAAACTGACAGTCCCACATGGCATTGAATACAGTCCTTTCACTGGGTCTGGCCTGATGAAAGAGAACCCTCAATAACTTTCCCTCCTCTGTTGTAAAATCTTTCTCCAGTTGGGCTTTGTTTCCCTCCACTAGGTTGCTTTTAAAACCCACTATAATAATTATGTTAATATTCCTGTAATTAGGTGCATTTCAGAGAAATTCACTGTGCTGTACTGATCAATAATGCCCAGAAATGTATTTGTGTAAGTATTTAATCATATAGACGAGGATGAGATTTTAAAGTGTAGGTCCTAATGAAATTTGGCTGCAGTAATACAGAAATAAACATACAACAGGGAATTCTTAAAAACTTTAGAGTAGACCAAATTCTTACATGTGTATTATTTATAGACAAAAGATATTCATTATAACAATAGAAGATACAGGTATAGATGAACAAGATGAATCTAATTTTTTTTAATCTAATTTTTTTCACTTCAACACATTTGGGAAGATCTGTGATGGAACATGCCTTCCACTTTCCCTCTTAGTGGAAGCTGAAGATGTTTTTGGCATGATAAGTTACTTTAAGGTGTGATTTCCTGCTGAAATAAGATCTGGAGGCCAAAGGGGAGGTGAGGACTTTATTAATCTTAGCTGGAAGTAGGTGCGAGAGATCGCATCATAAAACATTCTGTCAGTGTCAGCTATATGTTCCAAGAGTGGATTAACATTTTAAAATCTCACTGAGTGTGACAAGCAGGTCTTTCCATTCTTAAAAAAAAAAGAGAGATGACAACCTTCTCAAGTCTGTACTTTTGTCAGAAATGAAATAATTTATTTATAAACAGTGTTCACAAAACCAGCTTGAAATGATGTCATACTCATAGATTAAAGAAACTTGGGAATATTACATGAAGGTCTATGGTTTATGGGTGGGGTTTTTTTTTGTATTTTGCTTGTTTTGTTTGTGTGGCTTTGGTTCTTTTTAATGGCAACTGGGTCTAGATCCATCAATGCAAAAGAGTAATAGGAACAATAAATGTCAAGTTTTTCTGTGTGTCTCCCCAGAACATGCTAGTCAGGGCATTTACCTGGAGCTGAGGGTCTGAATCTCTTGTTTTCTGTATTTGGAGCCAAAGGGAGAGGAGAAAACATTGATGGTGTATCCTGAGAAACACATAAGTCACATCAACTATGGAAGAGCAAAAATCAAGGCTTCAGTTTATCCCGAGTAGGAATTCAATCAAGCCCTTACCCCTACAAAAGCAAAGTTACAAGTATTACAAGTTGGGAAACAGTGTGAATTTTCTGTCAAGTTTTTTGTTTTGTTTTGATTTTTTTTTTTTTTTTTCAATGAGGAGGGGTGATGTGACATAGCTGTTCTAGAGGAGAGCCAGTAGCTAAGAATCCTGAATAAGGGTAGGACCCTAACTGGTACTGGGGGGCATATATTAGATCCTCTTCCTTTATATATATATTTTTTTTGGGGGGGGTTGAGGAGGGGATCTGTTAACAGTAGGCTAGGTGTCAGCCTGTTAAGCTTGCTGGTTTGAATGCCTGAATTTCCTGCATTTTATGGGGACTGTGGGCACCTTTCAAGAAAGTGAATTTTATTGTAACACATGCATCAGTGATGGAAGTAAGCCAGGATAATTTTTTTCTACTCTAAAAACAACTGAGTTTTTTCCATGAAATAAAGTGTCAGGTTTTGTTCTCATTGAGCATCAGGCAGGAAGCAAACCCAAGACTTTTTAAAAATTCAGGTGTGAGAAGTTGTGCAGAGGTCTGCTACAATGTGTAACTAAAGGAATGTGAAAAGTTTTAAACCCTGGTGTCATCTGATATGACAGACCAGAGTATTGCAGAGTTTGCTGCCAAATCCTCATCTAATCAAGGCAGAGACATTTCCTTTAGCAAAAGAGTTTCAAGTCATGTAAGAAAAAAAAAAAAACAGTGAAGGAAATTGTGATCTACCTCAGAAAACAAGGTAGTTCTTAATCTGGACAATATTTTATTACTTTATTGTGAAAGGTTAGATTCAGACTGGGTGTTGTTTTAGTTGTTTAGTTACTGATGAGTGATGCATTTATTTTGGGAAGTATAGTAATTAAAAGCTTACTGTACTGAGAAAAAAAGTCTGTGCACAGCCAGAGTGGGAATTCAGGAATGTGTCAGATTATATTTCCAATGAAAGTCTGTGAATTAAAATAATTATAAATCAAAATTGTTTCACTTCTCATTGGAGTGGAATAGGGTCATTTGGACATCACTTCATCAAAAACAAACCAACAATATATTGTCTTTCTCAGGCCACCAAGTTTGTGGAACAAAAAATTCTAAGTTTTTCTGGTGCCTACTTTATATAGATGTTTCGTTGATAAACTAATTATTTTTTAACTGCATTAAGTATGATCAATTGTTCTCAAATAGTAAGAGAGGATAGTAATTACATGGAAGGACTGTATTAACCTCTTAGATATTTTTTATTTTAGAAGAGTTTCTTTTTGCTGCCTTTGTTGTTTAGAGCTACTCATGATTAAACTTCAGGTTTTGGACCTACTCTTCACATGTCTTATGTCTGAGCTTTCCGGAGTGGTCACACCCCCAATTTCACATCCATGTTGCTTGAAAATACCACGAAGGCACTCCAGGATAAATGTATGTGATGATAATTACGAAATTATGTGCTTTTAGGTTGCTTTGAATGCTCTGCTACATCAGGAGCAGAGCAGACAAAATGGGTTTTGGGTTCTTTCCTGAAATACCTGTTCTGTCTCCATCTTCCTTTCCACCTTCCGTGTCTCCTCTGCTTTCTGCCAGAAGCCTCTGTAGCCCACGAGGTGGCACTACCCCATAGCAGGGTGTCAGGACACCCGCCCTACAGCTCCAAGCTTAAGCATGGATAGATTCCTTTTTAAATTTGAGGGAGATTTGTTCAAATTGTAGTGTCCTAATGCCACAAATATCCTGCCTTAGACTGTCATCAGCTGGGAATTGGAAGTGATTGCTGCTACGGGACGCAGGGAATTCCAGTGTAGAAAGGGATCAAGTTACTAGGGAGTTTGGGAAACATGCTTACCCTCTATGTTAGGTGAAGGTTCCTCTTAGGAACCAACAGGAGTGTCTCTGAGAAATGCAGTCAGTTAAACAAGATTTTAAAATGTTCAATTCATATGTTATTGGCCTATTTTCAGACTCTTATCTATAAGGCAGAAGTTGTTTTTTTAATACATAAATAAATGTTATATAATTTAGAAGGTGTGTCCTTCAAATAACTTTTATCCAGACTAGCACAAGGAGAGGAAATGCCTTATCAAGCCCCAGCCACCTGAGACCCACTGCGCTATTCAAGCCAAGTGAATTTGCTCTGGGCATGGTGATAGCAGCAAGGCCAGCACCCCTCCCTCCCCAAAATGAGACAGAAAGAGCAAAATCCTTCCTGTCCTGGAGCTGCTGTGCAGCTTTGCAGGGAGGAAAGCTTTCGCCCTCTGGAAGAGGAAGCAACCTTTGCAGCTGTGAAACCTGAGAGAACAATGGAGGTTGTGTAGACCAGCAGTTCCACGGGGCTGCTCTCAGGGCTTGATGCCAGAGATGTCCCACAGCAGCAATCTTTTCTTTGTAATAAATTCTAAACTTCTCTTGACCTTATTGCTGCGTTCTGGGCTGAAATGCATCTGAACAATTGATGGGAGGTACCCCATACCTTAAAATTTGTGGGTGCATACTGAATGTCAGCAGAACTGTCCTGGACAAAACCAAAATGTAACTGAAAGCATTTTCCTCTTGTTCCCAGGCTGAACTCAGCTTTTAATTCCTGCCTTAGCCATGCACTGGAAGAACATCTCATACCATTCCCTCCATCTCACTGTTGTGAATTAAGTCACTTTTAGAAGTGATTCATGTGTGTAGTCATTACAGACCATTCTTCTTGACTTGGTTGTAAAACTACTTCAATCCATTTACGTACTAAGGCCATAGATCATCCAATTTTATGAATATGCCTAAAATCTATCCATGTGAACATTCCCATTGTTTTTTTTAATTTTTTTTTAATACAGTGTGCAACAGGCATGTGCAAAAATTGGAACTGAATTAATACTTTGTCCTAGGAGTATTAAAAACTTTAGAAATGTTTGTTTCTTGCCAAATGAGACATAAGATCCTGATTTGCACCATCAGTTTTCTATAAATTGCAAGACAAATGTATTTATACTATAATATTGTAAAATAATAAAATAAACAATATCATATTGTAACTAATATTATTTCCTTTAACATATAATGGTGGACTCTCATAATAAGTGGCCCACAGCTGTTGGATTAGTATATGTAAGGGTTTTTAATTTATGTTTTAAATTATATAGCCCGGGATGGGCTGTGCACTTTTTAATACATACATATATATATATATCTGTGTATGGAGTCTTGGATTGTAGTCAAGACTACATAAGAAATATTGCTTGTATGGAAACTCTGAATGGCCTCCTTCTACAGTCATCATCATGCAGGCATTTTTCCCTCTTTAATATCTACTACCCCTCAATGCTGTTTCCTTTATGTAACTATTTCTGGCTCACGTCACACTCAAAAATATTCCATCCACAGACTGTCATCTACTTGAATTCATATTAAATAAGCTAGTCACAATCCTTATCTAATGAATGATATAGTTCTTTGTCCAGTACAGTTTAAAAATTAGGAGGATTTATAGTTCAGCTGTCTGAACATAACACAAGATTTTTGACAGTGAAATAAGCATTTGAAATTCAAATTTTATAAGTGGGTTCTTTAAAACTATTTGATGTCAAATCACACTGGAAAAGAACTTTATTACACAAGTGGTTGTAAGACTTTTGAATGCTGTCTGTATTTATACCACACCAACGCAAGAGAAATTACTTACCAAAGAAACAAGCTCTGTTCTTTCTAGCTGGATTATATTTAAATCCTAAAAATTTTTTACAAAATATGAAGATGAAAGCAAAGGTCAGTGAAAGATTTAATCCTGAAATAGTCAAAATGTGGTTTGTGGGATAAATGCTTTTTTATATTGACTGCATGTCAGCTCTGTATTAGATGTGAGCATGACAATAACTGATAAAACAACTACCACAATTTCCCTTCCTGGTAAAAAAACAGATATTGCTGTTTGACCCATGCAAGGGTGGTGTTATTTAGCAATGTGGGTGCTTCTCATACAGCCTCATTTAAGGTACTTCAAGGCAAGTGCCTGTGTTGGTTGATTAGCCTTCCTAGAACACTCCAAAATTGTTGGGAGGAAGAGATTTCTACCACCTAGAGGGCTATTCAGAAGAAGGAATCACCACAGGAAACAGAATTACTCTATTAATGAGTCCCTCTCACCCTGCTGATGCACAGAATACCAATAGCATCCAACTTCCCACTTTATTATATAAACAGAAAAAAAGCATGACAAAGTCAGGAATAAAAACCACATCAGGATAAGTGTATAAGCCTGTAGTATGACACATGCAAAATAAGGGCACTTCAGGCCAAAATTAGAAACCTGAAAATGCCTGCTTATGTGGTACCAATTTCTAGACTTCCTCAAGTGTGCCAGGAGCTGGTGATACATCACCAGGCATGTCTGGAGCTGCTTGGGAAGTGGTAGTGCTGGAGAGGAAGTGCACATTGTGCCTCAGTGTAATCCACCTACAGAAACTAGATGTTCTCTCCATTATAAGACAAATTTTCTTTTCCTCTATTTTCATGTCAAGACCATAATTAATTATCTTGGTGGTTAAAATGTCCATTCTCATTTAAAAGTTGATGACAGAGGCATAGAAAAATTTTAAGCGTTTACAGTTTGGAATTACCACTATGATTGCAGCAGATGCTGCACAGTTACACAAAAAATAGAAAACTAGTTCTCACCTGAAGCAATGGTATAATGTAAAAAGATACAAAACCTGTTTTAGTTCAGAACAGCAGAAAAAGTTTAATCAGACTCAAGGAACTGGGGAATTGGCAAAGTCAGTGCCATATTTATTCCATCACTGCAGCACAGGCTTGAAGTTTCTAGTGGAACTAAATAATAAAAAAGATTATGATCCTAATTATTTTCACTCTTTATTCCTAAGAGACATTTGAAAAAAAAGGGAAAAGCCCAGGAATAGTATTAGCCAAGTTAAGACAAGTTGTATTCATCCTTGGCAAAGGAAGAGGTAGGTTGTAACTGATGTCTTATTGTTTCTTTATTTGATAATATCCAACTAGTAAAGAAATCCAGACAAGCCTGAATGAGTGTTTAGAGACAGGACCTCAGAAAATACATATACAACAATGCTGTTGAATGACTGGCCAATAATCACAGCCTACATTAATTCCAGAAAGTACACACAAATGATATTCCTTGGCTCCATTCTCAAAGCTGCATTTGGAAAGTTATGTACACTAATCCTCTAGCAATAACAGGATTTGTGTTGCCAACACAAGCATAGCTTTGAAAATGTAACCATAAGGGTCCAATGCAGCAGTCAAAGTAATCCCTGGCCTTTTACCCTCTGAGAAAAAAGAATGGTTTTGCAAAAATTTTTGTCACTAAACTAAAAACGCGTCCTGTACCCTGGGGAATCTTCACATGAACATTTTCTTTCTGGCTGGAGGGATGTAAGATCATTAGGGAAATGGAGGAGAAAGAGCAGTTATTAAAGGAACCCAAGTCTGCTTCTTAACCTGTCTGAAAATCCCCAGTTTCCCCACCTTTTCACAAAAATATTATTTTAGAATGGTTTGGTTTGTAAGGGACCTTCAAAGTTCATCTATTCCAACAGCAGGGCCATCTTCCACTGGATCAGGTTGCTCAGAGCTCCATCCAGCCTGACCTTGAATGTCTCCCGGGGTGGGGCATCCACCACCTGTCTGGGAAGCCTGTGCTGTTGTTTCATCACAATCACTGGGAAAAAAATTTTCTTCCTTGTATCTAGTTTGAATCTACCCTCTTTTAGTGCAAAATCATGAATTAACCCTTGAGCTGTTGAAACAGGTTCTACTAAGAATGTTGTGACCCCAGACAAGAGAGGTGAGTGGTGACTTTGAGTGCTGTAAGATTTAAACTGATACAGATGTAAAGTTGTAAAAGTAAATATGCTAGTTTGCTCTCCTGTTGCCTGACAGGGCAAGGTGTTGTCTGTTCTTCAATTCCTACTGCCAGAGGGTAGGGCCTTTGGAAATTTTCAGAACGGGCATTTTTCCTTTTTTCCCTAGAATATGAGCTGTGTGTAAATCTTACATATGAATAGGAAGTTAAGTGAAATTCAGTAATTCATACAGAGAAGTAGCAAATGTGTTCTGAAAAGTTTCAACCTGGGACTTTCCATTCAGAATTCCTGTTGACTTCAGAAAAATGCAAGGTGTGGGTCCTTTTCTCAGGAGAAAAGGAATCCCAATGTGTTAAATATCTGTTGGACTGAATGGGTGTTGGTGGCTTTTTGTCTCATACTGAAAGCTGTCGATTCCTGAGGATATTGGTTTCCAGTCTTATGGGTCAGAGCAGGGTTATTGGTTGTTATCATTGTTTGTGACACCTATTTTAAAGAAGGGCATATTTAATATCTCTCCAGGATAGCAGTATCTAAATATTGCAGATACAAATATCAGTGTTTTTGCAAGTGTGAGTAAAACTGCAATAATGCTTTTATTTCAAATTAATCAAGCACAAAGTCTTCTTAGCATTGTTAAAATAGAAAATAGCTTAATTATCAAATACAACAAAGGATATTAAATATACAATATATAAGTTAAAAGAAGGGAGAGAGAATTTCCAAGACAGAAGGATTTCATGGAAAAAGAAACAATGTTATGCACTAATGAGGTTTTTGAAAAAGGGGGTGAGGATTTTTTGGAGGAAATGGCCAAGAGGTGGCAGCACACCCTGCACTGCTGAGTGCCTGGAGCCCTCGGAGCTATTCATTGCTCATTCCCAAGGGCTCAACAGCCACTTTGCTTCAAACACACCCAATAAGATGATGTCCTTAGAAAATAAATCCTTTTGTGGCTACATTTGGATTTTTTAGAATTACAGAAGACCACATGAAGTTAAATATTTTAATAGATCTGAAAAATACTCTTTTGACATTCTGGTTTGCTGGTTCTTGCTGTGGTCTCACATGGCATGTTGGTGTACCACAAAAGTCAGATATATATGCTTATGGCTTAATTGGCATCGGTCTGGATCCATAACAAAATTTAACCAGATTAAGATTTGCTTGATCCTTCTGCTTAAGAAAACCCCAGAATACAGCTCATGTAAAATCATCTTGTATTTAGAAAAGTATCTGCAGGGCACCATTCAAGCAGGTTGGCTCTTTATGCCCAGAGGAGTCACACAATAATGGAAGTAAACCTGCAGATGTTAAGATGGGAAGAGCTGTGGTTCTTTCCTGTGGCCATTATTCTCCCACAATCTTTGGACAGAGCCCAGCCAATTCTGGACCCCTTTCTCATGCTTGAAAACAGCATCTGAAGGATCCTTGCTATTATCAGTGGGTGGTTTCAGCATATGGTGAGATATGGTAGTGGTTCAGTTCTAAACATACACCATAGAGTTCTGGTTCCTGTGTGCCAGGATTGTGTCTGTGGCACTGGATTTTGCTGTGCTCTGTCACAGCCTGGCTCTGAGCTTAAACTCTACCCCTATTGCCCTTTTCCTGTTCCCTTTGGCCTCTCACAGGGTCCTTCTTACCCCTGTGGTTGTCTTTCCCTAGAGGAAATGTTCACCCTCTCTGCCCCGTGGCCAGGAGTGGTGCTGCTTTTCCCAAGGAGAGCACAGAAGAGCACTGAGCCACCATTTTGGTGGGGTGGAGGTTTGTGTGTCCTAGAAAGCAGTTCAAGTGATAAGTGACAGGGCAGTGGGGCAGGGAGAGGAGCTCCTCCTTCTGAGGAAATCCTCTGTAGAGATCTTGGCCCAAAAAGCACATTCTTAGCTGTATCTCCTCATTGATGGCTATCAGGGTTACAAAGGGCACCAGTGATATTCTCTGCTGCTGCTGCTGCCTGTCATGGTGCAGATTATTGCTTTAATTGCCAAGAAGATGGGCTTATCTTACTGAGAACTGCAGTTCTTTTCACTTACACCCTTTATACTCAGAAAATACAACATTACAAGAGTTTCTCTGAAAAACTGTTAAATTTATCTGTTTGGGCAAACATTACAGCCAACATTAACTGAGCTATTGGTTATTATCTTCCGTCTTGTTCTTGTTCTGATATTGGTTTAGTGGTTTCCAGTGCTGAAAGGGTCAACTGAATTTCCCCTTTCTCCTGGCCACATATTCCAGTTTGCTTCTTTGTTGCTGATTGTGTATGCTTGACGCCACTATAATCTAGTTCTACTCACTAAACCAGAGAGAACTAACCCAGCAAGAAAAGTGACTTGTTCTCTGTGATTTGGAGGGAACTGAAGCACCTCTCACAAGGCTCACACAAGTGCTGTAAGCGGTATAAGGAAGAAGGGAGCGAATGAAGAAAGCAAGACAGCTCCTCCAGGTAGCAGCATGATGTTACATTGGCTCAGAAAAGAAAAAGAAGAGTCATTAGTAATGCTTAGCTTGCAAAAACAGGTAATTAATGAACATGAAGGTATGCTGCCAGTGAAGTCACTAAACTCTGTGCTCTCTGAAAATACATGTGGGATAAATGTACAGGCCTGCCAGACATTGGTTTTTCCTAAGAAAGCCAGCTTAGGAAACTGTGTCTTCTTCCCTCGTTGGCTTGTTTCCATGTGTCCTGTGTTTAAATTTCCTGCCTCCTCAGATCTGCCAATATAGCATTATTTAGGAAGCACAGTAAACTGGATCACTGAAATGACCTGACTTGAGGATCCTTCTGTGGCTGAGAATAAAAGGCAGGGAAGAAGAGCAGGATCTTAACCTTTGGGTGGTATTATGTTCTCATATTGACTCAGGCCAAGCCAAGCATTTTCACCTTTGTCTGCATCTCAAATATTTCACTGATGAAATAGAACGAGGTACATTAATGGCTGTACTAAACCCGGAAGACTATAATGCCATTTTCCCATCCTTTTTCCTGTTTTCCACATGTTATGCATTAACACAGTGTTTTGTTACACAACTGTTGTATGTATTAATTACTTTATTTATTTGCAGCATTATGAAGTGTTCTGAACTCTGTTGCTGGTATTCTCAGGCAGCAGCCGTTCTTTTTTCAGAAAAAGTACCTACTCCAGGGTCAGTTTGCAGCCTAAATACAGAGAGGCAGCAGTTGCCACCAGCCATTGTTTTTGACCTGACAGTATCTCTTTAATTTCTGGCTCTCTGCTATGGAAAATCCCAGAAATTTTTTTTCTCTAAACCATGTTTATTGAGGTGTCAAGGAAAATATTTTTGTGATCAGCAGCAGACCCAAGGTAGTTAATCATCTGAGTGACTCTCTGAAGTAGATTGAGGTGATGTAAATGAAGAAATTGTTTGCTGATCAGCCACAGGTGATTCCCTTGTTCTTGGCTGAGATCAGCTACTTCCTGCTCCTAATGCTTGAGATAATTATTAACTCAAAGGAGCTTTCCATTTTGTATGAGGGAACATTTTGATATCTCCTATTGTCTGTATGTATTCCTGTATTTACCCTTAATACAACTTTACTCCTCTTTTCTCTTTTCTTTCCCTCTGACATATTTTTAGTTTTTCTAATGACATTTAAACATAAAATTCCTCCCTGAATTCCCACAATGAGAAAGGGAGATCACTCACCTTTCCTAAGTCTTAAAGAGCTAAAAGTGGGATTCTTAAACCTATTGCTGAACACCAGTAGGCATGAATCCTTCTGATAGTTGAACAAAAAATTAAACAAATTAAAAATAGGCAGAAATATGGCTTCTACTCAGTTGTCATAACTGTAGGTGCTTGATAACTGCATGTTAGATTCTGTAAGAATTTGGTGCTGATATACCTTTAAAATTAGGTATTTCTAAAGGCATTTTGAAATTATTACAACTTAAATAAGATTAGCTTCGTCAATGACACATTAAGAACACATTTGAATATATTACTTCTATCTTAATACTCTGTTTTGAAGTGTTACAGCTGTGCCATTTTCTTAAAAGTCTGCCATCCTCTGACTATCAACAGTGAGCAGTCAGGATGATTATCAAATGTTTAAAAAACATGGAGAATGCAAAGTAAAATCTATATTTAGGGCAGTGATTAATACTGATGATGGCCCCAATTTGATCTGCTTATACATGACAGTGTAGAATTTTCCATGTTCTCCTGAGCAAACAGACAAATTTGCTTTCCTGAATTAGTTTAGGGAAGCATTTTAAAAGGTGTGCTGTGGTATTAAAGGCCATTTTTTTTTATGCATGGTAGAGTTTTCCCTTGCCTGTGCTTGGAGACATGTAGGTAGTTGGGAAATCACTCTGTGGATGATTCTTCTGAATTATGTGTAGCCCAAATCAAATGCAGAGTGATGAAAGAGTACAGGATGTGTTAGCAGTCCTGCTTCAAGCCATGCTTATAAGTAAATAATATTAATCCCTTCAGAGCAATGTACTACCAAATTATTAAAGTGAGTTCCTGAGGAAACTTAGGCTATGGTACTTAATAAAAATGTCATATTCCTTGAGTTATTAGTTCCTCCTACACTACTGGGAATAGTTTTGAGCTCTTCTACTCTATCCAAGAATTTGTATCTTGTTATGGAAATGAAGCCACAGTACTATCCAGACATTAGCTGTTACTTCAGATGTGCTGTGACAGCAGAGCTTGTAGGAAACCCTTGGGAATATGAAGGGGATTTCTGAATGCCTCAGGTGAAAGGGGATTCCATGTTAAAGAAATAGTCCAAAGTAAGTTAACTCCAGAATCTGAATTTTCATGCCTGATTTTACAGATCAGCTTAAAACCACAACTATGCTGTAATGCAAGGTTAATAATTTCTCTAAAAAGTCTCATATCTGTGTTTTCAAATTACTTCCATGTGGTTGTTGAAAGAAAACAAACAAAAAGAACAAGGCTAGCTGCTCAGTTGGCAAAAACCTGCTTTAATTGAGATTAGTGAACTATCCCAATTTGTATCCATGGAGAAATTAGCCTACAGGTATTTACAACAAGTACAATGAAATTAATGTAATCACATAAATTTTCCATGGTGATTTTCTGGTTTTCTGTGTAGCTAACATGGGGAGTGCAAAGATAATAATTAAATTATATTTGTAGATAAACATATACCATTTTTAGGTGAAAATTACACCTGTTATTCAAAGGTAATTAAGAGACAGTAAATATGCAAATTCAGTGAAATGATTCAGACAGATTATTTGTACAGATTTCCATTTTAATGTTGCTTTCTGCAATAATTACCATATTGTTTATGCAGGTCATTTTTATGTGTGGATTGCTCAGCAGTTCTTATAAGGTAATTTTGCTTTCATTAATGCATATTCTTTGAGTCATTAATACTTGACATTCTCCCTACAGACTAATATTTCATTATTTTAAATTGAAAGGTGACAACTTTTCTGATATTTTCTACCTGTAATTTTAACACATCTGCTTTTCTCATGAAACATCTTGTACATCATTAATATTTTATGGCAGTCAGAAGAAATTAGTTTAGAATAGAGCTTGACAGGACCGTGTTTCAGGTATCTGTCATAGTTAGGGGAAAATACTTAGCTGTGTGTGTGTCTGTCTGCTTATCTAAGCATAAGAAAAGTATAATAAATCCACATATAGAAAAAATATAAAAAATCTGCTCAGATAAACTTCTTATCAGTGATATGCTGAAATAAAAAGCATTCTCAGTAAGCAAAAATATCTAGGCCTGTATTCAACCATGCACTGAGGCATTCACCTAAATGTAAGTGCATCTATAAATTTATTCCACTGTGCAAAACTCGTATTTGATTTTGAGCATGTATTTCAGGGCTTTGGGGGATTAGAGGTTTGGCACTGTGTGTTCCCATGGGAATCTCACCACTGAAGTTCATCCTAACTTTGAGAAACACTACGGATACACTCTCAGATACAATGTCAGAATGTGTCTGCTCGCCCATGTGTAAGACATGTAAGTGATGGGAATAAAACAGGACTTATTCCAAACATTAAGGGCATCATTTTGCCACTAGTATAAGTAGTTTCAATGTACAGGTGTCATGGCTTATTTCAATAAAAATGCCAGATATCAATTTTTAAGGGATAAAATTTTATATACTTCTTCATCACAGCTAATTTCACCACACTTTTACAACAACTCTTGGTGTTGTCTCTGTTACCAACAAATATAAAACAACTTAAAATGGAGTTAGCTTTCTTACCATGCCTACAAAAAAACCACATCTCAATGACTGGAGATACGTATTCCACTGCTGATGGCCCTGGTCTCTAGAGCAAGGCTTCCACCTTCTCCATAAATCTCACAGCACCCAGAAAAGAGCACTGAATTTAGAATTTGCTTCTTCTGTGGAAATCTTGCTGTCTCTGCCATATGGTTTGTGAGACAATCATGGCTGGGTTTTGTGAGTGCTTCCCCTGTTTCCTCCTGTCACTCTTGGAGAGTTTGTGATTATTTGCATCTAAGTGTCAGTATTTTTGGGTCACATACTTGGAACTCTGCGTTGCTGGAGTTATTTAATCATAACACAGTAGACAAAGTTGGTTTGAGGACAATGAATCATGTCCATGCTCTCCATGAGGACTAGAAATATTATTCAAAGTTTACAATGGGTATTTTGATTTGCTGAATTTGCACGGTCTCAAAAGCTCATGCTCCGAGAGCAAGCTTGTAACCCAGCTCAAACCTTCCACCAGGGAGAACAGCTGCGTACCCCACCCCCTCTGCTGAGCCTCTATGCCACCCTTTGGAGAACTTGTCCCCTTCCAATCTAACTGTGGTGGCTGCATTTGTTTGATGTTTTCTAGAGGATAGGCATGGTCTCCATTGTTTTTTTCAGAATCCATGATCTACTCAGTTGGATCTCCAGACATAAGAGTCTTCCCTCAATGAGTTAAAAGTCACTGTAGGACATTTTAATGCAAAATGATGTCATGTGAGGTCTTTTTTTTTTTTTCCTTCAGATGGTGGTAAATTATTTTATGTGTGAAAGTAAAATTGTTCTTGGTAAGAAAGCAACATGTTACACAATTGGCCTCTTTAGAAAGGAGAACCAAACTAGAATTTATACTTGGCTGTTCCTGTGCTTCTTGGTAGATCTCAGCATGGTTACACTGAGGATGAAATGTAGACAAAATGAAAAAAATTTTTTCCAAAAGATTTTGTTTGTAGGTGTATTACAAAAAAGTTGTTCTCTAATGCCTTGAATCCATAGAAGATAGAAAGTAGATTTTGATGCTATTAACACATGCTTTGTAAAGTTCTGGTTTATAAGGTAATTTCAGAATCTTCATCTTTCAACTTTTATATGTGAGTGAATTCTAGAAAATGAAGATGCTTGGAGAGGTTGAAGAAGGCCAGTGCTCTTGTACTTGTCTACCTCACACAATGAAGAATGGAGAGAATTGGATTAAAAAAGCTGTGATAAATGGGACAAGTAAAGAGACAGACTGTGATGTTCTATATAAGCTCAGTGACAAAGCCTAAACATTTGTCATGAAATTTACATTTATGTGTTTAGCCAAGCAAACCTGCAACTAATACTGTTAAGGTGCTAATGAAATTGGTGGGAAGGAACCCTTTAAAAATAAGTTCAGATGAAACAAAAACCCTTTTCATTTGCAACGAGTGAATTACTGAGGGCTTGAAAATAAAATATGTTTCTCTTAATTTGGAATCAGGTTTTTTACTCTTTTAAAAAAGATTTCAGTTGTAACCTTCTGTGACAACTGCCTGTAATGTAATAACAGAAGGATTAGCTGAGGATTGCATCTGTACTCACAGTGTCATTCTCTCTTATTGATTTGTATTCTAAAATATCTAATCCAGAATCTGCTGTTGGTAGTGTCCTTTGAGGACTCTCCTCAACTTCCAGGGCTGGATTCAGATGTAGAAGAGCTCTTGTTTCCTGTCTTTTGTAAGGATGCAAAGTCCAGATGTGGACCCAACTGCCACTAAGGTCCTGAAGGGATGACATTTTTTTCCTTAAAATTAAACTGAGAATTGGAAGTGTTTTTGGAAATCATTTGGCAATTCACATATGGAGTTGTCTAAGTGATGATTGCCTTTTACACTGGTGTCTTGTAAGGAAGATGGCTCTTGGGTTTTAGGTAAAAGGCAGTTTGGAGATACGTAACTGGAAGAAAAAAGACAATGAAGGATAGCTGAGAGTGCTGGGTAGTATAATCATTGTGAAGCATAAACCTGCAATAATTTATTTAAAGTGTTTCTATTAATGAAACCCTGGGAAAATCACCTTAATCTTGTCAATCAGCATTGCTTTCACTCTGCATAGTATTTTCTGTTCTTTTAAAGACTGTGTATATTTCATGTGCTAGTGATAACATAATAAGGCCACATGGAAGTCCTATAAAGACAGGAGAGGGGAAAAAACCTCTCATGAGAAGCAAAACAGATGCAAAGCTATAATCTTGCACCTGGAAGTCTTTCACATGGCAGTTGTGTGCATTCCCAACCACTCCATAAGGACAGAAACAACACAAACAGCTGATAATGTGATTGTGAGGAATGTGTTGACCATAGTGATGACAGGGTGATACATTTACCCTCGAGAGCATGAGTGCACCTGTGAAATATTAGACTGTGCTTTTTTGCTAGATCAGTTCAGAAATATTTAGGAGTAAGCTACAAGATGGAAGGAGAGGGCAGTTAGACAAGGCTGGGAAGAGACATTTGGGAAAAGCAGAGTGTGCTTTCAGAACAGCTTATCACAGAGCTTTGGAAGCTTTTTCCGGTCTCATTAAGAACAGATCCTATGGAAGCAAATGTCTATCAGTGCAGCTAATTAAATACACTAGAATTAGTAAACAAGGAGAGAAAATTCCTAGTTTATTTTAAAAGTACAAAAATTAACATGCAATTAGTGATGTGTATTTGAGAAAGTGAAAGGGAATGTTTCAGAAAGCTGATTTGATTGCATTGACTGTATTTCTAATTTATGTTTGATGTTAACACACCAAATGGTACCAAAAACATTACATGCAAGGAGAGCATCAAAACTGAAGTTACTGTTAGTTTGCTATCCTCTGGGTTTCCTGAATTCTTGGAATTTTTCCTTCCATACTCATAAATAAATAATGCTTGTGATTATATTTAAAGAAACCTCTGCATGCTATTACTGCTGTTTCCAAATGATGCTTTTCCATTTTGGAGTTCTGCTGTGGGATGAAAGAAAGTAGGTGTACTTGTGGATTGGTTTGTTCTTTGGGGTTTTGGTTTTGTTTTTTTTTCTTGGTACTGTTTAATGCTGTCTTATGGAAAACTTAGCAAACCTTAAGCTGGCTTGTAAGGGATACCTGTGGATCAAGATGTTTTGAAGGGAAGATTCTTCCCAGCTAGCTGCTGTTGTGTCTGGGAGGTGCTGAAATACATTGGTCAGTTTTCCTACTTCAATGTTTTGTTGAAGCTGGATGAAAATGTGCTATCTTATACAAAGGCTGATAAAAAGATTGTAATGCCATCTGTAGAAAATAGGGAGTGTGCCGTATGCAGGCTTGTGAACAGATGCTAGCTGACATGTTTTTAGCCAAAAACTATGAAATTAATGGTAAGATTTCCTGGGAAAAATATACTTCTGTGAGTATTTGAGGAAAGCAGTTCTGAGCTTAAAATGTCCTCACAGTCAGTTGGATGAGGACTGATTTGGCCTGCCACTGAGGAGAAGTAGATTCTTCACTGGCAGCACCTGAAAGGAAAGGCAAATGCTGAATGCAGAGTTTAATGCTGGAGAAAATAGCTGTCAGGAGCTCAGAGCCCAGCTTTCTAGTGTGAGGAAAAGGATTCCAGGAGGCAGAAACAGTAGGACACCTGGATGTAAAGTGCATTCTTAGAGATGATAGATTAAATTTTCTAAATCTAACTGCTGGAATCAACCTTTGGAAGAGAAAAATGCCTGGAAAATGAATTAATATTTTGGCACTCCGTTCAACATTACTTTGCTAGAGAAGAGGAGGAAATCAATATTAAATATTTTTAGGAGTACATTATGCTGAGTTATGCCGACCTCATTAAATACATCACTAACAAATGGCAACAGTACAGTCAGTAGGAGGACAAAATTGGAATCCTAGTCTGCTGAAGCTTCCTTTAATGTCAAAGACATAAAGTAGCTCCTTTAGGACAGGGCTCAGTAAAGTTTAGCAGAGATTCTGAAGCTGGTTAGCCAGATCAGCTGCTGTCAGCTAGAATAAAGGGAAATTAACTAATTGAAATCTCAGCACAGAAGGAGCTTAGTAAATGGCAGACTTCCCAAGCAGTCCTCCTAAATGTGCTAAAACAGGTCTGGTCTCACACTTCAAAATAATGGAGGAGAAACTTGGTGAAAATGCACTCTGCGACTCACTGGTTTTGTGCTTCAGGGGACGGGATGGGATGATCTGGAATAAAATCTTCCCTGGAGTAATAACCAAGTGGTAATCTGTGAGATTTCTGTGAGCTGATGGGGAAACTGCAAGGGTTTGCAGGACAGTCATTCTGCCCTGTCTTGAGCAGTGTTATTGAGGGGGAATTAAACCCCTCAGACTGAGGAATTCAACAGTTCACTGTTTTTTCTGAGTAAGGCTCCTTGAGCTATTAGGTCATACTTATTTGACAAGGTTCTCAGTTTCTCCTAACAAAAATAAAATGTGAAAAATGTTGCAGTATGACTATAATGATCTAACCTGTTTGAAAGGTGTGTATATGGTAATAAACTAAACATTGTAAGCCTATAGGAAATGAGACTGACAGTGTAATTTCTTGGTGCTTGTCCCTCCCCTAATAACTTTTGAAGCCATTCTTTCCTTGCTTTAGTTCATTTTTTTCACTCAGTTTCGTCCAAAGCTGATGATGGAGATCAGTAATTAAGCCACTTGGTTTCTATGAGCTTCATGAAAATACAATCCATCTCTCCTTCCCAGCTATCTATCAGTGTCCTCATTAGGAAATGTGAGTGTCAACTCAGCCCTTATCTGTTACCAGATAATCTGTAGGTGGCAGCAATGGTATGAATTGCCCTGATTGCTTCTGTCAGTTTTTCTGTCAGCTTTTGAGGCCATGGGAGAATGCAGTGTGGGAGCTAAAGCTGTAGGAAGTCAGTCTTTTCTAATTCTGCTGTTCATATTGCAAATCAGTTTCACTTCAGGCACCAGTAAGAAGAAGCCATAAAGGTGATTAATATTTTGTAATAAAGCTATTGGCACCTAATAAGATATTCACTTCTGTAGATTCCTTACTAAAAATATTGAAGAACTTGAAGGTAAATGTGACATGCAATTTTGAATACATGCGTTTGGATACTAGGTCCTTTGTCTAAATGAATTAATTAGTATTGATTGATCAATTGCCTTCCAAAGAGATAATCAAGGAGTAATCTTGTTAAAGACAAATGGACTACTTAGTATGACTCAAAATGTCAAAGGGCCAAATCTCAGTGTGAGAATGGAGTATAACCTTGTGGTTACATTGGGACTGCTAAAGTGAGAAAGGCAAGAGAGACTCATTCCAAAAAGGAAGTGAGTTTTTCCCTAGATCTCTAAATCAGAGGAGCCCGCAGCTGGCTGATCCAGCAGCTTGGCTTTAGCAGACAGTGCAGACAGAGGAGAGAATTAGGCCCATTTTGGTATTGTGCAACAAGAAGAGATAAGGTCACTTGAGCTAAAGCTTATAATTGATTCCTGATGTTAGTTTTGAAAATGAAAATGTTGTAAAATGTTTTTGGCAAATGTTGGAATTAACTGTATGGATAATTCCTCCTAATGATTATGAATCAGCCTTGAGAAGGGTATTGCAAACTTTAATGTATTTGACTATTTTGTGATGGTCAGCTAAAAGTTTATGATATTAAGATGCAAACAGCATTTGGAAAATGTGCTGCTTCATATTATACTAGCACTATATAAAAATCCCCTAGATCTGACTACCAGCTGTGTGTTTGTTCCACTTCCTTTCTGGATTATCTTAATTTCCGTTTAAAGTACCAGATACAAAAGATGGTATCTGTAAGTATTAGACTCCAGATCTTCAAAGACTTTTTTATTTTTTAATGTCACAATTTCTACTGCTATAAATAGTAATAAACATTCTTAATGTCTCATTTATTGACTTGCTTAAACTTCAGACAGTAATTATGGTTGTGTTCAGTCATACAGAAGACGGTGGAAAGAATGCTTTGTGAAGCATCAGTACTCTTGGTTCTCTTTAAAATACTCTTCCAGCTCCTGGAGTTCCATGGTGCTGGAAACGTACTGGAAAAACCTACTGGATTTGGTGTATGACCAGCTGCTAAGGAATAGGAAACTCCTGGGTCCTGGGAGCCTTTGGGCCTGGCAATAAGAGTGACCTGGAACCTCTCTGTGAATAAAAAGGACTGCAAAATATCTTTTCCATCTTCCTGATAGCTGAGATGGTGCCTTCTGCAGACACATCTCTGTTTGCTTATAGCTTGCTTGGTGTTTCCTCTTGCTCACTTTGTTGGGGGTAGAATATAGTCAAGGACATATATATATATGTGTATATATATATATATATAAAACACCAACTGTTGACTGCCCAGGACTTAATTCTCTACGAACTTTAAAATGCTACTTCAGAACTAGAACAGTAGAATAAACAGTTTTTCAGTGTGCATACAGGGGTAGCTGAAGCTGGCTAAATTTCTTTCTTACTCCTAACTTCTGCTTCTCCTTTGCTTAGTAATATTTACTGGTGCCAGACCAATCCATTTTATAGGGACAGGCTGCAAAGAGTTCTGCTGAAACAAAAATCTCTACCAAATGATGAAAAAAAAAATCTTTTAAGTTGTCTTTTGAGTTACAGAAACCTAGGGTGTGCTTTATGACAATTTCATTTCAAACGGACATATTTTTTGGTGTCATTGATGAAAAATTTAAAAATTATAACTTCTGTATTTATCAAGGTTTCATGTTTGTCTGTGGCTTAAAGATTGATAATTTTGTATTTTTGAAGAAACATCTGTGACAAACCAGCTGGAGCTTATAGATTTGTTCTTCAATAACTCATCCTGCATATGTTCTGATGCTAGAGTTCATCTTCTCTTCACCCTGATATTCCAAGTTTTGTTTTTAAGCCCAGGCAACTCATTGTACACTGATCTGCAAGGATTTCCCAGCAATAAGGCAGATTAAAACACCTTACATTTAAAACTATTTTGTAATACACATGCACATTTGTCATGGTTCAGGAATGGTATTCTCCAATTTAGTACTTCCACTAAAAACCACACAGCAGCTCTCCCCACCACCCTCCAGTTGGAGGCACAAAAGGCAAAGATCATGGGCTGGGATAAGAATAATTTACTGGAAACAGCAGTGAGATAAGAAATGAGCAGTAACAACAACAATAATAATAACAAAAGGTAAAAGAAATGTTTCACATGGGGACACCTCCCTGATAACAGAAATACTGGATGGCTGCCTCTGTCATATTTTCTCAACTGCATGGAGCCCCTTCTTCCTGAAGAGACTCATTTTCCCCTGCTCCCAGCAATGATGTGAGGTGGTACAGAATGTTTTCTGTGTCCTGCCTGCTGCAAAAATGAACCCTGTCCTGGCTGAAGTTATGACACCATGAAAAAAGTGTGGCACGACATAAAAGTATTAAAAGTATTGCAGGGCTTAAGAAACTGCAAATGTCTTTTGGAATATAGAGATGAAGGCTTGGGGGGTTTTGTTTTGATTGCTTGGTGATTTTTTTTTTTTTTTTTTTTTTTTTGGGAACTGCTCTTCATGAAGCTTTCATTTCTATGATCCAATGTCTACATTTGAGGTTGTCACCTTTCAGAAACTTGTCTAAAAGTTCACCCGGGAATGTGGAATGAAGTATTCCACCTGCTTAATTTCCAAACCTGTGTTTCATGCAGAGGAAGCTCAGGATTGCGTGTCTGTCATATGCTGGTACTTGAAGCATCAAAATTTATGTGGCTGAGGAATTGGTCTGAGCATGCACATTTCATACAGATGACAACTTTTGTTACTGCTGTGCCAGGGGTTGGCATAATAAGGTTAAGCTTTCCCCTTTGACATGATCTGCAGTGAGCACCAAGTCTGTACTCAAGCAAGGGATTGTGTATAAATACTGTAGGAAGTTCAGGCTCTGGCTCAGGTCTGTGTTTCAAACACAAGTTAATGCATGTGAAGTGGTCCCTTTCTTGTGTCATCGATGCTGAGGGCTCCCTAAAGACCAAATTGTTCTTTGTGTCTTGATAAATATTTAGGACATAGACAGCAACAGACAGCCAGTGACTTGGAGTTCAGATCTTGGCCCAAGAAAGGCTTTGGACTTATATGAATATCTAAGTTACTGAGTTATTGAGCATGTTTCTTCCCAGGCATTCCAAGATGTAAGGATAGCTTCATTTTTCACCCTTAAAGGCAAACTGTTCACCTTAAAGGTGAACAGTCTTTTGTTTGTGATATGTTTGTTTGTTTGCTTGCTTTGGGTTGTTTTTTTTTTTTTTGTCCTTCCGAACATCTAAGTGAATGTTACATTGTTCAGCCCATGACTGTTGTGATCTGCTCATCCTTACTTGTTCCAGGTGCTCAGGCTTTGGGATATCTGGCTGTCAGCTAGAGGTACAAGGACTGATCCTGAACTGATAAGATTGGCTCTAAGTGGTGACTTTGAGGAAAAGATCTAGGTTGTGTTAGCTGTGTCCTCCAGGGTAGCATTCCTCTGATCTAAAATACATCTCCTGAATGTGGTTTTGTGAGCTGAATGATGATTTGCACAGAATGAACAGAGAATGTAGCTTTCAGATTTCTCATGTGGCCAGTTTCTACCCATGTATTTTTGTTCCTTCTTCCTGTTAAGACAATTTATACTTTCTGGGTTTTAGGCAAGTGGCTCTAACATGGGGTGTGCCAAAACATACTGGAAAAATTGGTCAGTGATTCTTGTCATTGATTTGGTGGGGATGAACTTGAAAGGTTTGATGGCTTTGTAGGCTCAGATAAATCTTCAAAATGTTGATTATGTCTGGTGATGAATCTTTGTTTTTCTTCTATTACTGGTTGTGTTTGTACTTGGCCCCCACCTTAGTGATCAAGGGCATGGTATTGAGCAAAATAGAATGAGGTGGCTTTGATTTGTCTCCAAATGCAAATAAAGTGTTTGCTTGTTTATGAGCACAGCCTGATTAATCACTGGATTGACTGGGATTCAAAGTATGTGAGTTTTATTAGTGACTTTTTCAGCATCAAGTACAATGGCCTTGGCAGGTGAATTGACTTTCTTTTGTAGATTGAAAAATGGAGACTTGAAGAAGCAAGTGACATCCTTTCTGTAAGTTATGAAAGTAAATCTGAGCTAGATAAATATTTATAAAACAAGTGAAAATGACTATTGATATTACCATAGCATTTCCATCTCAAATTGTTCCAGAGAGTTTGTAAATGTAAAGGATTTAAAACAGTTTTATTCCAAAGCTGCTTCTTGTGCTTTGTGGTAGTAGAGATCCCTTTCTTTCCATCCTCTCTCTGTGTCTTAAATACTACCCCTCAAACTCTGCCAAAAGAATGAGGGTTGAGGTGGCTTTTAGTTCTGATCTTTCCAGTGGCTGTATCAGCTCCTTTTTTCACCTGTTGCCAGGGTGCTTTTGTTTATGTTTGTGTTTTTTGGATCAGCAGTCTTTTCTTCTGAAGTGAGCTCTGCCGTGAGTGAGATTTATGGCAACTTGTCCGTTCCTTATGTATCAGTGTTACTCTGTGAGCTCCCAGCTTTTCTGTCAGAGGAGGAACAGCTTCTCAGAGCAAGCCCACTGCATTATCTTTGAACATATGTTCCCTATTAAGTGAGATGAGGAAGTCACTTAGTCTTCCTTCCATGTGGAGGTTAAAATGGACGGCTTGTCTAAAAACAGATTGTGCTAAATTGGGGGTTTATTTGAACAGTATGTCAACATTTTTAACTTGAAAATATATACTAAATTGATAGGTTTCCTTCAATTACCTCATCTTGAAAGCTGTTCTCAAAAAAAACAAGCAAGCAGTTCAAAAGTGATTTAGTCTGCCTGAAAATGAGAAAGTCAGGTGAAAGCACACAACACTTTTGTTATAATGAGTGCTAGATAAACTGTGTCATGCCTTTGGCCCATTTTACTTCTACCCCTTCAGAAGTAATAACAAAATTTTAAAATTGTAGGTATCCAGGCTCTAGGGGTAGCCTGCAGATGTGCTAACATTGTCCTAAACTTTGGGCACAGACAACACACTGGGCTGCAGAGGAAGCAGCTTTTAGCCCTGACCATTTTGCAAGTGGTTATGTGACTGGGGTCCTGGATCTCGCACTGTCACCTGCTGCACTGACAGATATGTAAGGTGGCAGTGGCAATACTTCATATGTGAAATGCATTACACAAATACCTAGAAGACTTCCTTGGTTTTAGGCATTATTTGGAAGATTTTAATGATGTTGTATATGGCAAGAAAGCCCACTTTCTTTAGCATTCCACACAATCATAGACATTTCAGCAGCATTCACTCAGCACTACTTATGTATGTGTCACCCTTTCAGACTCAAGAGCTAAAATTAGGGGCTTTCTAGATTACCCTACTGCAAAGGAGGATCTGGGAATTTCTAGGGAAACTGAGCTGCTTTAGCACACTTAATGAGAAACATGTGCCAAGCCTGACTTTCTTCAACACAGCACATAAACTGAGACAGTTCCACCATTTGGAGCTTTAAAACTCTTTCAGTAAATAACCCATTTTAAGAATCCACTTGTTCATAAAACACAGGGAGAGCTCTGCTATTGAGTTCTGGTGTGGACATGAGTCTCTACCCAGAGCTCCATCTAGAAGGAAGCAGCTACTTTACTGACCCATCCTGGACAAGAAAAAGTGCTACCATAGTAGGAATTGATGATCTTCCTGACTTAGTTCACCATTTCAGCTCTTGATAGAGTGTGAAAGAAATATGACATATTTGCATCTTCCAAACTACTCGTTTTCACCCTCTCCAGTGACTATATCCAGAAACATCAGCATCTAGAAGTGGTACTTCCTGACAAAATTAATGTAGGATGTCACAGTTCTAGGCAAGTGCTAGCTGGCTGGTGAAGGAACAGTGCAAATGTACCAGTCTTTGTCCTTTTACTTCAACAAACAAAAATAGCAGGTCTTGACCTACATGAATATAGTGGTCTGAGTAGCTTCTGCAGAAGTTGATTAATCAGTTTTCTGTTATTTAAAATACTACATCCTGTTTGTTTTGAATCTGCACGCTATTTTTAAAAAGACAGCTTTACTGTTGTACAAATTAATTAGAGTATAGCAGTGATTTTAGCTGAGATTCCTAAACGTTTAGGCAAAGAAATCTATTGATGGTGCATCATGTAATCCTGGTTTGTCATGTAGGGTACAGACACCTTCTCAAGTGGAAGAGACTGCAGGATGTTTCCTTCATAATTTGTTACTGTGCAGAGCACACAGTGTAATCTTCTTAACTGCAGCTAAAGGATGTGGTGGTTCTGATGTGTAAAACTGTGATTGGCATTGGGGATAGTGGTTTGGATAGATAGGAATTTAGGACACTGTTATAAAACATGGCAATTTGTTTTTTAATTTTTTTTTTTTAGGCAAAAATAGCTTGGTCAGTGAAAGGTTTGCACTGGACTCATCTAATGTTGACAGTGTATCTGGCCTGAAAATGTGCAGAGCATATCTAGGGTGCTTAAACTGCTGAACAAGGACTAGTTTAGATGTTACAGTTGGATGAACAAAAGGAAATTCTTTAAAATGCCTCTGGATTTTTGTGGTGCTGTATCCAACAGAAACTAATATGCTTAGAAATCCTGAGAACCTGTGATCTGAATGTCAATGGAAAAGAGTTCACTGAAGTCAGAGCATCTTCTTTACTTGAAACTGCTTTGGAATCTGGAAGGTGCAGAATTTGGACTTGAAGGAGCAGTTAAACAACATGTCACAGAGTTTTCCAGCTCTGCTTACCAGGGTGCTGTGTTTCCAATAGGAAGCTGTAAAGCCAGGCAGTTGTACTCACATCTCCTTCCCATATGCACAGTACATAGGAATATCTTTTCATCTTGCCAATTATTTCTCACACTTGGGGCTGGGCTACTCATCTTCAGCACCTCCTTGTTAGTCTGTGTGATTCATCAGTTTGCATTGTCCTGTTTTATGTGGCACCTTGTCATTAAAGATCCCAGTGACTGTCACTGGTTCCAGCCCAGCAGCCTCTGCTCTATGTCTGAATTGCAGCTGAGCAGTCACAACCTCCTTCACTCTGAAATGTGAAGGAACTGGGTGGCATCAAGCTTTTCTTCTTACTTGTTCTACCATTGCTTTGTAGTAGTTATGTCTCCCTCAAGTGTTACCACTCTGCATCCAGTGATTCTGTCTTTGAAAGTATACAGGAAACTGGGATGGAATCAACTGCTATGTTTACTTATTTTCCTCTCAGGATTTATTGTTGGTAGCTTCATGCTACATAACACATGAAAATAAAGACAGATTTGTATCTCAAAGAGCTTATTATGCTCCTTCTGCAGAAATTATTCCCTGGGAAATCCTTTTGGTGTCTGCCTTTATCTGTGTTCTGGAAGTTGGTACGTACATTTAAATACAGAAATGTAAGAACAAAATTACCATTGCAAGCAAGACTGAAACTATGAAAGTATTTGGAACTTTACATGCATCTAGCTGTGATGAATATAAACTTACTGTTTTGCAAAATGAAGGTTTATCTTATGGCACATGCTGTATTATGGCTTTATAAAAAACATTCATGCATGTGTTTGCTTCCCAAGCAGCAGGGCTGTAGCTAAAGACCACCTGATTAAAAGCCTTCATCCTGCAATTCCCAGTATTAGGAAAAATCATAGAGTGTTGTTGGTATGGCTCCTTGTGTTTCCTGCCATGCATCCTCCCATGCAGATGTTTTTAATCATCTATTGCTAATAGTGAGTATGTCTTAAAGTTTTCTGTTTAAATTGGGGATCATTGTGTACCTTGAGAGAAATGAAACATCCTTGGGATAATTTTTGGTTTGTTTTCTCTGCTTATGCAATAGCCTTTTGCTTCTTCTAGAAAAAGGCTGAAACCTTTCACTGGATAAAATTTCTGCCTTGCATTTCTGTATTAATAATGCAAGCAGAAGATCCATGCCAGGTGTATTGGGTTTGTGTGACAAAGCCCTAAAAAGGACCTGTGGAAAACCTCTGGAGGCTTCCCCCATGTCCAACAGGCAATGCTAGGCAAGGTGGACCCGAGGCTGAGCCCACTGACCGTGCCTCTGGGGTAACAGATTTAAGGAAGGGAAAAACGAAACCCTGTGAAACAGCAGCTGAAGCTGGACAGAGGAGGAGGAATGTGGGAGAGGAACAGCTCTGCAGACACCAAGGTCAGTGCAGAAGGAGGGGCAGGAGGTGCTGCAGGAGTCAGAGCTGAGATCCCCCCTTTAAGTCACGTAAAGAGTAGCAACAAGAGAAAGAACTGACACAGTGTGGGACACAGCTGGTTTGCTTAAGAACCAAGACAAAAGGGAAGTGATTTAGCTAGAACTCCATACCTCAAGTCCTTTGTGTATTGAAAAGGGTTCCTTATCAAGAACTTCAAAGGCAAAAGGCACAGGGAGTCAGATTTTTCAACTGTTTTAAGTGACTATAGGTACAGTAGTGGTGAATGGATGAATAACTAACTGCATGTTGTTAACTGGTGTAAGTAATTTGAAGAGCTGGTTGAGTAGATCTTTTTGAATGAGTATTAGGGGAAGGATAGGGAAAATAAATCAGAATTTTGTGTACTCTTTCAAATTTTTCTCCCTCCTCCTCTTATTTGGAAAATTACTCTAGGCAATTGGTAAGAAGTCCTAGCTGAAGAGCTTGATTTAAGAGAGGATTTTCAGAGTTCATTCCCTTCAGAATAGAAAACTAACCAGAAATCTTGTAACTGCTCTTACAGGAGGGGGAAAGGCTGATGCCCAATTAATGTTTTTCTTCAGCAGTTGCTCATATTAGCAAGAACAAAAATCACTCTTCTTCAGGGTAATGAAAAGTCAAAATTATTTCTCAAAACTCATGTAGGTGTCCTGTACCCTTTCTGCTTTCTCTCTTCCCTCCTAAGTAGTCTTCTGGGGAAAAAAACCCCACAAAACTGACTCAATGTTGAGTAATAGTTAGATTTTTCTTTATTTTTCAGCAGAAAATAGCTTTGTTGAGGTGGTGTGTGTGTGTATGTGGGGTGATGATGTTCCATTTTGTTTTGCCTACCACTATCCAAGTCTAGTAGGAGCTGTTTCTGACTTTGGCCAAGAACTTCACAGCTGCTGCTCTTCTTCCTAGTGTGTTCAAAATAAGTTGTGAAGACTTTTAATGTCATACAATGAAAAAAGGCCTTGAATGCTAGAGAATGTATCCAAACCTTCTTGCTTACCTATCAGCCTGAATGGGTGAATGAACACATGCTTGTGCTCCTTGTTGAAATTAATCTCTTAATTTAATTGTACCTAAAAAAGGTACAATTAAAAATCTATTTGTTTAAATTCCTGAGTTCCACAGAGATACTTGAGTGTTTTATAAATAAGGTTTTGTTTTGAAACAGCCGGCCTCTTCTTGTGAGCTGTTTCTGGCATCCTTGAGAATTTAATTCTAAATTGTGAGCTTTCTTTCCTCTAGACAAAAAGTTATATGGGTAAACTAGCAGCACATCTAGGATGGATCCATAGGGATTAGTAGGCTCAGAGTTAATGGTCTGCAGTTTTTCCAAATAAATAATACTCCCAAATGTGAACCGCATTTAAAAAGCACAGTCTGATTTTAGTAAATGCTGGAACACGTTGTGTAGCAGGAAAGGTTGTATTGTGCTGAGGGATTAGAATTTAGGATTCTCCTGGATTTTGATGTTTTCAAGGCTACTCAGTTGCCTTCATTAGTGCTTTCCTTTTCCAATTGCTTCCTCAGCAGCAGGAACATGCCAGAGCCTCTCTTGTTTTTGCTGGTGCAAGTAGTAACCTGATTCTGTCCTTACTCACCACGGTGCTTTATTGTTGCAGTTCATGTGTTTTAATAAAAATCCCTTATAGTAAGCAATAAACTAGCTAAGCTTCTGACTTATTTTCTTGTCAGTTCCTTCCTGGGCACAGGGAGGAGGTTGAGGAAGAAGGGTTTAAGTATACCTGCAGTCGTGCAGTAGCAGCATATAAAATGCTGCCAGCTGCAACAGATGTGCTTTCCACCTGCTAAGCCCTTGCTAGCAAGCTGGCTGGCACCCTCTGGTTGTGTAGCAGGCAGGAGTACAGTTTGATCACACTGTAATTTCAGTTTTAGACAATCTCAGTTTTTATGGATGATGTTTATTAAGTGAATGTCCTGATCAAACTGAGCATCCCGTTGCCTTTGCCGAGAAAAATTCTCTGGTATCCAGACTTGTGATATGAAAGGGGAAAAAAACATTATCAGTGTAAATGCTTCACATATTCTACATTAGGAAACTATGTGGTTTCTGTGTGTACTCCTTCATATGTCTGTAGATATATGTTTAACTCTTTTCCCAGAAGAGTAAGGGGAGAATTGTTCTGCTCAATAACATTTTTTTCTTGTTACTTCAGAGTGTTTGAAAATTAGTGGTAAAAGTCAAATAGGAAACACCATGTAAAACTGTAGAAGTGTCATCAGTAAATCACTTACTTGCTGCTAGGACAGAGGAAAATAAATGAGACAAAATATGGATAAATCTGAGAGAATTACATGGAAAGCTGGAGGGAAGCACTTGCATGTGAAATGATCAGACTGAATATCTTTGGATCATCTCATTTTTGAGGAAAACATCTGTCATACAGTTTCACAGTTATGACATTTTCTTCTATCTTTCAAACTGTTCTTAATTTCTCACTGCAAAAGGGAAGTTTCTTATTAAACGGAGTGAATTTAATTAATGCTTGTCTTTGATGAGAGCAGCCTGAGGTGTAGTGCAAAAACAGAGCAGACTCACTGGATTTAGCAGACCTACCGTGTGACCAGCTGCCAGAAGTTGGACTAGGGAGTCAAAGGGAAAGGCTTGTAATCAATTTAGAAAATCATATAGCCGGGCAGGAAGAGAGGTGTTTCATTTTTAATTTCTACATGGTGATTTGAAGGACACAGAGATGATTCACGTGAAGGGAATTGATTTTTGTCCCCCCCCACCCCCCCAACTCTAAACCTAAATGAGCTGAGTTTAAAACTGTTGAAGGATTTTCTGTGAGATGTTCACGCAGCTCTGGTGGTGACAGTATCTTGGCTTCAGTTCTGAATTTTGTTCTAAATTTAGGATTCCTCTTTGCCTCTCTCTTGGAAATGTAGTTGTTCCCTTCTCTGCTTGGTATCAATAACAGTCTGCCTCCCTTTTAGCATTATTTCTGAACTCAATAGTTGCACAGTGTGTGAATCTCTTCATATCTTCTGTGACTACCACCATGTTGTGGACATAGATTCTTTTTGCTTTCACAGAAGCAATTTACAATACATGAATCCTTGTTAATACTTCTGGGCAGGCAGAGAAAAGAGTATCACAACAGTCTCAGCTCTGAATCAAATAAATGTTGTCCTTACCACCTCCTACCATATTTTGGAAACTGTTTTGTTTGAGTTATCCATGCTTCCTGTATTTTTTTGGCCAAAAGTAAACAAAAATCAAGTGGAAACCTGTCAGGAGGTCCTGTCTGAAGGCCAGATTATTATTATTTTTTAATTTCTCTATTCATTGGGTCTCTTATTAACATGTTGCTACAGATTTATATGTGGCTGCATCAGCACCACCAGCATTCCTGTTGTGTGAAATGGCTTGACTGCCTTCAGAAATTATGAAGAGACAGCAGGCAGAAAGACAATAGATCAGCCAGAGTGACTACAGATGTTTTTAATCCCATACTGTTATTTATACAGTGTCATAGGTATGCATGTTGTTTTATAGATACATAAAACCATGAGAGTTTCCTGTCCTGAGGGGCTTGCAACATGCAAGATTGTAAATTAAATCCTGCAAGATTTCTGGTCATCCTGTTCAGTGCCCAGTGTGTATAGCTTATAGCTAATGCAATGTGGTACATCCCCGCTCGTCACTGGCTGCATGTGGAAGGGCAAGAAACACATGAGAGCTGGTAGTGGATCTTCAGGGCCTCTAACAGAGAATTCCAGTGTATGAACAGATTTGAGGTTTGCTTTTGTCCAGTTACTTGCTGGGGAAGAGCTCAAAAACATTGCCCAGTGTTTGTTTCAGCTGTGTGTGTCTTCATGTGGAGCACTGCAGGGTGAATTTAAGAACTGTGGAGAGGAGAGACAGCTGAATAATTTCCTTACTAATGAAATGAGATGACCATTTCAGAAGCCTATTCAGAAGTGGGTTTTAAGGTCACAAAGTTATAAACCAATTACATGCTTTTTACTAGCATTTTACAGCTACTGGTCTGGTAGAATCCATGCCTTCAGAATATGTCTGATGGAGATTTGTGCACTTTGCACTTCAGTCTTCCTTTGTGCCATGAAATGTTGACTGGAAAATTTTACTGTGAAATTTATTCTTCCTTTAATATAAGTTCTGTGTTAGGGGTGCAATCTGAGAAGCGATTTTATGGCCTCCACTACATGGTTAAGAAAATCTTGGCTCCTGATAGATAAGGATAATTTTTCTAGTCCTGAATTCTGACCCTAGGAAAGGGCAGTATTGACCTCATTACCTTGTTTCAGACACAATTCCCATTTTTCCACACTACACTGGGAGTGGTTTATGTTCTTCAGAATGTTTCCATAGGCTACAGACCTTGAATTTTTTTTTTTCAGTTATTTGTTGATTTGTGGAGGTCATAAAAATAATTGCCTGATATCTTTGACTATATAAATATCTCTCCTTCCTACCTTTAATTTTATTTTCCTTCTCCCATGATATTCCTCATTTTCAAGATTTGAAAACAACTGTAGGATGGAGGGAAATGGGAAAAAATCTGGGAGTTGGAAGCTCAGAAAAGAGCTAAGTGGGGGTTTTCCTTGCTATAAAATTATTGGGCAGAAGCCAGGTGCATGAGAGCTAGAGAAGAGGAATTGCAGAAGTTGTTTCTCTGTGTGTTGTAGTCTGGAGGAGGAAAAATGAGTGGAGCTAAAACAGGGCACGACTCCAGGGAGGGAGCCTTTTATGACAGCTTTCTGGGAGAGTGGAAAGTAGGAGAAAAGATGGCCAGAAGAATGTGCATGAAACATGTTTGTTTTACTTAGCTCAGACTGCTTCTTAAAAAATTTAAGCTAAGTTAATTAGCACTTGCAAAGTGCTGCTTGAAGTTGCTGAATTGCTTCCTCTCTTTGGGCTAGTTCATTTAGAATTAGCCAATTCCAGGCTGAGATTGCCAGGTTTCTAACCCTGACTGAAAAAACCCCAAAACCTGAATTAATGGGCTCATACCCACCTAAAACACCTCTGTGCCTCCCTTTTGAAACTCGGAGCACTTCTGATATTCCCTTCCTCATTTCCCACTGCAGCAGGCACAGGGGCAGGGATACTCAGAGATGGGGAATGACTCCCACACAAACCCCAGCTGCTTAACGTGGCCTCCTTAGGGCTGGGGAGAACCAGGCTGTGAAGAGGACAGGACAGAAGACTGTAAAATCTTGGATGGCATGGAAAAGGTGACTAAGGAGCAAAGAACCACATTTTCTCATAGCCCAAGGATTGGAGGCACCTCAAGTGATACTGAGGTATTGTATTTGCAGGGAGGAATGATGAGTCTGACTCCATGTTCTCAGAAGGCTAATTTATTACTTTATTATATATACTATAATATATACTATATAATACCATATATACTATATAATATATAATACTATATAATATATACTATATATATTATATTTAAAAATACTATACTAAACTATACTAAAGAATACAGAAAAGATACTTACAGAATGCTAAAAAGCTGGTGTTGAAAACTCATGACTCTTTCCAGAGTCTCAACACAGATTGGCCCTGATTGACCAAAGAGTTAAAATAATTCACACCAGAATCCAATGAAACAATCTCTGAATGCATTCCACATGTGAGTACAACACAGAAGAAACAAATAAGAGATAAGAATTGTTTTCCTTTTATCTGAGGCTTCTCAGCTTCCCAGGAGAAAAATCCTGGGCGAAGGGATTTTTTCACAGAATGTGAATGCTATACAGAGGCAGTGGCAGGCTGGAAAATTTCCAGGATGATGATCCTGGGGTACTTGTTGCCATGTGTTTGCACAAATGTTTTTAGGTAGGCTTGGGCTCCGGAGTGATGAGGCAAATGAAATCTCATGAGGGTGTTTTGAAGGCAAAAATGTCCAGGTGCCTGAAGAATCAAGGGATGTGTTGGTGCAGTATCTCTCCTCTTGTGCTTTTTATCCACATATTTGCTACTGGCTGCTGCCACAGAGACTCTGGCTTGGTGTGGCCATTCACATGGAACAGCAGGTCATAGGCAGGAAATATAATATGAAATAATCACTTTGGGACAGTACAGATTTGCTTTTGGGTTCTCTTAACAGGGTGTAAATACTTTGGATGTTATTTGAATACAGTTGAATAGCAAAGTGGTTTTGCCTTTTAGAGCTTTCCTTCTTTTAAGCTGAAAGAGAGTAATTGCTAAAATCTAAGGCTATTCAGGCAAAATTTCTTTGCTGAAAAGAAGGTTATGCATGTAAATCTGCATGGTACTCATGTTTGATTTGATATCTAAGTTTCAAATATGTATCCAAATGTTAAGATGCTGGCAGAGATTCAACCAGGCTAATATCAAACTTCAGCTGTTGCTTCAACACACTGGATATGTATTTTGCCTAATTTATGTTTAGTTCTAACAGTGGCAAGCTGTGTTGCCCTAACTGTAGTTTCAGAGAAAGCTGTAGTGTTTTTTTTTTTCTCCTTCTGTTGTTTTGTTGTTCCAGAAAACAGTGAAGTTACTGTGAAGGTTCTGGTCTAAAGCTAAATTTCTTTTAAAAATCTTTTCTTTGGCTTTAGATTTATAAGCTTTGAGCATAAAATAGGGCCATTGAGTATGTTCACCTCTGGATCTGATTTTTGTGTTGACATAGCCAGTTTACTATACACTGAAGTACTTGACTGTGCCCATGTTGATATTTTAAGATAGGGCTCAGACAAACATGACATCTGCAAATGTAAATCATGATGGTCACACCACATAACTAATCACTTCAGGGCTTCTCTTTTGCTTTAGGCTAGTGAAGAGGAACCATCTCTGAGAGGAGATGGGAATGGGACTATCCTCTCAGAAGTGTCTCCTCTTGCTATGTGTATATAAGCACTCCTGCAGGAATATCACAAAATCCTTCTTTCCTTTTCAAACTAAAATTCAAAGTCCCGTTGAATAGGAAACTAGGTAGTAATTGGAGGCTTTTAGTGAAAATCTCAGTACTGTATAACTAAATTGTAGCCCATTGCAGTTCTGCACCATAGTTCAGCTAACATTTGCATGAAGTACACAGAATTGGAATTGTGTGTAAGGTAAGAGTTTCTTCTTTTTCTTAATGGGAAGAGAGCAGGCAAGCATCCTAAAATATTTCTTATCAAGTGCAGTAATCTTAAATAATCTGGATCTAAAATTAAAATCTGTCCTGGCTCTGTCTAGGGAGTGCTAAATTGGAGAATACCATTTCTAAACCATGACAAAATCCTACATGGAAGGGAGATCCCACAAGGGATCGCAAAATCCCATAAGGAGGAGAGATTATGAAATACACAGAACAAACCCTGAAGCACTAAGAAATCAGAATAGTGAAACTTGGATGTCTGTGATGTATACATCTTTGCAGATTTGTTTCTATTCCTGGAACTGCAGAGAATGCCTTGAGTAAAGAGAACAATTAAGAGAAATGTAGCTTCAGAAGGCATGTTGTTCACCACTTCCTACAGGAAAGCTTGGTATCAGTAGAGAAAAAAAAGATATTTCAATTGTATTTTGGAATAGGACATTCTGTTCTGTGATACAGTGCTGTGAAATTCTGGTGTCATGATAATCCAGGCTGGTGTTTACTCTGCACTCTGCTGAAGACTCCTTTCTGTGTGAGAGAGAATTCAAAACAAGTAGCTCCTATAGTTTTGTGTTTTTAAACAAAACAGGCAACATTTGCTTGGTGGTTCATTGCTGTAAAGTAAGGAAAAAAGACACAGAATGAACCCCTGGAAACCCAGCATTATCAAAACATCTGCTGTGTTAAATATTTACATCTATGATCTTAATGCCCAAGCCATTAGAAGCAATGGGAATTTCAGGTAGATACTCCAGAGTAACAAATGTTGTTTAGTTGTTTGTCTGCCTTTAAATGGCAAAATTGAAGAGCACGAAGGATTCCAAAATCAGGAACACATAAATCTGCTACACAGGACAAGTTGTGGGATCCATGTGTGTTTTGAGGGTGACCACCAGTGATTTGAGGAATGGAGTGTAAAATCCAGTACGTCTGCGACAGCTGGGTTTTTTTGGGGGGGCAGGAGAGTGGGAAAAAGTGAAGAAGCAAAGAGAAAGAACCTCTGTGAAATATGTGTCATTATACACACATATCACAGTATCAAGGTGCTGTGGGCACAGCTTCGTTTTAATAGGATTTGATACAGAAATGGCATCAGGGCTTGTGGCAGGTATACTTAGACTTCTTCCTTCCATATGTTTTCCAGATGCTTTTTAGAGTCAGTAGAGATTGTAGGTGTTTCCTGCAATTGAAGTTTTTTACATTTTCTTCCTCATTGCATATAGTCAGGGTAATGCTGAGGTGCCTTCTACCTGCAATTGCTTTGTCTGGCACAAAGGAAATGCAATAGTAGTATGCAGAAAAAGAGAAGAAAAGATTTAATTAATTTACTGGATAAATGCTGTCTTCCATCAGTTGAAAAAATTACTAGAGCAATTAAATGCCCACATGTCCATGGCCAGTGTAGAGTCTTGTCTGTCTTTCCAGTTCTCCCCTTTGGGATTCCAAAATTTATGCTGGGCTTTGTCAATTAATATCTTTCTAGTGAACGTGGCAATTACAATTGTTATTTCAAGACAGAATGTCTCATAGCTATACATTGTTAATTCTCTTGTCCCAAATGATCTCCCAAAGGGAACATGAAGCTACAGGTGCACATCCATGACTGGAGAACAAACACTTTAGTATGTTAATGTTAATAAAATGAAAGAAAGGCATGAGAAATCCATAAGATTTCTGCATATTCCATGGCATTCACGTGGCTTATTTTTGTGAAGACTTTTTTCCCAAAGTCTTCACAAAACCTTTGATATTATTCAATATGTCTGCTAGCACAGACAGGCTTGCAAAATTAAGTGCTTGAAAGTTAAAAAGTGACCAGATGACCTTAACCTGTCACCAGCATTTGTGTTCTTTTCACAGATTTTGATAAATTGTACTTCTGAACTTTGCCTACAAGTGTTGCGCCCTTCAGGTTTACTATAGAGGAATGCTTCCTCCTTGTCAAATCTGCTAGGGTGGCTGTCACCCATGGCCTAATTCTGGGATAAACTTTCCCAAAACTCCACAGAAAAAAATATAAGGAAAAACCACAAAGAGTGGACTTCTTCTATAGCTGTAATTAAGTAGTAAATCACAGTAAATCTTTCTGGTGTTTGATAAAATAAGTTATGTTTAGCAGACAGATTTTTACTGCTGTTTGCTAATAATACTATGTTCAATTTTTAGTTCAACAGAGCTGGATAAGAGACCGTGGTGCTAATTTGAGTTGAGTATTACTTGAATCATCAAAGCTGTTCTAAAACCAAATGAAGCTCAACAAATGGCTTAGTCTTGCTTGTATGTGGAGCAGGGAGGAGTGAGAGAAAACCTATCCACCCAATTATGAATTCATTGTTGTCCTATTGCACACCTGCGCATCAGGATAGAGAGCTTTAATTCATTTGCTAAACTGTCCTCTCATTTATGGAGGAAAACAAGTTGCAGGCAGTTCCCTAAAGCAGTATGTAACATCAATTATTGTCCCAAAGAATAACTCCGTTTCTACATGCTGTACACTGACAAAACCAGTGCTGGGTATTGCTGCAAGTGGAATCACACTGCCTTTTGTGGTATTTTTCTTCAGCTCTACTGTTAAACTTTGTTATCAAACAAAACAATTCCACAACATGAACAGGTCAAGCAACTCTGTGACCAGCAGGTCCATAGCTAATACAGCAAATATTTAGACCAAATTTATTTCCAACCTGCTCTGGTCAGACCTGTTGCTATCTCAGCCCTTTGAGCCTTGCATTGGGCACCGAATGACGCTGTTGTGATTTAGGAATGGTATTCTCCAATTCATTACTCCCAGTGAAACACTCCTAACCACATGCCCCTCACTCACTCCCTGTCTTTCTCCCCTGAGGTGGAATGGAGAGGAGAATTGGAGGCAGGAAAAGCAAAGATCGCTGGTTGAGATAAGAGCAATGTACTGAAAGCAGCAGTGAAATAAGAAACTAACAGTAACAGCAACAATTTTAATGACAAAGTGTACAATGGGTGAACAATTAACTTGTGAGTGCTCAACACAGCTTCTCTGGTTGCCAAAACTAGAACACTTTGGTTCACAAGAAGATACATTGGCTATTGTAGATTTTTATTTCCATTTTTAAAATATTTCCCATTAGTTTAGTTTTACCAACAATAGTATTGCAATAACAAACCAAGGGAGAAATTACTGTGATGTAATTTTAAGGGTTTTGCTTACATTTTCCCACTCAGATCTCCTCAGATCTGAGATATCTGGTTGAAGATAACCTGAAGGGTTCATCTATGTCACCTTATGCACTCCATCATATTTGTCATGTGCTAAAATTACATGGTATTTTTTTTCATAAACCTTTATATTGTGATTCGTGGGTGGTTTTGAGAATGTTTTCCATAGGAGGAGTTTGTTCATCTGAAGTTGTCTTGCAGATGTGTTGAATGCTGCCTGTCTTCAGAGAGGAATAAAAGGAAGTTAGATTAACTAAATCAGATGATTGGATCAACTACTCAGCTATGGAAGTCAATTGAACTGCCTTTCTAAAAACTGTGAAAGCAGTTCTCAATCAAATCACTCCACCAGCAGCAGGACAAACAGACCCTGCTTTCTTACAGATATGCCTGAGTAGCTGGAATTTTTGGTGTCTGGGAAGATGTGAGATCCAGCTGATGCCTTTTTTGCAGACAGGATGATTTCAGCCCTCCTGCTGAGTGGGCATTTCTGCCCGTAGGGCAAGGCTGGAACAAAAGTTACAGCCTTTCTGTCTGTTCAAGTGTTGAGACTCTCTCTTCTCAGCTTAACTACCTGATATCAAAATGCTTGATGAAAATCACTGTCTTTGAGGAAATTAGTTTATCGATTCAGAAATTACTGGTGAGAGAGAGAGAGAGATAAGGATCATTTATTTGGGAAGCCTTGGTATAAAAAGTTATAAGGTAGTGAAGATCAGAGATAACTAATTTTAGTGCAGTCTTACAAAATGAATTCTGTTTTTCTTCATTGCTTTATAATATAAGAAAGTTCAAAACGTTTAAGCCTGTTTTGTGATTGTTTTTTTGTTTGTTGTTTTGTTTTTTTTTTTTGTTTTTGTTTTTGTTTTGTTCTAGGTTTTGGTTCTGGTCTTTTTTAAAATTGTAAATCACCTTTAAAATACATTGCTTTGCAGACACTGGAAGCTGTAACATCCATCAGGGTATGCTTGTGATGTGAAAATTGTGTGCTTTCATTCTCTTCATAAGGTGAAGGAAAATGGCTTTTCTTTTTCTGAGTGTGACACAGGCATTTCTCCTTGCCTGTTGCTTTGGAAAGCTTCTTCCTTACTTGTCTTGAGCATTTTCCATTTTTTTTAGTAAATACTCAAAGAATTTTAATTGAACTGTGCTACTGAGTCAGTCCCAAATCACAAAAATTCCCCCTCTTTAACTCTAAGCCCTTCTAAATGCTTCCCAAAGCATGTAGCACTGAATTAAAATTAGTGCAAGGAAATGTACAATAGGGAGAGGGAGAGCCAGGGAAATAACATCTCTCAATTTGTGTAAATTAATTAGTGTAATATGTAAGATAAGAGGGAAAGGCAAGTTCTTCCCTTTGACACTGGAACTTCAGGATAGAAACATCCTGAGGAGGAACTTTGTCTCAATTCATGCAGATAATTAATGCTCACATTTTGCTTTTTCTTAGAAACCTCACTCCTAATGTCTTGCATTAATCTTCCACTGAAATTTTGCTTCAATATGATTTTTAAGAATAAAGAGGGAATAAAAAACATTTCCTTTTTTTTAGTTATAGTGTATCTGAAATAGCAACAATTATGCTACAGAAAACCCAATCTCAGTAATATGAATAACTGAATGAAGGCATTCTTAACACTGCTGAAATTAATTGTATGAGCCTAATGTAAGAGCCTAATGTTAGCCAGTTCAAATTTCTTCATCCAGCAAAAAGGATATATGCAGCTTTGTGTGGGAAGAGAATATAGAAGCAGCCTAATTTATCTTGCAGTAGGAAAACCTGACTACAAGTTGATTATGTCAGTCAATGCTAATGTTTCTGAAGATTAAATGAGCAAACAATGATAGTGCAGAACCTTATTTGAAATCCAGCTTCCCTTTTTCCCCCCTTCATTTGTAGAAAGGGATACTGTGCTGTGGGCCTGTACTAAGTTTACTTCAACAGCTGGATGCAGTGATTCATTAGATGGAGAGGTAACAGGCTCCAGGGTATGCCATCCATTCATGATTCACAGGATTATATCCATTCTGGCTTCTTGATAGCACGTGACTTATAGGGAGCACTCCTGTGAAATCCTCTTTACAATTGCTGGAGAGTAGCATGAGCTGCTGCTTCCAGCCAATCCCTTCTCCTGGCTGTCAGCTCTCCATTCCTTTCATCTTGAAACCCAGATGTTCCCAGCTTCTCTTAAGTGGTCAGTGCCTCCAAGAAACAGTTTTTCTCAGTGTGAATTCCAGTGATGATTTGTAGTAACTTGTCTTGACTGAAATGAGTTGAGGGAAATAACAGTAGTACCATTTTCTTCACAGTTTCAGATATTAGCAGGGGAATTTTAAGGATGGTGTGCACTGGAGATGAGTACCTTATGCAGACCTAAGCCACGTGCTGTTTGGTGCACATTAATATCATTACATAAGGTGTAATGTGTTTCCATCACATAGATAAATGTGTAGAAGAATCAGTAATCAATAAATGTGTAGGAGAATCAAAACTGTAATTATATACCTGAGGGTTTTCTTCAGGTCCAGTCAAAAACACGAGATCCTGTACTGATTCACCTCCTCCTGTGTGTCTATTCTGTGTCTATGTGCTCTCCATTCCTTGGCCTCCAGATCTATCAGTTTGTTTCTTTTCATACAATTGACTCTGAATTTTTGGCTAGACAGTTAGCAAATATGCAAGTCTGTGAAATTACACATTACAGATGAATACAGATGGCTTTTTAGGTTTCTTTTTATCCAAGATTCATATATTGAAACAAAGTTGATGTCCCTGCCATTGCTTATCATCACAAATAGTCTGCAAATGACATTGTAAAATACTTTTGCATCACAAAACCTTATGTGTCAGCTTTCATATTTTTTGCTTGGTATCAGAAAGTATTTCCTCTGTTGCCATGTTTTCTACATGTTTTCCACACTGGCATAATCCTATTAATCCCATGATACAGATGTGAGCATCTTGGATCAATATAAACTGTATTTTTTTACTTTTTTTCATATCAAGCTATACAAAATGAAAATCATGAGACTAACAATAAAAGCAGCGGGGAGCTGTTGACAGACAAATAAAAGAAAGCATTTTTAGGTGATCCTCCAGGTTGTACCAAAAGAGGGCAAATCTTGGTGTGCATTTACAGGCAATCATCTGAATTTTTTCCCCACTAAAGAAAGAACTTTAAAGCTCTAAAAGATTACAGACTCATGACTCACAATTAAAATAACATAATTTATTTCCATCCTTAGATAATTTTGTCTTGGTTGCTAGTCATGTTTCTAATGTAATTGGTAGACCCTTCTGTCTTGTCAACTTTCAAAATCTTTTATTACTGTAGAAAAGCAGCTGACTGTTTCTGGAAGTAGGTAACGGAGTATTTGACCTATATTATCTTTACTGTACTCTTTGGTTTAAAAAAAGCTGATTCTCATTTAGTTGCTAAGGAATTCCAGATGCAGAGCTTTGACATGGTGAATGTCTTTAAACAAAGAATGTCTCTCAGTTCAGGGTTTGGTTCTTTACTTCCACCTACCGAAACAGACAAGTCTTTCTTGCAGATCCTCATATAATTGTTTTTCAAACATGCATTGACTTCTTCCCACAAGTAAGAAGTGCTGAGTAAATTCTCCATTGAAATGACTTTTTCTTAAAGGAATGAAAAATGGAGAATTATTCCATAGGGAATTCAAAATAGAGGTTTTCATTTTAAGCAAAACTCATAGCCTCTTGTATAATCATGGGAGGAAATGAGAAAATTTGTCCAACTCACTTACCTGAAGCTGCCCATTGTGACAACTGTTTTTCCTCAGTCTTGGAATATGTGTAAAGCAAACCAATGACTTGGAATGTTGTTCAGCTTGTAGAGTTTGAAGCTGTCACAGGTGTATACTTGAGTGAGACCTTAAGAACACAAAGAACAGCAGGGGATTTCCTCTGAGGCTTTTTATTTCTCCCACACCACCTGCTGCTAACACCATCAAGTTCATTCCAGAGTAAATTGCTGTGGAAGAGGCACTCTTTTGCCTGTTTTTAGCAGGATCCCAGGAGCTCAGACTGTCTTGGCGACAAAAATAATCTGGATGTAGGTGAGATGGCTCAAGAATAAGGTGGTTAGATGTCTAGGATCTATGCTGTGAGTTTGGAGGAGTTTGCAATACCAAATAGGAAGAAAATGAGAATTGAAACCCTTGTTTAAAAATGATGTGTGATTTTTAAACTTTCTTTCAAGTATGTTTGAGTTGAGTCTCATATTTCCCAACAGATATGGAGATCTTATGGCATATTTATATATAGACTTGCAGTTCTGGTTTTGTGTTACCACCAGAGATGGGGTTGCTGCAAACAGTGTTGGCAGAGAAGCGGGATGTAAAACAGAGAAGGCTCCTTTTCAGAAATTTAACCAAATTGAAGTAAAGCTGAGCAATTCTAATGAAGAGAGCTTGTGAGAAGACTGTAGAAGTTTTATATTTCTTGGAATGGTGCTAACAGGAAGGCTCTTAGATCATTCTAGAGCTTTCTCTGTCTTCCTCTGTCTTCTGTGCAACTCATCGCTACTAAAGCTTTATTAAAGGAGTTATTTGAAATTATTGCTGATTTAAGGAACAGACAAAGCTCAGACCCTTTTAAAAATGTCTAATATTTCACAAGCCATGTTGAATGTATATCTTATTCGTGGATTATGACTTGTAATTTATTTTTGTATGTGGCATACAAAGTTTTTGTGAATTCATCACCAGTGAAGATGTACATCATTGCACATTTAAGTCCAGTGGCTGGTACTGCTGCTTTGTGTTAGAGATCCTCATGCTTACTCCATAGTAAAAAAAAAAAAATCTGTGTTTTGTCAGCACTGAATACGTAAAGGTATCTTTGTTGGATTGTGGAAACTCAACTTTTATATGGCTTAGTTATCTCTTTGGTTTGTAATGCTATGAAAGCCAGCATGCCTAGTAGGGGGGCACACATACATTTGTCTGTATCTATTCTTTTTCAGGGGTTTATATTCAGGTACACAGTGCTGTTGTTGTCTTAGTCACACCTTTGCTCCTTTTGGGCTTACTGTGCAAATCATTGTAAGAATGGGGCTTACAGTGGATGTGAAGTATATTCTTCCAGGTTAATTGTGAAAAAGAATTCAGGATGAGCAAAATCCAGCATAATTCTGAATGAGAGTACCTACATGAGGATTTAGTGGTTTAAGTATTTTATTAGATTAATTTGGATTTCTGAGTGTACTTAGGTAATTGAGCTTTCCGACATATGCTATGGAATAATTTCCTGCCAACTGCAGTACTGTGCAGCTTTAGAACTTGAAGACATTCATACTTTTCATTTCTCCTGCCTCTTAACCACACTACCAAGTAAATTTTGATACTTCTTTTTACTTCTCAACTCACTCCCATGTGCTACCTCTTAGCCACTGTATTTTAGGTGGCCAGAGATATTAATAAGCTCCAACAATTTTGGTTGCCTCAAAACTTATCTTGATGCTGCAAGTTTCTCTGAAGTTGTGTTACTTTATCAGAATGCCCTAAGTCTGCCAGTCTGTCAGCTGGGGTGTAAATGCTCTGACTGCGCCGAAAAGTTGCTTTTATCAAGTTTCTCTCTCTTCAGATGATGTTAGCTAATGGGTAGCACCTAGGACTGCTGTTGAACTGACATGCTCCCCAATTTGTGGTGGTTGTTGTTGGTGCTGACACAGCACAAAGGCTGATGAGACATTAAAAATGAGGTCTTTTCTTGGTGCTTTTGGATGCCAGTGCCCAAGGTAATGATTGTTAGGTTTCTAGAGGTTCAGCCAATTGTTTGGCTGTGACTCAGTGACTTCAGGGATATGTTTTGGAAACACATTTCTATAGCAGGCATGTGCTAAAAACAATCTCTTTCCCAGTGCTGGTGCTGGGAAAGGAAACAAGCCACAGTGATTCTACATGATCTATTTACATGTATGTTCTTTTGTGCTGCTTCAATCATAACAGGATTGTTCACAGAAGCAGCTTTTGGCTTATTTTTTAAAAAATCCCAAAGTTTTTGGTTTCCCAAAGAATAGGGCTGATTTGTTTATTTGTGCTCTGTAAAAGCTTAGGAGAGAACCAATGTACACACTTTATTTCCTGAGAGCCAGGGCAAGTTGTCTCCAAAGAGGCAAACAGCTGAGCTAAAGGCTGCAGCTGACATGGGAGAGTCTCTGATGTGACAGCGTCGTGGCTGTTCATGGCAGGTTTGCTGCTGTTCCTGCTGCCCTGAAGGAGTTTTTGCTGAAGGCAGGAATACAGTGCAGGCAGTGAGAATTAGAGGGCTGCTGGTTCAGATTGCTGGCTCTGCTTGTAATACTGCTTGGCATAGCTTGTAAGGAGATCTTTTGTACAACCTGAAGTTTGTCTCTGTCAGCTCAGCTGCAACACCTTTGTCTCTGGCTGCGGTTCTTTATTTGGTATATGAAGAGCAGAGATGAATTACTGGGGGGGAGAGAGGGAGGGATGTGGGGTCTGGGGCAGGTGGAGAGAACTTTACTGTGCTGGCAACAAGGAATTATTACCCAGGTTTAATAATCTGAAGCATTAGAGAAAAACAGTCACTGCATCAGGTTCCAGAGAAAGGAAAAAAGGGTTGGCTTGAGACATTTTTGAGCCACCAGACATATATTCAAAGTGCCTTTAAAACATTGACTCCAATGCTCATTTTCTCCAGACTTTAAAATGTGGATGGGGGGTGGATGGGGGCACTGTTTTGACTCACAGAACCAAAAGTTTATCTGTAAGCAGTGTTTCTTTTTGGTGAGCTATAATATTCAAAAACTAACCCTTGAGGGACTGCCAGTGGAGAATTTGTTCAAAAGCCTTGGAGCAAAAGCTTTACATGAATTGCAAAAAGAAGGAAGCCTTTTGATGTTTAAAGGAGTTTGTCAAAATGTTCTAAATGTGTCAGGATATGTGTCTCTTTCCCTCACCCTGCCTCTTGTTGAATGTCCTGTTGCTTGATTTTGTGAAATAAAGCTGGGCTGTGCCTAGGACTGGGAATAAAGTTGATTCTTCTGGGATAAAAGACATTTGTTTTTGTAAAAAGGTATATTCACACACGAACAAAGAAGAAAACCTACAAAAAATTAAAAATCCCATGATAGCAGCTTTTGTGAATGAAAAGTGGTTAAAGAAATAACCAAGAACAAACTCTTTTTGTTGAGCCTGGTGAGAGGTGCCAAAAGGAAACTGGAGATGAAGCGAGGAATATGAATAAAACTTATTTTATGTTACATTTCTGTCAAGTTAAACCACCTATGACACTGAATGCAACTTGTCATTTTGAATGTTGTAACAGACCAAACAGCAAAGCAACACTTGGGAGAGACAATATTCTAAATGGCATTTGCAAGGGCAGTCCCTTAAGCTCACATGCACACAACTATCCAAGCATGTCACTGTGGGCTGCTTGTTCATGAGCAACCAGGAAGCTGCTTTTCATGTTCTTTTATTCCCTGTTCTGCTGGTGGTGCCACCTGAGAAAGCCTCTAGTCCTGCAGTGTCTTCTCTGGGCAGCCTTTGGCCGTGGCACGTACAAGTGCTTCCCTTAAACTGAGCCAGACCCTCTGGTCTCACACACAGGAACCAGGTCCTGCTGCTTTTGGTGGAGGCAGTCCCTGCTCATGTTGGGCTCCTCTGAGCTGTGGCATTCAGGTTTGCCATACACTGGGGTTTATCCCCTAGCCCTCCATCTTTTTCCCTGTAAAACTGCAGGTTATTATTCCATAACCTGAAGAAGACTGCATAGACACTCACCTGCATATTCTGCTGTGCACACAAATCCTAATTTTGTTAGTGCAGACCACTCCCTTAGCCCTCTTTCTTATCACCTGCAGCTTCTCAAAATGGCCATGAGCCACATGTTCAGGAGTGTTATGGACTGAAAAACTACTGTTACCAGAAGATGAATATCTATTTATAAAAGAATTAAAGACAGTTGGATGCCCAAAACATTTGAATTTCAATTGGAAATATTCAGTCTTGTTACTGAATGTAATATTTTGCCAGATTTCTTTAAAGTGACATAATGATAAAAGAACTCAACCTGTTTTCAAATGGCTGCATATTAATAGCTTTGAGCAGGTGCTTTGGAATTCAAGGGAGTCTGTGAAATTTCAGAATGCCCCCTCCTCTCATTGAAAGCTTATTTCTAAAAAGTGCACATGTCTTTAGTCTGGTGTAGCAAATGTGTGAGACTATGATCTGTTTGTACTTCTGCTGTATTTGAGATTGGTATTTTTGTAAGGATTCATCTTGCATTTGTCTCAAGTGGAAATTCCACAAAAGCTTAGTCAAAGAACCTCTAAAACATACCATTTTAGGGTCCCCAAAGTGCAAAAACAGTTAGCATAAAGCTTCCGGGAAGAAAAACATCAAACAACAAGAAAAAGCCCTAAACATCTCTGAAATGTCTTTTGTCACCTGACCTGCAATTGCTCCAAAAAGCTGGCACAGAAAACTACAAAACTGCATTTCATCTGCAGTTACAGACTGATAGATATTCCTTGTGGCTGACAGTAGGCATTGAGACGTAATTTTTTTTTTCCTATGGCTGTTTAGCACAGTAAGTAAATTTAGGTCAGACTCTGTCATTTGATCATATGCCTGGAGATGTAATACATTTTGTCTAATAGCCAAGAGAAACAGTCATTTAACCAAGTAACTGTTTCATTTCCTTAAGTGACTAATTGGATGGATGAGGCCCAGTTCACAGGCAAACAATAGATGCTACAATGGGATGTTCTTAGCCTGACCTGCCTGCCCAGCTGGATACCAGTGGGCTCTGTCAGCATGGAGATGTTTGCCAGCTTGAGGGAAGGGTTTCAGCATCATATCTGTGATAGTTACATCATGCAGTGCATTGCATCATATGTCTACCACAAATAATTTGCTTCTCTCTTTTTCTGCCACAAGGTATCTGAAGTGGGCTACAAAGGAAGAATATTTAGCTAAAAGGAAAGCCAAGTTTGCTTTACCTTTAGTTTCAGAAGAGCAGGGGCTTGTGTATTTTTCACCCTTCTTGATGCTGAAGATGAAATTCAGCATTTTATTGCACAGCTAAAACAGCAGGTGGATTTAAAATGAAGGGACAGCTGTAGGGATGAGCTGCTGTATAAGCAGATTATAAAATATTCAGTTTGTAGAGGTGGAACTTATCTACCCTCAGTAAGGAACTCTCTGCTGGTTGTTATTTGACAAGTTCAGCCATCATCTCTTGAAGAGAAATGTTGGTATTGCCATTGTAGCTCTGATTAATTCCACATTGGCCTCTTTATCATCGTGGTTTTGTCTCTTTGGAAAGGTTTATTTTGTAATGGAAATATATTTTGCTGGTCTACTTTAATCATTATAAACCTCCTATACTTGTAGTTTAGTGCTGTCAACTGAGCACTTCTAATTATTCAGTACCTCATTGTGGATTCATCATGGTCTTCTCCAGTGACACAATTCCTTTCCATTTGATGATGACCCAGGAGAGAGAATCTGCATTTATATCTAAAGCAAAAAGCATCACAATTATTGCTGAATTTAATACTTTTATATTCAGATTTAACTGAAAAAAGAATTTCCACTGCAATTTTTAGTTTAAATAAGACTGCACAGCTAGCTTTGCAAATTGTGGTAGAGGTTTGTTCAGGCAGAACAAGTGTTCTTGCTGTTGTAGTACCACACCTTTTATACCAGGCTCTCATTGATGTACCACCTTGAGGGAAGGTCTTTACTGTACCTTGATCTGGGATGAAAGTTTGTGGCAATTATCTTTTATCCTCTTCTTTCTTTAGAGCATAGTAAGTGCAGGATTTTTTCAAGTACATATCAGCAAATAAGCATATTTAAAATGGTTAATCCCGAGGACTAGAAAAAAAATTAATGTATGCAATTCAGCTTCCAAAAATCTTTGTTTTCAAACTCAAAATTGATTTCACTTTAATAATATTCCTTTCTTTCACTGCACTTTCACTTCACACAGGTTCTTAATGCTGTTGCTTAAAAAAAAATTATTTTATACTTTTTTTTTTTTTTTTGGTAATTCATGAAGGTGTCATGATCCTTTGTGTTAATTTGCCTGTGGTTCCAAGTTGTGTGTTAGACTGCCTGTTTTATCTTCCTGCCTTTTTGGTCAAATCCAAAAAGTTGAGCAAATGGGATGTTCTGTACAAGTGACCGCTGAGTGAGTGTGATATGTATGTGCTATGCACCTCTGAAAATAAGGGACCTTTTGTTTTTAGGCACCAGAATGAATTTCTTTCTTTCTAAATAAATGTTTAGAAATTAAGTGTCTAGATCTGTTTCTGATACACTTTGGGAATGGTTTTACACACAGGCTTCTCTGGAGAGTCTTCTTCCTCAGTTTTCCTCTTATTAACATCCAAATTACTGCTCTTGGAAGTGAGAATGGAGCCAATTTTATGATCTCTCATCAGGATCCTCCTAGTCTTCTCCCAGCTAGGGAGAGCAAATGGGCCTTTTAGTGTGCCCTAAAAGTCAAAAAACTGGAAGTATTTGTAGGGGGTGGGTGGGCAAGTCCCCAAACTGAGGTGGGCAGGGGGTGACAACAGAGAGGGCACATCTGCCTCTTGGAGCCATTCCTGCCCTTGTGCTCAGCTGCTCACAGTTTGGTACCAGAAGTTTTTGTTTGGTTTGATTTTTGTAGATGCATGCTTTTCCCAAATATTTTTAAGGCAAATTTCTGAAATGCTTTATTAATTTAACTGGCAAAAATAAATGCCTTAAATGTCATAGCCAGAAGAGGTTGAAAAAAGGGCCAAAAATGTATTTGAAAAGAAATGGGATGCTGATGCTACCTCACTTTGTGGGTGGTTTTTGAATTGGGCATATAGTTCACCTGCAAGGGAAAAACTGTAGCTGAGAGCTGCAGGATGTATCCTCTGCCGGTGCAATGGCAGAGAAAAACACTGACTAGGTTGTAGCTGTTACCATATTTCTGGTTTGGGGCAGAAATACATTGAATCCTTTTCTATCTTGTAGATGCAAGTTTAAAATTCAATACAATATTACAGTTGTTTTCTATTTTGTAATTTATTAGATTTTTGTGTACAAAGTTGTGAGCATTAAAGAGAAAAGGAAATAAATGTGCAAAAATTTATTGCATGGATGTTACTGGAAGAAAAAGGAAAAGGGAATTGTTCTGATTTTTGAGTGTGAAAGTAAAGCAATATTCCTATATCCTTAAAGGAGGTGAAAGAGAAAGAAAAGCAGTAAAGTAGCTTAACAATAAAGACCATGTCTAAAGCAAATGTGTTTACTCTTAACAACTGAGATTGATTAGGCAAGAGTAAATTATTTTGTTGCTTTACAAGCAAACAATGATAAGAACACACATCTGCTTCAGAAGGGCATGATTACAGCTGTGGTGTGAGACAGATTTCCTCTGAGCTCCAGGAGTTATCAGATCAGGCCTTGAGGAGGCTGCTGAGAGCACAAGAACAGGACAGGACAAGCTTGTCTTAGGCAAGCAGATGTCAACTGGCTTTGTAAAACAAGGCTGCTCCATTCTGTGTCTGGCCAATGGTACCACAAGGGACTGCCAAACTTCTGGGGTGAATAGTTTTGAGGTGAGGTGTGATTTGGGCTTTGTTTCCTTTTGAAAGAATTTTCCTTCTATTCTTGCTTCTTAATAATGCCAGAAGTGATAAGTTTACAGATTCAGGGGTTTAAGAACTCTTTCATTTCCTTTAGGTGTGAGTAAGAGATGTTACACCCATTCCATATACACAAAATGTATTTGCATCATATTATGTTAACATAAAGTTTTAGATGTCTCTTGAGAGCAAGACAAAAGGCCTTGGTTGCATCAATCATTTCTGTATTGAAGAACATCTACACTGAGATATCCCTTTCCTTCTACATAGGGTCTCTATTTTCTCCATAAAATTCTTTGGAAATTGCAAGTTCTCAAGTACTGGGGTTTGCATTTGCAGAAAGAAAGGATTTCCAGAGAGGAAAACCGATTTCTATTAGTAGCAGAAATGTGTTTTCAGGCACTGCCTACCTGTGATAGATGAACCACCTACTGTGCAATCCCAAGGGAGGCAGGCAGGCTGTTGCTCTGGTGCTTTTAAGGACAGGGTTCACTGTGCTCATTTGTTCATGGCTGACTATCTGGTTTGTTTAGTGATAAGACTAAGACTCTCTGTAGACTGGAAACTGTCTCTACTAGTGGTTAAACAAAAGAAACCCATTTCTGGCAGTCAAGACAGAGCCATAATGTTCCAGATGGCTCACAGGATTTGAAATAACTCTAATATTAAATAAATAACAGTGTTTCAAAAACTACAAATGCCTTGTAGGGCTTTTTATTCCCTTATATCTTATTTGAATATGTTTTTATATTTTAATTTCAGGATTATTTGACAGAGACCATTGCTAGGGAAAAAAAGGTAAAAATATGAGGCATTTGACACCCAAAGTTTAGGAGGCTGCAGAATAAACCTGACTTTGTGGTAGTTTTATCGCTGGAAGAAATGACACAATTCTGATGTTTGTAAATGATACAGGCTTGTCTTTGTGAGTGCTTCTCTTACAGTCCCATACCTTTTCCTGTGTGGTGTTCTGAATGTTTTTTCAGAGGGACTTAGTAGAAATGCAGCATCTTAAGACAAAAAAACTGCATTTTGCCAGATAGAATCTTCCTAAGTATGAACTGCAAATCTGAATTTTCCCTTTAACAGCTACTCAACAAAAAATACAAACAATTAGGAACATGATGCAGATGACTGGCAAGCTACATTAATAGTAATAAAGGCCCAAGCAGTGCTGGAATAAATGTATTTGCAAAGAAATGTATATTAAGAATAAGTAAGCAAATGGGAGAGTGCAGGAGGGCCAAAAGGTTAATTTGATTGATTCTTTAATTTTCCTTCAGATTCCTGGGACTGACTTGGGTCAATGGGGAAGGTGTATTATTTAAAGGGAGCTGTTGGGAAAAGGTGTTAGAACTATGGTCAATATCTCCTTCCCTTGCAACAGAGCTTGGAAAATACTGGTTTGAATCTACAAGTAGCTTCTATCAAAAATTTACTTACTAAATTTGAGTGAACATGAGTCTAAATTCTGGACAAAATAAGTCAGTCTGGCAAGACAGACTTAGTTTATATTTTGGTCTGTACTGTGCTGGTTATGTAAATTACAGTAGACCCCCCAACATGATGATGAGATGGGGATACCAAGCTACAGTGAGTTGCTGATTGCATGAATCCCCTGATTTATTGACATGAAAAGCAGCTTAGTGAACAGCAGTTAAAAAACTCCCTGTGGGACCAACATCAGCTGGAACTGACCTCGGATGCAGTTACAGTATCTCAAGGACACTGAAATTTATGTGAGCTTTTCAGCTTTATTAAGAGAATGATTTTTTGTGTGTGTTTTCTTATTAGCTGCTGAATTGCAACTTGCTGTTTTCCTTTTCCAGAGGCTCCTAAATCCACAGAAAGATCAGTAGTGCTTTGCAATTAAAGGTTTTCTCAGGTGTGCCATGCACAAGAACTATAGCCAATAATGTAGTTTTGGGATGATTTACACTTGGCAGGTAAATTCTATGGGGATGGTCCTTCTTTGCTCTTTTTCCAGAACCCTGTGCCCCTGAAAAACTTAGGAGTTTTTCTGTATGTGTATGTGGTGTGACTATGTAGGTCAAACATTGTGCTAGTTCAACCCCACAAAACTGAGAATGAACCTTAGACTTCACAGTCCTTAGGATTCAGAAGGATTGATTTAAATTTTTTTATAATGAAACTTCAATATTTTTTCCTCCACAGAAGGTTAAATAATGTTAATGTGTATCTAAAGTATGTGTAGCACAGGCAATGATCCTACAGGTTTCCTTACACTGCCTATATATGTTCTCTTCATCCCTGACTCCAAGAACAAAGTGAAAAATGAACTTGTTCCACCCTCCCTCTCCCAAACATTTTTTTTTATTCTGAAAGCATGGGAACTCCAAGAAATGGATACCCTATTTATCCAATGATTGGTTCAAAGGGAGTGTAATCCTTAATTTTAGGCTTTAGCTGTTTTCAATAGAAACCATGATTTTTACATCAGATTTTGTGTCTATTTAATCCTTAGACTATGAGGTTAAACAAGCATTTAGATGCCTGTGGTGATGGACAGGAGGGAAGTTTCCTGGCTAGGCAATGGGTGTAGTTTATTTAGTGGTGGATAAAAACATTTGTAAATGTCAAATACTGAGTTCTCCAGATCTAAGAACAAGAAAATAATAACCAGTAATTTTGTAAGTAAAAACAGAAGAGAGAAAATACTTGGCCAAGGTTTAGAACAGTAATGGGAAGACTACAACTGTGTCTATATTAGCAGCTGGATTTTAAATAAGAGTGGTTTTAAAGTGAAGCCCTTGATTGTTCCAATTTACTGCATATGTATTCAGTGCTTAAAGGGATCTAGAAACAACTAGATTCCTCTAGGAGGGATCTGACCTGGAAGTTCAGGCCCAAATATGCTCCAGCATTGGAGTTAGGCTCTATCCTTCAGTTTGCCACCATGAGGTTATCTTGGAAGACTAAAACAAAAGGGGCAGGATGAGGATCTCAAGTGCTGATGGCTCTCACAACGTCCTGAAGAAACCTCCCTCATTCATCTGTATCTGTTTGGAATTTCCTTCTGTAACTGCCCATCTTTCTGTCTTCCCTTGCTCAATTCTTATCCCTCTTTGTTTCCATTTTGTATAATGCTTTCCCTGATTTGTTCACCACCTTCTGCCTATGGACTATATAGTCTCCAAGTCTATAGTTGCCTGTTTTACCTCATGAAATTCAGAAACCTGCAGCTTTGGGGCCCCCAAAGAACAGACAGTCTTTGAACTGTGTAACAATTGGGATTTTAGTGCCATCAAATATATCTGCTGTTGACCTGGAAGTCATTAATTTCATAATGGCTGTTGAAAGAGGACACTGGCAAGCAATGAGGAATTCAACCAGCTAAAAATTGAAGGTAGAGCCCTCAAAGAGCTCCAGAACAACATCTGATAGTGGTACCATGTAGAAGAGTCCAGAGAGTTGCTATTCTGGAGTTTGCTCCAGGATCCCAGTTCCACATAGAAGGCTTCTGCAAGGACAGGCCATGAAATACCTCCTTCCATGTTTCCAGACAGTCCTGGAGTCAGTGACCCTTAGTGCCAGGGCCCTGGCTCCCAGCCCCACAAAGTGAGCTGCTTTATGTTGCTCTGGGAACAACAGGAAGCCAGTGCCTGACCTTTCTGAGAGGCTCAGAGCCATGAAAAAGCTGTGCACTGCTGGTCTGATACCTTTTAAAACATCTCCTTCAGGGCTATCAGCTGTGGAAAAATTCCTGCATGGAACAGCTGTCTAAGAAATTCCTTCTCCAGTCCTTACTCTGAGTGAGTACCTAGCTCAGCCCCAGTGTTGGGGAGCTGTATTTAATGCATGCTGCAAAAGCACAGCCCTCCAAGGTTTCTGTGCTGAGATGCAGTCCCTTTCTCGCACTCACTGCCTGCTCACAGGGCAGTAACTTTGTGGAGCTTGTCCCTGACCCACAAACACAAGATTAAGTACCACTTTTCTGGCATACAAAGCAGTTATTGCCTGAGGTGCTGGTGGATGGCAGTAACCCTTCCCTCCTCTGCATGTCTCAGCATCAGGAGTTGCTGTGTCACCCATCCTGAAGGAGAGCCACAAGGACGTGACCATCTGTAGTTGTGACAGTCCTGCAGAAATGCTGTGCAGGACAGAGTCATCCCCCTTGTTTCAGGAGGCTGGGAGCTGTGTTGGTTCCCAGTTTCATCCAAGAGCTCACAGACAGGATAAATTATAAGTCTCTTGGGGTAGGAAAGAGAGAAACGTGTGCTGTCAGGCCATTACTCCAAACGAGGTTTTGGGTTCATGCAGGAGCATAGCATTACCAATTTGGGATGCAGATGTGTGCATGAGAAGGACTGCCAGAGTGGGCAGCCCATATCTTTCGCTGGATCTCTCTAGTCTGCAGGGATTGAGCAGATTCCCAGCAAAGAGGCTGCTGCTGTGCTGAGATCACTTATCAATTATTATTGGGAAGTAGGGACATCACTTATCAAATATTCTTGGGAAATGTTTTCTACCTCCTTCCTCTACAGCACAGGCTACACCAAGTTTGTGTGTGAGTGTTTGTGCGTAGAGGGGCTGATGTTAAGGAGCACAGAAGTTCATGTCTCAATAAAAGGGGTAAACAGAAGGGATTTTTTGCTGGGAGGGTATTATCCTTCCCACCCAAGATGGCTGCTGCATGATTCCCTGTTGCTGATTTTCCCTCTGCTGTGCTAAGGCTGCTGCTTTAACAGCTCTTGTCAAGCTTTCCTTCACCTCTCCTTTCGTGTAGCTTGATGATAAAAGGGTATATGGTTTTATGACTGCTGTGGGTTGACTTCAGCCAGCAGCTGAGCAACCACAGAGCAGCTCACTTGCTTCCTCCCTCAGTAGGATGAGGGAGAGATTAGGAAGACCAATAGCAAACAAAAAAAAAAAAATGGAACAAGCTAAAGACAGTCTCATAAGTTAACTCCATCCCAGACAGGCCCAGCACAAGAGTCCAGTGTCACAGGGGGTCTGTAGCATATCCTGTGGTACCCATGGGCACCCAAATGCTGCAAATGATCCTCTCTTCCTTGTGTCTCACTGCATTCATAAGTGAGGTTAATGTGTGCTGAAGTACTTGTAAGAAGAGAGAAGACAGGGTTCTTGGAGAGAGCCTTATTTAAGGTTGAGAAGCCCTGAAGGATGGCTGCCCTTCAGAAAGTTTTGAGCAGTTTCGTGAAGATGCTTTGGCCTAAGGTCAGGCTGTGATCCAATGTGACTCTCCTCGACCAAGGAGATGTAAGGTATTTCAGCATCAACCCCACAAAGCTGCTGAACAGCTCATTTTAGGCTGAGAAATTATGAGAAATAACTTAAAAGCCAAGGCTTTGGCCATTTTTTGTTGTTGTTGTTGGTGTTTTTTTTTTGTTGTTTGTTTATTTTGCAAAGAGCATCACCCAGTTTCTGTATCTAATGGATCTGTTATGACTTGTGAAAATTACTCCAGTTTTAATTTAAAATCTCCATCCTGCATCATGATTGTTCTGTTAATGAAGCAGCTGCACAGATGTTGGGATCCCATTTATGGTGACAGACTTTACTGAGGGGTGGGGGCCTCTCAGTTTCCATTCTCAGGTTTGATGTGGCAAGTGCTGCTGTAGTGTGTGAATTCCCTGATTCAGTGCTGGCCATCAGATGTGCTTCTCAAGCTTGTAATCTTGTCAATGTTTTTAAGGTAACAGGATTTGAGCAGAGTCACTATTTGCATGGAAAATGCCCTTGGAAAAACCAAAAGTGCTGAAGGGAGGTGATCTGAATTGCTAGACAGTGGTTTCTCCTTGCCACTCAGTGCTGCATCCGTGGTGGAGCTGGGAGGAGGTTTCCAAGCTCGTATCTTTTAAATGTCAGACTTTTTTAAACTAGATGTGGTAATGTGATACCATGGTGACATTTACCATCAGCAAGGAGTGTCACTCTGGCCATCCTAGCCTTCTCCAGCAGGCAGGAGGTGAACTTTGAAAGCTTGCCTCTTCAGGAGGTGCAAGTGACAACGTGCTGACACTCCCCTTGCAGCACTGATCCGTGCTAGGATAACATGAGCAAGCTTTTATAGCTATCGTTTGTTCTGTAGTCACATAAGCAAATTTAAACCCCAAATCCAGAGCTGACAAAATATTTAAAGTTAGAAATAATGCCAGTAAATCCAACTGTCTTTCCATGTGGCACTGTAGCTTCTTAGACAGCTCTGTGGGAGTGTGTCTGTCTCTCCCTGCTGCGTTTGGAGGTGTGTGTGGGACAGAGGGAGGATGTTTGCAGCTAGAAAAAAAAAAAGGGTAAGGCTGGCTATGTTGTCAGCCTTCAGAAATAAAACTGTGGGCATGGCAGAGGATCCAGACCTGTGCAGAGAAATCTAGGTGGAACTAGTAACTCTCCAAAACCTGAAGGAAGGAAGTACATCTCCATGGGCTGAAACTGAGCTGTCTTGAGAAATGCATAAGAGGAACTTAACCTGATTTAAAGAGAACTGACTTCCAAGAAAACCAAATTAATTTGAGTCCTATGCAAGTACCCAGAATTCCTGGATATAATGCAATAGCAAGACTGTTCCATATTTCTCCTCTGTCTAAATATCAAGGATCAGTTATTAACAAATGACCTCTGCATCTGTGATTTTTGCACACACTTGCTGAACCTTGAAAAGCAAGATTTTGCACACCTAATATGCTTTTTCTTCAACATTTTGCTCCAGGAAGCACAGCAGAAGTGGACCAGCTCCATACCAAATAATACAACCTATAACCTACATACCAAAGCTTCACATGGCTCTTTGGCCAATATGTAAACATCCATAGGAATTGATGCCTCTTAATATACCCAGTTATTGATTGATATTGTTGGGTATGAAAGTAAATTGGTATCAGATTCATAGATATTGATACTTATCAGTTGGTATTCATGACTGCCATAACAGTAAGTATCTCTACCAAAAAGTATCATATTGGTAGGTAGCAATTCTTATCTAAATCACTGTATCAATATCAGTAGGTATAAAAAATTATAAATATTACCTACTCTTGCTTCTGAAAGGTGTCAATATCAATAGGTATAGATGCCTACTGATATCAAAATCAGCATCAAAATCATTACATATAGATGACTATTGAAATAAGTAGCTCTTGAAATTGATAGATTTTCATGCCTAGCAATGTCTATTGATGCCTATTGGTTTCAAAATTACTACAGAAATTGCTAGGTATTAATCCCTATCTTTTGATACCTATTGATATCAGTAAATATCAATGCCTAAAGATAAAAAAATTAACATTGAATTGATAGCTATGGGTGCCTACCAATATTGAGATTAGTTTTGACAGGCATTGATATTAAAGGTATTGATTCCTTTAAATAGGTACCTTAATCTTTGAACGCCTATTGGTATCAAAATTCATAGTGAAATAGGTGTTGATGCATTCTAATACTGAAATTTGGTTTCAAAATTAGGAGGTACTGATAACTTTACCTATCAATGCATCAAGACAGATACTGAAATTGGCATTAAAAAATAAAAGTATTGGTGCCTATTGATATAAAAAAGGTAATGATGTGTACAAATATCAATGTCTGTCAATATCACAATTTTGAAATTAATAGGCATCAATGGGTAGCAATGCCAATGGATATTGACATCAAAAAATAGCAATGCCTATTGGTATCAAAATAGGTATCAAAATTTATAGTATTAATATCTTTACTATGGCTAGGTCCGTGGGCAGGAGTTCAGTTTAGAGACAAGATGGCAGTGCTCAGTATGTCAGAATTCCTGTTTAATTGCACTGATTCCTTGTATCCTTTAAGTTTAGGAAGAGAAATGTTGAATGGTCAGACTTACTGGGGGATGTAATGTAGTTAGATGTAACAATGAAAGGATTACAACTTGGAGAACTCCTTGATGCTTTAGTGATGGTGCACTCCTGAAATGGAAAGCAGAATCTGTTTCTCATTCTTCTTGAGACAATCTAGACCCGTATACAGATATGAAGTTCCCTTAGTGCTCAGCATCTGTATTTATTTCTGTATTTGAAAATATGTGTGCTACTGCTACAGACAACTTCTTTTCTTTCAAAGAAAACAATGTCTGAGAAATGTAACATTTTATTCCAACTTTACTTTTTCTACCTCTGTTCCATTTAAATTTCCTTAAAGTGCTTTAATACTGAATGGACATTTTGGCTTTTTTTTTTCTCTTCCTAAATGGTTACTCCACAGTTAGCAGGCTTTGTAATATTCCTGAAAAGCTACTAGGTTATTAAATCAAGGAGAGCTTTTAGGGATAGAACTCTCATGGAAAACATGCTGTTTCTCTATTCTTCCCTAGTACTCTTCTATAGTTTTCTTAAATGGTTTCTCCCTCAAGTATTTCTGGTGATCATCACCGGGTGCATATGTGTTAATGTGCTAATTCTGAGAGGGGATGCCCTGTGACAGGAGTCTTTTTTATCCACCTTCCCTGTCTTTTGTTGGTTTGTGTTCTCAAACTGTCTTGGAGAGCACAAACTGAGCTCCTCTTAGATTAAACTAAAACAAAAGGCAGGCTACAGGACCATATATTTATAGTGCTTTAACTGCTAATGGTCATTCAGGGCAGGGCAGAGCCAGCATAAGGCATTTCTCCTTCCCTCCAGTAACACCTGTGAACATGAGGTTTTAATTTACAGCTACACCTGTTTTGCTATTCTGACTTGCTCTGAGTATGCTGCACAACTTGCTAATGAAACTACAGCCTCAATTATGCTGTATTCCCATCCGCCTAAAAGAAAAATATTAGAAGTGTGGTGTGAGTCCTAAAAATAGGCTTAAATATCTGCATTTTGGTGCTGTTTTCAACAGAATAACACTTCCTACTGAAAAATGCAGGTCATCAGTACAGTAGTTTGGTGTTTTAGTCTTTAAAGCATCTGTTTAATTCTGGTGTTTTCAGATGTATGAGACAGAATTTAAGTAGGAAATTCTGTTGATAGTTACCAACGTGAAATAGAATTCAGTTCTTTCACAGATATTCTTTGGTGAATTAGAAAAGCAGTAGATCTTATTTTCCCCACTAAAATAACCTCAAGGGGCTCTTATCTGTATAGAAGGAACACATTTGTGAAGTGCAGGAGGACTATCTCTTAATGCTGATGACTTTAAGGGAACTGTACTTGCAGACCTGAATTTCACTCACTGGCACCATAGAACTCCAGAGAGTTTTTCCAGAGAAAATCCTTCCTGTTTATTTGGGCTGTTTGTTTATACATAGTGTTTTGGGTTTTTTTTTCTTTGAAACAGCAAGAATGTGGACAGCATGACACTGCCACAGCTCAGACCATGGCATGGATGCTTTCAAAAATGTACTATTATGGTTTTCCTCTGAATGTTTTGTTACTAACCAAAAAACCCAAAATGGATTCTTGCTGCTTTCTGTTTCTGCAGATGGCTTTTACAAGGAGGTAGTCCCAAGGTATAAATAAGCATCAGTATTTACAGATAAATTAGCAAACTTGATTTACTTTGTGAATTCTCTTTAATTCTCACCAAGTGTACAATAACTGAGAAAACGCACTCTGAGAAATGCCAGCTTTGGGATGCAAAGGATAAATTTGCTTCAGTGTTACTTCTACGAAGAGTTCCACAAGTCTAATGTGATTTACGGCAGAAGTAGTGGTCAAACCAAAACCCTAACCATTCTGCCAGGTAAACAGCTAATGGCTCAGCTGGTGGGTGAAGGAACTAAAAGTCTTTGATAAGTAATACCATGAGAAGAAATCTAGATTTTCAGGTCTTTTGCCAGTTGCATTTGGGATGGTGAAAACGAGCACACTGAGAAGTGAGGAAAAGATAATGCTTGGTGTGCCTCCTGTGTCAGCAAGCCCTGTGTGGAATAGGGATAATTGTGTACTCAGAGGACTTTAATCTTAGTCCTTCAGACTCTTTAGAGAATCCGGTTGGTGCACACATGAATGTATTTAGAATTTAAGAGACTTTTAAAAGCTAAATCTGCAAACTGCATGTGGTTGCTAAAATGGAGATTTACAAGTGATATGTTGCACACAGAGTTAAGAATCAGTTTGCTTCAGTAACCATGTGCTCCCTGAAAAAAATGAGCTGCAAATTGGAGTGTCCTGAGGCTCAGATGTAGAAGACAGCCTATTTTGGGGAAAGTTAGTTGGTTTGGAACAGCGATTGGGCTATGGTAAATTGCATGAAAGAGTGACTGATAGGGAACTAGTGAGTGCTCTGGACATGTATCAAAGATGCCAGAGAGAGAGAGGATTCTTAAGCCTGTTCCATCTAAGCAAGCCCAGACTGCCTAGATTATGATGCTTTTGAGTGGCCAACAGAGTCTAAGTGCCAGGGCAGTTGCTGGGAGGAGCAACTGCAAGGAATGGAAAAAAAAAAAAAAAGATATCCAAGAACAGGAGAAGAGGAAATAAGTATTAAAATGGAAGAAAAGGCTCAAGACAGGTTCTCCTCAATTCATAGAATTTTGAAGGGGAAACTTTGTATTGACTGCAGCAGAGTCATCTTTAAGGGAATATAAAGGCTGTTCTGGCAGACAGAACTGGCCTGTGATTTCTGGGGAAAAGATAGTTTGAAAAGTGCTATCTGCTTTGACCATGTAGATAATAAATATTTTGGTGAAATTCTGTTTCTGATTTAATTACCTATTCCTGGGAAGGGATGGCTCATCAGATATCGGGTTTAAAGAAAAATTTTATAGCCATCTCCTGCTTTGAAGTAAGAAAACAAATTGCAGATTGTTTTCTTCTATGGTTGGAGCTATATCTTACAAGCAATTTTCTCCTGAAAATGTTATTGCTATGGTCTCTATCAATGGAATTATTTAGTTTACTGCCTTTGCTGTTTATCAGAGGACTTTCTGTTCATTCAACAAAGGTTTACCGTAATTATGGCATAGACTTGGACCTTGAAGTAAAACCAGTATAAGGGTCTGGAGGATATGGAGTGAAAGAGTTCTTTTAGTTGTGTAGGATTTGTTTGATTTATTTGACCTTTAATTCAAAGTACAAATGCTGGTATCAATAACTGGAGAAGAGCTTTGACCTTGTGTCACGGGGCACATTTAAGATTTCACAGAGTATTCCAAGAAGATTCTAAAAATTATGTCTCAAAATTGGCATAAAAAAAGATGGGTAGAGACATTTTATTTCTGCTTTCTTTCAGAACTGCTGCTGTAATACTAGAACAGAAGAATTAGTCATTCCTAAGTCTGGTACTTAAAACATCAAAGAATAAGTTTGCTTCTCCCTATCAAATGTGGCAGTCAGCAGTTCTTCCACAGATAAAAAAAGGAAAAAATATCAGGGAATGAGGACATTCCAAACTCTGGATCATACATTCTGCACACCCACTAAGGGACACATTGTGGTTTATCATTTACCACCAAACAGCTGTGGAATTGCCCTTGTGTATGTTTCCTTCTGATTTGGGTATGTTTTAGGTTGGTTTGTTGAGGTTTTTTTTCCCCGGTATATGAAGATAGAAGGCATGGCCTGTGCTCCTCAATTGTCCTGTGCTCTTGCAGCACAGGAAAAGAGAATGCCAACAATGTTTTTTTAAAAATCGAAATAGAGCTCCAGAAGTATCACAAATTATTTTTGGAAGATGATTTTGAATCACCGTGCAAATTCAGTATCTTTTAAAATTAACGAAAATGTGTGTACATTTAAAATAAATGACTGTGGTGATATTTCACTCATTGCTTCTGTTGTCTGTGTGACACAAAATATGCAAACTGGTTCAAGGAGTGAACATGTGTACGTACATTCCTGCACATGTTTACAAACTTCTTCTCTTGGAGTTATTTCACTAATAATAGAAATCTCTCTTGATTTCTGTTGTACTAGTAAGAGTCCTGCTTTCATCCTTTTGTGATTGTCTTTGACACTGAAAGAAAATTGTGTATGAATGTAAAAGCAGCAAATTGCTGGTGACACAGCCACCGGTTGCCCTGGGAGTACTTGCTGCATCCTTCAGTTTAATTTGCTTAATATATGTAATTAATTAGGCAACTGCAAAATGATAGAAATGTATTTGTGGATTCAGCCTCTGTAAATTAGTGGTAAACAATTTGATACTGCAGGACGTTAGGGCTTTCTCTGTGGGACTAATGATGTCTAATGCCTCAGCAATCATTTGTGGAGCTCATCATGTTTACCTATTAAAATGAAGTCATTACATTTTTGCTGTAGAAATCTTAGAATGCTTTTGGTACTACCTGCTGAGAATTTGGCTGTGAATTTCGGATCATGAATAGCACCTGAATCCAGGTGGGCAGGCATCTGTCCACTAAAATAAGTATTTTCCACAAAGGCAAAAAGAGGTCTCCTGAAGGGTGGAGATCATTTAAAATGCTTGGACTGAATAGCTGGAATGTGTCTACTTGTCTGCAGAGAGCTTTAGTGCAGCAGGTGCTGTGCCCACATTTTGCAGCTGGGCAGCTACACTTGCAGCTCCTGAGCCTGCCTGCACAAATGATAAATCTTTCATACGTGAAAAGCCATAGGAAAAAAAATGTGGAGGCTCACCTGAAAGAATTTTCAAAATTAAGCTCAAAACCAAGCCTTCCTAATTTTCTGTACAGAATTCTTGTTGTTTTGCTTCCCTCAAACTATTTAGGGGAAAGAGATAATTTAGCTGGGGTCCAGGCACATGGTTATGAATGTCATCTGTACCCAAGAGATAAGTGACGTAACCTTAGTGCAAAGAAAAACAAAAAATGCAACTTCACTTGCTTGCAAAAGTGTTTGGTTTTTTTTACCTTGATGAAATTCTTGTGGTTTTTTTTAGAACTGTCAAGCAGCTTAAGAAACTTTAGAAACTTAACCATAGAATCAGAAGGGTTGGAAAAGACCTTTAAGATTATCGAGTCCAGTCAGGATGGCAAATAGATGGGGATCTGCTGGGATGAGCCTTTTGGAGCTTAGAGCCTTGAGTGTCTCTGTCCCTTGTTTCAACTTGCTCCACCTGCCAAATCTGTTAGAAAACGTATTATTTGTTTATTTTTGTGAGTAGAGGCCTAAATATACAGGAGATTTCCCTGTATATGAAACAAAATGCTTTCTCAATAGGAACTGTAAGATGAATGTAGTGGAATTATTAATAGAGTACAAAAAAAGTTAAGATATTTAGCTGGTGTCCTAGGTATGTGGTATGTGAACAAAAGTGTTACTTTTCACAGGGTTGAAAGTGTCTATTTTTCTGCTGTGGAGTGTGAACAGGGTTAGGATCAGCAAACACCTTGTTAGGCAGGATTTCATTTGGTGCTTGTGTTGGAAATGAGATGCAGCTTTTAAACCCTTTGTCAACTAATTCCTCACTGGATTTTGAGGTTGAGATGGTGGTTTTCAAACAGGGCACAAAGTGTTGTGTGTGATACATCAGTTTATTGAGAAGCATCCTACAGTTTGAATGGCAATGGCTATATAGAATTCTCTGTAATTATAAAACATGGGCCTGGGGAAAAGCCTAACTCCACAAATGTTAGTGGCATAAACACCCATTCACAAAGAAAAGAGACTTTCAACTCATGCTTTTGGTTTCAACGGTTGCTTACAAACTCTAAGTGCATGGAAATAATTTTTAAAGTAAGAAAAGTATCAGTGTCTTCTTTCCTTAGCTGGGCTTGGAGACCTGCAGGCTTTGAGATACTTGTGAAAACTAAGCATGTGTGTACGGAGTAGCAAAGGATTTTGTGTGGATGTTGTAGCTTGACTCTCTGGACTGATATTTTTTTTCATGGGAAAAAATAGAGAATTCAGGATATTAGAGGATCTTTGGCAATTTTAAGGGGGTTTAAAACATTTAACCAGGTGATGTTAATTGCATTCTGAAGGACAAGCAGCTTAGTTGGTCAATGAGGCTCCCTCATTTTCAGTATTTTCAGTACTTATTCATTTGCTTCACCTGAATTGCCAGGGCTCACACAATCAGTGATCTTGGGTTCTCTTTACTTTGTCCAAGGTGGGGGACCTTTTTGCTATCCCTGATTTCCTTCACTGAAGTCAAACTCCTGCCAACAAGTGATCTAGGATCTCTAAACCTTGTGTCAGGCGCTACTGAGTGCACCATACTCACAACATTTTATTAAGGAAGGTGTTAAGGATGCTTAATTTCTTTAAAATAGAGAGACTCCCAAGAACCCAGAGGAGCAGCTCTCACAGAAGATAAACATGCAAAGAAAAGTAAAGACAAATTGAGGCTCTAGGCTCCATTGTCAACATGCTGGGAGAGCAAAAATCCCTTTGCTGTCTCTGTCCTGTCCAGCCTGTCAGTCAACATGTGCTTTGTTACACGTTATTGATCCAAAGCACCACACCAGAATGCCAGTACACTTTGTACCCTGCAGTGGCACCGAGGCTGGCACTCTTTCAGGCTTTCCTGAACTTATCTTCTGTAAACTCTTGTGTGCTGTGGCCTGAGGCTCTACCTTAAGTAGCCCTTTCCCAGAAGAGATCTGAGGCACTGTGGGCTCACCTTTAGCAGAGATGCTCCTGTGGATGAGCCCTTGAGGAGCTGAGCAGGCTGAAATGGGGTTTTGGCCGCTACATAAGGATTTGTGTGCCCACTATAGGATGTCCCTTTAGGAACACCAGATTACAGGCAGTCGGCACATTTACATTGTCCCAGTTCTTACTCTTCCGTGTGAAGAAAGTAACCTGCCTCAGATTGTGAGAGACACAAATGTGCAACGGTTTAAAAGCGTGTCCTGGATGAGAGACAGAGAGAGAATCTTTTCTGACTTGTGCAATTTGAGGAGCAAACACGGGTGTTTACCCTGTGCCAAAATCTGCCCACATAAGCAGATCAGACATTTTTTTTTTTTTTTAGTGTTGTTCTGGAAGGTCAGAGACTATTTTCTGCTTTTTTTTTTTTTTGCTTAGCAAAGCAAAGTTCACAGAAACCGGAGTAATGATCTGATTTCCAATTTTTCTTCCCAGTGTACTTAGTTAAAAATAACTGTGGCAGTCTCACCTTTGAGCAAAGATGCTATAACTTCTAAATAAGCAATAAAGTCCTTTGTCCATTAATAAAAAAAGTAATCTCAGAATTACTGGTACAAATGGTACAAAATGACCCAAGGGCTGTTTACATCCTGAGCCCTGAAAATTTACCGTGCAACTGTTTGGGGTTCTTCCTCTGGACATCCCTCATGCTCAAAAACTTGCCACCTCCTGTACCCTCACAGCTCTCATGGAGTCTGGAGCAGAAATTTAGGATTAGACACACTCAGTGTGCAGATGCAGTGTTAAGGGTAGCTTCCCCCTCGTGCTGTGTGTGTTTCAAACAGCACTGAAGGATTAGTCTGCTGTAACATGTCAGGGCTGAATCATGAATTCGAGTCTCTGCTTTGCCAGGGGCAGTTTTTATTTGGTTCTCTTTACAATTATGTCTCAGTATCTTATTTGCAAAAGAGATAATCATTGTCTCCCTGATAAGGGTACTGTGGCTTTTCTTATGTTGGGGGATTTTTTATTGGGTGTGTTATTTCTGATAAGCTCTTAGCAAAGTGGAAGTGTAACAGTGAGAACTGGGCGCTTAATGACATGGTCAGCTCAGGCCAGTTTCTGCAAGGTTATGGGGTCTGCAGGGTTGTTTCTGCCCATGGATATATGGCATAAACTGCCCTCTTTATCCCAATAGCTCCCCACCTCTTTGGGGGGGGTGTGAGAGATGGAGGAGGGTTAGATAAGGGCTCAGCTTTCCCTTATTCTGTAAACATTCTTTTGTGCTGAATATTCCAAACCTCTTGTTCTGAGGCTTGTTGGATACTGTCGAACCTCTGAGCATAAACAGTAGTGAAATGTAAGTCCATGAGGTAGCTCTGATAACATTGATGTTGATTAAAACATCCCAAACTGGTTTTTGTGCTTATTTACACAGTAGAAAAACTCAGCAATCAGTATTACCACAAGAAAAAGATGTTTGGTTTGGTTTTCTCAATGTTTTTTTTTTTCCTATTTGTTAAACACTGAATAAATTAATTTCTAAAACATCTAATTGGTAAAGTAAAATAGCTGAAATAAACTAAAGTTGTCTATTTGACTAGATTTCCTTTATCTAGTAGTGATCACTCCTATACACCCTTTTACTTTGTGTACTACTGAGCTAAATTACTAACAGTTGAAGTAGGTTTCAGCACAACTGCATCTGAAATAAGTGGACCTCTGACTATTTAAGGAGAAAATTTGCCATTTGTTGAAATCATGATTGCCACACCCCATAAAGAGGGATTTCAAGCATGGAAACTGAGGAGAGGGGCTTATTTATATCTACTGAGGACAAACAGAATACTTTCTATGCTGTAACTTATGGCTAATTGTGCTAGGTTTGCTTTTTGCCATGGAGTTTGTAGGATTTCTTGGCCCCTGTGGCAGACCTCAGTTTCATGGCCTGCAAACAGCTTTAAATTCAATGAACTGTGAGTCATTGTATTTGGAAGAAGTTGTCCCAGGAGACACCACAAATAGAAGCTGCTCTGTGGTGATTCCATCAAGTACCCAAGGCAACCCAAAAGGGAAGTTACTTCCTGGATTTCTGCCCTTTGTAGACATGTTATCACAAACTGCTCATAGCAATTGGAACACCTGATCTTTCTTTTTTGAGTTAATATTTCTCTGATTCCTAAAGATCCAGAGTTGCACTTTTTTTTTTTTCAAAGTAATTTTGGCACTAAGTTGTTACTGAAAAAAAATGATATTTTTTCTGTACTTCCATGATGAATTGGTACCACTGCTCCACTTCTAGCAACCAGTTATCAGGTTGTACTCTGCAATCAGAAAATCTGTAATCAGATTCTTTTGAACTCTTCCACAAGTCTTGTCACAGCACCTTTCTTTCACTACGTGATTTCTGCCTGCACAAACACAATTTAATGTTGAAGTTCATTTAGATTAACTGTTGTAATGTTGCCTGATGAGCTGCCAGATAGGCACGTGTAGATACTTCAGCTGAGATTTGATCTGTTGCTGCTAAATTCTGATTTGCCTGAGGTTTTCATAATCCTCAGGGCATTACCTCGGCTGCTAATTACTTCTCTCATCATGTACAAAATTGTGTTATTTCCCTTAAAGGTGATGCATCATCTTCATCCAGCTTAATTTGCAGACCTGCAAGTCTGTTTCCAGTGTTCCATTGAACTTCTTGTTCTACTGGTTTCCTGTCAGCTTCCACTTTTCAATTACAACAATCTGGAAACACGTGATTTCAGTACCTATACTTTTAGATTTTTGATGTAGTTAATTTTACCTATTGGGCATACTTGTCCCTGCTTCCTTTTCAGATGAATGCACAGTGTCAGCAGTTGCCTATCCATGCAATGATTGTGTCTGGCAGAAACATTTTGAGATATCTATGTGCAAAATGCCATGGAGGTATACTTTGTACTGTGCTCTGTGCTGGACCAGGCCAAAGGGGAGGATATGGTTTAATCATTAGAAACCTTTGACTGAGAGGCATTACTTTAGGTTTCTATTCTTGATTTAAGTGCTGACTTTGCATGTGACTTGTGTGAGTGATATAATCTTTGCAGGCCCCTGTCTACCCACGGATAAAATTAGTGTTATAATCGCTACTTCTCAAGTTCTGTCATTAAAAAGAGTACACAGGTCTGCCTGTGCAATCCCACTAAATAAAAAGTTCAGCTCTGAGGATTCATTTTCATCCCTTTCCATCCTCATCCTTCACTGGCACAGCTTCCCCTTCCTGGGATACTGTCCCATACACCCAGGTAGAGATCTCTCATAACTCCATCTCATTAAACCAAAGGAGCTATAAACCAGAAGAATGAGGGTTGTGAGCACAGGAGAAATCACATCTTTGGTCTATGGCCTATGAATAAACAAATCACTCTCACAAGCAATCCTGGTAGCTGTAAACCTCAACTTCAGAGTCAAAGGCAATAATTTACTACCTGAGCTCAGCCTTTTTGACTGCCTAATCCAGACATAGAAAATTTTGGTAGTTGTAGATAATGAGAAGGATGAAAAAGCCAGAGCACCAATTAGTGGGGGCTCTGTACATCATTTTGTGAAGCAGTCAGGTGCCACCTTGCCATAAATGATGTATTTGGGTTGGACAAAACTGTGACAACTGTATTCCTCTATGGCCCATACAGGAGCTGTGTTGAGCAAGTTTTATTTCTGCAGGAGTTAAAAATATTGCACTTATGCAACTTGTAAGTGGTATAGATTTACATATGCATGAGTCAAAATCTTTTTTTTCCCCCTTGCTTGTGCGATTAGACCAGCTAGAGACAAAATGGACCTCGAAAGGAATTGGCCCAACTGTGCATTTGTCTTATGGCTCTGCTCTATGAAATACCTCTCACAGGAGAGGATATGAAAGCTCTCTGGAAAATCCCACTCTTTAAGTACAATTTAATGTTGACAATGCTGATTTGGATCCGTACTGTTCTTCTCCTCAAGTTTCTAATCTTCAAAATAAAAAACAGAAAATGGAAGTTCCTGAAAGCTGGAGCCAAAAGAGCAAAAGAACTGTTTTGAATTTTAAGTGATACTCTTGGACTAAATTTAACAGTGAGGAGAAACTCAGCTGTGTTAACTCCACCTTCATGTGTGAGGACTGTATTAATTAGTGGAAAATATTTCAATTGTAAAAGTAGTATAATCAAAATAGAAAATAAAAAAGGGAAGAAGAAAGAGGGAGGGAAGGAGGGAAGGAAGGAAGGAAGGAAGGAAGGAAGGAAGGAAGGAAGGAAGGAAGGAAGGAAATTAATTTTATTAGCCACTGCTACAGCAACAGATTTCCATAAAAGGGTGCTGAAAAGCCACATAGTCTTTCCTTGGATTTGTGCATCTGCTAAAAACTTACCAATCCAAAGGGGAAACATTAAGAAACTATTCAAACAATAAAAAATTAAAATAAAGTTTAATATACAAGTGAGTGTATCTGATAAAACAACTTGGAGAAGGAACCAGAAGTTCTGTGTGCTAGCACAAAGCCTAACTCTAAGCTGGATACATATTCTCAGAGTGTTCCTGGAATAAATGATAGCACTGATAGATAAGTGAGAGAGGCACAGAGCCTTATGACATTATTTATTATAACAAAGTGCCTGCCTTGCTGAGAGGGTAAATACCTATTAGAGACAAAGGCTGATGTCAGAACTTCTACTGACTCTACTTACAGCAGAATTTTCCTCATCACCTTGGTGTTCAGTCAGTGCAGGTAGCAGAAGACTACTCTCTCTTGTTTGACCATAGCTATACTGGTATACAACTTCATACCTGTAGTGCTGAAGCAGTAGCCTTTCCTTTTTGTTTTCCATTCACTTCCAAAATTATTCTTCCATCTTCTAGCCCTTTGATTTTTTTTTTTTTTTAGTATTTCCTTTTAAAACACAGAAGTGTATTATTCCAGAGGAGTTTCTGTGGATTCACTGTACTCAGAGACAAAATAGCATCTTTGTTCCAGTTGTGTAACCTTCTTGTAAAGACTGGGCTAGCTGCTTGTGGAGCATGGAGGACTCACATTTGGGGAGATTTCTACAGTAATGGAGATAGTTGGTACTTTTTAAAAACACAGCCCATCATTCATGGTACCATGAAAACATTCATGTTATCTTAAATGTGAAAACAATCATGTTATCTTAAATGTATGTAGCCTCATGTGACTTCCAAGAGAAATGCTTCCTAAAATACAATGTGTAATATAAACTTGGCTATATATGCAAAGGAAAACTAATTACAGGGAAACAAATATACTGCCTCATATCCAAAGAGCTTGAGACGGGAAAGTTTCTGTCATTCCTCTTGAGAAATTAGAGCCCATTCACATTTAAGCTCTTCTCAGAAACTTGTTCTGAACTTCTTGGAAAGAATTCAGGAAAGTGGAACAAATAGCATTTATTGTGGTTCTTTGGTCTTTTACAATGGACAATATTATTTAAAATTATTTAGAAGAAACATCATCATATTAGCTCAGTGGAAGTGCATGCCTTTGTATAATAAATGCCAATTGACAGTAGCTTTGCTAACTGTGATTACTTTTTTATCAACTTAGGGAAGTAGTCCCTGAGCTCCTGAGGGGCCTGCAGATCACTCAGCGGAAAAACTCTGACCTATTCTGTTCTGGGGTTTATACCACGGCACACCAACAGGTTTAGGAAATATAGAGCAACTAAGTTTCCAGTCAGTATCGAAAATTAACAGCCCTAGAAGTTCAGGGGTAAGGTGACAGGGGTGTGTCAGTAAGTTTATTATAATTATCAGGTACTATGATGGGGTGTGTTGCATGGATCATCATGGATGTTCCTAATTAAGCTGCTGATGTACAGAAAGCTATGCCAACAGGTATCTTTACAGATCTGGATGCCAAGGCAAGTGCAGGAAAAAAATATGGAACGCATGCCTTTTTGTATTTTCATGTAGTAGAAAACAAGGGAATCAAAGTCTTAGACTCTAAAATCTGAAGATGCTTCAGGGTGTTCTGTGAATAAAACCACGACTGTCTGATTTTCACAGCAAAAGAATATCTCCAGGGGGTAGGATGTTTTTGTAGTAAAGTACAACTTTTTAGGATGTGCAGATTCAATATAAGTGCTGTTCCATTATTGGGTGGGTGGGTGGGTGACACAGCAGAATAAATGACTCGGTTTTCATGGATGAGTAACGACCCAATTCCTCTGCTGAACTAAGGTGTGATTCCTTGGCAGACTGATGTTGCTGTGGAGGCTGCATTAATTTGTATTTGCATACTATGGGGATTACTTTACACAGATTGCCTTAATTCTGTGTCTGAGCTTATGCTGAATCTTCTCTGTGGTGTTTATTACCTCAGACTGTATCTGCTTAGGAGTTCTGCTCAAAAGGGGGAGTTTTTCACTCAGGGAGCACAGGTGTATGGCGTGAGGTAAAGCGATTTATGTGGAAAAAATAAGGAAATCTGCATTCAAACACGCTTTTTAGGTAATGGGAAGTTTAGTATGTCATTCAGTGCCAATTTAAGATAATTTCCTCTCCTGCTAGAAAGATGTGAACTGAACCGCAGATTGTGTTGGCTCTTTCTAGTCTTTGAGAAGTATCAAAGTTAACGAGCCGGAGGGATAACGCTGGGAGCTGAGAATAGGGAGCGTGCAGTTTTATTCTTGCCCCGGCAATTATGCGCTACGCATGTGGCCACAGCGTTTAACTCATGGTACCCTCAGTTTCTCTGCTTGACAAATAGTGACTCACGCGTTCTGCGCGGGGAGCCAGTGCAGCGCTAGAATTCCTGCTTGCGAAATCGCCTTAAATCTTTTGGAGAGAAGCGTTAATGGTTGCAGGGTAAGGCCAGCAGTGCCGCGGGCGGGATGCGGGTGCGGACACGTATCATTACCCAGCTGCCCGGCCGCACGGCGTTGCCTCCCATCTGCATTTTCCAGCCCGCTGGACCACGAGCGGGAGGCGGCGGGAGCCGGGCGGCCGCGCTCCCCCGGGGCTCCGGCGGCGAGGGGCGGCGGGAGCCCCGCGCGGTGCGGCCGGGCCCGCCAAGAGTTAACGGCGGCTCCCCCGGGGCCGCGCCGCCGCCTCCCCACCCCGGCGCTGCATTATTATTATTATTTCTCCCCCCTTCCCTCGCCTTCCAGTTTTGGCAGGGGATTAAAGCAGCTCCCCCCTGTGGCAGCAGTGACCCAGAAACGAGTTTGATTCACGGAGTCCTTCCTCCATAACAAGTACAAACGTCAGTCAGAGGGAATCTGTGTGTGAGAGAGAGTGTGTGTGCGTGTGTGTGTGGCGCAGCGAGCCGCTCTCCGTGCCCGCTGCCCGGCGCCGCGCCGAACTCATGCGGCGGCCCCGAGCCCTCCGCGCAGGGGGAGCCCGGCCGCGCCGCCCGCCCTCGCCGCCGCCGCGCCGCCGCCAGCAGGTAACCGTGCCCGCCGCAGCGCCAGCCGCGGAGCCGCCAGCACAGCCATATTTGATGGGGTTTTTTTGTCGCTCCGGAGGCGGCGGGAGAGCAGTTTCGTGCCGAAGGTCGCTGCCTAGTGGAAATAAGATAGTACGTCATTAACATGGCGCCAAGAGCCGCGCCGCTCGGTACGGGGCGAGGGGAGGCGGCCGAGTTGCGGCTCCGCTATCCCACAAGCAACTTGTGCGGGGCTGTGGCGGGCGGAGGCGGGAGGGGAGGCAGCGCTGCCGCCCGGCGCGACCGGCCGGTGCCGGCTCCCTTTTTGTTCCGCTGCGGGCGAGCGGGCACCGCGCAGCTGCCCAGGTGCGGCGGCCAAGTGAGCCCCGGTGTGCCGTGCCGTTCTGCGCCGTGCCTCGCCGTGCCGCCGGCCCTGCGCCCCAGGCGTCGCTGCAGGCTGCGCCGCGGGGGCAGCGCCGGGTGTCGCCCGCCGCGGAAAGTAGGAAGCGTTGGAGCAACTTGGTAGCCAGATGGCAATGGCAGAGCGCAAGTCTTGCTCGGATACTGATGTGTAGGAAGGGGGTGGGGGAGAGTCATGGCCACTGTGTGTCACCGTGTTACCCAGATGCCCACGAGACCCGTCGCCTCTCGCCGCGGGCGGGGAGCGGTGTGCGTGGGAGAGGAGATGTTCGGTGCGGGGGAGCAGCTTTGTTTCCCCCCTTTGCCCCCCCCAGTCGCACTTGGATTTGGCTTGTGGGGGGGAAAAATGTTTGGAAAGCATAAAAACTGCTCATCGGTGAAATTAAACAGAAGTTGCCTTTCGGAGCAGGAGAGCCGTAGCCGGTCTGCCTCCCGCTTGATGGGCGCCGGTGGGCGCTCCGCTGGAGGCGCGGAGCGCCGGGCTGTCAGAGCTGGCCCTGTCCCCCCAGACGGGTGCGCGGTGTCTCCTGCTGGAGAGAACTTGCCCGAGCCCCGAAGTGCACGTGTTCGAGAGTGGGAAAAGGCGGGGAAATGCGTGCGGCGCTGCCGGCCCCAGCGGGGCGCGGGGCGGCATCGGGGCAGCGGCCGGCAGGTGCACGGAGACCCCGCCGCGCCCGGCCCCCGCCCCGGCTGCGGGAGGTGGAGCGGGAGCGGCCCGGGGGGCGCGCAGAGAACTTGGGCAGGACGCGGGGGAACCCGGCCCCCTCCCGCCGCTGGCTCCCGGCGCAGGCCGAGGGGCGAATCCGCGTGGCCGGGCCGGAGTTTGTGGGCGAGGGAGCGGAAAGGCGGCCGGCGGTGTTGGGGCGCGAACGCAACATCGCGGGGGGAGCGCGGGGAGCGGCGGCGAACGCCCCAACTTGCTCGGGCGGCGGTCAGGGCAGCACCGCGGTTTGGCTCTTGCCCCGGTGCCTGGCGAGCGGGACGGAGCGGGGCTGCGGCATTTCTGTGTAACGGGCCGCTCTCCCTGGGGAGGTGAGTGCGGCTCCAGCCATCATTCCACTTGTTCCTCTTAGACAAAGCCACCCTGCCCGGCCCTGGGCTCGCGTAGTCGCCAGCTCCCAGGAGAATTTTGGTGGTGTTCGGTTTTTTTTTTTTGTTTTTTTTTGGGGGGGGGGGGTGTGGGCGCGGGGAAGGCGGGGGGATGTTTTGTTGTTTTGGTTTTATTTGTGGAAATTTTTTTATTATTTGCTTTTCCCTTCCCGTTCGCGCCCGCCCGTTGGTTCCCGATAGGATGATTTTGGGAAGGGTGGAGGCAAAGGGTGTTTGTTTGTTTGCACCGCCTGCTGGTTGGTTTCCTGTGACAAGAGGTGATAACACAGTTTCCAGAACTGTCTGGGAGTGGGAGGAGAGACGGACAGAGAAAATGAGCTCGTCTCCGAGCTGCCGCTCGATCCGCCGTCCCGTCCACCCCCTCCGTGGCAGCGTGGCCACGGGGGCGGGCGGGGAAGGTGCCCTGGCCGTTTTCGGCAGTGACAGCGCTTTGAGCGAGAGGCGGCGGAGCCGGGGGCACCAAGTTTGATTTGCAGCCGTGGCCGAGCGGATTGGTGCGGCCGGCGGCGGGGAGGAGCGGGAGCCGGCAGGGAGGAGAAGGAGGGGGCGAGCCGGGCTGCTTCTCATGGAAGCCGGCGGCCGTGCAGCTGGCCGGGAAGGTGCCACCCCCGCGGGGGAGGTGTAGCCCGGCGGCGCCCGGCCAGGAGGCTGCTCCGTGACCTCAGCCGGCCGTGCCCCGGCGGCTCCGGGGTCGGCGCCGCTGCCGCCAGCTTCCATCTCGGAGCCGAGAATGGGATCGCTGCAGGAGGAGGATGGGGACGAGGAGAGCCGCCCTGAGCGGCACCCGGCCGGGCTGGAGCCGGCGGTCGGCGTGAGTGCCGCTTTGGAAGCGACTCCCGAAGCCTCGGCTCCTCTCAGGCTGCGGGAGGCGGCTCCGAGCCCGCAGCCGTGGGCGCGGCGCGGCGGCCGGGGCTCAGCGCACCTGCGAGCAGCGCCTGCCGCCGGCCAACTTCTCCTGCCGGCTGCTCAGCTGATCGCCTTATTCTGAGAAAGTTTATTAGGGTCACCGGCAGGTGAGAGCCGGGGCATCCTGAGATCTGTCAGCCTCCACCCCTTCCCAGTGAAACAGGCCGTGGAAGTATTAAAAATTCCAGCAGGATTTAGCGACACATCTTAGTTGACGTTTTAATGTCAAAGGCTGAAGATGCTTTTATGCCAGCCCCATTTTTTAGAGAAAGATTTAGCTGTTATTTGGAATAATTTCCTTTTTAAGCAGGTGCTGTCTTTTAAGTAAGTCAGAAGCTGCCCACACTTGCAAACCTAAAACCCTCATTAAAGTTATGCCAAAATATGCTTGTTATGATTCTATTTCTAGAGGTTTCTCACACTCAGTGGGATATTGTTGAAACAGCAAGGATTGTATGTTTTAGTGGCAAGATTTTCCCTCTGGCTTCAGATACCACTTGCTCCCTGGTTTTGAGCTGTGTTTAATACATATGTTTAAAATAAAATAATAATAATAAACTCCCCTTTCCTCTCACAGCTGCATATTTCCCTTCCAGCTTCTCTGGTTTCGTTCCCAATTCACAGAACCTAGTAAAAAAAAAAAAAAAAAAAAAAAAAAAAAAAAAAAAAAAAAACAAAAAACCAAAACAAGCTTCCAGTGTTTTCTCAAATGATTTCTCCATGTGTTTAGTTCTGCTGCTTCATGCTCCTTTTTTCAGCTGGAGATGACCAAGCTGATATCATTTCCTAGGTTGAAGAGATGAGCTGCAGTGGGTGCAGATTGGGTTGCATTAATTCTTGGCACCCAGTTTGTGCATTGCTTGAGATTTTGGATGGTCAGTTTCACTCACTCCCAGAGTTTGGGAATAATTTGCTGCCACTGCTCAGGTAGTAAGTTAATACTATGAGCTGGCTTGCACAGGTGCATAAATGAACATGTGGATTCCTGAGAAGTGTTGGGTTGATATGGCCAAATTGTGCTTTTCTCATGTATTGGTAAATTTTGAATAGGTGTGCTGAATTCGGTAGAAATATTCCCTGTGGAGAACACTGTTGGCCTTGTTTGCCAAGTATTTCTTTGTTTCATGAGACTTGGAGGATGTTTTTCCTCTTGATTTAAGGTCTGTGACTCTTTGCACTGTGGACAGTGCTCCATAATTGAATTTAAAAGTTTTAGCTGGATTTTAATAATACAGCTTATTTCTGATGTGCTTCCTTTTTATTTTTTTAATTTTTTTAAATTTTTTTTTGTTTTTTATTTTTTGTTTATTTTAGGTCGGGAGTAGAAGTGAAAAAGCTTCTTGTGATGTCAGGTGTCAGTGCAGAAGGGGTGGTGTTATAAATAAGCTATTTAAAAAGAGCCAAATAATAGAAGCCAAATGTCTCCATTTTCTATCCGTTTTATTAAGCTGTGTCACATTTCACTTCCATTTGTACAACAGGTGTTCTGAAGCAATTTCTTGTGTACTAGAGATAATTAGGTCTTCGTTTCATTGCATTAGTGGGTTACTTTCAGGAAAAGCCAGTTTTTCAGTTTGTCTTCAGGGTGTACATCTGTCATAACTCTGCTTTCTTCCCATTCTGTCTCTGCAGCTGTTCAGTGCAGTTTGTTACAGTGACACCCGTTAACATGGTTACAGTTAATTGTCTGCCAGAGTTTGAATTATACACTCTTTTACCCAGGGGTTTATGCAGCCCTTGAAAATACTTCAGTAAGAATTGTGCTGTGGAAAACCTTTGACCTGAGGATGTAGATTTTCCCATGTATAATTTTTTTTCACAATCTGGTTCTGTTTAGCTATTTGCATAACAAGGACTGACACACTTTACATATTTCTCTTTGATTGCTTCTTTACTTGAGGTCAAACTGAGTGAAGAACTCTGTGGGGTTCTTAACTGTGCACGTGGTATGTGGCACATGGGTGTATGTGTGTGCATGCTGTTGTCCCAGTTTCTTGGGGTAGTGTCTGGATTTCTGCTCTTTGCGGTTTTTACACTCTTATCAGTGCAACTCCTGGGATTCTGGTGTGGGAGAAAAAAGGAGAGGTCTTGACATCACTGTCCAGTGGGGTCTTTGGGTTTTGTTAGTAATTTATCTCTTGGAGAGGTAAGGATGGAGTAGCACGGTAACAAATACTGCTAAAAATAGTGAATTTGCTGTGCTGTGTCAGGTTGCTGAGTCTAACCCATTGCACTGCATCTGTCATTAAATACTGGGTAGTGGACAGCAATGTCTGTATGCCTACCTGCATCTAGTTATTTGTATAGACTGAGATGTTTGTTGCTCAGCTCCACAAGGATATGTAAATTCAAATGCCATTGTGTGGCCTGACATTGATTATATTGGATTATTGTGTAGTCATTTCATTTGCACAGCATTTACAAGTATTTTGAAAACGGCTTCCCATGCTCTCCAAAGTGCAGAAGTCAGTTTCAGGTGGTGTAATTTTGCCTTCAAAAACAATTTGAGCAAAGGCACCATGGAAGTCCAGAGTTGCATTCTTATCTTTAAAGTTTGTATCTAATCATTGAGCAAAACCCAGAGCTTAACTTCCAGAGCAAGCACGATTAAAAAGGCTGGAAAAGCGCCTGGTGATGTGTTTCTGTAAAACAGAGCAGCACCTTCAACCTCTGGAGCAGCACAACAGGGCGTGTTGTAAGCTGGGCTTGGCCTCACCGGTGTGGCCAGCTCCTGTGAGGGTGACTGGGCACCAAAAACGCATGGTCTGTGTCCTGTTGGTGCCGTTCATCGTGGTGGTGTGATTGCACGGAGTGCTCTTGGATGCTTTGCTGCCCGTGGAATTGGAGTAACATTGCCAGCAGAATGGTGGCTGTTTCCAAAAGCTTTGTTTGGCTGAAGGCTGGCATTAGCCTGAGCCCAGTTTGGTTCCTCCCCAATACATTAGTGAATGTTATACTGGAGCACTCAGGAGAAAACATGATCAGCATGCTGTGTGTAGGTCTGACTGATTTCTGAAAGGGTTGTTTTAACAAAAAGAAACAAATCGTCTTTCGAGGAAATGAAACTGAAAGTTTACATACAAAAGTTGCTGAGTTATTAAGAATTCCCAGGAGTCGCTGGAAACTGACAGAGTGTGGCTTGGTGAGGCAGCCTTTGTCAGCTTAGGGTTGTTGGACTGCAGCAGCTTTTGATGTGCTGGGCTTTCCCTTTAGGTGAACAGTGTTTTGGACAATGCCCTTTTGGGGTAGTGCAAGAATTTGGGAAAAACAGGTGTAGAAACGTTTGATGGAAGATGCAGGGTTCACCCACAAGCACTGCTTGGCTGTCCTCTCTTCAGAGCGTCATTCGTTGTGCAAGGGGGTTTGGGAGCTCATTCTGTGGCCTGGATGGGTGCAGTGGATTTTTGTGGGTACTTCAGGGCTGGACAGCAATTATGGGATTGCAGGCACTTAGGAACTGAGCTCAGTCATCTGGGTGTCTCTTCCTGCCCTGCAAGTGTTGCAGGCTGGGGTGCATAGCTTTTACTCCTGGTATTAAAGCTGGCCTCAAATGTTTTGCTGGTTTTGTGCTTACATGGGAATTCTCTTTGCTTACAGGCATAGTGATTGTAGTGTCTGCCTGCTGGAACAGGGCAAAAACTTGCAGTATCAGTCTGCATCTAACCCTCACCATCCCTAACCCTGTTTTTAATGTGCCCTTTGTAGCACGTTTCTTGTGTGACTTTGAGTCACCCACCACCTGACAGAAAGCAGTAGCATTTCAGTCTGCATGGTTGTAAGTCTCACTAGCTGTTCCAGTGTTATCTCTAGAACATGTGTTCTGATCTATGGATATGAACATCTGGTGGCAGCAGTTTAAAATTATTTTAGAGGTTGAAAAAAGCTGTTCTTCTCATGACTAAAGTTACAGGGGGTTAATCTTATGAGGTTTGGGTCTTTCTCTAAGAATCCAAATGCTGTTTTTTTCATCTGTGATTTAGCTCCCTGTTAACTCAGGCTAGGTTCAAAGATGGGAAAATGAGATCTCTGAGTTTTAACTTTTTTTTTCCCTCCACATGGACCTATAAAACAATCTCCCAGGAGCTTCATCAAATGGGATATTTCTTTTAATGTTACAATTGAGAACACAGGCTTTTCAGTGTGGCCAACTTCAGATGCCTGACTAGAGTGGACAAGGAAATTAGCTGCCTTATCTAATACTCTGTGCTCAGGAAAGTGGCTTCTGCTGTGGCTTATTTCCTGAAAAACTCTGGAGAGTGCTTAAACTGGGAGGTGTGATTACCACTCTTTCCTTTAAACAGCAACCAAAAAGAGATGTTGGGTTCATTTTTTAAAGACACATGGTAGGAGCAAGAAGGTTCCATCTCTTTCCTTATTTTTTTTTGAATTTGTAAAAGTGTGTTAGGAGAAGATCAAAATGCACGTCCAGAAAGATGTGAAGGAGCAGAATTACAAATTTTCTTGTTTGTTGCAAGTTCACAGGTGTGTCTTAGTGTACCATACACTCTGTTGTTTTGCTTAACAGTGTATTATGGTTTTCAGACCGTGTGGGAAGTAAAACAAGAAGTGAACCAGAAATATATAAATTACACTTCTGAGATAGGACAATTTTCCTGTATTTTCTTCCAAGTTTTCTTTATTGTGTTTATGGGAGATTTTTGCTAAGTGAATATCTTCCTTTACATTGCTGTTATTAATATGTGATCTAATAGAAAAAGTACCTTACAGATAGATATTCATCCCCCTAGTTTTGGCCTTGTAAGAACTAATTGATTTTTCAGTTCTGTCTTAGCCTGTTTTGGATCTGAATATTGGCTTTCTGTCTTTCTAAGTGACTGTGTAGGAACTTGGCTCTGGAACTCTTAAATTTATACCAAATCTGTATTCAGTGGGTTTTGATGGTCCTGCCTGGTCTGGGTATTTATCCACTGGCAGCATTGCCATCTCTCATAGACACAAAGTTCTGGCCTGCTTCAAAGCAACTTTTGGAGAGAATTCTTCTAGCCCTGTAAGAGGCTGCCATTGATGATTCTTTATTCTCTGGCATCAGACGCTGTATGTGAACTTTTACTCTATGAAGTGGTGACAGAAGGTCTTGGTGATGTGAACCATTCAGCTTCTCTTTAGTGAGCAAAGTTTGCAGTTCAAAACTATTACATGTTTCAATGACAGGTGTATTAAATCCCACTCTGAAAAGTCAGTCTGTGGGAGGGAGGCTTCCCCCCAACTCTGTTTGCAGGTGTAATATGAAAAAGGAGACAGTCCTGCAATGCTCATGCGCTTAGAACTGTATTAAGTTCTCTGAAAGCAGAGATTTTTGTGCTCTAATGTAAATAGTGTCAGGCTTTGTTAGGTTTTTTGGGTTTTCTTATTTTGGGAATCAGGGTTATAAAAGTTGAAGGCATTACTGAAGTTCTTAAAATGAGCTGTGTTCTCAGTGAACGAAGTTTGAAGCAGTTAATTCTTACACTGAAGGACCAATGCAAAGAGGGTTAGTTGAGAGGGTTTGAGGAACTCTGAACTCAGATGGAAATAAGGTTAGATTTTCTGCACTTAGCTAGAAGCAAAGGAATATTTTGGCATCTGATCTCCAAATCTGTGTGCAGAGGTAGGTATGAGGGATTTGCTGCCATCAGAGTGCCCAGACCTTGTTGATACCACGATTGATATGTGGTAAGCAAAGACTCAGGGGTTTTGATGTGCATCTAGAGTCCTTGTCAGTTTAATTTATGATGGATATGCCTTTCTGGACTTGCCTTGTCATGTTTTTGCTTGCTCTTCAACTTGCACTTTTTAATAGCTTTTTACATGTAAATACTGACTAGCTATTTACAGCTTCCTTGTTTTTACTGAATCTGGCTTCATTCCACAGGGAATACACATGAAGATGTCAGAGCCCTGAGACAGCACTTTAAAAGATTTGGAACTTTTGGCCTTTTTATCTCAGCCCCACGTGCCCATGAATTTGTATTGGTAGAAATCTGGCAGTTTGGAGGAACCTCTGAATAATCATCTGAATAATCTTACTCCCAAAGAACAGTTAGTGTTAGGCATGGCTCTAGAAATGTGCCTGCAGGAGGAAGTAACTCTCTCATCTTAGAGGGTGGTGCTTTCCAGGGCATAGATGATGCATGTTTAGTTAATCTGGGAAAACTGGGCTTGCTACTGCTGATGTTTTGCTTTTTATGTGTAAGTGGATGACTTTAATCTGCGATTTCGTAAATCTGGCGCTTTAAACAGGAACAAAATTGCTCCAAAATATATTAGCCAAAGTAAATATTTACACAAGCAGTAAAAACGTTATTGTATTGCGAATCTAGTGGCAGAATAGGCAGGGGAAGTTAAGCACATTGGCTGCGGATATTTAGTGATTTTAACAGGACAAAACACAGCTTTTTGGTGGGGGGAAAGCATTGGTGGGACTGTCATCACCACTCTCCAGTGCTGTTCACCTGCTCATAGGATAACAGCCTAATTAAGCACCCTTGAGAGGTTCACTGTTCATCTTTCAGCTGCTGTTGGAGTTGTTTGTTTTCCTTTGTGTGCTGTAAATGCTCGCATGCCATCAGAAGCACAAGCTGCCGAGTGTGTGTGTCATTACCTGGGGTTAAGTGCTGTCTCATTGCTTCCCAGGCTGCCTGCTGTTTCCCGGGGAGATCATGAAACGACATCGGCTTCCTAGCAGCAGTGAGGACTCTGACGACAATGGCAGTAAGTGCTCCTTTGGTGTAGAGTGCAGGAGGTTATGAGTTGGAAAACGTGTTCTAATGCAGTGCTTCACGTGCCAGAGGCATTCTGCATGTTGGTTCAACTGGTAGCAATGTGTGTTGTGAGGATCTGGTTTTGAGCTCAGTCATTCTGAGCACAGGTGGACGCTAGGTCCAGGATCCCCCCATGGAACTGACATGTGGTTTTATGGAACTGACATGTGGTTTTAGAGAATGAGATAAAACAAGAGCTAAACTCAAACATGTCGTTTTGGAGAATAAGATAAAACAAGATATTTTAATTTTACCAATTAAAATATGAAGCAGTTAATCTTTGAATTGAAGCTCTGAAATAGATACAATTGATTGATTGACCTGTTGCCGATTACAGCACTTGTTTGTAATGTCATTTGCTATAGAAATACATACTATATAAACCTTCTATCAAACTTTAAAAATTCTCTACAAATTCATGTCCCACAAAAAGTCAGTGGTCATCTTTGAAATCTGGGCAAGCAGCATAATTTAATCATGATAAAGACAGAGTGAGCATGGAGACATCTGCTGATATTGCCCACAGAAGTTTGCATAAGGATTTTAAATTTGCTTCAGTCTTCTCACACCCTCTTACACAGTGGGGAAATATAATGCTTAAGCTTAAGTAGAAAAGAATAACAGAGCATCAAAGTTGTTCCTCACTGCATTTGAAGATTTTCTTTGAGGAATTGCTTACAAGAATTTGAATTCAGCAAATCACTAGTTTGGATACATAACTTATTTATGGTTTTTAACTGTCCCTGTACTGCTGTAACTAGCACACACTGTGGTATATCTCTTTGTCTTGTGTTTGGATTCCAGTGACTGATAATCTTTCATTTAAGCAGAATCCTAATCTTTCATTTAAGCAGAAAAAACAAGGGGTGGCGGGGAGAGACAAAATACCAGCTTGGGGAATGTGCCAAGGTGTCTCATTTCCCAAATGAGCAAGTAGATTGCACTTGACAATACTGCAGCTTAGCCAGTTGTCAGGGAGGTTTTTGTGGTTTTGGTTTGATCTATCTGGATGCACATCTTCAAACCTGGGGTTTTTCTGTAAAATTTCAGTCTGAAAATGATTGGGGTGGTTTCCTAGGTGCTTTTGAAAGCTTCACTCTGAGAACTTATCCCTGTGGTAAGCTGTGGTCCCACTTGGGTGACTGCTTCACCTGCATGCATTTCTTAGGCCTGTCTGTGCTGCCTGGGACCTGCTCAGGTATGGCCAAAGCTGCCATACCTGAGCTGTTTTCTGTTTAAAGATTGGGTGACTGCTTCACCTGCATGCATTTCTTAGGCCTGTCTGTGCTGCCTGGGACCTGCTCAGGTATGGCCAAAGCTGCCTCTTTAAACAACCCTAGACAAACTGTTGCTGAAATGAAGTAGTAAAGGTGAAAGGATTAGAGATGGTAAGAACTAGCAGGCTGATTAGGAGTTAATCCAAATAAGGATTGTGCAAAATCTGTTAGAGGTGAGGAATTTGGCTTGGTTTTGGAGAGCTACCTGTAGTTGGGGGATTTTGGAAGAAGAAACCCCAAACAAATCAGACATGTTTTTCTTACTTAGGAGTTTAGTTGAGATTATTAAAATTGAAGTGTGTGTACTTCCTTAAAGGTGATGTGTACTTCCCGAAACAAAGCTGTGTTTTTATTTGTAAGATAAACAAGTAGAGGCAAGCATGTCTTCCATTAGAATTTAGCTTCAGCCTTTTTTCATTCCCTAGCAACTTTATAAAATAGTGTTTTGTATTATTAATCTTTATTTTCACTATCTTAGCTCTTTTTTTAAGCCTTTGATCTCTTCATGTGCCTTGTGTAACAGCTTGTACCAAATAAAATATAAAGCAGTTAATCTTGGAATTGAAGTTCTGAAATAGATACAATTGACTGACCTGTTGCTGATTACAGTGCTTGTTTGTAATGTCTTTTGATGTATGGCTATTTGGAGTAGAGTTATCAATTTAGTGGATTATATTTTCCACAGTATCTGTTATATAGATCATGATATAAGAAAATGAGTTTGGAAAAGAAAAGGAAACCTCTTGCCCTTTTATGATCTGTCTATTTTAAAGCCTGGTTGTTGCGAATAACTTTGCTGAATAAATTGCATAGCAAAGGTAGTGAGATTTTAAAAGTGTTTTCAAGTATTATTTGAAATGCATCCCATTTCCTTTGCATTACACTTTTTTTTTAATTTTTTTTTTTTTTTTTTGCCTCTTGTTACTGGATGAATTCAGATATAGGTTCCTGCATATCATTCTATTACTATATACATGTTCAGAAAGATCAAGGGTTATTAATCAGAAGCCCAGATAATGTTTAATGTGGGGTCAGTACTTCCAAGGCTTTTTGTCATTCAGACTTCCCTGAAAAGAATGACTGACTTAGCTTAGGTCCTTTCCTCTTTTCCTGTTACAGGAGATACCAGTGGTTCCTTGCAACTATGTTTGAATGTCAAGGGTGTCCCCTTACAGGTTTCACCTTCACAGGATCTCTCTTGCCTTCGGTAGAATTACTGATTACTCTTCACTATGTTTGTTTCTGTATTCTTACTTTGCCAGTAGTATCCCTGATCCACTGTACTTACAATAGTCTTAGAAGGGTAAGCAAGCTTCCCCCCCAACAAAATATAAAAATTTTTGTGGTCTGTATTGAAGGCTTCAAGCTTTTCACTAGCTGTTTTTCTTTCTCACAGTTTCCAGAGGCTGACAACAATTACATTTGACTGTTCTGAGTGTTTCAAACAGACATCATCTAATTGAAAAATTGCAATTTTAATCAATTCCTGGTTGGAATCCTATTGGCAAACACCTGCTTCCCTTTCACTCAGTGGTGCCTCTTGAACCTCCAGTGGGCTTGTTGCTTCATTATGAGCTCTGTGGTCTTCGAGCTTAGGGCTCAGCCTTGCTCTCCCTCATCCTAAGTGAGGACTGTGCCTCCAGCTGCTGCAGTTCTGCAGCTGATTTTGCATACCATGCTTCACTAGGCTGTGATCAGGCATCTCAGGTTCGCCATGAGGGTCACTGAGGAAATGTGTTTGGGCTAAGCTGAATGATGGTGGTTTATTGGGCTAGGCTCCAGCATGTAGGCTTGTGCAACCTGGAAAATATTTTGGCATGAAAAAAATTTACATTTTATTCTCTTGAGGTCAGGATCCTGAATAATCCTTTACGTTATTGGAATGTAATAGTAATGATGTCACTAATAATGGAATTTATTAAAAAAAAAAAAAGCTGTTTTTCATTGGATCACTGAACTGAATCAGTTTCCTTGGTAGTCACAAGGAAACAAAGCTCATACCCAAATGCTAAAAATACATTATTCTGGAGATACAGTAGTTCTTCAGAGGGAGAAAAACGGTGCTCTCATTTTGTGAGATGAAAGAAGGGAGAATGGCTTTCATTTAGGGGTGAAATATAGCAGAGAAGAAAGCTTAACAACATGGCTGCAGTCCTGGAGTATATCCAGGTATTTACTGACTCATGTAAGATATTTTAGTGTGGGTGTTTGTGTTTTTTGCAGAATTTTAAAGACTTGCAGCTTAAAGTCAGCACCCTTGCTTTCCTCATCGCTTCCTCTTTGCCCTCAGACTTTATTCTTTTCATAAAGCTGAGCTCCCAAAAGTATTTATTTCATGTACTTCAAGCTAACTACTAGAACTTTAAGCTGTGTCCCCTTAGAATCAAAATTCTAAATCCTCATTTCAACACAAAGCCAAAATAGCATATCTGAAGCACTGGGCAGGAGGTGTCAGTGCCAGTTTTGCCTGGCAGTTCTGAAGTGAGTCCCTGGATATCTGAGTGTGTTCTCAGGGATTTCATTTTCTGAAATTAGAGGTCACTTTTGAACATCTTACCCGTGAAATATAATTGAATGAAAAATGACTGCAGGCATTGCTCTGGATTTTGAACTTTTGTCTAAATACAGAGCAATGGTGGTGAGAGAGGAGGCTTGGGGAAGTGCCTTAGAGTTTTTGCTCCTGAAAGCTTTTCTTCTTTGGTCACCTGGCAGAGCTTGTTTGTTTCTGTGGCCTTCCAGATAGTGTAGCAGAGCAACTATAATGGGCAGTCATATTAGCCAGGCCCATCGTAAAAGCCTTGTGATGTACATGCTGCATTCTTCAAAGCCTGCAGAAAAGGAAATCGGTAATGTTCACCTCAAATCCATTACGCTCCTGTTTTCTGGTGGCTGGCTTTGATAGTTTTTAAGCAAATTTTGTTACACTGTATCCCAGCTTGCTCCTCTGTTGCTAAACCTTCTCTTTATGGTTTGGGGTCTCACTCTAATTAAATGTAAGATAGTGAAGCTGTTTTAGCTTTTCTGCTCAGTGTTTGACACCTGGCTTTTTAGCCTTGTTGGTCTGTAAATCTGCAAAGGTGGTTTGTGCTGAATATTCCATATGCTGTTTCCTGGTGAGATCAGGTTGTGCAGTGGAGGAGTTCCCATTTATAGCTTCAAGGCATTCCTTTTTGCATGAATTGGTTTGACATGTGGACAGCTTGTTTTTGAGAAAGGTCTGAAACTCATGGACATTTGTATAAGGGATATTGTGTGAAATCCAGGCACTCCTTGGTGTCCAAGAGAGTTTGTGTGCTGTTTTCCATGAGCAAGGAATTCAAAGCATGATTTTATTCAGACTTTGCTTGCTTTTTCATTTATTCTTGGAGGGGTTATCAATTTATCATACTCCTACGTGCAGAGTGTCCGAGAGAAGAACTGAAGACGCTTGCAGATGAAAAATACTTCCAAGATTTACAGAGTTTCACGTGAGTTCTGAGAAATGAAAGATTTAATACCTATGGATTATGGAATAGAGTTCTGTAATTTAGGCAGACCCTTATTCTATCATTGCTAAACAAATGTTATTTTAAAGTTAAACGAATTTTGCCAATATCCATTGCACTGACTGAATGACGAGGATCTTAGATTTAGAAAGGGCTTTGAATCCCAGTGGATTCCTGTAGTGTTTGAGATGGATCCCAGGGTGCCTTCACAAAGGTTACTGACTACATAACCTTGGGGGTGTGTGTCATTTACTGTAGAATTGCAGCCGCTGCTGGCCTGAAATGTGGTGATTGCATGTGCAGAGCTTTGTGAAAAGGAAACGAGGAAGGTTTTTGTGTTTTTCGTTTGAACCTACCAGGAGGTAAAGGATGGTGACTGAACAACAGAATGTAATGTAGTTACAGTGCTCAGAATTTGGGCAAAGCAGCAAGAGTAGTGGTCACTATGTGCCTTTGAAAAAGGGTTGGTGAGTGATGGCAGATAGTAAGAACAAGCATCTTACCTGAGGGTTAATCTGAGAGTGGGGCAGAGTGGCTTGTGGTGAAGTTGCTGGAGCAGTCTGGAAGAGTGATTTGAAAGGCTTATCTTGCCTGATTGGGTATCACATCTGAGGAAGGGACTTCCCGTAATGATCACCATCATTTGACAGCAAAAAAGAATTGACAGGAGGAAAAGTACCAGGAAAACCACAGCTCTGGACACGAGGAGAGCAGGTCACAAAGCTGCTCAAGGAATTAAAGTCTCCTGGGAAAATGTTTTTGCAGGTGCTGGGGTCCATCAGTGCTTGTCAATTTTTAAACACTGCCTCCTGAGGGCATGGGAGCAGGCAATTCTGAAATGTTGCCAGTCAAGCAGGAAAGGCAGAAGGCTGGCTGGACTGAGCAGGGATGTCCTCTTGGATGTAAGCCAAAAAAGGAAGGTGCATTCCCAGTACAACAAGGTCAGGTGACATGGGAAGAACACAGAGGTGCTGCTTGCCACTATGGGGAGAAATTCATGTGGCCAAAGCTCACGTGGAGTTGAAGGTGGCCAGAAATGTTGGAAGACAGTAAGGAGTTTTGTTAAATACATTAATGACAAAAGGCACTATTGAAATAGCATCAGCCTGTTACAGGATGAGGATGGTCACCTCACAAACAGGGACATGGACATGGACAAGGCAGAGGTGTTTAATGCATTCTTTGCCCCTGTCTTCAATGCTGATGATGGACCAAGGGGCTCTCAGTGCCCTGAGCTGGAGGATCATGATGGTGAGAATCGTCAACTCCCAGTCGACCCGGAACTTGTGCAGGATCTGTTGCTGCAGCTGGATCCCTACAAATCCATAGGGCCTGATGGGATTCATCACAGAATCTTCAAGGAGCTGGCTGATGTCACTGAAAAACATTTATTGATGACTTTTGAACGGTTTCAGGATTCCTGAGACATCCCAGCTGACTGGAAGCTGGTAAATGTCGTCACAACTTTCAAGAAGTGCGTTTGTTTTGTGCTGGAATTTGGTCCAAGCATGGAGATACTTCTAAGTGGCACGGAGATCCTGCTGTAAGGAGTTGTGAGAGAAGGAAGATCCCAGAAACTACAGTTCTGTCAGTGTCACTTCAGTGCCTAATCATGGAAAAGATTAATTTAATCATGGTAAAATCATGGAAAAGATTATTTGGGGAGGTATTGAAAAACAGCTGTAGGATAACACAACCAGCATTGGTCACAGCCAGCACAGCTTTGTGAGGGGAAAATCCTGCTCGCTGAATCCTTCTGCAACAGGGTGACCTACTTGGTTGATCTAGGAAAGCCAGTAAATACAATCTTTTTGGACCTGAGTAATGCTTTGGATACTGTCTCTCATAAGATCCTTCTGGACAAGATGTCCAACACCCAGAGGGTGGCTGGGCACTGGAACAGGCTCACCTGGGAAGTGGTCACAGCACCAAGCTGACAGAGTTCATGAAGCATTTGAACAATGCTCTCAGGCTCATGGTGTGACTCCTGGGACTGGTCCTGTGCAGGGCCAGGAGTTGGACTCCATGATCCTGATGAGTCCCTTCCAGCTCAGCACATTCTGTGATACCATGATTCATTTTTGGAGAGGCACATTAATTTTTCTCTGCAAGACTGCTAGACTGGGTACACCTAAGTACACTGGACTTTCAAGGCCTTGACAACATCATGTTATCAGCCTATGAATGGGAGGTGCTCAAATTGACTTTGATAACTGGTAATAAACTTGAGTTAAAAGTGTTGTGGTAAAACATGGCTACCATGGGAATTGGTCTGGGGCTCGAGTGGCACTTGGGTCTTGTGCTGAAAAACAAAATGATGTCTAGGAATTCCTGACTGTTATGAGAATGACATGTGCCTGTGCGTGGTTATGTGTGTGTTCTGTGAGATGATAAAACTCAAATGCTACTGAGGAAAGGGATGACAGGTGGCAACTTGTGTTAAAGTGCTGTGGCAGGGAGCTGCAGGGGTGGTTCATTATGTGTGTCAGAGACTGAGCACTTGTGCTGTGGTGTTGTAAAGCACTGCAGAGATCGTATGGATCCATGCATTGTTCAGCAGCTGCAACTGGGGAGTTGTCAACTGATAGTAAATTTCAAGGAGCATTGCTGTTGACAAGAGATAAAAGGCTATTGCTTCTTGTGTTTTGATCTTGGATGAGATTATTGTATTATACTATGCTGTAAAGATAAGGAAGATAGATGGGTAAGCCCTCCAGCAACAGGAAAGTGAGAAAGGAAATTTGGCTTTGTGAAATGGTGTCTTAGGTGGTGTTTGCTTGCATGCTGCTTTCTCTGTGAAAAGGCCTGAAGACTTCTGCCCAGCCAGCTCTTTCTGTACCTGACGTAGTGGAAGCTGGCCACAGAATAGTTAGCTTCTGTTTGTTTTGTGCTGGAATTTGGTCCAAGCATGGAGATACTTCTAAGTGGCACGGAGATCCTGCTGTAAGGAGTTGTGAGCCAGGCACTAAATGGAGAGATTGAGCACCTCTGGTTTCTCCTCGGGCTGTAGATCTTTGTGACAGCGTTGGCAGCGGCACCTCGTTGGTCTCAGAGTGAGCTGCGGAGCAGCGCAGGCATCTGGAAAAGCTGGTGCTAAGCAGAAGTGACAGGCAGACATGGATCTGTGTCAGGGCTGCTTTGCTGTGTTGTGCTGCCTGCTGCAGCAGGGTAGCAGCAGTGTATTTACTGTGGGAGAAGTGCTCGCAGCGATTCGAGGCTTTGAAGTGTTCAGAGGCTGGAGCAGCAGGTAGTTCTCCAGGGACACAGCTGGGTGCCTTACAGGTGGCTTTACAGCAGCCTTGTGCATGATACCTAATAGCTGAGACTTCTTTGCTCATGCTGAGCAGTGTATTAGTTGTGGGGTAGAATTCCCTGAGGGTTTGAATTGTTTTATTGGTTCCAAGCAATTTTCTGTTTTGATTGGATTTTTTTTTCTTGGGTTGAAAACATATTCTTGACAGATCATTTAATAAAATGATGCAGTTAAAATTGATTAAGTTTTTCCTTTTGGGAAGTCTGTGTTCTTCACAAATGGGGAAAAAGAATGCACACTCCTTGATTGCTTTCTTTTATTATCAGGAGGCGTGTGTGTTACATACACCCTGTGGCAGTATTATAAGAACACTGTATTTACAGTGTGAAGTGTTCATAGCAGCCTTGGGGAACAGAAAAAAAATCCTATTTGAGTCTGAGAAGTCCTTTGCAACACCAGTGGTGTATTAGAGCTCTGCCTCCCTTGCTGAGGATTACACCTTTTTCGTGGTTTGGGATTCCTTTTTGCTTTTTGTCTTTAAGTAGATAAATGCAAAAGGAAGACTAAGACTACTCCTAATAGGAGTAGGATCTCTCTCTTGTTGTCCTCAGTGATGAAATCCTTTTAAAACACACAAACACCTTGGTCATCTGAAAGATCTGAATTGTAAAAGAATCCAAGTGATCTTGGTCTCTCTCCCAGAGTGATGATGCTTGGTGGGCTACTGTGTTCATCCTAGACTTGCTGTGATCATGTAACTCTGAATAAGATACCTTTATCTCTGATGTCTTAACAATGATGGAAATGCATGTTTTGGATGTCTGTATTTGGCTTCATGCCTTGGAGTTGTGTTTTTTCTTATTTACTGTTTCTCACATGGCTTGTGGTAGCATGGGCTCTCTTAACATCTCACTGTTTTTCCATCTGCTGTGAAACTCATTCTTCCCATGAGGTATATAATGGTATGTTACAGAACTTTTATATCTTCCAAATCCCAGTGATTCAGACTTGCCTTATGATTTTTGAGAAAAAAAAAATTAATTCTATTTTACTGTAATAAGAGTTTAACTCTTGTCTTGATCTTTAGTTGTTTTTCTAGTCTTGGTGATCCTAATCTAGTTTGGGACTAGGGCTAGTAGTCATAAAACTTGATGAACACAGTGATTTTGGATACTTAATGAAAGAGAAAGGTTCCAGACACTACACCAAAATCATTCGGAAATAACTGAACTAAGTTAATGTGCTTATTATAGTACAGAAGAGCTGCTTTGGATCCTGTGTTTCGTTTTGACCAGAGTAGATTCTGCCTTCTATGTAATCCTGGGATGGTTCTTCACACACTCAGATGTACAAATCAGATCATTAACCACCGAAGTAGGTGTAATGGGCTGTGAATTTCTGCTTTCATTGAGGTCCCTTTTCTGGATTAAGTGTGAAAATATGGAAAGGATGCTTAATAGACAAATAACATCCTTAATTTTCCTCCTGCACTTCTCTTGGTGTAGGCAGAGTGGGTGGGTGGCTTATTAATGAGGGCTTTGGGAAATTCACTGGCTTGGACTTGGCACTGGTGAAGACAGTGACATTTTCCCGTTGGCTTTGATGGAAGCAGAATGAAAACTCTGGAATTTCAAAAGTAAGTAAATTCAATACTGTTATGGGCTGGATATTTTGCTGTCATTTGGCTGGCTCTTTCAATTTCTTCCTTTCTTGTCTAAGCAGTGGTGCTGGTTTGAATCTGAATTCAAGGCTTAGAGTCTGGCTTTGTTTATTCAGTGAGTAAATGTTTTCCCTATTGACGTGAAGCCCTTGCCAAAGGTCATCTGCTAGCTGCAGCGTGTAGTAAAACCTCAGTCCCATGAGGAATTCTTCCACTGTTTTCTCCTAGTATTATGTAGTTTACGCTGCTCAGAAAAATCCAGCAGCTCCTTCATTAACAGTGTTTCCACTGTGAGTTCACCAGTGTTGTGTGCAAGGAAGAGGCTGTTACAAAACTACCTGAGAAACTTTCTTTCCTTATTCAGTGGAAAAAAAACCCCCAAACCTCATTGTAACTCATTGTAATAGATCCCGAGGTAGGCTGGCTGCGTTTGACTTGTCTCTTATGCATGGAATTTTTACGTAGTGTGCTTTCATACAGCACTTAAAAATCATTTACAGTGAAGCTCCTGTGGTTTTGATGATAAGAGTTAATTGCCCTTTTGTGAAACGTGGAACAGTTAATTAATCCAGTGACCAAACCCTTGTGTACATGGACATAGAAGTGTGCATTTAAGACACTTGTTCTAATGTGTAAGATGACACAGTGAGGAAATGGAGATGGGTGATATGGCAAGGATTGTCTTACTCCTCACCTTTGTAGCTTCCTTGTGGCATGAGAGGCACCTGGAAAAAGCTGCCCATACTTTTTTTTAAATTCAATTTATGATAAGTTGTCATCAGAGCTGAAGGACACTGGTAAAGACCCAGAGGTACATCACATTGCCACTACACTAACTTTGCCAGATGCTTTCCTTACGTGGGAAAAGCTGTGTTAAAGCCTCCAGACTCACGAGCTCATCTCTCACAGAAGCTTGAATCACACACACCTCGCTGATACAGCTCGTTGTTCCTAATTCTTTCTCTTGCGAGCAGGCTCTCTCTCCCAGGTCCAACAGTGTACAAAACCACTCAGATCTACAAAAGAATTGGAAATTTCCAGGTACTGACTTGCTGACTTGGTGCAGTGTTTTACCTCACTGAACACCTCAGTGGCAGCTAGTTGGTCAGATATTAATGTCTTGCCAATGGAAAATATCAGAACCCATGAGAACTGAATAGCAATCTGTGTGGGTGTGTATGTGGTCTGTGTCTTCTAGGGAGGCTGTTGATTAAAGAAATCACATCTGTCTGAGTGTTAAAATGTTAATATTTGCATTGCTGTATTACAGGAAATAAATCTGGATTTTTGTCATGCATTTTAGCTGTACATCTCACAGTTTTTGTAAGGGATTTTACTTATTCCCTTCTGACCTTAAATAAGGCTTGAGGATGGTCTGGTAGGATCCTCACAAGAAGTTTGTACTCCTGCTTGTGTTTCTTCTTCAGTTTTCAAGGGAACAATTAAATGGAATGGTAGTTAAATGATCTTGGAAGTCTGGCTTTTCTTACAGATTAATAAATGACAGTCAGTTACTATTTTTCTCTCTTTTCTTTTATTTCCCTTCATCAAAAGAAGGAAGAGTGCCAATAACTTCACCATCTCTTATATTAAAACACTGATATTTGCTTAAAAGGACCCTCTCTGTATTCTTACCTCAGGAGATAAGATTTTTAGCTATTTCCTGGGAACATTGCTTCAATTTTGACCATTATGCATCTTCTGTGTAATGTCTGTTACTCATTGCTGTGTTCCAGAGATGTTTTATTGGGGCAGATTTCTTAATGTATCACTAACTGAAAAGAGAAGACAAACAGATAACTAAAACATAATGTATTCAGTCATATCTTTCCAATGAAAATGTTGAACAGCTACTTCACTTCTAAAATGATTTTTTAATATTTTTAATAGAGAACTTACACCATGCTGTGCTTTTGGACAGGGCTCTCTGATCCTCGAGAGGTGTCTGTGGGCTGGTGTGAGGTGGTGCTGCTCTTACAGACTGTAGCTTTACCCTTTTTACTCCTACCATGTTTGTGCACAGACAGTGAAGGAATGAGCAGTATGGGAAGGCTTTTGCATCAGTTTGCTTCAATTTGTCTACAATTAACGTCCAGATTTGCAAATTCTGACTTAGTGACATAGGTCTTAGCTTCCCTATCAGGTAGACCCAGTACAAGTCCTTCATCTCTGCAACCCATAAAGATTTATTGGCTTTTTTTTTCCATTGCTGCTGTGTAGTTTGCAGTGGAAAATACCTGCTGTACCTGTAAATCTCACTGTGTTGAAATTAGTTGATTTGCACAGGTATAATACATTCTGGTGTCAAAGCACTATCTTGTCAAAGGAGTGCAGATTCTTTCTCTTTTTCCTTTCCTCCTGTTACAATATTTCTGAAAGCTGACAGAGACTCTGTCAAACAGTTTCAAGACAAAAAGGTATAATTTGTTTGGAATGTAGTGAATAATTATGCAGGCAAAAATCATACAGCCACACTGGGAGATTTGCTTGGGAGAAGAAACAACAGCTTGTTCTGTGGGCTCTGCTCTGTGTGTGTGGCAGTGTGCTTCTTTTTGCAGAGGCTTGTGCCAGCAGAAATCAGGTAACCAGTGTAGGTATCTAGGACATTAGCTTCAAAGAGTACATCCCAGGCTGCTGGCAGAGCTCCTGGTCAGTTATTAATCTGCAGGAAGTCATTTATTGATGCTCAGGGGAAAGGATGGTATGAAGTGGTTTTTTTGGAATGCTGGGTGGAAGGCAGGTAAGTGCAGTGCAGCCAGTACAGGCACACCTCAGCTGGGAAATGAGAAACAAAACACAGCCAGGAGAGTGGTCACAGAAATTTAGGATTGAGTGGCTTTTGTTTTCTGGTTCATTTTGAAAGAGTTTCCTGGGGGTTGGTCACAGAAGCCTGCAAATTGTCATTTCTGTATCCTAGGTCTGTCTACCTGGTCCCAGCATTCCAGATCTCAACGTGGCAGGACTTCGTGTTCCAGAGATGAAGACCGGAAGCCGTCCGAGGTATTTCTGGAATTTGACTTGCATTTTGTTACATCTCTCAAAGTACCTGCACACACAAAATATCCATGCGTGTTTTCTGCTAATGGATCCGTTTTTTCTGATTTACTTGCAAAGTACCTGCACACACAAAATATCCATGCGTGTTCTGCTAATGGATCCATTTTTTCTGATTTACTTTTTTTTTTTAATTTTTTTTTTTTTTTTTTTTTATTTCCCCTACATTTTGGCTGGCACATACCTCCCCTCCCTCATCCCTTCTTCCCCTCTCCCCCCTCCCCTGAAGATTAGAGAGTTCAGCTGTTGGCACAGCTACTGCCAGCACCAGTTTCTATCTGTGAATTTTGTTGTAGTCTGACACGCATTCAGCATAGCTTCAGAGTCTTTCTTGTGCTATTTTAGGCATCGGGGTTTATTTGCAGCTTGATTTGTGAACAGTGGAAATTTACATTAGGTGCATTTATTTCGTAGTTTGTATTGGGGCTCGGTGTGCGTGATCTTCGCTAAAGTGCTTGTCAAACTAGAAATCTGCTTCCTGACAGTTCTGTCTTGTCTAGTGCTTTAAAGAAATGCTATCATGGGAGATAAAAATCTTTGAACTTTCCAGGTTGGATCAGCTGTTAGTAACACACAAAATGTGATCCATTTCTTTGGAAATGTTCTTGCTGAATCTTCCTGTCTTCAGGCAAAATACTATACCGCAGACTTTGTAGAAGCTGCAAAGAAAGGATTAGCTCTGGGAGATGGAATTTCTCATTTATTGTACTTGCCCAGGACATGTATTCCTTACACATTAGTGAGTGGTGTGGAGGAAAAACTGCTGTATTAATCTCCCTAATGACAATGTACCTAAGTCTCGGAGAAGAGTTTTCACAAGGAGAATCCCATTCGTTGTTCAGTGTGAACTATGCCTAACACTGGTGGTTTCCAACCTCCTTTGATTGTTGGCTGTTAAAGACCTTTTTTTTTTGCCAGTGTGGAGATCCCTGGTAAATTTATTCTTGTTAGCAATAGGCTTTTGTGCATCCCTTAGAAGTAGCCCCTAAACCTGCTTTTGAGAACCACCTCGTGAAAGGCTATCAAGAAATCATCTGAGATAATTAGGAGTCTTGCTGTTGGTTTCTCGTGTGCTTCTGTTTTCTTCTCTCCTTTACCTTGCTTTTGCTGTCAGAATCTTTGCAGTTTTTTGCTGTTCTCTCCTGTTTTCTCAGTCTGGATGAGCTTCTCTTGTGCCTCCCTTTAGCTCTGCTCCCCAGCCTTTCCCCCCTGTGTTGTCCCTGCTTGCTGCTGGCAGGAGAGTGACACTCAGGAACTCCCCTGGGTGAAATCCTGGGCTCATTGAGCTTGGTGGCAAAATTCCCACTGACTTCAGCGTGGCCAGGGTTTCACCCTTTAGCTTTGAAGTGTTCAGTGGTTCTGAGAGCCAGCACTTCTGTAAGCTCTGCTTTCCTCCAGGCACTCTGATTGCATCAGCAGCTAGAGCAGAAAGAATGGTGTCATGGGGCCACTGGCCTGGGAAGGAGTTTCTTGGCTCTCAGGTGCTGCATTAGCTTTGCTTCTGAGGGAGTTTTGTGACAAATTTATCCAAGAGCCTGAGTTATTTTGGCTCTGAGATTGAGCAAGGTTAGCGTCCCATTTTATATTTTTAGTCTTCTTTTAATTTGACTTTTGATTGCTCTAAGACAAATCACTTAAAAGTGCAGAATCCCCTGGCCAGCTGTGCTTGTTTGTTTTGTGAGCCCATTTACTTTGTGGCTTACTTTTCATTTCTTGACTGAAGCCTCACAGGACTTGTAATTTAATTGTTTTAAACATTTCATTATATTTCATTACCAGCATTCACCCCATTCTTCATATGGCAATCTTTTTCTTTACTTTTTAATATTGGCAGTTTTTTCTGAACATGTCAAGACAAGTGTTAAGAAAACTGTCATGATTTTATGCTATTTTAATGACAAAACCAGAGTAGAAACAGAAACATACGTAGACAGAAGCAGGACAGTATGTGTGTGTTGGGAGGGAGGAGAGGTTTCAAGATGCACAGTGTGGCAAGGGAAATCACACTTGAAAATATTGTCAGAAGTGTAATTAGCCATCAGATACACTAAAATACTTCCCAAAAATCCTGGGGTTTTCAGGTGTGTGTATAGTTTATGATGGAAGTGGCTGCCTGGGGAGCTTCTGTGCACATCTGGTTCTGCCTCAGCTACACTCAGCAGTGGGCTGGGGCTGAGGTGACAGCATGGCCATTGCTTTGGGACTGGGAGGATGGGTCACTTTGCCCCCTTAGCAGCCTCATAAGGGAATCTAGGAGAACTGCCCTGAAAATCCAGAGTTTTTTCTGCTGCAGCTGCAATGTGGGGCTCTGTGGATGTTGGTTCTGACCATCACTGACTGAGAAGTCTGCAGAGAGCTCTACCTGTCATCTTCTTGTCCTGGTGGTGCTAATCTTCTGTCACCTGGTTGCTTTTTAACCCTTTCCTTTGAATGAGGCATGGAGTAGTTAGTGTTGTGGAGGTGAGGAGGGCCTTGCCTTTTGCAGGGAGCAGGGGGTGGGAAGGGCTGGAACTCTGCCAGCAAGTGCAGCCTTGTAGTTGGGATGCCTGTGATAGCAGCACTTGTCTTACTGCAATGCCAACAGGCTGAAGCTGCCACAGCAGGCCTGCCACAGTAGTGAATCCCTTTTTTATTTCATTCTGTGACTTGTTGAAGACAGCATGGCTGCTTGTTTGTGGCTGCTAGCCCACAGGTTGCCAGACATCCTGCTGGCTTTAGAGCTGGATGCCTTTGCAAAGGCAAAGGAAAATTACAACTGTGACACAGAGGTGTCTGTAGCTGATTGAATAAATACCTGTGCTGAATGGGGAGCTGCCACCAGAATTCCAGTTTGGGCCTTATTTTTTCTTTTTCGGGTTATTTTTATAAGTACTTGCACAAAGAGTCACCTTCTTAGAATTTCCTCTTGTGGCTGGTCATGGTGGAGTCACGCCTTGATTTCTACCACAGGGAATTTCTAGAATGTCTTGGTATGAGTCAGAACTCCAATAATTAAAAAAAAAATTCCAAAAAGCCTGGGAGCAAAAATGAATCTTCCTTGTGCTGCTGTTTTACAACTCTAAGTTCCTGCAGCCTTTATTGCATCCAGTATGGAGGTGAAAATGGGTAACATCTTCTAGAGCAAGTTTCCAGTGCAGGAGGAGCTCCAGGAGCTGTAGTGCAGTTAGGTGGAAGTCATCCTGTCAGTATTTGTGCCTTCAGCCACCCCTTTCCCTGCCATGGAGCCAATCCCTGTTCTGCAGTGGGCTGGGCTGGTGCACTGGTGGTACAGTGACCTTGTTCCCCAGCGTGCTCCGTGCTTACCCTGAAGCTGTGAATGGTGGAGTGTGGATATCAAATGTCAGTGTCTCTGTTTTTCTCTCTTGGTCACTCTCTTTGCAGGTGTTCAGAACGGACCTGATCACTGCCATGAAGTTACATGACTCCTTCCAGCTGAACCCTGAGGAATACTATGTGCTGGCAGATCCCTGGAGGCAGGAGTGGGAAAAGGGAGTTCAGGTGCCAGTTAGCCCAGGGACCATCCCAGAGCCAGTAGCCAGGTATCATTTGGAGGAGTGGGAACAAATACACACATGTTTGTGCTGGCAGCTTATGTCTACATTGCCTTGGCTTCCTGAGTTTGTTGCACAGTGCCCAGCTGGGAAGGTGTGCTGTTCTCAGGATGAAGAGCAGCCTGGAATCACCTTTTGGAATGGTCAGAGAGGTCAAGAGTTAGGCCTGTTCTGCCCATGTGGAACACAAATGTCAGAGAACTGTTTTTGGCAATGGGCTGTGATGACAGAACCTTAAAAATAGCTTCTGTTTTTAAGCCAGACTTGAGCTCACTTATCATTGCTGGAAGAGCCCTTGTCTGGTGCTTCCTCTGCTTATCTCCAAGCCATAGGTTGTTTTCAAGGAACAGTTGGACAAACCAGGCTTAAGGGCTAGAGAAAACACAGCACTTATTTTATTTTCATGGGGCTTTTTTGGTGCTTTCTTTTATTAACCTAAGAAATTGATTGTACCACATTTCAACTGTTTTAAGAACCCTCCAGATGTTCATGTAACTAAATAATGTGAGATTTTCTAGCTCTTATCCAAAAGCCCCCTATTTTCCTTGCCATGTTTGTTACACATAGATACTATTTCCTGTTTCAAATTAAACATTGCAATTCTAAGGGCAGGAGTGTGCTGCAGCCCATTTTATGCTTAGTAGGGGTTGGAGAAAATAAGAGCAAGGATTTTTGCCATTTAATCATTCTGGATCTCTTTTAAGTCAGTCTAGGCTGGCCCATATGGCATTACCAAATGACCCACCAGTGCTAGTGGGACCACAGCAGCTCAATCCTTGATACACAGCCAAAAATTTGTGATGGTGGAACACTGACTGCTTCTTATAAGGCCTTTATCTGCAGCTTTAGCCTTGGATTGAGGGGGCCTCAGGAAAGTTTGTTAGTGTTGTTTTTGTTCTGTGCAGTCACCTGCAGAGTGCCCCACTAGGAGGGGCTAACCTGCACATCAGGGAAACCCTGTCCATCCTTCTTCTGAAGGATTGGACCTGGAGCTCCAAGGACAAGCTGGCATTTTGCCCTCTGCTCTGCAGTGTTGGAGATGGGAACACCCCCTTTCCCTGTTCCACACTGACCTCTCCCAGTCCCTGCAGAGGCACACACACACACGCAGAGTACCTGTGCACTCACACTGCCTGCTCCTCTCTGATTCCTCTGTTCAGCATCTCCCAAGGCTGTGGTGGGGCCACACACCTGGGGACTTGGGCAGAAAAAAAACCTCCCAGTGGATCACTGCCCTGTGTCTGTCAGGGATGGGCTTTGGTGGCTATAGCAGGTCCAGGTACTGACTCAGGAGAGAGCTGTTCTCTGCCAAAGGCCAACAGAGATGTTGCTCCAAATTTAAGATGGTAAGAGACGGGGAAAGAAGGCATCACAGTTGTAGGTATTTGCACAGCAGGCACCACTCCTTTTCTGCTGAGCTATCTTGTGTAGTCCTAGTGCTGAGCACCTGCTGGTCAGAGGGGCCCACTGGTGCCTGCTAATTGTCCTCTTTGCTTCCTCACAAAACACTCAGAGAGCCCTACCCTGGTGCTGCTGGAGTGCAGGAACTGCTCTGAGCCTGACTTTAGGAGGGAGGGGGTAGTTCTGTACATGGAATAAGCAATAGACAGATCCTAGCTGGTGTAGGATGGGAGCCAAGGCTGTTCAGGGAGCTGGTGCTGGTGAGGAACATAGCAGTGAATAAAAGGTAATGACTGGTGAGGGCAGAGGAGCAGGAGCCAGGAGCCAGGCTGTGTGGAGATTCACTGTAAAGGTACTGTAAAGGTGTGCTCAGAATGACAATTCAGTGTGTAGTAAGGGTTGGTGTTGTTTTGTTTTTTTTTTTTTTTTTTTTAACTTCTTCCTAGCCTAGAAATAAAGCCAGGAAAGGGAGTGGTTTTGAGGTCAGAGTCACTGTGCTTGTTCCTTCTGTGCCACTACTGTGGCAGGGTGCTGCCCAGAGGTTATGGTTTCCACAGAGAGGTACTCTGGAAGGAATTTATGATAAAGACGATTTGGAGAGAAGTGCCCAGTTTAAATTACATTCTCTGTGAAGACATAGTAGTCTGTAACATTTGAACACTGTGCAATATGACCAGAAACAGTTAAGGCAGTGCAGCTAGGCTGGCAAGGTCATTCACATTTGTATTTTTGACAGCACCTCAGAAGCTCCAAATTCAGCATTTGGCTCTTGCTCACCATTTTTCGTTGTCTGAAATAAGCTAGATGGAGGGGAAGCTTGAGGGATGTGCAAGACTGAAAGAGGTAGAGGATTTACAGAGATCTGTTTGTACAAATACAGCAGCAGCAGATCAGGGTTTCTGCTAGGAGTTAACATGTTGGACCTCAGGTGAGGGCAGAATAGAGTGGGGTGTGGAGGCTGTCCTGCTCCTTGTGGGGCTTAGGCTGTTCCCAGCAGAGAGCTGTGGCAACACAGGGTGGTGCAGTCTCCTCCCTGGTGGCACCAGCACCCCAAAAAATCATCTCCAGTGGTAGTGCAGGAGGCAGGCATTTGGCAGTGTGGCTTGTTCCTCCTGGGGGGACCGGGGCTATGTTGTGAAGCCGGTTTCATTCAAGCTCAATTTCAGTGTGTGCTGTTGACTAAGAGAAAGGGCAATGTCCTCTACTGAGATAGCCAGGAATGCTTCTTTTTTCCATGAATGTTCTTGTGGTCAGTATTTTAGTTAAACAGATTGATTTAAAAAAAAAGTAAACCAGAGTTTAACGTGTGTATATATGGCAGCCACTGTGTAAAAATACAGCGTCCCTGCTTTGGCTTTAAACAAGTGTAAATTTCAGGTAAGAGAAAGCAAAGCTCTGTCCTCCAATATTTAATTTTATTTAGAATTCTGGCAAGGAATTGGATTTCTAGACAACTCCAGTTAAATTCTGAACTCCAGTTAAGTTCTTACAATACCCCCAGTCAGTTCTGGAAGTGCATGGAACTGTTTTCCCACCTCAGCGGCGCCAGGTGATTGCTGGGACGGTTAGGTGGCTGCTGCTGCTGCTTGTTAGTCACTTAGAGCAAAGCATTTTGAATTCTCCAGAGCTGAGCCTCTCAGCACTCCTCATGCCTGCCTGCGTTGTCTGTTTCAGAGTGGTGTCTGAGACGAAAGCCGTCACCTTCACGCGGCCCAGGAAATTCATCGTGTCGTCGGGCGCGGAGCCGCCGGAGCTGGGCTACGTGGACATCCGAACCCTGGCAGACAGCGTGTGCCGCTACGACCTCAACGACGTGGACGTGGCGTGGCTGCAACTGGCCAATGAAGAATTCAAAGAAATGGGTGAGCAGTGAGGGATTTGGTGCCTTTTTGTTTCTTTTTAAAGCTGGCAGTCTTAAGAATAATTTCAGGAAGGGCAGCAGTGGGAAGAAACAGTAGAGTATGAGGAGATAGTAATCATGTGAGCAGAGCTGATGTGATTAAGCCCTGAGATAGATGCCTTCATAACTCCTGTGTTGTATCTGCTTAGACCTGGTCAGAATCTGGCCACATGTTTTGTTTTTTTCTCTGCTGCTTTCCATCTCACAAAGTTCCCAGTTTGCCATCTTGGATGTCAAAGGGAATGTCAGAGAGACCACTCCGGTAGTTTTTCCAGGTAGTCCTATTTCATCATTTTAGTTGGTGGTGTTCAGTGCAGAGAAGGTAGGACAAGTTGTTTGGCAGGTTTAGATAATCTGTGCCAGCTGAGTGGCACAGGGAATGGGACAGGAAGGAATTCCTGCACTGATTTATTGGGAGGGAGCTCCCAAGCCTCACTGTGACTGTGTGCTGTAGCTCCAAAGCAGGAGGAAGAGCTGTTACAAGGGGAGCTTTTCTGCAGAATGAGTTGTGTGAGGGAAAGGACAGGGGAGAGGGGCAAACTGGAATGTTACCTTGGTAAGGTGAGTGCTTCAGGAGAGCGTTTCAGTGGAACTGAACAGGATGTAAGTCAGCACAGAACTTCTGCCGCATTGTTTGGCCGAGGGAAAATGCTGTGCCAGATGGAAGAGGTTTGGACATGTTGGTGAACACCTTAGGTTTTGTTTTGGCACTGTGGCAGTTCCCTGCTTTGGGCTGCAGTTTAGTCAAACATGTTTTACCTGGCTGTAGCCCATAGGTGGCATGGCTGAAGAACTGGTAAACCACAAAATTACCATTTATAACTGTTTCTCCTTTTTAAACCAATACATGAAAGAAACAGATGATGTCTTGGCCTGGTCTCTTATCCAGGCCTTTTTTCCAGATCTCACATCAGCCCTGCTCAGGTTTAGTGTTGGGCTTAGAGGATTTCAGTTTATGGTTCCAGAGTTTAGGTTACCTTTCCAGTTACCTTCAGGAGAACAGCAGCAGCAAGTTCCCTTGGCTTTCCTCCGGGGAAAAATGTACTTTTTATTGTTTGTTTGGTATCCTTCTATCCAGTCTGTCTGTTTTTTGCCAAAACCAGACAAGGGCTCCTATAGTGGGGTGTGAGCAGCACAAGAGGGGCAGATTTGTGCCTCTGCAGGGAGCCCCATTCTGCTACACCAGCATAACCTTTAAAAGTACATGCTGCACATAGCACAGTGAGCAGCTAGAATTTGTTGGATCTTATGTTTTGGTGTAGCTTCTTGGAGTTTGTTTGCTTTAAATTGTTATTCACTCAGTTTTGCTGTATGCAGAGGGAAGGAAATGCTCCTGTCAGTTCCAGACAGCGTTGGGGGTCTTGAAACATGTACATGCATGCTTGGTCAGACACTGCACACTGCAGGTACTACAAATGGGCATTTGAGAAGTGAGCTACTTCCTGATCTGCACCTGGAGCACTTCCTTATAGTGTCCCTGGGGCCATGGATTCCCTGTGTTTTCTTTGATCCCTGTAGGAGTGCTTCAGGTACTGAGAACATGCAGTGGTTCTGTAAAAGAATGACTGTGAACACCTCAACAGGAGCTGCAGCCCCTGCTGCCTTTTCTGTGACCCTTGCAAATGCACAGGCAGTCAGTCACATCTCCAAGGGTCACTTACCAAGTGAGAGCAGACAGAATTCAGTTGCAGGCTGGTGTAAAACCTGCCATCATCTGCTTTGCTGGTGCAGCAGTTCGGGGTTGCAGGGCAAAATCCTTTCATCAGTAGGATTTTGGATGTTCCCTCTTGCTACTTTTCAGCTGCTCAGTTTGGGTAACATGGGATGAATTGATCCCTGCTGCAAGGATTTACCTGTCAGCAAGGGAAGCTGGAAGTACTTTTGTGGAGTGTTTGTCTTCTGATCTGGAGGAGCTAGAGAAGTTTTTTATTCTTTGTTTTGTGGAATTCTTGGCTCAATTGTTCACAGGGAGAGCTCAGAGTTTTCTTGTTAAAACACCCATCCTGAGGTTGCCATCTCCTCTCTGCCTGTCCTGGTTTCAGCTAGGAGAGAGTAATTTCTTCTTAGTAGCAGTTACAAGTGCTGTGGTTTGGATTTTTAATGAGAATGGTGTTGATAACACACTGATATATTGGGGTCTGTTGTTATCCTAAGTCAGGGGCTTTTTTTTTCCTTATTCTTTCCTTTTTTCTTTCATGCTCTGTCAGGGAGGAGGTGAGCAAAAGAAACTGGGAGGGAGCATAGCCAGGACAGGTTACTCAGACTGACCAAAGGGATATTCTGTATGACAGAAGGTCATGCCCACGATATAAACTGCAATAGTTACCTGTAAAGGGAGGCCTTTAAATTTCTAAACAAATATTAATTACAAAATACCACAACATAATGGGTCTGTAGCTGTGTGTCATGAATAATGTTCTGATGGATGCTGTTGGAAAAGAGCGAATTTCAGATTAGATATGGCATTTATTGTCCCAGATTTGATGTTGCATTTATTACAGTTTTTCACTTTTTAAAACAATTTATTGTTGTAAGGTCTGATAAAGACCTCAGATGGGATTGCATCCTGTTGGGCTGGAACTTGTGATAAACCAGCAAATGTTGTTAGAAACTGCAGATTCCCTCCAAGTATCATAGCAGATTTTGTCATTGATTTTTCTCTCCTTGCTCCATCACTTTTGGTTCAAAATACTTCCCAATCTTTCATCAAAGAGTCAACATCTGCATGGCAAAATTGGAGCAAAAGCCATAGATGGTGCTGTCCCAGAAGAAAAAATGAGAACAAGACCAGGAAGCCAGATTCAGTCTTGGAAAGTTTTGCTTAGAATTTGAAATATTTGGACACTCCATTTTGGTTAGTTTAATACAGTTATAAGACAACTTTGCCATTTTTTTACAGTTTTCCTGGTTTATGCTGGAACAGGCATGTTTGTCTAGGAATGAAATGTGTCTACATGGGGATTGGCTGTGTCTACTCAGCTGTTCAGAAAGAAGGTGGAGGTGGTTGTGGTGATGGTTCTCACTCTTTTCTTGAACTATGTGAACAACTGCTGTTTTGCAGGGATGCTGGAGCTGGATGAGTACACCATGGAAAGGGTGATGGAGGAGTTTGAGCAGCGCTGCTACGATAACATGAACCACGCCATCGAGACGGAGGAGGGGCTGGGCATTGAATACGACGAGGATGTCGTCTGTGACGTCTGTCAGTCTCCAGATGGGGAGGATGGCAATGAAATGGTGTTCTGTGACAAATGCAATATTTGTGTGCACCAGGTATGGCAGCAGCACGGTGTCAGGTGGTAACAAACTTTTCTAAAAGGGCAATCAGTAGGGACACAGGTGGGGTTTATTCCAGAGAGCTGTGCTAAGGAAGCACTGCTGTGTGTCACCTTTCTGTGGTAGTTCAGAAGCTTTCTTAATGTAAAAGAAGAGATACAGTTTTAGCCTATCTGTTTCCATGGATGCTTCTTACTCTGGCAGGTGCCTTCCCATCAGCCTGTCCTTCCTTCCCAGCTTTAACAAGTTTCTATTGTCATTCACTATTTGGAAAAACTTGTTTGGTGAGCAGGAAACACATTTTCTGGCATGTGTTACTTACCTGCTTTTGTACTAATGATAAAGGACTAGGCCTGTGACAGCTCTAAGTACAAGTGACTATCCCACAACACACACAGAGCAAATTGGTATTTCCAAATTGGTATTTTCAGACCTGTAGGGTTTCTCTAACCACATCAAACCTGCAACTGAAATGTGTTAAAGCCAATGGTAATTGGGACAGAGGGCTCCGTAAGGATGCAATTTTCTGAAAAACGTGCTCTTAATTATTTGCCATCCTCCACTTTTCCCTCTGAGTAAAAATAACCGCGAGATTTGCGCGAGGCCGTGCGTAACCAACGAAACACCGTGCCGTTTGCTCTGCTCTCTTTGCCCCGCTGCCTGTGGGGACAGGCGTGCTACGGGATCCTGAAGGTGCCCGAGGGCAGCTGGCTGTGCCGGACCTGCGCGCTCGGCGTCCGGCCCAAGTGCCTGCTGTGCCCCAAGAAGGGCGGTGCCATGAAGCCCACCCGCAGCGGCACCAAGTGGGTGCACGTCAGCTGTGCTCTCTGGATTCCAGAGGTGGGTGCTGCTTTGCTTGTTGGAAGCCTGGCTGCTGGGAATCGTAGGCTTTCTGTGCTGGCAGGCGCTGACCCCCAGGAGAACGCTGCGTTTGACCTGAGGCCGTGGAGAAGGCTTGCAAAATTGAATTGTAAAAATTGTAGGACTGGGATTATGGGGGTGTAGTTTGACTAGAAGTGTGTAATATCACAGGGTGGAAAACTTAGAGTTTGAGGTTTTAGATTATAGTAATATATGTAAAGCAAGATTGAAGTCTCAGGGTGGAGGCTGGTCCTTCTTCTTCACCTTCTTCATGGGTTTGGGTGGTTTTGTGTAATTGGATAGAAAAATCCGCATTGCAGGACACAAGTGATTAGTTATTGGGTTAAAAGTAATTAGTTATTGGGTTAAAAATAATTTAGATGTCATTTCTTAATTGGACAGTTTATCCTTAAAGGCCTTGTAGAGAGAGAGATAGGGCTTAATTTTTAGTTTGTTAGAATGAAGTGCTGTAAGACGTACAGTTTGTGAAACAGCAATATAGATAAAAACTAATAAATATATGTAAAATAATAAACAAATATAGGTAAAATATCTATATTTTAGATAGATAAATATATATTTATATAAAATATAGATAAAATAATACAGATAAAAACTAATATGAGTCCGAACAAGAAATACCTTCTTGCACATTTAATCCTGACCCTGGCAAAAAAAGAAGCAAAGGTGCTTCACAGGTGCTGGTCCTGGGATTCTGGGAGAGAAAAAGCCTCCTTAAAGCATTGTTCAGCTTCAAAATGAAGTATAAAAGCTTCTTGGTTAGGTAAAAAACTCTGGCAGGGGATGACTCTTCACCTGTAAAGAAACTAATTAAATCCCCTTTGCCAATCATAATTAGGCCTTGGAAAATGAGGCCTTTGCTGCTGGCAAAACTCATTTAACAAGGACACCAGATACCATTTCACTTTGTAAACAGGACATTAAAGGTGAATCAGGAAAGTTTGACAGAATTCCTGTGGATTCTCATAGTCAAAGTATTCATCCCGTATGATAATCTTAAATTGGTGAGCTTCACCTTAAAACTGGTTGGTTTGTTCACAAAGTGAGAAACTGATTTTTTTTTTTTAAAAAGAATTTTAGATCCTGATAAACTGAGGAATTTTGGACAAACTAAGTTGTGTATACACACAAGGAATTTGACGTCTGTAATAAGATTGTTTCTCTTTTCAGTTAACAGTGTCATAGTCACTCCAATTTTTTTGACCATTTTTCTCTTAGGTGAGCATTGGCAGCCCTGAAAAAATGGAACCCATCACAAAAGTTTCCCACATTCCCAGCAGTAGGTGGGCACTGGTGTGCAGCCTTTGTAATGAGAAAGTTGGAGCTTCTATACAGGTAATTTAACCACACAAATATCTACATGTGTTTTGTTTTGTCACTTTTTAGTAGATAGGAAAATGTGTTGCTGGTTGTTACTATGGATTTAACTGACCTGATCTTCACCAGGGCATTTTACAGTGGGCAGTGTTGTTTCATGTGCGTATTTATTTTGGGTTGTTAGCTGTAAGGCACCTGTAGATCCTTTACAGTGGAAAACCACTCAGAAATGTTAAATAATCCTTTAAAGAAAAATTTAAAAATCTACAAAGACTGCGAAAACATATTACCAAACCTCAGATTTTTGAAGGAGGAGACAGTGGGACAGCACATAAGATGTTGATGTCCTTTACTTGAGAATAAATGATGAGGGAGTATTGTATTTACAGGGTTCCCAGACGAAGAAAGGAATGATGAATCTGACTCCATGTTCTTAGAAGGCTAATTTATTATTTTATGATACTATATTATATTAATACTAAATTAAAGAATTAAAAAAGAATACTAAATTAAAGAATACTATTATGTTAAAGAATACTATACTAAAGAATACTAAACTATACTGTACTAAAGAATACAGAAAGGATACAGACAGAAGGCTGGAAAGATACTAATGAAAACTCATTACTCTTGCCAGAGCCTCGACACATTTTGACCCTGATTGGCCATTGAGTCAAAACAATTCACATGAAACCAATGAAACAATCACCTGTTGGATAAACAATCTCCAACCACATTCCAAAGCAGCAAAACACAGGAGAAGCAAATGAGATAATATTGTTTTCCTTTTTCTCTGAGGCTTCTCAGCTTCCCAGGAGAGAAATCCTGGGCAAAGGGATTTTTCCAGAAAATATGACTGCAACAAGGGAGTGTAAGGACCCATTTGGGGCAGTGTTGTGCTTGTGTAGAAAAAGACAGTAAGACATAGCTTAGCATTGTGGTGATGCTCCTCATCCTCAGAGCACTTCCAGCAGCAAAACAATCCTCAGGCAGCTCCCTGAGACAGAGAGGGATGGCACTACAGTCTCATAAGGAGGCTGAGGTAGAGCTCTTTCTTCTGGGGCTAGCCTGGCATTACAGGATCCACAGTGGTCAAGCCAGCATTAGGACACAAACATAGCTCAAGTCCTACACTGCTTTGAAATGAGTTTATATCCATTTCCCTTTTCTCCTCTGCCCCAAATTGTTTGATTGAGGCTGCCAGGAAGAGCTGTAAATCAGCAACACAGCAGTAGTTCCAGTGAAATCTATCACAGGCCACTTCCATGTGAGGAATGTATGAAATAGTAAGTGTTAACTAGAGAAAATAAATCTGTCCACAGCATATAGATTTGCAACAAAAATCCCTCCTTGCAGAGCCATCCCCTTCCTCTTGGCTGCTGTTACGTAGCTGAAGCTGTTTTCGTGTGTTCTCCAGGCTACCTTCTGCTATGTGCACAACAATTAGGAAAAGTGGCAGCTGGAAGTGTGTGCCAGGCTGGTCAGGGAGCAGCTGCAATAAGCTAGGAAAAGCAAGATTGCTTATTCCCCCAGGTTCAGCAGATTTCCTCCTGATGAGACAGGCTTTCCCCTGTTCTCCCAATAAAACATGAGCTGCAGTAAGAGCTAATTATGGCTAAAGCACTTCTCTGTACTGCCCAGTGTTCCAGTTGGGATGCTCCTGGCTTGTTTGTCAGTAGGAGAGGAAAGGGCAAAAGATGCTTTGGTATTTTTTAATTCCTTTTATAGGTTGCTTTTATTAAATACTGCTCATTTGAAACCTTTGCAGTTTAAACCCTGCCATACCTTTATAAGCCATCTGGCTGCTGAGTCAACCTGAGCAGGAAAACCCAGAGGAGAGAGAGATTTGGCTTCTTTACAAAGCACTGTATAAACATCCCAGTGCACTTTGTTGCTCTGTCAGGGTCAGTGGCTTGGGTTAAACATAGTTTTGTTTCCTACTTAGGAACACCAATGCTCATTTCCACTTTAAATCCTGTTCACCAGAGGTGTGAGTGGGTCCAGACACATATGTATGTGTGTTTGTGTATCTATACATATTTATATGTATTTAAACCTTTCAGCTGGTGGCTGGTGGTATGTATGATAGCATTTTGCAAAAGGAAATTAGATGTAATGGAAATGAAGTGCTAAATCAGCTGAACTAGTGCCCATCACTCTGTGATGGCTGAGTTCACTGAGTAGGAAGAAGAATAACAACATTTGAATTTCCTGTTCTCCTCCTCTCCAAGGTGAAGTGAAGGCTGTGAAATGAAGTAATGGTTGACAGTGATTTAATATTTGACATAATAAAATTGGGATAACAGGGAAAAAAATTCCCTTTGGTTGAGGCCTTTTGGATAGCATGGGTCCAGGTGCTGGGAAAGACTTTTAATTAAAAGTCTCAGACTGGCCTGGAGCCACCACAATGTTTTTCCTTCCCCCTGGTGCTGGCACATTCCAATGGGGAACACTTCACTTCGGTAACGGTGCTGTACACAAGCGGCCCTGGTGTCAGTGGGAGTGTTCCTCTTGTGGCTTTTTCTGCATGGAATGGTGTGGTGGGGCTGGAGGGGGGTTAAACACTCCTGTAAATCTGGGTCACTTGATCCTGGCCTGGCCTGAAAGCACTAAGTCATAACCCTAATTAAAGGGAGCAAGGAAGTGCACGCAGCTTGGAAGCAGAGCGCGGTGACAGAGTTCTTCTTCCAAAGCAGCCCTGACTTCTCCAACAGTTTTAGGCAGTGTGGATTCTTAACTTTTATATTTATTTGGTTAATTGTAATTTATTTTCTCTAGTGTTCAGTGAAGAACTGCAGAACAGCCTTTCACGTCACCTGTGCATTTGACCGCGGCTTGGAGATGAAGACTATCTTGGCTGAGAACGACGAGGTGAAGTTCAAATCCTACTGTCCCAAGCACAGCTCTACCAAGAAAGCGGATGCTGAGACTTTGAGTGAAAGCCCAGCTCAGGAGAACAGGAATGGGATTCAGGACACCTCCCTTCCTGCCCACATGGACCCTTTCCACAGCATGGATCAAAACCAGGAGGAGGCCCACAGGGTCAGCCTCCGCAAGCAGAAGCTCCAGCAGCTGGAGGACGAGTTCTACACCTTTGTTGAGTCTTTGGAAGTGGCCAAAGTGCTGCGGCTGCCTGAGGAGCCAGTGGAATTCCTTTACCAGTATTGGAAACTCAAGAGAAAATCCAATTTCAATAAGCCTTTGATTACCCCAAAGAAGGACGAGGAGGACAATCTGGCTAAACGGGAGCAGGATGTTCTGTTCAGGAGGCTGCAGCTCTTCACGCACCTCCGGCAGGACCTGGAGCGGGTAAGTCCCGGCACTGCCTGTGCTGGCCACAGTTAGCTGAGCTCCCAAAATGTGCTCACCCCGAGCTGCAGCTCAGCTCACAGCTGTGCTGTCAGGCAAGGCCATTAACACTAAATTTCTCCAGAGCACAGCAATTGCCCTTTGCACACAGAGGTCAGTCACGGGGCCAGCAGGTCTTGGCGTGTAGCATTCAATCACCTGCAACTGGACTGTCATGTTTTTGCTCGTGCCTTTTTACTGATTAACTCTGATGGCTGTGGACTGTACTGCAGCCCCCAGCTGAAGCCTTTTCAGCTTTTAAGGGCTTTCCATGCTTTCACCCAGTGAAAAGGGTGATGAAACTTACCTTGATTTGCAGCAGATCTGTTTTTCATTGGCATACCAGAGTAGGATGATCAGGGTAGGTTTGGGAGGTAAATGATGTTTGATTTATTTAGGTTTTGAATGTTTGAAGAACAGTTCAATAAGATCAGTTTGGTGTTTCAATAAGTACATCTGATCCTGAATTCCTTTCTTTTTGGGTTAATTTAAGAGCTCTTAGAACCCAAAAGAACACTGAAATTAGTTTTTCACGTCCCTACAGCACGTGGTTCATGTAGGCCATGGATAAAAGCCGGCTCAGGAGGTCCTACCTCAGTAACCTGTAGGTGAACCAGAGCCTCTCTTTCATAATACTGTCTAATCCTTAAATCAGGACAGCAGGTGCTCATGGATGTACTGCATCCTTTGTAAAGGATCCTGATGCCTAATTACTCTTACAATGAATTGCTGTAGTTTTTCTTTTGAATTTTCTCCTGGTTTCAACTCCAGCCCATGGCCCTTCTGTAGCTGTTCAGAAGCTACAGATCCTAGCTGTTACCTGGGATCTTTTGTTCCTGCTCCATGTGCTCAAGCTTTCTTGTCATCTTCTCTTTGATCAGCTAAATAATTAGAGTTTGTAACTATGTTCTTTGGATCTTAAATTATGCTGTGTGTATCCTTTCCACTTCTAAATGTGGTATCAAAACAGGATATGTGATTTCAGCAATATTTTAATGTTTTACTACTCTGTTCCCACTGATTGTACATTCATGATAATTTGGATTTTAAAAAAGGGACCTTTGCAAAAACATACACACTTGTTACATTTCTCCAGATCAGGCCAGAAGGTTGTAATTCACAGGGCACCACCTTGCACCACTGAGAGAGGAGCCTTAGAATCATCCACCTGTACTCTTCAGTCATTCCCTCATCTGGGAAGTATTAAATACTGAGTACATTCAAGATTTCCAACAGTTCCCTAGATTTCGTGTGTCTGTGACTCAGGTGTTTGTAGAAGTTACTTCTGTGCTGTGCTTCTCCAAATCTGATGGAATAATCTGTCAATTGAATTGCCTGTCAATTCAACAGATAATTTGTCAGTTAAACAGACTGTTCTCTAAGAATTGTGTTGAAGGTGGTTAAATTTAAATTGTTTAAATTTAAATGCTTTAAATTTTAATTGTACACCATTTGTTTAAAAGGTGTGCAGTACTCCAGTTTGAATGAGTTCAAAGCACAGGTAGGGCAATATCCTGGGAATACAATTCCTGTAAAACCCACGCCCTTGCTGTCTTCCAGGTGCGTAACCTCACTTACATGGTGACACGGAGAGAAAAAATCAAGAGATCTGTTTGCAAAGTTCAGGAACAGATATTCAACAGCTACACAAAGCAGTTGGAACAAGAAAGAGTTTCAGGTATGCCTCAGTGTTCCCTTGCTCATGTTAGAGCACAGGGACAAGGTTTGCTTACAGGCTGTGAAGGACAAACAGGGCCTCATTTGTTCTCATTTCATTCCTCAGAAAGATGAATACCTTCAAAATTACTGCAGTGGCCAGATTATCCTTGAACTATTGAGTAACTAATAAACCATATTTTAGATGGCATCAGGGAGATCCACTTGCTGTTGCTTTTTGCCTGTGTCTCTGAGGAGTGGAGTGTTAGGACTTGTGTTTGCTACAAGTATAATTAAGTGCAGGTACAGGAATATCAAACCACACCAGCAGGATGCTGTGAAACCCTGACACAGCCACAGAGCTGTGACCTAAAAGTGCAGGATAGGCAGCCAGATAGCCATTTGTTATGGGAACACGTCAGGCATGAGGAGCAGAGTTAAAACAGGTACATTGCAAACTGGTATTTATCTACAGAGCTATGGGATTGCTTGACTTGAACTCTTTTGCTTCCATGCAGGTGTGCCTTCCTCATTCTCCGTGGAAAACACGGTGCTGTTCAACAGCCCGTCGCTGGGCCCCAACGCCCCCAAGATCGAGGACCTGAAGTGGCATTCTGCGTTCTTCAGGAAGCAGATGGGCACATCTCTGGCCCACTCCTTGAAGAAACCACACAAGAGAGACAGGGTAAGAGACAGGTCTGGGAATGACAGCAAATCCCTGCTGAGGCAGCCCAGCCCGAGGGAAGGAGGCGCAGCTCCAGGCAGCTTTTTAAATTTGGACAAGCCCTTTGCCGAGACACAGATTGTGGCGACGCAGCAGAAGAACGGCGTCGTTCTACCAGAGCACAGGAAGAGAAGGGACAATCGCCCTCAGTGCGAGGTGACGAAGGCAGAGCTGAAGGAAAAGACTTCCAAACACAACCACAAACCGCTGAGACCCACAGAACTCTCTCAGAGGCAACTGGAAAACAAAAGGGCTGTGAACCACTCCGGTGGGAGGTCAGCAGCACCTGGCACTCGGAGGGATATAGTGCCTAAATGTAACGGGGGTCTGGTCAAAGTAAACTCTAATCAGACAGTAGTTAAAGTGCCTACCACGCCCACGAGCCCGGGGAAAAACTGGGGCGGATTCCGAATTCCAAAGAAGGGGGAGAGGCAGCAGCAGGGGGAGAGCCTGGAGGAGGCCTGCCGCCAGAACTCCAGCTACCCCTACCTGGGCGTGGGCAGAGTTACAGCGAAGGAGAGGACAAAAAGCAAGTTAAAGCCTGACAGTGAGAACGATGGCTACGTCCCCGACGCCGAAATGAGCGACTCGGAGCCCGAAGTGGCTGAGAAGAAGTGCAGGCAGCAGAGGCTCAGCCCCAGCAGCAGCATCGGCAGGAGGACGGACATTATTCGCAGGAGCATCCTGGCCACCTGACTGGACACAGGGACGGGGTCACTAGAGTCACACTGCCTACAAGCCAACTCCACCTTACCCATCGGTGTGGGAGAGGAGCATTCTTAGAGCTACAGACTGACAAAATGAAAGCCCATTTTTTCTGAGTTGTATAAGTATGTTTACATGCACTTAAAGCTGTTTTAAGCTCTTTGGTTTTGTTTTTTTTTTTCTTTTCCTCTGCCCCATCCACACCCTCTTACCCTCCCCATTTCTGTGAGAAGTTTGAATCTCCCTTATTTGCAACTTTCGTGAATAAGCAGAAAAGTGACATCGCTACTAAAACAGGAGTTGGGATGCACACAACTCGCAAAAATTGTTTAAAAGGGGCTGGGAGGGTAGGAGGAATCAGGCTGTGTTCATCCCTTCCAGCTAAAAGGCACTGAAAATTTTACTCCCTTCCCCTGGCTTCTGGAAAAGCACAAGCTCTTAATTTAACTCGTGTGTATTGAATGGAAGATGGTTGTTAGACCATACTGCACTGCACTGGTAAGTCCCATTACAAATGCTCCCCGTCCCTGGGCAGGGGCTGCTCTTTCTCCTCTCTTTGCAGAATGCATTCTGTTGTGTTCAGTTTGAGCACAGGTGGCAGCTCAAACCCCTCCCTATGCTCCAGAGTTTACATGTAAATGATGGCCAGGCACAGCCACGATGTTGCACTGGAGGAGGAGGAAGGGACAGGGCAGGGCTTGAAAGATTGGGACTGACATAAAGGATGTTCCCAAATGGCTCAATTCTGAGCAAGGGGCAGGTTTGGAGGTTCCAGCACTCCAGGAATAACCTGTCACCCATGGTCAGGCACCTGCCTTTGGGAGTGTGATGACAATTCCAGACAGAAAGTTTTCTATGGCACTAGGCAGGAGGATTTCCCAAAGGCCACCACAGATGCACTAATGATATGTACTGGGAGAGTCAGGCTTATGACACTAAAAGGTTGCTTTAAATGGACACAAATATATATTTTTAAATAGGATAAAACACAAAGGCAATACATTGTGATTAGCTCTTTACAGTCAAGCAAAGAAAAAACTATTTGGTTCTATTATGGATTAGATTTGATGGAAAAGGGAACTTGTATTCTGACTGTACTTTTTTAATAATTGCAAGTGGCAATAATGAGTAAGCTGTGAGCAATAATATGAACGGGTTGTGAGGATACTGTTTTGTACTGAGTGCACACACTGCAGTGGAGCATTAGGAGCCTGTCCATTTTGGAATTTTTCATAGATGTAGGAGAGGTATGTACTGGTGAAAAGCAGCAGCAGCAATGTGTTAACAGAGAGACGGGCAAGAAGAATCTTCTTCTCCTCTCCTTTCCCTCTCCCAGCCTGCTGTTGTGGCATCCACTCACCTTGGAATGCCTGATCCTTGCCTCTGGAGGAGGCAACACTTGACAACACAGAATTCCTCTGCCATAGGACTGAGGATTCAATCAGAAAAATAAAAAAGACTTAACACCCTATCTTGCTATGCAAGTTAACATTATCAATTAAATATTTTACCAGAATGCATCCCTGTTTTAAAACTTGGAAGTCTTAATCTTTTGAGGAAGGGGAATTTTGTGTAAGATAATATACTTTCACAATTCTGTTGCTGGTCCCAAGAATAAATAAATGATTTACAGAGGTGAAAGTAAAGCAGGGCACTGGTGACTGAGGTTACACAGCCACTCTTGGGATGTCTTCAAAGTATAAACAGCAAACAGAGAAAAGGTAAAAGCCAGTAAGTTCTACTCAAAATCCAGCAACATTCTCCAGACAGGCACTGGTATTTTGTGTAAGAAAGAAGCTCAGAAAGACCACACAGGAATTGTCAAGCCATAGATGGAATACCCTAAATTTGGATTCTGAGTAAACCTTTAACCTCACACCCCTTGGACAGAGGTACCTTGTTAATTTGCACTATATTATGAAGACTTATGTTGTGCAGAGTGAATGCCTTAGCTGCTCTGTCCCCTGGCACTGAGGGCAGAAAGCTTTGTGAGGTTTCCAGTGGAGCTGACCCCAAACCAAAAAGGCTGTGGTACGACCAGCTCTGTAGGTTAGTTTTGTCCCTGTGCTTAGCCTCAGCAGGAGGTGCTGCAGGTACTGCAGTGACAAACCCACCCCTGTGTTTCACTGGGATTTGCTGGAGTTCTGTTTCCAAGCGTGACCTTTCCTTTTGCTGACTGACCAAGAGATCTTTGATATGATCCGTGTGTTCTGTCCAACTGTAGGCTAGTTGAACGTCTGTAGGGTTGCCTGGAATGTCATTTGTTAGGTTATAAACTCACACAGATCTAAATGAAGGGTTCATGTTGTGTACAAATCTTGATTTCAGAAGTTTGAGACAATTGTGATGACATTTGTAAAACTTGTACAGATTTTTCACTATGTGCCTAGCTTTGGTGTCCATTCAGCTGAAATTAATTAAAAAAAGGTGCATGAAGAGAAACAGAAATAAAAAAAGTATATGTAGAGATGACTATTTTATATTACATGGCCCAATCCTGTATTTATTTTCTCCCTTTTTTGAAGTATTTCTAAAGACCTAGTTGAAACAGCTGTATTTTTTGTTAAAATATTCCGTAGAATTGTGCCTTTTGTCTGTATGTGAATAAATGCTGTACATTTTTGCAGTATCCTTGCCAGCAGTGGTTTAGACCTCCTCCTATTTGTATTTGGGTTCTTACAAATACACTTCACTGCAATGATCTGGACAGCTTTCAGGGATTAGTGCAGGTATCACCATGCACACTGCAGCTGCAAGATTTTGTAAAATTTAAGTTTTTTTTTTTTTAGGACTGCTTGTTACTGACAGCTGTGCCCATCCCAGCAACAGCACACTGTGGTTTTCCCCTTGGCATCCTCACAGAGATGTTGCTTACCTCAAAACATTTACATTTGTAGACAGAGGATATCCTTGTTAAGTCCACGATCTCGGTACATGTTCCACTGGAAAAGGAACCTGAGGTTTGAACCCTTGGATCTTTGGGATAATCAGGCTGAACGTTCATTGACACACTGAACTGGCTGGGGTCATGCATTACTGAGGGAACATTTTCCTGTATAGCAGGATTTCCAGGAGATGAGGATTCCTCTAAACTCCAGCTGCAGAAATATGGAATGGACATGGTGCTGAGAAGGAAAAGGCAAGGCAAGGCTGTGAAAGGACACACTGAGCAATCCATCTTGAAAAAAACACATCTCCCAGTGTGGGAGCAACATGGGAGCAGCCTCCTCTAGCCACCTCAGGGAAATGAAAGGAGGTGGTGGGTGTATGATGAGTTCCATGTCACCACATTCCTCCTTGTGATGAGGACAGAAACCTTTTCCTTTTCTGTGTCATCTGCTGGAATTGCTCTCCTGCCCCTTCCTTTGTGTCATCCCTGCAGTTCCTGTTCTGGCAAACAGCCACCAGGTAGGAGCTGCACCCCAAGGTGAAATGAATATAGCCATAATTAACAGGGAAGCATGCAGGTGCCCTTCTGTGCCTCCAGAAACAAATATCCAAATCCTGAGAAGTGCCTGCCCCTTCCAGCCAGGTTTCACTTCACAGCCAGAGCCTGCCTTTGAGGAGTGAAGGGGATTAATGGCTCACACAAAATCTTCCAGGTGGCTTGTCATCATCTCAGCTGTGCATTATGCAAATGGAAACAAGGTGCCTGGTACTTGCCTGCCTCTGTATCACTCTGCTGATTGATGAAAATCTCACCCAAACAGACACTTGGAGCTTCTGAAAAATGTATCCATGTTGTTTTGGAGAACCTTTGACATCTTTTAACTACAAGTGAGATTTAGAGATTGCAGTGGATCCAGGCATCTATCAAGAAGAAAAAGCATCTACTGTAGGAACTAGTGGCTTTCCCTGCAGCAAGTAGGAATTGTTTCTGAGGGTGTATCCATCTTGCAGGCTCTACCTGAACAGCCAAGATTTCAGGAGGCAGCACAAAGTCTTGTTTCCACAGGGAGATCAGCCCAGCTCTGTCCTCTAAAATGCAAATATGGTGAAGATCCACTGCCATGGACACACAGGTTTATTAACCCAAATGAGACATTTCCATCAAGCACTGGGCAACACTACCCAGCAGCTGCATGAGAGGTTAGAAACCAGAATTGCACTCTTCACATTTAAGTGGAAGGACAAGCAATTATGTCAGTTAAGGCCAAGATGTGAGCACTTCAAAATCACTCAAACACCTATCAAATGCTTGTAATATATGCTAAAAGAGAAAATGGAGTTTGGCTGTAATTGTACAGTGATAGCTATGACTTGTCTCAACTATCAAAAAACTCCATGTACATGAGGATTCCCACATCTTGGCATCTGTACAACTGAAACCCACTATTTCAGAAGGCATGATGGCTGGATGACTTCAGCTGTGTGCAAACTGAAGTAACAGAATGGAAGCTCCCAGATACGTCCAAACCAAGGCAGCAGACCAAGAGGAAAGTATGGAATTGCAAAATAATTATGAAATTGATAGTATAAAGCACAACTGCAGGAAGATTAGAGAGCTTAGAAACGAGCTGAGTAGTCATAGCAGCATTTTCATTATTAGCTGCTCTTTAGGGTCATCAAACCAAACCAAACTGAATTCTTCACACTGGAAGGCAATGGCAGCATCCTGCAGCTCAAACACTGACCACCAAAAGAGCAAATTGGCACTCATGCTGTACTAAGTCTAATTATAATTCACAAAGGATCTTCAAATTATTCCCAAGTTACCTGCACTATAAGGAAAAATTAAACATACTGACTGCACATGAGCAAAGCCAAGATGAATTTCAACAGAAGTATTATCTACTGCCTGTACACAATCTCATCACAGCTGGAGCTAGTGGATTTTAGACCAAAAAACCCTGAATGTGCCACAGCACTGTGTCAGATTTTTTCATTTGCTACATTGAAGGATTTGAATGACAACTTTTTGCAGTCTTCCTCCAATCTTTATTGTGCATACAGAGACAGGATCTTCATCCACTCCCTTTCTTACCAGACTCTGTCTTACAAGCCTTGCTGTGCTTTTGGCTGTAGTGCTCCAACATGAAGTTTCTCCAGCAACCTTCCTAACTCCCAACACGCTGAATGATAAAAACGCGTGCTTAAATATTTTCCAGATCCTTCAGGGAAGCAGCTTTTTTATTCTGTGTAGTTATCAGGCTGAGCTGTAATGAAACACAAGCAGATGATAGCTTCTTAATAATTGCTGTAGGATCAAAGTAACAGTAACAGTAGAACTTCCACACTGTGTCATGAAGGAGGGGGAACAAGCACAGGCAGTGTGAACAGCAGAATTTACAATATACTTTGTAGATGACTACTGCTTTTGTCTTAATTCAGATCCCAGAGAATACAAAATGATAGGTAGCAGGAATACACTTCAAAAAACATCTACAGGATAGATGTTTCAAATTTGTGCAAACATTATCTTGTATTTTTTATGTTTCTTACTGAATCATAATTTTTTCAGAATAAGCTAAGATTTACAGTCATTGAACTGACCACAATAGAAGTGTAATTTCTAGGCTCCCTACTAGTCCAGCTCTAGTCTATATTTGATACAATTTTACAGTGAAGGTGGATAAAGTAGTGAGAACACACAAGTCAGAAAGCAGCCCTCAGCCTACAGGTTAGGAATAGAGAAAATCAGCACTCTGAATCTGATGGAATTCACATGTGAACATTCGGCCTTCTGGGGCCTAGGAGAGAATAAATACCCAGATTCAGAAGAGGGGACATTCTTGCCGCAGTACTGGAGACTTTTAGCAGGGATAGTGCCAGTATGTATTTTTTTGGGGTGGAGAGAAAAAGGAAGGGGCTTGGCACAGCAGTTCTGAAATCAGTAGAGAGCAGCCAGGCCTCTGCAGTAACCTCTGCCATGAGGGCAAGGCAGTTCTGAAGTCTGGTAACAGCATTTGGGCTGCATAACATCAAATCTCTTTGTTATCTTTCGGAGAAAGCCTGGTGAGGAACAGCTAATTACCAATGTTTTCAGGAACAGCAAGACCTCTTCCTCTATGGGCACCAAGGCCATGAGTTTATTCCCTTGAAATGTGACATAAAGATGTTTGGGTTTTTATGGGAAGACAGCATCTTAGAAGCATTAGAGCTAAACAGATCCACATAACAAACACGAGGTTAAAAAAAAATAATAATTCCTCTTTCAGAGCAAATCTTCAGCAGCTGAATAGACCTTGTCATGACAGAGAGCATTTAGAGCCAGGAACCACAGCTTTTGTTATGACAGCTTGGCAGCTATGCCCATTTATTCACTGCTGTTGGGAAAAAAATTGCCATTTGTCCTAACTGAGCAACTTAGGTCAGCCAAACATCTCTCCTCTCTGCAGCTCACATGGGGTCACCCACATTAACAAGCTGTAATTTGCAAATGGTTTTCCTAAATCACTGTAAAAAAAAAAAAAAAAAAAAGGAAAAAAAAAAAAAAGGAAAAAAAAAAAAAAGGCAAAAAAAAAAAAAAGGCACGAGACAGAAAGACCATCTTTACTTAATAGGAGGCCAACTTGAGTAATGAAGTTCCTTGGCAAAAAAATGAACTCAGTGTATAAACCCCCAATGGGATTTGCTTCAAGTTGTACAGCTGAAACACTATGGAAAAACTGAATACCAGGAGGGATACACTCTCTCTCCTTTACCTCTCCAATGGCCTGGAAAGAAACAAGCATTTCCTACTCTTCACAATTTTTACCACTGCAGGAGCTGCTGCAGCTGTTACACAGAGCCAATGGTAACTGCAGTGGGTGCACTCCAGCAGACCAGCAAACAGGAGCTACAATTATTTAAGGGATTTTTGTCTTTGCTAATTTGCCTTTTCTAAAGCTGGAAAGGCCTGTACGCCTTCATTCACACATTTTGAACTGTGCAGGTTTCATTCATATGAAACTGTTTCCACAAACAAACCTAAGCTGTCAAATAAACATCCTGTCAGAAGGTGACATGTCCAAAATCCAAGCTTGTTAAAATCGTGTTGGTAATAATGCTCACCAATGATCACCTCTGCCTCAGGAATGATGTAAAGTGAGCACTTTTGCATATTCCATGTGCTTGGATAACACTTTTTGTGAGCTGGGTACCTGTTGGGATGCTGTGGCTGCTCTCTGTTCTGCCTGGCTCAGCCTCTTCTGAAGCCTGTCGATGTATTCCTGATATTCCATCATCAACGTCTCATCCTGTGGAAAGAGAATCTCTCATCACAATGCCAAGTTCTTTTTCACTGAACCAACTCATTCAGTGGATAAAGTAGCAAAAAAAAAGCTTAGCACAAGAGGAATGTCAGAAGTGGAACTGTTTTCCCCTTACAATAAAAAGCCTGAGGACAAACTGCTGGCACATCATAGAGAATTTCCAGCTCAAATGTGACATGATCTGACTTTTCCAATCAATCAATCTGCAGGGGAAGTTTTACTCATTTCACCACCTTGAAGCAAGATGGATTAAGGCTAACATTTTAATTCAGGTTATTTAACCCATGCAACCTTACAACATAAATGGTTTAGCTATTTAGCTCAGAAGAAAGAGGAATACAGTAGGTAATACAAATGGGAATATATAAAAATGTAAATCTGCTACAGATCTCCTCTGTTCCCTTCAAAGGGTCTGTAAAAAGCCTTTCTTAAACAGCCTTTACTCACTTCTCATATAATTTTTGTCCTCTAAATAACACAGCACTACAAAAAAAAAAAAAAAGACAGAAGGACTTATCCTGGATAGAACTAGATGTTATTCCAGATTTATAAGGCTGACAGGAAAGCCCTTTCCTAAAGTGGCCATTAATTATTGAACAATGCACATTCCAAAACAACCCTGCCCTTCATCTTTAATGGATAATGCTTTTAGCTATACTCATATATGGACACAGAATGTAAATTCTGCATACACACAGCACGTGGAGAACTTGGTGTCTGTATGTGCCACATTATGCATAATCCCAGTGTGCCTGCTCCTGCTTAGGGGCTTGCAGGGTTTCACAGGCAGAAGTAAGTTCAGAAACAATTCCTGAAACTTGTCCAGAATTGCTAGATTAGTCACTTAGAAAGACAGAAAGATGATTTCCCCTTTCACTTTTGCAATTTGAGAGTAAAGTTCATTTGTCTTCCTGCCATTGAAACACGTCAGTCAGCAAGAAACAGTGAGGCTTCCCAACAGTTACTGACTATCCCTGTCAAAAAATCCTTAATTTTCTCTAAGCCAGCAACATAACTCACCTAAATAGGTTTCTGCTAAGATCTTAAGTGTATGCACATCAGGTTGTAACTGAAAGTAGCTGTCACATCAGTCATTATCTTACCTCAGTTACCTTCTCATTTGCTATTTCCAGCTGGGAAATGAGCTCCTGGCCACGGAGTTTTTGTTGACGCAGCTCACTTCTGGGAATCAGAAGAAAAGATGCCGATTGGCAAACAGCAGTAGTACTTCAGTTATTGGAATGTAATTTCATAGATAGTTCCCTGAATTGTGGAGGCTTTTGGTGGGTTTTAATTACAGGGTTACTCTTAAAACACCCATTTCAAAAGCACCACACAGCACTTCTTCATGCTGTGCATTCAAAACTGTAATGGCAGAGGAACAAGATGTATTTGTTGGAATCAGCAAGACTTTGTCAAGAGCACTTGATGTTTCACAGGGTTTTTTTCCCTGTTTATTGAATCTTTTTTTGGAGACATGCTATCTAGTATGCAATAAATATAAGCTGCATTTTGCACAGTAAATTCAGTATTGAGATTAACATTCTAATTAGTGTTCCATAACCAGACCTCAATGTAGTCATTTTTAAAGGTGCTTTGAAGTACCTAAAAATAAATCATTCTATACTTGTGAGACAGACAACAATGTGACACTTTGTGAGGAATAGGAAAACACCACCTACTTCAAAGCAGTCTTTTTACTTTTATACTGAATGAGTTTTACTGATCCTCAATTTACACAGTATTGAAGACAAAAAACATCTGGGTTATGACAGACAATTTCTGAGCTAGAGCCTAAAGGAAACAGTTCTTGCCTTCTGTCAGCACAAGAAGAGGGATGACTAAAGACACAACTCCAGTAATTTTGGCCAGGGAAAGATGCAAACCTTAGTGAGCTGCTCTAACCTCTCACCAGTCTCTACCACCTCACCTTAAATGCTCTACCTGTTGCTGAAACTGCATGGGAAGCTAAAGCCTTTATTCTTTTTGAGGGAATGGAGGTAAGGTAGCAGATACTTTAACCTCAGATTTTCACCTATTTTAATGATGACAATTAGTTCTCAACAATCATCTGCTTTTGTAAACTTTTAAACTTAGTACTTGGTAAAAGTCTGAAAACTGATACATGGCACTTGAAATACAAGGTTGCAATGCATGTGTAACATCAGGCCGCCACTACATCTGGTGAGGAGTTTCCACTCACCTGTTCTCAACCCACCTTCTCAACCTCTTTCACCAGTCCCAGTAGATATCACAAAAACTTCAACAGCTTTAAACTTTTATAGAAATTAAAGTACATGGGCAGATATTTAAATGTTGTTAAACAGTTAAAATCACATTTAGGTTATACTTGTTATCACACGTGAACAATTCTATATAAAGTAAGAATTAAGATTGCAGGATCAAGACAGTATGTTAGTATGTAATACTATTTTTGTAATTTGTTCTCTGTAATTAGTACTAAGCATCAAATGAAGCATTTTCAATATAGGAGACCAATTTTTAGGTGCCCTAAAAATTCTGAGTTACTGAAAGGAGCCTGTCTCCTGTGCTTTTGCTGAGGTGTGGAATTAGCATGCTTAGCAGCACAGACCATAAACAGAGTTTACAGGCTCATACACAGCTGTGATCAAGAAATTATTTTTATAATGAGATCACACCGCACACATATTTAGAAAGAAACAGTTTAACCTTGTAAGCATCAGGAAATGTGATGGCTATTGAGCTAGACAGTTGATTCATTCTGAGTGTTAACCCTCCCCCAAACACAACTTATGAGATCTCAGAACTGAGCAATAACCCCAACTGCTGGATAATTACACCAGCCCCCACTGCACATTGTCTTTGCTAAGTGAGTAGGAAACAAAAGGTGAGCTTCCAGCATTTCAGCAGACGGGTGATAAATCCACCAGCTGCAGCAAGTACTTTCTGCAAAGCTCTCATGACAAATATAGCATGTGCCAGCTGTTTTTTTTTGTTGAATTATACTATATTATGCTTCAGTTACTCTTAGTAATTATGAATTTTGTATACTGCCAGTACCTGCAGCTGTCTCTCATCCTGGTAATTTTTTTTTCTTTAATGAACATCTTAAAATAAGCAGCTATGGCTGCCAAACATTGCACAAGTGCAGCCAAGAATAATGTTTCAGAAAAAGAGGCAATTTCTTCATCTCAAGATGCCACGCAATTCACTCTATGTACTCTACAGGATACAGAGAAAAGCATTCACGGCCAACACTTCATATATTGCCACCAAAAAAGGTCATTCCTCAGAGGCAGACTCTTTTCAACCACAGGAAAGATAAAAACAGAGAACTCCAAACCCCACACATGCCTACTAATGAGTCAGGGACTCTAACTATGACAAAGAAATGTGTCAGAGGCAAAAACTGGAACAAAGACACCCAAAATAGCTGCAGTCAGATGGCTTAAGCTAAGCAAAGTCTTTAAATATAAAAACAATATAGCAAGGATTCCCTTTTGTTAAGTACTGACAATTATAATGCAAGTGACTATTAAGGAAATGAAGCCATTCTGCATAGTTAATCAAATAAATGGGTTTATGCTATAAGTGTCTTTTATTTTTTTCCCCACAAAAGGTTATATCTTGCTACTAGACCATAATGGCAGATGAATAGGATTATTACCTTAGTTTGTTCACACTGTGTATATTTACTGCATTTTATTACTTCTGTAATTAAAGAGTTCACACTTTAAAGCTCCTCAAATGCAATGTTTCATAGAAACAAACATACCCCCCCTTTATTGTTTAAGCCAATGTTTATAAATTGTTTCATGCACTGTTTTGTAGAACAGACCTGTGTACACCTATTTCTATCCCTATTCAAGCTAAACTCTACCTAAACTGAGCAATCATCCAGGGGTCTGACAGGCCAAAGCAATATCCATGGCAAAGTCGAGAGAACTGTCAATTTCCTGTCAGGTTTTCAAGTTAGAGGATTGACCTTTTTCCCTGTCTGCAGCTGTCCAGATCTAGTCCACTGAAGGGCATTCTGATTCAGTCATTTGATTCAATATAAAACTTTGTTTATCCATGTGAATCTTAGAATTGCTCCAACCAGAATCATGTTCAACAAAAATAAGCTCTCTGTGTTGGCCACTGGTGAAGAGTCTGGCAATGGTTTATCTGCTTACCTGCAAAATTCTCTATTTACCCCAACTTTTCATTCTCAGGGTGAGAACATAAAAAGCTACAAAAAATACAGATACTACAAAAAATACTGATACTACAAAAAATATATGCCAATGAGATGGCATATATGTTTAACCATCTTTTGTATTTGTGCATTTATCTACAGACCTGTAAAGGTGGGCTTTACAGAACAAATCAATCATCTGCCCTTTATTTTTAAAACTTGCATACAGTCTGTCACTTCATTTTATTTGAGCAGAGGCTGGCAGACTGAATTACCCTGGTTTTGCCTGAATTCTGCTGTCAGAACTGTCTCTTTCAACCCTTCCCACTCTACCCTCTGTTCTGTTTTTACTGAAGTTTATTTCCTTCCAATTTACAAATTTCTAAACATCCCTTTGGTATTGCTGATTCCACTTCCTATGTGCTGTCATTTATTCTCCTCAGCTGAAGTCTGAAGAGCTACAGAGCTGTGCAGTGATGCTGTAAGGTAACAAGAGCAGTCTCAGCCAATCTCTTTCCCCAAATGTGGCCAGAGTAACCATTCTTCTGGATTATAGTGCTTCAGTCAAAGCAAGAGCCTTTAAAAACTTGTGTATGATTTCCTCACTTCTTTCAAAAGTAAATTCGTTCAAATGAAGACAAGAAAAGTAAAAATCACTTAACTGATGTTTTTTAACCATGGCAGATCACCTTAAATTTTTGGGACATTCAAACTGAGAGCCTAAAGCTTTACAATTGGAAGCTCTACACCCTGTAAATCAGCAACAACAGCCACAGGGATTGCTTCTAGTTCTTATCAATTCAACACCCCTTTGTGGAGAAGAGACACTGGAGATCAAAAAAGCTTTTCAACATTAAGTCTGATTTGGTTATTTAGATTACTTGGACAACATTCCACATATACGGGAGAAGAAGGAAAGAATAAATTATTAACTCAAGAATCAGTTAAACTAATGAACATAAAATATGTCAATTATTCACCAAGACTTAGAAGCTCTTTTCATGTTATGAAAGAAGTTTGACAGTTTTATAACATTTCTATACTTGTTTTCCAATTAAACCCCTATAAAGAATATGAAAGATGACTTTTTTTACAACTTTTTACAGTGATCACTCACTTTATACTATTTTACTACTATTTTATAATTGTAAACATTTGCTGTCTAAGTTGACTTCAGTACATATCATGAGAACTCAAAGTACATTTAACATGGATGCAATGAGAGGCCAGAGCAGTTTGGTTTCTGACTCTGTGTAGTAGACACTGTGGGAATAAAGGGAATAAACTTGGCAGTGAGTAGTTGGCCATGCTGCCAAGAGCAAAGTTTGTATTTGGAATGATGACCTGTGTCACCAGGAGCAGTGACCTCCCTAGTTACCTTCAGGGTTGACTGGCACAAGGAGTGAAGCAAAACTGGCTCCTTGCCCTTCTGCAAGGTGAGGACGAGGTCTGTTACCAATAAATTCTCCTTAAGAGGCATGCAGCATCTTAAGAGGCTCAGAGGGAAGAAATCTTTTCTCATAAATGAAGACTAAAACATTTGTATGAAGAAAATGTAAATGTAATTTAGTCTACAAGTATTCAGTGCACTGCCTCCTGCTTCAGCACTGGTTCTGAATTCCAAGTTCAGTTTTATCAGCAACAGTTACATGTTTAACTTGAATGAGATCTAAAGGTCCAGAAAAGCACAGAATAATTTTCAGTGAAGCCTGGAAGTATCAGTTTTCTTATCAACACTTCTATCTACAGTTTTTTCATTGATCTACTAGATTCTTATGGTTTTTTACATTACATGCTCTACCATTACTGTTTGCAAAATTTACTTTTACTTCTTCAATTTTTTTCAGATCAAAAACCCCCTAACATTCACTGCTGCTTCATTTCTTAGAATTATTTAATGCTTCCTTCACCAACAAAACCCTGCAGACTTAGAACATGACAAATGAGCAGCACAGAAAGTGGAAAAGTTAGCAGCTGCTGCTGGTAAGTTTAATAAAGAAGCCAAAATGCTTCAGACACCTTCACAAGGAAAATGAAAGCAATGAGGACAGAACTGGAAAACCACCATGATTTTCAGGCAAAGGAAAGGGAAACACCTACACTAACAAATGGGACACTGAGTCAGTGTTTATGGGAGCTGCACTAACAGCAGCCTCCTGGTGGAATGCAATCTAAAATGCTTCCCCCACACACATGGATAGGACTTAGTTAGGAAGTTTCTAACTTCCTAAAAAACCACTCAGCTATAAAACACATTAGCATGCTGCAAGAGTAATGAGTCTTGTTAAAAACTGTATTTTTGTTAAAAAAATTAATTCTGCTGCATGTCACCAACACATCCTCTGCATTTGCTCAGGTATTTACATTTACACCACCACAAGGCTTGGTGAGAACATTTCCTGCATTACCCTCAAGAGACCTTTCAAGCACAGCATTTAATTAACAATAGATTAATTAATCCATTACCAGTATCAGTCGTATTTTGTGTTCTTAATGAAATTTACCTGATAAATGCATTTGCTGCAAAATTATTCTGCTTTTTAAATAATCAGCAACTCGATTTTAGTTCCCAACACAGTAAGAAGCTATTTGCTGCTCTATACTTGCACTCAAAATATTATTGTGATAGATGAAAATAAATATGATAATTATACACTTATAGTATAAGCAAGGACTTTTGTGCTGAATAACTACTACAATGTAAATTCTGGAGCCAATTTTCATACCAACATTCTGCACTACATTGCTGAGTGTCTGGCAATGCATACAAGGTGAAAACTAAACTGGCTTTAAAATTTCCAGATAATACTGATAAGGTTCAGTTAGACTACTTGTCACCATGATATCAGAGCATCACTGCACAGATTTAACACCGGATTCCTGATGCCAGTCTAAATGACAACCTTCCTGTTTCTATTGCCAGCTTCCTTGCCAGGTAGAGCAAATGCCTGATAAAGACTTCTATTTCTAGCTTATACAGTTTGAAAAGGCATAACACACAAAACCATATCATAAAGTAACTGATTAGCTTTTAGACTTGCACCAAAATATCTACTGAAGTCACATAAATGGGAACATTTTCAAGATTTATTACCCACTTTTCATCCAGGTTCACAAAGCAGACTTCCTTGTATTTTCTATGTCAGCATTTTGCTGCAGATAAATAAGGTCTAAATCTTTTGGTCTGCTGTAACAACATTTTAGCACAGAACAGTAAAGGTTTTAGAGGGAAAACAGCTATGTCACAGGTAACTTTAATTATTTTGGAAGTCTGCAATTTTCACCTTTTAACTGGAACTCGCTGAACCACATCCAGGATCTAGTGATGAACACAGATGCTCAGCTGTGAAGTTTTGTATTTTGATTTACAGAAAATAAGCTACAAGTTTAAGAGCTAAAATTTACCTTAGCATGAAAGATTGCAAAATAATTTTCTTCTCCAGTTACTGCATTTACAAAAGATGCTAAAAAAGTAAGAGCCAGCTAATTACATAGAGTGAAGCTACACCACTTAAACTGTCAGTGAATCAGCACAGCTCCCAGTGTCTCACAAACAGGCTCAATGCTCTTGTCTTCTGAAAGAGACTTTTTCCTTTCCTAAAGAACTGTTTAATAATAACCTTTGCAAAATGCAGGATGTTTTAAAGGAAAATAAAGCCAGCCTGTATTTGAACAGATAAGGTAAAAAGCCCCCTGTAACTGTTTGCTTAGGGAAGGTAAAGATGAGCACACACTTCACTGCAAAGACGTATTTCCAGGTTAACAGTAGTGGCAAGGTAGATTTTCCTGGCTTGTGTTTAGAGAGCTGGGTTCTAATTCCACTCACACCACTGGAATTTTGACAGCCAAGAAATGCCAAACTATGCTTCAGAAACTGGAACTACAGAAACTGCATGGGATAATAGAAATATGAGTGAAGCTGAGAATATGTAAAGCATTACATTAACAATAAAACATGAAAAAATCCCAAGACTACCCCAAAGGAAAGGAAAGGTAGAATTCACAGGTTCCCAATTTTAAGAGGGAAAAGCTTTGCTTCCATGTTAATGTGATAGTAAAGCAATTTCTAAAATCTAAAATTTTCCAAAATACTCTGAGCACAGAACCACATGAGTGCATCACTTTAAATGACTAAAGGGCTACATAACCTGAATTTTTGTTCTCAAACCCACTGAAAAGTAATGCAATGTTATATTCCTAACTACTTTAATTTTAAAGAAATTGGGAAGCCTTATTTCATAAGTCTATTTTAGCAGTTGTAAACCAGTGTGTCAACCTCCACCAATTTTTAACCAGTTTTGAAGAAGAGATCTTGAGGACATACTTCTCTACAGTTCTATAAAAATACCAGTCTAATCTCAAATTAATAGCATACTTGAGCTAACTGACAGCATTTCCTGAGACTAGAAATGAAATGAAGTATAGGGGAAACTTGCAAAACTGAAAATATTCTTGTATTCTACACTGCAAAATACAAGCATCAGCTTAGAAATGTGGATGAATTAAAAGAAAAGTGAAGTTTATACTGTATTTTTTCCTTAGGAGAATCACACAACACATTTATATCTTCATTTATAACAGCAACTGCTCAGAACAGGACATTTGATGTACATTCCAAGAAGCTTTTGTCCAGTTTATTTTAGAAGTCTGGAGATTCACTCCACAACTGATGTTATGGCTTTTCTGATTCACTCCACAACTGATGCTATGGCTTTTCTGAAGAGGTACAGAACTTCTCATAATCCAAAATAAAAATTGTCTAAATGGAGTGTATCTTGAAAGAGAAAACCCAAAAGTAATAAATTCCATTTGCTTTTTGTCATTACAAAACCTCACACGTTATCAACAAGATAACGAAACAGTGGAAGTTTTCCTTCAGTGCTAACTTCCCAGAGAGCATTACAGGTTCTGTTTAGATCACTCTTTGTTTTCCTGCAAGCACATCTTTGAGTCTGGATGGTTTGCTTTTCATGGTTTTTCACTACAGGCCTACTGCCATACCCCAAACAGTATCTGAACCACACTTTACAGAAGGAGAACAAAACTGCACTTACTTCAGCTTACTGATCCTGGCTTCTGCAGTTTCAGTGAGGTTTTTTGTTTCTTCTTTCCACCTGTTTGTTGCTTTTTGCTGAGCGACTAAGAGACGTCTGAGCTCAGTAGTGGACTTGTGACTGGTGTCCTCCATCTCCCTGAGTCGAGCTTCATACCCATGCTCTTTCACTGCATGCTCATGCTCCATTGTGCTTATCTAAAAAACCCCACAAATTCAGTGCAGTCAAATCTGTCACTCTTTACCTTTTTTTTTTAATTTGTTTTGCAACGCACTAGTTAAATTTATAAACATTTGTTGAAAGTGTGTAACATACAATAATTAAACTTCTAATTATATGCTCAGAGATATGTGTTCCCAAAGCCAATTTAAGCAAATAGGACAACTGACAATAAAGGATAATGAGCTGTGTATGCTTATTTTTGTAAGTAATCTTTATTCTTCTCCCTTGTGTTTCCACCACAGAAACAAGTTGGTTCTTTTTCATCTAGCTAAATCTGTTAGGAGTTTCATAACTGCATCTGCAGTCCTTTGTACATCAGAGGGAAATGAAATCAAGCAGTGAATCTTATCTGTGACTGTAATGGAAGCCTGCCTGATTAAAAATGAGACACACAGAGATTTAGTATATGCTTTCTGTGCTTCATATCCACCACCTCTGTTACAAGATTCTCATCCTTTGTTTAAGCAAAGGGTTCTGGACTTGTACAAGAGTCCCTGTTCAATTTCACAGTTTTCTTTATCTTGTAGTGCAAAGTGGAAGCCAGACCTGAGCTGGCCCCCACTCACACCTTGTAAAACTGCTTACTGAGGTTGTCTTCATTGCTCCACATCCTCAGATCCCTTTCTTTGGTACCTTTACACTGCAGAGGCGAAAGGATCAGCTTTGCATGCTCAGAAAGCACATCAAGGATGAAAGCTGTTCCTCCCTCCAGAAGCCACAGGTACCCTGAATCTGTTGAGGTTACTTCGGATTCCTTATTCCACCTGCAGCCTGCTCAGGGGCATTTAATGGAACATGTTCAAAAAGAACAAACCAGCTTGCAGCTAATAATCCTGTTTGCAGCTAAGCATAGAGAACAATTTCCTCTGTCCAGAGAATAAAAGCCAGTGCCTGACAGCCACACTATTTAACTATTTATTATTTATTTGTTAATATTATTAAATGTATTTATTTACACACTGCCCTGACAACATGGTGGACACACAAGTAGAGGAACACTCTGGGCAGAAAGTCAGACAGACAAAGATTTCTGACACATTAGAGACAATAAATAAACAAAGATCGGGAATTGCATTATTTAATCTATTCATCCTATTTAAAGCAAAGAACATTGGGGGTCTTCTGATCAAGGAGAATTTAATACACATTAAAATACAATTTAATTAGCAGAGATTGAGTTCCCCCCATGGATTCTGAAGGCATACAATACAACAACAAAACTACTTTTAAGCAGCAACCAGGAAGCATCACTGAAACTCTCAATCTTAGTTTAAACATTTTATGCTTTTTTTCTTAAAGCTGCTGCCTTACTAAGCAAATATTAGTCTTACATTACAAAAAAATATAATAAATAAAACATACCTTTATTTTAGCTTTTTGTTGGGCCTCTACTGCCAGTTTTCTCAAACCCTCCATTTCATTTTGCAATTGCTCATTCTCCTGCTGAAGTTTCAGTCTTTGTTCACTGACAAAGGCACTCTTTTCTCTTTCTGAATCCAGAGTGCTTTGCAATTTACAGATAACTTCCTGGCAACGAGACTTCTCTTCCTCAGAGCTAAAAGAGAAGGAAAGCCTGGCTGCAATGAACAACTCCTGAACCAGAGAATGAAAGAAATAAACTGGGAGCTACACACAAATCAGCAAAGAACTTTATCATGATGATAACATCAATCTTCGTCTCACAATTATGGTATCTTGATACTACGTCTGCTACTGAATAAAAAGATTTGACAAAGCCCTAACAACACACATTGAAAAGTTTAAATAGCCCAAGTAATTTCCACTGCTTTCTCTTCTTACTTCTGTAAACATCTGTAACATCACTTACTTCATTTCCAGTTGTTTCAGTTTATTTTGTGTCGTCTGTAGACTCCTCTGCAGGTCATCCTTGGCAGCTTCTGCAACTAAATACTTCTGATGCAGCTGCTCGAGCTTCCTGCTGTCAGATTCATGCTCTCTGTGCTCCCTGTAGATCTGAAAAATAAATTTAGATGTCAGTTTACTCCTCATTGCATCCTATTTTTCCATGATTTAAAATAAAACTGTGTTTCTAACATTGTTGCTGCCACTTGAAATAGAGAAAAGTTTCCAATGATCTGATCAGATATTTACTTTGTTTTCTGTCTATTGATCTTAACTGGAATATGTACCAGCATTCTTTTGGTTATGTTAAACATCTCTTTTTTACTTTTTTCACTTTTCAAAGAACTTTCATTTTCAGTTTGGTGTTACAGCTTTAAAAACCTTCTGGATTTAAAAAAAAAAAGAATGCAAACAACATTAAAATAAACATATGAAAATTTACAATTGAGAAAATCTACTCAAAAATAAGAAATTAAGGGAGAAATACATGAAAAATGGAAAACAATCTATGTATTTTTCCTTCTGTAAAAAGATCTTAAATGTGATGTAAAATACATACAATTGCCTTACCTTTTCAAGTTCTTCTTCCACTGCTCTCTTCTCTCTAATGGCTCGTTCAATTTGGCTTTGTTTCTCTCCACATTCCTTTTCATAAAAGTAGTTTTTAAATAAGATTTAATAAATGAAAATAAAAATTCAGGAAGTGCTAAAGCCAAACCTCACCCAGTGTAAATGCAGCTCTTGCTGCTGCCATGAATGCATTTGATTTTGTTTACCTGCTCATTATTTCCTCTATAGGATCATTCAATATACAAACCAAGACACATCAAATGAAATATTTTAAAAATAAATTTAATGCATAAATAGATGCACAAACATTGAATTCTTATGATCATCTGCATAATTTGTTACAAGTTTCTGGTTCATTCAGAAATAGGATGTCTGTGATACAAAGACTTTCTCTTAGGATACTTTCTCAGCTTTCATATCAGCTTTCCTTTCTACACACACAGCTACAGATAAGCAAGGTAGGCTGAGTTTAGTGTATCTCTGAAAGAAACAGGGATACTTAAGTGTCATCACATGGGAAATATTTTCTAGAGCACAGATCTCACTGTCAAAATGCCTGTGAATTCATCTCTGGAGACATGCAGGATGTGCTACACAGCAACAGAGGACTGTCCTACACAATTACTCATTAATCACACATTGATTGACCTAAACTTCTAGTCGAAGTATTTGATCAGTCAGGATGTGCTACACAGCAACAGAGGACTGTCCTACACAATTACTCATTAATCACACATTGATTGACCTTCTAGTCGAAGTATTTGATCAGCAAAAGTCTTAGTTAAAGTCTTAGAAGTCTTGAATGTTTTGCTACTGAAAATATTTTTATCAATGAACTCCATACCATCTGAAGAGCGGAAACTTCTTCTGTCAGCCGAGAAAGCTGCATGTTACATTGCTTCTTTGCAGTGTCTACCTGTGACCACAACAAAACTACAGAATTAGTCCCACAAACTACTTTTCCATCTTGCTTTTTAACATAGAAATGTAATATGCAGGTGGTGCCTGTATATAAAGCATGAAAATAGCTGGGACTGCAATAACCGACAGCTCTTATGACATAAATGTTACAAGAATGATTATTACCAATCCATACTGCTTTAACTGAGGGTGTTTAGGAGAAAAAAAGCACAAATGAAGACAAGTGCCATTCACATCTTCACAGAGCAGCCTTCTCCATGCCAGTGTCTGCAGAGACACCAACAGTTCTGCTTCTTGTTTAGAACACATGTCTAAACAACAAATGCTGAAGAGGATGGTGCTATCAGCATGCTGCCTTGTCACTTGTCCAAACTCTTGTGAGAAAACTGCTCGTGATGACCATGCACCAGCAGTAGCTTTTCACTCTGAGGAAAACCAAAAAACCTTCCCATTCTTCCTGAATGTCATAACTTACTTCTTTTCTAATTCTTGCAGCAGTATTTTCTGCAAGTTGAGACATTTCATCCTGCAGTTTTTTGATCTCTTCTTCCTTTTGTTTCTCCCCAAAGAGTGCCTAGAAGAAAAACAACAAAACTAAATATGACTGATATTTCAGTGTGATACTAAGAGTACCAAAAGAAAAACCCACACTGCTCAAAAGACACCTTCTTTTCCCTTTTACTTTGGAGCAGCTGACACTGAAAACATGTGGCACTTAATGCACATTCTTGTAAATCAGAACCACATAAAACGTTAGTGTCAGTAGATGCCTATTTCTACTGGGACTTGGAGATTTTGGCTGAGCATGGAATTATAAAGAAGAAAGGACAGCAACCCAGAGCAAAATTTCCACCTCAATCTTCTGCAGAGCAGGGAGAAAACAATTTAAAAACAAAGTATTAACAAATATGTATATTAATGTGGGTATTTTTTATTCTGTTCATTAACTGAATTTCTTTTTTCCTTATGTTCATTGAATTTTCTTCCCAATTTGAAAAAATCAGGATGTTTAAGCCAGAGCAGTAAATTAAGAATTGTCTGCTTTGTTTTGGCTCCATGAGCCATGTTTTCATATCAATATTTTTGGCATAAATGTTATTCTATGACAGTTTAATCACACACTGTATATAAAAATTTCTTTTAAGAAATTAACTCCACATGTCTAGGTTCCTTTGTTGATGACTCTGCACCTTGCTTGTTTCCTATGTCTTGTACTTATATATTCATAACAGAACCTTTTTATCCCTGACACCAGTATTTGGTAAGAAACTCTGAACTCCTGTCAAAAACTTTGGAAGATTAGTGCTTAGGTACAGTGTTATCACTTAGATGACCTTGATCCAGGCACTCAACATGTGCTTTGAAGTTTATACTGTATGACAAATCTGATTGATGACTGGTCACATCCCAGTTTGCTCTCTGTGCATGACTAATTTTAGCACAACAGACACAAAAGAAGTTAGCTTGTGTATCCTAAATATCCTAATTTCTAGGAAATACCTTCATCCAATGACTTACCTGACTTTTTTGCAGGTTAGCTTCTTCCAAGAGCTGTATGCAATCTTGGACTTTTGCAACAGCATCATATGTCTCACTTTCTAGATTGGCAGACTTAGCCTGAAGCTCTCTGATCTGTTCCTCCAGGGCTACTTTTTCTGTTCTCAGCCGTTCAGCATCTTGAACAGTCACACACAATCTACAAGGCAGTAGAAATTTGACAATGTGATGGTCAATTAGGACACTGATCCATTCAAACTGAGATATTAGTAAGTACTATTCATAAATTGCCCAAATTGCATTGTTTTCTGCTTGTTTTTGGACAGAGTGTTTTGAGTTTGATGATCAATCAAGTCCTAGAAAGAAATAGAATTATAGATGTTAACTCAGATCTCTAATCTCAGAAGATCCTTAGAAGAATCCCAGTGATATCCTGGGATACATCACTGAAAATGTTCTATATTAAACCAGAATAGAACAGCCCCAGAAAAAATAAAGTTTTCCTCTGTGGAGGAAACTGAATAATTGGATGTGGGCAATGAAGTTGCAGCTATAGTTTTCAAGAAAGAAAACCACTGGTAATTTCACAACAGCGCAGGAATTCATGTTGTTTAATTATGATTGTCAGTATTGGCAGGCATGAGAAATGACAAGAGAGCCTCAGAAGGATCATCAAAAAACATCTCTTTGTTACTTCCTTACCACAAAACATGCAAGGACAGAAAACCCCTCTATTTTTGTAGAGCCAGGGTATAAATTTTTGCATGTATCCTATTAGTAACACACAGGGAGCTCTCTTTACCTTATTTCTAACTCTTTTATGTTAGACTGCATTTGCTGCAAGCGTTTGTCAGATGCTGTTTCTCTCTCCTGGGCAGACATCCTGTCTTCTTCCTGGAAAGAATGAAAGTATTATTCAGCCTGATCTGAGCTGAGCGAAATAAAGATATAGTCACATAAAACAAGCTAGACAACAACTTGCAGTTCATTTAATGCCAGCATTCAGAAAATGACTGCCCACTCAGTTGCAACAGAAATTATTCCTTTCTCTAAAATACCTTTCTCTCCAATTGGCTCTGAAGCTTCTCTTTCAATGCCTTCATTTCTTCAAGCTTAACATTTGCTGCCTGCCCATCTATTTTGGCTTGCCTGTATATTAAAAAAAAAAAAAAAAAAAAAAAAGTGGGGAAAAAATGGCTCAATTGAAACCTTCTCACAATAGCTGGGAAGAGCAGAAAAATTTCACAATACTGTTCTCACAGGGCAGAAGAGGTTTCCCCCTTCTCCCTATGTGGCACAGAGAGAGAGGAATACCACATTCCAAAAGTCCTGTGGAAATTACTTCAGAGATTATAAGGAAGGCGTATGCATTGATTAAAGAAGGACTAGGAAATCAAAAACTTCAAGTGATTCAATAACTTAGGTATAATTAGTCACAGATATGTAATGGAGAAATCTATTGCAGAATTACATTTCACTTTTTAAAGCAACAGAACTAGGAATTGAAACAATCATTATACACTTTTAAAGAATTCAGCTGATGTGCTTTGTAATCTGAATAGTTTTTGTGGGCTGAAGGAGAAGAGGGGAAAAAAAAGGAATAGTTAGTGAATCATGTTAATGACTAGTGGTTCTTCAGCCTCAGTAGAAAAATCTGTTGAAAATAGCAACCTTCCCACTCCTCTGACTTGGGAACAGAAAGACACAGAGAGTCTTCACCTGGGGTGTAACCCACTTTTTCAGGCTGCATATTAGGCTAAATTTAACAACCAATGACTGACTCTATCATAAAGGTAAAAGAGAGCAAACACGTAATAGATTAGCTCATGCAAACTGCAGCACCAATAGTCATGAAAGAAGCTATAAAATATTTCATACTTCTAACAATCAACTTTAAGCAAATATTTCTTCTAGAAATACTGATTTTGAATTAAGGGCATAAAAGTCAAGCATACTGTATCCACATGAAAATCTTAAGCAAAATATACATAATCCAAGGAATTTTACAGCAAATACTTCATTTCAGCCGAATTAATTGGAAAAGTTAATTTGGTTACAATTTCTTTAAAATGCAAAAACTACAACAAACACATTATTACTAAACACATGGTCTTTAGTGTGGGCCCAAAACTTTGACCTTAGTCCATCTGAAACATTGCATGTTTCTCCTACAAGAAGTACTGTAAATTCAGGAGGACATTAAATTGCCTCCTGCAAAATATTAAGTGTTGTAAAACAAAATATAATCTCAAAAGGCAGCATAAAAAGGGAAAAAGAAAAATGGTCATAAAAATCAGAGCACCGTAAGTATTAACAACATATTTTAACAAACAGGTTCAGATTCAGATCAAATTCAGAGGTCTGCATTTTACAGGCAACAAACTGCTTCTAAAGATACAGCTTTTATTCTTTACTGTACAACATATCTTTAAGTTAATCTTGGCAATTTATCTCTGTGTAAGAGCTTTAAGATTCCGAAATGCAGATCCATGCCCTAGCTACACCAAGTTTCTTAATTTGCGTGTTTTATCCAGGCCATACAAACCTAATTTAAACCTCAAGTTGTTTTTTTTTCAAATCTACTTCTGCATTCCTGACTTAGTACTCTATTACCATAAATCATGTAAAACTATGGAAAACATCCCAAAGGATTAGAATTGTCTGCACCATATGCTTTATAATCCATGCAGACTACATCTTCATGTTATAGAAGCAACTGGTGAAAATAGTCCAGACTTCTTGGAGAAACACTGCAGCACCTTTTAGGGCCAGACAGAGCTGCTGCCATTAACCTTGGGAGTAAAACACTGTTTTTAGGGGTGCAAGGACTTTAGGCTGATCTGAGAGGAAGGTGAGCATAATCAGTGCCTGTAACTAGAGATGGATAATGAATGAATTTCTTATTTTACTCTCAGTTCATAAAGCCACTGTTGAATGAAATAGAATTTTAATTTGACATCGACCATCACTAGTTAAAAGAGAGAACAGACAGAATAAACTGGCATTGAATAGACTTGAGCTATAAACACAAATAATCATGAAATTTTGCCAGAGATACTATTTCTCCTTTCCCTTGATATACTTCAGGAATGTAATTAACACTTCTTTTACCTTTAACTTCCACAGAACCTACGGTTTAGAGCTCTTTATGGATAAGGGGTGAAAGCAAATTTTATTAAAAAATTAGAACTTGGAAGCTTGTTTGAACATTCACATTTCAGAACTCTAATGAGTAACCATGTAACTGGCTTTTGAGCAAACTGTATTCTAATGAAAGCCTATCTGCAGAATCATTTGTGATGTGTTACTGATAATTTTTTTCCTTTTAAATCAAAGATCAAATGTTCACTATTTCAGGGAAAAGCTCAACCAAACAACACTGACTGGAAATATGTTACCATAACACTAAAGATGTCTAACAAACTTCAGAGACAGTTATTGAAACCATTTTAACTCTGAGGATGAAATTAGCTTGCAGTACAAACAAGGGCCATGACACAGCAGCAGGTTAGGAAAAACTATAGAAAATATGTTAATTATTTTTTTAAATCTGCCTGGTATATACCTCAGTTGTTTTCGTAGCTGCTCTAGTTCCACATCTTGTTCTGTCACAGTTTTCAGAAACTGCTGATTGGTCTGCAAAATAAAGAGATATTTGTACCATGTTCATTATAGTATTGAAAATGTTACACATGCCTTACACTGAGATAGTAAAGATGACCACAATGGCAGGCAGCACTCAAAATGCACAATATTCTCCTTTTCTCCCCTCTCTCCTATTAATTGCTAATGTTCTTCTTGCTTTTTGGACTGTTACTAAGAATTGTTTTCAGGCACTTCCTACTTCTAAAATATCTATTCTGAGTGCTAACAGTTCATTTCAAGACCACCACAGAGTGCCCAAAGGAAAAACCCCATCTTGCCCAGATCTATTATTATGGTCTCATTAATAACAACAAAATATCAGATTAAATGAACTCAGATAATCAATGAGATCCTTCTGCAAATTTCTGCAGTTTACTTCAGTTTTTACTACTGTAAGTATTTTAACATTAGCAGTGAACACTCTTGCCTCAACATCGAATCTCATTTCCAGAGCATGCATAAATATGCTGAACAATTCCAACCTGAGCACATCTAGGAAGCACAGCTGTTTTACCATAATAAAAAATATGACTAATTAACATGTCTCCTCACTTCCTATTTTTCAGTTTATTAGTTCAAAAAAAGGGCTTCGTGCTTTATCCCATGACATCTTTATGCCTTTGGTAACAGATGGTACCAAATGTTTTATGGATAATGCAAATAAATGGATTATCTTTATCTTAAATATTGTCTTAATTCTTTTCTCTGATGTGAGTAAAAAAGATTTCAGTCACAAAAACAATTGTAGGCTGTTAGAGTAGGTTGTCTTTTTGCACTGCCAGTATTCAAAACAAACACTCAAAAAATTCATACAGGAATCAAAACCAAGCTGCTCAGCCAAAAACCTCACCCCCTCTTTCACCTCAATTTTTCAACAAAAAACTTGAGAGATTCTATTAAAACTGCTTGTCAATTTTGGAAGGCCTAGGCCAAAGCTTATTAACTAAGAAGTCTCACAGTCTAAGGATGTGGATAAAGCACTGGAAGGTTATCAGAGCTCTGCAAAATGTGCATAAAGGTGACAAAGACACTGAAGACAGCAGTACCAAAACAGGAATGGATAAAAGTGTGCCAGAGCTAGCATATGAAAGAGGGCATAATTTAAAGAAATGTTTCCTTTGTGAAGACATGTGTGAAGTACACTAGCTACTGTACAGGATTACTACTGTAATTCTGAGTGTAAACTTACCCCTGAAGTGTAAAAGAAAGAGCTCACATAAAATTAAAAGCTGACCTCTCAACCACCTTGACCTGGCGTTTGGAGTTCAGGAATAAAGCCATCACTGCTTCCTGATTGCTGGAGAAGTTTTAAAATTTGAGTGGCACCAGGTATGTGTGAAGGCCTTTTTGCTTTGGTTTTGAACTTTGAGGGTCTAGTAGGAAAATAAAGAAATTACTAAGTCACTGTTCAGTTTTACTCACCATGTGCAGTTGGCGAGTCAGCTGCTGAATGCTACTCAGTTGATCCTAAAAAGAGAATTCAGAGTTTCTTATAATCATTACAGTCAGAAAGAGTGAATAATTAGAAATCTTCATAGTCAACTGAAAACATTTTAAAAAACCAACTATACATGTAGTAGAAAATTCAGTGCGTCTTCATAGATTTCAGCCAGATTGTTTTTAGCCGTTGACCTCATAGCCCATAAGATTAGATTTATTACTGAACAATTTATCTCATTTTTCCTGGGTCACAAACTGCCTCCTTGCAAAACTCACATGCACTTACTATGAAAACATGAAAAGACACATGAACAGTGCTTTTAAAGGGTCACACAGACTGTGGTGCTACTACAAGCATTTTTGATAAGCAAAGTAACAGACATGCATCCGTTAATTTAAAAATGCCTAAAATGTTATGGACATTTTAGTTTGTTTTTTGCCATACAGGATGTCTTGTGTTCCCAAAAAAACCAAATCAGTTAAGTTCTTGAGTCTCTGAATGTGAACTCCATCATTCTAGGAGAACTAGCATAACTCAGAAAAACCATGTGCAGCACGCCAGGTGCCTTCAGAGCAGAGAGAGGACTGAAGTCCCTGGGCTGAAGTGTCTTCTAATTGTGTTATCTAACAGTCTCAAGGCCATGGATATGCTAGGAACCAGCTCCTGCCACTCCCTTACCTTCTAAATCCAGTCCTTATGATGTCCCCTCTCCTCCTTGCCTTCTGTCAATTCTAATTCTACTTGATCTGACCTATTTTTATTTACCTCTGACAGCTGTTTGCCCGTCCTTCATTGAAAGCTAAACCTGAAATAAAATTTTATTTAACTGCAGAGCTGTTTTCTATGGGAGACAAGTAGCATTTAAGAATAAAAGGCTGTTTAGCCTTGTTCTTGTCACAGTGGCATTAAAATGCACCAAAAATTGAGTTACTAATAAGAAATGGAATCTAGAAGCTCTACAACAGCTACCAATGACTCTCTATGCTCTATTGTGTGAGTATGTTATTAGTAACTGACAATACAACACAAGAAATAATCTAACAGAAGAAACAGGAGCAGAAAGTTGGATCTACACAAAGTTAAGAGTCCTCTTAACTATTCCTTGAAATAATTATGAAACTTGAGAGTACAACAGTTGCACAGACACTTCTCCTGTTTCTCAGAAAAGATCACATTGCTAAGGTGAACTTAATACTACAAAACCCTAAAAACCAGTAAAAAAATATTTCTGAGGTGAGCTGTAGCTGCGCCCACAAGTCAAGTGTGTCTGAAAATAGAGAGGAAATATTAAAACAATTTGTAGGTTGTTTCCTAGAAATACATGTAGCAAAGTCCATAGAAGTTTCTATTACACACTGAGCATCTTTATGTAGCTCATCAGAGCAGAACAGCTCTTCTAAGAATTTCCTGAAAGGCCTTCCCCAGACTCAGCAGAAGAGAAACAGGCTGCTAAACACAAGCTAGCATTAGACAAAGACTAGTGAACTTGATTTTTCACCTGTTTACTTCTTTACTGAATAACAGCAAGAAATGGTGAGTACTTTTCCAGCTATTCAAACACAGGAGATCAGATAAAGAAAGACTTTCACCTCAGAAATCAGAAATCTTAAGCGACTTTTCCAGATGTTTTACTGTCCTGAAGATTTCCGACCGTGCAATTCAAACACAGGATTTTATATATATATATGCGCACATACATATTTTGTGTGTGTGTCTATGTGTATATATATATCTATAAGAAAACAAAAAAGAACAAAAATAAATGAAAATTACATTCTGCTTTTTCCTTTCAGCTATGAGAACGTGTGTTCTAGTCAGGCGCTCCTGGTACTGCTGCTGAAGTCGGTCGTGCTCCTGTGACAACGTCTGCCAGCGCTCAACTGCTTGGTCTTTCTCCTAATTTACAGAACAATATTCTGTTACAGCACATTTGTCTTCATCTATCACTGTCTAAAAAGACAGGTCTTAACTTCTATTCTGAAGAAATGCCATTAGCTATACTTTTCTTTGCATATATTTTTTAAAAATTTTAATTAGAGTGCAGAAAAACAGATGCCTGGCCACTTCCAGTTATTTGCCTTTTTTTTTTTTTTTTAAGAGCTCACACTTTCACAGGTCTTTAAGGTAGGCCTACAGTATAGATACCATTCAAATACCAAAATTCAGTTGATATATTGTTAGAAACTGAACAAAATTCACTTGTATTTTCAGATTTAGATACTACTGTCTATATCCCACACCTCCCTCATCATTTCACATTACAATAGTTTTAATTAAAATGACAAGTTACTGCAAAAAGCTCAAATTGAACAAAATATTTCACAGAGTTACTGATCATGAATTCGACATACAGATCAAGTCAACTAGGTATAATTACTGACACGAACTATTATTAAAAAATTATTTTATGAATCTTGGAAAGAAGTTTCTTCAATCTTTGAGTTCAAGAGGGGCTCAAAACAGCCTCAAGGAATTCTGACCAAATAATTTCTGAATCAAGAAATAAAACAGCCTCCCCCAATCTGCCAAGGCACAACAAGAGAAATAAAACAACATAAATGTTTCATCTCACACACTTGCTTTGCCAGCTGTAGTTCTTCTTGAAGGGCTCTCACTGTGCCTTCATCTGCAGGAATATCAGTTTCAGGATGCACAAAAGGAAGAGCCTCCAGTTGCTTCTCAAGAGGCTCTTTCAACTCTGCATGCAGCCTGAAATTCAAAGAACTAAGTTCAGCAAGGTATTTCTTTAAAAGGCATTTTTTAAACAATTGAAATATACCGTGCCTTTCACCTGTACATACTACTTCCTTCCAAGTCAAATTTTAATCTATTCAGTTATGTTCCATAAACAAAATTGACAGTTTGAGATAGTGTCACATCCAGTTCTTTAGTGACATGGTAAAATCTCCTCTACCTGGTGTGGTAATCTGTATTAAGCACTTCAAGACTCTAACATTAGGATCCTGAGTTTACTTAGTAGAAGATTTCAAGGTCCTAGGAAAAAAAAGCTTTTTAATGTTTAAGAAATCATGAGAAACAGTAGTAGCAACATGGCAGTGCAATTATTTACCTTTCATTTTCCTTGGTGACTTCTTCCAATTTTAGCTTCATCTCACCCATTTGTGCCTGACAGAAAGACATGCAGGAGTTAGCACTCATTTAAGTTACATAAACTCTGGTAACACTGTCAATCCTGTATTTCTGACTGACACTGTAAAAGATGGACAATTGAATCCAGCATAATATGGTAAATGAAAGTCAATTGCTTTTTTTAAGGCAAGTCACAGGATGCCACTTGAATTTAATGGCTGCCAAGTCCTGTTACACCTCAGCATTCGGAAGTTATTACGGACATTAAACTTAACCTTTTGAAATTCCTATGGCTCTTACAGATTGATTTTCAATTAACTCACATTTTTAGGGATAGAGTGGATAACTCATCTTTTATGCTGCAAGTATTTGATGAAAGTTCAGCAATTAACTGAGGAGAAACTCTAGTTATATGAACCAAACTGGCTGTTTTGTTTACTAGTGCAAGGAAGCCATAGTGCTTCTGTTGCCTCTTGAAACTGATCAAGCTGCAAGACTATTTGCAAAATCTTTATGATGGACAGATCAAACCAATTTAAGTGCATTAAACCAAAAGCACTGTATAACTTCTGCATGAAGATCACAAGCAAAAATTGCTTTCTGCATTCCATAAGTTTTAACATCATTTATGTTTCCAGTCATGCGAAAGGAAGTGGAACCCTTCCACCTCAACCCCCAGGATTACAATGTTGCAATTTGGACAATCTCCCAACCTTTTCACAGAAGCTCTCCATTCATCCCCTTGAGGCAGCCTGCAGTCCAGCAGCTTTGTGAAGCATGACAAAAACTAGTGCCCTACATATTCACACCCCTAAAAGAAAATCCAGTCTGAAATGTAGGGAATGCCCATACCTGATAAAGCTGCAGCTGTTCTCTCATTTCCTCCACCTGTTTTCCATAATCTGTGATTAGAGCTGACAAGCTAAGAAGATGAAAAACACTCTAAGAATGAGTTTCATAAATGCTGAAATGCTCTGATAATTAAGTAGTTTTAAAGAATTCTTAATCTAGAGGCCAGAACAGAGCAGACATTTTTCTTGAGTTCCAAGCTCAACATTCCCCAGAATCAAATGAACAAATTTAATCACTGCTTTTAAATAATGATCATTAACAGCAAGGGTGCTACATAACAGAAATAGAACATATAATGGAAAATAATAAATGACCGTAAATATAATATTACTATTTCATTGATTCACACAGAATCCCAAATATTAAAAGACTATACTTCATTGCTGCTTTCACATACAACAGTAAAGTGGCCTAAAAGACAATGCAGAACACTGTAGTTCTACTTCTATGCATTCTTCCTCCTAAGATTTTCACAACTGCTAGCAATTCCCTGAAAATTCTATATTAAAAGCTAACAAGAAAAGCTAGGTTATTTTTGTAAGAGGAAATTACAGTGATCATGAAACCATTTACTGACAGACAACTGTTAGCTGAAGAGTGTCAAAAAACATTTTTAAAAACATCCCCCAATCTCAACAGACAGCAGTTACCAGTGTTACCTAGATCAGTGCAATCTTACCAGAACTTTTGTTTATTCTCTCAGAACTTAGACTAGACAATTCCTTCATTCATCTCTCATCCTTTATTTTACAGCTTGTGGCAGCAAAGTCAGTAATTTAATTTACTGAATAAACACAGTACCACCTATCACCAACTTTTACAGTAACACCTACACAGACACGCATATACAAGCCCCAGTTCACCTCGATATTTACATTCCTGTGAGCACATGACAATTTCCTTCAAATACACTGCAGTATTCCCACTTATCACTTGGAATCAGTTACCTTTGGTCCATCATCCTGGATCCTGATGTGCCATCACCACCAAGGGCATATTCCTGTAATGGAATAATAATTTAATCATTTGTAATTGCACATAAATGTATGTAGTTTTAAACTTTTATATGAGACCCAAAACTGCCTGTACTGTAATCTGTACACAACATGCCACAGAATCACTTTCAGATTCATGTTCAAAAACCCTTGAGTGCTGGCCCAATATGAAAAAATAATGATTTTTCTTTCCTGGACATGCTCTGATCTAAAGCATAAATACATCTGAGGGAAAATCACCTCAATCTTAAAAGAATAATCACAGGTTTGTGTAAGTGCTTGGTTCATTTCCATGCATCTCAGCATCTGGAAAACACTGAAGCCCTAGCTTCTGCACAAGCTTTCAGACAGGCTTATGGTACCCAGTACAAAAAGCTACCTCAACATGAGACCAATCTCTTAGACAAGTGAAAAAGTGTACTGAATTACAAATCAAGTGCTCTTTCAGGGATAAAACTTTCAGAAATTAACTAAAAATACCATAATTCACTGTTAGGGCAGTTTTTTTCTGCTGTTGCTGCATTGTATGATGGACTCAAAAAAGGGCCAGACAACACTGAAGTGAGCTGTGCTCCATATTTAGAAAGTTATTTATCACAAAACAAACAAACAAAAAAAATTACTACTCCCATGCCTGAGTTCACATACCTGCTCAGCAGTAATTCTCAGACCCTCCCTGGTTTCAGAGTGTCCAAGTGCCATTTTTAGCCTCTGATCTGAAAAAAAAACCACGTTTGAGAATCATGGCTATAACACAGGCCACTATCTACATCTATGGGACTGGCAGTCAGAAATATGTTTAACAATATAATGCTTCAAGGGCAAAAAAAAAAAAAAAAGCTTCTAAAATTCTTCTATTTAGCAAAACAGTTTAAAAAACCCCCAGGACTTGAAAAAACCTACAGGAACTGTAATAATAATAAAGAATTCCATTCCTGTCACATCCTCTTTTCTTTAAGAATTATTTTTGCTCTGTTTTGTAAGACTCTGAGTAACATTTTTGTAACTGGAATGAGTAACAAAGAAGAAAAAAGAAGTTGGGAATGTCTGTATTTTGATTTAAACAACTTCTTGCCTATTTTTCTTGATACACATACCATGGTGCTTTTACTAGTTCTAAACTTCTAAAGGAGGATATAGGAAAAAGACAGTGGGGAAAGAAAGGAGGTAACAGCAAAGGAATGTCAGGAAACAGGAAAGGGAAAGTCTCATGAGATGCCATTAGCGCAAAAAGGGACAGATTTTAAACATCACTTATAGAAGCTCCCTTTCAACAGGAAAGCATTAAATATGTTCTGAAAAAAGTTCAGCATGTACCACAAAAGTATGGAATGGAGGATTATTGTTTGTAGGTCTGGGTAGTAATATTTCAAAAAGAATTCAGGTAAAACTCAACCTTCTTTACAGCTATATATTTAACATGACAAATACTTTACAACATTAAATATAATACTGCTTAGAGAATCTCTTGTCAGATGTATTACACACACTTCATTGTTTTAGAGCTTTGATTTCACATTAGTGAAGGAAGAGAAACATTAATTCATTTATCGGGCCCAGAGGCCTAAAACAACTTAGGGCTCAGCTGGCATAGAAGTCAATTTCAAACCTTGTCCTGTGAAAATGTATAAATATTTTTTTAAAAAAAGGATTAAACTCTTTGATAGGAAAGGGAAATCACCATTTCACAGTGAATTTAGTCTGAGTTCTACTTAGATTCTAAAGACTCACAAAATAAGCTACTGCTAAAAGAAATACATATGAAAATGCAACATTCCAATATCTGAGAAAACATAATATTTTCAAGTCACAGAATAATAAATACTCTTGCAAAGTGCAAGAAAGATACAGGTTTTTAAACCAGGATGACTGTGTTATCTGAGACAGCAGCTTTTCTGCTACTGAAATCCTTGGAATCAAAAGTGGTTTTTTTTCATTTTTGCCACCACAGGGAACTTGGCACCCAGTGAAATTCGGAGGTCTGAGCGATGGAGCTGCAAACGCTGCATTCACCGTGACCTGCTCCTGCTGCCAAGTTTTCCTGCAGCGCTAATTGGGAACAGAGACATTCCCTAGACAAAGCGCCTGCCCCATCTCCAACTCCCAGGAATATAAACTCAGCAGAAGCAAATTTGTTTGGCCAGTTATTTTGTTGGTGAGCAGCTCAGATGCACTCTGATTAAGTAATGATAAGTTATATTAAATCCATCAAGTGACACATAATTAAAAACACCGATTTTGGTCCATAAAGCCAATTTCACGAACAACTGGAGAAAGCTTTCTAAAGTGTAGGAAACGCCGTGGTTTCATAACTAAAAAGCAGTTCATACATAAACGCATGTGTTTTTGGCCATCACCCTCATTAGCAGCTTTTAATTCCTGGTGTTTAGCTAACTAAAAGCACTACCCACGCTGCTCCTCACCGGGAAACCTACGGAACACAAACCTTCACCGCTACCGAATTTAAACCCTCACCGCCAACACTCACCTGGCCTCGTTCCCAGCCTTCCCCACGCAAACTCCACGAAGCCCCGGGGGGAAAAGCAGCTTGTCCGGCCGGAGGAGAGGAGAGGACAGCCAGGGCTCTACCGGAGCAGGGAAGGCGGCAGGAGCCCGCCAGGGCGGGACGCGCTCCCCTCAGCCGCCGGTGCCCCGGGGCGGGGGCAGCGGGGAGAGCCGCCCCTCCGCTCCTCCCCAGAGCCCGCTGCCAGCCCCGCCGCCAGCCCCGCCGCTTAGGCAAGGAGGCAGCCCCGGTGCCCGCGGAGCCACGGCCGCTGCAGGGCCCCGCGGAGGAGCCGCACAACCGCCGAGGGCCGGGGCGGGCCTGGCCTGGCCGCTCCCTCCGGCCCGCCCGCAGCGCCGGGCCCGGCCCGGCCGCCAGCGCCGCCCCCGTCACGTGGGGAGCGGCCATGGCGCGGGGCTGAGGCGGCAGTGGGAGAAATGCCTCGCTAAACTTTGCTGGGGGGTTGTGGGTTAGGGATAGGCGCTTAAACTTCCCCTCGGGAAAACAACCGGGTTGTGGCCGGAGCAGCGGAGCGAGGAACAGGGTGCGGAGCGCTCTGGGAGGGGCTGCCCGTCGGAGGCTGTGGGCAGGCGGGGACCGGCCACTTGTCCCGGGAAACCGGCGACAGCAGGAGAGGACACAGCCCGGAACTGCATCTGGGGAGGGACAGGTTGGACTTTAGGAGTAATTTCTTTATGCAAAGGGTGATTCGACTTTGGAACGAGCAGCCCACCGTCTCTGGAGGTGTTTAAGGAAAGGCCGATTTGCAGTGATGCAAATGAAAGCACTAGCTAGTTGCTTCATTTTCTTAAGTCTCAAACTTTAAAAGGTTTCTCCTCAGTCTGTTTTTCTGATGTTACCAAATCCTCTAAATTCATGTAGTGGAGACTATTTTGTTCATCTGTCCTCTTGATAAATATTTCTGGTGGTTTTGGAAGTTTTTTTTTTTTAGATGTACGTGTGAAAAGCCTTAAGCTAATTCAGACTTCAGAGACATTCGTAACCCTGCGGTATAAAAGCTATGAGAAACAGCATTTATGTAACTGTTTAGTTAGGTTTTTGTTAGAAAGCTAATTTGTTTCAGTTCTGATGCCTGTAAACCTGATTTGGTAATTGACTTTGTACCAAAGTGTATGTTTATTTTTTTTCCCCTGCGCAACCAAACGGCAATTCACGAGGAATCTGAGATCTTTGACAGAACTTTCCTTTTTCACTTGTGTAGTACCTGAAGATGGAATTTCGAATTAAACACACCTGGGATGGTTTGCCCGTGAGCCACGAGCCGGTTACAATTGGGCTGAGGCCGGATAATGCAGGACTGCTGATGGAAGTTCGAGCTCCTTTCTTTAATGACCCTCCAGCACCTCCCGGAGAGCCAGGGAAACCTTTTGGTGGGCTGTGGGACTATGAGGGTAAGTGTAACTCCTCTGCAAATATATCTGATTTCTGTAGGCACTGATGTTCCTCTGTGTTTGATATGCCTGGTCTTTTTTTTTAAGAAACTTTTAAATCTGTGATAGTTGTGGTTTTTTTTCAAACAAATCCCAAACCTGAAGTTCAGTGATCTGGGTTGATTTTGATAATTTTGAAGCTGACTTCCTGATCCTGTCAATAGTATATGCATTCAAACTTAGGTTTTGGGTTACTGGTGCAACTTGTGAACTATCAGAAGCTTGACATATTTGAGTATCAAAGCAGTTTTGTGGCTTATATATATTTAAATGCCCTTGTGGAAGGAGAAGTGAAATCCTAAAGACCAATTCCACTTTTGCTTTAAGAAATTGTGTGTTTTAGTCATTTTTCCAAAGTTCCTTTGTGGAAGAGGAAGGTGTGAAACACAGAAATTACACTCATGAAGTGCAATTCAAAACTGTGGCCAAATGAAATGGGGAAAACTCTCATAGTAGTGCTGGGTATTTTCTCCTTTCCTGTGCATGCTGTCACTTTTACCCATTGCTTTGAGTAATACAAGAATTGAATGTTTCTAGCAGTTCCTTACTTCCTGATTATTGAGCTATTCTGATCCAAGCTCTACTAAAATGGTATTAGCCCCTCTTTGGTGTTATTATAATAAATATGTTTAAGTAAAAATAACTAAAGGTATCAGTCACATCTTAATTCTAGCTGAAGTTTTCTAATAATGTCATTGCTGTGAGAAGCACTGTTGTAATTTTACATGAGAAACACCATTGTAGTTCTACTTTCTGTTCCTGAAATGTGATTCAAATGTCACATGCAGCTTTCAAGTACACCTGGAACAGTAATCCCCTGTCCAAAATATTGCTCTGCAGGGAAAAATCATTTAAGGATTAAATGCTTTCTTATGATTTCTGAGATTTAACAGTTTTAGTTACATGGTTTGTGCCCTGCTTTGAATGTGTGATCTTCTTTCCCTTATTTTCCTGCTGCATCAGGGTGAGTGTTTTCAAAACTGGAATTGGTAAAGGTAATAAAGTTATTACAGTACTTTATAAAGCTTTTTGTGATCACAGCAATTAAAATAAGAGCTCCTAAAGTTGGAATTGTGGCACAGCATTTTAAATATTTGGGTTGTTGTTACTGTGTACATGTCAGTAGCAAGTCAGGCTCTGGCATGACACAGGTCAAAATACATGAAAATTGAGTTGTATTAATGGGATATGAAGATCTCAGGGTATTACAGAATAGTTAATATAAAATACTGACAGCTTGTTTTTTTTCTTTTAATTTTTTTTGTTTGATTTGGGTTTTTTTCAGTTGTAGAAGCATTCTTTCTGAGTGACAGAACTGAGCAGTATTTGGAAGTTGAGCTTTGTCCGTAAGTACAGCACTGAAAAAGACCCAAAAGTTAATTTCCTCTTGCAGTTGCAATGCTGCATATGAGACACATGTATGAGGGGGACTAGATACAGAGACTGGGTCAGTATGGGGAATGTACATATTTGTGGTGGTATAATGCACTAATAACTTGACATAATTTTAGGAAAACTGTGCTCTGATTCTTTGACAGCCATGGGCAGTACTTACTGCTGCTGCTTTCTGGCAGAAGAAAAGCGTGGAAAGTAAGTGCTCAAGTACATTAATAATGATTTTTATGTACCTACTTTCTGATCAAAATATGGCCAGTACCTCTTATTTAAATCTTTTTTCCCCTCTTTTAACAGGAAGAGCTTCCTTTGGAGTTTGAGGTGACCAGAATGAAAACCAAATGGGAGGGTAAAGCTCTTCTTCCTTGGAGCTATTTTCCACCATGCACTGACAAGTTCAATGCCTTTGCAATTCATGGCTCGGGAGAAGAGAGAAATTATGAAGCACTTTATCCTGTGCCTCCACACCAGCTGCAGGAAGGGCAGGAACCAGATTTGTAAGCATAAAATGAGCTCTTCTATAAAATGGTTGCTCTATTGTTGGAATACTTTAAAAAGCTGATCTGGTTTTTGGATTGAGTGCCCCTAGTATTTTTGTTATAGGACTTAGCTCTGGGTCCACTGGTGCTGTACTTGTATAAAGCACTGTGGCACGGTAATTAATGCTTGGTTTGCATGCTAGGTACATAGAAAATTACACATTCAGTACCATTGGTATCTGCTTTTATCACCTTCCTCATCTAAATCATGGGTAGGTTGTTCTCCTTTTCCTTCTTGACTTCAGCTCCTCCTGAAGTGCCATTTTAGTGATAATTTCACCAGGTATGTTTCCAGTAAATCTCTTCTGCTCCTTTTCCTTCTTGACTTCAGCTCCTCCTGAAGTGCCATTTTAGTGATAATTTCACATTTCCAGTAAGTCTCTTCTGCTCCTCCCATACTGTTCTAAAAGCTTTCACCTCTACAGATGGTTCCATGCTAGGGAAAAAATTGAAAAGACAGCCTAAATTAAAAAAAAAATTAAAGGATACCCCGTATCAATAGAACCATACTGTTCTAAAAGCTTTCACCTCTACAGATGGTTCCATGCTATAGAAAAAATTGAAAAGGCAGACTAAATTAAAAAAAATGAAAGGATACCCTGTATCAATAGAAAAAACAGCAAATTTGGATTTTTAAATTGTGCTTTGGGCCCGTTTATTTTCTTTGCCTGTGAGGCTGAGATGATCTGGTAAAACCTGTTACTCTTGGGCATTTTCTATAAATGATCCAGCTCTAGAAGCCATACTATAGCTCTTAAAAAACTTGTCACACAACATACAGTGATGGTGAGGTAGGGTAAATTTTAGTTAAATTACCCGTTATTTAAGAAAAAATAACCCAGCTCTAGAAGCCATACTATAGCTCTTAAAAAACTTGTCACACAACATACAGTGATGGTGAGGTGGGTAAATTTTAGGTAAATTACCCATTATTTAAGAAAAATTTAGCTTTTGCAACTGTATATTAAAAAAATCAGAGCTATTGCTAATAAAACACATCAGTATTCTGTGACAAATGGAAATTTTTATTTTATTTTTATTTGTTGTATTGCACTGGAGAATGGCTGTAATACCTTTCAAGAAGGTGTTTAGAATTTTTTCTCTAGTACACCTTTCAAAAAAAATCCCTTGTCTTTTTCAGATGTTGGTAGCAGATGAAATTATATGAAGAGACTGTTCCTTGCTGATTTCATTACTCTGTTTGTCTTTGCTCTTACACATTACTGCAAAAGTTAGGACTTTGTTTATTTCTCTTTTGTTTGCAGTCATCGTTTGGAATTTTTCGAAGACTTGAACCTGAAAGAACTAACAGGAGAAGACTGGAAGCAGCCTGAATCAGATCTGTGGAAATCTCTCACCAAGTGAATGGATTGAGGCATAAATTTTTGAAATGTTGAAGTTGGCTGGAGCTGTGTGGAAACAACTTCCTCATTCTGAGCAGAGGTTGTAGATACCAGATGAGCAAGGCTTTCCTTGGCACCAAAATCATGGATCAGTCTGAAAATCAACTGCAAAGCACATGGATCCGTTGATTCTAAATGTATGAATGGCTTGGAGTTTTTCACCTGTGCAGGAGATGAATCTTCTGCTACCAGTGAAGGAAGAATGTGCTGAAATTGCAGCTGTGCTTTTGTGAGAGCTCTGAAGTGTGACAAGGCCAATACCTGGATTCAATCTTTTGTTTTCCTATAGTTGCTGCATTTCTGCTGTATTTTCACTGCTGCTCATTTGTTTGTTGACTGCTGAAGGAGATCTTTATGTGCCTAGATTTTTTGCTTACAATCGGGAGGAAGAATGTAGCTATCATGGATTTTGGAGGCAGAATGTAGCTATCATGGATTTTGGAGGCAGAATGTAGCTATCATGGATTTTGGAGGCTCAGTACTTGCCCTGCAAAAAGCATAACGCTGCCCTTTCCTGTATGTTCCTGTGCCTGAAGTTTTCCCTTGCTTAGTGCCAAAGGGGGAACTTCTTCTGTCTCACAGACCTCTCTGTGGAGTTGCTAATGGTGTTTAGGTGCGGAGGATAGATTTACAAAAGGTTTTCTGTATTTCAGGTGAAGTTTCTGGGACAAATCATGCTTAGTAAAATCTTTTGGTATAGTTATGTGTGTGCAAAAGCGGGTTTTTATCCTAAGACTTGTCACATCAAGTGACATTTAAGAATTCATCTCAGATGTCTGAGGATTGGTTTTTTTTTGCATGCCACTGAGGGCTGGAGATACTCCAGGAGTATATTTTCTGTGTGTGGGCATGAGTCATTTTAACAATAGTAAATATTCTTAGGTGGCAACATCTAATCTGTAAACCCTCACAAGATTTACAAATCATATGTTCCTTTTTTTTGTCTAGCATAGCAATTGCTGCTTGATAGTGGCTGCTGATTTAATCTTATATAAATTACCTTAAAAAATGTGAAACTTGCTCACTAACTAGATCCTTGCCAGTATGCAGTAATAAACACATTCTGATGGTCCTATTTTCGTTGCTGTCTTCCAGCTTCACTCTAGCTGTAAGTTCTGCCTGAGAAGCAAAGAAGGTGGGAATATTCCACCTTTGTGAAGAGCATCTCAGTCTGGTTAATGTCTGATATAGCATGTTAGTTCACAGTTTTTGTTAAGCTTTAGATTCCCTCTGTGTACTTCCAGTTTTATAGAACTGTGCTTTCAAATTTGAACATATTATTTGTTTTTATCCTGTAGCAGATTTTGGCATGTCAGTGCACTCAGCCATCCAATTGCTTTTGCTCTGTTTCAATTAGACTATATAGGTTCCTTGCTGTAAAGTGCCATCTGTTGAAAATTGTAAGTATTGTACCTCCAGTTGTTTGGCTTCTTTTCTACCTTCTATCCATGTACAGTTTTCTAAAGAATGACATCAGTCTGAAATATTGAATAATTCAATAAATGTTGATTAAAGTATCATCTAGATAGTGACATCTCAAAGCTGCTTAAAAATTTTTAGTCAAAACCAAAAGGCCATTGTGCAAAACTTTTAGACTTTATTTTTAAAAGTTTGTCAAAAAACTATGTGCAAAGATTCAAAATGGGTGTACTGCTTTTCTCACAAAGGTTGTTTTCATCTGAGGAGTAATACTTTGTATGTAAAGACAGTAAATAAAATTTTTTATTTATTCCTACTTCAAACTGACTGATTTGGATTTGACTTTGGATGTAAATGATGAACTTAGAGGGAAATAGGTTATTTTTCCCAAATAAGTAATTTAAAGCAAAACCATTGTGTAGGTGCTCCAGGAAATAGAAATTATTTTTGCACTCCCAGAGACCTTGTTCTTTTTGCTTCTTGCCACTAGGTGGGAGAAGAAGGTTGTCTAAACTGTGCCTTGGTGCTGCCAGCCTGTTATCCTTAACCAGATCCATTCCTTCTTGCTGTATCCTTGATTTTAGAAAAAGGATATTCCAGTCAAGCTGATGGTGGCTTATTTTGGTTTATTTGAGACATCTTTGTCGCAAGAAACAGCTGTCATGCTGTGCAGTTACAGTTATAATGTTTGCTTTCCTGCGAGGCTATTTTCAAAAATAATTTTTGAAATAAAACCAACAGAAGACAAATTCCGTGAGGTGTCACTCAATCTGTAGTGTGAAAGTAGTTTTGTGGTGTTCAAATTACTTAAGTGTTATTCTGGATTAAATTTTTTACAAATGTCTTGGGTAGTCTCTGGCAGACTTTCCAAAAAGGCTGTTTTGAATTCTGAAGGAATTTATTTCTTTTAATACAGGCTGATTTGTGAGAGGTGGTTCAAACAACCTGCAGTGAAACAACGTGAAAACTGTGGCTTAAGAGGGACATTCTTTGTCTTCAATGCAAAAATGAAAAAGACAATTATGTAAAGAAAACTTGAATGGTAACGTGTGCTACTGGTAGAAGTGATTTGTACCTTAAATACAAAGCTGCAGCAACTTAGGTTTTCAGGTAACATCTAATATTTCTTGTAGTGATCCTGCACATTGGGGCTTTTATTGGATGCAAAAGCTCTTAACAGGAGTAAAATTTTGCACATGTCTTTGTATGCTTTTAAATATTTTTTTCCTGGTATGCCAGGTCAGATATTAGAGCTAGGAAGCTCAAGTTTAATTCAGGACTATATACATTTTGACTGCTATGGCTGATACAGCTACTGCCTTATCTGTTCTAGTTATTAGATACATGAGTGAGTTAATATTTGTACTGCCCAGCACCATTGATGGTAAGTAACTTACTGATGGCAGTAACTTACTGCTGAATGTGATGTTAAGTACTATGCTGCTTGCAGTTCCTTTTTTCAAGGCTGTTTTGTGCCTCTGAAAGGCACAGCACAAAATGTTTTGTTGTGTTTTAAATTCTGACCATGTAAAAATCCTTTCGAAATGTGAATGGCACAGTGCATAATTTGCTGCATGTAAAATTTAAAAGTATTCTTCCCTGGTACCAGGGCAATCTCTAAAGTGGAATTCACTGCATTTAATTATGGTACATTTAGAATAATGGTGCTGAAATTTGATAGTTAACCTGCATTTATTTAGTTGGTAATTCCCTTCTTTTTTCTTTTGTTGAGTGCTTTAGTTTGTTGCAGTGTCTCTGAGCAGTGCTTCAGCAAAAGTACAGGGAAGTGTGTTAAGCCTGATTTATTTGCACAGGTTGTATAAACAGCTGTGTATAAACATATAAACAGCCTCAGTGAGATCAATACAACACTTATCATAAACTGTATTGCAGTTAGGCCTTTTTCCATCTCCTTGTCTGTCTGCTGAAATTAGTATTGTCAGGAGAATTCTGTTCTGTCCAAGCTTGTTTTCGTAATTCTGTTTCTAAACAGGTAAAAGCCTTGGCTGCAGGGGGTCTGTGGGAGGCTTTCCAATGATGGATCAGGAGGCACTGTTTGTATCTGCACTGGCTATGAACATACCAAAATATTTTCCTGTTTCATTTTCAGAAATTATTCTGTAGACTCTCATGAAGTATGTGTGTAAATACTGTCTGCCAGTTATGCAGTGTATTTGCAAATACAAATGTATTTTAAAATGTGGTAGACCAGAACTGACTAAATAGTGTTAAAATACTGAAGTAAACATTACTGAAGTAAAATTAAATTACTATGTCTTCACTGTTGTTTTAAAACCAGCCCAGACTAGTCCAGTAGCTTTCTTGGACTATGGAACAGATTCTTGTGGGGGGAAAAAAAAGTAGTTTTCAGATGTTACCTTTTTAAAATACAGAAATTCCCTCTGTAGAGCACATTTGTTGCCAATTTAATCTTGCCTTTCATTTCATGAGTTATTTCTCTTGAACTCGGTCTCTGCAGGCAATGAAATTTATATCTTGGTGCCACTAGTAGCTGTCATAAAATTATTCATCTCTAATTCTAGGCAATGTAATTGGTTCACTTCTTACTGCTGAGTTTGCTTCCTTCAGCAAATGAAACTGTTTGGAAACTGGTACTTTCTCAGTGCTTTATACCTTATACAAGCCTGGCATTTATATTTAATCATGTCTGGCACTTTAAAGAACTGGTTCTTGTTTTAAAATTGCATATTAGTTTCCTAAATGTTAACAGGGTGGGCTGTATGTAACCTCTTATGCCAAGTATCTGCTTTAAACCTTTTTAATTTCAGCAAAATATTTAGTGATTTCAGAGGAAGGGTAGTTCATGATGTCAGAAGACAGAACTGTGGTCTTGTACCTCCTTAAATTCCTGTGACTTCTAGAATGAAATGTTGAGACTTGGTGAGAAGTCCATATTGTCAGGAGTCTTTTTGTAATTTCTGTGAAACAGCTTTATAGAAGCTTCAGAAGAGTGCAGCTTGAGAGTGAATTCTCTGCAGAATCTGCCGGGAGCAGGAATCCACCCCTGGCATGTAGAATTGCCGGGGTTTGACTTTGTCAGTGGGAAGTGTTCTTTCTGCCTTGCAGGGCAGGTTATGTGATGGGGAATGCCTTTGATTGTGGGCACCTGCTGTTCAGGCTGGGGCTGTCTTCAGCCATGCTGGGAGCAGAGGAAGGTGATATTTCCCTTTACATTCTGCTGCCACTGTGTGCTTGAGAAGGTTCTGTGGACTCAGTGGGAGGCTGACTGGAAAAGGTACATGGCAGAAAGATGAAGTGATGGGTTTAAAGTATATAAAATCAGATTAAAGAAATCCTCTCAGCATAAAATAATTTGAGTTTGGGAGTGTGATAGGATAAGCATGTGCTCTCTTTCTTACTTATTTTTAGGCATCTACCTATGTAGAAAGGTCACTGTGCTGGATGGATTGTTGGCTGGAAAGACTGCAGCTATTCTTGTAGCTGGAAACCCAACTGAAGGAATTGTTTTGTGATTCCCTGCAGTGTTTTCTCATTACTTACAAGCTATACTAGAACTGTGTGCTAATAGCTGGGGGCAAAGCAGAGCTCCTTGCCGATGTTCTCAAAACTCTCTTGCTGAGCAAAGGTAGTGAGAAGTGGAAGAAGAAAGCTGCCAGAATTCAGGGAATTGGGAAGCTCAGACTTTGCTGTTGTGGGCTAAGTGCAAACCATACATGGAGAGGGAATGGGAAATCTCCATGTCTTGCTGGTAACAGTTCCATTCTCTTCATGCCCTCTATAGGGTGAAATGAGAGTACAGCATAAATCAGAATTGTTGAGGTTGGAAAAGACCTCTGAGATTGAGCCCAGCTGTTAATCTAACACTGCCGTGTTCACCACTGTCCCATGTCCTCAGGTGCCACAATCACACGTTTTTTGAACAGTTCCAGGGACTGTGGTGATTTCACCACTTTCCTGGACAGCCTGTTCCAGTTTCTTGAACTGGGCAGACAGTTCTGGTTCCTGTCTGATCACCCTTTCCGTGGAGTTCACATGATAAGTGTTGTTCAGTGGAGTGTAGGATCATACAGTCGTAGGCTAGAAATCAAATATAAGATGGATAAGGTTGCAGAGCACTTGATCACCTCTGAATTCTTGTAGTAGTTGATGCAACCGTGCCTTTCTGTGCTCCTTTATATTCTTGGATGGATCCCTTCAATCACCTCTTTTGTGCTGAAGACAATAGGTTAAGTGCTACAAGGCTGTATATCACAAATCACTGTTCAAACTAACATCAATTGTATTTCCTTACATTCTTAAACAGGTCTGACTATCTTATTTGTATTTTTAAATTGTTGATAAAATCTGAGTACAAACCAACAGTCAAGTTTTCCTTGGAGGGATCTCATACATCAAGCTCTGTCAGATTATTGTTAATATTGTTCTTTGAGTAGGAAGTAGGGACTATATTTTATCTGTTCAGTTATTATTGATGAGAAGGTCATTAGAGAAGTCTTTGGCATGAAAAATGGTTTTGGATTTTAAGTGCAGACTGCTGCCTAAAAGGAGACGTCTTTATCTTGCCAGTGCCTTTGGCTTGACATGTCCTTTTGTGCTCACAGCAGAATTTTTCAAGTCACAATGTGAGTCGTTACAGGCAAGAGGAATTTTTTTTATATACTGGAATATCCTTCAGACTTGAGTCCATTTTCACATGCTGCACCTTTGAAGTGTCAAGACTTATTGAGATTTAACATTTAGGATTGGAAAAGAATGTCTGAACTGATGAGAAGTGGATTTTTTTTTTCTTTTTATTTTTGCACCTGTTTAGGTATAATAGAGAAGTAAATGGACTGCTTTCCATATCAGTTAGTCTGTGTATTTGATGCTCGTGTGAGGCCCTCCAGATTAATTAGCAGGTTTAGTAAATGATACAGGAAAGACTAATCACATTCTGCATGTGTTAGCTTCAGAGTGCCAAGTCTTTGCTTTCATCCTCTTGAGTCTACAATGCCTGAAGTGCTTCAAATCCTGATAGCCTTGCTTATAAGATGTGCAATTTATCTGTTAAAAAGAGGGCTATTGCACAGATTCTGTATCACCTGCACTGACTGCTTTGTGCTCACTGTAATGTGATATGCTGAGTAAATAACCTCTTTGCTTATTAACACCTTCTCCCTCTATGATTCATAGATGTATTCTGAAAGTCCTCAGTAGTTTTCAACAATGTCTAGGACTTTTTTTTTCTAATGAAATGTATTTTTTCCTGATTAGCAAGAGCACAAAAAACTCCTTAGAGAAGACCTCTGTCTGAAGATCCGTGCAACTTCTCTCCTTTCTCTCTTTAGCTTGTGTATCAACATTTACACCTCAAAATGTTGGTTTAGCCAATACAGCCCTTAAAAATTGAATTTTAGTCAGAAGAATTCTCTACTCCATATCAACTTAATGAAACATCTGGGTTGGTTTTTTTTTTTTCCCCTCCACTTGTGGAAAGATCATTTAATTAAAAATTGATGGTGCTAATTGACAAATGTGATGATTCCTTTAAACTGTTAAATATACTGCTATTAAAATCAGTCATTTCTCAGTACAAGTTAATGGCTAGTTTATTAGAACTACTAATTGCCTAGTTTTTCAGCAGATGGAAAGAATGTAATTATGGTCATAAGGACTGGATTGTTTAAAGATAAATTGCAGGTATTATGCAAAATGAGTTTTTTGGTTTTCAGTAGGACACACAGTGGGAGACAGTTTAGAGAACAAGTAAAAAGTAAGGAATGTTTTCCCATTGCCTCTTGAAAGATTCGGATTTGAAAGTTAAAGTGTTAAACTGCCTGTGTCTTTTCTGACTTAGCTGTGATGTTCCCTAAGCCATATCAAGAGTAGAATTAATTGTGGGTGATTGTGTGTCTCTTCAGCATCTAATTAGAACATCCTAATTAAAAGCTGTTTTGTGAAGCCTGCTTTCCATTGGATTTGTGTTCCATGTTCCCTGAGCCCTTCTACTGCATTAGAAATTACCTAAGAATCTCAAGTCTTGTTAGAAGAGTTTGTAATTGCTGTCAGACTCCGATTTTGCGGAGTGTCCATCACCAGCTTCACACAAATGGAGACAATAGGAGTACACTGAGATTTTTTTTTTTAAGGATAACTTTGCTTGTGTGCCTATTGTCACTTGTTAGTATGCTCTACGTGCTTGCATTTGATATCTTAGCAGGTTTTCTGAAGCAGTCTGGAGCTTTTCACATTTGCTTAAGCTCCATTAGCACTGGTATTGAAGGCTGTTTCCATATCTCCTGGTGATAGTTTGGCAGAGTCTCAAGTGATGGGTGGATCTGAAAGGCTGGGTGTTAAAAGCCATTGCACACTGGAAGAGCTCTAATTTTGAGGAAACAAATGATGCCACCTGTTACCCAGTCTGGAATGCTGCTACTTGTGATTGGCTATGTCAGGTCCTAAGTTGCAAGGAGCCCCCCTGTACATCAGGGCCCTTTGGAATCAAGTTTGTATTCGAAAACTGGAATCAGAAAAGTCACACCAAATTCTGCAAGGGGCAGTGGAGGGAATCTGTGGTAGATTGTAATTTCAAATGTCCACTCTGGCTTTGTTAAATCAGCTCTATTGTTCCCAGAAAACTCTGTTGGAATTACCTTGCTATAATGTTTTGCATATTGGTTGGATTTAAATCTACAAACATTTAGACTGAATCAAGTTTGGGCCAAATTCTGAGACTTGCTGGGCACCATCTGGATCATTTTGTGATCAGTAAGAGTGCAATCTAGTATTCTAATAATTGTGCATTTTTAAATTTTGTAAAAATAGGTGAGAACCATAGTGGTAAAATTAATTTCTCTAGTACCTCTCCTTTTAATGTTTTTCCTAGTTTTTCATGTACAGAGAGATTTTCCAATTGACCATTGTTGTTATTTTCACCATCTTCTCCTCTGTGATCTTTATTTCCTTCTGGTTTCTAAAACCTGTCAATTTCATTGAATTTGTTCTACTGTGCTAAAATTAAGCACTGAAATGATGCCATTTGAGTAATAACAGGATACATCTGTACCCCTTGTAAATTGGCTCAGGTTATCCAGTAAACCAGAAAACTGTTCTGTGAGTACTCTTTATATTCAAGTTTACACTTAAGCTCCATGAAATACAGAGCTGATTTTCCCTTATTAATTGTCAGAAAGTCCAACCCCACTGTGGCACGCTGTGCAGAATGCAAACATGGTTTTTTTCAGTAGCTCAGACTTTCACTTAACTGCACATTAGCTTAATGTTTTTAGAGTAACAGGATGTCTTTTCCAACAAAGTATTTGATCTCATCTAAAGTTTTTTTTTTTTTTTTTTTTTAATTTAATATCCTTTAACCCTTGATTTATGTGGAGGTACGTTTATGCATGTCTGCAGCATTTTATGTCTGTGCAAGCACATGAAGTGAGTAAAAGTGAAGCCCACTGCTCTTGTAAGCACATAAATATTCTTTGTCATCTACCACTTTCTGTCCTAATGGGTAGCACTTAGATTGTTGCAGGTATAGTAACACCTAACCATGAAGTAACCAAGGCTAAAGGAGAGTAATTTTCATGACTTATCTTAATGTTTTATATTTGTCTGTGGTTAGAGAACACGGCTGGACAACTTCATGATTGTTCTTTGTTTTTAATGAGATTTTAAGAGAGCTGGAGAAGAAAGAAGGTATTACCTTTATGAGCACTGTCCACAGTAAGAGTAAATTAAACATTTAAAAGCAGTTATCTTTCAGGGTGATAGTGGTTTAGACATGGCTGTCTTGACCCAAAATGTCCACACACACACAATTTTGTAAGTTTAAAACATAGGAACTAATTTGTACCCTTGCATCAGTGTTTGATTGAAAAATCAGTGGTTTTCACTTTGAAAAGTTCAAATGGAAATTTAAAATGGAAAAACTGATGGTACCACTTAGTGCTTTGACAGAAGGCTTGCACTTCTCAGTTTATGTACAGACAGGGCAAATTTGAATTAAATGGAAGGAAGAAATTCTTCACTGAGAAGTGGTGAGGCACTGGAATAGGTTGCCCAGAGAAGTTCTGGGTGCCCCAGCCCTAGAAGTGTTCAAGGCCATGTGGGATTGGGCTTTGAGCAACCTGTCTGTGCCAGAGGTGTTGGAAAGAGATGGTCTTTAAGATCCCTCACAACCCAGATTATTCTGTGATTCTCTTTTCATTTATTCATTGCAAGCTTTTGCCACCTAAGAAGAATGAATTCTACACAATTTAATGTGAGTGGAAGAATATATAACTGTTTCATCCAATACCTAAAGAAGAGATGAAACTGATTCAGGGACCTGATTTTGGAGTAGGAACAGTTGCTTTTTGTCAAAAAAGCAAGATTGGGCTTTAAGGCAAATGTAAGGTTTTTTTTTTTTTTTCCTTTTGACTTGAATGTGTTTTGGGTTAAATTCAGAATGGAATGTCATCTGCAATAGGACCTTTCATCTAATGAGAATATACAGCATCCTTTGTAAGTTGGTTATTTGCGTGCAGCTACAATGAATGAATGTTTTAGACAAAATACAGGAGGTATATACAAACAACTGGCAGAGATCATATTTAGCTGTATTCCTTACATGGGGTAACTCATTGACTTTAAAGGTCCAGGGCTGATTTATAGTGTGCAGTGGCCCTGATTTCAGAACTTGAGCAGAATGCTGTTGGATACAAATCTACTGTGGGAGCTTTTCCTTCATTTTAGGCTTGGTGGTTCCATAGAACCTCAGAATTTTCTGGCTCCTGGAAGAAACCCAGGTGGCCTCTGGTTAACTATATTACAACACCATTTGCTGCTCAGTCCCAGTCAAAAAACCGTATTTGTGCTGCTAAAAAAAATAGTATTTTGATGTGTAGCTACTCAATTGGTGGGAATGTAATAGCATTTACATTTGTAATGTTACACTATATTACTATACAATTGTTATTCTACAACTCTGGTTTGGTTAATGCCAATTAACTCCTTATGATTACTTACTACATTAACTTAAAACCGCATTGCATGTGAAGCAAAATTGAATTTTGCTGCCCTGAAATGTGTGTCCAATACACAGCAGTATTTGGCAAGATGTGTATAAGGCCTGGAGTACTGTGGTAGACTTCCAAGTGGCTTCATATGAAAGCCAGAGACTAAATTCTGGTTTCATCACACCTAAGAGAATTTAATTTTTAACTGGAAATTGTTAGTGGAACTCATAGCATTTATTTGCAGAGTGTTTTCCTGTTCCTTGTTTTCACCACTAGTTGCCATTTGGTGTATTTAAAAATGTTAAGTCAAAAATGGAATCTGGGAGAGATCTGGGACCCAACTGCCTTACTGTTGTGGATGCAGATAAATCAGTTCCTACTGTCAAGTAATGACTGAAACTACATGAAAATAAACATCTGATCCAGCTTGTTTAACTGTGTTGTCTCGTGCTGAAAATCACAGTCGGGCAAATGTTCACATTCTAAGAGGCTACACTTGAATGCTTCTGGTGTTTTGCGTTGATTGTTATAAATTCTGGCTGTGGAGGGATAAGCAGGGCTTTAAACTTCTCTTCTTGGGCACAAGAAACTTTCCTGAAACAATCCCTTAATGGAAAGTATTTGAAATTATTTTTCTCAATCTTCTAAGTAGCGATGGTATTTCTGTTAAAAAGCTGTAGCTTAATCTCTCAAATTCAGAGAGATGGTTGTTCATGTTCTGTTACTACCATTTCTATAACCATGATTTGTGTCTATTTTGAACATTTCTTTACGTATAAAATAACTGCTACCAGCTTACTCTTTCTTTAACTGGAGTAAAATAATTTTATGGAGTAAAATAATTTTCCAGAACGTCAGATCATTTTGCCAAACACGATTTTTGTTTTTCACTAGTCAAAAAAGCTGCTCCAACTTCTCCCCTTGTAGGAAAGGACTCAGAGCTTTGTAAGAGCCACAGTTTAATTATAGCCACGATGTACCTGTTCCTTTTTGATACAGATTTTGACTTTGCAGATTTTCATGCAGTGTGTTTCAGGGTGGCTCTTGGGAGTGATCTTGTGATGATGCTAAAGTTGGATTATTTCCAGTGGCCAAAATGGAATTCCCTCAGATATGATTTTCAGAACCATGGAGAGACTGCACTGTTTGTAACATGCAGGTAGGAATATAATGGAAAGTAAGATGACAGTGTTTATTCTGGACAGTCCATAGTTATGGTTCATGGTAATGTTAACTTTTCTTAGATCCTTATGGACTTTACAGGATTATATATTCTGGAGTGTTTCAACTTTCTTTGCTCGAAATAGAACCTTTAGATGAAAATCAGTAAAGAATAAACCGAGTCATAAACCATAAGATGCTACTCCCTGTTGTGGTTTAGGAATACTTGTCCACAATTTAATGCTCCCTCTGAGACTCTCCAGACCACAAGCCACTCACTCCTCACTCCTATCATGTTTTTAGTAAATTGGTTTTAGGGAATGATTTTTGTAGGTGGCTGAAAAGAGTGGTTAATAGTCAGGCTTCTTACAATTAGAACCAAAAATCCTGTATAATATTGGACTTATTATTGCTGGATGTTACTCTATCAAAAAATCAGACATTGGTATCATTACAGATAATGACCCAACTGATGGTCATCTCTTTCGCTGTAGTTTAGTTTGCACTGTGTTTTTGATCTTTCTCTGCCTTTGGAAACCCTGTCCTGGTAATGGAGTTCCTGCAATGTTGTAGGTCACTTCCAAGAAAACCCCAAAATGGTAACATTTATCTAAATGTTCCTGCATTGTCTTGTGCACTGTGGTTTGGGCCAAACCTTGGTGTGGGTTCAGCACAGTTTTTTTCAAGTCAGTTGTATGACTGAGGGCATCTTGAAGTCTTTGAAAACATTCTCTGAAATTCTGTGTAGTGCCACTTTAAATGTAAGTTTAGGAACTTTAAATGAAAGTGTGTTAAGTTTTCTTTGCAGAGTGTTATTTAACTAGAGGGATTCTGGATTAATTTAGCAGCCAGGTCTGTTCTTTCAGCCATAAGCCATGCTGTCAGGGAAACTTAATTACACTTTAAGTGGGATGCAAATGAGTTGTGACACTACATCATTTCACATGAAAGGTTCATTACTTACATTAACTGCACAATACTCTCTCCTAAGCATAGGGCTCATTGCAATTTCTCTATTTTTTAACATGGCTACATATGAATATGGCTTTTACTTTTAATGTGTCTTTTCCTACTATGTGTCCTTACTTCAATCGTTTAAGCTTTAAGCTGGTGAATTTATTAAATTACTTCAACCTGAGTGGCATAGAAGACACTACAATAAGACCTTTAAAGTCTTCCAAAACTCTCACTTTGAAATTATTTGTCTTCTTCTGAGTTTTCGTGTGTAGCATATACCTTGATATGATACATGTCCTTTAGTAGAGATGTACATTTCTTCCTTCTTTCCCAGAAAAGTTACAAGAAAATAGATGCCATTATTCTTAGCAGTTCACCATATTTGTCAAGTCACAGTAAATAATGATGATGGAATGCAATGTCTTTCTAATGACTCAAAATTATCGAGCTTTGATTCGTGGCTGGTCATTCTCAAGAGAGAAAATAAGATATGGTGCTATGTCTTAAACTCCTAGACCAGCTCCATAGTTCCTTGGCAGGTTTCTGCCATCTACCAGTTGTTCCTATACTGGTGCAAAAGTTCAACAGGACAGCAGGTGGAAGGAGTCTTGAGTGCTCTTGGGGCTTATTCTATTATGAATGAATTTATTTTGATTGCAAGCTCACACTAAGCTAGGTTCCAGTTAAACCCTTTGTTGCTGCTTAGAGAGGGTCTTGAAGGCAAGACTCCCAGATACTATCAACAGTGCTAATTTCATAATTGCCAATTCTTTTCCATTTCAGGGCATTGAGTGCTTGTGAAAAATGCTAACATAATATCCTTGGAAATACCTGCCAAGCATGTTTATTGCTAATTCCTGTGGGTTTCTGAGGAGCATTCTGTATCCCTGGCTGGGAGGGTGAACCAAAGATTGTGTATCAGGTTCAGCCTGTATGTTGTCAAAAGCAGAGCTTTAACTAAGCCTTTGGTAGCATCTCTCAAGCAGTAGGGTCACTGTGGAATGGTGTGGTATTCTTCCTTGGAATCAATGGCTTCCCACAGTCGTAGTTTCATTATGACATTGGGGAAAGTGATACCTGAACAAGTTCTAATGAAAGATTTATTAGGTCTGCAGTCTACCTCAGTCCTAATTTTATGCACCTCTGAAGTATGGCTCATTAAGTGCACTGCTGCAATTTTAAGAAGGGTATCCAAGTTCACAAATGCTGTTTGGCATGCTGCTGTGGCTCCAGCAACAAAATAACTTGCTTTTCCTTAGGGAGACTTTGGGTATCATCATGCATCTCTTAATTTCATCTCTTTCCCTTCTGTTAAACTAGAACAGAAGGGAGATCTTATTACCTTCCCACTGAGTTTGAAACAATGTGGTTTTGTGAAGCTTGTGAGAATGATTACCCAAAACTCATTGTTTTAAAGTATGAACGCACCCATGACTGATTTCTGGCCTGAAAACTGGTTCATATATAACTGACCATACCATTAACAAATTTTGGTCTTGCTGCTTTTTTGAAAATTTGTCATTCCATGAATATCCCTTTAGTTTTAAAAGGCAGAACACATTAGAAAATGAAAACAGAACTTTTCTGAGGTATTTACTCTCTCTGACTGTGGGATTTCAGCACATCACTGTGGATGTGCAGAGACACTAGGGGAGCCCCTGGGGGGCTCGGAAACTCTGGAATGATGCCAAAAGAGTTTGGTGGTTGGATTTCGATCCATCAAAAGGAGAAGAACCTGTGACGGAGGAAATGAGAACTTCTTAAGTGTGAATAATACCTTTATGAAGAGAAATATAAATTTTAGAAAAATAGGTACAGGAGGGTCATGAAGGCAAGAATCTGACTAGGTTTATTTTTTTGAATGTACATATTTCCACACCCAGCAGGAGGACAGATTTAGCAGTTTCCTTTAATAACAGCCCTTAAGAGCTGAAATATTTTGAAATATCAAAACTTGCATTTAGAAGCTTTCGAGAGATTACCTGTTTTTTTGGGTTGGTTTTTTTTTTTTTTTTTTTTTTTTTCCCCCAGTAAAAAGAGAATTGTGCGTGATGGTTACTTAACTTTTTGGTGTTACCTTGCATCTTCTTATTTTTAAATAATAATCAACAAGCTTGAAACCAGAATGCTGTTTGTTGTTCATTCTCATTTCTGGGAGCAACTTGCCTTGACTGGAAAAGGGGCTGTCCAAAGTCTGTCGTTTTCCCCTGAAGTTGGAAGGAAAAGAGCAGAAAAGAATTAGAAGACAGAGGCATAAGGAGCAACTATGCAACCTGGGACTTTTGGGGAACATTTTTACTTTTCCTTCCTCTCCCTTCCCATTAAAGCATTTCAGTTCTTGCATTCTATTTTGTAATTAATTTAGAGTTGTTTTTTTTTTTTTTAAATTACACATCAGATTATTATTTAATTGTGGTTAAGGCAGTAAAAGTGCCTTTCCAGTATCTGTGAGAACAGAGCTATTCCAGTCAGTGCAACTTGCCTAGTGCATTAACAATATTTGGATGTAAAACATTTGCCACATTATCAATTATTTCTGTGCAAATCATTAGAATTTCTGGACTACCATGGGATGATAATTGCTAAGAAGTTTTGAAAAAAATGTTGATAGTTTCAAAAATGACTGGGAAATATGTTGGAGTAATCTTGAATCTGTAAACTTGTTTACTTATATTCAGCTAGGTAGTGTCCTAGAGGCCATCTGAAACAATTTGGCCTGTTATATATGCTAATCTGCAAATATTGATAGAGAAGTGTTCCAGTCTCATTTGATTGGGTGTCATCTTGAAGGGGGAACAAGACACAAGTAGAACATCCGCTATGAAAAATGAAATTCAAGACTTGGAGAGCAGCTGTAAAAATATCCCTAAGGAAACACATATTGGGGAGGAAATGGACTGTTCTAATATAACATTAACAAAAAAGGATATCTAGCACTACTGTTCAAACACGGAATTGCACAGAATTAGAAACTCAGTACAGTTGTGGAGAAGTGTAACACTGAAACAAGTTCTGGGGAATAAAAAGCATGCCAATAAATCACTTGCCATTGTAAATAACAGAATACTGCATCATTTTCTCTCAGCTGTAGCACAGGTTCCACAAAAACTGGTTTCTCAAACATCGTGATCTTATTGGAATAGTCAGCATTGACTTCCATGGGTGCTGAGGGCCAGAATTCCAGGGAGTAAGGGATCTTCAGGGCATTCTCCTGTGTGATTCTTTTTCTTCAGCTGCCTGTTCCTGCTGTCTCTTGTGTCTGTTGCTTTTGCTGGGTGAGGTGAGTTGGGAGAAATGGGAAATAACAGTTAAAATTTATCTTTTGTTGTACTGGCCTTTCTAACTCATACTTGGTAGGGTGGGCATCAGTAAGGGATGGCAAATGGGAAGAACATATCACTGATAAAGGTCCTGAGGCAAAAATATAGCAAGGAAATTCTTCCAGTTGTTTCAGGCACAGCAGCTCCGAATTGGATAATTTGTTGTTTACAATGTGCTTTTGATGTTGAAATATTTTCCCTTTTCCTGCAGTTGTTATAATTTCTGGAAAAGATGCCGTAGTATTTAGTAGCAATAATGATAAGAACATTTGAAAGACAATGAATTTGGAACTAATGGGAAAAAAATTACTTTCCTTGAAAAAAATAAAATGTTGACTGTAAATATTATTCGAAGAGTTCTACTGCAAATATTATTCAAAGCGTTCTGAATAAAGGAAGTGTGGTAAATGAGTAGCTTGTCTTGCTTTGAATAGTAAGCTGTTAAATTCACAAATATTTACATTTCAATAGAAGCACTAGGGTACCTCAATGTCTTCACAACTAATTGTCTGTAACTGGAAATGCTATTTTAAAGTAGCCTTTATAACTATTATTTTTTCTGCCATGAAATTGCACAGAAGGTGGGGAACATTACAAAAGTAAATTGCAGGAGACAGTTGAGACTAGATATTGCCACCATTGTATTGAGTGCTGTTTTATGCTAAATTAGTTTAAATAGGACTGTCTTGGGACTCTCATCTCAATGAGATTTAGCCTGAAATAGGAGTTGCACTATGCCCACAGTGGTCACTAATTTAATTTTTTCCTTTGTGGCTTATCTTGATGAGGATTTTTTCCCCATGTTCTTTGACATAATGTATTTTATGCCTGTGTTCAGAGAATTTAGAGACTCTGACCACCTTTTGCTGCAGTAGTGTGAAATTATAAATTCTACCTCCTTGGGCTTTTTGGAGTTGCTGTACTTCCATGAATATTATTTATAAAGCAAAGCAAAGGAAGGATTAACTTCTCCTTTTAGCACCAAGCAATACTGCTTCCACTCAACTTCATGTGATGAGGACAAAGTTTAAATGTGTCAGAAACTGGGATTAATTCTCCACACAGGAGACTGGAACTCTTATCTACATTAGCAGTGTAATTAGCAGTCCTGTCACAACAGCAGTGTAAACCATAAAATAATAAAAAAAAAAATTGCATTTTTGTATTTTGACAAATGAGACAAAGCTTACCTGAAAAAGATTAAATTGATGATACTACGTGGTAATGGAGTGTATAAATTCTGTTAGGGCTATATGTTGCAGAAAGCCTTTAGCCTTTAATCAGGTTGGCAAAAGCATCTTGATATCCTTATCTGTTCTATACAGGAAAAAGAAGCTGATGTCAATAACAAAAAATTGTCTTTTCTTGGGAAGTCTCAGTTTATTTACTATTTTCATTTTAATTGCTACCTTTTCTCGATTTACAGGGTTTTTTGGGGAGTAAATTCTAATATTTACAGAGCATGTAAAGGGCAAACAAAATTAAAAAAGCCAGCCAAAAGGAAAATGATCCCAAAAATCCTTGTTACTTCATGGTTTGAATTTATTTTAGCAGACACACCCTTTTCCCAATGTGCCATGTTGATGAGGTGTTGATATGCTGTGAATTAGCACAGGTTTTTTCTTTTGAGTAAAAGAAATAAATTTTAGTGTCTTCAAAGTGTTAAGTCTTTTTAAGGGGACTTTCAGGAAATGATCATGCTAGTCCAAGCTCCCAGAGGAGTATTTCCATATGGATTGATTTTGCAGTCCTTATTCTGAGTCCAGTTCTTTTATTTTGTTATAATTTCTGTAGTAGTTCTGAAATATTCTGAAATACTGACATATAATGGACTGTTTTCTGGATTGGAGATCAAATTTCATCAGGTTATATACATATATTCCCCTGAATTTTTAATCTTTTTTTTTCCTCTCATGCTGCTCTCCTCAGCTATAAAGGAATATTACATTTACTGTGTACAAATTAATAGCTACTTCAAATTCTGGTCACATTGGAAAGCAAGTGAATTCTATCTAAAATAGAGGAAAAGTAATTGAGCCTTTTGATTTCCAAAAGGTAAGTGTAGTTCAGCATTGCTGTGAAGTCAGTGAGAGCCTATTCTATGCATTTTTATGGCTCTGATAAATTTGTAATGATTGGTACAGGAAATCGATGGAAATCATATTAAATACTTTTTTTTTCTGGCAGGATTATTGCAATGCAATTTTAGAAGAACCCAGTGAACACACACCTCATTTTAAGCAACAGAAGTCTTTATTTAATAAGTGTAAGAATAAAGTAAAAATGGAGACAGCTTACCCTAAATACATAATTTTTAATGATGCTTGGCGAAGTGCTAGAGCTACACCATAGAAAGATGTTTGTGTTTGTTTTACAGCTTCCATCTCCACAGGTTTTGGCAAAAGTCAGGCAAAACATGGTTTGTGCTGGAAAGGTAAATTCTGCAGAAGTCTAATGAATTACGGACCCTGCTTAAATGTCACTAAATTTGTTTAATAACTTCTATGATGTGCAGTACCTGTGCTGATCTTCTCTGCAGAGAAAGAATCCAGTGAGTGGCACAGCCCTTTTCTGCCAAGGTGTGTGATATGTTCATTTCCCCCTTGTATCTTTAATCAGGCACAAAAAACCCTGGAATATAGGTGTTAGACAGTGGAATTCATCCTGTAGTTTTGAGATAGAAAAGGTCTTAATAACAATGAAAGCCCTAGTAGGGTATGACCTAGCTTTCACTGAATCTTATTTTTATATAGAAATTAATTAATCACTTTGAGCTTTTCTTCAGGATTGTAAATGATTACTTCAAAATATTATGCTTTTGAAGAGACCAAAAGATAAAGTAATAAAATAATAACGATACTGTTTCTGGAACCAGTCCATACCATTGGCCTTAGCAACTTCTGAATACTTTTTTATTGTTTATATTAAGCAGATATTACTAATTGTATGGCATCTTACAAGGATTTCCTCTAGTCTAACATTAGTCTTAATTTTAGGACAAATTTTCCATAGTCCATATTGTACAGCCCTGCTCTGTGACACCTCATTATGGCTTTTGGAAGAATGAATTTCGTAATGATGCCTGATACTCCATCCACTTGAACCTGATCCTCTCATTAATAAAGGAGGAGAAAGATATAGCTACTTCCTTCTCATTGTAGAGAATTTGGAACTTTTAAAAATTGCAATTATTGCCTACTTCTGAGGGTGTAGAAATGTGTCTTGAATGAACTAACACAGCTTCAAAAAAGAAAAAAAATCCTAACTTTATAAAATACTTCCAGCTAAGAACTGTCTGTTTACTTTTTCTTCTCCTGGAACTGGGGGCAATAATAATGACAAAAGACTCTGCAATGATTGTATGCCATAAATTTCTTTCTTATAGGGTTTGCTCTGTAATTTAGCATGATGCTCAACAGGCTATTATTTTAAAGCACCATCTTACTTTTCTAAGGAAGAAGCATCTGTAAGCTCTCCTGATCACCCGTGCTTGTGAATGGTGTCTGCAAACAGAGTTTTGGGGGTTTCCATTTTAAATGAAACCAAAACCATGCTTACAATTTGAAATACTGCACCGCAGAGCAAAATAACTTTTGGTTGGTGAGGTTTTTTAAACTTCGAGGCTAAAATCCGGTATATCCTGGAGGTGGCAGCAAAGTACACACAAGGGGAGGAAGGAGGCCACTAATGCAGAAACAAGTGCGAGATTAATGCTGCTCTGCAGTGCTGCTGATGCCTTTGACTGACTGCAGCAGCCTCTGCTAGCTCCAGTGACAGTGCAGGTAAATAGGGGGTTGATGTATTTATCTATTATTGTCTGAAATTATCTTGGGTTTACTCCAAGTGCACTGAATTCCCACTTCAGCACATCCATTTTTAGCAGAAGATGGAAGTTTGCATATTTTCCCCCTTTCTTTTCCAGTATAATTTCAAGCAACTAAGACAAAAAGCCTTTTTGATTAAAATTTTTCACTTTTGTGTGCCAATCTGGCACCGTTCAAAAACCGATATTCACTAGTCTGCCTGCATATTTTTTTAAAGAGCTTTCCTTAATCTGGAAATATAGGTATTTCAATCCCTCTTGTTTTTTTTATGCCTTCAGCATTCATAAAGGTGTGATTAACTGGCAAGGTGATTCATACTCTAATAATGGATTGCAAAGGACATCATATTAGACGTCCTGAGAGGCCTCTTTACTCCGAAGCATACACACAAAAACGCCCCAGAGACATGAGTTATGGCTGCTGCAGCTGGAATAACAAGAGCTGGGAGTGCTGGGCAGAAACATTATTAAAATGAAAGGCAGAAAACCCGTGGCTGCAAAATTGCAGCTGTTGGTTTCAATGTCCAGCTTGTTTGTCAAAATACTGGTTTCTGGAATTGATAAAAGCCGTGGACAGAATGTTCTACAGGGTAGCAGCCCAAAGCAGGAAAGTTCATTTTAGATCTGTCTAAATGTTTAGGGGTTTTTTAATGAAAGAAAATAGTGTAACTTTTTGCAAATGCACAGCTGGCTATTTTTTTTTTTGTTCTTTTTTTTTTTTTTTTTTTTTTTTTTTTTTTTTTTTTTTTTTTTTTTTTTTTTTTTTTTTTTTTGGGGGGGTGGGGGGCGTTTAAGAAAAGGTCTGGCAGTATGGAGCCATTTATTAATTTTATTCATAGACACAATATAGGCAGAGGTGGAGCAATATCTCAGTTCCCACTTGGCCTGTGTGTCTAAATTCCAGCTTGTGTGAAAGGCGTCAGGGGATCAGAAGATGTCATGTTGTCACGTTCAGGAGAAATTTGATGTTTCATCTCTGTGAAACAGTAAGCATACTAAAATTTCATATAAAGTGCTTGCTGGGAGAGGGAAAGAGGGATCTGCCTAACAAGAAAAAAAAAAGGCTTTGAGGTCTTGCTTCCCTCCTTTCATTTCAGTGATGGGAATGCTGGAATAACAACTTCACGGGAGCAGAGCCAGCACAGGTGTATGTGGCATGGAAAGGGAGTGTGCCCTACTGTGACCTCTGTGCTGGAGCTTCCATGAAAATCAGTAAGCAGAGTCTATTCCCTGCAATATAGGTGTTCGGTGGCCTTTCCCAATGTCCATTTTAGGACATTGAAAAATGTCCTAAAGGAATACCTTTAGATATTCCTGGGTATTCAAAGGTATTCCTGACACTTGTTTGAAGAGTAAGGAAGCAGGAAGCCTGGCAGCTTTTTTTTTTTTTTTGGTTAGTAGGAATGTGTAATGGAAAAGCTGAACAGTTCTGGAGGTTTTTGCCAGGCAGTGTTTCTTTCCTGCTGAGTCAAAGATAAAGTTCAACTGTGCTGCACTGTCTCTACTCTGTCTTCTTGCCCAGCGTGTGTGGCAGCTGCAGTGACAGTGGGATTCTAAACTGTCCCTTTTGTGGCAGGTGTGACTGAAGTGGCATCTCTCTGCTACTCTTTCCCCATAAACAGCTTCTTGCACTACTTCCTATTTTATCCACCCACTGTTTCATGTAAAAAAGGCTTTTTGTGAAATAGAGGAATCACAAACGTTATTAATACTGTTTTTACATAGAATGGAATAATAATAATAATAATAGAATAACTACCATAATGTAACAGGTAAAAACATTGTAGCTAGTGTGCATGAGCAGAAAGAAATGCCTGTATTTTAAAATAACAAAGGAAAGCCATTAGAAAAGTATTCTAGACTCTTTTGAAGATTCTAATTTTTATTGTTTAGGTGATGCCATGTGTGGAGTGGTAGGTTCAGACAAGGTTTATTAAAGAAGCCTTCCTGCTGCTGAGTCATGAGGTGCTGAGAAGTCCCCCTTGCTTAAGGGGTTTAAGGTTGCCTAAGGTTTAAGTTTTCAGCTTTATCCCTCAAGTTTTAGTGGTGGCAAGTCAGATGTATTTATAAAAGATGAATTACTTCTCATGATAAGTGAGCAGACAGAAGATCTTAGTCAGACTTACTGCACAGCATAAAAGCTAAAGCCACTATAACATAAAATGGCAGAGGGCACTTTATTAAAGCAATAACCTTAAAGCAAGAACATATTAAAGTTAGCAAAAGAAACACTGAGTAGAGGTTTTGATGTATCTCACCACACTCTCTTTCATGGAATACATCTTGATTATGCTATTTTCTTCATAATAAACTGTTAATCTGTGTTTTAAAAAACCAAACCAACACTACAGTTTTCCCTGAAATACGTACTTCAACTAAATTGTTGATCTCAGGGAGATCTGTCCTGAAGTCCTTAAAAATGTTACTTATAATTACCATTTAGTTTAGCTTATGTGATGTTTAAGGTCACCTAGAGCTTTTCTATTAAGTGGTTCACATCACTTTTGCACTTCCCACTTGGAAGTTAGATTTAAATTAATGCCAAGCAATATTTTACTGAAGATGAAGAGGTATTTCCTGTCCAGCCTTGAAAAGAGGGAAGGACAAAATTACCAAATTTTTCTCAGATGGAAAGTCGTGCTGTTTAAAATTATTAATAAACAGATCTGAGAAATATGTTCAACAAAGTAGACATTTTTTGTGCAGGACTTCTCTTTTTTACTAGAGACTAATCTTGTATTCAGGATTTTTTTTTTTTTTTCCCATTTGTTTAAAAAGGTGGACTCAACGGTAGATTTAAACTTCAAATGCTTTCAAATCCACTGAGTTAACTCACACCTCTTAATATTTGAGGAAGACAGCTTTCATGTTTTCTCCCTTTTGAAACTTTTGCTGGCACCAGTTGTGTCAGAATTATCTTAACAATTTCCATGCTGGGATTTGAGATGCAGTCCATGATTTTTTTCTGTTTCACATACATCTGCATCCTGTGAAGATCCTGTGACACTGTTCCTTGCTGACACATTTCATCATTATCTTGAATTCCATCAGATTCAGTTCCTCTCTTAATTTCTCACAATGCAAGTTGCTTCACTGTAGTTTTATTGCTCATTCTGTTGATATGTCATGCCACTAACGAGGGTCAAGGAATATTGAGGAGATTATATATTCCAGAGTAAATGAGATGCATAAGGAATTCAGATGGCTGCAGCAAACATCTTTCATTGTGCCAATCACTGGTGTTTGTACCATCTTTCTAAGCAACGTGGCATGTGGCAAAAATATGTCTCAGTGATAGTTTGGAACATATTATCTACCCAGCTTTCCTTCAAGGAAACTCAGAAAATTTCATCCTCCAGTTTCCATGACAGTGACTATCAATCAAAGTCACTGCCTCTTGATTATCTGTGTAGAGGAATATCTGAACAGAGGAATTTTTAATTACTGTTAAATGCTTACTAAGCGTGGACAGAGGGGGAAAAGTCAGTCGAGTTCTGGTGTCGACACTGAACTGTAATAAAAGGACATTTGAGAAAAGTAAATGAAATAAAATAAAATAAAATGATTTAGTTAGAAAAGCAGAGGTGGGAAAGAGGATTTGAGAGGAGAGCAGAGACTACGTTTTGGTCCTGTGTGCAAGCAAGCTCCTTTCCACCTTCTGGTCTAATATCCATGCCTGTAATTAAAGTGTTGGTGTGTCAGGAAGGAGACCTACTAGAAAAAAAAGTATTTTAGGTTACTTTTTTTTGGATCCTTATGGTTACAAATGAACACAGTTCTCAGACTCTGCTTTTCATTGGTGTTCTTTGCCCTCTTGTCTTTTCAGGTTGGAGTACCTTGGGTTGCCTAAGTAGGACCACACTGAGGCAAAAGCTGGGTTTCAACCAAAATATATATTTTTTTGTGTTGCAGTTTTGTTTTGCTTTGTGTTGTTTTTATTTTTCAGCCCCTTTATTTATTTAATAAGAAATTACAGAAGTAGTTGGAAATGAGGACAACAGGTCAAGTTTTTAAGTTTCTTACATCTAAAATACCTTTGCTACAGCTTTTACCCCTTCAATTGGGTCCTGCAAGACATCCCTACTCTGTAACAGAGTTGGATTTTAATCTCCTGTTTGGGAGAAGTTGATTTCCATCATCTACCTCCTTTGCTGCCTTGAGGAAAACCTATGGGAATACATAGATATGGATTCTGGGGATGTGTGGCATTTCAGCCACAGTTGTGTTTCACATGCAGGATTTTTTAGGATTTTTGTTTTCTGTGTAACTTTTGGGTGTCTAAACATTTAACTTAAATGGGATGGTTAGATGCTCAACTGAATTGGAAAAACAAATACTAAATGAAATTATAGGAAAGCAGCAAATATGGACAACAAGGTGTTTACTGAAAGCAAAAATATATTATTTCCCCATTCAGGGAGTGCTGCTGAGGTAGCTGTGGACTGCTGCAATTCACTAAGTTATACTTCTTGTTGAGAAAGAGATATTAAATATAATTGAAAAATAACTGAGAGGCATTTGAGACTTTGCTCTTTTGCAGTTTGAAGTGAAATCAGGTTTTGAGTTGTAAAAGAAGTCCATAAGCATAATTCACTGATCTGAGAGAGTGATAAAAGATCTTCTGCTTTCTTTTTACTAGGATAAATTGCACTCAAATATACAGGAATGTCCTTTTCTAGTTTGAGAGTAAATGGATTTGTATAATAAACATTTCTGTAACATTCAGCTACTTTAGCCCAGACAGCTCAATTAGGGCTGTGCAGTAAAATACAGCTTCTGTGCACTTGGTGAGCACTTAATGTGACTGAAAGCCTGTTAGCAAATAAATCTCTTACAAAATAGGTCCTGTCAAGTGTTTAAGGAAATTGAATTGCCATATATTTAACTCATAGATCTGGAAAGAAAGAGATTTCTGGATGTCTAGTAATTTAATTATTTTGTCATATTTGACTTCTCCCATTAGAGCCTCCTTTATTCATTATTTTTAATATATTGAAAGCTGTGCAAAAGGGGATGGGAGGTACTCACACAAGCTGACAAAGGTAGAAAATATAAAATTAATCTTGACAAAATTTTTTTCCTTTATAGTCATCCATAAAACTCAGTCTCTCAGGTAAATGATGGGCTAATGCTTTTCAGCCAAGCTTTTGAAAAAGAACACATTTTCCTTCATAAAGCTTTTGAAAGAGTATTCTGATCATAGAGAAAAAAATATTGTTACATTTGTATAGCATTTTGTCTTTAGCAGGAGGTAAATATCTCTAGCATACTTATGCTTAATCATAATATATTCTTTTTCTCTAAAGCACTCTAACTGTTGATATACAATTAGGCCTGGAATTACTGTTTTGCTGTAGCCACCATTCCACAAATGCAGGTTGAGGTTTGCTTTTATTGATGTATTGCATGGTTTGCTTTGGTCAGAGGCACTCTCTGAGATGATTTCCTCATCTTTAGTGATCTAACAAAAAGCATCTGTTTCATTTATTCAGTGGTGCGCAGACAGGTGACTGCAATTCTGTATCATGACATTTGTTGTGGAATGGGACGGAGTGCTCTCTGGAGATGGATGTTTTTCTCAATACTGGCTCCAAGGACACCCTAGAAGTCTTGTTTAGCCACTTGGTCTGACTTCTGGCACTCAAAGTGAGAAAAAATCAGCCCTCTCTTTTCACTTTTCACCATGAAAAACTCAAGGTTTGATCTGGGAAAATACAGATAATGCAGAATAGATCCTTTCAGGCAATACCAAGGATTTGCCCCCTTGTTTATAGAGTAAGTATTTCAAAATAAGAGTCAGATTGAACCTTTAAAAGAAAATAAAATATAACATACTACCAATCATAGTGCATTGCCTAGTTCAGTTATTTCCCTGGTTGAGATGAAGATGAGATTCATGATTTGGTCCCAGCTGCATGCCTGACAGGTGGGGGGCAGGAAATGAGGTGAATTTTTGTGTCACCTGGTTGAACTAAATAGATATTTAATTCTGAAGAAAGGTTTGGGTAGGTGGGCTATCATTACTATTTTAGATGAGATGTCTTCCAGATATTTTGAATGATAAAAATGGAGTGATATTTTACAGTATCCTTATCACTGTGTATGGTGATGGGTTGCTATCAAGATGATGCCTCAGGTTTTAGCTTTTATATTTTTCAGATTCTGTGCTGCTTTAGTGTGCACTTCTGAGCTTCATATGAATGCTGACCTAGCACAGAGACTAGACAGAGCTAATTTATTAGAAATAAATACCTACTTTATTCTTTATTTCTAATAAATTAGCTCTGTCTAGTCTCTGTGCTAGGTCAGCCTTCACAAGGCACCAAAGAGACCACATAGTAAAAGAGATAAGATACCTATTGTCTGTCTTCCATGGATTTTACCCCAGTAAAAGTAAGAAATAAGAGGACTCATTTTTGTTACAAATCCAAGAGCCATCTGCAGGCAGCCCCTGTTACTCTTACGATTCCACTGCAGCATAAACGTGCTAGGAACTGTGTCTAACATGAGATGGATGCTCAGCAAGTGCTGATGATAGTTCATGCTGCTACAGTTTGAGTACTCCAGATCTGTCTTGTCACAGTGAGAAATTGCTGTTGGCTCTAGGGCAGAAGGCAGATAGCAAAATCAAAGTTTGAGACGCTGTTTCAAACCAGTAGCTCTTCCAAATGTGTTTGCAATTTACATTTTCTATTTCCCAAACAATTGGAATACAGAGAATATTTTGGCAAATATAATGTTTTAGAAGGAAGGTCAAGTGATTATGAATGCACTTATAATTTTTCTCTTTTACTGCACAGCAGGGAAACCATCAGCAGTTCTGAGTGCAAGTAAATATTGAAATGCTGCAATTTGCTTTTGAAGAACCAGTCAAATATTTACTGTTGTATATAGTGCCCGGTTTTCCATTACTTGCCTCATTTATTGAATGCTTCAATTATACATTGAGGAAGGTGATTTTGTGTTACAGTAAGCAGTTTAAATAGTTGGAAATAGTAGTTGAAGTTTTAAAGGAAGGGAATTTAAAACAGGATCAAATAAGCTAGTGTGCTGCTCTGAGCCACTAATGCTGCTGTTTTGCTAACGAAGCTAGGTGGGTTTACAATAATCACTCTGTTTCCTTACAAGGGTGTGGACACACCACCAATTTTTCTTCTTGATGAGTCCACTTCACTATGAACACCAAGTGGCATTAATGATTGTAATGGTATAATTACAATTAACTGCATTTCATCTTTTTCAGCATGTTCCTGAATAAACACCTGGGCAAAGTCATTCCTCCTTTTACATGCAAGTGCCATGGGCAAAGGTTTTAAGGGAAACCTATAGGGCCTTTTTACTGCTGGGCCTTTATATCCAGATGCAGGTATTTAAATGAAGTTAGGAACAATTGCATAATATAACAATTTTATAACTGTTATGATCAGGTGTGCAAAGGGAATGGGAGCTCAAAATGTGGTTAAACAGTACAGTTGTTGGCTGTTGTACAGGTCATAGCTCTTTTACATGCAAATGGTGTCAATTAGCTGGGTAAGGTTCTTATATTTGATCCCCTGATATGTTTGATGCTGAGAGAGGAATGTTGTTTTTATCTAGTGGAGCAGTATTTGGTAGCTAGGAAGAGCTTGGACCTTCCCGCTACTGAAGTTTCAGCGCTATGCTGATATGCCCAACAGGAGAAGGTTGTTTTATCAGCATCTCTCTGTAGTCACTCAGAGGAAGTGAGCACAGTCCAAATTCATTCCTTCCTTTGAAAGCGTGAATTGCCTTCTGACAGTGATCTCTAAGGATTAGGGAGGGAGCTTATGGTTACTGCACAACTGCCTTTGCTACCTTGGTTGAGTGTGATCAATCTCAACCTCAACACTGTAGGATTTGCACAGAATGATAGTCTTCTCCCTAAATGTAACATGAGAATCCCTGGAAATGCATAGTATTTCCCAGAGCTTGATGAAGATGCTAGCAGAATTTTCAAGGTAGCTTAAATTTGAGACTTAATTTTGCAGTTAATCTAGTAAAGACTCTCTACCCTGAAGCATTTCCAGGAAGCCATTATGGATCTTGCAGTTGAGACAGTTACATTCCTTGAAGATGCTGTTGAAGGAATTGGCTTCTTCCTTCAGTCAGAATGTAATAGAGGCATTGCTTCTTTTATTTAGACATTTATGAATGTAAACTGCTGTACAGGTCACTGAAAAGGAAAGAATCCCTAATTTCTCTAGCTGGACTCAGCTTGTGGAGAGCTGGTACCAGAATGAGAGCAATGAAGAAATAAAATTTCACAATTGAAGCAGATGGTAATGTGGAAATAGAAAGATAGGGAATTTCTCAACGAGGAAAGTCAAGTTACACAGACACAGATTTGGTCCATTATTAAAGGAGTGAGAGGAATATTCAGTGCAGATATCCCTTTTCTGTGCTTACATGGTATTTCTTAAGGTATTCTACATGTTTAACAAAGTTCACACTGCAATAAAGCTTAAACACCAAGCACCAAGCATTGTGCCTTCCTAACAACATTCCCTGTTGACCCTGCAGATTTCTTGGCAGGAAGCTAGTGGAGAACTAAAGCTGCTTTTGGAAGAACACTGACTGCCCTCACTTGCCCTCCTTTCCTGGAAAACCATGCCAGTAGGGGCTGAGGGGTGAGGGAGAGCATTGGGAGAGTGACATGCTTCTGTGCCAACTCCTTTGTGCCACTAGGGCAGAGTTCCTGTTCATAATTCAAGCCCTGCTAAGGTGGCTGCTGGAGCATAAACCCCTCTGTAGCTTTCACAGAGCCTAGTCACAGTGATTTTGCATAGAACTGATTTCTCTGATGTTTTTCAAAAGGCAGTGTTCAAGTAAACATACTCATTCCCTGGAAACAAGGAGAACATCCAAGGAGTGAGAGTTTTCTGTAAATATGTATGAAGATGGTGCTGCCTGATAATAATACCAGATAACTGATAATTTTGTACATAATCAGTGCTGGCACTGAGCTAAACAAAGCCCTTCAGAAATTAGATAAGCAACTGCTTCATCATATCAGGAAATATGGCTGAAATATGAGTGGCAAAGGAGGCTGTGATTTGAAAGAGAATGTTCTATTAGGCCACGTTTGTAGATGCATTCAAAACTGAACCATCTGAATTTAGCTGTGTCACTCACAATTGTGAGTGTGTTAAAAACCTTGATTTTGAAAGCAAACTGCTCTGTTTAAATTAACAATCTTTCCTTAAATATAATTGTTGGCAAGGAGTGCTTGAGATTGCTTAAAGAATGACTGGCAAGGGTCTCAGTAAAAGAAGGGATTTAATATTAAGCGACAGCACAAAAAGGCTCGTTGGAAATGTTCTCTCTGCTACTTACTAGAGGGTTAAGGCACACAGAGGGGAAAAAGCAAGAAATAAAGTCCAGTCAGTCAATCCAAGCAGCAATAAACAGAAAACTATCTGTGTGTGTGTGTTTAGGTGCATGTGACAAAGGGAGAGAAAGGCAAGGATAAAAAGGAATATGGCCTGACAGCAGGCTTAACAGCACTCAACAGAACTTCAGTTGTAACTTAACAATTGAATAAAGGAACAACACTTAACAGCACTTAACTCAGTTTATGACTTAAATTAAACTTACTTACAGGCCTAACTTCCTCAGATATCTAAAGAACTTAAACATTTGAGAGAGCAGCACTTCTCCCTTGTATGCCACAGCAAATGCACACGTGTGTGCACACAAAGAGTCACTGCATGGTACCTGGGATGCACCCCCACAATTATAGACATATGTAAAACAATATATTTAAAAATAGATATGTTTTACAAACCTTTGGAATTCATAGTGTTTTAAAGTGCTTTAAGTGTGTTTGTGAAATTATATTAAGGAAAATAAATCTCTTTAGATTTCAGGCATAAAAATATCTCCTGTGGCAGTCACCTCCAGGATTTTTTTGCATTTTTCTTTAGGAGGGCTACTGGCATAGTGTAAGTGTATGTGTTTCCAAGGCTTTAGCACCTCAGATGGGATTGGAAAGGACCTCAAAGCAGATCTGTCTCAAGCATGTTCCTCCCTTCCTAAGTGAGAGCTGGATTCAAGGTAATGTTTTTCTGCCTTATATAATTATGCAGATTATTTATGGCAATATGTAAATTATAGTTCTTATGTTATATGAAATGTGAATTTAATTTTTTTTTAGTTACTGAGGAACACTTAAATTCATATAGAAGCAAAGGATTTTTTTTTCCAAAAGCATTTATTTCTTTTCTGAACTGGATGAGCCAGTTCTCTTGACATCACTCAAGTTGACTTGAAATAGAATACTGAAAACAAAACCTCCAGGATTCCATGTGCCAGGATTAAAGGCAAAGCAAATAATGCATAGTGCAATCAATATTAGAAAGAACTGTTTCTCTTGAGACTAGACCAACAGCAGACAGATAGAGTTCAATGCACAGAAATGTAAGCTTATTAAAAGGAGAAGAAACTAAATAATCTGGGGAATACCTGCTAAGTGAAACAATCATCCAGTACACTGATCAAGAAAAAGGCTTAGGGATTATTCTGGAAAAAAAAAAGTTGAAAACATGATCTTATTGAACTCACTTCACTAAAACAGGCAAATTGTATATTAGGTTGTATTAGAAAAATGAGAAGGCAGAAGATCAAGGAAGGTTGCTGTGACCACTTAATATAAGCTACCAATCTTGCTGCACACTTTTATTATAAAACTTCCTTGTGATAGTGAAATATATTCAAGAAGTGGCCGAGCAGGTTGCTGAAATCTCCTTTGGTTAGTCTGTCAGTTTAATTTGTTTTCTCATCCAAGCTGGGGATTTGTGCTTCCAGTGATTTGTGCTGCAGGGAAGTACATTAGGCTTGTTGCTTTTTTCCACCCATAGCTGTATGAATAAGGATTTCAATGATGTTGTTGATTTTTATTTTTCATTATTAAATTATTCTGCATTTTAATCTGGATGCCAAATTAGGTGTACCCTGAAAGTGTAATTTCAGTGTTTTATCATGAATGGGTCTGATTAATTGGTCCTACCTGGTCACTTGTGCTTAGTTTCCCTTCTGGAAAATCTCTGCAGGATAATAGCTGCAGAGGAGATGAATGTTCCAAACTGCATTCCTCCTCTATAACTGTACAGTAGATAAGAGACACAGAAAAACACCTAATTCTAATTCTCTCTTATGCAGTTACATTAGATATTTGAAAAATACATGCATGGTACATTTCTTCACTTCTTTCAGGCTGGTAGCGCTTACTGTATTAGATGTCAAGCACCCCTGTTTTGTCCTTGTCTCTATTACAACATTATTTGAAATTCTGGGATATGGCTCTAGAAGCATTCAGAAATGAATAAATGAATATAGTATTATTACTATTTTGATACTGATAGCGTCAGTCCTAAAGAAACGGGAAGCAAGTCAACAGAACGATTTACAAATTGGCAAGGAAAAGAAGAAGAAAAAAACCAATACAAAAGCTCCATGAAGTTCCCAAATACACTGGCTGGGCTGCCCCCCAGCAGAGGATGCTCAGCAAGACCTTGCATTCCATCTTCATTTAATTGCTGTTGCCAGTGTCATTCTGCAGAGCAAAACTGGCTTTTGAACCAATTGCAAAACATCACAAATGGTTCTCTGACTCAGGGAGGTTTGTGCAGGTGTCGCCAGAGGATGTTCTGTGAAGGAAATTAATTACAGGTGTTTAATTTCCCATCTTCCCCTCTTATGAACAGCTTTGCATTATGGCCTTTGCATTACTGTCATATGGCACACTCAGTGCTTTCCTGTGGCTTTGGAACAGCACCTGCTTCTGTATCAGTCATTAGCAAATGGGAAACTCAGCAGACAGGAGAGGTGAGGTATTTTAGCTCTGTAGCATGTTATTGCATCTTTGATAGAGATGACAATAATCTCTCTCTTTCTTTCACCTATCCAGGCAAGATATGGTCTTAGTGAGGGAAAAAAAGCAAATTGGAAAAATAGATGTTGAGGGAGCAGTGATTGCTGTAGTATTTATGCAGGGAAGAAACTTTTTATCTGTAAATCTTATACCCAGGAAATTCTGAATTATGCAAGAGAAACTTCAACTGTGGGAGCATTGCCTTAGCCCAGATTGAATCCAGAGCTTTCTGAAATGATGTTATGTGCAATGCAGGCCAATATCAAATATGCTTAAAACTCACTCTGTTCCTTCCATCCTCAAAAGATAACATTTTTTCAAGGGGCTGATTCTATTCTAGGCAAATAGTGGCAAAATAATGCAGTCAGGACATTACTGTTGTTTTTGTAACACCAGGAATTGTATTGTCCCTTATCGACAAAGGAGGAAAAATGGTATTATTCTTTCCTTGAGGGTTTGATTATTGATAAATATGAAGTAGAATACAAGTTACTGAAGGAAGCTAAAATGTTGAGGATTTATGTGCAGAGGCCAGTGGGCAGCCTGGGATGAAGAGATGGAAAGAAAGATGTTTTCCCTAAGGGCTCAGAGGGATGACTGGAATCAGAGTCATCCAGAGATTTCTTGCTTTTTTTGGCCTGACCTTGGGGCTGAGGGCAGAGCTAAGGATGGGAAAGGATTTGCCAGCCCACCCTGTGTCTGTCCATCCTAATACAGGGGTAGCCTTCTGCTACTTTGAAAGCCTTGTGTAATTTTTTTTTTTTTTAATAAAATCTGCGCTCCTTTTTCAGAGCTCCTGGCACTTCTATTCTCAGGAAGAGTAACCCACACCTGCCCCAGCTCCCTGACCCTGACCACATCTGCCTCTTGCCGCTGTGCAGGGCATCCTGCTGCCTCCTTTCCATGGCACAGTCCTCAATTCCTCAATATTGCGTTCTGCAGAACTTGGAGCCCTGCAAGGACAGTGCCACAAGCAGCAGCAGGGAACAGCAGGCATGCTAAGAAATAATGTTTAAATTCCAAACAACAAGGCGGGGAATTCCTAAGTAGGAATAGGGAATGGAAATGTAAGGAATAGGGAATGCAAAAGGGATGGTGCAGAGAAATGTTTTATCCTGGGGTGGAGATTAAGTATATACTTTTAATAGACACAGCCTCTGACTGCACCCTTATTTACTTGTGATGTTTTATTCAAAGCCATGTTTTCAGGACTTGTCCTGTTGAATCACATTGACCATGCTTGTGGTGAATAAAAAGCTTCTGTGTTTTCCATATTTCACAAGGGAAATTTCACTGTCTTTTTAGATGTTGCTTGTAAGACTTGAAAAACTGAAGAGGCTAGGGAAGCATGGAAATAAAGAAGATGGGCTTGCACTTTCAAAGTGTATCCAATGCCATTTTCTTATATTGAATCTCACAGAAAAAATGGAAATCTCATACTCCATATACCTCCCACTGCTACTAGAATCTGTTTTTTACTGGGCTACATGAGAATGGGGTCATGCCATACTGTGTTTAACAAACTAGGATGCTATTTTGAGAAAATTCTTCCTGACTCCCTCCTAGGATTTGTTTTACGTGGTGATAGATTGAATTGACACATTCCTATAAATACTATCTCTAACTGAGACACAAAAAAAGCTGGTCATACTCAAAATTTATTTTCCTTTAGCTCTGAGTTCCACTGGTTATTCCTGAAACTTCACCGTTTTACTTCCAATGTCCAGTGTGGATTCACTTAAGTTTATGATTTTTTTCCCCTGGATGGTTTCCATTCATACATCTTAACCAACACTCCTAATGTCTGCAGTGAATGGCAAGTATGTGCTTCTTGCAGCAGAATTAGAAGTTATACTTTAGCATAAAATATCCATTAATCCAAAGAAATTATATATAATGCTCTTTTGGTACCAAGTTATAGCAGGCCTTTTGACACTTATTAGTTGTTAATGTGATTTAGAAGAGTAGTACCATAGACTTTCAAAATAATTCCATATTTTTTTATGTTTTACTATGGTAATTCAGTTTTTGAAAAAAATCATTGAGTGCCTGATTGCATATGTTTTGAGCTCCTTTTGCTCGTGGAAAAAGTTTTAGTTTCTATGGCAGAGCATGGAATGAATAAAAAAGGCAGTGACTTGTTATGTATGATGATATGATATTATATTATATATACAGAGGCTTAGAAACTATCCTCAACATTTTTTAAAACCTTATAATAATGTCATTGTAATGTTTGGTGCTATCAAAAGAACTTAGTGCAGGAGCAGATTTCCCCTGGGTTTTGTTGGCAGAGGAAAATGGAGAAAGAGAAACTTCAGTAAGATTTGGGTCTTAAAATTCTGATTCTCCTCTAGGCCAACCTGAAAATGATGAGGTGATGAACTTTTCATTGAATTATAAGGTGCCATTTGCTGTTGGCATGTTTGTGTGATTTTTTGCTGGAGATAACCCACAAGCTATTTACAACTCATTGACAGAAGCCAAGGTATGTGCCCTTGTTTAGTTGAAAAAAAATTGCGAGTAGAGCCTGGGACTGAATTAAATATAAATTATTACTTTTACTGCTTCTGATTGTATGTTCACATATTGTGTTTCTTCTAGCATGTATTTTTTTGTCCCTTGTAGGCTCAGCTTGTAGTGGAAATGATGTCCCTTCCTATAGGTGCTTGGTTCTAGGTTTGATTTTCTGTAGGATTTCTGCAAGATGTGATATGTTGGTATTGCAGCCAATAACACGTGAGCACTGCATGTTATAATAATCACATTCTTGTACTGTATTTGTGGGGTGCCCCAACAAAGGAAGGAATGATGCATCTGACTCCATGTTCTCAGAAGGCTAATTTAATATTTTATGATACTATATTATATTAAAGAATACTACACTATACTATACTAAAGAATACAGAAAGGATACTTACAGAAGGCTAAAAAGCTAATAATGAAACTCATGACTCTCTCCAGAGCCCTGACACATTTTGACCCTGATTGCCAATGAGTCAAAAAAATTCACATGAAACCAGTGAAACAATCACATGTTGGATAAACAATCTCCAACCACATTCCAAAGCAGCAAAACACAAGAGAAGCAAAAGAGATAATATTGTTTTCCTTTTTCTCTGAGGCTTCTCAGCTTCCCAGGAGAGAAATCCTGGGCAAAGGGATTTTTCAGAAAATGTGAATGCCACATTCTTGTCCGTGAACTTTCTATTTTTCAGGAAACTGGAGCTTCTGCTATTAATTTGTAATCACCTTTGTGAACAGTTGTAATTAGACTTTTGGAAAATGCAGCATTTTGCTTTTCCTCGAAAGAACAGGTGACTGTAGAAACAAACTTGTAACAGCTCTGAATTACATTTAAGGGTTATTTCCTGTTTAATTCTTCTTTATCTGGTCTTACTACTTTTATTATATTTTAAGCATTTTTATGTGCTTATTTGGGTTCAGCTGAATGGATTGTATTGTGTTGGTGTGTCTGATTCTTCTGGCTTCAAGTCACAGTTAGTTTACAAACCCCTACATTTTCAGTGCTGTCATGTAAACATAGATGCCATGTAAGCCCATATCTGTTTCCATTCCATGCATGTGGAGCTGAAATGGATTTGGAATCTTTATCTTGTGCCCCTGACTGCTTCACTTGCCTTTTAATCTCTCTCTCCAGCATTTACAGTGGCTTTTCAGTTTCATGAAGCATTGTGAATAACTGCCATTAAAAAAAAAAAAAAAAAAAAGAGCTCAAAAGAAACTGTCTTTTATGGTCCTTGTTTTCTCCATGTGGAGCTCCACTTCAGCCCTTACGGAGAGCTTCTTATTTTGCCAGACATAATCCATGGCTGGAGGAGTCTGTGCTGCAGTCACTGAATACCTACATTAGGTTAGGGAATGTGTAATGGCTGAGTTTCAGCAGTGCCCAATGGAGAACTTCAGTTCTGTAGTACAAAAGTATAGAATCCAGGATACCAGCCATAATATCTGGCATTAAGACATGCTTTTCTGAAGTTTACAAAAGTTATCTGTTCCTTTTTATAAAGCTTTCTCCATAAATCCAGCCTTTGTAGTGCAAAAGTAGTGCACATTTATTGTGTGTAGTGCACTTTTATTGTGTGTAGTGCACATTTAGTACATGACAATAAATCTCTTCTCTCAAAAGAAATGATTTACAGGAAGAGCTGAGAAAATGAAGGTATTCACATACTGATGGTATGATAATTTCAGCCCACATCACTGCAGTAGTCTGGGAGACTTTATTTAGAAAATCCACATTTTTAGATTTTTTGAGCAAACTCTTAATATTTAAAAGGCATAGGTTAAAGTCCAGAATATGAAGACCACTTCAGCTGCAGAGTAGATGTGACTAAGATTAAAATAATAGCATTTCTGTTTGGATGCAGCAGCACAAGACCTTAACACTATGCTGCCTGCTTCCAGTAACATAACTGGACCATGAGAATTTTGGTGGGAAGAAATTTTTGTTAGAAAATCTAAGATAAATCCGTGTGTTTAAAATACTGAAAGTATTTTACCCTTTTCTTCTCTAAAACTTTCACTTAAGGACTTCAGTTGTGGTTCTGGACTTAACTTTCCTCCATGCACTAGAAGAAATTTGGGGTTATTTAATCCCAAGTCATTTTGGCATTTGTTGCAAAGGTAAATGATGAGTTTGCATTGTAGCATGCTCTCTGCATAGTGTGCAACTGGAAAATGATAGTGCCTATTAAAGATAAGTTAAAAATGTCAAAACTAAACAAATTAATGTTGTCTCTTACATTTTAAAAGTGGATTTGCTATATATTAAACATATAAAACAAAAAACATAATTGAATTAGTTTTAAAATTAAAAAATATATAAAAATATATTGGGAAAAGTCATTTTACTCTTATATTGAAAATATATTAACGGAATTACATCCTGTTTTCTTGCTTCTGGGAGAATATTAACTTTTAAAATAATGCTACCAAAGGATCATTGATAAACTTTCATCTACTGATAGTATTGTTAAAGGCAGTCACTGAGATAGGGATTTGGATAATTTTAGAGATGAATGACATGCAGTTCTAAAATTGAAAATTCTTCCCATGTTAACAGCTTTAATAATAACTCAAGAGTAGGATAAAAGCCTTCAGTCTTCTGTACTGCATGTCTGTAACAAAATTATAATTTGGCTTTTTTTTTTTTTTTTTTGTCGTACAAAACTAAATTTACACTTATGAGTCCAAAACCACAGAAGCTGTCCTTGTAACTTCAGAAGACAGTGCACATGTTGCAGCTGTCCTCAGACTGGATATAGGCCTGTAATTCATTTCAGGGCCTTTTCTTATATCTCATATAAGAAAGAGCTTTTATTGACTTCTGAGGAGCAGCAAATTGCAAAGGGTTAATCCAGTTTAAGGGACTCTCCAGGGCTGCTTCTAAAAATGAAGATATTGAAGCTGAAATGAAACAATGTCAAAATTTGTAAATCAAAAAAGTTTTGACTCTTTTTGTAGTGGAGCAGGATTATTTATATGCAATAGTTCTCATTTTGTGATAGTGGTAGTTTAAATAGCTATGCCTTTTTATTTAACTTACATGTATTTAATGACTGGTTTGCAAAAAAAATGAGCCATCTGTCTGAATAGACTGAAAAGTAAAAGTTGGTGTGACCAGGCTACAGACAACCTTACTGACTCAAAATTCAAGTATCGGAAATGTAGCATCTACTTTTTGGCCAGATATTTCATGTATAGCTTTCAAAAGGGTGTTTTTTCTTTTGGTTGGCTTTTTTTTTTTTTTTTTTTTTTTTTTTTTTTTTTTTTTTGTTTTTTTTTTTTTGTTTTTGTTTTGTTTTGTTTTTGGCCTCGGTGTTGTTCTTACTAAGGCAATTAATTGTTTTTGTCAAGATATGCTGTATGAATTACTGGATGAAATCTTCTGTGGAACTCAGTTCTCTCCTTATAGTTGAACTCTGTCTTACACAATGCATGCAATAAATACTTTCCTTTTCACCTCCTGCTGGACTGGCTGTAAAAAGCTGTTCTCAAAAGCAATGATTTAAGAGCAGAACGTGCTCTGGTGAGAGTACAGGGAGGAGCATCACTCTGAGGCACAGCTGGGGCTGCAATCACTCCTAAAGTCTCATTTCAGTCCCCAAAGTGGCTCCTAGGAAAGTTGCTAGAAACAGATTTGCTTAGGGGCAGTTTTTCACAGCCTGAGAAGGGAAGAGCTGTTCTGTTTTCTTTACTTGTCTGTTTTCATGCATAACTGTTGCAAAAAAAAAAAAAAAATCTGTCAGTCAGCTGTGATTCACCCCCAAGGATGCTGTGTGTACAAACAATGTGTGCAGTGGGATCCCAGGGAGCTGCAGAAAGTTGATTCCTGCAAGGAGCTGAATCCACAGAAATTACACAGCTGCCTCCTGCCCTCAAATCAGTTTAGAGTGGTTAAAAAAGTTTCTCAGTTAAAAAAGTAATAAGATTTAATAGAAGAAAATCAGCTGAATATGAGGAGTTGATATTCTTTTTTTATTCCTATGTAATATCAGATAATAGTGAGAAAGTGATTACATTTTAACTAAAGGAATTAAACAAAGCTCCAAAAACATAAATTAGAATTTAACTATGCTATTAAACCCCAATTTAATTAGCAAGCCATCATTACTAGATAATAAAGACCTAATACAAAATGCACAACAATTTCTTGTATACACAGGGAAAAAAAAAGGCAAGCAGTAAATTTCATTGAGCGGATGGCTTTGTTACATTAGTAGAGGAAAAAAATGCTGAATGGATGTTTTAGTATGTAATGAGGATGAGGAATTAATAAAACAGTTGGACAGCCCAATTTTAAACATAAATGATTTTATAGTTAAGGAAGATCTACGGAACACCAGAAGAATAATAACAGAAGAAAATATATGCACTTGATTTTATTGGCATGCATTTTTTTGGGGCCTAAATAGCCAGTTAATTTATAGTATTTATTAAGCTAACATGCCTTAGAATTTATTCATAATTTCAGAAGAAAACAGTGAGTTGAAGGCTTCACCAGCTTATGTGGAGATGCATGTCATAAGAATGCACAGCATGAGTGTATATTAAAAGGTGCTGGTTTTCCTGAGAGAAAAAATACTCTTCAGGCTGATTAATACATTTTTGTTCTGCTGGATTTGTGTGCTAGCTGGGTAGAACCTGTCTCAAGTTTTGCAGACATTTGGTCTGCAGTTTTCTGCTGCTTTTGGTTTTTTCTGTCAGAACTTAAGCTTGTCCTTGCTATGTTTGCAGCGCATGTCAGGAAGGATCATAGTCTTTGTACTTCTGGATGTATTTTAATATCGTTGCTGTAGGCAAAACTTACCTTGGTGGTGCAGCCCAGTGTGGCTTTTTGGCATGGTACCACCAAGAGCCAAGCCCTGCAGGAACCACTAAAAATCCATTTATTTAATTTCTGTTTCCTCACTGCTGAGATACGGCTGGTGCCAGTAGATGGCAGTCCGGCACTTTGCTTCTACCAGCAGTCAGCTGATGAAATGATCCTTTTAATTTGGATGCAATGAATACTGTAGCTAAAAGAAATGCTTTTTAGCTTGATAATTCCCATGGTTTTTCTTCCTTCTGTGCCCTCATTATCAAGGTGCTGGCAGGAAGTCCACCCCTCTGCTTTCTCCTCTGCCTGATGCCAAGATTCCAACTTTCACCTTCCAGCCACGCCTGTGTGGAACTGAGAGCAGGTGTGTGAAAGTTGCTGTGTAGCTTGTCCCCATGGCACTGGCAAGACTAGATAATTTATATGCTTCATGTTTTAAAACTCATTCCGTCTGAGTAATTTTAATCACCCTACCTGCAATTCTCCCTGTAGCACCACGAGGTCAGGCACTCTCCCGCCTGAGTGGCTGCGTTGCTGTGTTGATGGCTGGGGATGAAACAGTTCCGTGCTCAACCACACAAGCATAAGGAATGTAATTTGTTGTTCAGGCCCAGCTCTTACAAGCTGTTAGGCACACACACAACTTCAGGCAAGTGTGTTGGAGATGCTCATGGATTTAGTTTTCTGCAGATTTACAGGGTCTTTGAGCAGGGTTGGAGCATTGTTTGTAAATTGGTCTGTAGGACCCTTCTATTGTAAACAAGGTGCCCTGACGAAGGCAGGAATGACGCATCTGACTCCATCTTATCAGAAGGCTAATTTATTACTTTATTATACTATATTATATTAAATAATATTATCCAAACCTGTACTAAAGAATACAGAAAAGATACTTACTGAATGCTAAAAAGATAATAATGAAAACTTGTGACTCTTTCCAGAGTCCTGACACAGCTTGACCCCAACTGGCCAGAGTCCAAACAACTCACACCAGAGTCCAATGAAACAATCTCCAAACACATTCCACACAAGCACAACACAGGAGAAGCAAATGAGATAAGAATTGTTTTCCTTTTCTCTGAGGCCTCTCTCGCTGCCTTTCAGCTTCCCAGGAGAAAACCCCGAGTGAAGGGATTTTTTCAGAGAATGTGAATGCCACACCCTTCGGCATACGTCAATTGCTGTGGATACACAGTTACTGTATTAACACAAATGATTGCATTTGGGACAAGAATATATTGCTATCTCAAATCTTTTTCTAATGCCACTTCCCATTCTGTCTAGATGTGACTTTAGAATGGAGGCAAAGCTGGTGATGTATATTACACACCCTGAGTGAAATTTTATTTACACAGTGGTGCTGCTTCTGAAACCAGAGGGTCAAGACCAGAGAACAATGAATAAACTCACCCAATCAAGGTCCAGGTTTGCCTGCTTTTTTGGCTTTACCTCTCCCCAAGCTGCTTTAACATTGTCACTTCAGTTAGCATTAAACTACCACTTCTGTGTTTTCTGAAAGGTTAATAAAAAGTTAAATATGGGCTTAAACCAGACACTGACAGGTTACAGTATACCCACAGAATGGTGCTTAGAGAGCAGGCTTCATAACACCAGTAAATTCTCTATTTAATGTTGGGGTGGATGAGAACATGCATAGATGTACTCTGCCATACCATTCCTTCACTGTTGCTGTAAAAGCATCTTAATCTGAAAAAGCAGTAAGATCAACTGAATTATATCACATTATATGATATATATAATTATATCATATCTTACCCTGTGAAAAGTGGTTTGGAAACCAAATGGTCTTCAGCTTGCAAAAAATATGGGCACATTTCATCTCAGAATTCAGGTATTGTGCAACATATCCTCACTGGGTAAGGTAAGATGCCTTTACTGGTGTAACTGGAGGAAATATTTGTACTATTTGTTTGGCTGCAAGTGCTGTTGCAGAATCAGTCACTGGACTGTTGTAGCATGTCAGACCTGGGCAGCTGATATCATGCACGACTATAATCACCATTTTTGTGATTAAAAACCAGGTGACCACCCATAATGCTAATGGGCTCTTGCCACACTAAAGAAATATACGTATTCACATACAAAATTCACATAAGGTTCTTATGAATTATTTACAAATTATTACTCGTCTCCCCCATTAGATTCTAAATCTAATCAAAAACTTCAATCTTTAGAGTTTTCTGTGGAGGTCTGTAACCCTTCTGAGCTGCACATGCACTCATTAGCTGCAGGCACATTTGCACGTGGGCTGGATTTCTTTCCTAAAGCTGCCAGTCTATTAAATAAAGACCAGGTTCCATCCTCAAGGCCCTGCTTCTGTGTTTCCTCCTACAGGAATGTGGATTTTTGTGTTTCTAAAAGCTGTCTCAGCCCAAGGATTCTCTCTCAGGTTTGAGGAAATGACCAGCTGTCAAATCAACAGCAGCAAGTGTTACCTTTTATTTTACTTTGATTTCAGGCAATTAGTATTCAGCCTCTAGCAGTAGTCTTATTATCCACAAAATTTTAAAGAAATTTTCAGTACTCCATGTCTGTGTACTGCCAGGATCTTCTGGCTGTGTGAAAGAAATGAGCAGCCTTTTTGGCCAAGTTTCACTGGCTCTTCCTGTCAGGTGGTGCTGAAGACATTACAAAGGCATTGTAGACTTTGGGATCAGTTTGACTGTAATGGCTTGTGAAAAAAAAAACCAACAAAAAAACAAACCAAAAACCATAACAAACCATTACTAGTGATATTTAGCCATTAAATGGAAAGTTCTCACAGAGTATTTTTGGTCCAAACAAGCTTTACACTGTTTGAAATAAAAACAGAACCTGCCTTTGCATGAAAAGTGTGTGCATGTGACCTAGAAATCTTTGGAGAAAAACACGCTCTGCTTTTCCTCAAAATAATTGAAGAGCAGAGCAAAGCCTTCATTAGCTCTTTCTTCCCCAGATATTTCCATGTTTGGTACTTTACTGGGGTCTTTTATTTGTTAATAATTTTTTTTATTTCTGTTATAAGTCAGTTTAGTTGAACTGTTGATATTCCAGGATGTGATCTTGTCTGTGTGATGTGTTCTGTGGGTACTCTGACTCCTGCTATTGGTTTGACAGCCAGGGAAATGTTAGTTCTCTTTTTCTCAGTGAATTCGGGAAGGTATTTTTCCTTTTTAACCTTTCTGAATTAGATGAAGGGGTGGAAAACTGGGGAGACAGACAGGCTACAATGGAAAGTTAATCAGAAATCAATCTCGTGACAGTTCTAACTGTACTACTGATGAGTAAAATATTCAGAAATAACAGATTCTCACTATTACTGGCATGGCACAGAAATTTTGGGGTCAAAGTGCTGTTACCAGTGCTTGGAAGCTCTCAGTAGTGCAAAAGTTGCTGATATAATCCTGACAGCTCTGGGATTTTGCATTCCTTAGTAAATCCTGTCTCAGATGTCAGGGTTTGGATTTTGTTTTTCCCTTTCCCTCTTAACAGTATGTTTACAGGATTCACAACAATATCTCGGGATTTGTTCTTCTTGTAAAGCCAGTAAGAGTGATGTGGTTAATCTTCTTCACTGTGTTCCAAATGTTCCACAGACTGCCTAAGTAAGTATTTAGTATTAACCAATATACATCTCCTTGTTGTCTTCTTTGCATCCTACTTTCCCAACTTTAATTTTTGTAATCACAGTGATGCATGTACTATGAATGTCACTGTTATAGTACCTAATCTAATGTGGTATTAGCATAATCTCCTTTAATTTTTATGTTCTTAAATATTTTTTTCTTCCCTCTTTTTTAATATGAAAAAGACCCAATTGGACAAAAGTTGAAGATTTTATTTCTCTCTTCTGGCTACTGTCTTACCACATAGCAGCAACTGCTAAAAAAAAGTGCTGGCTGGAAGGCAGCTTTTTTTAGAGAAACCTGAGTTTACTGCACGCAGGTCTCTCCACTGAAATGCTAAAATGCACAGCTTTTCAGCTGTCACTTCCCTGTCCGTTGAAAACAGAGTTCCCTTTTCCTGTTATTTTATCCACAGATTCATTATCTTACCTTTTTTTCAAATTGAATTTTGTAAGCCACTTATCTGCCCGAGATTTTAGCTTAGCCAAATCCATGAGAATTTGATTGCTTCCCTATTGTGCATTTGTTGACTCACCCGTTCCGTACCATTGGCACATTTCATCGCTTTGCTGCATTTTCCCCCTTCTCATGTTGATAAAGTAAACAAAATCAATACTAATATTAAAGTACTTCACAAGTCAGCTTCTTCCACTTGGGTCTGCCTCTAGTCAATAACTATATTCTGGCTCTCGTGTGCTTGCTGGTTTTTATGCTCCCAAGCACCTCACCTCTTATGTCTCACATATTAAAGTGAATACAGGCAATAATTTGCAGCAATCATGAGAAGCTGGATGCTGTTTAGAGTCAGGTCTCCAAAAGGCTGAACAAAAGGTTGTGGTAGCCCTTTAAAAAGCAGAGAAATTTAGAGGGGTTATCCCTAGAGTTTACTTGTGAAGAACAGAAGAGCATAACTTCTCCCTGTTTATTTATTCCTGTCTCTGTATTACAAGGCTCTTCTGTATACTATATATATATATGTGTGTGTATGTGTGTATACATATATATATATATGTGATAGGGCATGATGATATTGGCTATTCCTGAGAAAGATGGTTTGATTTTCATATCAATTGTCTTGGTTACATGCCTCCATGATGATATTCTGTCAAGATCCAGCTCAAGATACTCTGTACCAACAAGGCAGGTTCCTGACATTTGTGTGAGAATGGCAACTTTTAACTTCAAGTAACTGATAGACTTGTGGTTAGTCCTTGAACTGATCACTGAAAAAGCCAGGCAAAGAACATCAAACTTCTGCTTTTGCTTTCTACAGAGCAGACCCAGCCTATTCTTCAAAATATTTAAAATCAGTATAAAAATAAATGTCTTACAAATCATAAAATGTTACATTGCAACAATGTAACCATGGTTTACCTGGCATTTAATATGAAGCCTACTTAATTCAGGCTCCAGCTCAAATAAGAATTCTCAGCCAATGAATCTATGAGAAAAGAGGTTGTGAAAGAAGGAGAAAGATTTATGTATGCCTTCCTTTTTGCTAAAATGAATGAAAATACCTAGCATGAATGATGATGTTCTAGGAATTTCATTTTGAGAAAGGACTGGATGCTGACATGACAGTTACCTTTAAGAAGGGTGCTTGGTCTTATTGTACCAGTCATTTTGCAAAAAAAAAAAAAAAAAAAAAGGAAAAAAAAAAAGAAAAAAATGGGGCAGAGTCTACCCTTAGAAATAAAGAGTTTCAGCAAAAAAGAAGAGCAAGTCTGGAAGCCAGGGGAAGGCAGCATCAAGATGTGACATAAGCTGATTACAGTCACACTGTAAAGGAGTTTTATTTATGTCCCTTGAAATATAATATTTTAAGACAGCCTTCAGAAAAGGCTGAGAGATCCATATCTTCATGAAGCCTATCCTATTACATCCAGTTGCAAGTACAAATCAAACAGAATTTCAACAATGCCCTTTGAACTCCACAATAAATTCTAGACACAGAAGAGATGCTATCTTTTAATTTTCACAATATGGATGTTCTCTTCCATCTATAACAAGCTGATGTACTTTTTGTCTGATAGCAACAAGACTGTCTACTGGAAATAATACCAAAAAGAACTTCTAGTGTAAAATATACCAGATGAGGTGCTGGTTTTCATGTTGCAAGCATTATGGGCTGAATTTACTTGCCTCTAATAAAAGAAGAAAGCAAAGAAACCCTGTACTTGTGCTTCACCAGAAGCAGTTCTCTGTCTAAAATGCTCTTGTTTTTGACATTTATCTGGTTCAGTTTTAATGCACTATTGCTATAGGGTAAGCTGTTATTCTTTGTCATTATTTCAGGACTATCTTCAAGGTCTCTGGACAAGATAAGAAACAGAGTAACAGCAAAAAGCCCAGTCTAGCCTTGTTGTAAGTGTGAACTTTCACAGTTACTCTTCTTACAGCTATCTTTCTCCCCCTGAACTGCACAGCTTAATTGTATTTGTCAGTGAAAAAGAAAAATTGTTTTTTAAAGGTGCATTTGGGTTTTTCCTCAGGACAAGCCTCTTGGCTGTGCTCACTGGCAGAAATGCCTCCTGCATTTTGCATCACATTTGGACTGGGAGATCCATCCACTCAGACATCTGATTCAGTATTCTGTGCTCTGTTTCCCAATATTTGATTGAAGTGTTGGATTCCCACTCTTCATAAACCCATCATTCACAACTACTGTGTTCTTCCATCCAGGAATCATCAGTGTCAGCATTGATAGGAGCAAGAAGACTGACAGTCACCTCACTGAAAGCACTTCTTGGCTTAGCAAACCTAACTGTATTCAGTGTGTTTCAGTGAAAAGGAATATAATTTCCCTGATAAACCTGTTTTGAGGTGCTGTATTTAGTCAAGAAATAAGATGAAAAATAATTCAGATACTCTCATAATTGCATAATGTATCAGGTTTAACATATATTTAACCAAAGTTTAGCTACCATTATAATTTTCTGTGCACTATTAAGTCACTATTGCTGCCAAAGTAGGCAACCACAGGGCACCTAACTAGCCAGCTAAAGGAAGTAACCACAAACTAATTTACTACTTTGTTTATCTTAGGATATTTCAGTCCAATAGGATTTCACAAAAGAAGCAAACACAAACCACTCTGTACTGTGAGAAATATCCTGGCTGCCTTTTTTTAAACAGTGGCAGACTAGCAGTCCTCAAACAGGTCTTGATTTTGAAATTTTCAGAGTCAGTAGACAGATGATGGCAGTTAAAAGCCCCACACTGCTCTTTAATCAGAAGGTAAATCCATAAGCGATGGAGACCAAGAGCACCACAAGTCACTTGTGTGAGTGTTTTTGTGACACAGCAGCAATGAACCCTCCATTTTGAGGTTCATTAATGACACAGTTGAATTAGTTGCTGGCTGTACCTTAAAATAATTCCTTTTGTTCCAGGTGCACTTAGCCAGGTTGTGTCAGCTGCTTTGAGACTGTAATTAGCTTAGCTGCTCCCAGTGAGGGACACTTCTCCAGCTTTTATAGCAGCTGACCTCTCTCATACACTGAATGGAGTTCTGTGGCTTTTTGGTCAGAGACACAGTAAATTAAATCAGTCAGATTAAAGTAGACTCTTACTAGAAACGTGTTCCGTGGGTGCCTCCTGATCTCACATAAAACGTGAAGAAAATAAAATTTTATATACTTGAAGGAGTAAAAAAATCTTACCCTGCATAGCACAATCTTTTTTTCTCTCTTACTGACAAGCAATACCATAAAGGCAGCTGCCAAGGACATAACATGTCCTTTAAAATGTAAATTGTTTAGGAAAGAAGCACCTTTCTACAAAGATACTTACCTCTTCAAAGAAGCTTCTTTGAAACAAAACTGTGCAGATAGAGTACATCATTTCAGGGGAGCTTATAAGTGAGCCTTTAAAGCTTGCTCCCATGATTTCTACACAATTCATGGTAGGTTATACTCCAGGATATGATATGCTTTTTGTGCAGATTACTAAAAATTGGTTAAAAAATTAATAGAAGTAAACCTGAGTGGAGTTCCTACCTCCCCCAACATCAGAATGGAAATATTTTGACTAACAGCCTCTCTTTCAGAAAATTGGTTGGTGCAGATTCTCTCTAGATGGCAGTGGAGCTCTGTCAATAACCATTCTCCTTCCTTCCCCCACCCTCTTTCCATTTCTTCTGGAGACTCATTTTCAGCTGTATTGCTCTATGATTTAACAGGGCTTTGATGCTGTGAGATGTTGGCGGGCACAAATCAGACTTTCTTTTCTAAAAGGATAATATACTGCTTTTTCAAAGTCAATTAACACTTAGGGCAAATGAAATGGGGAGAGCTAAAGGTCAATTACTAAAGGATGGTCACAAAAATTTTTCTGGTTTATACAGCATTCATCCAGGGATTGCAGATCAGTGGGGAAAGAAAGGAAATAGTAATTAGCTCATTTGATTTCTTGATGGTTACCAACAAGATAGTTAAATACAGATTATCTCTTTTATTATTATCAAGTGTGCCTGGTGCTAACAATCATTCTGACCAGCTCCAGACCGTGTTTTTTTCCAAGGCATTGTACCTCCATCACAGTAGCTGCGAGGTTGTTGTGGCAATTTGTGCACCCGGCAAAGGTTAGCAGAGAGAACAGCTTTAATACTTCAGGTTTGGAGTGGAGTTAGTAAGCTTTGTGTGTAAAAGAAATATTATAGCTGGGCAGTCCAGCTATTAAACAAAGAAGGGCATTAAAGGAAGGGAGACTGAGTGCCTTTTTCACTGTCATTCATCATCCTGTTTAAAACAAGCAGGTGAGTTAAAACTTGGCCTTTGGAGGTCTGTGGTGACTTTCATTGGCTAACCACCAGCTTAGTTTTCATGTCATGATTGTGATGCTGTTTTACAGGTGAACCACTATGGATTTAAAGATTTAATCAGACAGGACTCCAGCTGCTTAGCTTTATCTCTCTTCATGTTGCTCATCCGAGTCACTCTGGCATAAGTGATGCAACTGAGTAGTGTCAACCACAAACATCTAAATCATTTTGAGATGTATGCCTTGTTTTAAAACAGAGAGGTTCATGTCAAGAGAACATGCAGCTTAAAGGATCCCTCCATAAAAGTAACAAATTTTAAGGACCATTCATAACAAAGTGAGGAAGCAGATTACTCTATTGTCAGCTTAATGGTGACTACCCATGACAATGGTCAGCCTTGAATCTGTGCTCCCTGCTTGCCTTTTGTGTGTCAAACAGCTTTCCAGGCAAGACTCACACTTAAGATTGCAGTCAAAGTTCATTTCTATCTTTTTTAGAATAACTCTGCTGAGTTTAATAACCTCTTCCTTTGTGAATAAGGAGTTTCTGTTTGCAGTTACATGAAAAGAAAGAAAGGCCAGTGTTACAGGCAGCAGGAGATTATTTCAGGCCTGACTATTCAGAGGGCTTTGCAAGGCCATGAGGGCCAGGCAAAGCACATAATGAGCAGATTCTTTTGAGGTAAATTATTATTTGGGATTCTGAATGGTCCTTTAACTTGTGTGGGAAAATACACTGTGTGTTACACTTGACTTGCGTGCAGGTAGTGACTTACCTGCCAGCGGTCAGCAGTGCTCATTTCAGTGTCTGAGACAGCAGGAGAAGTAATAAAAAGTGCTGCACCTAGAAGTCACTGCTCCCTTGTTTTCTGGAGTGTCAGAGAGGTGAAGCTCTCCCCAGCAGTGAGTGTTGTGTGTAGTGCACTGCCTGCCCTCCCCACCTGCAGCCACCAAGCTGGATCCTTTTGTTGCTCTCCAGCCGTAGGCACGGTGCCAAATTTGCTTCCTTGAGTTTACCAAGGGAGGATCAAATGGAGATCTCTCTTCTTCCTACAGCTACAAACTCTATCCCACTTGAAGGACATGTGGAAAGCTTTGTCATGGCGGTGGCTGCTGCTTTGTTGGTGCCTGAGTTAGCTAGAGAGCACAGAGTTGTGCACGCTGGTTTGCCTTGCACAGTCCTGTTCATAGAGAGACAGTTTCCTGGCAAACATGCATCATGCTGCCTGGGTGCAGTGTTTTCCCTGGACAGAGCTGCTGTTGGAAAGTTGGCAGGTAGGAGCTGTATCTGTGGAACTGCAGGGCTATTTTGGCAACGTGTCTGCACATGGTAGACATGTGACCAAATTTCTGGGCAGGTTTCACAGTACATGTAATCTAAATGCTTCTGTGGTACCTCTTACTCTGATTTCATGTTTCTCTTGTCATATCTACTTATCTTGCAAAAGGTTTATTTGGGGCAGACAACATGGTATTTTTGGATAGCTGAGTGCCCAGGAAACCAGGGCAGGTTCACTGAGCACATTCAGGTCAGTTGTACTGCGTCTACAACTGATCTGCAAATGCAACAGAACACAGTGCAAGGGACACACATTGTGAAGAAATCACATTTGTCTTATTGTCCTGGAAAAACACCAGCTTTGCTGAGGTGGCCTCAGGGTTGTCATTGTCATGACCCTAGAGCAATTTTGGGGAGCAGCCTTCCATGTGTGAACCATGTTACTGCAATATCTGTTCTATTGGGGAGCAAGAAATTACAGAGAATTCAGGGAGACACTCTTTCCCACATTTAGTAGAATTGTAAGACTGTCCCCCCCTTCCTTCTCTTCCTTTTATGAACTTTGTTCTGTTCTCCATTGAATGAGACAGCATCTATCCAGCACTCTTAAAGGAAAAGGAAATTTGGATGCGACTTTTGTATTTGCAGCTTTGAATCGGTAAGCTTGTGAGAACAGCTGCTCTTTACTTCAGCAAAATCAGGAAATGCAGAGATGAGCAACAATAAAAACAAAAAAGCCCCAAACCCTGGGTGATCAAAGCCAGACCCTAAAGCTTTGTGTATAATGTCTTTCCATCTGAGCCAGCATCCATTGAAATAAATGATAGCTCCTTTTCTCTATTGTTGACAGAAACAGCTTCAGGCAAAATTGGCAAGGTATGTTAGACCACAGTTTCCCAGAGTGTAATGGTTTAGGGAACTCACTCTCCCACCCAGCATATAGAGTGGGAAATCCGCTGTTTTACATAGAGAAATAGATAAACTACAAGCTTTTAAATTATTGGTATTGATGTATAGCAAGGATTAAAACATGAAATCTTTCCTAACGAGCTGATGCCATGATTGACTTCAGGCAATCTACTTTAACAGGTGCATAAAACCCAGGATGGTTTATGGCCGTGATCATTTACGACTCTTCACAGTGACCCACTCAGATCAGAATCTTTCTGAAAATGTGCATTTTATTCTGGAATCCAAACAGTCATGTAGATGTAGAAAAGTGATTTATGATTTAAAAATAAAAAGAAATCTGCAAAAAAGTCAGTAAGTAATGGATTTGCACTCCTTGTCTCCTTGATCCCTGGAAACAGGGAAATAGACCTGAGCTATGAATGTGTGTTCATGGGATATTATATTTCAGTATTTACAGTGGACTGTAAGGAAAATTAGTTTAAAATAACAAAATTAATATTTTATTTCCCTTAATTTGATAGAGGGGATTTTTTGAGCTTGACAAGGCTCACTAATGAATTTGCTCTTCCAGTTGGAAAATATTTCTTCCATTTTTATTCAGGCCATGAGAGAAACAGCATTTTTGCTCCTTGAAATATGCTCCCTGGTGTGTCTTGCCTCTTATAAACATGATTATTTGAAAAGGATATCAATGGGTTATTGGAAATTATTGTCTGTGTGTTTTGGTGGATATTGGGCTACTGTGGTAAGGTCAATGGGTATCAAGAAAGCACACAGAACTTACATGCTTTTTTTTTGCCATGTAGAAGGACCCTGAAGGGTGGTTCTTCAGGAAGCTGTACCTACAGGAGACTGAAGCAGTCTCCTTTGAGGATGGAGGTAGAGAACATCAAGGACTGAAGGTGTTTATGGAAAGCGTGTGTATGGAAAAGGCTTTTGGTAAGTTTGGAAAAGTTTCTTTTTCTTGGACACATCTTAAAGACAGAAAGCAGAAATTTCTTTCCCCCACCCCCGCTGTTGTTGATGTTTTGCAGACAAACCTGAAAAAGAGAAGGGAAGAAATTTCAGTGGGGAATTTCATGGAAGTATTTTGTCATTCTCTCATGATGCAACCACCAGCAGACTGTTCTTTTCTGTAATGAAAGTGAATGTAAAGGGGAACTGAAGACCCTTATCTGCTAGGAAGTAAGATTTGAATAAAACAATGAGCTTCATCTTTCATTCAAGTTAAGCCCAATAAATGGTTTTTAACCCAGGTGGAAAACCACTTGATGTATCTATGTGTCCTGTAGCCAAGAGAACATAAAATACCACTGGAATTTGGAGCAGTTCATTAATTACTCATAAAATTGAGTTCACTTTGAGCCAGATATTGAATGATGCTGGATTTATTTTATGAAATAGGGTTTATATAATATTTCCTATGCAATGAGTATCAAGCAAGGAAGTTAACCATACCTTCCTTGTCAAGCAGATACAAGTTAGTTTCAGAGGGTGAAATATTGTATTCCCACACTGTTGAGGAAGAGATCAGTGGCCTTCTTTCCTGACAAACTTTAGAAAATCTGTGAGATAGTTAATTTTTGTTACTCTCACTTGAATGTTACATAGTCCATCACATGTTTGAAAACAATTTTTTAAAGGGAGGAGCTTTTTCCTTCCTTTGTAAAAATGCCATAAAGAATTATATGCAAGAGAATATAGATTGTGTCAGAGTCCTTTCAGATTCAAAATTTCAATATTTTCTTCTGCTACAATGGTTTAATTTAGAGGAGTCTTCTTTTGGTAAGGGATTTGTATCTCTTTAATGAAACTGAAGCGCATGAAATGTGGTTTCCCTTCTTTTAAATGAGGCCAATTTTAGAGAAATAAAATGAGACATGAATAAATTGTTGAAGTCACAGTGCATGAAATTAAGAGAGCCCTTGACTATATTGGCAACAAGTTTCCTCTCAAGTGTTTTGATGACCACAGAGCTAAGTGGTTCTGGGCTAATTGTGAGGAGGGTTTTTTTTTTTTTTTAAATTTTGTTTTGGTTCCTATGCCTTAGATTCCATGGTCCTGATCCCATTGTTTTTTCATGCCTGATCCCAGGAGTTTTGAGGCAGGTGGATCCTCCTGGCTCCAGCCAGGCTTTTTGTGTATAGCAGCGCGTGCTTTTTCATTCAAATATCCCTCCTTGCAGGCAGGTACATTGAAATCAGTGGGGCACAGCCCCATGTCTTTTCCTGGACACAAAGAACTGCAGACTCAGAGCCATTTGTCAGGATTTTTGAAAATTTTCAATGCGCTTGTGAGTTCCTCATCCTTTAAGTATGACCTAGTGCAATGCAGCGGGGTGAGGTTACCTTGGTGAACGGCAAACACCCACCCAGCCTCTCTCTCACTTCACTTCCTCAGCAGGGCAGGAAGAAAAAAAAATACGATGGAAAAGCTGATGGGCCAAGCTGAAGACAGAGAGACCACTTGGAAGTTAGTATTGCAAGGAGAAGAGACCTTAACAGATGCATTACTAAAATTTCTATTTTATTGCAAATTTATATAGTCATTAGAAAAAAAGGACAAACATTACTAAAATACCTGTCCTACCATATCTCCCAGGCTCATCTTTGCTTCTTTATTTTTGTACCCCTTGCACAAGGAGATAAATCAGGTTCTGAAAATTTTCCTTTCAGAATTATCTCCCAAGAAGTGGTCTGCTTTTTCTGAAGTAAATCACAGAACACCCTCAATGTCATCTAGCAAATTTGACACACTTCTACATCTTCTGGAGATTCATGAATGACAGAATGCTGCAGGAAAAGGAGAGAAATGAAAAGGATTTTTAACAAAAAGAGGCCTTTAAAAAGTGGGTGAATAAAATTAATCAAATTCAAATAAACTCAGTAGGGTAAACAGTGAGAATGGGAAATTAAACATTCTAATAATTCAAAACAATTATATATTAAATTTCAAATTTTTACCTTTTTGGACTATTTTGGATATATTTTTCAAAATGGAAAAGAAGTCCTGATTTTCTGCCACCAAAAAAGGGGGGAAAATGCCAAGAGAAGCTTTAATTAATAGAACTTTAATTTTGAATGGGTACTCATCAGAACACAAGAGAATTCTAGCATTTCTGTGAACAGAACATTTCTGATTTAAAGAACATGAACAGGTGTCAGGTTTTTCTGAATTGTGCCATTTCCTCATTCATTTAAAGCTGGGTGTGTGTCTGAGCTCTGTTTCAGAAAACTGAAAGAAAAATTTCATATTCTAGATCACAGCAAATGTGTGATTTAGGAATCCATTGTTATTAGCACTATATTAGCCATATAATGATGCTGTTGAACTTCACTTACAGACCCACTGACTTCAGTGGCATTGCAGAGCTGTGCTGGTTTGGGATCTAAATCACAATTTCCCAGAAAGCAAAGGGAATATATTGATTTAACCAACCAAAGATCTGGCCTCATATGCACAAAACCATACCCATTTAAATCAAAATTCAGCTTCTCTTGTGGAATTCTGATGGTTTTAGAGATATGTCTCCGGCCATGGTTACATGGCCACACATTTGTCTTGGGTTCAGCATAAGAAATTATTCAAACTTAAATTGGTCATAAACCTGTTCTATATTATTTTAGTGGAGAGGATGAGAAAAGGCTAACTTTTCTTGGTGAGGGTGGAGTGGGAATCTGAGGTATGTAGAGAGTGTCGCAGAGAAGAACATAATTTGTTTCTCTAGCTTAAAGATCTATCAGTGTAAGCCTGACTGTAATGTGGTAACTAAATGGCAAATCAGAAACCCCTGTCAAAAATGCTCAGTCTTGGAAATTAAGTATCACTTCATGTAAGAGAAAAATGATGGTAGATCAGAAATACTGATGCATAAGAATAGAAATAATTGTGATTTCCATGAGAGGATTGCCAGTTTGCAGGATTTAAATTGCATTCGAAACTGGATTTTACATCTCTAATTGAAGATGTGTTGCCTTAGAGGCTTGACTTGACATTGACAAACTTCAACAGAATACAAAGACAGCAAAATGGGCTTTTGTTTGCCTTGAAAGTGATTAACAAACTCATACTGTGATGTTCCTTTTATTGCTAGGAATGCCAGTGGGATGATAAGGTTGCTTCTACAGGAGATTAAAGGTGCCAGTTACACAGTGGTGGTAAGAGGTATTGAAACACAAACAGCCCATGCAGAAAGACTGATTTCCCAGAGAAAAACCTCTTATTTTCTAAGATTATAAGAAGTACAAAGGAGGATTTTGGAGTGATGATATTCATGAGGTTTTCTTTTTAATGAATAAAATTCATTCAAGAGAAGACATAAGATGTCTTATTGATTTTATTATTTAAAACTTTTTGCTCATTAAATTAGAAGTTTTGCATGCATTTAGGAGAGCTTCGTCCTGTACAGACATAATTTGGGAATCACATAATTTTTTGAGACCAATCAGCAATGTTCATTTCTCATATTTATTAAAATACAGTATAGATTGCTGATTAATGCAGTTAATTTTCCGCTTTTTTTTTCTTTTTTCAAGGACCCTGTATATTTTCCTTTCTCAAATTTGTACATAATGCTGGGCTTTTTATTCAAGGGGTAGAATAGATTTCTTCTACATCTGGCAGGATCACTTGTTGTTTTTCAAAGAAATCATTTCTAGGTAATGAATGATTATATAATTCTAGGGGATGAACACTTTGTCAATAAAAGTTAAGGCATGATACAAGAAGATAAAAAAGATAGTGTGAATTCTAAAAACAGGGTGCTGTTAGGTCTAGGACACTGTCCTTTTTGATGTGGATAAGCCAATGCTGAGCTGTCTTTCCTAAAGCTGGTTTTGAACAGTCAGAATTTTTGTCTTTGTCTTTAGACGCACGTGAAAGAGCATCTTACTTATTTTTATTACTTTATTATATATTTATTGTAGAACTATCCATCGGTATTATTTTGCTACTGCTTTATCTAGATAAGCAAATTACAGAAACTTTTCCAAGAAAGGTGAATGCTCATGTTAAGAGAAGCATAATCTCTCCTAGCCTGGGTGCTGGAGATGCAAGAATTTCTTTCTGTTCAAGGTAACACACTCACTTTCTTCTGTTGGTTTGAGAAAGGCAGGAGATCAGCCAGAAATTGCAAGGTGACCCAGATTTTCAAGTGACAGTTTTGAGAAATGAACAATAATGTGTTTTAGAGACCGTGGCATGATAACAGTTTACAGGGTTTTCTAGAGCACTTTTTTAAATAAAGATATGTTTCCTGACTGTAATCCTGAGCTTTATATTAACAATTTTATTATCTTGTCTTGTCCCTCTTCTGGACAGGGAGAGAAACATCTGTAGGTAGAGCAGACCTGTAACAAAAAGTAATGCATGGCTGGTTGCTCAGCACATCAATTTTCCTCTGACTGCAGCCAAGGATGAATGAGTGGGTTATTTGTGCCCTGTCTAAAGTAAATTTGCGTTTATGAAGTGGCAGAAACAGACATATTCTCAGGGTGACTGTTCAGTTGTGGGGTGCACCAACAAAGACTTCAGCAACTGAGCTGTCCATGGACCTTGTTAAATCCTAGGGACTAAAAAGAGTCAAAGAACCTTGTTATAGTTTTATGAAGATAACATTTTTTGTCTTCTTTACCTGAACTGGTTTTCACTATACCCCATGTGTAATCCTGTGATTCCTCAGTTTGCTGAGCCTCAAGCATGAGTAACCCTTAGGTTAAACTTACCTTATTATTATAGACTGAGCTCCACTGAAGTATTTCATTTAACTACAAATGATGAAGAAAAGAAAAAAAAAAATTCTGGAGCAACACCCCATGCTTTGTCAGGGCAGCACATTGTGTAAACATCTATTACTGTTAATAAGCCAAATAAAACAATAGGTGCAATAATGTTGTGAGTTTTAAAAAAAATCCTAAGTTGTTCAATATGCATATAAAGATTATGTGATTGTATTATATTTTTTTCATGCTGCAAGAAGTTACTGTAAGTTCAAACACCCCTCTAAAATGAAATACTATTAGAAAAGGCACTTTCTAGCTGCATCAAAAAAGTTATATTAAAAAATAAGAATACAGATGTAAATAGACAGTCTGCCAGCCTCTCACAGCGGAAATCATGAATGTGACTGGTCTCCATACTGTAAAACAAATCAAAACATAGTAAAATTCATTCAATCTCTTGAAAAAAAAATTTTTTTTTGTTGGATTTATGCATGCTTTCCAAGTACAGTAAGTGAAAATTTATTTTGGCCACTTTATACATTTGAACTTTTTTTTTTGTGTAGTAGTTTTGATTTTCTGTATTTCTTTGTCACCTGAGCAACTCATACAGGTGGTGAAAAAATTTCTTAATAGACAGAAGAAAATGTTTTGGAAGAATGAACCTGTAGGACATTTATTAATAATCTTTCTTGTCATACTGGTCTAGGTATTCTTTGTCAAATGCACTTCAGTATTGACTAAGGTATGACACTCAGTTTTATGTAAGAATTGCTTGGAATTGAGCATGTTCCAAAATATCCTTTTAGAATGTAAACAACTCACTAACAGTGCTACTCTGCCTGCTTGAATGACTGTATAATGTCAGGGTAAGGAAGAAGGAATTTGTTGGGAAGAGAAGATGGCCAAAGCATTTACTGGTTTTAGGGATCACGTTAAAAAATCATGCCAAATTTTATCTCTGGTTTGCCAAGTAAACCAGTACCTAAATATTTTTTCAGAATATTTTTACTAATACCAAAACCACAAAAATGCATTTCTTGCAGAACAACTTGAGTATATATCTGGGATATACCTAAAATTATAGTATATAGACACTCAGAAGGAAATAAACATTCAGAAGAGAGTTGGAATTTGCGTCTCATATATCAAAGCTATCAAAGAGGACACAAATTTATGAAAGGGTTTATTTTACTTTCTTAAATAACTAAACAGTGTAAGTATAGAAGGATATAATTTAAGAAATTACTGTATATATTATTAGGTGATTTAACTTCCATATTAGATATCATGGTGTCACTGAAAATTGTTCTTTAAACCAAGCTCTTTAAGAATATGGCCATTTGGCTGTTTCTTATGTCAAGCTAATTTAAGCTATGTAACTTATTTTTGGACTTCATCCATCATATTATATGAAGCACACCCTATTCATGGCTGGGGAATGTGAAAATGAGAAGTACATGACCAGAGGTGCTACATAAATCCATTACACTTCCTTGCAGCCATCCACAATGGAGAAAATAAACAAATGCTAAGTGGTTGCAGCAGGTTTGGAGATAAAAGGACAAACAGAGGAATAAGTGCTGTTTCCAAATTTTTATATTCTACTGTATAGTAATTTGTAACACCATTCTTAGGTAATCACAACCTATCAAAATCAAGTACACAATTGTCTTCACTTTATCTTCAGCCCAAAGAAGAAAGGACAAATTTTAATCTTTTAAATCTGTTTCACTGCTCTCTTCACCTGTTCAGATTCTGTTAAATAGTCTGCAAAGCTTGCATAAAAAAAAGCCAAGTTGCTTTTTCACTACCATAATTCAAGAACAGTATATTCTGACTCAGATGCTGTGAAAGCATATCTCTGAGAAATTCAGAATTAGAAATCTGAGTTCATGTTTTCACTCGAATAAACCACACTTTGTGCTTCAGCTTATAAGAAGAAAACCCAAGCATTTTCTTGAGAAGGTCCTGGTGCTTTTGAAACATGTGCTGATTAGTAGTGGTGTGTCACCAGCTGGAACTACTTGAACTAGAGAACCCTTTTTATTTTTACTCTCTCCTTTGGTAATTGGTAAGTATATTTTCTGCTTGTAATCAATGACTTTTATATTCTGAGTAACATTTTTAAGTAAGAAGAAATACTATAGCAGCTAGAGAAGATATTGATTTTAAGTAGAAAATACCTTTTCCAAATGCCGCTCTAGATGACTGAAATAAAAAGAATATCTGTGACATCACTAATGTGGCCAATAGACCTGTCACTTGGTAAAATAATGAACATGAGTAAATGTGGCTGTTAATTTATCTTCTGTAGGAACCATGGCCCACAGACAAGGGTAGGATCAAAGGAGGAGTCACATACAAAGACCAATCTCCTGAGCTAGTGAGTGGAAAAATCCCAACTGGATATTGCATAACAGAGCATCAGGAGTTCTGTTTTGTTTTAAGAAGAAATACAAATACAATTTTTACTATCCTGAGGGCTAACAGGTAATTAACAGCCCATGGATTAATATATGTGGTATGGCTGTACAGTTCTAGTACATCTCAGCTGATGTTACCTCAGTCTATCCACCATGGTTCTTCTGAGCACCATAATCTGTATTTCAGATGATCCTTGTCAGGAATACATTCTTTTAGCTATTAATGGAAATACAAGATGGAGAGTAATGGGAGCAAATTTCTTGGAGCTACTGTGTCCAGATGAGAGCCTGCTCAGTTTCATAGAGATCAAGAGAAGAACCAACTCTGTTCTGTTGTTCTGGTTACTTTTTTTTTTTTTTTTTTTTTTTTTTTTTTTTTTTTTTTTGTCACAAGTGCTATCTGTCTATATGTATCTTTGTTATCATCCAAAAGAACTAAATAGATTTTTTTTTTTCTGTTTATAAACTTTGCTTTGTGAAAGCTCTGGCAAAAAGCAGATGAATTGAAGATTTCAATAATTTTTTTTCCCTGATATATGGCAAGTTTGGAAATATCTTTGCATTCTTGAGGAAAAACTTACCTTCTAAACTGATGGACCAGAAGTTTCTAGACTAGTGGTGTGAACTTGTCCAGTGACAGTCTTACTGTTCTTACAAATTCCAAAAATGTCAGGGGGTGTGGCTTGAAAATTATGAGAGATCTCACTCCTGGAAAATGATGAAGCTCAACACCTAGATTTTAAGTAGAGGTTTAAGTAGGCCTTGAAATCTGCTTACCAACAAAACCCCCCAAGTGATAGGTACCCTATCCACAGCCTGGGTGCTGCATTTTGAAGTACTTGAAACACAAATGTCTTCCCATTTTATCCCGAGTGTTGTACACCCCGTAGGTGAGTCTAGAAACTATGAATGTAGGAATGTCATAGGAAAAGCTGGGGTTGAATGCATGGCCTCCCAGTTCTCGCTAAAAAATGTTTCTGTAAGATTTTAGGGTTGTCATAAAAGACTTTCTCTGTAGCTCCAACCCTCTATTTAAAAATTGCTGTTGCCTAAATTTTATGAGAGGGAGATCCATGAGAACTGGCCTGGTTTCCTTCTCTGCAGGTGGCCCTGCGCTCCTGCTGAATATTTTATGAATGATAAACAGGAAAAGAAATACACTAGGTATATACAGTGAAGGAACTGCTACATCAGCCTCTGTCCATTCAGTGGTACATCTCTGAAAAAAATATAAACTGCAGCCTACTGCCAGGCATTATTATAAATGTTAACCTGTGATGTGTAACCGAATTTCACAGAAAGAAATCTGTCACTATGTCAGTGATCTTCTGAGTGAACAGCAAAGGTGGAATTTCCAGTTAGCATTGTCTGCCCAGCTGGAACCAAATGACTGACAAGGGAAGATGGAGCATGCATGACCAATAATGTTGTTTTGTGATCTGCAAACATTAGTAAATCTCTTGTAACTACTGAGCAACTCCTCTGTTTGCTGTGGAGCAGCTTCTGTGTGCCTGCTCCTGTGTTTGGCAAAGATCTTGTCCTCTAATCACACGAACATTTCTGGCTTACTCTTATTTCTGTCCTTAATCTGGTTTCTAGGAAGCCATGGCCTGCTGCAGGTGAGGTGGGCATCTCATCAGTATCTCCTTTTCCTGTGAGTGGCTCTGCTCTAGGAAAACTACACAGGTGCTGCTTACCATGGAATGTGTTTAACCTTATGTTGAAGACGTTGTTGGTCTGGAATTTACACAGTATATCAACAGAGGAAGACAGGCCCCCAGATATTTAGGAGACTCAAAATATTAAGACATAAGGAAGTGAAATCTGCCTTTCTTCCTGGGCTCTCAGTATTGGGGCCTTTGCAATGAATTTAAAGTAACTCAGTAGAGTAAAGCTGGCTCATGACGTTTCTTTGCACTTTGTTTGCAGCAGAAGTCTGGTGAGCATTTGAATATGTGACCATCTTGGATATGCGAGTTTTAGAGCAAAGAATTAATGATGTTTTATCACCTCAGTGGAAAGAAGCTTCAGTAGGCTGTTGAAAAACCCTCTTTTGATATTGGAAAATGGAACAGCCAAAGAAAGATTTAAAAAAAACCCCTATGCTACGGGCTTCATCTTGCAAGCTTTCAAAAAAAAGGTGAGATGAAAGAGAGCAGATGGATTTATCTTTTTGCTTAGCAGCAAAACTACGAATCATATTCACATAAACAGATCTCTCAGCCAAATATAACTTGACAGTAATTCTATAAGATTTATCAAGTCACGAGAAGTGATTAGGTCTGATGTCAAATAATATGAAAATAGGATATCTCATGAGATTTCAGTATTTCAGACTTGAGTCCATTAAATACAACTTTCTGATGAAAATGTTATCCTGTGTTGCAAAAATTTTCATCTTCATATATTCTTCACACTGCTGCAAAATTCTTATACCATTCAAATTCTCATTTTCAGTAACCCTAAATATTACTGAAATAATTTTTGGAGCACAGATAATATTTTGACTTGGAATTTTTATTTAACAGTCAAGGTGAATTTTAAGCTTTTGAGACAGTTTTCTTGGATATAAATCCAAAAAGGCCTGTTTTACATATAAAGGCTATGTATGCAATACTCTTGAAATGCAAAAGCTTCAGACAAAGTGCATGGTGTAAGATATTAAATAAGACAGTCTTGCTTTTGTCTTTCTGTAACACTCAAAAGTAGGTCTGCAATGCTTTAAAAAAATTTGAAGCATTTCCTATTTCATCAAGGCTCTCAGGTATAATTCATTCTAATGGAATCTCTCTAAGCCTATAAAATGGCAAATTTCTATTTATTGAGTTCTACAAACCATCTGTTTAAATGGAGCTAGGTTCCTCTGCACTGTCATGCCAACTTCTAACCTTTGATTCAGTAGCAATCAGATGCCTAAAATGCTTTGGTAGGTTTGACTTCTTTTACAGGTTTCGCTACACACAGAATTCAGGACTTACTGTTTACCTAAGTCCTGTTTCTATGAGCGATTTAGAGACAGCTTGCATGAAAGGACAGTAATAAACTTGCTTTCTCAAAATCACATATGTACCTAAATCTTGTTGATTTTACTGCAAGCTGAGTAGGTAAATGACTCCTGGATTTGGTGACTTTTAGATTTTTCATGTTAGTTGCCAGCTAACATGAAATATTAAATAAGGGATGTGTGGAAGAATTTAATGCTTTGATTACTTGTGTTATCTCTTGTTACTATTGTATTCTCTCTTGTACTATTTAAAGCACAGTGTACTTTTTGGAAACCTTCACATGGTTTGTGTAATGTTAGATTCAGCTGTTACATGCCTCTGAAAATGATTAATTGATAACCCAAACCACAGCACCAGGAGAGGAGGTCCTTGCTGAAAAGCCTGGAAGATCAGTGCATCCAGAGTGCAGTGCTAGGGGAGGTGTGCTGCAAAATCTCATTTACAAAAACATGGCAGGTGGGGACAGCTTGTGCACAAGGATACTGGGCATGCCAGGGAAAAATCTCATACTAAAATCTATAGAAATCTACTTCAACTATTGTATTTGAAGTGCACAAACTGTGCAAACAGAGTTCCCAGTTGTAGGAACTCTCACAAACTTTTTGACAGATGAGGTTTTACTGATATCACAACACCAAGTCATGTTTGTTCAGCTTGAAGCTGCTGACTGTGATTGAGCAGGAAAGGAAAGGACACCAAATCTAGCAGGCTCTTTCTAATGACACTGATCTCAGGCAATCTCTTTCCTAGTAACACTGAAGAATAAAGATCAAGAATTTTTATAATGAGTATGAAATCAGTGGGAACATGAATAGCATTAGTGATGATAGGAGCATCTTTAGGGAGACAATGATTAATTGCAGTCCTTCTCAGTGACCTCTTTCCCCATGGAAAAACTGTGTTATTAAGGTTAGATTGTTGTGGTCTAGGAATTAAAACATAATAAAAATAAACACAGTTTAGTGTTCCCACTGAAATGCTCCAAACCATCCTGGCCAGAACCAGGATACAGATACAAGCAAATTCCTCTGAGTAGGTTTCTCAGGTTCTCAGGGGAATGGTATCTTTTTAAATACCATTTTTCAATGTATGTCAAGTTATGTTCCTAATCCTTAACTAGAGATCTGAATGAACCATATAGATATGTTTCAATTTAAATCTTAGAAAATTTCCCAAAAGAAATTTCTTTCACATAAAATATGGTGCACATGGGTGAGCTTTTATTTTTCTGGGGCATATTATAGAATATTTACTATTAGATATTGTCTTAGAATTGTATGGTTGGCTGATACAGAGAAAAATAAGTGAGTGGGGGGGAAACTCCCTGAGAAATTGAACTACATAGATAACAAATGTTTTAATAATGCTATGATCCAGTTATTAAAATTCTCACAGTGATCCCTCTGCCCAAATTAAGGTGCAAATGAGACAAAATGGCAAAGTCAGTAGTGCAGATTTTTATTTAACAGAAAATTGTGTGGTAGAGAAAGACAGAAGAAGAGTACAAAGGGATACAGTCACCACCTGTTGGATCCCACCACTTGATGCAATTTTGATGTCTGATAGTCTGTGTCTCAACCCACCAGAGGTGAGGAAAGCCCACCAAAACACCAAAATTCCACAGTTTATATTTGCTCAGGTTCAGAAGGGAACAAACTGGGAGTTTCACACTGAGTGATGTAATGCTGGGAATCAGGAGACACTTCAGGAATATCTGATGGTCCATGACACTTCCTAAGACACCACAGCTGCCTTTCATGTTAGCAGTTGAGTGAATTATGTCCTATCAGCTGATATTAATGACTCACAGAAGCTGTAATGCTTTCTATGTTTCATACCAAAGAGTGAGGTGATCCTTTGTACACCTAATTGAAGATACCTTGGTTTATGACATTTTAGAAAGACTAGAATTAAATCATGATGTTAATTGTTAATGATGTCTTGAGAGAAGAAAGAGGCTTTCAACCAAGACTGGGAATATTTGAACACAAATTTACCAAGTTACGCAGTGACACAATCTTCTTGCTTTGTGGTGTAGTTATAAAAGGACTTGAAAAACTAATGCTGCTTTTTTCTTAAGTACCTTCAATAGTATTTAGAAATGTAGGAGAATTGTCACTTTCAGAAGGCTTGAAACGTAAATGAGTGACAAATGATCTTAGCAGAGTTTATAAAGGAATAATTAATGGTGCAATATGCTGAAATGAATATGCGTGTCAGGCTGCAAATGCATTCATGGAACTATCTTTTATCTTCAGGGATGTCTTTCATGGTGTTGTGAATATGGATGATGAGTACTTAGATCAATTTATTTTCTTGAAATTTAAACTGTGCTTTTGTTTTTCTTTTTTCTTATTTTTTTAAAAATATGTGATACAATCACTAAATTAATTTCCCTTTTAAGAGAATTCCTACGAATCTCATTTTTACACATGCCATAATAATTTTCTGGAGATCAAAGACTTGATCATTAGCTAAAAGTCTCTAAGGCTCTGTGAATTCCAGATCATGCAAACAGCAAATGAGGAAGTGTTGGTATTTGTTGGTGAATTCTTGGCATTACAATATACTGTTCTGGACTTATATTGCTGTAAATGTCTCCTGAATTGTAAATTAGCAATTCGATTGAATAATACCTAACAGCAGGTGTCAAAGATAAAAACCTATGCTGATAGAAAATTTTACTTTGCATATTCATCTCTTAGAAGCCCACGTAACAAAGCTGTTAATAATTTATTTTCTGTCTGCAATATAGAAACCAGATTTTGAGTATCTGTTTTGCTGCATGGTGCCTTTGCAATACCAGCAAGTGGTTACCTAGCTTTGCTTTTTTCCTTTTCTTTTTATTTTATGCTCATGCTATTCTTTCCAGTTGTCATAGAAGAATGTGTTTCTCTTTTTACATCCCCTGCAGTAATCTGTTAATAACAAAACCAAAAAGTAGGCCTGCCATTGGTTTACTGTGTTGTGTGAAAGTAGTTGTTGACAGGATACACATCTGCTGCCTGAAATGACATTTTTTTGGCAGTCTGACAGCTCTTTAATTCTTGTCTCCTTAAGCAGTACTGAGGTCCTCTGTGCACTACAGAAACATTACATATCAGCCAAGTTTTGAATATTTACAATATGGTTGTTTAACATGCCCATGGTGTCATTTGTCAACTACTTATTTAATGTGGAGATTTTAATTTAAATTTAATTTTAATACTGCTTAAGAGCATTTTCACAACTCCTACGAGCAAAATCATTATCCACAGCTTGGTTAACATACATGTCTTGCTATGGAAGGTACCATCGAAAATATGATCTTTCAAGCATTTCTGGTGATAGTCAGAAACTAATTCATCCAACAGAGAAAATATGCTGGTCTAGCAATGTGTTGGTCTGTCAAGATGGTTTTTGCTGTCAAGCTTTACTCAGAATAAATATATCTATAAATGCCCTTTATAAGAATATATAAATTCATCTTCTATTTACATTTTCTAACAGAGCTGAAAAGAAGCTAAAAATAAATGGGGAAACCAGCTATTTACTTGCTTCCCTTTATACTTCTGCTCTTTAATTTCTATCTGTTCATGAAGCTTCATAGCTCCCCAATGTTCACTTGAGAGAGATCAATATATTGATCTATGGTATTTTGTAAAGCTACCTTTTCTACTATTCTTTATTTTTGCTCTTTAAAAACTGTATGTTTGGGGCTCATCTTGACTCTAGGTGTGCATGGATTCAGCAGGGTGGAATGAAAGAGATCTGTTAATTTCTGAGTGGATGTCATGTACTTCAGTTGTTGTTTTGTTCTTGCCTAGGTGTTGTTGTGTATTAGAGGGACAAAACTTTTGACAAAATGTATGTGAAGAGTTTTCACAGCAGTCATTAATAGTAGGAAAATTCATCAAGTCTAGTTAACAGGTCTGCTTCTCTAAGGTCATTTTTTGATTTTCTTTGATTTATTATAACACATGCAGAAGAAAGGGCAGAGGAAACATGTAATCAAATCTAATGTGGCAAGACCCTTTTGGAACAGAGTGAAACTCATTTATTTAGCATAAAGAAAACCTAGTTGTGTAGAGAGGAACATGTCTAGTTTTGCTGCTACTTTGGCATCTCTGTTGAAGTATAAGGCAGCTTAAAAAAATTAAAAAAACCTGATTTTTGTCTCAGTGGAAATCAGTATGTTGAAAGGAGATGACAATGTAATCTGCAGACTGACAGATATTTTGACTCAGTGGAGATCTTTAGAGCGAGGAAGTGCTAGAACTTAAGAAGCCAGCATGTCTACCTCCCCTCATGGCATTATGAAAGAAAGGAGGATAATTTTGAAGTGGCCTACAGTGGTAATTGTATGATACATCTCAACAGATTGAGAAGTCATGTTGCAGCTCTGCTGAATTTAAATTGTCAGTATTGCGTGCAAGTTTTTGTGCTTTGTCTTGGAGTATGAAGAGTGAAAATGAGGTGTCTAAATCACAGAAATGACTGTTTTGTATGCCACCGTTCCAGATAAAAGTCGGTAACAGGAAATAAAATAAATGACCTAAAATACAATTTGAAATCAAATAGAAATCTTTTTTTTTTTATCTCTACTGATGACAGTTTATTAAGAGTGCTAAAATAACAACATGCAGCTACTTATTGAAGAATGTTTTCACAGCAGTACAATAGGGAATGCCTTGCCTTTTTCCCTTTACTGCTACCAGAATTTAAAACATTACCCTGCATCCTTTACTTTAGGAAATTTAGCCCATGGAGCCTTAAGCATTTGAGGAACCAAGGGATATCTGCAAACTGTAACCAGAGAAATGACAGCTGACAAAGGAAAGTGTCCAGCTGCAAGAATTTATCTTCTTTTTTTTTTTTAAAAATAAAGGTCCTTTTGTGTTGCTGCTCAAAGAATTAGTTCTATTTCCCTTGAATAGGATTTCTTTGATGAGGTATCTTCTTGTCAGGTGTGCACTAGCCAGAGAAATTAAGCTGTATTCACACTTCTGACCTTTTATCTGCTGTTTGAAAGGTGCAAGTTAAATGAAAAGTTTACACTTCTTGCGAAGTTTTTAAAAGTTGAAAAAGTACCAAAGTGCAGACATTTTATTTTATGCTTAGCATATCCATCTCCACTAATTGATATGGTGAAGCAAATGCTTTCTAGTATCCTCCAGTGATGCAGGTCCATAGTATTTGCTCTTTATCACTATTTTGATCCCTCCTTTCTCACATACTCTTCCTTTCAATAGTACATTAAAACCTCACAGCCAAGATAACTATTTAGGAGTTTTTTGACAGAATGCTTTCTATCACAATACAAATTTATGAAGCTTAGCTATGGAAATGCATTTTGTTAAACACAATTTTTTGACATTTATGGCTGGAAGGAAAGGTCTGTTCTAGAAAACAGACCGTCATTTTGCATCTTATGTCGCCATATGGCAGCATGCCTTCTCTCGAGGAAAAGGTTCCTTATGGGGCCATGCTTTTAAATTCACATTACTTTGGTGTTTTGGCAATAGCTCTGAGTAGCTGTGCCGTGAATTTGTGAGGCTGGTGTCTCTCTGTTTATTGTTTGGCACAAACATGTTTTGATGAAGAGTATGTTTGGCTGAAACTTTCATTAAAGACTATTTCAATTTTTGCCAAGTTGGTTGTTTGGCAAAATGCCAGCATGAAATCAGAAGGTTAGGCATATAAACCAGCCCATTTTAGGCCAGTGGTGTACAATGGGTCACATTTAGCAATGGCTTAGTTCTAATTGATTCCTTGGAAATGCATTTAGGTTTAAGTTGGCTCATTATTTTAAGCTAAACCTGTGTTATTTGCATAGGGAGCACAGTTAGGGTTTGGGGGCATGTAACTGCTGTATCACAGTTAATGAATGCTGTAGAATCAGGTTCACTTGCCAAGATTTTTTAGCTGTTTTTCTTTTTATAATTCTTCCCTTAGGGAATATTTGCTAACTGTGTGGGAGCTTGAAAGCCCAGCTCTTTTATTTGAAAATCCTGGACATCCCAAAAGTGTTCAGACTGTGTTTTATCAGTATTTCTTTAGTTTCAGAAAATGGCTTTGGTACAGTCCCTAAAATTTAACTAGGATCTGTGTGGGAAAACATATAGAGGGACATTTTTTGGAATCAATAGCATAAGGCCTATATTTTATGATTTCTCTGAAGTCATAAGTTGATGCAGAGCACGGTTATTCTGTGACTGTTATCAACATTATATAAAGACATTTAATTTAAAATTAGTAGTATCATTATATAAAATGAGAAGGATTAAATGTTTGTACAACTACTGTGTTATGTTTTTGGTGCTCATTCCCATTATTACTAAATAATTATAAATTGTTTAATTTTAAATAACAACGTACTGTATTTGTAGCTTTAAATGAGATGTTTGAAAAAATGGTAATTTACATTTTTGCTGGTATTTTCATCAGGGCCAACAAAATCATGTTAGAGATAAATCACACTTAAGAGATTTCTTGGTGGGCTTTAATAGTTTTTAAACTGGTCAGATTTTCATCAATAAATGAGTTTAGGAAACATAAAAGTTCTGTACCCTACTGTGGTGATGGGTGAGGAAATATAACTGCCTGTCACCCTGCAAGTATTCTTCTGCCTTGAACTGGGACATTTCACGTGCTGCTCTCTCTTTATCGAAATAAATTCTTTCTCTGCCTAATCGTCCTTTCCTTATGTGAGCAGAACCAAAAAATAAAGAAACAGTAATGATGTAAAGATGTTTAATAGCACTGCAAAGGTCTGAGAAGCCGTTGCAAGCATGCATGCTAACCAAGCATTTATCAGAAAGAGAGGAGTGCCTATATACAGTGCACAGAATTCTGGGGAATAACTGAAGTACAAATTTAATAGACTCCTAATTAATTAAGTAAAAGTTTAATAGACTCCTAATTAACTTTGCTTGTGTGTAGTATTTATGGCTATTTGTCACTTCTGTATTTATGTGACTTGATAGTATTGAAGCCATATTTTGTATAAGATGATAGGTAACTTTTTTTTTTCTGATAATTGCTCTTAGTATTTTAATAATAGAAAATGCAATAGGATAGCACTAGCCATTTTATTGATGTCTTTTGATTTCAGAGGGAAAAATGACGAAACATGCAGTTATGGTAAATGACAAAAAACTGAATAAAAGAGTGAGACAAGCCCTTTCCTCTGGAAATAATGGAATAATGCCAGTGGAATTCCTGGGGCAGGATGTTACTGTAGGTGTAGAGGTTGTCTTTCAAAATGATGTCTTTTACAGAGCTAGACTAGAAGCACAAAGCTGAAATTTTTCATATTTTCTCTGTGTAAGTTATGAGTGTGTCTTCTACAAGCTATGAGTTAATACAACAGTTCATTTGTGAAAGAGTTTTGAATGAGAAGATTAATTTAAAATAATTTTAATTGTAAAGTAATGCAGTGTTCTATAGACCTGAGCTTGCTAGTATATCTGTTCTCTGTTCTGCAGCTGATATTCACATGTCAAGGATTATTTGGTGCTAGAGATTATTACCTTGTTTTTATATTTCAGCCAGATTTTACTTATGGCTTCTGAACACATTGGCAATTGGGGTAGCTACCTTTGCTTCCCTTTGGAAAAATGGGAAAAACTATGCAAAAAATGAACCAAAAATTGTCTTCTAATCTGTAAGAAAAACTCCTTCTTTTTTCTCTTGTGTTCTTCCAGCCGTCCACTGCCCTTCTTTCACTTCCCAAAACCTGATGTGCATATCAAGATATCCAAAACACTTTTCCACATATCTCAAGGAAAAATGGAGCAGTTATGCAAAATAGGCTAGGAACCAGTAGGTTTCTCCTGCCTTTCTTTATTCTTTGTCTCCTTACGATGCAAAAAGTTGAATTTTCTTTAGAGTGACTAAAAAATTATTTCATAAATAATTCTTGAAGGCACCAGGTATTATCTTAGATAAATGGCTTGTCAGACTTAAGAAAACTGTCTTGCTTTGAGACAGTTTATCACTAGTTGAAACGGGGAAGATCCTTGTCCTTTTTCCTTTTTTTGTTTTTTCCTCCTGAAACAGCTTCTGGGCTTTTAATGCCATTTTTGAGAGTCTGACTTATACTCTTGCCCTGTTATTGTATGTAAAGATTTTTCTCTCCTCCATACTGTGAGAAGTATTTTTTGTAGGCATTTCTCATGCACGAGAAGCTTCCTTGTGAATGACTTTAACATTAACATATGTCCATTTTCTGTGCTGTTCTAAAATTTCACTGTTACAGCACTTCTTACCATGTATTATGATAATGATACTTTACACTCTTTTCAGTGCAACTGCTTCAGATACGCTCCTTATAACCAAGAGTCAGGGTCTCAGTGTTTATTTTACTTTTGCAGCGTTATCAGATATAGTGTATTTTATTTCTTTTTGCAGAGAGCTTAGAAGAGCAGTGCTCCCAGGACAGTCACAATTTGGAAAGTATATAAGCTGCCAAGATCAGGCCTAAATTGTAATCTATTCCTTTCCAGTTATGTCTTTGTTATTTGTCCATGGGGTTGTGATAATTGTGTAGTGTCCTCCAAACCATCATGAAAATAAAACACTGGCGTAACTGGCGTGAAAACTCAAGAGACTGGAACTTTTTCAAACTCAGGAAATAATGCTCTTCCCATAACCAAACAATTCCTAGTCTTTGTGCAAGCCAGTCAAATTGCACTGGAGTTCAGAACTGGTGAAGAAAAGGACAAATTCCAATGCCATTGTAGTTGAAAGCAAAACTTCCCTGGACCAGGGTGTCTACAGAGTTGCTCAACATTTACAGAACGAGTAAGAATCCTCTGTCTCTTGCAGTTTTCCTACAGAACAACTGAAAATTTCATAGTGAAATATTCAATGCTCAGAAACATTAACTAATGGGGTGAAGACCAATGCATATGTTAAGTTTTTGGCCCTGTTGGGTTGATATGAATAATTCAAAATGTTGGCAGCATCAACAAGTCCTGGCTTTTTGAAATATATATTTTAAAATATTGGAGAGGAGAAGAGAAAAGGTTTATCAGGTGTTTAGTGGATTCTGCTTATCAGGTTCAGTGCAATCATCTATTTCTTTTTTCTTCTGTGTCCTGTCATCTGAGTTCTTAGTTCTTAGCCAGGTCTAGAGTTAAACCATGTGTTTTTGATGCTTTTTGTTGCAGCTGTTCCATGCAGTGTAGAGTGGGAATTAAGCCCATAGGTGCTATCAAAACAAAAGCATATAACAGGGATACTGGAGGGAGAAAAACCCCCTCATATTTCATGCAATATGCTTTGGATTTGACACATGAAAGTGAACTGCTCCCATATGTTCTAAATGAATGACTGGCAAATGGTATTTAAAAAGTAATTTGAAGAGGCTTCAGGAAACCTACACATCCTTGTAAGGAGAAAAGCAATACAAAGGCACTGAGTGTTCTTTATGCCAGATAGTTCAGTGTCTAAGCATTTAAAGGTCAAAAAGGTAAGACAAATGCTATGAAGAAAGGGAACTTGTTTGTTTCAATCACATTTGATGGTCAGAGTTCTCTAAATCCTTTATCCTACTCAAAATATATAATCTTTTGCTTTCTAGCTTAGGGAACACGTAAAATCATGAGAGCTAATTGTAATTTTTAATGATATGCAGCTAATTTAGCTATAGTATAATTAAAGATGGTGTTTGAACTCTCTTATGCTCTCGGTAAGGACACGAATTTGGAGCAAAATTTGCATAATAACATTTGCTTTTGTCGATGTTCAGAGCAGTAATATAATTAAAAAGGTGAAAGGCTTAAGAGATGATGGTTCATAATGTACTTATTAAAACTCTGATTAAAATAAAAATGTCTGGGAAAAAAGGATTAACCAGCTTTGGTGTTTCATTTTTGATTTTTCTCATTCAGTGTACAGTAGGAGATGACTCAACAGTGCTGTAAGAGAAAAAGCACTACAAGCTATTGCTGCTTGGGCAAACCTATTCAACTGGAGTTTTTAACAGCTGTTCCCAAGCTTCATTAAGGCTCATTATAAGTTGTCATGTAGCAGAGAACTTATATTTTCGGATGATCTGTGCACAGCAGTAAAGATAAAAGTCTGTCTTAAGGCTGCACTAAACAGAAGATGGTACATATTAAAAATAGATTACTGAAATTCCCTAATTAGCTAGCAAAGGCCTATAAAAGCAAAGGACAATCAGTGAGTTTTAAAGAGGGATGGGGAGCAATCACTCATCTATGGATGGACTCTCAGGCTTGAGTCTGATAAGCTCATTAACAAAAATTATTTACCAATTATCCTTTAATAATATATGCATCCTTAACCACATGTTCATGTGCTTTTATCTCCCCAAAATCTAATGCCTAGATGGTCTGTTAAGAATTGTTGTCACATCTGTCTTATCTGTCTATCTTTATCGGCAGAAAGGGCAGTCTAATTTTTGATTGAAACTGTGCAAAAGATCTGATTCTAAAGGGGTACATTCCATGAATTTAAGTGTAGAGTCTAAGCCGGGCTTCGAATGTGAATACATCTGACTTCTGGAGAGAGCACAGTGGGGAAGGACAGTGACAATAACACAGCTCTCCATTTTGCAGCATTACGAGTGGATTTCCATGGCTCATTTAGCCTCTATAAATAACTAAAAAACATTTGTCCCTCCTGTATTTTGAATGGTGGGAGATGTAGGTCTTTTGAAGACAGTGAGTATGTGTTCCACAAAAAAGTTAAGTGGGGGAATGTGGCAAGATCAACAAAATTACTCCTCTTGAAGAGAAATTACGTGATAGGGGACTCTGTAATACTCTAGTTGTTCTAATCCACCTCCTTTCCTTGATGATGCTCTGGAACATGAGGATAATGCTGGTCATTTGCTAAAGTGATGATTCAGTGTGAAATCCTGACTCCTGCATATGCTGTCAGCAAGTGAAAGGGCAGGGAGTGAATGACACTGGGAGTCACAGGACAAACTTCTCTCCAGTGGATGTCCCTCACTCTAAGAGGATTGAGCAGGATCAGAGAAAAACAGACCCGTAAACAGAATTTTGGCAAATGCTTCTGCAAGTCCAGCTGGAAATCTGATCCCTCAGTGATTTGATATTTACCCAGAGATGCACTTTTTATTTTTTAGTCTGTTTTTCTGCTGTTAAAAAAATTCTATGGAATATGTTACTTCATAAGAAGAATGTCTACATTTTTAGAATGAATTTATAGTAAAAAAAGAAACACTCTGAATAAAATTAATCTGCTGCTGATGGTCTGTGACAAAGATCCTAAAAAGAAGTATTTTCAGTCCTGCTGTTATTCTCCCTGTAATGCAGCAATACTTACATTCAGAGTTGGGTTCTTATGGGAATAAAAGTCTGTTAATCTTCATCTTCATAAAATAACTCCTCCTCTTGTTGCTGTTGTTTTTTTTTGAATTTTGCAGGTATTTTCTAATCTCAGTACTCTCAGTGCCCTTAAGTTGTAATGGATATTATCCAATAGGTAATTTCACTAGCTCTGTTCATTTCATTAAACTGGTATGTTATCTGGTATAATAAATTGGTTTTTCTCACTAAGGAGAGATCATCTAATGGGCAGAATGATGTCTTTCAGGGAAGACTGAGATGCATCATAGTACCTTCTGGCAATAAAGGCTATTAGAAACCAGAGCTACCAGTGTCAGCTTCCTCTGCATAAAAATTTGCCCCAAATTGTAATATTCAGTGAGTCAAGTGGGGGGAAAAAAAAATCTTGAAGTACTGTTTTCCATCTGTGCAACTAAAGCTGGAGGCAAACAGGTTCCTTTCTTTTTGGAAATGATGCATGCTGGAAAATCTCTAAATGAGAAAAATATCTGAAGCAGATGGAGGTGCTGAAACAGCAACCTGACAGCTGAGGAGAGCACAGGGATGGCAAGGCACAAAAGCTGAAAGTGCTCTGTGGAGAGGGCCTGGAAAGGTCTGGAGGAGAGGAGAAGAAATTTCCAGCAAGAAGATAAAAGGACACAGAGAATAAGAAACCACCAAGTCAGAGGAAGGGCAATATATAAATACCATCAAGGAAACTTTTATCAAAGATTACATGAGATGGGGAAGGCTGGAAGGGAGAAAATAGGAGAGAAGAGACAAAGACAAAACAAATATTTTGCTGTTCTTGAAAATCCATTCAGACAGAAGTTGCTTCATTTATAAAGAATCTTCTCCAGGCAGTTAATTAGCTTTGTCAGTCAGCTGTCGTAAACCAGATTATTGAACTGTTTCATATTTGAAATTCTTTAAACTAACGTCTTGACATTGCCAGTAGGTGTGTTAATAATCTGAAGACATGAGAAGAATTTATTAGCTTTGGTGTGCCTGTCTGTGAAATGTAGTAGAGAGTTAACTTCATATTATCCAAACACAACTTGAGCTTTCTCCTGAAAGGTTCTAATTGCATTTTGAAAATACTATTATCTTACTTTGAGGCAGCAAATAGCAGCTTCATGAGTGCCACATGGCCAAAGAGAAATATGAAAAAGGGAAAGAATTGGTATTATTATTTTCAGCTACGAGATCCTAGCATTTTCTGACATGATCTGAGGGCAATCTTAAGCTGTTTTGATTGCTGTCTAAATGCTGAATGGGGCTGAAAATCTGTTGTAAATGTTTATATGGATTTATCTGCTTGGCATGGTGATTTTTTTTCCTCCCAAAGTCTTTGTTCAAAATAGCCTTTTGATTTCAACAACATGTATATTTTACAGGAATATCTACGTGTGTGTATCCATGTGTGTGCAGCATTATTTGCAGTTTAAGTGTTATTTCCCCTAATTTTCCTTTTTTCCAAACTAATCAGCATGTAATCATTATTTTTATTTTTAACATTCTCATCAGCATGTACATTTCTAGTGGTAAGAAAAACCTATCATGTCTCACATGAAGTATCTACACCACCCAAATTGAAGTTTGTTAGTTTTTTCATTATTTAGAAAGTAGTGTCCCATCTCATCTCCCTTTCAGACTACTGACTTAGTCTCCTTGACAGGCTGGTCCCTGTTTCCTGTGCCTATTGTCAACTGCTTTGGCCTTTAGTCTCTTTGCTGAATTAGTCCTTTTAAAAATATATATATATTCCATATATTCAATTTCCTGCATTTTATTCCATTCCATTCACACACTCATGTGGTTAAAGTCTTGTTTCATCTGCCTTCTGAATCTTACTATTCCTCTGTTCTGTGGATTTCTTAATGAGCCATCCTAAAAGCCATCCCAAAGAGACCCTGTGGTCCAGAGGATGCAAAACATGTGGAAACCCTGCTTAGATCCTGCAGCTCCTGGAGAATGCCTGGAAAAGCCTAATTCTTCAGGGAATTGAACTCAAATAATGAGATGAACTCAGATAACACTGTAGCATGTACAAAGTTGATGTTTTTATGAAGACATATAGGTTGCCCAAATTCACATTTCTCAACATGCTGACCATGCAGTGGTCACAGTTCAGGACTACACTGTGACCCAGATTTTCTCCATTCCCATCTAACAGAATCCTCTCTTGTATTTCCAGTGAAATATTTTGTCATTCTCTAACCAGTTTTATAGTGTCTGATTCTTGAAGAATAACAATGTAAAAATGTTATGAAGTTTTCCTTTTATGATCTCTGACTTTGCCTGGCAGATGGTGGTATTGCCTGTAGATCATTCCTCACAAAGCAAGCAGTGCACAGCTCTGCCAGCTTTATCACACTGCACTTCATACTCATCTCTGGCCAGCTTCCTACAGCCACTTATAATTAATAGTCTCAAAGTCTCAGCTGTACATCTAACGTTCCAGATTTTAATCTCTCTTATCATCCATCTTACCTCTACTTACCTTGCATGAGTAATAATTAACCTCCCATTTTCTCTTTCTCATCCCCTTTTGACACAGCCACTTATCTTCTGTCTTTTGGGTCTGTTTTTTTTTTTTTCTTTTTCACTTTGAGAATTTTGGTAAAAATTCCTTGTCCCCCTCCCAGGTTGTTCCCTACACATATCTGTCTTGTGTCTTGCCTGCACATCTCATTAGCTTTTGGACTTTGATCAAAGATCTGCTCAGTTCATAGTTGTCATTACAATTAATACAGTATTATCACTTATTTCATTTTCACCTGATCAAATTTTATAATTACCAAGTATGTCAGCCTTTAACATTAGATGTTGTACACTGAAAAACACCAAACATTTTGAATAGTTCATTTTGAAGGGAATAATAATAATAATCTGTGCTGTAGAAAATGAGTCTTAGAATACATGTAAAAATATCTGCAAGCATTACACACACTGGTATTTTAGGAGACTTCATTGCAAATTGAAGGTTTGTAATCATAGTGTTTGTGATAAAGGACCACTGATTGCAACTTGGTCCAATGAATTGTCATGCAGATTTTGTTAGAAACTTCAAGGGGTCTAAGATTTTATTCCATATGCTTCAAAGGAATTTTTAGTATCTTTGCACCTCAGCCTGACTGATAAATGATAGTATTATTCAACAGAAAAGGCAACCCTGAATTTCTTCCTCTGGCTAGAATTTTAAGGAAAGATTAAGATAAAAAGAATTTTTAGGCTTCACTTTGCAAAGCTGCCTGAAGTTCTGATTGCCGAAGTTTAATGTTAATTTTGAAAAGCTTGGTCTCTCTTTTCTCTGACCTTGGGATGACAGCAATACTGGTTACTGTTACTACTGATGTATTTCTAGTTGCACCAGTCTTCCTGCTCATTCTGTTAGCAGACTAGGATGTTAATGTCACATACTAAAGTAATGTTCAAAAAAACCACCAAATAACAGACCATTGTGTTCCTTATAGACTGGGTATATTTGAATAGTGGGAAAATTGCATGGCACTGGAAAGCAAATTGAGGGCTCATGTAATTTGGTCACTTTTCAGAAAATTTGCTTGCTAGTAAGAAAGGAAGATGTGCTGCCTATCATTTGCAGGGTCTTACAGATGAATCTGAAGAAAAAGATGGGCATCATTTAAGAATAAATAAACAGAGAATTCCCAAACCAAAAAGAACCTTAAAAAGCTGAAGTTTATCTTTTTATGATCCCAAAGTATGGGGTTTCTCTGATATTTAGTATAGAGTTAGAGTTAATTCCTTTAGGAAGGCATAATTATCACTAGTAAGCACTAATCCAGCAATGCATTAATTAATTACACATTGTTGCCTGATGTCAATTCTTTATGTGAATTTGTATAAATTCTTGGCCTGGATTTCTGACAGGAAGAACCACTTCAAAATTAATTGGGCTTTTTTAATGATTTTGATAGTATAATCCCAAGTATAGTTTATATATTATTGTAGTAGCCAGCACATATAATTATTATAGTCAAAACTGGTAAGCTTTGCCAACATAGGCCAAAGTTCTCTTTTTTCAAGTGGTAAATCCCAGCAGCTGAGTAAATAAAATATGAGTCTTTCATGTGAGAACTTCATCCTGCAAGTAAGATCCGATGAATCTTAACCTGAACAGAAGAAAACAGAATTATTTGTCAGAAGTGATCTACAATGGTCTTAACAGCTTTCCAAACCCACTGTGCTTTGGCACTTGGATTCATCATTAGCAAGCTAGTCATGTTAGCATTATATATGAAATAGATAGAGGATTTGAAAAATTGTGGTTCCCTTTGCTTAGATTCACAAGGTTATATCTGCATGTACTGTCAGCCTGGGTTACACCAGTTGTGTTACCAGAGTCCTTCATTGGCAAGGGACTAGATTTACCCCACTAATGTAGTTTTAGTGGGGGAAAAGGATGTTTTGCTTCAGGACAAGTTTCTGTCCATATTGTATTTTTTAACTGCCTTGTTATAATATCTTTGCTACAAAAGTACCACCAAAGAATTCTTATCTTGAAACATGGAGACATTGTTCTTATAGATATGACTGCTAAAGGTTTGAGCATGCCAAATCTTTGCAGACCTATGGAGAGCTTAAAGGTTTGCTCTTTTTCTTATCCTGGAGATAAGATTAATTCTTACCTTAAAAGCTGTGATGTTTTGCTATTTGCTTCAAATTAATCACTTGAACTTACAAAAGAGATTGATATCTCCAATAATGAAGAAGCAAATACTCGAGCTGGTTAGCATTTCTGGGAATATTTTTAAATCTTGTTCGTACCTTATATTTTTATCCTTACTTAAATAGGTTTTCATGTGACAGGAAACATTTGTTCCAGTGCTTCAACAAGCATTTTCTGTGCACTGATTTCTTTTTTCCTCCCCTCATTACTTTAGTTGAAGGACCCAATTTTGGTTTCAGGCCTTCAGTTTGCAATTACATCTTGGATTGTTTGAGAGCTGGAGTTGTGCAAGCATCTTAAGAGTAAATTTGGCTTTAGAAACTCTTTCACAATATGTGTGGAAATGTGAATAAGGAATGTATTTGAAAGCAAATATGGTTTTCAGCTGTTGGAGATACTATAGCATCATTAGAGATAATCAGGTCAGTTCCAGGTAATTCCTTCTGGTGGGAGAATTTGGTGACAAAGTCTGGTGCTTTGGATGCTCTTGATCAAAGTGGAGCTCAGCTTTTTGTTTGCATCCTGTCTTGTCTTGGTGCTTCCAGTTTGTTTTTGCACTGTGTTGTGCAGGGTAGCTCTGGGGTCCTTCACTGCTTGGAGAACCTGTGCCTCCAAGCACGTAAATCCTGAGCCTGCTTTCTTGGAGCCACGACTCTCCAGCAGTCTTTTTGAATCAAAATGAATCAGGAACTTATTTACAGGCAACTTCCCCTACACTTTTAACACAAACATAGCCATCTGCCTGAGAGAGTAATGCTGACGGAATTCACTGCACTAGGACATAAAAGGAGAATACTGTAGTAGATCAAAATATATTTTCTGACTCAGCATGAAATTTGAAGACTGTAATTCATCATTCTGAGGACAAAACCAGCTGATGCAGGCATGTAGTGGGTTTTTTTTTTAATTTTTTTTTAATTTTTCTTTTTTAAGATGCTTTACTACATATACTGACTGATAACTCAGAAAACCTACATGTTTTAAGTTGCACACATTCCTTAAATAGAGTTAGGTACCAAAGGAAATACAAAGATGTTTTGGGGGGATGGCAAAATTGTAGAACTGGTGTAAATTCAGAGCACTAGGTATTGAAGGGCAGTTGTAATAAATTAGGGTCTAAATTGATGGATGGAATTTTGTATACATATAGAATTTTTTTAATATAGAGTTGAGGGTATACAGTAATAAATACATTAATATTAGCTACTATATATAACTTCAGACTGATCTTTAAAAGGTTACCCATATATATGTATGTACATATGCTAGAAAGACAAGTAAAAATTAAGTTTTTTATATGGAGAGAAGGAGCATACTAAAGAAGAAAATAAGAGATGGTTTATCTGTACTATATAGAAATTATTGATGTTGATTTTATGTATAGAGAACAAAAAGAACAGAAAAGACACAAAGAGAAAAAAAGAGCCTCCAGAGTTTGGTAAATCATTATTTGTTTTGATGTTTGATGTGAGCAAAAACTGGTGGAATGGTTCAAGCCCTTCAAAGACAGAAAGTGAAAGGATAAAAGTTATTGATTCATAGCGAGCATAAATTATAGATCATTTATGAACCATGCAGATCAATATCAAGTGTCACATTACATTAAGTAATTTTGTGCCTAAATTACTTAGTGACAGATTTCAGAAATGGCTCATTCTTCATTAGGACTGAATATGAAATCTCTTTAATTCCCACATTTCAATGCTTAGTTTAATTGCAAAGTTTTCTAGAGGTCTGAATTGGAGGAACTCTTTGGAAGCTAAGGACATCAAAGGGAGCACAGGGATTTCCAGCAGCATTCAGTTGAGGAAAGATCCTATTTTGGGTTGAGACATTAGAGCAAGTGCAGTCTGCAGGAGTGCACAATGTGATTGGCTTCACTGAGGAGGCAGAAAAAGCTGGCCTGGTAACCTGGGCACTGATATAGATGTGAAGAGATCTGGCAAAGTTGTCTGGCTCAGATATGGATCCATTTTTCCTTTTGAGACCTTAAAATTCCTTGAGCACCTAAACAGGTAATGCTAGAAATCAACCAAGAGTTTGGATATGAAGTCCCTGGACTACCCTGGAAAATGTTTTTGACCATGAAGCACCCTGCAAGTCTAGTATAACTGGTGCTGAACAAAACCCTGAGGCACTTGGCTGGAATGAAGTTGAAGAAGCACCTTGTGACTCCAGCTTGAATTGCTAGAACACGAAAGGAACCATTCTGAAATACATTTGAGGCCAACCACAAGAAAGATAACCACCAAATAATATTTCCATAGGAAGGACTCTATAAAATTGTACAAATAAAATAGAGTCATAGTATATATTAATTTTCATAAAATTTAAATGCAGGCAAGTTTTTTCTTGTATTACTTCTGGACGAAGGACACAATAATTCTTTATTTATTGTCCAAAATCATAAAAGTGCTGAGGAAAGGGGAAATCCTTTTAAGTTCCACAGTGTTGAGGAAAGGAGAAATCTTTTTTCATTGCCACAGTGCTAAGGAAAATTTCCCATGACACATTTCTGTAGCTATGCAATAGCTTCTCATCTGCATCCTCTGTGATTGGAGAACATCCTGTTTCAAACATCCAAACTCAAATATTTATGTTCAGTGTTTACAAGGCTCTCAGTTGTCTATTTCTCTTAAATCCTGAGTGACTGTGTATATATTTACTCTTCTTGCCTAGACAAAACCAAACTAGGGGCTGGTTGCTGTGCTGGCTTACATCTAGGCAAATCTATACTCTCTTGGCCTTTAAATTCTCCAGTTATGAAATTCACTAGAAAACTTTTCAGGTGTTTGAATACATAATTTGCAAGAACTTAGGGGAAGAGATGAGTGTTTGGGAATATGTGAACTCAGTTTTGAAACTCTCCTTCAATCAAAAATCTCTAAATAGATTTTTAAAATGGAAATAAAATTAAATTAGCTTGTAATCATGCAACATTATGACATGAGAATTTGAGAAAAGCATAGCATGCTGAGATATTGGGTTACAAATTGTTAACAACCTGTATTTAAATGGGGTTTTTATGTTGAAGGGAGTACATTAGAGTAGTAACTATTGTTGGAGTCTAACTGAACTAATCAAGGTACGTGCTTAATTCCTACCCTACTTGAAATAAATACTTATGAGCATTTTAGCATTGGCATTAAGATCTTGTTATGAAAATTTACAGAATGATGTCTCCGTCTGAATTAAGATGCAAATGAAACCGTATGCCAAAGTCAATAGTACGGGTGGTATTTAACATGAAATGAGAGAGAGACAGAGAAAGACAGAGAAAGAAATAGAAATAGAGGTGGGGATCCCAATGGCATCCTATGGATTCTCTCCACCAGATCTTGGTGGTGAGGGTTCCCTGCAAACATGGAGCTCCATGGGTTAGTACACACTTGGCTGGGAATGCCCAGGTACCTCCCGTGGTGGGGACAAGCTTGACACAGTCTGTCATGGCTTAAAGACAGCCTGGTTGTTCAGTGCAGGGCGGGGGAGAGGGTGGTTCCCTGCAGGGACTGGCCGGAGCCAGTGAACGGTTTGGTTCGGAAGGGGCGATCAGCTGGCTGAGGGTGGGATTGATGCCCGGTTAAACCGCTGGAAAGAGTTAAGGACGCCCCTGTGGAAAAGCACAGTGAAAAACGAAGGAAACCCGGTGTTTTGCATTTTATTGCATTTTATTTAAATGATATGCTCTGTTTCACCCGTCCAAAATGTATGGTATATTCTAAGCCTGTGGTCCTGCCCTGAACCATCCTGTATCTGTTATCCCATTGGCCCAAGTCTGATTCTGCGCCCACTTCAATCTCCCTCTTAAGCTGTGCTATTGAGACCAGTCCCACTCTCAGCCTTTTCCCCTCTCTTAGCCTTCCTCCCCTCTTGCCCCTTCCCTCCCCTAGGCTCCCCCTCCTTCCCCCTTCCCCCCTTCTCCATCAGTAACCATGCTGTTCCCAAAGATGGGACCCCCAATAAACCCTCATCTAATCAGCATCCTCAGAAACCGTGTGGAATCTCCTTGCCTGCCTGCTGCTGCCAGCCAACTCACAGCCTAGGGGGCCCTCCGGGGACACCCCCGGGGGCCCCCCCCCCCCCGCAAAATGAACCCCAACAACCCGGGAAAAGTCTCTCTTGGCATCCAGCATTTAAACAGGTCAAGCTGGGCCGGCACTGCGGAGCTCCCCGCTCCCCGTGGCCGGGGCCGGGCCTGGGCTGGGCTGCACCAGGCTTTGTTGCGGTGCTGGCAGAGCCAGCTGGTCCACTCTGGATGGGGCATATACCAGCCTGGGAGGCAATCATGCACCAGGAGCAGCGCTGAAAGTGGCCTCCTGCAGCTGCTACTCTGGACACCACCTGGCCAATGGAATCTTCCTCTTGGGAAAACTCTTGGCCAATGGACTCTTCCCAATCCGACACTTCTTGGCAGCTGCTGACATCTCCATGGGGCAGCTCATGCTCGCTGTATTCTTCCAAGAATATTCTTCTAACAAGAAGTTAGCTCCCGACATCACCATGGGACAGCTCCTCGATGCATTCATCCCAATCAAGAGCTCATGGTCGCTACTGGCTTCTTCTTGGGAGACCCTGCTCATTGCAGGCTTCCCTTTGGGACATATCCAGGTGGATCTTGGATTCTATTTGGGGCAGTTGTTTTTCCGTGCTGCCTTCCCCTTGGTCTATATAAGTTTGTGTTTGCCTCATTTCATGGTCTTCTGGAGTAGCTCCCTACAATGTACCTCTCATGTTTTAGTTGTGCATTTATTATTAGAGCGCCTTTTGTTTTCCTTTATTAACCTTGGTTCCGAGCACTCAAGTTGTACCTGTCTCTTTTTTGTTTACTGCCATGCTCCTGGCCAATCTGGTCCCGGGGTTGCGCCCGCCACTGGCAAAGAGGGTTTGTCCGGGGCATGTGATGCTACAAGTGACACCTGTACAGGGACCCTCATATGAGGCGCCTGTTGGGATCGGATCAGCGGGAAAGCTGACCAGTAGGCCATACCACTTTCTGGAGAAAGCTGTGAGCACGGAGTTGTGGGTGGCAGAAGAAACTGTGGGCAGCAAGGAGGACTGTGGGCAGCAAGGAGGGCTGTGGGCAGTGAATTCAGGATCCCTGCTGGAGGTGGGTAAGTGAAAAGGGGATCAACAGTAGTAGAGGGACATATATGGATGGTTTAAGTTAATTTTCAACCCATGACCCTTGGACCCTGAGAGTGGGATATGGGAGGGACCCATCTAACGTGAATGAACTACCTTCCTTCCAGCCTTCTGTATCCTTCTTCTCACCCCTCAGACTACCCTGAGGTAAGATACAAGATGGAACTTGCCATGAGGCACAGATGAGGTGTGTCCTGCTAAAGTTTTATTTGCTCAACAATGATTATACCCAGCTTTGTTTTCATTAAATTATTCATGAATTATTAATATTAGTCTTATTAGTTTTGAGTTGTTTTCTGGAAGTTACTGTAAAAGACCTTGAGAAAGCTTAATTTTTTTAAGAGAAACCGAAGTAGAGAGTCATTATTTTTTTCTCACTTACCTTTTTTTTAAATAAAACATAAAGGGTTCATCCAGCGTGCATGATGCAGCAGTCCTCTGTGGGACTCCCCGGGGCAGGAGAGGCACTGGGCAGCTCACAGGCTGCCTCTGCTGCCACCTGGGTGCCCACGCTGCTGGGAGAGGCAGGCCCCTGCTGGGCACGAGGCTGGGTGTCCTTGTCCTTCTCTGGGTGTAAGGATTTCTCCCAGCTCTTGTGAGTGAGGCCTTCTGCCCATTGAGACAGCACCTGTGCTGCCAGCCCAGAAAGCCAGCCATGTGTGGGCTGCATGGAAAGGAGTGAAGAGCAGCAGGTCCAGGGAGGTGACTGTGGCCCTCTAGTCCATCTTGTGAGGCCCCACCTGGAGCACTACATCCGTGTCTGGGGGCCCCAGCAAAAGAATGAGTTCAATGGAGATTGGTGGATATTCTCAGAGGGTTGGTTCTTGTTACTATTCTTCTTATTCCTATACTTATTAATTGGTTTCTAGAAAAGTTGTTTTTTTTTTTTTAAATATTTAACTTAATTATTAAGTTTAAATCTAGGAAGAATTGACTTCAGGACAGCTAAGAAAATTTTTTGGTCAATATTATCTTTGATGTTGCAGAATGAAACATTTGTCTGTGGGGTAGATAAGTTGAGTTGAAAAAATAAAACAGGGTAAATTTGATCTCTTTCAGTTTAAACCAGCAGTCAGAGAGAAAGTGGATTCTCGCATTAAGGTGATAATAGCTGAATGGCAGTGAAGAATCACTTTAAAAAGGAGGAAATCTAGAACTGGCTTATTAACAGTTGCACTGAAAAGCTGGTCCTTGACCTGACTGATAAGTTGTGCTCCTCTTGTTGTTTTTGCTATTTTACCTATGACCAGCAAGGAAAATTCCCCAGCCAAAACCTGTATCTGAGCTGACAGGTCAAGATGCACCTACCTGTTGATTTCTTGGTGATATGCATGCTTCTAATCTAATTGAAAGCATTAATGTGTGTGTTGAAATCAAAATTTGTTTTGCTAGATGACTAGGCAATGATGTGCATGTGGAAGAGTGTGCTGCTTTTTAAGTCTGAACATTTTGCAAAGATGCAGAAATACAGCTTTTCAGAGACAAGGCTGGTGTTAAGCACTTGCTGAAATGCTTATCTGAACCAAGACATGAAAGCAACTCTTAAGATATATAGCTGGTAGTGAAATTTTCCTGTCCGGTTAAACATTTGGATGTAGGTTGCTCAGAGACTGGAGATCTTTGGGTAGGGCAGTTTTTTGTTCTCTGTCTTTTCTTAGCCAGTCAGGAGACTAATTCTACGTTGTATCTATATTTTCCATCTAACTTGGTTAAAAGTAAGACAGAAAGTGAGACGAGCTGAAAAGTGACCCTCCATTTGGAAATGCCAGATGTGAAAAGAAGGTTGTGATGTTTACTCAAAGGATTTTCTCCTTGCCAAAAGATACATATAGAAGATTAAATGTCCCAGCAGCATATGATTAGAATTTGTGATGGCATTTGGATGTCCCTTCTAGACCTAAAAAATTTAATGTTGCCTCTGGCTTCTGTGTCATAAAATTTAAATTAGAATCTCTAATTCTTTCAGAGTGCCAGAAATATTTTGTAAACAGTATTTTGCAGTGAAAACCCTGGGCTTTGGGATTTTGAGAAGAGTTATTTTTAGACAATAGTCTGTGTCTAAGTCAATCTTTGAGAAGGCTATAGAAAAAAGCAGAGGAAATACTACCTGCCTCCTTAACAAGTGAACTCTGTCCTATTAAATAAAATGTAGTTAAAGTGAGTAACACCCAGTGCCATTAAACAGAGATCTTAGGCTCATGCTCCAAAGTGTAGAATTGTCTACTCTAAGTAAATATGAAACTGTGTGTTCAAATACATACTGGACTTCAGTTTCAGGTTCACCAATGTGATGCTTTTCACAGTAAAAGTAATTTTTTAATGGTGAAAAATGACTAAAGTTTTTTACTGCCTTGTGTAGAGGTTTTGGTTTGCTAATTTTTCGATTTCCTGGCTAACGCACCAATTATGTAGCGGGTCTAGTATTGCCTGAATGCCAGTGCACTTGCTAGAATATATTTACTCATTTTTCTGCTGTGAGATAGGAATTAGGAGAAGGAAAGTAAAACAAGCACAAACTTTAAAGGGTAAAAAGAAAACTTTATTAACAGGAAAAAAAGATAAGGAAAGAAAAAACAGAATAAATCTTCAGAACCCTTCTCACCCCACACCTTCTTTCTTTTCCGCTGACAATGTAAGAAGACAAAACTTGGGACTTTCAGTCAGTTTACCACAGCCATCAGTCTACTTAGGGAGAGGAGTCCCTCTTGCTATGCTATGGAGACTTTTCCATAAGAAACAGTTTTCTCATGGCCTTAAATGTCACAGCACATCAGCCACACAGGAAAGGAAAATCTATTTGCAGTGTGGAAAATCCTCATGCTTTGCACTGTTCCCACAGCTGCTTTCATGGGCCATGTCAACTTATTGGGGTGCTGTCTTAAGAATGAGCTGTTCTAACATAAAATAAAAAAGTTCTCTTCATCTGTCTCTGAGAACAGAGGTTCTTCTCTTACTATTCCTGGAGCCAAGTTTCTTGTCTTTCTCTGTTCAAGTTTCTCATGGTGCTTTAGCTCACAGTTGGGTTAGAATTCAACATTCCCGCAATGCATTTCTGTAAGTTACAGCAGAAAAAAGAGTCTCATATATCAATTATATCTTCTCTATAATCTTATAAAAAGAATTTCAGCCTAAGACTAAGATATCTCCTCAGTCTCCTCCTATCTAGGATTTTTACTCCTTCTTCACTGACCTTAGAGCCCCATGTTGTTGCCTCTACGTGTCTTCACCACTTCCTGGTCTGGGAGAGAATTGGTATTCGTAGGTTCATTTGTTCTCAAGCTTTATCAATTGAAGCACTTTTTATTGAGTTCTGCACCATTGAATGGTTGAACTCATCCAGGCTCCACAACTGAGGAATTACTGTCTTCTGCTGCTGACCACGTGGTTCCTGCTGGCACTGCACAAGCCATGCTGGCTGTGGGTGCCACCCTGCATTTTTCCTTCATGCAGGGCGCTGGGAAAAAGAAAGAAAAAACTGCTGCCACTGCTTTTGTTCTTCAGTCCACAGCACAGCCAGCCAGCTAAAAGCAGCTGAGCAGATAAAATCTATTGAGTCATGCTGAGATAGCCATGGCCGCACAGTGCCTCCCCGGCCGCTCTGATCCTGACTGCCCGACCACGTGGCTGCTCCTGGTCAAGGACGGTGGTGGCCACATGGCCACTCCTGGCCCTGGCCTCTTGTGGCTTTGGGGCCGCTCCTGCCCTGACCTCTCTCAGCTTCAGGCCGCTCCCAGCGCCACCCACGGGGCCATTCCCGGGCTCCGTTGGGAAAGGGGCCCAACCCTGCTGAGAAGGAGCCCCAGCCTCCCGCCGGGACAGACCCCAGCAGGCTCCCCAGTGAGGGGCTCAGCAGCTCACTCACCACCCCTCCAGGGGCTGAAGATCTCAGCCAGGCAGTGTGGGGGCTGCCCCAGCCTCTTCAAAACCCAAAAGCCATGAGGGCTTTTCCCAGCCTTTCTTTGTTTTTAAATGTGCTTTTCCACGGGTGTGTTCAACTTTTTTTTTTTTTTTTTTTTTTTTTTTTTTTTTTTTTTTTTAAGTGATTTAACCAGGTGTCAATCTTTAAACTTAGCCAACTTGTTGGCTCTTTGAAACTTGCCAGGTGACTGGCTCCAGCAAGTGCCTACAGGGAACCACCCCCCTGTCCCCCGACTGAAAACCAGGCTTTAGTTAAACCACGACTCCTTGCCTTCTCACAAAGCTACCTCACAGTCTTATAGAATGGCCTGGGTTAGAAGGGACCTTAAAGACTATGTAGTATTTTAGATTACTTTCGTGATAAGCTTCTTTAGGAATCCCTCAAAATTAAACTAGACTAAAATCACAGTTTATGACTGTAGCTAGTTTTAAAAATGGGAGGGTAACTCCTGACTATTTCTAAAACTTTTTTTTTGTGCTTAAGAATGGAGTATTATTGTTTGTTAACACTAACATTAAAAGCAACTAGAATATCTGTTCACAGTTTTTTATCAAAATTTGAGACTTAAATTTGGTTGGGCTTATTTTGTTTCCTCTCACAGTTCTCAGCAACTAAAATACCTTTGTTACATTTGACATGAAGTAATATATGAAGGTATATTTCTGCTTTAAAACCTTATGCTCCATATTGTATGGCTTTATTTTATTTAACTTTATTCATATAAAGTTCCTTATAGGTTGGACACTGTCTTCTCTGGTAAGTAGAGATAATTCCCTGTTGAAAAGTTAGACTAATTTCTTATGCCAACTAGGGGAAAAATTAGCCTTCCAGGAAAAGAAAAAAAAAGCAAACTAAAGGGAAAAGCAGATAATCACTTTCAACTGAAAAACCTGTTGAACTGAAAAAGATAAAGTTGGATGATTTGGCAATACATTGCAATGAGATGAATGAAGCATGCTCCTCTGAAGAGGAGAGGGAAGATGGGTTCAAAATTAAACACCAGAACAGGTGTAAATAAAGACTTATTTAGTGAAAGTACAATCCATTCTCTTTTATTTTAAAAATTCAGCTTTCTTGCTGTGTTTTCTGGATTCAATATTGTAACCGAATGGCTTCTATCCAGGGATAGTTAAGTAAGTTTAGAGAGGCTTAAAGACATTATCCCAGGGGGGAAAGAAATATGTGCAGTAAAGAGTGTGTTTCTGGTGCGAATGTTATATAAAATCATCTCCTTTATAAGCAGTACCCACTGTAAAATTATAATTGTGTGGAAAAAAAATTTCTCTCTTGAAAGAAGACATCCTGCTTCCACCCCAGAAAATCTAATAATGAAGGTAAGTCTGCAGTCAGTAAGTCCAATGTGTGTGTATATAGGTATAGATGTTAAAAAATGCTTGGGACAACAGTAAACCTAAAAACCTTCTTGGTCATGTTTGGGCTTTGTCAGAGCCCAGGACATCTCTCTGATGGTCCTGGATGATCCGGGCCTCAGTCAGGGGACTTTGAAGCCCTGGCAGGGTGTCGGAGACCCTGGCATGCAGCCAAAGACCCCTATGGCTTCAAGCTCGACCCATGGAACAAATTACCACCTTTATATGAAGAATTAAAGGTCACAAAAGTTTAGCTAGCATAATAGTAGTAGTTATAGGCTGAAAAGAGAAATTTTGAAGATTTTTACTATAGGGGTCTAGGAGGCAAGATGGAGGAATTTGGGCATTGTCCTGTTCTTCTTCCTTCTTCCTAGCCTCCATCTTCTTGGTGATGGTGGCACTTTGGGATTGGTGTAAAGTAGAAAGTCACTGTCTAACATAGGTGATAGGTATTGGAACATAACTGTAAATATTGAATATGTAGTTTATAGCATAAAAGACAATGCCAGCCCCGTGGGTAGGCAGTGTGCCTCCAACTGACCTGCAGAACAGACCCCGGCAGGCCAGACAGAAAATGTTTTAGATAAGAAATAATAAACAACCTTGTGAATGCGAGCTGAAGACTTCTGACTCCTCCTTCAACAGCCAGGTTGGGGAAAAGAAGACTTTTAATACATCTCGGGGATCAGCTTGACCAGAGGAGATGCTGAGAGGCTTCTGAACTGAAACTTCACCATTAAAATTTGTTCTCTCCATATGGCTTGAAAAGGCAATGAGAGAGAAAAGCTAAAATGAAAGAGGAAAAGAGGGTTTAAAAACCATTCCTCCAAAAGACAGAAAGAAGAAGCTCTCTTCCCTAGGCTCAGGAGCTGACAAGGGTGACCTCACAAGTTATTGTTTGGCTCCTGTTTGTCATTACTGCCAACTGATTGCAGAAATTAACTTTAAGCATTTTATGTATTCTGCAGTTGCTATTTAGGTCATAACCTTGTAACAATGACTTTCACAGACTAACTGCTGTATGTAAGGGAAGAAGGGAAGATAAAGAGGAGTTTTGAATTTTCTTTTTTTAAAAAATTCATCTGACTGGGCCCCTTTTTCAAGAAAAGGTTTGTAGGAATTAAACAATTTATATTTTAAGTCAGTTTATTATAATTCTTTAAGAAGTTATTCCCTGACCTGTCACTCAGATACAGAGACTAAGCACATCTGATCATCTCTTTTGCTTGTCTCTGAAATAATCAGCTATCACCTGTTCCTTTTGAAATGAAGACCCTTGAAGTGAACACAATATATCACTTGAATACAAATTTGATTTCTATGATGACTTTATGCAATCTTTCACTTTATTCTACTCCTTTTCTTATGTAGATTAGCAATGTATTGCTTTTTTAACTGTTACAGTATACATTGAACAGTATTACTTTTCTTTCAGAAGTGTTTAATTTTGGATTCAAACATTTCCAGAGCTCCCAGTGTCTTTAATGTGTTAATGTTTCATGTGTAAATGCTCCTTCTCTGCAACTGGTTTTCTTTTGTTTTTTCCATGAAGTTGTTTCTAATAGTCTTTTCAGTATCTCGAGAATGTACAAAGTATCTCATACTCACTTCATTTCATGTGGTAAACATAATTTTATGGATAGGATTTTTTCCTAGTCTAGTCAGAGTCCTGTGAGAAATCCTACAGGGCAGAATTTTTGGTCTCATGCTGTTCTATATGTGTATTGCTTTAAAGTTGTCATTGTGCAGAAATACACCTCCAACTAGCTATTTGGGGCGATGATCTTTTTCCATCTGACACCAGGGAAGCAATTTCTGGCTTGATTAGGTGCTTACCATGACTTTCAAGTTGGTTGAGGATGACCTGTATTTAAGAGTTTATTTTCAGCTGGCTCCCCCTGCCTTTTAAATAATGCTCTGGGCTCTGCATTGCTCATGGATGGTATCCTGAAGCAGCCTGCCATCATGGTGCAAGACCTTTTAGTTGCTTCAGGTTCTGAAATCCCTTTCAGCTGTCTTCCTCTTTTGGGCAGATGAACCTTAGCATGTTATTTGTAGATCTCTAATGGGGTTGATGAGAGGGGTGAGCTTGGCCAGCCATGCCTTGGTTAGTCTGTGAGTGATGTGACACGTGGAGGAAAGAATTTTGAAAAGGGGAAATTAAAATGCAGCTGGGAGCTGATTTGTACCTGCTGCTGAAGGAAACATTCTCCAGATCAGCTGCTGCCCTCCTCAAGCCAAGTAAGGCAACACTTGGAACTTTTTCCTTTGAGATTTTTCCAAAGAAAGAGGATTCACTCATGACCTGATGTTTGATTTCCTATGCCCTACAGATAGTTCTGAACAGGTGGGCTTGCTTGGGTTCAGCAGGAGGGCGAGACTGATAAACGAATTGGTACAACTGGATAGCTGAAGGTTGCATGCCAGAATTCTGATAAATGTGACTCCACATTAAGTATGTAGTTCAAGCCTGAAAAGAAAAGCCCTTTATAAATCCACTGAGAATAGGGGAAGCAGTGATAGAAGTAATCCATTCAAGATTTTACACTTTTATCGTTAAAAATGATACTTTAGGAATCTGATGGAAGTTATTTTTTTAAATCCATAGTTCAAGTACTAAACATTTTTTTTCTCGATGGTACTGGAATTTTTAACTTTCATATTTTGCTCATGGATATTAAGGGAGGTGTATTTTTAGGGATATTAAGTGGTTGCTACCAAAATGTTGCATAAATCTGTGACAAGATACAGTGTAATTTCTTCTGAGGCATATACAATTTTTAAAAAGCCTTTTAAAGAAAGAAATCTACTGATTGCATTCCATAACTATGAAATGTCTTGCATAAAATATCATAAACATGGAAACTTGTTGCATTAAAAGATGGTAATATATGCAGCTGCCTCTAGTAAAGGACACAGCTATGCCAATGGCATAAATACTACTTCAGTAACTGTTAGAAACATACTTTGAAAAACATAGCTGACTAGCATTACATCATTTTACTAGTTTTTTGATGTAGGAAAACATTTATAGCACCTAAGAGTGAAACTTGAGGAGGGGAATGAAATTTCACTGTCTATTGAGGTATTGACAAAAGTCAATAAAGAGAAATAAATTTTTGCTGCTTTAAATCAAAATGGGAATCTGGTTGGCATGATTGTATTAGGGGAACCTCCACCATTCCTGTCTGTGATTCCGGTATATTCACTATTTTGGGTTTTCTTGTGGGCAGTGCGAAGTTCCATCTTCTGATGCAGTTCCCCCTCTTTTTTCTCCTCTTCCCTCCCTCCCCCAAACACCACTGGAAAACTAGCTCAGAAAAAGCAGTAGTCTTTAACCTAAAAGCAGCTTCTTCCTAATATCTCTTTCCTAAAGGTACTAAAGGCAGAATTACGCCTTGAGGATTTTTCCAAGCACAGGAGTTGCCACAGTGGTGTGTCCAGTGTAGCTCCTCATTCAGGACTGTCTGGTAGGTTCTCAACATGTATCCTTGGCCACAGAGTAGCTGTATCTGTCACAGCCATAACTTCTATATAATAATTATCGCAGTGGAGAAATCTAGTGCCTGTGAGTTGCTTGCCCTTCTTGGGATTATTACTCTCAGTAAAATTCTCTTGAATCTGTCTGTAGAATGTCACCATAATAATAAATATGCACGTCTAACTTAACTGATTATGTGCAAATTCAGTTTAAATGTAAGGTATCAGAATCATTATTACTTTAAAAAGAAAAAGCAAGTTATGTGGTAGATTCTTTTAATATGACTATTTTACAGAGTTAAGGAAATGGTGATAGTAGGGGTTATTAATACGTAGATTGTCTTCAGTCTAGCGATTAAAACATGATGCTTATATACTGTGGGTAAGACATTCAGCAAGGTAAAAAAGATACAATCAAAGTGCAGAATTGACTGTTTTAACTAAAGAATGCCTCAAGATAGGAGAAAACTTGACTAGGTGTAAGGATTTGCTTATTTGCAAGTAGGAAGACCTGGGCTCGTGTCCTGCTTCCTAGATTTTCTGAGCTCTGGATAATGTGTTCACTGTAAAATACCTATGTTGCATTCCAAACCTGCATGTTCTTTTCTTTGTATACTAGAATCCTAATGATAGTTGTCCTTTATTCAGTATATCACGGAGTTTGGAATTTAGGATATTCTTAAAGACTAAGGCTTATAGTAGCAATTCCCAGGCTTTGTTGTGCACAGTGTCTTTTAAAGGAACAATACTTTGAAGGCCTTTATCAACATACGGTGATTAGGCTAAGAAGAGGGCTGTTGTTGTGGCTTTTGGCTTGGAGGCACACAGAGCCAGCAAATCAGGCTGCTGGCTGCAGAAATACTGCTGGTTATTTTCTCATTTAAATACAAGCAAAACTAAATGACCATAACAGGAGAATTGATTTTTGTTTTCTGGAATTTTTTCTGCCATAGGGAATGTCATTATTTTAGAAGGTTGCCTGAAGTTGTCCCAGATGCTTCTTACTGAATAATAGAAGTGCATCAAAAAGGCAAATTCAATGTGAAAACACACATGCTCTTTCCATTTCTGGAGAAGTTGAATTTGGGGAAGGTAAAAAAAAAACTTTATCTAGAAGAATATATATTAAAAAAGTGTTCAACAACTGCAGTAAAATAATCTGTTAAACATGACAGATTGAAGTTATCATCATACTGATTAAAAAAGGAAAAGAAAAAGAAGTACTGATCTCTCAAAGCTTCCATCAGCTTGGGCTAACTTTGAAGTACATCTAGAAAATAAGGTCTTATCCTTCTTTGACTTTAAACTGAACCAGAAGTGTTACAGAAATAGCTTTGGATCATATAGTTGAGGAACAAACTTAAATTTTAAGAGATTTATGGTTGGATTTAAGACTCTGTGTTCCATTTCTGGCAGTGGTTGGGTATCTTGATTATTTCTCTACTTATGATATCATAGCTTCACTATGTGAGTGCTGTCATTTTAAAAAGCCAAAATTATGCAAAAGAGTTGAGTGGGGAATTTTTCTGCTCTGAGCTTTTTTGTGTCTTTGGAACAGAGCAGTTAATAGAAATTGGTGGTGGTATAGTAGGCATTTAAAATATTGATAGCTGTACAAATAAATACTTTCTTGTCAGTTTGCTTTTTCACACAGAACCACAGAATATTCTAAGTTGGAAGGCACTCAAAGGGTCATCGAGTCCAACTCTTGAATGTTTTGTACATTTTCTGTACATTCCCCATTTTGTACAGTTGCTACACTTTGCATTCAGTAACCACTTGATCATTTAATGTCATCGTTATGTTGATCTGTATTATTTAGTGTTAGTAGATAATGAATATAAAAACTCATTGGTAAAACTCCTGAATTAACGTCCTACTTCATGTTATGATGTGAGCATTTTGAGATGAAAATTACACATGTAAACAGAGAGCTGTGTGGCTTTTCCTCCTTTAGCAGACACCCATGTGTCTACCTGTTGTTCTGATCTCTGTTTTAAATTAAAGTTTCTATCAGACTGGATAACCTTTCCACTGCAATTCATCAATGTATATTATTTATGTACTGTACTTTTTAGATTATACTGGAATGTATTCTTTCCATGGGAGTATCATGAACTATGTAATTAAGGAATAGCATGCAGGTGAGTGACCTAGATATTTCACACTGTGCAGCAGGGAATAAACAAATGGTTCTCATGTTCTGGCGCATTAGCAAGCAGAGGAAATAAGCTTTCATGAGAATCTTTCATCTAAATCAGGTGAACAGATACATATCAATATTTATTGCAATTGGATGTAGTGGTTAACACTTGAAAGAGTATCATAACAATATTTAATTTAGAACAAACCTGTCTTTGCATTGTCAGGATATTTTGTTTTACTGCTCTATGTGTCATCTGCTGAGATCACTGTCTCACATCAGGAACTGGTGGCCTGGAAGTCCTGAAAGCAATGGCAATACATGACCTGCACCTAGAAAACAATCGTCTAATAAGAGCACCAATAAAGCACCTTATAAAGTTTTCTTTAAAAATGAAAAGGTAGAATAAAAAATGAAACTATATCAAACCTTATAAGTTATTTATATTAATTTGATGGCATAAGGCTTATGTGAATAAATAAGTAGGATGAAAAAATCACATTTTGATTTCCTGCTCCCCCTTCCCTGTGATTTCCATAAAGTCATGAAGTGTATTTCAAATAATGTTTTTCTGCACAAGGCATGGCTACGATTTCTGCTAAGGAGTACTTTTGTCTTTTTTTCTCAAGAAGGAATGATGAAACTTCAGTGGAAAGCTGTGTACCCCTAGGCTAAGTTAGCTTTAAGAATAACTTTACAACTGATGAACTTTATCAGTTGTGCATGTTTAGAATGTATGTATGCAGGAGCTAAGAAAAATCTTGATTGCACTGTTAGAAATAAACACAGCTTTTGATACAATTGAGTGGAGACAAAGTCTTTGAAGCAAAAGACAATTGTTTTCTTAAGTCAGCAGAGCCTGGTGCACGTCTCCCATCCCTGAGCTGAACACAGACTCTCTACAACAAAATGTCAACTCTTTATTCCCTTTCCCAGCTGGGGGCGGTTCCTCTCCCCTTTCCCATTGGGTGGATATTTGGGAACTTAACGTTCTCTCCCGACCACCTACTCTTCTGTCCCCTCCCCTCTCATCTTCCTTCCTTTTTGGTCCTGTCTTCAGCCCTGCCGCTCTCCCAGTTCTCAACAGCGCCCAACAGATCAACCAGAACAACTCCAAATCATAGCAACAGACAGGGAGCCAACAGCTTTCATTCCTTTACTTAGTAATACTTGTTTTGGCTGCAGCAAAATGTTGTTTCATCTCTCACAGCATGAGGACAAGAAAATTAGTGGAATGCTGCTGTAATTTAGCTGAACAAGTTGTTTGCAAGCTAATGCGGTGTAGCATGGTGGACATAAGGGTATATTGGTGCATTATGTCCTTATGGGAAACCACACACACTCTCTCGACTATTAACGGAGATTAACTTCCAAAATTATGCATACTGTACATTTAATAGTGAAAAAGGTGCCAGTTCTTATTTAAAGGAGTTACTTCCCTTACTGTATAGTGATTTTTTTTTTTTGTTTTATTTGTGTTGGTTTTTTGGTTTTTGTACAGGATTTTTTGTCTTTTTTTTTTTTTTTTGATTGTTATTTTTGTTTCTTTGCTTTGTTTTATTTTGAATTTTTTTCCTCCCAGGAGAGTGACGCAGCATAGGGACTACAGGCAAAGATTCCTCTGATTCTGGTCTCATATGTGACCCAGAGAAAAAAGTAGTTTGAGAAGTTTACATGGCAATGTGAGGAGGGTCTTTTTTCCAAAACAAGGGACAGTAGATTTATATTTAATTATTTTGAAAGGTCTGTTTCAGTAACTTTTGATGGGTTCTTGTAGAGTGTTGTCTAATTTCATGACTGAACTTATATTCTGCACGTGCTCAACTCTTTGTTAGTTTTTTTCCCCATGCAGTAAAGGCCAGAGTTCTCAGCATCATTTACTGTGACACTTGGAAAGCTTTGAGAGCACAAAGTGAGGTACTTGTCCACCATGGGGAATAATTTAAAAAGTATATATTTCTCTTCAGAATACCTATTGTTACTTGAATGTTCATACAGTTTGGATTGTTTAGAGAGGCTCTGTCATTGACAGATTCACAAATTTACATTTTCCTTGCTTATCTTCAAATCCCACAAAGAGAACTTAAAATAACTCTCCATTTAGCTATATTTGACATACCTGTTGACTCTTCACACTTTGCATGCTTTTAGGAAGCTAGGCTTTGTTTGAACACCTGGTCCATCCAATTTCCTGCAGCTCCAGATTGCTTTTTTCTCTGTTGGTTGAGCTGGGTAAGCCTTTAAGGCTACATACTGTGGGTCTGGCACAGATAAGGGTTTGGTTGAACTGTACAAAGGTGTGGTGGAACTCTGAGGGGCAAAGAAAGTGTGTCTGTTCTTAAGTGTCATAGCACTTCATCTGCTTCACTTGACCCTGCAAGCTTTTTTTTTTTTTCTCTTCAAAAGGTATGGAAGGGTTCCTCTCCTGAGCTTCCTTCATGAAGGTCAGGAGCTGGGTAAGCCTTCCTAGATGCATTGAGTCAGAGCATCAGTCCCTTTGAAAATTGTGCTGTGAACCATGGCCAAGACACATTCAGGTCGCTTCTAAGTGACCTGGTAGCCATCTCTTACTTGGCAGAATAATTTAGTGTGTTTCAAGTCCCTGAACAGGCCACTAAAAAGATTAAAGTGTTGTTGTCTGGGTATTGAAGTCAGCCTAAAAAATGCAATTATATGGTTCTGCTGCTTACCATGTTTTCTTTTCCTCTCCTCTTCCTCTCTTACAGCTGTGCGTGTAATGCTCCTTGAAGGGTGGTAAACAGGCTCATGACTCAATTATGGATAAACAAGGTTAGAATCTCTGCTGAACTAGTTAACTTTGTCTTGAAGCTAGATATTTAATTCAGCTGAATGTTTACTGAATATTCTGAAATGCCTTAAATACTGAAACTAGCCAAAGTTTGGGACAATGTTTGTGAGAGTGTCATTTATTTTTCTTGATTTTGACCAATTGGCAAACAAACCTCTAACCTAATGGCTAAATATAGCAAAATTCCATTTTATTATGGTGTAGCAGAGTTTTTTTCCATCATATGAGCCTTTGATTTGCTAGTCTTTAATTATTTTCTCCTAAATTTCTTTTCTTCTGGTTGATGGATTGATTTGAATGGGTTTGTTAAGGGGCTGTGTTTGATTTGCCTTTTTTGTCTCAGTGGAAATTTTGATGCCCAAAGCCTATATACGGCTTGTGTCTAACGGGAAAAAAAAAAAAAGCTCTATTTGAGGTTTGGGTTATTGGTGATGTTGGCCATCAATCTTAATAATATCATAACTCAAATTTTTGCACAATTTTAATAAAAGGAATATATTCAGTCTCTTGGAACGATTGCAAAACCAATTACAGAAATGTCAGAATTTCCACAGGAAGGTAACCTTCCTCTTAGCAGTATCAGGTGAACAAAACAAACTGATAGTGATTAAAGTGTCAGGATATAATTGCATTTTCTTTCAAATAAACCATCAACTCTCAATAAATAATTAAAACAAGTCATGTTCCTCAAGATGGTGCAGTTGAGTATCTTTTATTAAAAAGTGCTAGGAGCCATTATTAGATTTTTTTACTGATAATTTTTTTCTTAATGTCAGATTTTATTACTTTGCTGTTCTTTTGGGGTATATTTTCTTTTCCCCAGGTTTACTTGGAGAGCATAACTTGTGTCACAGGCTGTAATGAGATATACTCTCCAAGATGATTTTACAAGCAACTTCTGAACGTAGACTTAGGAATGGTAAGTAAATTTTAAAACCAATGTCCCAAGAGCTATAACATGTCTATGTAAAGCTTTGACATATAAATTAAAGAGTGTCTTTTTCCTTCTTTTTCAATATTTTCTGCAGCTAATTGCTTAGTCTCTGCTTAATAAGACATTCAATTTTAATAAACAACATGAAACCCAGAGGGACAAGGGAGCCATGAGAGTGGACTGTGTCCTGCTCGTTGGTGATGATGAAATATGAACTAGATGAAAAGTTTTTGATTTGAAGAATCCAGGGATGTTTTGTGGGACTGACAGGTTGTGATAATCTTAAACTTGTGACTGCCTTATTAAATGTGGTAAATTATGTACCAGAGCATTGTTTTATTATTTTTCAGGACAGAAACAGAGATTTGAAAATGTGGTATTAATATTTTTCACTTAAAGCCTCCTGGTTTTTTCTGGGCTAGCGCTTTGCTTTTTTTTTTTGGTCTGATCTAAGCTGGTTGCACAATCTTCTCTGTAAGAGCCAGAAACTGTTGAAAAGATAATTTTTATATCTCCAGAAATGGAAGTTTAAACATGAACCTTAATTTTTCATTTTGCCTAATTAAAATCTGTCATCCAATTAAATCTCCAAAACAAGTATAAATTAAATGAAAACTGAGTAAAATATTCTGTAAGACAAGTAATTAGCAAGCAGTTGTCAAATCTTGTTGCTGGTATGAATAAGCACATAAGCTTCTTTGAGGTTTCAAACTAACTAAAGGTTAGACTATGCTAGACATAGTTCTCTACAAAATAAAAATTTTAAATGGGAGTTGATCTAATACTTGGATTTATAAAGGTGTGTAAGGAAAAAAGAACCAAAAATTCTTCCAGCTTTTGGTATTTTTGTGAAAGTGTACATACGGAATTTACAGATTCTTAAGCCTGGGGTGCAGTGGTCTTGTATAAATGAAACAAACATTTAAAAAAATAACAAATGGGGCAAATGTGTTCAAAAACCTCTCGGTGGATGAAAGCTGTTGCCTTCCTTTTCCAAGCCGTACCTTAATTGTGCATTCTCACACTAGTACTTTATCTTTGTTTAAATCTGTATGTTGGTGGGATAAACTGGATGTTCTCCTTGGAAATTCTTCTACTTTCATTAAGTTTTAGGGAAGTGTAGGGGATGATAGTAGTCAATGCACAGTGTGTGATACCAATGACTCTTCTACTTTTAAATCCTTTTTTGATGCAAAAGAGTAGTAATATCAGGTGTTTGAAGCATGACAGATTTGGTCCTCTTGAGCGTAAAGGTTCGCTGAACATTCATGGTTTACTAAAAGTAACAAAGTTTTTATGTTAATAGCTAATGTTATCCTCATAAGTCACACCAAAGACTTGACTTGATCTCTTAGATTTAATTGTTAAAAAAAAAAACCCAATAAACAAACAATTTGATGATTTGGTGGACTCTTCATGTTTTAGTCTGCCCGTAGTTCTGTACTTTCATATAAAGCCTTATAAATGGCTTGAGCATTGCAGCAATGAAGCTTGAAGCTTAAAGAAAATACCCTGTTCAGGTCTACAGAGATATTTTATCAGGATGAGTGCCTGTGATGCACGTGCACAAAACTGCTTTCAGCTCTTCATTATCCCTGAAACAAATTACAGAAAGGGACAGAACTCAACCAATCAGCAGCTGTTTTCCCAGATACTGATCTCACCTTGATCAAATCCCAGCTCTGTACAAGTGCCTTGCAGCATGCCCTGCAGGTCTGGTAATGAAGTCTAATTCCCACTGAGGAGCAGATGACAGTGTCCTTCAGAACAGAAATATTCCTCAGAAGATTTCATTTATCCCATATTGGGACTCTTGGGAGCTAGGCAAAAAAGAGCTGAGAAAAGGTCCTAAATAATACATGCATGATGGTTTTGATTCACTTTTTCTAAACCCAAGTAATCTTGAATGTCATTACCCTGGGATGCTGTTGCAGTTGGCACATAACAGCATGTGCATTGCAGACCTCTTGCCACATTATATTCTTCCCATCTGCCCTCTAGTAATGCTTTCTGCTGAGAGGTTTTCTTTTTCTATCTTTTCCTATTTTTTTTGTGCTCTTCCTGCTTGATCCCATTTTTGTCTGCCTTTCCCCCTCTGACCCATCTTCCACAGCCTCTTGCTTTTTTTTTTTTTTCTCCAGATTAACTGTTCTTGTTACACCTTTAACCACCATAATTCTCTATCAATTGTTAGGAAATTTATCAGCATTATTATGAAACCTATCTTTTCTTTCTTTGTTTTCCCCAGAAAACAACCTAATTTCTGGACTTTTAAAATACATCTGCCCATCAATATATTTGTCTTTAAACTAAGTAAAGTGTCTTTAACAAGAAATAGGTTTATTAATTCAATTTAGTGCTGTGAGGAACTAAGTATCTGCATAGTGACATTGGGTAAAATACATCCTTTTAACTGCTGGTTTTTTCCTAGATAGTTTAGAGTTAGTAGGTGTTACTTAAGTGTGGCATTCCAGAGCAGCTGTGGATACATCCAATAGTGATTTATTTTTTGAGCAGTTACGGCTGAAATGTGGGGAAAAAAAAAAGTTTAAAATATTGGAGTTTTCAAAAAATTTCTGTTGTTCGAACAAGTTCTCTTGATGACCTGTCTGATAAGAGCTTGTGATTAAAGTTGAAGAGAGATTTGAGCTCTTCTAGTTCTTGACTGTAAGGGGGGAAAACAGTTGGCAGCTTTGTGTTTCAGCTGGGAGTAAGAGGTGAGTTCTTTTGATGAACTTCTTTTCCCTTGTAGCAGGAGAGAGCAGAGATTGATCAGCTCAGAGCCTAGTGAGATATCTAGTAGGACAACTCTGTTTCCATTTCCTTGGATATGTGTGGTCTTCAACCACCTGTCAGGGCAGAAATTTGAACTAGAGGTTCAGGCATAAACTGAAAAAATATTTTCCGAATTTTATCATCTCAACAAGCAAAAAAAGATAATGGACACATGAAGGGAAAGATTGTTGTTATCTCTTTCTTACTGTGATATAGCAGCTCTTACCTGTTCTAGAAATCTTTGGAGTTTGTAATTTTTTCCTGATATGAAGTAGTGTGCCAATTTTTACTTGACTAGGCTGAATTTCTGAAGTGTTTTGCTTTCGTCGGTGTTTCCAAGTGAATGGTTCTTTGGGTGCAAGTGTGTGCTAATCCAAAAGATCTGTACTAAATTATAAATTGCCTAAATGTGAAATGTAAGAGTGAAATTTTAAACCCTTTGTTCTCTGCTAGCTTGGGTATTGAAATTGTTCTCTTTTGAGTAGGCTTTGAGCCTATTAACTTTTTTTTTCTTTTTAAATAACGTAACACCAATTGTACCTCTAGTATTGTTTCATAAACAAACCAGCAGTGAGACTGCTTGGAAAGTTTACACTTTTGATCATGATGTTTTAATGGCTTTCTGCCTCCAGGACCGTATGAGTGTCTCCTTATAGTGAAACAAATGCAGGGATCACAGGGTCAATAAGCAAGCAGAACGGAGCAAGACATTTGCCTCTGAAGCTGAGAGAAAAAAAAAACAAACCTAGAAAAACCCAAACAAATTAAAAGAAAGTGCCTCCAACTAACTGTTAAAAAAAAGCAAATCCCCTCAGCTCACCAGATTTAAAATACTCAAACCAAAGAAATAGGATATATGCATCTGATTCTTCTTATTTTCACAGGACCTGAATTTTCAATTTGCAGCAATTACATTTGTCCTAATAGGTCATGTGTGTAAATAGATTAACTGAAAGGATTAATATAAAACAAAACAAAAAAGGCAACTCTTAACTCTTGCACTAGGCAATTACATATTTCATCATTTTTTGGACTGGCTTGAAATTCATGAATTTGGCAAACACCAACAATCTAGTGGATGATCTTTTTATTTTTTATGCCTGCTTTTCTTCTACCTGTTTTTTTTTATCATCTGTATGTAATTTCACACACATACATGGATTTCTGCTCCAACATTCAGAGATTTTAGACTCTTTCTGAAGATATGGATGTACAGGAGCTTCGAAGGCTTGCACCACGTAAAAGGAGCTGCAATTCCATTACTGGTACTGATTTTTCTGAGTGACTTTTTTTTTTTTTTTTTTGTTCCAAATTGGCTCTTCTTTCTGTGACTCTGCTATGTGAATTTATACATTTTAAACAATTTATCCCCTTATAAACTTGTATGAATGCCTAAAAGGCCTTTCAAAAAGTCTTCTTTCAAAATTTGCAGCCTTTCTCTCTGTATTTACATTGTATATTGTCAGTTGAAGGACACTTTCTAAACCAGTATGTGCTGTAGCATCACATAAATGATCTGCTAGGAGGACCAAACCCTTTATCTGAGTGTACATATTTTACTAAAGGGCTTTAAACTGAAAGGCTGAAGTAAAATATTTGCAATGCTTTCCATGTAAATATATAATGATTTTATGGGTTACTAATCTCTGCCACAATAAATCAGTTCTTAATAAGGACTTAAATAATCATTGCTCAGAGACAGTTTATCCACTCTTGAAAATTAGCTGACAAGCCTTCAAGGCATATATTTGTCTTTGCCTAGGTCATCTTTGGAACACATTTCTGCATCCAATCCTACATATTTTTATCAATCTAGCAGAACACCCAAGCTGTAATTTTTATCTATGAACGCTCTTTCCTTTTCCCCTGCTCCATCTGACAATTATCACACCTACTGACATGTAATTGTACTGGCTTAATGGCTGTGATTAAATTCACGATTTAAGAAGACTCCCACTGAAATCTCCTCACTCTTGACATCAGAGGTGCAGTTTTTGCGGTTTGGTTCTTGTTCCTAATCAAGATGCTGCATGACATGCTGGTGGTGGCTTGCAGTGGTCCAGGGACAGAGAATTTGCCATGGGAGTGGGTACTGTGTTGAGGATCTGTGTGGCTGGGGTCAGACTAGTAGCTTGTCTTTCAGCTTATTATTTGCAGAAAAGGTTTCTGAGTGATGTATTTACACTGGAAGAAATGACAAGAAACTCTGGTAATGCCAAATGATTGCTGGAATGATAAAATTGGCATGACATCTTTTGTATTGGCTGAAGAAGTAAAATGTGTGTTCTGAAAAACCTGAAGTGATGCTTAGGTTCGCTCGTCTTTTAATATTTCCTGGGTGGAAAACTTAGGAAGTGTTGAAGCCAACAATGTTCCTGTTGCCAGTTACTTTGGCTGCCAACTCCAGTGCAGATTCTCTGAATAGACATAACAAATGGTACAGCATGTAAGTGATTTCCAACAGAGAGCAACTTACAGAGGTTCCTGCAGAATCAATTACCAAAATCCCATAGCAAATGTGGTAACAGCTTCAAGAGCTCTTCTAAGCTGGAAGCCTTCCTCACCTGCTATCTCATGGCTTTGCTTTACAGTGTTTTACACATTTTAGAGAATTTTTACACATTTTAGAGATGCTATTAACTGCAGCTAGGAATGTAATGCTGTGGTTTTGATTTGAGAAACTTAAAGCAATACTCTCTCCTGTTATATTGATCACAGCACACTGGCAGGGGTTCTGTTGAGAGAAAAAGATGTGTGCATATTCATTTCCTGTGCATTATAGATAGGTACATTAAATTTAGACTGATTGTCGACACAGTCTTGGAACACTTACACAAGTAGTGTTTAGTCATTCTAATAATCTTACCCAAGTGGCTGCACTCTATTCCTCGGTATTCTGAAGTGATGTTTGCTTCCTTTCAGAAAAACTTACTATAAATTATGTGTTTTTATACTTTTAATCATTCCTTATTGCAAATATTTGTTTTAGCAGTTAAAAGGGTCTTATTGTGAAAAGGGATTTTTCCTGTAATAATGATTCCTGTAAAAATGATTTTCTTGCATGAAAACACTTCAAACATCTTATTATAAAAGCATTACAGTTCAAGAGGGCTTTGACCCAATAAGCTATTTAATAATGTTAAAGGCCACAGCATATTTGGTTTAGAAACTAAGAAAAGCAGTCAGATCCATTGTCATAAAAAGGAGATGTTCAATTCACATTTACATCTATGTTGTTTATATCATGGTATTGTGTTTTAATGTTTTATTTCCTAGTAGTGTATTAAATATTTTTCAGATTTATGCTCATGTGAAAGTGTTGTTGTCTTCTTTTTTTATTTTATCCTTAATAGCTTGTTCCTAAACAGTTTTACTAAATCAGGTAAAAAATTTAACATTTGTTTCACTGTTTTGTTTTCCTCTGTTTATTTTGCCTTCTTGAGCTTTGAGAACTCCATTCAAAATGGCAGCTAGTGTTCAACATAATATTTACTTAAATTACATCAAATCTAGAGATAAATACGCTGCTTAATTAACTCACCATGGTCAGTGTTTTAATAGAAAGTTAAAATAATTTGTATCTTCAGAGGCTACTGTTGCCTTTAACTTTTCTTGATGATTAGAATATCCAAGTCAATATTGCTCAATTAATTTTAGTAATAGGCTCACTGGTCTGGAAGCAGTACCTTTTTGTTTATTTATTTGGGTCATGCTCCTATGTAGATAAAATTCTTGAATGTACAGCAGCTCTTGGCAGTTTGAAAATTAGTGTTAATTAAGTTCTCTTCTTATATTCCTTCAAGCTAAATGCAGTTGATGAGTTATTGTGGAAATACAATAAATCCTGAAGCTATTTCATAAACATAGTAATTTAACCTGAATTAAAAGCTTCATCAGTGGAGACAATATGAATTCTTTAAAGCCACATTATTTGGTGTTTGGAAATACCTCAGAATTCTTCTATAAGCATTTGTAATTCTGGGAGATAGAGAATCAGAAGTGGTATGAGAAGATCTTATGCACATAGAGATTTACAGAAATGGATGTCTGCTAGCCTAGTGCTGCAATTGGGGAATCAGGGCCTGATATAATGCCAGTATTCTGGGTATTTTAATATTTTTCTCCCTTTTTAAATCTGCATGTTCTTTATAGTGAACATTTTGCTGGATCTGAGAATTTTTCAATTTGATATGATTTATTGGAGTTATTTGCACAGGACTGCAATAATACCATTGAATGAATTTTCCCCAAAGCGTGTAAGAACAGTAGTTACCTGTTGTAGAGTTTAATTGAATGCTTAATTTATTCTTCAGAAAGCAGGTTATTCTCTCCAGAGAACTACTGGTTGAAGATTTAAAGGTAATGTTTTTTCCTCTGATCTTGGATAACAAAGGCAGTGTGGCTGTTCAGATGGGAACAGCTGTTCCTATCTTTTCAAAGTCTAAACTGTAGGCCTTTTTTTTTCCTGGGAGGAAGAAGAAAAGAAGATCCTGATCGCTTCATGGTATTGACCACTCAGGGTTCTTATTCCAAGGGGAGTATTTAGGAAATGAGTACTGAAAGATGTACTTAATAACTTTGACATCACAGTCTTTGCACACAAAAATGCAACAACAAGAATCTGAAATCTGGCCCTAAAGAATGTGATCTTGTGCAAACTGACACTGTTTTAGGTGTTTCCATGCTGTCAGTGTTCTCAAAGCAAGCCTGTTCAAACTCATTGAGCAGAATGGCATGTGAGCAGAATTTCAGCTGTTCTAAGAAATCTCTGTATCACTTTCTACCTCATCCTCTAACTTCGGAGTAACTGAGAGCTCCTGCTACTCTGTGTACTTGTGTGTTGGAGAGGGGGAATTAAAATTTAGTGAAGTTTTTTTTCCCCTCACAATTTTTGATATGAGATAGATGTGAAATGCTGTAGGCACACAGTTTGTGGTGATTGGGTGTGGGGCAGCTGAGCCTCATCCCCAGTGGGCACAGCTGTGAGGAGCAGGGAGCAGCACTGACAGCAATGAGCCATGGAGTGCCCAGGGGCACTGAGCAACCACCAAAGGGAGCAGAGGGCACACAGGGGCAGGGCATCAGCATCAGGGGTGTAAAAGGCTGGGCCGAGGGAAAAGAAGGGGTCAGATGCTTGCAGCCTTCTGAAGTGGTAGAATGTTACTCTGTGTGGGCAGATGCCTGGAGCCTTCTGATGAGGTAAGGTGTTACTGTGTGTGGGTAATTGCTTGATGATTTCTGAAAATGTGTGGTGATACTCCCTGTATTGTGGCTATCTCAACTGTGTCATATGCTGTGACAACATGGTTCTTTTCATTCAGCTGTTTTACTTGAGCTACTATGGACTGTGAAGCTCAAAATTCAAACAAGGACCTGAATCCACAGTCCAAAATTTTACTTGGTGTTATCTAAGGCAAATTATTCTGCTAGCATGGATAGACCTGATACTAATTTGGTGTAGCTTGGAACATTTGGAGCCCAGCTAACTGTACCTTTTTCTCTCTCTTATTGGTTAGATGAGTGTATGAAAAGGTGACTCTTATTGGTATCAATTACAAATGGAAAAAAATTATATCTCTGACAGAATAATGAATGATGGCAAGAGTTATTTTGGGACTTTCAGTAAAATATAAAACATGGAGTGCTGTCTTTTCACTTGAGTGCATTGTATTTTCCAGTACTTCACTGAAATTTGTAATACTGATAATGTTGCTACCACAACATTTAAATGTGAAACTGGAGTTTGAAAGGGCTGATTGGGTTCTGTGATGCTACGTAGGTGTTTTTGATGAAGATTTGGTCTCTGCCCCCAGACTGCTCCAAGTGTAAATGAGTGAGGCAAGGTAGAGGGAAATGGAAGAGCAGAGACTGGTGTGCTACGTTGTGATGGCAAATACGTGCTAGCCCATTAAATAAAGACAAGGATTATCCCAACTTTTGGGAGTTTTATCAACTAGGTAGATACTTCTAGACAACTTGCTGCTGTTGCCCCATGTTCACAGTGGGTTGTGTTGGCCCAGTTTCCTTGAAATTGACATTTGAGTTGTTAACACTTACAGCTGGAGTGCCTTTGGGGTTTGGGTGCAGCAGCAGGGTGGGTTTTTTACATGGTTTTGCAGCATAAATGCTCAAGAGTCAAACCTCCTCTAGTCTTTGGCTTAACAAATGAAAGAACAAAGATCCTTTTCTCTGTGACAGCAATATGGAGGATACTTCTGTCATCATAAATGTTTGCTAATATCTCTTTAAGTGACAGGTCCCATAACTGTAATTTGTTTTGTATGGTGCTGTATGTAAAAACGTAAGTAAAAAACAAGAGTCGTGCCATATTGTTATTTAAATCAAATATTGTTAATGCCTTGAAATATTATATTTTGATAATAAAATTAAATCTCTTTGCATGAAGAGTGAATTGAAAACTGCATTAAAATGCTTTTTGTTCTGTAGGGACTGGAAATACTGTGAAGCTCTTGGAATTAATTTAACTAACTGCTTTTCAGAGACCAAATTCATCTAACTTTTATGTGTGTTGTCTTTATGCTTTTTTTTTATCATTTGCCAATGTAAATTTCCATTATATTAATTTTTTTGTCAGCTGTGAAAGCTAGTATAATTTGTATCTAGAACAGTTTGTAAATAATAAAGAACTTAATGAAAGAAGTTTCTGTAATGCAGGGGCCTGTGCTGTACAGCAGAGATGCAAGGGCTTAGAGAAACAGATCTTGCTGATATGTCATGGAAAGGTACACCAGATATTAAAACAATTGAAAAATATGCTCTAGAGTTTTATTTATAGGGTGTGCGGATTTAGAATTATTTGAGATGGAAATTATTTGAGATGAACCAGGCTAAATTTAATTCCTTTCTCTTTGTAAACTACTGCTTGATAGCTTGGTTGCTTTTAAAGTAGGTTTTCTATTTATTATTGGTGGTTTATTGACATAGACTTTTGAAAGCAATCCACAGGAATTGCATGCCAAACTCTCATTTAATTCAGAGATTTTAGCATCTTACTACTTTAGTATCCTTTGAACTTAAGGTACTTTAGTATCCTTTGAAATTTCCAACCTTTGTGTATGCTTTTGAGAATCATAGGTTAGTAGCTGCTTAGGTTAAGGTTGTCTTAGTAAGGCATGACACATTTATACTAATAACTAATAAGATAAAAATGGTTTATTTTCAATTTTGAAAGAAGAAAATGCATAGATCTTGCCTAAGGGGTTTTACAGGGTGCCAGGGCTTTTGTTAAGTTAAATGGGTCAAAGGAAATTCGTGTGTTTTAAGAATTTGATAACTTAATCTGATTTCTTTCTTTGGATTTTTCTCCAAGAGAACTCTTCTCTGGGCTGAGGATTTTGAAAGATGCAGAATTTTAAGCTGATCTATTTGGCTATGTGTAGCTTATATCTGCCAACTGTAGCACCAGCAAGTACTATATGTTCTCCTGATTTCTACCTGTTCCCCCTTGAAATTGACTCTCTTCTTCTAGAGATGCTGGGGAAGCTGAAAATGACCCAAAGCTCTGTGTAATTCTACTGGGGTCTTGGACGTAAAGATTTTTCTGTTCAAATATCATCACATTTACTGTGAGTGTGTATGAACGTATACATTTCTTCCTCAGTTTTTGCTTGGTGCCGGGTATGGATATTTCCATACTATGAGTAGTAAAGTATTCAGAAGTGGTTTTAAGCTGAATTTTTTGGTCTGCTGCAGCTGTTTTTACCTGCATGACCTAATTCCCATCAGGCTTCACAGCCCTTTGCCACCTGCTCCTCCACTTGTGCTTTGCCGGGTGCCTCCTGGTCCTGCTGCTGCATGGGAGGAAAGAGCATGGGGCAGCAGTGCCTTGCCTGGTATCCACAAGTGAGACAGAGGATCCTTACCTGTGACAGTTGATAAAAAACTTGCCGTTCCTCTAATCTGAACTAAATTTCTGTCCTGACCATCACTGCTAATATAAAAGTCTCTTCAGATAAGTGGCTGCTTGTTTTTTGCTCCTTTGCACTTTAGGTTGCTACCTCAGAGACTCCCAAAGAAATCCTGAAACTTACTAATTAGCACAGATGCTAGTGGTGTATCTCCTTTTTCTTTACTTATTTTTAACCTCAGAATTGTGTTCTTGTTTTCTTGGGACTTTTCTACAGCTTTCCCCCCCTTCATGTACTCTCCATTGTTACACAGCTGGTTATTTACAGATCCTGCATTTAGCATCCTAGTTGTTTTAATAATACCCTTTTTGCATCTGCCATAAAATACCTTTTTTTGGTCCTAGAACATCTTTGAAGGACACATTGCTGTGTTGAGTCAGCTGCACATTTTTCTCCCATCAGACCTCTTTTTGTTTAATTTTCATTTGCTGTTTCATCTGCGCCCCTGTTGTCACCCTTTATCACAGAACAGCAAACTTCCTTTTATTTAATTAATGTGCCTCTCCCTTTTGGGCCCGTATTTTTTTGGTTGCCAGAATTTTCTGGCTTCTGTTTCTGGGCTTAACACTTAAACCAGTGGATGGATGGGTAGGTCAGAAGTCAGCGTACATTGCAAGTAAAGTCTTCTCTCAGCTGCCACCCATATGCCAAATTTCAGTGCAAAGTCTGAAAATGCCTTGAAGGCTATGAGTTTAATCAAAATATGTTCACAGTAATTAAGTCTAAAGTACAGGGCGGAAACACTAAAGTGACCAAAACGAGTTAACAGACTCTAAACTGGCACATGTGCTTCACTAACATGTCTCTGGCCACTTAGGAAATATTGAAATCTAGGTAGGCAACAATCTCTTAAGCAGGAATAAAAATTGGTGGGAACAGCCCCAGTAATTTCATTTCCAATAAATAGGAATGAGTTTTTTAGGATAGTAATAGGCTTTTGTATGTTAACAGTAGGGCTTGGGGCAATTTTGTAATAACCTTCTAACTGCTTGCAAAAAAAAACCCCAAAAAACTGTAAAACAAAAGAACCTCAACCAAACAAAAACTCAAGCAACTGACACACCAAAAAAGCCCCCCTAATAACACTGTTGTTTTCAACAGATGCAGTTACTGTATTTCTTAATTTTTAGTGAGCTGTCAATAAATATTAGTCCATTAAATGTAGAATTTAATTAGCTGGGATTATGATTTACATGATTTCTGGCTTGCTTGCTATTTACAATTTCTAGTAAATGCTGCCCTTGGCAAAATAAACATACTTAATTTATAGTCTGTGGGTGAGCAATTATTTTTGATTTTGGTGACACTAAATGTCACTAACATTTTGTCTGTTTTAAGGGTGGAAATGCACTGTTCTGTTGCCAGGACTTGCAAATGTGTTTGTGTTGGTTTTGGCTGCTCTAGAGTTAATTTTCATTGCAGTGTCTGGTATGGGACTGTGTTGTGTATTTTTTGTGCTGTAAACTGTGTTGATAATTTAGGGACGTTTCTGCTGTTGCTGAGCAGTGCTCTTGACATAGGGTCAAGGCCTTTTCTGCTGCTCACTCTTCCTTAACAGTGACAAGGTTGGGTGTGCATAAGAATTTGGAAGGGGACACAACTGGAAGGGAACAGAACTCTTTCTACCCTTTATATTTGAAGGACTTTGATGGAGAAAAATACAGAACTGAAGGAAAAGGGATAAAAGCTGTTATAGACTGTTATGGAGGGAGAAGTTCAGGGAGCATATTTTTGCCCCCAGTTTTTCAGGCATTATCACTTGACTCCTATTGTCCCAGCCAAGCTCTTTTCATCCCACAGTGTCTCTGATCGGGATCTGTTTGTAGCTCCTTTTCTGTCCTCGTGCTGTATGCAAGTTGGCTCTGTAAGGGACAGTGTTTTTGTGGCAGTCTTGCTTGCTCTGCTCACTTAGATACAAGGCAGTCTTTCAGTGAGATGTGTAGAAGTGGAGCTGTGCAAAGCCTGGTGATACTGAAAGGGACCAGAATGGAACTGCACGGGTTTGACATTAGCCTGAGATTTGCTGATCTGCCACATGCACCAGTAGAGTGCTACCTGCAAGAACTGCATGGTTTTGTACCTGGGTGGCACTCAGGAAAGCACATCTGTCTAAGACAGTAGTGAAAGTATGCTCTTTATGTGTGCCCATAATTAAAGGTGAATGGTCTGTGATTTTCTTCTAGCCTTTAATTAAAGATGATGTTATTGCATACAGTCCCAGGTCTGCTAGCAGAGCAATTAAAATGCTGTTCTAAACTAAATGCAGGGTCAAAATTAAAATTAGAGAGATTTTAATTTGTCATTATGAAAATAGTTGTTTCATAATTCTGGTGAAGCTTGCAGTGTTTTATTCACTGAGAGGCCAAATCACAGATCTTTTCCATAGTACCACCTGTGAAGTATATTGAAGTCTCTTTGTGAGAGGTAACAGATACTTTTGTACAGTTTTTATTAAGAATTATATGACACAGAAATTTAAAAAAAATCAGAAGAGCAAGTAAAATAGCTAGAATATCTGTCCACTTGTTTGGCATTATGAAGGAAAATATTTCTTAGCTGCATCATAAACCACTATGTGGATGCTTGTGAAAGGATAAAATAAATATAGTAACAGACATAAATATCCCTGGATCTTCGTTGTACGGGACACTGAAAGAAATTTGAACTGCTGCCTTGATAGATTTATTTGTTATGATCATTCATGAATGAGCCCTCCTCTCCTGGGAGGGAGCAGGGGTTTTATACTAGCCAAAAGTCAGAAAGCTTGACTAACTGCGTGTGGCTTAGGTCTGTGTCATGAATGAATGCTGACAGAGGGATTCTGGTACTATGGAGTCAGATAAACTAGAAAGGCATGTGGATGGATGTATACACTTAGATCACCTGGGAATTATTCTAGGCGAACTGTTTGCAAATTTTGTTATGAAAGCCCTGGACCTTGTGTAAAGAAGGCATAAAGCATTTAGTGAGTTAGTTGATGCAGAACAGGTGTTTATTTGGACAGAAGGATGAGATATGTAAAGCATATTAGGCAGGCACAAGCTTTGGGAATACATTTGACAGTGGTGAGGAACAGATCTGGTCCAAGGGCTGGGCTTGTGAGCTGCAGAATGACATGTAGGTTGACATGCAGATTGAGCTCTGGGTGGGAGCCCCTGACAAGATGCAGTGAACTGCAAATCTTTGGCATAACAATGGGCAGGAAATATGGGTAACACCAGCCAAGGGAGTGGAGACTGTGAGACACGGGAGGAGTTGGGAATTCCTGATGTTTTGGATAATAAAAGGAGATAAATATGGGTGACTCCAGCAAGGTGAATGAACACAGAGATGGGGCATGAGTTGTGGTCTGAGAAAGAAGGGTGGGACCAGTGCATGGGGAGACTGAGGAGGTGTAAAAGTCCAGGAGTCCTCTGTTGTAGGTCCTTCTTTGGAGGCACCAACTCGAGCTTTTTCTTTGTTACTGCTCTGTGAATAAACTGCTTTACAGAATGAGATATCTGAGGCTGTGCGAAGGGAAAGCAGGTGTGCAGGGAGTCAAATGGGCACCAGTTGTGCTGCTGAAGCCATCTGCAGTGAAGAGGCCTCCATCCCAGCAGTGACAGTCTCTGGTGGTGGTAGTGTGACTGGTGGAGGGTCTTTGAATAGTCAGGCTGGAAACTTTCCTTAAAACCAGAAACAGATACAAGTATAAATGCGGAATTTAGGAGGAAAAGGATTTTTTCCTTTTGTGAAAGTTTATTGCTGAATGGGTTGGCTTGGAAAAATGAGCAATGGAAGACAAAGAGGCAAGAGAGAAGCAGGTACAATGGAGAGAGGAGTGGAAATCTATTTACTTATTAGTACAAAATGTAGAAACTACATTGCTGGTTATGACTGTCTCTAGCAAGATGTGAACACGTACTGTCAGATATCTTATTTATGGATGAAATGTGTTTGAATGCTTTTAAGAAGCCTGTAGGAAATCAATCATAATAATAACTATTGAACTGAACTGCAATAACCCATCTGATTTGTAGTTTTGTTGGAATGTTTTAAGAGTGCTCCTCTGTGTTGTGCTGCATTACTCAGAGAGAAAATCAGGTGCATGTCATCAAAATGTTGCCTGTAAAGAATATATTTATTCTGAACTCACTGTGTGCAGCTTCCATCTCCTAGTTCAGTAGACCAAAACTCATCTAATCAGCCTGCTTTGTGTTTACCTTTTCATTCTGGAAGAGCAGGTGTTTTCTCTAACTGGAGTGTGTCATTGCAGTCAAGGGTTGGAATATCTGGCCCTCTTGTGCCTGTTCCTGTGTGCTTTTACAGACACTGGACAGGAATAAGTAATGTTAATTTGGTGTATCAGACGTTCCCTGCCTCCCTACTAAACCATTCTGTGTACAAAACCAATTATCTCTGTTTAAAATTGAAAGACAATAAACTTCAGAGACTTGGCTTCCTTGTAGTGAAGAAGGATCCTATAGAGAAATTAAAATGTAAAGCTTCTCAAGACTGTCTTCTCAGGGTTTTCTAATTGGAGGATGGATGAGCTGAGGCAGCTGTCAGGAGAAGTGTGTTTTACACCTCAAACTGTCACAGCAGAAGTGCTAGCCTGTGGTTCAGTCATGGAATATGAAGATAGCAGATGGTGCCATAACAGAGATATCTGTCAGAGCAGGGCTGGAAAAGCAGAAAGCTTCAAGTAAGTAACAGTTTTGACTGTGTAGGTTTTAGAAGTGAACCAGGGAACGGCAAAATCAATATGCCACACTGTAGACAGTCAGTGAGAAATGCACAGTGGGTTTAGCATCATCCTAACAGATCAATCAGCAAATGCTACCAGCCAGGGTAGCATTCTACTTGCAAGCCAAAGGAAAGAGCTAGTTGCCAGTTGAACACTCCCTTTCCCACACCGCCCCCAAAAAGGAATTCCATCAGATTTGCCCCTGCATTTTTGAGTTTATAGTTGTGCCACTTCCACAACTGTGTTGAAACAAGGTAGAAAAGAAATGGTTTTTTTGTAGAATGTCCAGCTCATCCTTTTTTGAAGAAGAGTTAAACCCCCTCCCCCCAACCCAAAAAAAACCTCCTGAAACTAACCCTGACCTTATGATTCTTCATATTGCTTTGTGCTTCTGAGTGGGCCTCTAGAATATATAGAGAAAGATGAGAGAATTATCTAAACTGATTGGTTGTTTTTTTTCTTCCACCCTAAAGACTAAACCATTTTTGATGGTGTTTTATTTTCTCCAATGACAAATTCGTCCTGGTAACTTCCTTACCTGAGAGTGATCTACCAAGATTGTGGTTGGAATGGGTGAATCATTAGCATTGTCAAACATGCCTTATGAGATATTAGAATTAATTTAAATATTATTTTGAATGTAATGTAAAGATTGTAATTATTTCTATGGATAATGTTACTCCCTGAACTGCCCCAGACTAGGTGATTGTTGTAGGTCTCTTCCAACAGAACTGTTCTATTCTGGTATATTAATGTCAGAAGGGGCAAGGCAATAAACTCTGGTTTAGAGACCATGCATTGCTGTGTCTTGCACATCTCTGAAATGCCATGCAAAGTTGGTTGGTCTTCCGGTTTCCATTTTAAACTCTCTGAAAACAAGCTGTGGGAAATTTTTATATAATTTTTATTAACTAAATGAACAAATGTGTATCTAAAACCCAAAAGAAATTAATTATGACTGGTCAGTACAACATAAAGCTTAAAAAATAACAGTAAACAAGATGTCATTTTCAGAGGAATGTCACCAGAAAGTCAAAAGAGATTTCTTTTCTCCCCACTTAACTTCTTGGTTTGTTCCCTTGGGAATTTATGTTTAGACCTTGTGGAATACTTGCTGTGCAAATTATCCCACAATATTAATAATTTATTCCCTCCTCTCCATTTATATCAATCTTTTATCCTTCAATAGACCTTTCAGAGAAAACTTTGTCTAAAAAGAAAATAAAATGAACAATAATGCTTTTTTCTAACCTCTAAGCCTAGCATAATGTGCAGGTCAATGTATTTGTGAATGTAATACTTAAATGTAAAAGCAGTAATTTAGTTTCCTGACTGCTACAGGTTATAATTCTTTATTATGCTAATAAGACAAGATAACTAACCTCTATTATGTTATAAATGCCATAAAATTAGAAATGGATTGAACTAAAAAAGACAGCAAAGTTATTTTAAAATGCAGCTTTTAACCTCGTTATTTTCAAAATCATTGTTCCCAACTGATGTTGTTTTCCAGTGATTAATCAAAAGCTTTAAAATACCTAATAAAACTTAAAAACTGCAGTGGTTCATTAGGTTTGTACTGCATGTATTGAGATGTGTGTCTGGTTTTAGTTAAGAAGGACTTGGTAGAGAAGAACTGTAACAATTCTCTGTGCAGGGGTGAGAGAATTTCTTAAGAAGGAGAATTAGGACATCTCACTCTTTTTGCAGTTTTGTGGGTTCTTTAAGGACCTTGAAAAGATGGGGATCGGTTTGTTGATCTATAGCTAGGGTGAAGAAATTTTTCAAGTACGAGGTGATTTGGGCACTTAGAAGGTAAAATTATCAGGAAATCTTCACTGTTCACACTGTAATGTGTGCTCTTAGTTGATTATCAAATTTGGTGAAATGACTGGGGGCAATGTGAAGAAGGTCTATCAAAGCTGTGTGGAATTCAATACAGGGATTTTGGCTGACTGAAGAAGTGGTCTGGCAGCAATCTTGTGAAATAAAACTAAGGAAAATGCAGAGCCCTGTAGCTGAGGTAGAGGAATAACCTCCTGCACTGGCATCCAGCTGAAAAGCAGAAAAGATCCTGGAGTCTCTGGTGGACGCTGATATGTACCTGAGCCAGCAATGTGCCTTGATCCAGCCTCCTGGGCTGGATCAGCCTATGCTGGTGGAGGAAGTTGATCCTTCTTCTCCAGCAAGAACTGGTGAAATGCATCTGGAGTGCTGGCACCTGGGTTGGGCCCTACAGAAGAAACGTGGAGGTACAGAAGTGAGTTCAGTGTAGTACAGAGTTGAAGGGATAAGAGATTCAGATCTATTGGAGAGAGGCTGGGAGCTGCAAATACTCAGCCTGGAGAAGAAAAGGTTTGCAGGGATCTTGTCAATATCTATAATTAGATCAGGAGGAGTGAAGAATACTGAGCTAAATGTCTCAGTGTATCTTGTGACATGCAAGAGACAATGGGAACAAACTGAAAAATGGGAAATCCATGCACATGCAAAAAAACCACCCTTTTTTTCCCTCTTTCTGGTCAAGGGCTTCAGCAGCTTTGCCAGAGAGTTTGTGGAGTCTTTATCCTTAGAGGTTATTTAAAACTCAATCTGGATGTGTTCCTGAGTAACCTGGTCTAGGTGACTGCTTGAGCAGGGTGGTAGGATGAGATGATCCTAAGAGGTGCCTGCCAACTTCAACTTGTGTGGTTCTGTTTCAGTTTCTCTGGCTGGTGATAAACTGCTGAAAAATCCAATGTTAGAAATTTTAGGCACACCTAAAATGAATTTACCTGAATGTCTCTGACCATTATGATGATGCATTTTACATAAAAAACCAGAGTTCTCTGTTTCACAAACAAAAAAACCCTGGGGTTTTGTTGCAAATATTTGTGACATCTTTGCTTACTTGTGTCCGTCATGCTGTAGATGCATTGCAACAGGGACAAAATGGTGATGCCCAAGAGACTGTCTACTGAATTGAGAATAAAATTGAAGTATAAGTCACATACATATTTGCTCACCCAAACTGTAGCCCCTTACACCTGAAAATGCCTTGTCACCTCTACTTTGAACTATTTTTTTTTTTCCGGGGGAAATAGAATCATTGGTGTAATTCACACCAGAAATCTGCCAAGGATCCTGACAGACCCTTTCCTATTCTGCTCTTGATATGGATACTGTCTAATTGTTTGTGACTGTCATTTTATTACTTCTTCCCTGTAATTAACATGTTCTGCAACACCTTTTTCACGATAGGCTGAAACTGATTCATCTGTTCTGAGCTTTATTTTTTGATGTATATAAATGAGAAAAGTGACTACATTGTCTTATGAGTATGGTAAAGCTTTATTCCCTAGTGCATGTTGAGCATCAAGGAACATTATATTTATAGCAGAGAAGGAAAAAACCCACATTGTGCTATTTCTGTAAGATGCTGGTGAAGAGAAGTAGGATTTGCTACTGGTAGAATCATGTAATCATCTGCTGGTAATAACGCCATTAATATTTGGAAGACATAATTTGGTAATAAACACATAGCCCTCATCAACCCAGGGCTATGTGTTTATTGGTATGACCTTGCACAAGTTGTAATTTACCAGCCTGTGTTTCTCCTGGTGGAGGAAGGTCTGAAGCAGGAAAAAATAGATTCTCTTCTGATAAAAACTTCTGCAGCATTCACTTATTTGGATTGAAAAGAGGAAAAGATGGGGCAGGATGGTGTGACATATGGCCTTTTAGAATCCTTCTATGGTTCTCCCAAAATAAGGTTTATAATGTTCTTATGCTGAGGAGAGGGAAAGGATCATTGAATTGCCACTTTTGCCTCTGGATGCATGGGTTAGGTTAGTGCCTGCTTACATTTAATGAAAATATGGGTGTGGAGGTTGGGGGAAGATAAAGACTTAAAAAAAAAACCCAAAACAAAACAACCTACTCATCATTTCCAAGACCCTGAAGAAACCAAAAACAGCAGAGCAGTGTGCCATCTCTCTGGGGTGCCTGAAAAAATAACCTTGACTGTATTTGACGGAAATTTTATTTAGTAGCACATTTGAAGTATGGGAATTTTGTTTGCTGATGGTTCAAGAAATAGTTGAGTAGTTAGTGAACTTTTTTTGGGTTCTGTGTACCCTGGTGGAGAACTAGTTGCTGACTACATTTATTAGATACTTTCTATTTTTGTGTTTGGCAGTAGTGCATCACTATAACCAGTTCAAATGAGAAAAGAACAGAGAGAATTTCCAATATGCATTTGTGTTTCACCTACTCTGTAATAAAATGCAAACAATGTTTTCCATGAGGCTATTGGTGACTTGCTTTTATTCCAACAAAGTGTTCTTGTTAATTCACAGAACTGCCTCTTGAGCTGTCCAATGTAGTAATTTATATTATTGTGAGAAGGGTGTGAGAGTACTGGAGAATGCTCACAGTTAATATAAAAATATGCTGTGGGTTACTTGCATTAAGAAATGATGACCTGAGATCCAAGTCAGAGTCCCTTGGTACTCAAGATTCCAAGCTAGTCCAGTTCTGAGATGTCTACTGAAATCCTTCAAAAATGAAATATAAACTACTGTAATGGGCTATCAAAACTGTCAAGCTGGCTCAGCAGAATGAGTGATGTGTTTTAGTTTGATTGCTTTCAAAAGCTCCATGAAACTCTGAAAGAGTTTCATCCAAATGGCCAAAAGCCACTTCTGTATCCAATTATCAAAACCAAGCTGAACAAAAGCTGTCAAGTGCTGAATTGTGGTTTGGAATCATGCTGTACAGTGATAAAATGATTACCCTTAAAGAGAACTTTGCACATAGATTAATAAACATTTTTCCTGCTTAACAATTCTGGAGCAGTAATTAACTATCAAAAGGAAGCAATTCCATTTTTAGCTCATGCATATACCTGACATTTAATTGTTACTTTTGTCTACATTTTCCCAACAATTCTGTAAAGTATGCAAGCACAAAAGGTGAGGATTTAACATTTAACAAAGTCCCACAGACTGTAAGTTCTCAAAAAGCTGCCCTTGTAGAAAAACACTGATTATATAAAATTAATTAATATAATTCAGATCAGTGATTCTCTTTCAGTTTAAGTGGAATTAATAATCAGCTCCTCTTTGTATTTTTAAATATATGCTTCTGACTTTACTGTGTGCATTAAAAATAGAGCTGAAAGAGTTTTTTAGGGAGCCTTGCTGCAAGCTCTTATCTCTTTAAAAATAAAATGAAGTCAAGACGAGCTTATGAGAAGAAATATAATTAAAGTCACAGATGAAATTAAAGAGGGTTGTTGAAATGAGGACACTGAAGATTTTTCTCTTCTCTCCCCTCTAGAATCCAAAGCACTGGTGGGTAAAGATATTGGGAAATAGAAGGGGGAAAAAGCTCAAACCAGTTCCTTTTTAGTTCATAGAAAAGTACCTTAAAATGTTCAATTCAATCGAAATTTCCATTACCCAGGTCTTTTTGGAGCTCTGCTGAGACTAGGTCTCTCTGATCTCCAGTTTTAGCAAAGAAAAACTTAGACACAGAAGTGTGAAGATAGAAAAATGTGGTTAACATAGATTTGTTATAGATACTTTGTTCCTATGTTGCCAGGATTTTTAGACTACTACTGAGTTTTGTGGGAGCTTGATGTTTTGCTGGTTGAAGTTGATTGGGGTAGAAGAAACTGTTTTCACCTTAAGGGAAAAAAATAAGGACTTATTAATGTTGTAAAAAACCAGATAAAAATGAAAATGTCTGTGTCTTGTTGGAAACCAGGAGTTGAATGACAAAATCGACACCATATAGTTTTAAAATGCTCTTGTGGATTGTGATAAATCTTTGACAAAGCTGAATTTTTCTTGTTTAAATTGTTTTTGGAGAACTAATTAAAAACCAAACAAAAACCAGCTGGTTTTTGGGCCCTCTTTGGAAAGTGATGGTGCTTGTTACTGAGAACAATTCAGCAAAAGCAATTTTTTGTTTTGGAAGAGATATTTTACTGTTTCTCTATAGGATGAGATACTTCATTGTTTTACTTCATTTGCTCTTGAAATTTGATTTCTGGAAGACTGAATAAATGATTTCCCATACTTAAAAGTTAATATCCGCAATTCAAAGCTATTTATTAGCTTTTCTTTTACCATTTTGAGTCTTCAGTGTTTTCTGGGACTAGCAGGTGAAGGCAAATAAACTTCTGATTTTCCAACTACTATATTTGTGTTTTCTTGGCCAAGGCAGAAATTAGTACACAGATTAGAAGCAAGTAGTGCTTTTCTGTATGTTTATGCCATGAATTGACTTTTCATACTCTTAAGTGTTAGGAATCCTTTAACATTTGGACTTCAGAGAATTACTTCTATAAGTAATCTCTTATTCTTTCACCCTTCTTCAGAGGCTTCACTTAAACGACTCTGATCTAGTCTGCCTGTTAGATTTTTCTTTCTTTGATCATCTTTTGTAAGAAAATGAACAATATTTTTGGTAAATACAGTTTCTGAACCAGGAGATGATATTCAATTCTTCTGCAGAGAGAAGCAGTCAGAATAGAGGGCAAATTTATGTCAGCCAGAAGATTTTTTTTTTATAGGTTTTTTTTTTTTAATTTTTTTTTTTTGTTTTACCATTTCTGGTGTTCCATGTGTTGATAGTGTTGGGTTAAAAAATGTCAGACAAAGAGGAGGTGAAGGCTTTTAAATGCCAAAACAAGAGTGCAAAGCATTCATAAGTACTTAGCAGTGAATTTTCTCAGTCACATGGCAGTACCTTGAAGGAACATCATGCTTTGGGCTTTGTGGGGAATTCTGCTCCTGCTGGGGAAGTTTGAGATGGCTTTGAGATAAACCAATAGTGTTTGAGGCTGAAAGGTCCTGAAAGTGTTATAGATCAACTTACGGCCAGTGGACACTTGAAATACATCATTGGCAAACATGTATGTTGTGTTGTTGTAAGTGGAGATCAGAGTAAGCAGTAAATATTTATAATAAATTCTGACAAAGGATGTGACTGTGATATTTGTGAGCTCCCTGAGAGTCTGGCTGGAATAAAGGCTTTCATTCACATTATGCACACATTATTTCATGTTTTTTATTAACTGCTGAAGCCCTGCCCGGACTTCTGGAGTAGAATTGGTGTCAGACTGCATTTGCTGAAATTTATAAATGTGTAAAGAATACATCTAGTGTTGATATTTTTGAACTTGGCTTATCTCATTTTGTTTGTCTTACTGTCATATTTACTACTTGCAATAATTTTGCTTTTAGGAGCTTCACTGCTTCTCCGGTGTTTTTCAGTAGTTAGCGCTTTATGGTTTATAGTGCAAACTACATCATAGGGATAAATCACATGTCATCTTCATTGCCTCTCCAATCACAGATTGAGCCAGGCTAAAGGAGAGTTAACCTTTTTAAAACTTTCTAGTTTTGCCTTTTGTCATTTAGATAAATTTTTGTTGCATTTATTAAAGCAAACAGAACCTGAACATTTATTGAAAGACATTTCCTAGAACATTTGTGCCTTGTATTATCTCTGTAAATCCTGAGTTATTCAGCTAAGAACTCTTCCCTTGGAAAAACTGTCATCAAGAAGAGGTATTTTGATGAAAACAATTTTAGTAGGTCATATGAAGGAAAGACTTGTTTTTAAAGACGTTTGATTTGTTGCAGCAAATAAGTATAAATAGAAAATGCTTTGAGAAAAGAAATTCCTGCAGTTCTATTTGGCAACAGCTGTTACTTATTGAAATAGCAGAAATTAAATGAAAGAAAAGGACTGTCTTAAATTACCATGCTCTAATGAGATGTCATGAAGAAATATAATTGCTAGGAAAAATAAAGCAGGTAAAATTCCAAATTGAAGCCTAACATTAGATTTTCATAAGTATCAGTAGTGAAAAATATGTAAGGCTTCAAAATATCTGTTCTGTTTGCTTTTGAATGAAAAAGATGTTAGAAGAAAAATGTTTTCTGTGACAGTGGTTTTTTTTCTTCTTCTATGAAGAACATGAACCAACTGCATTTTAAATAGCATAGCAACTAAATATGGTTTGAAATCCCAAGCTGTTGTAATACTGTTTGCAATGATTCCAAATTTCTTTGTTTAAAAAAAAAAAGATATTTTTTTTTCTTATTTGTGTGAAATTATTCAAATAATTTTCTATAAGAAAAAACATTTTTTCTTGGAAAAAAAGGAAGTTCTATTATAAGACTTCTCTAAAACTTGTAACATTGCCAGTGTTGGATATCTGGATAATTTTTTATGCTTCTGTGGTGTTTCCTGTTCTCATTCTGTATACCAATTAAGCATGTATCTTAGGAGATATGTAAATCTGTGCCTTGAGCCAACTGAGTGTAAACTTAGGAAAGATCTTTGAGAGCATTGCACACTGCAGGTAGATATTCTCTCTTGGAGCTTCATGCAATGTCATGTTGGTAGACACCTGAGTTATGGTGCTGAAAAACATGGGGAAGTGGTCAATAAGATGATAGAGCTGGGTATTTTTGATGGCTTCTTCCTTAAAGACTTTCTCTGGTATGGTATCAGCTTGGGAGTGAATTTTTGTTTTAACTAATTTATTCTGATCTGTTGCTTTATAAAAACACGTTTAACTATGTTGTGACTATTTGCCCTTGAACAAAAAAAAAAATACATAGCATAAAAGCTCAAATGATTTGGATATGTGCAGGACCCCTACAGAACAGATTTTTTTTTTTTTTTTAAACCGTTTAACTCCTCTATCTGCCACTTTTTAACCCAAACTTCAATGTAATCAGTGGTAGCTTAACTGGTATTCTCAGAGAATCAGGTTTTCTTTTGTCGGATTAGAAATTGTAAGTGATCTGTGTGGTAATTATTTCCAGCTCTAGAAAGAAGTTTTCAGTGTGAAAACACTAGACAAGTACTTTTGAAACTAATACCAAGTGATTCTGACTTATTTTTACTCTATACCTTCATTGTCATTAATTAAAATAAAATCTTCCTCTGGGCACTTGGATATATCCTGGCAAATATATTGTTTTCTTGTTTGGTTGGTTTTCTTTCTTTTCTTCAATTCCTCTGTCTTCGTGTTCTTTTTTCTTGACTTTTGAGGGAAAACTCCTTAAGTCTGTTTGTTTTAATGGGGGTGAGGTTGTTTGTTTGTTTTAATTTTAACTGTACTGCATAAAGCTCAGTGGAGAATGCTTTACTTGATCAGATCTTCCATGTGTGACTAAGACAGACAATGGCAATAACAATTGTACAGATCTGGAACATTTTTGACCTGACATAGAACATGTTTAATCTTTGTTCTCTTTTTAGGTCTGCATCTCTTTTAAAGGCACCTGCCATGTTGGAAAATTAAAAAAAAAAGAAAGAAAAGAAAAAAGGAACCAATACTAGGTTTAGCAGCACTGAGAGGAATACTAATATGAACTTTTGCAAACATTATTCTGAAAATGCCATTCTAAACAGACATACCTCTATGAACAGTAATCTGACATTTATAACTATACTAAATAATGCAACAAAAGAATTTTCAAGGTTCATGTGAACCTTTCCACATGCAGACTTTGCAGTATCTTAAATTATTTACTGTGTTTAGAAACCATCTCAGTGAATCAGATTTTTGAAACATAAAGCAAATATTAACTATTGAGTTACATGAGAATTTAGAGTTTGTGTCAGAAGGAAGATGATGGTAATGTTATGTGACTAGTGGCTCTACAAAATAGCGAGGCAAACCATTGCATTTCTACCAGTACAAACACATGCACTTCATCTCATTTTTGCAGGGTAAGATATGCACCTTTAAATATTTCCACACTGAATTGGGATATCATGGTGATATTTCTGTAACAGGAGAGGAAGGAATAGCTGATTTTCTAAGTCTTATGCACCTAAATGAATTCTGACTTCTTTGAGAAAGAACTTGACTGTGTGGGTGACCTCACACTGGAACACATTGCCTAGAGAGCGTGTGGAGTGTTCCTCACTGAGATATTCCAGAGCTGTCTGGACACAATCCTGTGCCACATATTCTGAGGTGACCCTGCTTGAGCAGGAGGGTTGGCCCAGATGAGCCATTGTTGTCACTTCCAAACATTGTGTTTTCATTTGGTGTTTAGCAATATCACTTCTCTGTAACACAGCAAATTTGCTGGTGTCACATCAAGTTACTAATTTAACAAACTATTTAAGGGTATAGGAACTACTGATACCTATCAAGATACAATTTAATTTTCAGATTTTTAAATTTCTCCTTAATGGTCTTCCATTCATTGTAATTTTAAAAGAAATTTACTTTCTGCTTTAAATTTACGTGGAGTCAGACTTGGCACTATGGGTCCCCTCCAACATGAGATGTTCTATAATTACATGAACTTTTATCAATATGAATATCTGGGAAGAATTTTTGTTCTTTGGAAAAATTTTCTGGTCTGTTGTGTTTTTTCCTGTGCAGTGGAATGAATACAGGAGTGCAAAACATAGGAAACTGTCCCTTCTAGCATAAATTCAAGTGTAGATGCTAATAAGCAGGTATTGGAAATGTTCTTTATAATTTTTTGAAAGTCTGTCAGTAGCATTGGGGAATATATGATTTGTAATGGGAAAAAATAGTAATATTTATCTCAGACCCATGTCATCTTAATAGTTAGTCTTTATAATGCAAGTATTAATGCATGTATGCTAAGGCTTAGTGTCAAGGATTAAAATTTGGTTCTACAAATGCTCCTCATATTTCAGGGATTTGTAGGACAAGGCTGGTTTGCTTACATAGATTTGTTCTTGAAATGAACTGTTCTGGAAATTAAACTAACTTAAGAAATAACCAGATTTTCAGCTGTTGCATAGTGTAACCTGAAGTAATTTATTTAAATCTGAAACAGGGGTCAGGAATCCTGGAGCTGACTGCCAAATTTGGGTCTCTGTAAAACAAAGCTGTTGTACAACTAAGGCAACAAACCATACAACTTGCGTTGGAAATTAATATTTAAAATATCCAAATTGTCTTGTTTCTCTGTACTATACTGGATTAAAAAAAATAGTCTTCAGTTTATGACCATTTTATTTAAGGAGGGTATGAAAATCCTGTTCTGCATTAAGGAATGGTTGCAAAATAGTTTTTTGATAATGAGTGCAAGTTAAGAAAGGAAAATTAAACCCATGCACCAAACCCAAAAAACTCTGTTGCTTTCCTGACGTCAGACTGTATTTTGAAATAGGTTGAACTTGAAATTTCTTTTTGACTGATGAATATATAATTTTAAAAAATGAAATGTAGGCAGCTGAAATTGTTTATATCAGTTCAAAGCATTCAGTTCACACTGAAAGATGTAAGATATCACAATGACCTCCTGAGATTTCTATGTTTATTATTTCAGGGAATTAATTTTCTTCAGGATTAGTTCACATACTGCTGTGCAGGCTGTGTCAGATTCTCAGTGTATTTGCCTGATAGCCATACATACTCTAAATAGACAAACAAAAAAAAAAAAAACAAAAAAAAAAAAAACCAAAAAAAAAAAAACCACCAAAAAAAAAACCCCAAAACACTACAATCAGTTTGTGAAATGTCAGTTTTAATTTCTTGATTGCCCCACCAAACTCTGCTCTCCCAAGAAAGGATAGGAAGGGAAAAGCAACAGTTATTTTTGACATGCCCCTAGGTGATTATACTCTTCTTCATCAGACAAGAATGTGTATGCTTGACTGCACAATGCAGAAATTAAAAGCTGCTGCACTCATTTGTAAGGCATGTTTTCTTTTGGGGTTTGTGCCACCATTTAGAATAATCTTTGTCTCATTTGAGCTGTGATCATCTCTTGGGAACTCAAGAGGGGAATGTGTTTTTATCTGTATCGATGAAGCTATAGCTGACCAAAAATACGGTAACATTTCTTTCTGCAAAACTGAAAGGGACTTTCAGTGGGCTTTGGTTTAACATTTTTCTGTAAAATAATGTGCTGCAAGAAGCAGCACATGTGGCAAAGATCCTACTGGAGTAATTTGCTGTTTAGACCCAAGTGATTTCACATTTCACCGGTGAGCATAGTGTTGCATGTGAGGAAAACAGGAAAATGTCAGAGGTTGTCCCTGCTGTATTTTAAATATCACCTTGCATGAGCCCTGGGGAGCTGCCTGATGCTAGGCTGAGGCAGGAGCCCTGAGGCTGACCTTGGTCACCATCGCATGGGAAGGTGGAATAAGAGCCTGTTCTTCAAGGGGAGCTTGAACTCCTTCCTCCTCCTCCTTCCTCAAGTTTGAGTGCCTTGTCTTTACCTGTAAGAAGCTGGCAGTGTGCATGGGGAGTAGCTCTGCTCCTAAATCATCCTCATGGTGTGCAGCTTCTCCCCAGAGCATGGCAGAGGACATTTCAGTCTCCTCTGGGATAGCACATCTCCTGTGCTCTTTATGCTGGAAGACGAATATGTGTCTCCGTCTCTCTGGGTGCCTCCCAGTGAACCCCGGCCAGCCCCGGGTTGGCAAACAGTGGGGGGGCAGCCCCGAAGTGACCGACAGCGGGGGGACACTCTCTGGTGCCCCGAGGGTACTGAGGGCAGCTAGGCTAGTCGCCTTTGCAGCAGAAGAGACGCTGGAGACATCAGTGGAGGGTAAAAGGCCGACTCTGAACAGGGGGCCAATCCAAGGTTTATTCGGAGCTCCCCAGAGAGCCCCACTCCTCAGGGTGCGCCGTGCTCAGAGTGAGACAAAGGAATCTCAAGGTTACATTTAAAGGGGGGGAGGAAACCGAGGGTAGATACATTTGCTGACCAATAAAGACCCTCCAGGGATACAGCCTTAGGGGATGGACATTTGGGATAGCGTATAACATCATCCTTGGAGGGCTGACCCCTGGCTTCGGGCTAATCACTCGACGGCTTTGACCGAAAGATCTAGATAGAAGGGATGGGATGCTGAGTGACTGACAGAGAGCCAGGGCGGGGATTTGGGGGATGATCTCAACACAGGAGAATGGTTACACAGGTAGAGGAAGGGGGTACAAAAAGGGGTACATCATCTGGGGAGAATAAGGGGATACAAAATCAAAACTATTACAAAGTATTACAAAGTATAAAAGCACAATGCAACAAATATGGACCAAATTCATCAAATGTGGATGCCTGACATCAAACTCAAAATGAGGAATTTAAATCAGAATTGCTTTGTTTTCTGGGCCCTGAACTTGTAGCAGCTATTTTGTGGGTGCTTACCTGATTTTCATGGTTTAAGCCCAGCAGGTAACTATTCTGTGCATAGTAGTCTATGCACAGAACAGCCTTCTAGCCTGTTCAGATCAGCTTTTCTGGCCATGTTTCCTCCCAGTTTCTTGTGCTTTTCCTCACTGTCAGGGTAAAGGCAAGTAAAGAGTCCTTGATTTGGGGTAAGCTGAAACATCAGTGTGTTATCAATCTTCTAAATCCAGCACAGAGTTAATTTTCTTTATAGTAGCTGGCTTGGTGTTGTCTTGTCCAAAAGCAGGACACTGACTTTAAAAGGACAGATATGGTTAAAGTGCTAAACATGCACCTTTACAATCAAATTCTTAGTATTAAAATTGGTAAATTCTGGTTGAGGCTGTCTATGCAGTAAATTTTTCCTTTCTTCATTTTATGTTTGCATGGTTATGTTAATTAGGGAATTAACAAAAGAAACCATGATAATAAACTACTCCAACTCAGACATGTGGTACCTAATTCCTGCTTTTCATCTGTCTTTATTTATTTCTGCTTCATTATACTGACCAAATTCATATCAGATATGGTTTCTGAACTGTTTTTTCCATTTTGACCCTGATAGAGATGGTAAAGTTTTGTGCTTGTTTGTTGGAGGGTTTTATTTTTTAAGGAAAATAAATATAATCTTCTTTGTAGTTCACTAGTTTCCTAATCTTGAAAGTCCTATTATCACCACCTTAATATAAATTATGTGCTGATTGATTGACTGACATCTCATTTGACTGGAAGTGCATTTGCCAGAAATAAGCCAATTTTTTGCCAGTCATTTCTTTTCAGGGCACTTTATTCCACTTGAATGTTAAAATATTTGTTTCTGTACCATTATACAGGGAAATAGTTTTGTGCTGCATGTGCAGAACTGCTTGGAGTGAATAATTATGACTATATATTCAGAGCTGCATATTGAATATCATATTTGAAGGCAGGCCCAGATATGTGTAGAATAAACCTTTCTGCTTTTGTCATGGTGTTATCATTTATGTGCTCACCACATAGCAAGCTTTGCAAATAAGATAATTTTGTAGTAGTCTACAGCCAAATATTAACAGCTGTCCTTCTGTTGTGCTCAGATTCAGATCTGAGCTTTTAATGCAGCTCTTCTAGAATCCCCTTTATTATCAGGGGAAGGGGAGAGACAGCTGCTTTGCATTTTTCAGATGTTATGTGGTTTGGGCTTTTACCAAGACTCCAGTCTCTTGATGACAGCAGAGCATACAAGAATGAAGAGGAGAAAACTTAATATTAAAACAGTAAATAAAACTAGAGATAACCTTTGGAAAAGAGCACCTGAGTCACATGTAAAATAATATCTTTAAAAAGATTACATTTTATTTTTGTTCTTGCTGAATTGCACCAGTTTATGACTTTAAGCCTTATGTCTGCTCAGCAGGTGTGAGAAATAGTTTCATCACCTACAGGTAGAAAATTGATTTTTACTTAGTGTAAGGAGATGTGCACTATTTCCTTAAATTTATGGTTGGAAGCAGAACACATCCCCTCATGCTGTACAAAAATCAATTTACCAGAGCAGAAGGAAACTTAAGTGTGTTCTAAACTGTGAAACAGAGTGGAAACAAACAGTTAGGGAGATAGCACTTACTGCTGACTGCATTAAGGCTTACTCTACAACTGTAGAGGAAGGCAGCTTTTTTTTCCCTCCCCTCAGATCTTTTCATTGTTGATGCTTGTCTTTCAGGGCTGCTTGTAGTGCAAAACAGCCACTCAATGGTCTCCTTTGCTTTTTCCTCCTAAATTCATCTGATGATTTTGCAGGCTGCAAAATTCCATTTTACAGCCAGGAGTGCTTCAGTGTCTGGATTTTCTGATGTCAGCTTAAAACAACAGGCAAGGCATCACTTAACTTCAAGTGGTCTTTTTGGGCCACTGTGCTAAGTGGTGCCCCCAGGCACCTGAGTGATAGAAACCACCAGGAGTGTGACCTCTGCTACTTGCTCCCATGGTGGCAGCTGGTGGGAGGTTAGTGCCACCAGAGTCAGGGAACCAAAGGGTTCAGCCTGGCTGCAAGGCAGAGCTGCAGTTTCAGCTTTTGTAGATGCAGTTACCACTGCTTGGCCAGTGCAGAAATGAGGGCAATTGCCGCAGTGAGACCCCCAGTTGTCGATTATACACCTCCAGTACAAATAGATCACATGGAAACTGAATTTGGTCCACAACCTAGATAATCAGACCTTGCTTGGATACGGCAACGAGAATTGTAGGCTTGCTTTTGGATTCTGGTTTAAACAAATTCCTGTTATACTGACATTAATGCAAGCAGAGCAAGTTGACCCATAACCACTGCCAAAGATGTGGTAAACCAGTTAGTCAATGACAGCTGCTGATAATGATACATGATAATCCTTCACACCAGCATTTCAGCGAAGTCATGAAATCAGGAAACCCTCTACTGCACTCAGGTAAATGCTCCCTTCTGTTACAATATGAAGAAAAAAAAATATTACTTACATCTGAAATAATAATTGAGCATACGTCTACCAAAATGAATAACGCAATTAATTTTGCATGTGCTGGTACAGTGGGCTGAAGAGACTGCATAAATTGATGAAAAGCCATTATGCCTGCTTCTCATCCAGCTCTATTTCAGTTGGTTATGTGTTGTATTCCATTTTATGTAAATGGTATGCCCTGTCTCACCCCTCCAAAATGCATGGTATATTCTAAGCCTGTGGTCCTGCCCTGAACCCTCCTGTATCTGTCATCCCATTGGCCCAAGTCTGATTCCGCGCCCACTTCAATTCCCCTCTTAAGCTGTGCTAGGGGATCAGTCTGGCTCTTAGCCCTTCTTCTCTCTCAGCCTCTTCTCCCCTCTTGCCTCTTCCCTCCCCTAGGCTCCCCCTCCTTCCCCCTTCCCCTCTTTTCCCTCACTAGCCATGCTCTACCCGGGGGTGGGGCCCCAAATAAACCTCCATCTGATCAGAAGCCGTGTGGAGTCTCCTTGCCTGCCTGCTGCTGCCAGCCAGCTCACAGCCTAGGGGGCCCTCCGGGGACATCCCCGGGGTGCCCCACCTCAAAATGCACCGCAACAGTTATGCAATTCTACATGTGTGTTTTCTGAACATTGCTTGATTATATCTGGATTTTAACCTTGTAAGAAATTCTTATTGCAAGCCTTATTCCCACATTAGATGGTGGGATCTGAGGATTGTCCAGGGTAATTGAATATGAAATTTTATTGTCTTTTCCCTGGGGAGCTGCTTCTTTTTAAAGAAATCCATGAGATGAAGACAAATAATTTAATGGGATGTGTTATCAGTGCGCATCACACAAATTGGCTTCATGTGAGCCTTGTTGGGACAATTTGGCTGGTTTTGTGTGTGTGTCTGTACAGATAGCCTTTCAGGTTGTGATCTGTGCATGTTCAGCATGAGCTGCAGAGTATGCCTTTTTGACAGCTTGGTCATCTCTGAATTCATAGAAGAATTGTTATGAGAGAGATAGAAAAATGCGATATTTAATATTTTCAATAAGGAGTCCTTGTGCAGTCCCTTTGAGGAAACAATGGGCAAGCTGCAGAGTAACATAATGTTATTTAAATTTGATAGCCTGAATCCACCAGCAGTAAAAAAAGCACCACTTGAAGTTGTGAAAGTAACACTCTACAGCTACTTGATCTACCCAAGAAATGGCATTTTAAATGAATGTTTGATAAAGAAAGGATCTGTGGCTATACCATTCAGCCACTTATTGCAAATTAGAGACTATAGTATTTCTGTCTGCCTTTTTGCCATATCCAAGCCTGGTGGTAATACTCATCCCCTATACCACCAAAACCTAAGTCATAGGATTACTGAATGGTGTCTTCTTGGTCAGTGCTCTGTTCAGAATTATCAAATTTTGCTGTGCTGAGATTCCATATATTAAGCACAGTTTTCATTGGAGAGTAGGTACTTAGTCTATATGTGGTATCTTTATCCATATTTGTCAAGCATGGTCAAGAAACTGAACAGCTTAGCATGTCACTGAAAAATCAGAAATTTAGAAAAGTGATCACGTTAGTAAAAATACATGCTTTGCCTGGATTTTTGCCTTTCTCTTGCTGTATTCTCTTGCTGTGTCTTTTTTGCTGAGCATGAGCGCTAATTTCATAGTTTGATTTTGTTTAAAACCCACACAAATTCTAAGTTTATATATAAATCAGTATATTCTGATTTCTGAGTTCAGCTTTCCTGCTGAAAGTGAAATTCAGCCTGTAAACCAAGGATGCAGGACTTAAATCAATTGTCATGATTTTATGTTAGTATGACAGAATTATAGAAAAACGTGACTACCTGAAGTCCTCATAGTAAATACTCTAAAAATGGTAAGAAAATAAAGGATGTTGAAATTGACAGCTTGGTATTGAATTGTTGTTTTTTCTACTTTCCTGTGACAGCAGTAGTTGTGTGTTGATATTGATAAATATTGATGGTTTGTAGGTAGGAAAACTTTGCTGGGGTTAGTAATGATGGCTTGGGTTGGGGTGTGTGTGTGTCAGCACAGGGCCAGGAAGCAAGGCTTTATAGTGTTGGTTTTGGTGCTTTGAGAACATGGCTGAGGTGCTTTTTGGGCTTCCAAGTGTAGGCTGATTTTTTTGGGTCTCAGTCAGTTTGGGGATCTCTGTGCTGCATGCCTTTGTGCTGCTGTAGATATGAGATAATGGGTCAATACCTGGGAAAAATGAACCTTTACAGAAAAACAGTCCAGTCCTTCATGACCATCTGCATTTGTAAAAACAGAATTTCAGGCAGGCATAAATTTTTTTTGTGCTAGTATTTTACACACACAATTGTATATATACAATCTTGCAATCTTATATATACTGGACACAGTTGTGAAGGCTCATTGGCTCATACCTAATGTCCTTCCTTATCTTTCAAAATTACTGTTAACGTTTGGTTAACATTGTCTTCCACATCGTATAATCTGCTCTATATGCTCTTTAGATTTGGAAGACACCAAAAGGAATGAAATATTTTAATCTGTAAATTTCTTAATCTGTGTCCATATTAAGAAATGGTTCTAAAAAGTTTCTCACCTTGATTTATAGACTTCTGCCTTCTCTCTGAAATGTTTGATTATCCAGTCTCCTGTTAATCCTTATTTGAGTGAAGCTTTTTCTTATATTTCTACATTACTCTTTCTTTTGCAGTTTTTTTTCCACATAATGAAGAACAAAGCCATATTTTTGATTGACAACAGTGACTTAAATGAAAACATCCCTTTGAGGGAAGCCTTTATAAGCGTTCAGTTTATCTGCTTTCTTAAGGTTCAGTGCCCTTTCTCTTAAATGATACAATATTTCTTAAGAGGTTTATCTTCTCAAACATTGTTAAAATGTAAATAAAATAAATAAAATTGATCTGAAACCACAGGATGCCTTTAATAGCGTTTTGGCCCAGATGTAAAAAAATATGAATTTTATATTATATAAACAGCAGATGTCTTTGAGATGGCAGATAATGATAGTTACATTGCTATGATGTTCCCTATAGCTTTTTCTGGCTTTAGTTTTTGGAGTCAAGGGGCAAAAAGTCAAACCTATGGATTTTGTGTTCAGAACTTCATAAATTATGAATGAAAAGTGACCGTTATTGGTATTTAAAGGCATCACTCTTGTAGATGAATATTAATGGAGCAAAAACCTGAAGGAATTCTGAGTAGAAACTTTCTGAAGTAGAGCTACTGAAGAAGGATTACACAATTCAAAAAATCATGCCATTCAAAAATGATGGATTATTGAGCAATGCATCTATAGGTATGGATCCAGCTCATGCCTGTTCTTTGTGTAGAGGAGTGAATCTTCATAGAACAACTCCTCAACTGCTAAGCGAGACTTCAAAATTCATATTCCAAGTGGTCATTCTTATGCAAGCAGAACGAATGAAACATTTGAGTCTTTAATTTGTGCTCTTTGTTTGGGACAGGTTTATGCAGTGGTTGGCCAGTAAGCAACCAGAACCAGGCAAAAATAGACATGTTTGACAAAGCACTTGTTAGAGGTTTTCTCTGATAAAAGAGGTTAAGTGTAATATCCAGTCTCAAAAGCTTGTATAAAATAGTTTGCATTTCACAGATGATTAAAAACATTTAAGAAGTTACATTTTATTTCCACTTCATTTGTTATCAAGAAAGAGCATAATTAAAATTTTTCTGATAAAATAAATAGGCAACATGCTACGTAAGGACAGTGGAAGTGGGAATGCAAAGAGCACATGCAAGATGACAGTGAAAGTCAAGAGAAGAAAACTAAATACAGGCATAATTTATGGACTTAAAATAGACAAGTCTAGTTGAACCTGGTATTGATTTGTTACTTTTTTCTCTCCCTGTCCTTGTGAAATAACTAATGGTTCTGCTCCTGCCCAGTTCAAAATGGGAGCTCTGGCTGGATCTGATCCCTGTCATACAGAGGTTTGTTTATTCTTTTTACATGGAATGCTAGGAAAACAGCTATTCTCTTGTGCTTCTTTTTTAGGTTTTGTTGCCCTGCTGTGGCTTTCTGGAGGATGTGGGAGGGGTCTATGTGCTACTGCACAAGGATTTAATGAATTTATAAAGAAATTGCTGAGTTTACTCTTTATTTCTAAACCTTACCGAAAGAAGTATAATTGATCATTTTAGTCTAATTCTGATTTTGTTCTCAATGAGTATTTCTTTCAGATAATTTATTCCTACACAAGTCAGCTATTTGTTTTTAAGTTTTGGTGAATCTTGCATAGTATATTAGAGATCTCATGTGCAGAGGCTGAAACAGTAATTACAGAGTCACTGTGTGGAGCCTTGTGAGATTATGCCCTTACTGTAAAGCATTCTGTTTTGTCAATAAGCTTACATCAATACTTGGCAGGTCATTTATGCAGCTTTAATGTTTCAGAATATCAACTAGACAAAGTGACTAATATAAAATTGAAATTGCTTTGCATCTGCAATTGACAAATCCTATTTTGAAAGCATGCATGAACATGAGGATCAAACTTAGCTTTTATCATTTACATTTTTTTCCAATGGAGAAGTGTCTGATCCACTTCTAATTCACCTGTTGTTGATTTCCTCATTCTTTCCTAATCCCTTGAAGTTTAGATGTCCTCACCATTAGGGGAGAAATTAACAAAATCCCTAACTGGAGAGTATGGAGCATCTGTTAGGGAAATGTAAAAGGTTAACCTAAATCCTAGCATGCAGAGATGTCAGACTACAACCAATCAGCATGGAGAATTACCTGGACATGGCAAAAGGTTAAGGTGGAGCATATCTGTATCATAGAAAGTTTGTATATTCCTAGCAGAATTATTTTTTCTGGGTGAGAAGCTCAAACAGGCAGAAACACAGATGTCCACAGGCCCATGGTGAACGGAAATGGTTTTAGGCTCCAGGTTTCACCTGGCAAACACCAAGCTGGTATATTTTAGTGCTTTTGTTATGTCAAAACTAAAAATACCTAAGAGTAGGGTTACAGAAATTACAGGATTATTGTCCTCTCTGGGTGGATGTACCATTAGCAGGCACTTATATTTTAAGCTCATTTTCATCCAAAAGCATTTTGGACTAGTTTCAACAGATTGGTTGAATTGATTCTGAAGAAGGCTGTTCCCTCTTTCCTTACCCCACAGTGTAAGATGTTTTAACCCTTCAAATTGGAGTCATTCAGCTGATTTCAAATTCAGCCTGTGTTGGTGCAAGAGCATTTTGCAATGTGTGTATTAATTGTTTAATTTTCAAATCTAAATACTGTGGCTTCTATGCTTCCTATGTCTGAGACATGAGTGTCTTAAATTAATGATGTGTATATCTATATCATAGCTGTAAAATATTGGAGACAATCAGCTTGGATCTTGGTAGGACATAAACAGGTGTCATTCTACTTCATCTCTTGCTCAAGCTAGGTTTATATTCCCATCCCTGGATGTGTTCAAGGTCAGGTTGACTGGGGATTTGGGCAACCTCATCTGTTGGAAGGTGTCTCTGCACTTGGCAGGGAGATGGAACCAGATAATCTCCAAGGTCTCTTTCAACCCAAATCATCCTAGAGTTCTATATTACCACATGCTTCTAGCTGTTTCCTGGGGTAAAAGTTTAATTCTAGGACACTTGGGTGTTCTCCAAAGGATTTGCACTGGTGTGTGATTTTGTCTAAAATCTGTTTTGAAGTTATTCTATTTTGTGCTCAACATTTGCATGTACGTTTTTAATATGTAAACAGTCCTGCATTAGCCGGATGCGTGCTCGTGCTGCTGGAGCTGGCACAACAAAATGTGAATTTGCTGAAAGGAACTCGGGGAAAAAAAACCCTATTAAAAGAGATTGGAGATTTGAAGAGACCAATTAGTGGGAGAAGATTAAATGGTCTCATTGTACCCTTTTCATGCAGGCAAAATTCAATGGAAGATTATGTATTTGGTTTCGGAGGGAGGGAGGAGCCCCAACCAAAAAAGGAGGCATAATCAGACAGTAGCTAAGGGGATACTATAACCATCTCAGATGCTTGAATATGAAGAAATTTTAAATGGAGCTCAGAGAGAGAGAAAAAAAAAAGGGTAAATTAACTACAGAAAATAACTTAAAAAAAGGAATTGTGAATAGCAATATACAGAGAACAAAAAAGGTAAATCAAATACTTTAGGATGTGAAATGTCCACCCCAGAAATGCTGCAGAGTATCTGCTAGTGGGAAAATTTAAAATTGAATGCTTTTCAAGGATTCAAAATGTGAAAGCTAGAATGGACAGGCATTTTGAAATAATTGTGTAATGCACCATAGGTGTTTTTAGCTCTGGTCTGTGTGTGTATTTATGCAAGAATGAGTGCAGTAAGACTTGAAGTAGGTAAGTCCTGTGTGTGGGGTTGCTGTCCGCTAGTATAGATATTTGACTTAATGCCTACAAGGTAGAAATGCAAGGTTTTGCCCTCATCCCACTTGTGATGCTCTGTGTTTTATTCATGTTATCAGGTACTCCATGAATTTCAGCTCACTTTCAGTTGGATTTTCAGTAAGAAACCATTCAATTTCCCAGCCAGGCAACTGTGGCCTTTCACTGCTAAATTGTTCTTCCATATGTAGAATTACAAACATTCCAGGCTTGAAATATTTAAAGTTTGGCTATTATTTTTCCTTTATAGCTTTTTGTTTGGCTGGTTCAGTTGGGTGTTGTTGGTTGGTTGGTTTTGTGTGTGTCTTCTAGTAATCTGAAAAGAATTTTTGATTTCAATGTGTTATTGAATTTTTAATTTCTGCTCAGAAAAAAACATGGCAGAAAGTACTTTCTGTGACCTTGGTTATGTGAGCTGTTTGTTTTTGCCTCTTTATGCGGTGTTTACTTCATCATCTAAGTCTTTGGTGCTAGGATTTTTGAGATGTTTTACTTCATTTTATATACTGCCTGTAGATAATTCTTTCTACCAGAAAATGCAGATTTCCCTCTTGGATCAACAGCTAAGTCAGCATCAATATATAATAATAATACAGAAATTATGTTATTACTATTGTTACTATAATTGTATTGTTACTATTAATACCATGCATTATTGTATTGTAATACAATAATCGATACATAATAATAATAATAGAGTAATTGGTACATTTGCATACCAACTCATATGTTTAGATTAATTTATTACTTTTGCCGCTTTCCTGAAGGTTGAGGTTTGGGTGAGATAACCTTGTTTGCCACTGCTAATACCATCCCCATGACTGATTCAATCACCTTATCAGCCTTTCTGATTTGGCTTTTTCTCATTTCCTTTAGGGTGTTCCTGCCTTTCAGAAAGGGACTGTGGGGAAAAATCAGAAGTAGTGCAGGACTCTGAGTACTTCTTGCTGTTTAAAGCCGGGTAGAAATACCATTTTCAGTTCAATGAAATTACCCTGTGAACTGTCACCTTTTCTTTGTCTGTATAGAACAGCTTCCTCAGATGCCTACATGTTGCCACATTTAGATAAAAAATATGTGTATTTTAGCATAGAGGCAACTTTGATTGTTAAAACAATCGTGCTTTAAATTTGCTTGCTGCTGCTCTGTGTATGAAGGGTAAGGATTCAAATTTTAATGCTGTGGAATTTTGTAATGGGTTGCATCTGGTTTTGTTAATATTTACATCTTGTACAGGAAAAAAATGTTATCTTTTCTTCATCTGTGACAGCATTTGAAGTTTTCTTTTGTAAGGGAAAGGAAAAAAAAAATATCCAACAACAAAATACCACCCCACAACAACCAACCCCCCCTGCCCCCTTCTCTAAATGGAGAGACTGCAGATACCCCAAGTGGGGTAAGGGACAAAAAAACCCCTTGGAAAAATAAAGGTAGTCACCTGATTTGAAATATAACTGAACTGTGGCTAAACAACTTAACTGACAATTCACACTTTGATAGGTTTTTCTAAAAACCTGCTTATTTGATGTCTATTAGTCTTAACATCCTTATAAATAAAAGTTCATTTACTTATACACTACTAAAATTGGTTTCCTGTATTATGGTTGCTCTTTTCAACTGCTGACTTGTGATTAAAAGGTTTTAATTATGAGTGTTTATTTCATTACTTCTGTATTTTCATATCCTTATCAAAAGTTTGTGTTAAACACTGATGAGGAACACATGAACCTACTTTTTTATAATCCTGGTCTCTTACCTAGTGTTTCAAGTGATACAATTGATTAGATTTGTGCTTGTGCCATGTGAAGAACATCTGTTATAAAAACCAGTCTGAGAAAGAAAGTGTCAGGAAGGGAAACACTGTAAGAATTAAAATTGGTGCTGTCTTTCATCAATGTTGAGACTGTCAGAAGTTGTACAAGCCAGCCCTAACTATCCACAGCAGGCAATCTGATGCCAGCCTGCTGTTAAACAACCAACATTTAACAAGAAATAGCCTGTAGATTTAATGTGTGGCTTAAAACATTGTGTTAGGGATCATTAAAGCTGAGTCTCCTTAGAGTCTTATTAAAAAAAGTCCTTTCTCTCTCTGTAATAAAACATTCCTCTCTGACTGTTTCAATTAAGGTTCCAACAATACAAACACAGTGCCTCCTAATTCAGTACCACGTTGGAGAAGCACTGTTACTGTCAAGCTCTAAAGGCAAATAGAACAAGCTCTCTTCACAGAGCTCTGCCTATCCAGCAAATGAGAGGCAGAAGATGGCTATATTCTCCTGGTTTTCTTCAGTCTATCATCACTGCTAAGTCTTAAATTTGCAAATATCTCAGTGCCTGTGGTTCAGTGTTTGCCAGCTGCAGCCCCCTTTATGTAGCTGGTTGGCACCAAGGTTTTAGGGCTTGCAGCAGCTGAGATGCTGAGCATGCCTGCTGAATCTGAATGTTGGATTAAGTGATGGTCAGTTGTGATGTCAATTCATCATTCACTTGCCTGGAGAAAAAAAATAAATAGTACACATACTTAGCAGAAACCTCATTGTGTTTGGGTTGAATCAAGTTCTTCCTAACACTTTTTGGCTCAGTTTTGGAAATATATTCCTACAGCATGGTGTCTGCCCATGTTGGAGTCCCACAGACTTCCTTCTCATTGGTGAAGCTTGTAGCACTTGTATCATCATTTGATACAGTGGCCAAAATGAACAAGCCCAATTGCATTATCCTGGATGTCAGGTATTAAATTAGAAGCACAAAGGGAAATTGAATTAGTATGTTAGAATATTAGGAGTTTTAAGATAACCTTGTCAGATGAGAATTTTGAGAGCTTCTTAGTTCTCTTGCACCCTGGAGGCACTACAAAAGTCGTAAAAATGGGGATGAAACATTTGATACAAGCAAGTAAAACACCTGTGCACTTGATTTGGTATACTTGAAAGGAAGACCAAATTTTATGGAAACAAACATATTTTCTTGTACTGTAAATCAAAAATAAATGTTGCTAGTAATACAAAGCTCTTTCAACAGTGAATGCTAAATGTTTGTAGCAGGGGAAGGCTGTTATGTTGTATTCAGTGAAATAATGATTGCTCTTCAAACAATTTATTTTTAATTACACATTTTGCAAATGAATCTTTTTCTTTAAGACAGATAAGCCACTACCTGTTACTACTGATGTATTTAGTACAGATGTATTTATTTTAGCTTTTACCTTTTAAACCAGAAAACCCCCAAAGACACAGTTTCACACATGAGCTTTGCAGGGTTAACCCGTGGTGTTTCTTGGAGTTCCAGCCAGCCCTTGTGAGAATAATAGTGAATAGGAGAATTTCAAATAAAACCAAACATAAATAACTTATGAAAAGTTTTGGCATTGTTAGTTCAATGGTGATGTGTGTTGGCCTAACATTCCCTGTTTTTAAGGAGTGCTGCCTTCTCTCCTGGAGGCATAATGCTTCTGAGAGGGCTCCTCCTGCTGAGTTTCATACTCTGGGGAAAATTACATGGAAAAATGTTAATATGTAGCAGTGGCTCTTCTCAAAGTAGAGTATCAATGGGTCCAGTAAGCATCTATGGAATATGTTATTTGTCATTTTTACAGACTGTGTAGTCAATGATATCCTATTATATAGACTTTGCTGCCGCAAGTTGGTGATTGCACAATATTTTATACAGATTTTGGTGACTTTATTTTTTTTCTTTATTACAAAAAATACGCTAAAGGAACTTTGTGGGCTTTTTAATATACATAATTTTTATTTTAGGCAGTGTAACATAGGCTTAATTATGGTTATACTGAAGTCTTGTGTCTGTTAAAATGGAAATAATATTGTTGTGAGAATGAAAGACATCATATACCCACAGCAGAACTATAGCAAGTGTTTTAGATCATGTTATTAAAAGCTGAAACCATATTGATTTCTTATGGTCTCAGAAGTGCCATGCATTTTCTCCTGTTCTAAGTAAAAATAAACCAGTAAATGGCTGCATTAATGATGCTATCACTGGGTAGCAGCAGTATGTTTCTTAATGTCTTAGGCCTCAAACATGCAGTCTCTTACTCATACATTTTACTCTAGGCAGCTTCACAGAGCCATTAGATTCAATTGGGTCATTTGTCTCCGAAATGAATTCCCTAAAATCAGACTTGGTTCAAGTCACACATTCACTTCTGAATGGATGTGAATTTGCTGTGTGCTATGAAAGCCTAACCCGGAGGAAGATATTTAAAACTATTGCTAGCAGTGCAAATTGCTGTGCAGTGCCTCACTCCCAGTGAATTTAGACTGTCTTCATCATTAAGATGATTTATTTTTCATCTTTTATAGCAAGATAAGTGATATATGCCAACACTGCGAAAATCACAGCATAGGTAAAAGTATGTAGTTTCTTCCATTAGTTCTTAGTCTGTCATAGCCATATATTTCACTCCTTCCAGCCCTCATTCCCTCCATATCTGTGACCTTGTTTAGTCTTGTGAAAAACTGGAGCGTTGTGCCTCCTTTGGGGTTTCATAATGGGGCAGATAACATTTCTTTGGCACTGAAGATAAGTGATTAAAAGTCTCTAAGAGAAACTGGAGTCAGTTGGGAAGATTATTTTCATATATTTAAATTTATTTTGCTGTCGCTCAATTTATGTGAAAAGGTCTCAAAAACATGTATGGAAAAAAATCTGTTTTCACTTCACTTGGCTATGGAAATATGGAGTGTCTGTCTTTGTATCAGTCCATACTGTGATATAGGTAGTAAGAGTTACACAGGGAGGCTGCAACTTCATTTATAGCTTTTTATTTTACTGCAATATGCTTTCCAAATTACCTGGCAGCATTGCATTAAGGATGCTCTAATGGTTCTTGGTTTATTAAGAAGTTTTTGGTGGGTGTGAAGGCTGAAACCCCACCTACCTACAGGTCTACCAGAGGATCTTGATTAGAATTCCAAAAACCAGGAATTAGAGCAGGCAGGAAGTATTACTAGCTATGCAGGATATATTCCTTCCTGCTTTAGGTTGCGACCAGACAGTTTATTGACTGATGAGGATTTCTAACCTACCAGTGTGAATGGAACTCTCCCACTTGGCAGTAATCCAAGTGTAGATCTCAGATAAGACCTCTGGATGTCAGATGGTGCTTTGCCCATCTTGTTACATTGGTAAAAAAGAATCACCTCTGAATTCCAGAGGTGTGGGAAAGAACAGCTCCTCCCAGCATGAGTGTCAGCAGGTGACACAAACACAAAAGTTGTGCTCCTTGCTCAGAAGGCTTGAACATAATAGTTGTGTTTTGTGTGTGCAGACAGAAGAGAGGAGATGAGCTTCTTCCCTCAGATGCAGAAAGAAAAGATGTGGTGAGGAATGAAAGGAAAGAGTTTATCATACTGAGCATTCCCTTAGGTATTTATAGCCAAGAGATCTGTGACCCTATAGCTCCAAACCCACCAAAATTGCATGCAGATTAGTCCAAAGCTAAGAGAGGAAACAGATGTTTAAGTAGGCTTGCATCTCAAACAACACCTTAAAAATTGTGCTTTGGAGCTAGGAATAATCCCTATGCAGGTTCACAGGGCATTTGGTTACCTGTGCATTCAATAATTAGGGTGCAGCTTAATTTCTGCAGATAAAATGGATTTCTCCTGGATATCCATTTGTTCTTACTGAGCTTCTTCCTTCTATAAATGGGTGAATAACAGGAGTAAAAATCACCTGGGCTGTTCACATATTGCCTTTGTTTGGGCTGCTGAATGTCTGTGTTTATTAGTGGGTCTCAGCCACACTAAAGGGTGTCATCATCAACATCCAGCTGAAGATTGAACCGGATTTTTTTTTTCTAGACTCTGATGGTTGGTGGCAGATGAGTAGGAGTATGCATGTGTCATGTGTACTCCATCTCTCTCCTCTAACAGTCTGAGCTTACAGTTAACCATGCAGAAATTACCTTTATTTACTGAATTTGTCATGCTGATGGTCAGAATGCTCACAATTAAAATGACTTAAAATAGATCTTACAGTGTAGTCACAAAAAAAAAAAACCCACAAAAGGGAAACTTGAACATATATGTCCCTAATTATTTCTAGATGAACAGATATTTTAGAATGAAAGGCAAGCCATATTTTCATTTTCTAATTCATGTTTAGGTATTTGGGGGAAAAATTGTGGTTTTAAGGGGCTACAAGCACTGGTATCAATTAGAAAAAAGGTCATCTTAATTATTAAATTCTTAATTTAAAATTAAAAATAGTTTTAAGAATTCTAAGGCCCCATTTCTTCAAACAGGTCCATGGAATTTAGTGTCCACTTACAGTTAGCAGTAGTTATGCAAAGATGTATTGTCAACAATAAGGATTTCTGAAAGAGTACAGGACAATGCAATAATAATCAATATGGAAGCAGATGCAAAAAAAATCAATACCTTGAATTTCTGGTAAATTTTTCCAGCTACTTTATAAATTATTATTTTAGGCAATGTGTATTTTCAGTAACAACATTGTACATGAAGATACTGCCATGAAGGCTTTCCAATATGAAAAAAAATTCACAGTATGCTCCTCCTAGGAAAAATGAGGAGCAAAGTAACAATGCAAGAAAATCAATGTAATATGTAGGTGCTGGAGTGACAGCACACTAATGGCTGCACAGGAATTAATTAGAAGTCACTTAATTAGCAGGTTGAATTCGTTATGAGATTTGCACAAGAGCAGCAGAAATATCTTAAATATTCTACTTGCATGGCTTGGATCTTCCATGTGGAGTCTGACAGTAGTGATCAAAATAGTTTATGGTGAATGTTAAATGGTGACTCCATGTCAAAACTTTAATTGGGACACAGAAGTCTTCCTTACACATTCTCTTTAGATGTTCATATATTGATTGACTGAGATACTTTCAGAAGTGTCCCTTTGTTGTGTCAGCCAGAGGTTCAATGAAAAGCTAAGCTAAAAAACAGTCTTGCCAGAAAGTGTCTTATTAACTCCTCACTAACTTACTAAGTGAGGTTCTTAAAGAGATGTTCTTTTCCAACAAAAACTTTCTTCACCTGAGTTATTTGGTGTATAAATCTACTTTCATGGAAATGAAAGTGGTCTTTTTTTTTTTTTTAAGTCATCCTGAGTGCATCTTTAGGTTAGATAAAGAAAGGAAACCTACAGTATCCCCACTCATTCTGCTTTGGTTTGTGTCATGTGGTGGTCTTTGCCTGTGAGAGCTGGATTCCTTTGGGATGAACCTGAATGGGAAGATGCAGTCCAGGAGGGCATCTGGCATGTCACAACAACTAAGTGGCATTCAGTCCATGGAACCAAGTTGGAGGAAGGCTGGAGGCAAAAAAAAAAAAAAAAAAGAAAAAAGGCAAATAAAAAAATCAGCTCCCAAAAAACACAAAGCAAAATAAAAGGAGTGTTCCACAGTACCTACTGATGTTCCCTTCAAAAATTACTTTTGTGGGCTTTACTGTTTGCTGATATGGTGAGAGCTTGATGACTGAAAGGATTTACTGCACGTGACAGCTCTGTGATCAATTTATTTTCATGCCAAAGCCACCAAAAGAGAAATTTAGCCTGAACTGGAGTTTCTGTCTGGAGCTGGCATAGTCATGATATTTGGCAGCTGTGGCAAAAGAAAGCATGTGTGTGAAACTAGTGTTAAACTTTCTATTTTCTTGCCTTGAGCTCTGTGGAAGTGTCTGTAAAATCCTTGATGGTTCTACAATGACTTTTGAAAAATATTTGTTCACCTGACGTACTTTGTCCCATTTACAATTCCTTCAATTGAGAAATGTAATTTCAAATGCTGTCCTAAAGAAGAAGGCTTGCTCTTGGTGAAGGAGATTGTATCAGTCGACAGCAATTTTCTCACAGATAAAATTTTCTAAACCAGTCTTACCCAAATTTTCTTTCATTGCAAGAAAAATATCTGACGGAAAAAAGTATTCACTGAGAAAACATAATTATCCTATGGCAAAATGATATGTACATGATTTATGCAATGATTGCACATAGCATCATTTTGTTTTTACTTTAACAAATGTGGACGTAAAATGTCATTTTATGAAAGAATATTTTAAAACACTCTTGGTTTCAGCTCAGTATTAGTTTGTTCAGTATATATAGGCCATGTTTTCCCTTAAGCATGTCAGTCACCATGAGAAACAAAACCAGGAAGATTGCCATAGATGCATTTCAAAAAGATAATTTAAAACTCAAAAAAGGAAAGTCAACAAAACAAATCCACGTTTCCCACTTGTTTTAAAAATGCCTCTTCAAAGTATAATTGTATAAATGTAACTTGTGAGGAGAGAACAAATTTCTCCCAGAGTTTGTCTACTTTGCGAGTGACTGGAATGACTGATGGCTCAAAACATCTCATGTGTGTATGTGAGGGGAAGGGGCAGGCTGGGTCTTGCTCTGGTAAGGAGGTGCTCTGCTCCATACGTGGTCCCCCCAGAGCCTGTATCCCAGCCTGGCAGTGGCTGCCCATCCCTGGCACAGCAGAGGCTCCACACCCACTTCTGGAGCCCCTAACCCAGCTCCTGAGTGGCCAAATGACCAGAAATTCCACCTGGGGGAAGGGCCCAGGAAAGCCAAGGGATATTTAAAGCAGAATATGGGGCAGGCACATGTTCTGACCCTACCTCCTCTTGGAATTTCCATTAGCTGAACACTGCTGGAAACCAGGACTGGTAGTCATGTTTCTTCTTTTTATCTCTCCTCTTTCTCCTACTAATTCCCTCTTAGAACTTTTGAGTCACTTAAAATGGAACTGGCTTAGAGCGTGTGGAGTTGAATGGGTTAAATTAAAAGCTTCAAGAAGTATTTCATGTTGGTTGAAAGCTGCTCTAAACATTTTGGCAAATTTCTCTGATTTTCTGGGCTTGCCAGACAAGTTTTTTCTTGTTTTGACCCCCTGAGACGATCTTGTTAGTATTTCTGTGTCTAACTCAGAGTACACAAACAACTGTAATGCCCTTTTAAAAGTTTCATTGAGTGAGTTTTTGGGGCTTTCCACAAACATGGAGGAAGCTGAAACCATACCTGCTTAAACATATTGTGGTTTATTTTTTATTTTAAGAACATTAACTAAACTCAGAATAAAAATACTATCTATCTTTGTAGTAGTAGTGAGGCACACCCTCACCCATGCTTAATGCTGTGCTAGGGCTTGTTGCTCCATTCTATTTAGGATTGTCTTCTAGGAATGCATGGTTGTGCAGCTCTAGGGTTGAAATTACATTGAGCCACTCATAATACCTTTGAGTCTTTTTTAGGAAGTAATATTTTAGTACAGAACATTAAATCTCAGACCAAGTATAAGAAAGTTGATAATTAAGGTGTTATTTCCTGGAATTACAGATGGAAACAAGTTCTTCCCAGCTATGGAGAAGCATTGTTGTCTTCCCTGGAGACATAATTATTGTGGGTTTTTTTGTTTGTTTGTTTAAAAGAGAAATGCAGGAGTTTTCTTTTACAGCAATTAGTGCTGATGCATGGAGTGAACTGCTAAGCACTCATGACTTATCTGGATAGACAGGGCTGTCCCCTGCTAATAACAATGAATATTGGGCTGTCCATAAAGAGCAGGGAGTGATATCAAAGAGAACAGTCAGCTGTTACCAGGGCAAACTCCTGGCCATGAGCTTCTGCACATGATAATGTGAAAAGACAGAGATGAAATTAAAAGCAGTGTTAACTACCTAGGAGGCAGAAAAACATGCAATTGTTTCTTTGCATTACTTGGGCATTGAGTTTGTATTTGTCAGTGTTAATATTTGCATTTTTTCGAATGTAGAAAATGCTGCAGAATTATTTTTATATAGTTAGCAAATGAATGAAGTAACTGGCTCCAGTAACACCAATAACAATCACTACATTGAGTATATGTTTTGTTTTTTTATTTCCTAAAGCTGTGTAGTAATTTGCTTTATTATGTAAAAATATCTTCCTTTTGCTAAGGTGTGACCAGTGGTTATGTCTTCCAGAGGAAGTGTTGCAATGTGCAGAATTTTTCTCTCTGGTAAGAGAGAATTAGGTTCAGTAGAAACCTCTCTTGCCCTTACTAAGGAATTCCCTTGTAAAGGAGGTTGAGCGCCACTGATGTGAGGTTTCTGTTTCACACAGATCGCTCTGATACTGTGGAAGCTGTTGAGAGCTTGCTCCTTCCTTGTTGGTGTTAGTGTGCTGAGGAGAGCATTAGAGAAAACTTCCTGACCTCTGCTCAGATCCTCAGGGATCCATCTTGGTTTAGGGAATTAATTGCCTTTTTTTTCTCTGAGGGGGCTTTGCAGGTACAGTTTCTTGAAGTATATCTGCATTGCAGTCCTACTGTGACTATTGCTCCTTCAGAAGGGCTTAGCTTGCCTTAGAAAAATCAGCTTTTTTTTTTTTTTTTTTTTTTTTTTTTTTTTTTTTTTTTTGCCAGTACAGAAAGCAAACGGCCTGAGCCTGGGCAGCTGGTGTTGCAGCCTGTGCAGTTTTTTTTATTCAGAGCTGGCTTGGAGTAACTGGTTTAGGAATGTCTGTAGGACCGGGATTGCAGTGTAGCTGTGTCTCAAGGAGTACTTGTCACATGGTAGGCAGTGATAAATTCGGAGGGAGATTCTGCTGGGTAAAGGTTAAAAGGATGTAATTGTTTACTAGATGCCGGAATCATAAAATGGTTTGGATTGGAATGGACCTTAAAGATCACCCTGTTTCAAGCACTTGCCATGAGCAGGGACACCGGGGCACTAACCAGCCTGGCCTTGAACACTTCCTAGGATGGGGGATCCACAACTTCTCTGGGCAGCCTGTTCCTGTGCCTTGCTACACTCACAGTAATTTTTTTTTTTTTTCCTAATATTCAGTCTAAACTCATTTTTTTCAGTTTTAAGCTACTTTCCTGCATCCTGTCTGTGCTCTTGTATAAAGTCCCTCTCCGTCTTTCTTAAAGGTTCCCTTCAGGTTCTGGATGGTCACAATTAGGTCACCTTCTCTTTTCCAGACTGAATAAACCCAGTTCTTCCAGTGACCTCCTCTGGACTCACTCCAACATCCTTCCTGTGCTGGGAGCCCAGAGCTGGATGTGGGTGGGCTCTGAGCAGAGCAGAGCAGAAGGGCAGAATCCCCTCCTTCCCCTGCTGCCTACGGAGCTCTGGATGAGCCCAGGACGCGTGTGGCTCTCTGGGCTGTGGGTGCCATGGCCGGGGCATGTCCAGCCTCTCCTCCACCAGCACCCCCAAGTCCTTCTGGGCAGGGCTGCTCTCCATCTGCTCATCCCCAGCCTGGATTGGCATGAGGGGTTGAATGTTTGTGTCTGTTAAGTAAAAGCTCTCCTAAACCTGAAGCCACAAGACTGAAGAGCAGGTAGACTGGTAGTTACTATTTGTACTTGGAAACTTGCTTTATTGGGGTCAGGTAGAGAGATAGCTGAAATCTGTAGGTGGTGTAGTGTGGGGCAAAATAAGGACCTGACAAGAGTGAAAGTATTAAAGCATCATATTTTGTTGCTTTTTAGTCTCACTGTCTGTCATTTGAAGGCCTTTGTTAACTTATTTGTTGCAAAGGCCTATTTTCATATTTTTGTGCACAAGGAAAATGTAATATAAGTTGCTTTTCTATGTGTTTGGCTTCCCCAAAAGCTCAGGAGTATGGTGACACTTTCAAATTATTTTATTTCAAATTGTGGTTGAAATTTCACCTCTTTTTTAAGATTTTTTTAAATGTGAAATAATGACTAAATATTCAGGAACTTATTTCCTTGGTATAGTATATTATTTTATTAGTTTTAAACCTTCAAGCTCTTCTCTGAGTTACAAACATGCAGAGGTCATTATATTTTAACAATGTAGCGTTTCCTTTTGTAGGTACTGAATTTTAGCACTGTGAGGAAGTCCCTTAAATTGCTAAAATAGCTCAAATTTGACTCTGTTATTAGTGGGAGTATAAGAAAAATATTCCAGAGGAAAGACTATGGCATTTTTAAGTACTGGTGATGAATGAGTTGAGTCAGCCTGAATCCTGTTGGACTGCGTATCACTAATGTCACCATCCTTAATATACCTTCAACAAAAAAGATGATTCTGCTAGGAGATGTTTTCCTTGCTTTTATATTTAGGTAAAGATTTTATGCTCAACTTTCGCCTCTTGTGGGGCCTTTTTTGTTAGCTCACCTTGGGCCAGCCTTAGCTTTTTTATGCTTTATCTTTTTTTTCCCTATGAAAAGAGAAAAATAAATGTTTTCCAAGTCCAGGCCTCTAAGTTTGGAAAGAACTGGTTTGCTAAAGGTGGTCATGTTAAGGTGATAACAATGAGGGTGGGAAGAAGTAAGGATGTGGGCTACTACTACTCCAAAAATCTGTTCCTTTTACCCTGAATTTTTGTAAAAAATAAATGTTAAAATTAGGTCTGTGGGACACTTCTGGATATTCAGAAATGCAAGGGCTCAGGATCTGGTCCAGAAATCCAGAACATTGTATCTGTTTTCTAACTCAAGAAGTATTTTCCTTCTGCAAAGCTGTAAGTTGATGCAACTGACTTGTGAATGCTAAAATAGTAATGTAAGCAGACAACCCACTTTTTGGCTACATTTTTTGAGAACAGTTGTTCTGTTAAATTAAGTTTATTAAAAGTGAGTGGTTTGCCAGAAGTTGTCTTCTTCTGGCAAACAAGAGCCATAAGCACAGGAAGCCAGCAGCACATCTGTAACTCCTTTGACCCTCACCAGTTACTAAACCAGTGTAACTTCTTCAGGCTATCTTATCCTTTCAATTTGATTTAAGCCTGTAATGTCACTGACATATGTCTACATATCATGCCGTTTGAAAGAAAACAATTTCAGTAGAAAAGATGTTTTGCTGTGGTTAAGAGACAATGCTCATATTTCAGAGGACAGTTTGTTCATCTGTAGTCTTGTGGCCTTAACTCTTGCACTTGACTGGAACCTTAATGATATCCTTGGTTTTGTCCTCAGATACAAGTCTGCTGAAGCTAGAAATTCTCACTATGAGCACCTCCAAAGCTTTGAATATTTTTTTCATTTTGTTTTCATTTTATTTTTCAGAGTGTGATTAAAAGCACCTACTTCACAAACCAAACTTCAATATGCAGATGCTTGCAGCCTTCTGAAGTGGCTGAATGTTACTCAGTGTGGGTTGAAGCTTTCTGGGATTCTATGGTGACACTCTGTGTGTTGTGGCCCCCTCAGCTGTGCCGTGTGCCACCACTGACCAGCTGGGAATACTGGGAAGCCAAATCTCCCGTTCCACCTTTGGCTTCTGTGGTTACCAGACATGTAAGTCAGAAGTGCCTTGATTTATTTCCGGGGTCACTTGTGGGGAAGAGGAATGCAGAAGGGCTTGTGTTTCTAAAATTGTTACTTTATAATAGATAAAGTAATATATAATTCACAACACTGCTTTGGGACTTGTGTTTTAGGCTGCCTTTATATCCTGACCATTGGATTTTTTTAATTGCTGTGTATTTCTGTGAAAGTAATTCAAGTTCTGCATTTTGTGACAAATGCCTTTCACCATGCTTTGTGTTTCTATTCTGATCATTCTACCCTAAATGCACAAGTGGCTTTCTTTGCCACGCCCACATTACAGTCTCGATTGTAAAATAGAGTTTTGGGGAGGTTTTTCTCCCATTCAGATTAGGTAAATAAGACAAATGTAAGCAATGTTGTAACTGCACTATAGTTGTTTTTTGTTTTCCCCTAGGGAATGATTATGATTTAGTAAGAGGCATAGTAGTTTTCATTTAGTTTGTAAGCTAGATGGTTTTATCTGGTCTTGAAGATACCTGTTGGACTTTGTCGGCTGTGTGTCACAATTACTTGCTGTTTTATTTCTGACAGCTGTTTTAAGATCTAGATATTGCTCAGATGCTGTCTCTGACTGAACCTTGGTGCAGGCACACAGTTTGTGCTGATCGGGAGTGGCTAATGGATACAGCTGTGAGGAGCAGGGAGGAGCACTGACAGCAGTGAGCCCAGGGACACTGACCAACCACTAAAGGGAGCAGAGGGCACACAGGTGCAGGGCATCAACGTGAGGGGATAAAAGGCTGGGGTGAGGGACAAGGTGAGCAGATGCTTGCAGCCTTCTCAAGTGATATGGTGTTACTCGGGATGGGTTGAAGTTTTCTGAAATTGTATCATGGTACTCTGTGTCTCGTGGCCATTTTGACTGTGAAAAGAAAGTGCTCAAGAGAAAAAGGTATCTGTGTATTGCTTTTGGTTTTGGCCTCCCTTGTGAAAAGCAGAAGCTGCAGTTGCTGCCAGATGGAGATGTTTGTGCTTGCCTGCTGGATGAGAGGCTGCTGCAGGATGGGGTGTCTCTATCAGACTGTGTAGGCATGGAGCAAACCCATTATCTCCTGGTGGCAGGAATGGATGGAGCAGCTCCAGGCAGGAAGGAAGCTGTGCACCTCCCAGGCTAGTGCTGATAATGGAGACAAGAGTCTGCATTTGTGTAGGGGCATGAGGAGAGTCAGTCAAACTGGGCACATTTTGCTCCTGTCCTTTCAAGCTTGAAAACTCTGTAGGCATCTGCAGGAAAGAGGGTTGGCCCCTGGGAAAGGTGTAACTGGGGTAAGGAATAGCAAACCTGGGAAAGGAGCCTTTCAGCTTGCTGGACAGTGGCCAAGTATCCCTTCTGCTCTGCTTTCCTTCCCCCCATCCTGCTCCCCTTACAAGGCTGTATGAACCTTGAGGTGAGAGAGCTCAGAAGGGATAAATTTTTCTGACATTGCAAATTTTTGTACAAGGCAGTTGAAATAGAGTGGCATAAATATAAGAGCTGAGTGAGTTTTCCTCTAACTGCCATGTAGAATGGTAGGCTAGTATACCTGTTTATTCTGCACTGTACTTTTTCTCTGTCCTAATTAAACCAAAATGAATTCAGAAAAAAAATACCCTGATTTATATGATTCAGTGGCAGAAATGAATTTGCAGCTGCTTGAAGATGGTGGCTGTCACTTCATCTGGAATACAGCATGCAGAAGGGCTGCATATAAATAGTGCTTCACCCAGACAATGTTTTACAAAAAGCAAGTGCTCCAAAATATCAATGCATGATTCCAATTTTTTGCTAGGCAGCTGGCTCCAATCAGAGTGGCAATTTGTTACCTATTAGAAAAGTGATCTTGCTGCTGGCTGTCCTATAAAGAGAGCTTGTTTGGTTCTCCTTTAGAAATAGCAGTTATTGCTGGCCTATTTTATTGATAATGCAATATCTGGTGGTAATAGCTCTGTAGTGGTTGAAGAACAGCTCCTTGGGACATTTTTGATCCTTTGTCCTAATTGTGGCTATAAGGAAAAAATAAAAAAAATCTGATGTCAACTGGGAATTGGTAGGAGGAAATGAAGTAACATCCATTTTAGGCTGGGTCTGAATTTGTGGTGCTAGTGTACACAAAAAGTTGTCAAGATGAAAGCAAGGAAGAGATTCCTGTTTGGATCTTTTCAAAATGGTTAAATAGGAAATCTTTACTTGGGAGGAATGACTATGAGTCACCTGAGAAAGAAAAGTGTCTAATCTCTTATTTCTCAGCATTTCCTGGAGTTGACTTGCTAACACTGTTTTTTTGTTTTTTTTTGTTTTTTTTTTTTTTTTTTTCCTGAGCAATGCCTGAATAGAAACTGATTGAATTGACATTCTTCCTTACTGTGATAATTATTTTTTTTCCTGTGGATGTTACATCTGGTTCTTTCTGAGGAATATCTCAGCTTCCTTTAGTCCAGCTCTTAGGAAAGCCTGAAGTGATTGATATAGGCATGATTAACATAAATGTGTATGAGCTCACAGGGATGAGGAAAAGGGTCTCCATGAGTAGGTCCATGAACAATTCCAAAGCCAAAAAGGAGTGACCTAAATAATTAGCAGGGAGTAGGCTCTGCATTCCTAGATTAGTGTGGCATTGAAAAATACAGCAGTATTTTTCCTCAGAGAGCAGATAACATGATTACAGGCTACTTCCCAAGCTAGCTAGCTGGTTTTGGGAAGGGATTCTCTTTCTGAATGTGTGAAATAAGCAAGACCTTAGACTGATGAAAAATCTGAAGTATGTTTGCAGTAAGGACTTATTCCTAGACTTCATTTAGAGGTTTCTTTCCTCAGGCCAGGTGTAAGAGCAAGTTCTAGGCAGTGATTGCCTCTTGCCAAAACTGAGATCTTGTCTGTGCTGTTCCAGTAGTGAGAAGTGTGTGACTCTCAGGGCACCTGAATGTCTATCTGAATCCCTTTGTGAGATCATGCTGAACCTCCATGTGCTGAGACAAACACCGTGAGCCTGATGGAATCTTGCAATCTGTAGAGAGTAAGAGCTGACAAAAAAAAGTCCTTGTCCGTGGCTCGGTATGTGTTTTTGGTGTGTGTGAGTTTGGGGTTTTTAAAATAAAATCTCTTATATATAGCTGTTGTGATAATTGGATTATTCCTTCTCTGTGAAGGGATGCCTTCTCACTTTTTGTTTTGATGAGGACTGTGCAAGCATGCAGCACAGCGGTGTTGGATCCCTTTAAGTTTGCACTTTCTCACCCCACCACTGAAGTGGAAGGTGTCAAAGCCAGCAGAGCCTTTGAAACATCCACCACAAATCCCAAACTTCATTCTGTGTGGTGTCACAGCTGATGCAGCTGTGTTGATGATACCAAAAATGCCCAGAGTAAAATGAGACTGTGTCAGAGAATGTGCTCCAATTCCTTAATTGGTTTGCAGAATCTTCTCTCCTTTTCATTAAAATGCAGGGAGAATTAAAGTTAAATTTGTTTATAAAGTATGCTTCTCTAAACACATTTACTTTTGTGGCAGAATTTTTTTTGCCAATGACAGAAAGAGAAGCTACTTTGGACGAAGCATGAAAAACTACAGACTGTCTGCAGTTTATTCCTCAGTGCTTGAAGCTGCTTTTTATTATTAATTTATATCCTCCTAGTCCTTCGAGCCATGAACTAAACTTTGGTGTCTAATTCCTTTCCAAACTGTCTGATAGTTTCTTCCTCTACAACTTCATATAACAACAAATCCCAGAACTTCAGAATTCTCTGTGTGAAGAAATACTTTCTTTATCTTTTTAAAATGAATCCCCTTTTAGTTTCACCAAGTATCTCCCAGTTGTGGTGTTGCAAGGAGATGAGGAAATGTAGTTCTGGAAATTTCTTGCGTGATTTGGTAAATCTTTCTCTCTCCTTTGGGACTTCTCTCCAGCCTTTTCACTCTTCTCTCTTAAGGAAGCTGCTCCAACCCTTTGAATATTATAGTTACCTCCTCTTTTCTGCTTACTTTTCCCAGCTCTGCTACATCACTCTGAGCTGCCTTTGACCAGTGTAGAAATCTCTCTAAAATTTGTGGAGACATGGATCTCTCTGCCTTGTTCTTCACAGAATTTCTAATAATGCTCAAAGTCTCTCTTGGTTTTGGCCCCTTCTGCATGTTGGGCTGGTTTGTTTGGAGACAATAATTTGGCAGTGGTGACTTTTAGATCTCCCTCCTGAGCTTTGACTCGGATTTCTAAGGTGAACATGTGTAAGTATATCTTGGATTGTTTTCCCTGAATGCATTCCTTAATGATGAATGATTTCCAACTTTTTGCCTGCTTGCTTGTGTTTGCATCCTAAAGTTTACCTTGAACACCTTTGTTTATCCTCTGCACTCCTTCTTGGCTTCCTCTGGTGTATTTTCAAATGTTTTACTCTGTTTGAAAGCTTTTCATGAGGCACTCCTCCAAATCTTTTAGTTCTCTTAATTTTCACTTTAGGTTGGTCCTCCCATCTTGTACAGGCAAAATATTTACCTTAATCCAGAAGAATTTGAATTCCTTAAATTCCAACACTTTCTGTAAGATGGCATCTGTAACATTATTTCCTACGGAGGCTTGCTTGGGTTTTATTCTATATGCAGGATTTATTTATTTTTTTATTTATTCCAATTGCAAAAATCCTTTTAACCAAGCTCTGCAGGTATGTAACAGAGGTTGATTTTTCATGCTACTTTATATTTTTAGTTAATAAGCATTCTTGGTCAGTTATTTTTTAAGTCATCTGCAGACTGACTTGTTTTCTGTTGCTCAGTTGGAATTGGCATTGTGATCTTTCTGTATTTGAGTCCCATTAGTTACACTACCATGTTTTTCTCAAGAACTATCCTCAAAAACTAGGCTAGAAACCCTGTCCAGTGAGTTCCAGGATCTTCCTGTGTTAATTATTTAACTTATGGGATTACTTCTAGCCTTGCCCCTCTGTGGATCCCAACCAGCAGTTCAGTCTTTAACTTTTACATTTATTAACTAGTCACTTGAATGTATTTTATTGGTGCATGGCATGGCTGTATATTCATCTACTCATTGCAGAAGAAAAAAGTTTGAATACTGGGGTTTTTTTTGTTCAAAGGTCAGAGTTTTTACAGTTGACAAGTAATGAGATTTATGCTTATTCTGTCTCTGTCACTGAGTCCATGTATTTCAATTATGGCAAAAGTTGTCTTTTTCCTCATACAGAATCCTAGACCTGCTGAAATTAGGAAGAATTCTGCAACCAGAAGGATCAAATTAGCTTGTTACCTTCTTACAACTTCAAAATAGTGCAGCCACCTTTCTCAGTCCACAGTCCTATCTCACACAATTATGTTTATCCCCTTTACAGTTTTTGGCCCTGCTGTTTGGTAATAATTTCAATTGTGTATTCCTCTATTTCTTGTATATATATATTATTATAGTTGAGTGCATATTTATGAAACCATGAATATCTACTACACAATAAATGCCAGCTTCCATTTTATCTAAACTTTATAATTTTCCCATTTACATAGCTTTTCTTACCTTATGCTCTCTGCTCTTTTCCCAAATTCTAGCTAAAATACCTATACCTGAATTGGGATGAGATTGCTTATTGGAAAATGTAGCAGAAAATTGTCATTTCTCTTAGGACATTTGCCTTGTTGACAGTAGATTTTTCTGTCATCACACAGCTCTTACTTTGCCATGTTCCAGCAACTTCTGTTTTTCTACTGAGCCTTCTGAATAAACAGCCAGGAAATGCAACATTCAGATACCAGTGAATAAAATTACAAGGTTTAGCAAACAATCCACTAGAGAGGCATTGGGTTATGTATTTACCTTAGCTCAACCTTCATTACTTCTGCACTTGCCTGCAACAGTAATAAAATGTGTTCACTGGGCTTTTTGTATGCAGTAAGAATTTTAATTTACTCTAGGAGGAAGAGCTAGTTCATAACTCAATAGAACTGACTGGACTCATAAGTTATTTAGTTCAGCTCCTTGTGATAAAATCTGGACATGACACCATTTATTATGTTTTTTCTGCCCTCTCAGCCCTGTACATTGACTCAGAGCTGAACAACTGAAGTGGCAAATGGATTTGTTTACAATGCAAATGTGAGCCTGATCAGAAATAATGCAAGAGGCATAACCAATTACATGTTTCCTAGCATAGGACAGCCTGAAATGAAAAAGATTGAGCTGATCAGTGCGCAGGGATGCACTGAGTCCTGACTGCCTTGTGGTTCTCAGTGGCTGCAAAGGATCTGATGCTGCTCTCTTCAGGACTGCTCAGGCACACACTCTGAGAATACAAGCTTGCTACACATTTGCCTTTATTTTTTTTGCTGTTAGTACAGTGGGTAATACAGAGGAGAATTTTCCACATTTAATTTTTAAGAAGAAAAAACTGATTCTATGTCTGAAATAAACAGTCTGTGTGTGTATGTGTGTAAATTAGGAACTTTGTGTTGTTGAAGAAAATGGAAGGGAAATAGAGAGGTAAAAAAAGACAGAAATAGTCTAAGTAAATATATTAGTATATAACATCAAATGATATTATAGATAATAGATAATATCATAGAGTATAATTTTCTTGGCAAAGTCTTTGTGCAAAATATGAGGGAAGCAGTCTTACAAAAGTGAAACTGTCAAGAAAGCAATTAATTAGTCAGTGTTTGTCCTTGTTTGAGGCTAAGTTTCAGGAACACACAGTAAAGGCTCAGCACATGGAAGGGTGGGTGTTTTTGTTTCCCTGCAACACAGTCATTGAAGCCTTGAGGTAAAGTTGACTTTCATGTTAAGCTGTGTTCTTCCTTGTCTTTGCAATCAAGTTTTCCCCCACCCTACCAAGAGGTTCCTGTCCTCTGGGGCAGTTTGAGACTAGATCTCAGTCATCTGACTTCAGGTTTATGTTTTCATGCAATTACCAGGTTTTAAATTATTTTTTTCTTCTTGTTGTGTATTTATTGTTGGGAATAAATATTTAGAGGCAAAGGACTCAACTCTTTTTTTGAAGCAGAATTGTTTTCATGAATACCAAATCACAATAACTTTATGGTGCTCACATAGCAAATCTAGTTTTAGCACTCAGCAGTGGCAGCAAGGTCCATTTAATCAGAAAGCAGCTATTTAATGTGTGCATCACATTTTTGAAAGCTTGCTGCAGTGGTTGGAGGCCGTGCTTTCTTGGCTTTTCAGAAACAGTTCTTGCCATGCTTAGGGATGCAGCTCATTGGGCACTGCACCTTTTGAAAGAGCAAACAAGAATATGTAAATGATCTTCCATTTGGGGTTGGGCACTGGAGAAGATCTGAACAGACACATAGATGTCTCTGTTTGGTACGTGAAAATGTCTCAATGTTGAGCAAATATTTGGGAAAACTTAAGCTGTTTTCTCCTGTATCACCATTGCTGCTTGGCTTACCTCTTAAGATTAATTTTGGAAAACAATGAATTGTCAGATGTGATGGATTCCATATTAAAAAAAAATAAAAATTAATGCAGTCTAAGGAATGCTACGAGCACCAATTGCTATAGTTTTGTGTTAAAGTGTGAATTGATTTAAAACAATTGTCTGCCTTTGTGGTAGAATGACTTCTATTTTGGTGGTAGCGCTGGGTGTCCTATGCAAATAATGGTACTGGAGCATATGTTAGAAATTTCTTTTTTAAGTCATCTTCAAAGTAAAGTGGGATCAAAGTGTCAGGAGTGTAGATCAAAACCATAAAATTCTCACAAATATAACTATCTATCTATTTATGTATGTATTTTAATCAAGAGTTCAAAGGAAGATTATAAACACTATCTGCTTGATTTCATTAGTGGCAAAGCAAGCCTTCTAAATCAGTGTTCAAGTTTTATCATGATGAGGACAGTTGAGAGTAAGAAAGAAAGATGCTTGAAATTTTGTTAGAATAATAACCTCCATCTCCCTAAAATGGCAAAAATATTAAAATAACTCCCATGGGAAAAGCTTTTACCCTAAATATAGAATAATTACCAAATCTGTTGATTCAAAGAATAGTTTTTGCAAATGAAATAAGTTTTCTGTGCTGATACTATTTGTCTTTTCTCTATAATCGGTAATGTTGAAGATAAAATAGCTTGCACAGAAGAGCTCAGTTTCTGTGGTTGCAATAGTTTTCTGAAGTGTGCATTTATAAAACAGGACTCTTCAAATATTCTTCTAGTAGAAAGTGAGGGTGTGTGAGAAGTTCTAAATATCAAATTCTACTGGTTGTTTGCTTCCTTACTTGATTATGTTCAAGTGCTTGGAGACTTCACCTCCTCCTGTGGTGAATGCCTGAATCACACATATCAGAAAGCTTTCACCATTTCAGTGTTTTAATGTTACATGCCTCTGCTTTGCTCTCCATACTTGAAAAAGCATTCATATTTTGATAGCTGTGTTTCCCTCCAAGTTTGTGTACCAAATTAATCACAGACAGCTTTCAGCAAATTCACAAAAGTTCTGCTTTGCTGTAAAAATCATCCATTTTCTTCAATGCTTTTGTTCTAACTAAAAGGATAAAATCAAAACCAGTGTTTATTCAAGTAAAAAATCATAAATTAGAAAACTAATGTCCTCATCAACTTTTGCTTTCCAATTTTTATGAAATGTTATTACTGGAACAAAATCCGTTAATAATATTGATAGATTCATTACAAAAAAAATAGTTAATAACAGCTTGCATTTGTATTACTTATTTTTCTACTAATGATTTTCAAGATTTTAATTCTAGCTATTTTCGTGGCTGTTCTAACCTGACATTTGTTCATATTTATTTCATTAGTTGCCATGTTTAATGTACCAGCATATCAAATCCACTCTAAATTTCAACATAGTTGCAATGGGAATAGTTTTCATTATGTTCTTCAACTACAATGAGGAACTATTCTCTGTTTATTTTTCTATAAAATGACCAAGGATTTGGGGAATGTTGACCAGCTAGAAACTCTGATATGATGAGTTTGTTCTACAGGTTTTCCAACTTTGCTGCAATAAAGTGTCTATGTATAAATCTGACTTAGAAAAGTCCCTCAAAACATTCTTAGGAGGTAGAGTGATCGTTAAATAAGCCATTAAATGTTCATGTGCAGCTGTTGGTGCAGAAATAATTAAAAGATGTTGTTAATTAAGGCTTAAGGAAATCAGCTTTGCCAGATTTAGCATGATTTGGATGAGTAACTTTCTATGCAGGTAATAGAGGCGAGACCTACCTCCAAAATTTATAAGAAGGTAATATGAGATAAAAGACAGAAGTGAATTATAGTGATCCAGGAAAGTTTTCTCTTGAGAAGATACATAAACATCCTAAACATCCTACACAGCAGAACAAGTTTTAGCTCTTCATTTCTAGCCTTGCTCACAGCTCACCACTCATGATGCAGCTTTTTGCATAGTCATGCCCCAAATCAAGTCACTGACTTGATGTTCAAGGAAATATTTCCCTTTCCAATCCTCTGAATAAATTTGTTGATTACTCCCTTGCCCACAGCTCCGCTCTTGTGTCAGCATTGGTACCAATTTGGTCCTTTGAGCTGTATCCATTTGCAGTTACTTTTGCTGAGCTTTTCTGTTGTGCTCCTCGGGTGTTTTTGGCTCATGAAGGAATCTAATGTTAAAACTTGTTAATTAAAGCCAGGAGGAGACTGAAGTCTGTAGGAACAGTGCTTCCTCCCAGTAGCCACTCAGCTGGCTCACTCCTCTCCTAATAAAATCCAGCCTGAATGTTTGCTCAGGAATTAAAATGATGTTAAATATCAAAGAAGAAGAGGAAGACAGTTGCAGCCAAAATATCCAGCAGTCTAAGTGATGCATGTAGTGAGAAGCTCAGAAAAGAAGAGAAAACAATTCTTATCTCTACTTGCTGCTCTTGTTGTTTTGCACATGTGGAATGTGTTATGGAGATTGTTTACCAAAAGTGATTCGTAAATTGGACACCGGTGAAAGTTGTTTTGATTTCTTGGCCAATTGGGTCAAAGCTGTGTCCTGTCTCAGACAGACATGGGGTTTTCTTCAGTATTTCTATAGTTATAATATCTGTATGTAATTTAGTATAGTATTAGTGTAATGTGGTATAGCTTAATAAAGCAATTATTCAGCCTTCTGAATCATGGACTCGGAGCACATTATTCCCTGGCTGGGGGATCACCTGTTTGTACTATACATGAGGGATCAGATTTGTGCAGACAAGGAAGTGCGAGATGACTGAGACAATGCTGCTTTGCTCTCAGCACAGCAGCAGTCTCCCCCTTGCCCACAGTAAGTTCTGAGGAGAAGAGTGGGGTTCATTTGGTTTTCAGAAAGCAACTTTTGTTACATTGAAGAAGTGCAAGGAAGAAATGATAGGAGTAACAGAATAGTTTTATCTATATAAATATTAGAAATTAAATTATTTTTTTAAGTAATGAGTTTGGAATATTTTTTCTTCTCTGCTCCACAGGGTTGACTGTGCATGCATGTATATTTTTGGGTCACTGGCACAAAATTATGAACCGAGACACTCCAATCTCGATATTGAAATTATAAAGGAAGCAAATAGAAGCACCAAACACCTCACCCTTTTCCCCCTCCAAAAAAGAAAAGAAACACAACTAAAACTCATCCCAGTGTTAATCCTGAACCTATCCTTGACACTATCTATTAATTGAAATTTCTGAAAGTCTCTTATTCATTGCTCATTCAAAGAGCTCTTCAGACATTTCTAGCACTTAAGATCTGATACTCAGCATGAATAAATGAGTCTTTTGCCATTGGAGGTCACTGCTTGTATTACAGAATAGTTTTTTTTGGAAAGAGGGTTATCGGTTGTTGGGACAAAAACTAAGAGCTGTTGCTCTGTGCAGCACTACTATCTGACTGACAGCAGACCATAAACTCTCCCTGAGTATCCAAACTCTAGAGAGAGCAAAAATCTAAACTAGGGATTTATTCAGTATTTCTCACAACTATTGTTTTATATTTTGTCCTATGGTGTTAATGATTTTTTTGGTATTTATTTCATTCTCTCTAACATTGCTTTCTCATGTTGGGTCGTGCCACTTACTGTTTGTTCTTGAGTGGTGTAAACAGCACTCTGCTGATGTGAAGTGCCACTTGTTATGATTCATCTCCAAGTTCATCAACGTAATGTATTCAGGGAGAGATGTTGCTGGAAATCTGGCACCAGCCTTTTCTGGGAACGTGGCTGCTTTCATCTGTTCAGGGTGTGAAGAGGTGGCACTCAGCCCTGCGCTGTTCAGTATTTGGGTCAGTCAAACTTTGCCTGTTCATCTCACTGCAAGTGGCAGCAAGATGGGCTTTGATGGCTTTTGCTCTCTGCTGCATAAGTAAGTGTTCCCTAGAGGAAAATATTAGTTACTGGGCACTTTCAGATCAGGCTGATGGCTCTTCACTTCCTGCCAGAACAATATGAAGAAAATATCTCTGTGAAACAGGCAACTTTGGTGAACTTTTAGTTCTGCGGGGTGGAGGTGGTGTCTTGCTCCTTGATAATATTTGTAGAGCAACATCAGTCTGAAACTCATGGATGCTTCCCTGGTATGTATTGACTCTGTCTTTAACACATGACTTTTTCTTGACAGAGTGTTACAATAACAAGTTTTCTGGGTTCAGAATAGGTCTCCTCTGTCAGCTGGGAAGCTCAATAATGCACCAGTAAGTTTGGTTTCTCTTTAAAACACTACTGTCTGAAAGAAAACTAATCAAAAAGGAAAGGGTGTCCCTTCACAGCCAGATGTAGAAGACCAGTGAGATAAGTTGGTGGAGGAAAAAACATCAGAGAAGTTCAACATCTTTGTAGAGAGCTGTGCTTTGCCTGAGCGTTACTACTGTGTGCTTCTTTTCTTTACCTGAACACTAATATCCAGAAGCTGAGGGCTGGCTCTGAGTAGATCTTGTCATCTCATACTTGTTACTTCTGCATTTTACCATCTGTGTGTAGGTTTGGATATCTAAAATATTTGGTTGTATTCTCCTGAGGTATGAATTCCTTCTCCTGTGTTATGAATTCTTTTCTACATTCTAACACCCGCTGAGTGTTTGTATCCAGGGACATTCGGTTATTGCTCCTGCAGTTGTTGTACTATCATTTGCCCAGACAAGGAGTATGCAAGAATGTGCTTGTTTATAATTGCACTAAAACCAGAAAACTGTCAGACTCTGTTTCATGCAGGTTCATTGAAACATTGAGCTCAGCATGGTTTGTGTTTCAATAGCTTCCAAAAGATAGCCTACAAGCTGCTGTTTTCTCCCAACACATTTTTTTCTAATTTGCTGGTAATCTTTTGGCATCTAAAATTCCCTTGCTATGACAAGTTTCTTTTTCAGTGTATCAGCAGTGTCTAGTTGAGTTATTTTTCTCTCTGCTCTCACCTCCCAATAGAAAAATTTAAAAACAGTGTTTGAAGTGTGAGTATTGAATGCATGTGTGAAGGAATTTACTTTTTGAAAATGTTATTTCCTTTTAGGGAAGGAAGAGTTGGCATGAAGTGCTTTTACCTGTTTATGTTTTTATGTGTAGTAAAAAACATAAGAGCAATTTAACTAAATGTAAGCTATGTTTTTAACAGGATGTAAAGCAGTCAGAAATTTGGGTTTTACCTGTTTATTTCAGTTCTGAGTAGTGAGTACCCCAAAGCATATAAGAAGGCTTTTAAACTGACAGCTGTGTTTTATTAGAAGATAAAATTGACTAACTAACTCATTAAAAATAGAAATCTTGAAGTGATGTGAAAAAGGACACCTGGATCAAGCACCTGAAATGTTAGCTGTTCATGTAGGAGAATATCAAGTTGAAACTGATAACCTGGGAGTGCAGAAGCCACACTCATAGTCCTGTTTTTCAGTTTGCCCCCATGGGTGACTGGTCAAGAGTGATGGACAAAGGCTTCAAAGGGAATACAGCGACCCTGCTCACCATTAGCTTTGGTGTGCATCCCTCTTCCCACTTCAGAGCTGCCACTTTACAGCTCTAACCTGGCAGTGAAGGTTCTTCCTTACTGGGAGCTACTGTCAGAAGGGGGAAACTGGAATATTTGGATTTAGCAATTTGGTTTTATTTTGCATTTCCTTACTTTTCTACAGCGTGTTTGAACTCAGCCTCTCAGTAAATGCTTGCAGATAACCATCCTTCTCATTCAAAGGAAACTTGTAAAGACAGCTGAAGATACACTCAGAAGGGTGCCATTTTTACAACACTTAGTAAAAACTTAGTTTTCCACTTAGTGTTGGAGAACTTCATAAGTTTCAGGATGCAGCAGAAACAAGAGGCTCTCAGAAGAGGAGCATCACAGTCTGTGGTGTCATTGATGCTGTGGCTGAACTTGAAAGTTGCATGAACTGCTCTTTCCATTATGGTTTACAAGTCAGTAAAGTCGAATTGCTTTAAAGACAGATTTTATAATGCATAGGTCAGAATGCCAAACACTTAGAGGAAAGAACTCTTTTAAAAAAATTTTTAAACATGAGGTTTGCTTAAAAATTCCATGTTTTTTTCTTTTATTCGTGCTTTCGAACATACCATATTTGATCTTTGCCCTTTTGACCCAATGCTGCCATTTATGCTTGAAAATCCTTATGTGAACTCTGTACTCTAGTCCTGTTCTTTGCTTCTAGCCCTACCTCAGAAGCTATCAGAGTTGTATGTGATTTAACCTGATTTAAAATAAATGTGTTTAAAAATAGAAAACCATCAGACTGTGAAAAACTTTGTGATCATGTTGTCCTCATACTTAATCTGCTCCATTTAGCATTTCCTATTTATATGAGCTGTATCTGTATTAGGCTAGATATGGGAAATTTTCTATTATTGGTAAGTAACTAAATTTATACTGACCTGAAAAAGACAGGTTTTCAGGATTTGCCTGGGATGTTCTTGACTGAGTGTCAAAGCTTATTTTTAGCCTTTCATGGTAATCGCCTACAGAAATTTGGTCCTGTTTTAATGAATAATTTGGATATTAAGTATTCCAGAGGGTTTACAGGATATAAACATAGGTGTTTTTTTTTTTTTTTTTTTTTTTTTATGAAGCATTTTCAGATTTACTCAGAAAGCAGAATAGGACAGAAAGGCAAATGTCTCAGTGTGTTCAAGGTAGGGTTTGTCCCATGAGGAGTGCAGGAAGCAAAGAACTCTTTAGTACAAGAGAATCTAGTTCTAAAGAAAAACTAAAAACAACAAACAAGGCAAGACTTTCTTTTTTTTTTCAGTTGTATAGGATTAAGTCATCCAAATTTAATAGATGAGAGAAAACCTTTAGCTTCACTAGCTTGACTTCTTTTGAAAGAATCAGTTGAGCCCATGTTACTTTGGCATTACCCACCGTGTTCAATTTAAATAACTTTGCAGTCTTTTGCCTCTGTTAATTACACATCACTTTTAAAATACTCATAGCCAAGTCATTTAAAGAAATAACATTTTACATGCTCCTTCACTGCTCACAAAGTTACTTTATAATTTTTTTTTAAATTGCAGGTATGGGAACATTTGCCAATTAGACTGATATAAAATGTGCTGAAAACAATGAGCGTTGTTTTTACCACTATACACAAAGTCCCCCCTTAGTTGAAAAAAGTAGTGTAAATTGGATTAATCTAATAAACACTGTTGGAGTTAATTATAATCCTGTATTTTATGGTAGCTATGAGAGACAGTATTTGCATCCAAAATCAAGGCAGCTAGTTAGAAATTCGGATGTTCTGTGGGAAGAAAGTTTGGCTGATTATTGGTACACAAAAGGGTATGTTTGTGTGCTGAACAATCTCACCCAGGAAGCAGAGACAATCCTTGAAAATGGTTAAATGTTTCATTTAACCTGAGCAGATGCAAGTGGCATTCTTCCAAGACAAATCTTTGGAATGGGATGAATGAAAAGGTTCTGATGCTGTGAGAGGTAATTGCTTCAGTTCACTTCCACTGCATACAAAGAAGAACTTGCTGCATTCTTGTCAACAAGTATTTTATACCAGAATTCTGATGCAAACCTCTGCTTCTGACTGATAACTGATCACAAGATCCTGATTTTTGGATTTCAGGATACAGGAGTTAGCACTGTGCATATGAACTTCTATAAGCTAATTTTTTGTTTTTCTCAGTGTTTTTTTGTTTTCTGAGAAAAACAAAAAATTACTCTGGTAATTACTGTGAGACTTCGTAAAGATCTGTCTTGTCATATTGGTGCAGCTCTTCAGTCTTCTGAAACTGTCAGCGTGACAGAACTCACTGACAGCCTAGAAAGATGCCTGGCTGGTTCCTTTAAAACCCTTCAGTTATCTGGATCTGATTTTTAAAATGTCAGACTTCAAAAGCTGCTAGCTAACATATTCCTGACTCAATATACGGAAGTGTTTCATCAATCCTGAGGTGTACACATTTGTCTCTGAAGTAAACAGAAATATTTATTGGGCACTCCTCTCTTTGCAGAATGGCAATTAATCATAATATTTCTACCATATTTTAACAGGTCACTGTTGTCACTTGGTTTGTCTTTGCTACTGAACCCTTACAAATGTTGAATTTGATAGAATTGTTGATTGCAAGTAGCCCAAAATTATTCTGAAACATGCCTTCCAAATGCAGTCCTTTTTCTCCACCACAAAGCACAGCATGGAAAAGAAGTGGACTTTTCAAAAGTTAGAGGTAGTATTTGAAAGAGCAGATTTGGCACATAAAACGGAGACATCTGGAAGCATAAGAGGGTAAACATGTCTGTAGTTCATATTTGTTGTGGATCATGTTTCTTGGCATGGCTTGAAATGGAGTGCAAATCAAAGCTGCTGGTGATTTTGTAGAAATACATGGGGAGAAAACACTTTCTTTTCAGAATATGAATTTGTGGGCAATCATTTGATATTTTGACACTGAACTTATCCACACCCTGGTGTTTTTAATTCCTTGGGCAGAAAATTGGTGCTGGTTACAGTTACTCTCGCTGGCTCCGGGACGAGGCCACAAATGAGCACATTATGCTGTCTGCCTTTTACATTTTCCACCTCCAGTTCTGGGATGCGGTGTTTGGCAGGATGATTCTTTATGTGTCAGTCTAATGTATTCTCCTTCTCCTTTCCACTGACAGGCATAGCATTATTTCATTAAAAACTTGTCATAAGGACTATGAGTGCTCCTGAGCACTCGAGCTGTAAGATTCATGATTTCTGTGTTGGCAAATGTGTTACAGATTTGCTCTGGGTGTACTGTGCGGCTGACAAGGTGCAGGAATGCAAAATTAGACCTTTGTCTAATAATTAGATTTGTTAGGTATTCAGTGCTCTCAAGCTAGGGCTTAGATTTGTACATGAGTCATTTGCAATCATGATGCTTCCTACCCTGCTGAAGGACATATTCATAATGCCATGTATTTTCCTGGTTTTTAATGAATTCTGATTGATACCACTTGGGTACCAGAGTGAACACAAGATGGTGAATTAAATCAGTTTCCAGTTTTTCCCCCCTTTATGCCTAAGCTTTTGTAGCTTATTCAGTAAACCATGACTGTGAATTTTGTCCCATTTGTCATTTATGCCTTTGTGAATGTTTGCTCTGCGGCATCTTGGAGCCAAGAAGAGCAGTAAATTCTTTTAGAGGACACATTTGGTCATACAATCACACCTCGTTCTCTAAACTTTGCATAAATTCGTTATAAAATTTTGTTAGGACTAAGTTTTTCAGCATAGAACTACTTTCTAAGTAATTAAGCAAAAACATTTAGATATTTGCTGTTTCAGTTTCTACATTAAAAAAGCAAGGCTGATTTTCCCACTAAGTAATTAGTGCTGAAAGAATTTAAACTATTTTATGCAATAAATTTTAAAATTAACAAAATATTTGGGCTTTGTCGCCCTGATTTTTTAAGATTTAAGTTTGCTGATGTTTGCATTCTTATATCAAACTTTCTCACACACTTTCTGTAAACAACATATTGTTTTGCTTTCTTTTATGGAGGAGGAGAAGCTTGATGGACTGTTGATTTGTCCAGTGTCATTGGAGAGGTGACACTTTCACCCGCCAATCCACTGTCACCTTTGGAAATCTATAAATGTTGAAGTCAGAAAATAAACTTCCCTTTTTTCCTGCCTTGAGAGCAACAGCATGTATGTGTCGTGTTTTCTCATGTCCTGTAGTGACAGTGCTTTAAAATTTGTGTAGGAAATTTTCTATAGATAGAAGTTTGTTTTATTAGTTTAGCTACTCAATAGGCAATGTTTCCATTGCAACAAAGAGATCAGGCCATAGATTGTGCTGAGATCCCTTGGCAGGCCAGTGTTTTGCTTTTCTGTGGAACTTTATTATTTTAGACCTTCAAAGCGAAAAAATGAGCCTGTAACAGCTAATACTTTTCTGTGCTAATGAACCCTTAATATAATGCAAATATCTTGACCTTGCAGACAATCAAAACAAAGTTTGATTTACTCAATGACAATGGCCTTTGATTTTCTATCTTTTCTTAAAGTGTCTTGTCACTCATGGCAGCCTTCAAAGGCATTTTGTTCTGGCCACTGGTGTTATAAGACATTCATGATGACAGTTACACCCTGTATTGTCTCTTGTGCCTTCTGATCACTGCCAAAGACATTTCATACTTTGTATGAAATGAGTCTGAAAGCCAAGTAACTTTGTAGTGTGTGTGTGTGTATGTGAATATCTTAAAAAAAAAAAAAAAATTCCTCTCTTTTGTATTGTTTATTTTGACTATGCAAATTCAGGTGCTAAAGGCACACAGTTAACCATTTCCTTTAATTTTGAAACTATTCATAATATCTTTGGAGAAATATTCTTTAAGGCTTAATTTTGCAAAGCTCTTTCATAGTTTTGATTTTAAGCATGGACAATGATCAAGCAATTTTTCAGAAGCAGGAACACAAGCCCCTCAGGGCTGCACCATTCTTATGCACTCTCCAAACTTCTTTTTTCTGCTGTTGGTGGCTTTGAAACCTTGAGAGTTTTAAATCAGTTTTTAATGAGTTACAGGTACTAAAAGACCAAACTCTTAATTCAGAGGCTCTCCCAGGGTACTATACTGAATGACATGACCTTCTGCACTGCAGAAGTGACACTTCTGACACCACAGAATTTTCTGGCTTTTTTAACTATACAGAAATTACTCTAAAATTAAACAGCTGAGAGAGGTTCTCTCATATAAGTCACAGAAGCTGGTTTCTATCATCATTAACTGTTTTCTTTCCTCACTCAGCCATGACTTGCATGTAAGTCAATTTTTATGCATTTATCCATGGCAAAGAGGAACAGAGGAAAACACAAATATGTCATTGGTTCTTCCTACAATGGACATTGTCCTCCTTATTCTTTCCTCCTTCTTACTTGTCAAAGCAAGAAAAAAAAAGAAAACAAAAGCAGTAATTCTTGGAGAGTATTATTTTTCTATCTTCTCCAAAGCCGTGCGAGTCCTACAGGTATCTGGATTACCTTGTTCTTTTCAATGTGAGTGATGTGTGGATCAAAGGCTGGATCTCAGCCCCGCAGGCTGTGTGCAGCAGATGCTGTTACAATGTTAAAGCAATAATTTATCACTGCTGTGTGTTCTCTGCATCACAAACAAAAAGTAATTCCACTTCTGAACAGAGTTAATGGATTGATTGTGTTCCTTGCATACTGCTTGGCCACTTCAGCTCCTCAGCCTCTCCCACGGAGAGCAGAGCCTGAACATGAGGAGTGGTGAAGTCTGAGGTGATTCTGCTTGAGGAAATTTGTTCAAACATGAGTAGCGTTTATTTTTAGCTAAGCATTTTTCACTCTTTGCACTGTTCTATTTCTGCAAAATATAGCAATACACAATATTTCTGCAAAAGCTATATCAATACACTGTTTAAAATCCAACCAACCAAACCCCACCAAAACCTCTTCAACACCAGTTGCAAAATCCATATTTGAGCTGTTTAAGAGAAGAAATACTACACTTGTCCGAAGTTTTTATATATTATCTCCCTGTTCTTCTGAGTCACAACTCGTATGAAATAAACTGTTCTATTTTACCCACTAGGATTATATGGTTTTTTCTCAGAAATAGGTTGGCATTTAAATTTGTAAGTTGGTGGTTGTTGCAGCTGCAATAGTAGAAGTGCTTATCCTCATTCTTTAAGAAGAGAAGTTGAGAGGATAGTTTCATTTGAGGAAAATTTGTGAAATTTGATGCTGACCTTGAGTTTTAGCGTAGCAGGTATCTTATTCTGGAAACATATGCTAGCTTTGATTTTTGTTTTGTTATTTAAGGAAATTAGCTTGTTCCTTAGAGAACTATCTCCTTTCAGGCTGTTCTTAAATGACAGCAATTGGAAATTTGATAGATTTTGTGCAGTATATTTCAATTCAGTGTGTGTAAGACTTCGTTAGAAAAACAGCTTCATTTACAACAGGAGACAAGATTCCTGTTTTCTTCTGCACTCGTTGAATTGCAAGACCTTCATTTCAGGGTGATGTTATTGCCAGCAACCACTGGATGAGAAGACAAAATGGAGAGTTGCAGAGTGGCAAATCTGGCAAACAACAGTTGGGTTGTTTATCTGTAAACCAAATGAATTTCGGGCCAACATGGTAATACCTTGCAGCAGCCTGCCTGGGCCTTCATGCTGTGTGCATGCCAGTCATTCTATCCTGACTTTTACTTATTACAGATATAACAGTGAGTGAGGGGTAATTAGATATGGCTCAATAGCTCTAAAAATAATTAAGTGGTTGTATAAATTTAGAAAAGACAAAAATAAGACAAAATACTGATTTGTGGCATGGACTCATACTAGTCCTATGAAATGTCATCCAGAAAAATTTCCAGATACTCTGGATTGCTTACCAGTGGCGCAACAGGACATAAACATTTAACAAGGGTTCCTATTGTATCTTTGCAAGTGTTCTTAGACTATTTATTTTTCAGAGTCTGAGTACAGAAGGAGTTAATGGTCAGGACCTGTTTCTGTAAATTCTCATTCTGGCTTATAGTGTGCTTTGTTTGCTTATCATACTTTGAAATTAACTTGGGTATCTGGGTAACTTGGGTATCTTGAGTATTTCTCTTTTCTAGCTGATACTACATTCGGTCTCCTAAAAAATACTGGATTTGCTGGCTGATCAGTTCCACATGGACTGTGCCTGTGGAACTATAAATGGCACATGGATTAACTCCTTCATCCTCAGGTACTCTGTGATATGGGGATAGGTTTCTCCAACACCTCGGTTTGGCCAAGGAGCAAGCCTGTGGAAGGCACTTGAAGTTCTGTGATCTAAAGTTTCCCAGCAAGGCATTCCAGTGCCCTGTGTTCTGTGGATGCTGCCTTCTCTGGGCATTTCTCTATGCCAAGAAAATTTCTCAGAAGACAAGACACTGGAATGTGTTCAAATGAGTGTAAGAAATTATAAAAAATTAAGTCTTAAAGACAATGTAGAGCTTTAGAAACTCTTTTGTGAATGGCAGATTTGGAGGCATGAAAAACTGGGAAGTACTCTAGACAAGACCTGATAGATTACTTTGTTGTTGTTTGATTTTATTCTTTCAAACTTGAATGTTATAATGAAGAGGCGAGGGTGAAGAAAAATCACATTATGCCATGAATCAGAGAGCATGCAGAAATTCTTAGCAGGAAATAAAGCCCTGAGAATCTAAGGAAGGCCTTGAGTTTGTGCAGGGTGTTAGTGTGCTGGTTGGGTTGCTGCAAGGAAATCCCAGCTTGGTATATTTGCTTCCGCAGAAGAGCACTGCATCACCTCATTTACGGGTAATTTTTAGGATCCATTGACCTGGGTTGCAGGAAGGTCGAACAGCTATAAGACCTACCTTCAGTTTTAAAGTGCAATTGCATGTTGCTGGTTGAATAAATAGGGCATTAAGTCTTGCGCCAAAATGTACTTCAGTATAAAGATAGGATAAAATATTTTTAATGTGCAGGTGCATCATTGACACTGTAGTCTGATATGATGTGTCCTTAACATGAAATCAATTTTTCACATAATATAATAAGAACTGTGGTTTCCAGTGATGGGTGTTATGACTGGTATGATATGTAGTGAAATAAATGCTGTTATTAAGGAAATCCTATTAGCAGGTCCCTACGTACTGTGTACATAGTCCAGATTTATTAACATACCCTTCTCTAGTTACTTTCTTGAAAACAGTTTTGCCTCCTATGAAATACTGAGCAATAATGCCATTAATAAATGTGTCTAATTGTAGTGTGTAACTGTGAAAGCCTGAATGGATTCAGATGGAGTCAAACAGAAGCAGGATTATTGCAGTGGGATATACTGAACAACACACATCGTATGTCCCTAATTTTTGAGCTACTGTTATGTCAAGAGAGAGTATTAAGTATGTAGTCAGGCAGCTAATAAAAACTGTAAGCCTTTTCATAAAGAGCTGTCAGTAGATGGCAATGTGACTGTTTTATACAGACTTTTTATTCCATATGAGGTTTAAGTCTTATAATCATCTGCCATTGCTGCTTAAATTACTGGGGTTTTTTTAAACCTCTAAGAACGCTTTAAAACTGTTCTTTAAATAATTGATAGTTACAAATGGAAATCTTAGCCCAGAACCTCCAAAAGTGATCAAAGTTGTTTTAATTTTCCAGTAGTTGGGGTTGAGTAAAAATAATGTTGCATAACACACCATCAGTAAACAGGAGATTATTGCACTTATGTCTCATGTTGCTGCAGATTCAGGAAGGCCATGTTTTATTGATAGCTAGATAGTTTGGCCATAACTCATCCAAAACTGTGGTGCTTATAATGAGCACCAGATGGAATAACAAAAATAAACATGTTCCTGTGCTGTCAACAGTACATCCAGTGGAAAACTTACCAATATTTTTTCTTTCCTCTACTCCCTCTTCCTACTGAATTTAGCCAGGGAGAAATCAAGCTTTGGAACATCAAGCTCATCATCTGGCATTATATTAGATATTATGGTCATGTCAAGTGTGAACAAGTGCAGCACAAATGTATATGTTTAGTGCTTAACTGGTAGTTGCTGTTGTTAATATTTCATGTGACAGCGGTACAGTGAGACATAATGTGTTAGAAGCACAGCAAACAACTTGGAAAAATGGTAGTAATGTATTCCTTATTAGGCCCCATTGGTTTTCAATAGCAGCATGGATTTGAAGGACCTGTTTTTCCACAGCTTATTTGTGCTCTGAAGTATTCAGCCCATGCTTGCGTTTATAAAAGTGCCTCGCATATTTGATGTCCACTTTCTTAGGAAGTTTTCTTTTTATCAATATGCCTGCAAATTCTTAAATCACAAGTAGCAAATTTTCCTTTAGGTCACTGCCCTCAGCAGGACTTGATTTAGGAACAGTCCATCTTCATTACAATGGTCTCATTTGTAAACCATACTGTGGTGTGAGGCAGCAGCCTGTCTGTGCATCCACACACCTGAGTGAAGAGGCTGCTTGTTGAATTTAATTGGTTTGCAATGGCTATTTACTGTTGTATATCTGCATTCTTGACCACATTGATCTTCTCTTGCATAGAGAAGTTGTGGAAGTGTCCATGACCAAGACAGGCCTTGCTCACGCAATGATCTTTAAGGCCCCTTTAAGGCCATCCTATGATCTTGTGTTTTGGAGGCTTGGAGGGGTGCAGAGCTGGCTGTACCTCCTGTACCTTTCCTGTTGGAGTAGGTTGCTGTCATAGTCACTCTGGTGAATGTTCCTCCAAGTTCCTGGTAATGGAGATGTGACTTGTGGTGGAGTGGATGCAGCCACCCATCCCAAAGTGCCTCTGTGGTAGAGATGCTTGCCAGGTGAAAAAGACTGCTGTGCTTGTCTCTGTGGGTGCACAGCAAGTCCACAGGGCTCATTCTGGCCCTTGTGGCTCTGGAAACAGCTCCAAACAGAAGCAGCCATAGAAAGGGAAGTGGTTTAGGCTTTTGAAACAAGAGTTATGGCTGGTGTTTGCAATGGGAAGTTGACCCAGCCTTTGAACTTTTGAAGAAATCTTTCATTGTGGGATGGACACTGTAAACTGTTGTTTTCAGCTCCTTGCAACTATTAGCTGGGCTTTATTGTGGTCTGTTTTTTTGTTTGTTTGTTTTTTTCTGGATGTGGAGAAGCTGCTTATGCTGGTCAGGCATTTTCTGGGCACATCCCTAGTCATCTGGAGTAACTATCCTCTTTTCCTAAGCAGAGCAGAAATGGATAATTATGGCACAGGTTTTTTAATGCAGGCTTTTAAACCTACTTTTCCCCTTCACTTCTGCACCTAGGGAGGTCTATTTCTATTCTCAAGGCCAAGCCTATATCTGTTTTTCTGGCTTCCTGGTGGTTTTCTGCCTACGTGTACCAACACATCTACCTCCTGTCAATACAGGACTCAATGTTTCCAATCAATCCCCTGGGCCTCCCCACATGGCTTTCTGTTGTTTGAGCTGTTTTACTCAATTAAAGATCTTAATTCCTCTGAAAAAAAGAGCTGCTAGCATGCACATCTGCTTGCAGAGGCCATGATTTCCCATGTATCCGAGGCATCCTTGCTGGCAGCCATTAACACCTTCCAGGGAAACAATGCTCTGCAGCAGCGTGGGGCATGGAAACCCACTGCTCCTGTGGAAGAGCCCTTCTGCAGGGAAACCATCTGCCAGAATGCCTGCCCAGCCTCCCTCTTCTGATGACTGTGCAGTGAGTAGGCAGCCTTAAAGGACCTTTGAGAATTTAAAAGTTTATTTATTCAAGTGTTTTGAGTAACGTTGCCTTGAAGTTAAATTAAAAAAATCTAGTAGAATCCTCACTTTGCCCAAATCCCTGTAAAATACATGGAAAGGTGTTTTTCTTCCTATGGCTTTCTATAAAGAGGTTTGTACATGTAATATCTTTTTTGTTATATTTATATGTGACTTGCTTATATTTATATATATGACTGTGTCCTTTGAAATCTATGCATCCAGAACAGCTGTTGGCCCAAGTCATTTAGGATGAGAAATGATGTCCTCCAAAATTAGATTCCTCGTTAGTTTTAAATGCAGAGTTTGAAAAGAACGACAGATTATCAACACCTAGAAGACAAATATTACTTTCTGGCTAATCACAGGACATATTCCAATACTTTGTATACATTCCTACAGAAAAGAAATACTGTCCCCTTCTTTTTGCTGCTCTTAAGAAATTTGAAACAAGGACATTAAAATGTGGTATTTCATTAGTTCCCATTATGTTTCTTCACATTCAGTCATGCCGCCTATTTTATTTTGCTATGGATGCCCCTACTGTAACATTAAAAAACACACGATACCCTGCTTCCTTACCAGTGTCCTGAGAGCAATCCTTGAAAGATTAATGAAAAGGATGAAGTTAAGCAGTATTATATATAATTTGGACTTTTTGAATGGTTGAACAAAAACTCCTCCTAGATTGTTAAGAGCTGCAAGCTGTGTCTTACGTCATTCCACAGCTAATTTTTCCTAAGTATGTAATAGGATTTTTGATTTAACTAGTGTGCTTAATGTCATAGAGCTTTAATTATTATCCATACTTTTGGAAAGGCACTGAGATAAAAAAAAATTACACTGTTTCTAATGAAAAGCTTTTGCTTGAACTTCCCCTGATCTGCCTTTGATGATAGGTAAATATAATGGGGTTTTTTTCTTATTTGCATAGAAATTCCATCAATAAATTTAGCATGAAAAATTTTACTTCTGTTAATAGATTCCTAATGAATGAATAACTCTCATTGATGACTGAGGTATGCTAAGCAAAAATTCAAAATATAGGGAGTTTCCTAATTAGCCCTTTGGTTTTTGGTTGTGATCTGACAAATATTGATACTTAAACCTTCTTAGAAGACATCTGTGAATTATTAACCCTTTACACTAGGTGTATTCTTTTCTCAGTAAAAAAGATGTGCAATACTGCAATGAAAAAGTGAATGAAGTTGCTAGATTTTCTATCATGAGAATTTTGCCTTCTGTTTGAGCTGGTTTACCTTTTTACAGAAGCACGTAAATACTGTGTTGTGGATGGGTCTTGCTAGGTCTTCAGTACAGAGAAACAGACGTTAACAATGTCAATTATCATTCTGACAGGCAAAATGTAGCTGAGAAAGCAAAAAGCTTGACTGCTCTCCAAGAGTTTGATTTAAATTCATAACGCTTTGTTTTAATCTTGCACCTCATCCTTTGGAAAATTTTCAATATTAAACTGAGATGTTAATAACCTATGTTGACCAAACAGGAATATTTTTGCAGTAGTGGATCCTTTGAGCAATCATGGTGGTTTTTCTGCATTATGTTTTCAGCACTTCTACATGACTTGAAATATTAGTCTGGTAGTTGATGGTTAGACAGACAAAAGCTCTGGTTTTGCTGAGTAGAGCTGTGAGGGGTTTTTTGACTGCATGAGAACAGACTGGGCAGAGAAGTGAGGTTGCCATCATGTGTTAGTGCAGCCTCACTCGGGGGCTTGATTGTCTACTTAGACTGGAGGAGGTCTTTTCATTTCTGGAATGTAAAGGTAGACAACTGAAGTCACCTACACAAAGCCTCTTGCATTCATAATGTGTTGCAAGGCACATCCCAGCTTTGTTGCACTGTGAACCAATAGAAAAATATATACATCCTATAAAAACCCTCATTATGGCTCTGAGATACAGAAAAGAGTAACCCCACCCCAGATTTTAGAAAGCACCATATAATGAAACTGCTTTAATCTTTTGAACATCATTTATGCAGACAAAATAACTTCTGTGTTTTGGGTTTGTTGTGTTGAGGTTTTAAAAATTGGATGATTTGACACATTTAATTCAATACTCTCATTAATTCCTTGTACTGAATGCTCTAATGCCAATCATGCAGAAAATATTTATATATAACAGTTTCTTTTTAATTATCATAAAACTGTATTACAACAAAAGCAAAAGGCTTGGTGAAGAAATTCAAATGACATAAGCCAAATCAGAGTTAAACAAAGAAACATTGCAAAAATTGCATGCAGAAAAATATGAGAATAACAAGAAGGCTTTCATTATGGAATCACACTTCTCTGCCCTCATGTTTCACCTGGGAGATTAAAGATGCCTCTTCTCCAGAAAATGTCTGATTTTTGTTTTGTCACAGGAAGGAATCAAATGATTCCCATTAATTTCAATATGCATTTTAGTTCTCTGAACTGGAAGGTTTTTTGTTTCCTTTACACGAAAGATTTCAGTATTATCCACTGTTTGAAGTTGGGGAGTAAGGGACCTGCTAATAGAAGGGGGAAATATACAGCAAACCACATGCAAATATTAATGCATTTTCTTTGATCTTATATGAAAAATATTGTAGACTTCTGAGGGCTGGAAATGTCACAGCTAAAATCAGCACCCTTCCTGGAGGGGGATGCTGCTTTTATCACTTTCTTGATTTACCAGTAGTCTGAGTTAAGATCTCCCAGTTCTGAGACTTGATTTCATAATTTACGTATTTAGTCCAACAGGCGTTAGATCTTGCCACTTCTTCAGTTCGTTTTTAGTCCTTAGATCTATGATTTAATGGAGGGGAGAAGAGAGAGACAACTTCTAAAGATGTGCTTGAAAGGAGAGCTGTAAAGCTTCACTTTTTATTATCAACTTGCCTCCTGTCAAGAGCCATTTCTGTAAATCAGATGAAAGAGTAAATAGATCCTATAGACCTCTTGTTACTTTTGTAGCCTTGGAGGAGCCTGGAGTATTTTCCATAGTGTTGTGATTTCCAGGGATGCAGCTCGGATATACTCTTAAATGCCAATTCTGAAGCTGCAGTGTGGGGATCACTCATTCAGCCAGGATCCACTTGGTACTGCCCTGGCTCTTTCATCCATTTTACAGTGTGACATGTAGCTGAAAGGTTGTCCCTACAGTGCTCTCCCTAGAAGCAACATTTGCAGATGCATATAGATATCTGATGGCAAGCACTAGAAATGAAAGATGAGGCAGAGAATAAAAAGGTCAATTCTCTTAAATTGTTCCTATTTCTCCAAGGATCATGTTCACTGTTTTTAATGAAAGATGTCTTGGCTGAGATTTGCCAAGTTTTCAGAGTTGTAACATGTGAAGGAAAATTGACTGGATTTCAACAGAAATCACAGAATATTCTGAGTTTGAAGGGACCCACAAGGATTGTCAAGACCAACTCTAAAGTGAATGACCCACAGAGGGATCAAACCCAGACTTGGCCTTATTAGCACCAATCTCTAACCAACTGAGCTAATCTCATATATTCTTCTTGGATGGCTTGACTTGAAATTACTTGTTTTGAAAATATGACTAATTTCCTGATGAGTTTTCCCTTGGAGTTCTTTTTAACCCATTGACTAGGCAGAGATTGGTAAATTGAAGTCAGGCAAAGGCTTCTCCTTGTGGGTTAACCCCTTTGATAGAAGGGCTTTTCCTCAATTCCTTCTTGCGAGAACTTTGAAGTTTCTACCTTTTTTCTCAGAAGCAGATCCACCTTCCCCAACCCAAAGCATAAAAAGCATCAGCCAGCACTACCCAACACCAAAATTCTCTCTGGTATGCAACCAGCATGTATCCTAACCAGCATTCCACTTGTATCTTAAAATTAAATAAACCTGAACAGGAAAATCTGCATGTATGGGTGCACAGGGATGCATGTACATATAAAACATTGCTGACTTAGCCTCTTCTCAGAGATACAGAAATCTTGGGGTCAAATTCTGCTTGTGCTTAATTCAGGATTACAGTAGTGTAGCAGCTGCTTTGGAAATTTTGACCAGGAACTTCACCTTGGATCTGTTATTAGTGGTGGTTTTGTAGCAAGAGCAATATATTGTATTGGCATTTTTGCTCTTTCTTGCCAGGAGAAAGTATCTTAAAAACATTCTCAGTGCTCTCAAGTGGTAGAGCACAGAAATGCACATCAGTGCTGCCCTTGAAGGAGGACAAGATGGTTCTGGGATGACCTCAGCACCAGCAGAACTGTTGCCATAAGACCTCTGGTGAACTAGCTGGGCTAGTGACAGGTGGGATCCGCATCCCAGGTACTATCTGGTAAGGCAAAAGATGGTGGATCAGGTCCTGCACAGGCCCAGGAAGTCTGGCCAGGCTCAGGAGGAGCTTGTAAATGGGACTTCTGGGAGAGGGGCAGGTCTATTTGAACCTGCTAGTGCCCTCAGGACCTGAAAAACTGTGGAGAGTGCAGTTTTGAAACACACTGCTTGTCCCCCTCCTATGTTTCCTGGTCAGTCAGGAAGCTCTGCACCAATTTACTTACAGTTTTAAAGAAAGGAATAGATATTTTGAAAAAAGTGTTGTTCAGACCCTTTATCACCATTGAAGATGTCTCTTTTAAATAAGAGAGTTCCTGCATGGTGGGAGCTGTGGGAAGCAAAGAGCAGGGTATGGTGGATGCATGACTGCCTGCACAGGCCTATGCATGATATTCCTCACAAATTAATTTGATGTCTGAGCTTTTTCTGAGGTTTTCTGCTGTGCTGCTGGTGTGTACTTTCCTTCACAGGCTTTTCTGCCCAAAGACATGACATTGCTGTTGGAAAGAGCTGTGATTGTCATGGCAGCCTACTTCCAGCTCAGATGAGATGTAAGATAATGCAGGAAAGGACATGAATTTTAATGGAAAATGTTTTTGATGACTGGGAGGATAACAAAACCAGTAAGACAAATACAGTAACAGTGTTAGAAAATGAAATATCAGTAACTTTGTTTGTAATAGACAAAAATTTTAGAGAGAAGCCAGTTCTAAAGTTGACTGTAATAGTTTGCTTGTCAAGAAAGATTATATTATGACAGATTATGTCATTTGGGCAGAGCTGAGAAAACAAAACCTCTGTTTTCATAAAATATACCTGTGGAGCTCTCTGCTATGCATATTGTGACATAGATTATGACCCAATGATTTCTCTGTGCCTTGTAAAGGAATATGAAGGTTTGCTCCTTGGGGGACTCGTGTTGTAGCATCCCTGGAAGAGCGCATCTCATACTCTGTGCAGTTGTAAAGAAGCCTTGATGCCTGAACTCAAAGGATTTAATATGTGAGTAATATTGATCCAAAGGTGCAGTGTAAATGTTTAGTGGCCACAGGCTTTTAGAGATTTCGCTCTGTATGAAGGCCATCTATCTTCCGAAATTACATTATTTCTTTTCTGATCCTACTTTACTTCAATGAAGATCACAAATGGCATCACTGTAATTTTTGTGAAGACAGTGTAGGACTTTTGTCCTGCATTTTTCACATAAAAGCACATAAAAGTGCTTTTGAAATAAAAAGTTAAAATAAGGCTGCAATGCTTGAGAAAATACAATGAAGGTGTTATGAATTGTGTAAATAAAAGGCAGTGTAATATGAAATCCTCATACCATCACAGTGGAAAAAGCAGATACAAGAGTAATTAGCAAAACATAAAAATTCTCTTGCCCTTTTGCTTAGGCTCCTGCAGGCAAATGGCTTTCTAGGGTATGATATTCTGCTAAAGGATATTACCTCAGTTTTTGGTTTCTTTTCTAAACATAGAGTTTATTGCTCAGAAAATTTACCAGATTGTCAATAGGGATGTTCCTTGAAGACTTTCCATTTTTAAAGCGTTTTGTTGGCTAACTTGAGTGAATAGTTCTTATATTGGAATTTCAAACTTTTAATTTCATTGGGCTTTCTTTTCTTATTGATTGTATTGTGATGGGCTAGCTGGATCACACATCATTGCAAAGACTCCCTGGGGCTTTAGGAGTCCCAAAAAACTTGGGACTTTTTTCCTTAAGTCAGAAAATGATCACCAGCAGATAACTGATGTTCGGTTTTGGATTATGAAAAACACTACATTAAAAACTGCAGCATTGGTGAAATAGTCATTACAATACAATGATTTAGTTGTAGGCTTATCAAAATATCTCAGGCAGTTACATGCAAATTTTAACCTGCTGGAGTTGTAGTCTGTCTAGTTTTCTTGGACAGAAAAGCTGAAGAGCATTTCTTCATGTAGGAAAAAAACCCAAAAAAGTGTCAGTTTGGGTTTTTAGTGTTGTATTCTACCAAAGAAAGTGATTCTCAGAAGCAAATGTAATTGAATTCTAGCTCTCAGGAGGCTTAATTTATACTCTGTCTTGGGGATTTTTGTCTGCTATTTTGATGTTTTTTCTGCTATTTTTGAAACAATGAAATTTTTGTGATCAGGATGAGTAAAGCTCATTTTTGGGCAACTTTTAGTTATGGAAGACCAATTTATGAGGACATACATATATTGTCTATAATCAACCCTTCTTTTAGAATGAAAAAAACCCCAAGAAAGCATCAGTTTTCATCAAAATTTCTCAGGCAGTTACATGCAAATCCAACCTGTTGGAGTTGTAGTCTGTCTGGTTTTCTTGGACAGAAAAGTAGTGGGTCATAGCTGAAGAGCATTTCTTCAAGTAGAAAAAAAACCCCAAAAAGCATCAGTTTGGGTTTTTAGGGTTTTTCTGGTGTGATAAGTATTGCTCATCTTGGTCACACAGATGAAAATGAAATGTGCTGTGAGCCAGATCCTGTGACTGCTCTCATCCTCTGAATTCTGCTGCTGCTGGTACCGAGTAGATTTAACAGAATTTGGCCCATTTCTCTTTGCTGTTATTTGGGAGACTCGAGTTTCTGTCAAGCAAAGGCAAAACCTGTTCTATTATTTCTATCACATGGCAGGAGAGTGGTCTGTCCCTGACAGATGGTAATGGCACTGAAAAAATTAACTCCACCTGACTGCCAACATTTCCATCTTAAAGACAATGGAAAATATTAATTAGAAATATGATTTATTCTTTTAATGAGAGTGTGTATGCAGTATTAGTCACCAATGACAAGTGCCTTGTAAAACCTTTACAGAGAAAGATATGCTGCTCAGTTATTTAATCTGTGAATTGCCTTGTGTTAAGAATTGAAATCATACCCTTTTTCCTCTTTAATGCAAAGTAGATTTCCATTGTACTAAGAAATGCAGACAAAGATGTGATTTAGGATGGTTCCTGTCAAGGTGTAACTCTGTGTTAAGTTCTTGGAGAACTCATCTGAAGACCAATATTCATGTGAAAAATATTTATGGTAGGAAGCTGTGTGTCAGTAATGCAGACTCCGTGTGTTCTTCCAGCCTCCAGAAGCACAATTTTTTTCTTTTTTTTTTTAAAGTCTGTTCTCCCACAGCTAAGACATTTGTCAGGTTGTAACTGCTTAAGAAACACCTCTTCACTTAATATTGTGGTATACAGAATTTCTAATTTTCTCAGGGAAGTCATGAAAATAGAGAATTTTTTTTTTTTTTTAGCCTGGAGGGATAAGATAGAAGTTGTCTGACTATCAAAGGAATACTCTTCTAAGAGGAAAAACCATCACAAAGTCTAGCAGTTTGAATATAAAACTGTACAAATCTTCAAACTCTTAAGTATAAAGGAGTGTCAAATTGCTGGTAGTTTTCCTTTTTCCTTTCTTTCTCCCAGTTTCAATGAAATGATCCTTCAGCTGATCAAGTGTAACGAGATGACAAGCAGTAATTTAAATGGGATCATATTCTCTATGTAAATGATTGCAAGGGAAGAATGAAAGCTCATTTCTCCTGTGTGCTTGCACATCCAGCAGCTGCTCATCACATAATACTTATGGATGGGTTCTGTGATTCTGACAGCGCATTAGGTACCGAGGTAAAAGCACCAGGGAAATGAATGAAAGAAATAGCATGTGCCCGAGATGTTGCTGCAGCCAAGGTAGAACAGATTTGTCACTGGAGATAAAACAGTAATTCAAATGCATCCAAATGTAAGAACACTCCACCAAGAGAGGGAGGAAAAAAGTGAGGATTTTCTTTCTTGCTTTTTAATTTTTTTTGGACTGTTGATTTAAATGATTAATGAGAGGTTGGCCGTAGTGGCTGTGTTGGGTGCACTTTGTGATTAAAAAAACAGTGAGGCTGAGGCTGCTCTGCAGCATAAGATCTGAACCTCGAGGTTTCATGCTGTTGCTTTGAAAGAGGGAAACCAGCATGAAGTCATTGTAGAAATTGCCCAAAGAAATCTGTTGAAGCTATTTTCTTTATTAAAATTATTTTCTGTGTCAGAAATGTGTGCTTTTTACAGACAGTTTTGACTTCTGAGTGAAAAAAATGAAACACCTGAAAACAGAAACTTTCAGCAAAAAGCTGGAAACCTTTGATTTGAAAATGCTGCTGTGCTGGTTCACAAGTGTTGTATTCTACTAAAGAAAATGATTCTCAGAAGCAAATGTAATTGAATTCTAGCTCTCAGGAGGCTTAATTTATACTCTGTCTTGGGGATTTTTGTCTGCTGTTTTGATGTGTTGTAACAGTGAAATTTTTGTGGGGTGAGATGAGTAAATCTCATTTTTGGGCAACTTTTAGTTATGGTAGACCAATTTATGAGGACACATGCATACACTCTATAATCAACCCATCTTTTAGAATGTTCAGAGACCTGATTCTTTTCACTTAAATCATGCTTAACTGCCTTCCTCCCCTCACACTCCTAGAGAAATGCTTGTGTAATGGACAGGTTGTCAGCAGACAAACTCCTTTTCATCACCACAAATAACTGCAGACATGAAATATTACACAATTTTCTTGAGCCAGGAAAGGAGCTTTACTTTAAGGGAAGGTTTTAAAAAAATTGTTTCAACATTTCCATTTTCCATCAGAATATACTGTACTGTTATATATCTTAACTCCAGCATTTTGGATAACCTCCTGCTATGCTGAAATTTAGCATGCATCCTCCTTGCAATAATTTACTTTTAGATGAAGCACACTTGGAACCTCATCATGAGATGGTGAGGCATTTATGAGACTTCAAGGCTATGTCTAAGCTGCAATCTGGTCTGGTGGAAATTGTCCCTGCCCATGACAAAGGGTTGGAACCAGAAGGTCTTCAAGGCCCCCTCCCAACCCAAACCGTTCTGTGATTTATACTCAGTGTACTAGATGAGTGGTTTTTAGCTCTCCATTACTTAAATTGTTTCATATTCCATTGTTGCTGAAAATTTGACACAGAAAAATCAGGCAATTGTACAAATGCGGTTCTTCAATTATTAATGCCTGCTATGACTCCTGTGACATAAATGAACAAAGCAAAAGTTTTGCTTTCATAGTGGGTTATTCACCCACTTGAACCATCCAAAATTGTCACTTTATTTCTATGAAGTAAGACAGGTGCATTAACACTTTAACATGCTCAGCTGCTTCTTACCTTGTCACATTAATATTCTGTCCAGATTTTTAAATAAGTTACAAGTATGCAAGTCAAACTGTGTTCGTGCTGCAGGCTGCTTTCTTGTATTTCACTTGGAGCAGTGCTGGTAGGTCATAGTGGTATTAATCTATAATAAAGATAAGGAAATTCAAAACAGTGATTGATTACAAGGTGACTTTACTTTTATTTTTTGAGTTACTGGGTATGATTACCAGAAGAGACAATCATCTCTGCATCAGAGCAGCAAGAGTAGCCCTGTCAGGATGGTTGTCCACAGATGCACTCTGAGTGACTAATGGCAGAAAACAATATCGGAGAGCTGTGTGAGCAGTTTGAAGGAACAATTAATCTGACTAATGGAGGATTCTTTCCTGTTTGTGAATAACCCACGTGTGAGTTCTGTTTGTGGTTTTTATTGCTATTTTAAATTGCCCCTTAAATTTTCATAAGGGAGTTTCAGCTGTTGAGGTGATTGTAAAATGCTTGCTTTTAGTATTCTCTGGAAGTTTTCCAGGGCTATTGGGTGTCCCTGTATGGTTCAGATTTTGTCCTATACTTTTCCAAGGAGCCTAGAACGAGAATTCCCAATCTGAGGTGATGGATCTAATTTATGATGGTCATTTTTATTAAATAGAATTCAGGAAGTGAGACTTAGAGTGCCTCAGCTGAGAAAACTGCTAAACAATGTTTTTAAAATTTTACCATTGGAATCAAGAGAAATTGATTTCAACAGCCTTGCAGAATCTAGAACCCTACTTACAACTTTTTGGTTGCAGCCAGTACAGTCACACAGCATCTTTATATTATAGTGTGGTAGTTTGAACCTTCATCTGCATTGCGTGAATGCCATTTGCTTATTGAAAAACCAAAAAATATTTAGGATTAAAATAAAAAATAATTTAGCATTGAGTAACTTTAAGCCATTCACATTTTTTGTTAATAACAAAGGTGTAGATGGCCTTTTGCTCAGTCCTGTGATTCTCATATTGTAGCAAAAGGAATAGTTCAAATTATGGCTGCTAAATACCACTTTCAAAACTGCATTTGGACATTTTCCTTTTGTCCAGATCAAGGAGTGTGTTTCTCACAGCCCTCTTGCTAGCAAATGCTGTTCTCTGAGATTTCTCTATCCAAATTTACTTTCCATCCTATTCTAAATGTTTTCAGTGAGACAGAAGCAGGCAAGGGAGGATGCAATGAAAAACCTTAGTTTGATAAAGTAATTAATTATTCCTTTGCCCTGCATAAACTACTTTAAAATGTAGTTGACTTTTCCTATACCTTTTTTCCATGTTGGCACAGGCCTGTGCCTCTAAAATTTAAAATGTTTTGTCCACACCCTTCTAACAAAAGTTTTCAGCCAAAAGATTTAGTAAAATTCAGCTATAGAGTTCTCTTATGCCTTGGTTATCTCTTGCTGGAAAGGTAGAAGGGCCCATCTTTTGCACTGACAGCTCTGAGTGGCTCACATGACTGAAATATGTACATTTGCCGTGCTTTTTTTTTTTTAATTTCTTGCTGCCCTAGCTACCACAACAGCAGAATCTGCTACAGTGGATATGTTAGTTTTAACTCTTCCTGCATAAATGTAGAGCCTTTTATAGAAGAAAGCATGGTTTCTGCTCCACTTGCCTTTCCCTCTCCATAGACAGGTACAAGCAGAATTTCATGAGGCATTTTTTAGATGGTGTCTCCCTGTGGCTAATTTTAACTGTATAAGTACTGTTAAGCACAGAGTTATCAGTAGACATACAGACTGTTTTAAAAACAGTAACATCTATGCACTTTGGAGCCTTTATTATACAGGACCAGTAAACTATGTCAGGTACTGGCTGCTGTCAGGTTTTTTTTGTGCTCTGTAGCCTATTAGTGTCTCTGAAATCCACCATATTTTCTGTTCCTCTGTAAGCTCTGTGGACTGATCTTGCTCATGACACAACTCGGGAGGATGCCATGGTGGTGCTCCATCTGAGAACAGCATTGCTCCGGATGGTCCAGCTGTGCTCTTCTCTGTGCACCTCCAGAAGACCCACAGTCTTTTTCTAGATCTATAGAAGAAAGATTTAAAAAGTTAAGAACAGTGAAATTTTATAAAAAATTTATAAAAATATTGCTGGCTTCATGCTTCACTCACACTAAGGCAGCTCTAAGAATCTCAGAAATAGCATGTGTGTAGGTGGTTTCAAATCACAGAAGAGGTGATCTCTAGTACATGATGGACTGTTAGTCACAGAGCAATAAATTATTGCTGTGATCTAGAAGTTCCTAGGAGGAAAGAGAAGGTTGGAAACTACTGATGCCCCACCAAAAAACCCCAAGAAGCAAAAAATAGGCCCCACTTTCAAGTGTGTTCTTAAGAAGCTTTAAGACAAAAAGCTTTGCTGTATTTCCAATTCAGTGCCATCAGGAATATGGATTTTAAAAGCAGTTTTTTATTTATGGACAAGCTTTATGTGTCAAGCGGGTAACACAGCACGATTTATAGGCAATTAGAGCTTGTGCCACAAAAAAATGGCTTAAGGGTTCAAATCTTGCCTTAGTGTTTTACATCTGAAATTATGACCCTCTGGAGGAAGTGAGAGCTCTTGCTCAGATATGTTTCATGCTGACAGTTTTTGACTAAAAGTTCTGCAGATGACTGGGGTGCTGTGCTCGGGATTATTGAGGAGACACCCTCACTCCTTGCATGTTGAAGCGTGTCTGTGCACACAAAGCTTCCTACACCTTGCTGGATGAGGCTGATCCGGAAAATTTGTCCAGAATATGCTCAGCAGACCCTTTTCTTCCCACAGCTGAGCTATCAAATGCATCATGAGAACCTTTCTTTCACCCCTTTACCCCATCTTGCTCATCTTACAGCTTGTGCTCAAAGGAGACAAATCACATGATGTGAGGTTAACTGCTTTAACTTTCTTGCTTTTGCCTGAAAAATGCCCTCAGCTGCCACCTGCATGTATTTCAGAGAGAGGAGGAAGCTTTAGCAAGGTTTTCCTATGTCCTGGATGAATTTTTTAAGTAAAGTTGTAGTCCAAAATTTGGGCTTTTCCCTTTATCATTCTTAGAGTAAAAATGTCACCCTTGTTTAGTTTTAAAAGAAAAAGAAACAAACTCCAATCCCATATATATATGTTTGACTGGAATATGCAGGCCAGGGCTTCAATAATATTTAATCATAATAGTCATAATAATAATCTAGATTATTAAAATAGGAAGGCATTCCAGTCTAAGCAAAAGCAAGCAGTGCAACATTCAAGTGTCTTTGTCTCTGGCACTTCTGTTCTTGTATCTGCAACACGTTTTTATGATTGATGCCTTTTCGAATTCCTATTCTGAGATATGACCCAGGTCCACAGTGCTGGAAATCTTCAAGCATAATTCAAATGGATAAAAGATCTACATGTAGTTTTGCATACTTTGGGTGTAATTTATTTGTCTAGACCATGAACATAGATAAAGTTTTTCTGTGTTAATTAAAAGGCTTGGAAATAGTTGAGGTTAAAAAAAAAATCTGTTATTTTTCTTTATTCCATTTTGTAGTGCTGAAAATTTCCTAATTGCTCCAGCAGCCTGGATTTTTTGTTGTTGTTATTGTGTTTTATTTTTTTGGGTTGGTTTTTTTTTTTTTTTTTTTGTCTTTATCACAAGCATCTCTTCTGCATGTCACAGTGAATTCACAGACATGATATTATAATGTCAGAAAAAATGCTCCTCCAAATCTTTAGAGATGTCAGTGATGCAAACCCATCATGGTTACATCATGTCAAGACGTTTGTGAATAATGTCACTGGGAATCTTTGGAGTGCATTTCATGGTAAAAATTGAAACAAAAAGATGTCAAAGCAATTTCATAACTGGAGCTTTCTGATTATGAAGGTGATTATGAGAGACAAAAGCCGTAACTTGGCCCATGTTACCAGATGTTCTATCTTCTGAACAACAGTTACATCTTCCCCATATTAGCTTATAAAAAAGTAAAGATGCCCATGTCATTGAATTGTCACCTCTGTCACTTTTCTAGGATTCTGGTAGCAATTGGAGAACAGTGTGATATCATTTTACTGACAAGGAAGGAAGTAGGTTGTGGCTGAAATTTTGGAAGCTGAGAGTTTTACAGTTAGGATTGAAGTCTTAGTATGATTGCTACAATATACACTAAGGAAGAGGTAATCCTTGTCAACAATTCTTCTGTGAAAAGAAGAAAAAGGAGAATATGGATAGAAATGGGAGAGTTAGTTTTACCTTGTTATAACTAAATGTGTGCTCAGCTCTCAGTGGCTTCTGAACCTCAGTTTATCAAAGTACAAATTAACTGAGATGTTTCTCCTGCAAGTTAGGCAGATGAAAGGAAAAGGTTGCTGTTGACATTTAAGATCTTTCTGATGATGCAGATATGTGATTCCTTTTGAACCCAGATGAAAGTTTGCAGAATGTGTGTGTTTTTCTCGTTAGTCCCCAGTTTTTACTAAATTTCTTCTTAATTTGTGATCAATCCAGTTTTTGCAGGCTGAGTTTGCTGTGACCATTTTTCTACCCAGAAGCTTTACTACTTACGGCATTTTAATTTGAATACAGAAAGATAACAAGTTGCTTGAAGCAAAGCTGTTGTTTCTTCATTTAATTTCAGATCTAGTGTCTTTTGAATGCTGGTATTTGGTTTCCAAAGGGAGATGTTCCCCCTGAATCTGATCTTGGTAGGCTGGAGATTAAATTTAAAAAATATTATAGTTGGGTGCCCTGGGCTGCCAAGGGAATTGATCCAGAAATACTGGAGGTCACTGCACAAGGTACTAAATTAGATATGTATTTTATAGTACTGATACTTTATATTGTGCTGATCTGTTAACAGCTTATAGATAAAAGGAACATGAACAAAATGTATAATCCTTTCCTCAGTTTTAGCTATCTCTCCTGTCACTTTTTTTTTTGTTTTTGGGGGGGGGGGGAACTTGTTTAAATGTGAAATTTTTCTGCTTTGAATTTTGTCTGCCCTGACAACTCTCAGCTTTCATACTGCATATTGAGATGCAAAAAATGGAGAGGAAGGCTTTAGTAATACTAACTTAATGAAATGTCATTTGTCCATATATATTCCTTTGTCAAAATAAACATAGTTAAAGAATTATTTTCTCATTTATAATAAAGATCAAAGGAGGAGTTAAACAAAAATATGGAAGCATTCACCCATGATTTGTGATTATTCACTTATAAATTAATTAGTTTTGCCCAGGTACTGTTATTTAAACTTTTATTTAGTCTATTCTAGCAAGGATATGAGAATCTGTATTTTTTTCAATACAATCTTCTCGGTCAGAAAGCTCCAAAGTGTAATTTGATTTTCAGAGTACATTTCAATGTTCACAAAAATAGAAGGTCGAAGTTATGAAATTAACAACCATCTGGCATAAGTTTCAGAGGATTTAATTCTTGACCTCATTATGAAGTCTGCTATTCAAAATAATAATGCCTTTCACTTTCATAAAATCAAACTAATTTGCATAGTTTCTGTAATAATCATTGCTCCTTCCTCTAAGAAGTAACCATTTTTCAGGCTGTGCCTCAAACATGAGTCTATATTTTTTTTATAAAGATGGTTAAATTTCCAAATAGGAAGCAAATTCTATAAAAAGGAGCTTTCCTGGATGAAAAATATGAGGAAAAAACCTAGCAATTTTTCATAAATCGAGTCTAAAAATAAAATGAAAATTAATTGAGTAAATACAAATCTGAAGACCATTTTAGACATTTTACGCATCTAGGCAGAGTTAACAGGCTTTTAAGAGCTAGAAATAAATGTACTAGAGAGCAATTTCATTCAAGATAATTTGAAATCTAAAAACTGCTTGTCTTTGCAGTACCTGGTGTTCATTACAGCATTGTTACTTTTAAGACTTCATTCCATTTCTTTCAATTGATACCTATAAGACCAGAGTTGCTCTAAAAGTGTTCTTACAGGTTTGTTGCTGTTGTGTTAGAGCTGCCAGATAGTGCAGAAAAAAAGAGAAATATTTCCAATGAAGGTAGTTTTCAGATGGGTTGGCTAGGTTTTAAAAATATCATTCTGTGAAACATGGTGCTCTTTGGTGTTAGTGAATCCTATAAAAATGAAATTGTCTCACAAGACACCGTTGCACCATTGAAAAAAGGAGCTGATATTCTTAAAAGTTAGATAAATTTTCTTGCTATGCTCAAGAGTGAGAGATGTGTCAGAAAACCCAAACTTTCCAACTTCCAATTCCTTGTTTTATTTGAAAGACCAAGCTCACCCTAATAAATCCTGGTGATTTGGCAAAGCATTTTTGATTGGAGAATGTGTTATTGTAAATATGATATTTGAAAAATCTGATTTAGACTCTTAGACCCCTCCAAGATTAATTTTTGCATACATCTATGCTTTTTTAAAAAAGTCCTCCTTAGCTGTTGTTTTCTCTGATGGAAACTATCACCAAGAGATTATTCTACTTGTTACACCTGCCCTGTTATCATCTTGACTATCTTAAAATCTGTAGCCTAATCCTGAAGCTGACCTGCTTGGTAACTCCTTAAACGTTTTTTTTTTTTTTTTGTGATTTCTTCCGTGTAGGTAAGTTTTAGCTGTCTAGGGAGCCATGAATCTGTAGTCTACAGTGAAGAAGTATATTCTCCTAAGCTCAGGAGGCCCCGTTACTCCCTCTCTTAGGGAGTTTGGATCACTTCCTCTCTTTTGGTCTGAAGTCCACCATCCCCAAACTTTTGTGCTTAGTCATAGCAGCCTCTGACCACAGCAAATGGAGAAGGGAAGGAATGGATTTTTAGAGGTTTTAAGCAGGAAGATGAATGCTCTGACAAAGACAACTTCTGCTTGTTCTTTCTGGACTGCTCCATGGGGCAGGTAGGTCTGAGGTAATTTGGAAATATGCTTTGCAGGAATGTCTTTACTCAATGTCTTCAGCCAAGGATGGATTTCTAGGGGAGAGCTCAAAAGGGTGCTGGGTCACTAGAGCTGCTCATTTCCACACCCTTGGGGTTTGTGGTTGGTGTAAACTTCTACTGGAAATGACCCAAGTTCATGTGAGTTTGTTTAGTGACTACTTGTAGAAAAAGTTCTGACTGACATGTTCTTTTAATTTATTTTTAACTAGATGGAGTTTTTAAATTCGAGAGGGCCTTAAAAAATCATATCTGGACTTCTTTTAATTTATTCACTGCAAATGTATTAACGCAAACACAAGGGTTGTGAGCAAACCTCTTAAGAGTTTATTTGCATTTTGCCTGAAAGAAAATAAATCAACAATTGGCTGCTGCAGACATTAAAATATAGCACTTGAATTGTAACACTGCTGTGAAATTAAATATAAATGCTTCAGAGATCCAAACAACATTAAACTGTTGAAGAAGATGGAATTTTAAATCTTGATTTCTGGCAAGAGAATACATATATAACAAACAATTAGGAAACAATCCAACTCCCTAGGAAAATAATTTCCTTGCATTACTTTCCATCTGACTCTACATTCTGAAAAATGCAGTTAAATGATTGTGTAAAATATTTGTTGTTAAATGTGGTGCCATAAAAGGTAAAGAGGATAAAGCAATATGAGCCTGATAATAAAATGGTGCCTTTTTTTCAAGGTATGGCTTAATGAACAAGTTGAGTAACCACTTTGAAACAAAGTTAGACTCTGTTGCTTTCACTGACTAATTTGAGTATTAGCACAAGACTCTGTTTATGAGTTATGCCATTCTTTTTTCTTATGTTTTATATTAAAATACAGGAAATAGCGCTGGTTTAAGGCTGTATTCTTAAATGACAGTCAAAGACAGAAATCAGAGTATGAAGGAACTAGAAAATCATCTCTCTCCAAAAGCACTACTGTGCAAGAGCATATATTAGCTGATAATTTGTGCTATACACAGAGTTGTCTTTAAAAGCAAGGTAATACAGCACCTTCAGGCAGGATTGAGTTTTGGATGTTTATTGTTTATTTGTCTAGGGTTTTATGTTGAAAAGAGATACCGTCTAATATTAAAAAAACCCCAAACAATCCCCAAACTAAAAAAAGGGAAATATTTATTTTTTCACTTCCACTGCAATTAGAAAATTACATTTGTCATCCCAATTCAGTTTCTGATGCGAAGTGGAAAGACAGTTGACCTAAAAGACTTGACTTAATTCCAACATCTTGTTCTACATGACATTTTTTAATTAATTTATAAATGTCATCAACTAACTTGTGTGATTATCATTCAGTATTTATATTCTGGAATATCTTCAGCATCTTTCATGGAAGGGACCTCCCCCAGTAACAATAAGTTACGTAAAAATTTTTTATGGAGGAAGAGGCAACTGTTTTGTGGTGTCTTTTCTTGCCAACTGCCTTTTGAAAATTTCCGATGACGGGCAATTAGGTATTTATATGGCACTACTACCCTTTCTAATGAAGTAAATGTCTCAATCCCTATGACCACTAGTGAGGTTGAGGACACCAAAAGAATTAAAGTCAAATTGGAGTAGATGAAGAGAAGGAAAGCTAAAGAGACATAAGGCTGTCAATATTTGTAATTATTTTAGGTCCATGTGGAATACCATTTGAGATATAAATCAGCATATTTTTATCCTTAATGATTTAGAACCTCATAAGGTATAATAAACCAAGCACGTAATAAATTTCTTTAACAAATTAAAGTAAAAATGTAGCAGTGATTTATGAAGTAGGTCAAACATGTAGATCACCACATCAAAGATGGAGCTACATTACATTGTCAATTTCCTAATTCTGAGCAAGATTCACAGGGATGGGCAATAATTTGCTTGTAAACTTCTCTAAAACTGAGCAGTTATACTAACTCAGTTTATGATTCTGCAGTAGTTAAACTTGGAATACCAAAGTAAATTCTCTATTATGTTTTGCATTCTCCCACCCCATTCAGTTTTAAAACTTCCACTTTATAAATTGATTAACTCTCCCTTTAATATTGGTGACTTCAGTTAATAGGTGAATTTCTGCTGTTCTTTTGTTTGCAAGAAATCAAAAATGACAGATTTGTTACCTTTGTAGCTCTTACACTGTGGAACAAGGCACAAGCACTGATGCATGTCTTTGAGACAATTTTTAAGCTTTCTAAGCACGGGGTGGGTGCTCTTGTCCTGACGTCTTTATTGTGAGTCCTTGCCTATGCAAATGCTTTCATGCTCAGAATAAACAATTTTGAAGACTTTATATGGAGGATGAAGGAAAAAGGAGATGGCTAAAATAATGTAAAAAGTAATTTGGAATGTATCACGCCTCTCAAAGTCTTCAGAAATCCAGCAGCAGAGAAACCTGCACCTTCACCAGTGATCTCAGAGTCATGTTTCACGTGCAATGCTTCTTGTTGCCAGATGAGTTTTTTTGGACAGTGGCTGTTTGTTTTCTCTGTGCATGGTTAGACGCAGGTGTTCTGGAACATCAATCTCCTCCAGCTGATCTTTCAACTATAGTGGCAAAATCATTTTGTTGCTGGCTTATGTTATTACAGTTATAGAGTGATTTTATCCTGTAGCCTCTTCCTGTGGGGTCTTCTGAGTGGTGTTCTGCCTTGCAGTGTGATTCCAATTAGGTCACCCTTGGCCATTTTGCCTCAGTAGCCAGGCCTGCTCACTCCCCAAAGTTCAAAAAGCCTGCTGCATTTAAAGAAGAAAGTATATTCCTGTTTAGATGGAAGACCTGATACATGATACAACTGCTTTCCAGATATGTGCAATATTGAAAAAAAAGCCCTGTAAAATTACTGAACAAACCTCAGCAACCCTAAATAAGAAAATTAGGCACTCAGACTATGACCTGCCAAGCAACAAAATTAAGAATAAAATTGCTCTCCAAGAAGAGAATTTGCAATGGTAATGGAACTACATATAGGTCAGATAGTTTATCTTAATCTCTTCATCTTGATTGAAAAGCTTACTTTTAAGCTTCTTCAGATTAAATTAATTTAACATGCAAGTTTGTATAGGATCTGTATTCTTGCACAACCTGTTTTGGTCACAGTTTTTGTGAAAGAGCTGTCAGCAATACAATGTTACCCACTGTACTGATTCTTATTATTTGTGTCCTGGAGTTGAAAAATTTCACAGCTAAATTAGGTTCAGTATTCATTTAGGCCATTGTTTTAATGTGGATATGCAGTGTAGGTGTTTTTACTACCTTTTGTTTAACCGTAAAATTTTGCCAAGGTTGACAGTAGCTTTGAGAAAAACCTGAACTACTTGAGGACAATGATACCTGACGTAGCTTCCAAATGATGATTGGTACCTTGAGAATAATTATCCTCTGTGCAGTTATTTGTCCTTTATGTTCTTTCTTTCCATCTACTTTCTGGAGGGGATGTTAGGGACAAAGGGTGTAGTTGCTGCTAACATCAGACTCCAAATTCTATTATCTACTGAGATACAGCAAAACCTCTAATTGCAATAGACTTGAACAGCAAAGTGAGAAAAGAAAGCTTATGTATCTGAGACACCAAGCATAGATATGAAATGCAAAAGGGTAGCGGCAGTTTCACTAGGAATGAAATATTCATGTTGCTAACTTACATAAAACAAAAGATGGAGTGTTTTCTGCAGGGAAATTACTTTTGCTGATGAGCTCCATTTATGCATGATAGAGTTTTAAATTTTTGAAAACCCCCTTGGTTATTTTTTTCTCTTTTCAGTTTTAGCTGCTTTAATTTTAGGCTTATAAACAGATATATGGAAAATTTCTTGCTGAAAGGGCCTTATTCTGTTTAAAGTCATATTTATTACATTCAGCAAAAATAGAATTGCTTCTTCCAATGGCAATGAATACAAAATCAATATTTAAGACTGCAGTCTCACCGACTTCACGTTGCAAAGTGAGTACTTCAGTTTTGAATTGCCCTGTAATGAAAGGTATCTTCATCTATCTTTTTTTTTTTTTTTTTTTTTTTAACGTCTCCAGAGGTTCTAGTTTTGCAGCAGGTAGCTGGAAAGCAGACAGTAGCAGAATTGGGAATTGAGAAACCCAGCTTTTGGCCAAGATTAAAGCATGTCCCCAGAATTGCCCCAGAGGTCTGATGTGCTTTCTTCATGCTCTTGGTGGAGGATCAGCATGTCTCAAAGGCAAACCCTGGTGGTATTAGTGGAAAACTCCTACACACTCTGAAGATGAAGTCTGGTCTCAAGCTAAGCCCAAATTCTCTGAAACATTCATGAATCTACCTTGTTTCTGTATCATTACAAGCAGTTTTTTGAAGGCCAAGTGATTACTGACCTTATTGGCTTTTGGCCAAGACATCAGGCTTAAAAAACTTATAAATGGTTGCTTTTGCCAAGCTTTGGACAGCACTTCACTTCAGGTAATAGTCAACTTCAGCAGTTCAGGGTGAGTTGTTGGCTTATGTTCAGTGTCCCAGGGGAAAAAAAAACACTAAGAGAATATAATTCCATCAAGTCTAAGAAAAATATGTTCTTGGAAGATGTGAGATAGTGCTAGAGTATACAGAATGTATGAAACAACAATAAATAAATCCTGTCTGTTTAAAATGAATACCATTACCTGAATTTCGTTCTCTTTTGGCTATAAATAATACAGTATTCTTAGTACTTATATTAAGATACTAAAGTACAGCCAGGTTTGTCCCATAGAACAGAAATTTTGTAAATAAGCAGTGAATTTACTGTTCTGATGTGTTTGAAATTATAATATTTTGTCTACTAAATAGGTAAATAAAGAAATGGATTTATTTGATTGCACACAACAAAGAGTATAGAATGTGCATCCTAGGGAATAGGTGCTTAAAATTATTTTTGTTTTTAAAGGCTACTATAGTTTAGAGTCTCTTGCACAAGTGTTTGCAAGAATAAATTTGCTAACAGTATTTTTGCCCTTGACTCTTCAAAATGACAGATGTTCTAAGTTGGGAAAACTTCATCTTCCCTGCAGTAACCTTTTATTAACAGATCATAATGGTGGCAGGAGCATAACTCTTGTGACATTCAAGATGATGGGCTAAGAAACAGGACAAGTTTGAAATGTGTATCAACAAATTATGAGAATTTTTATGCTCTCCTTGATATAACAAGGTAGAATAGAGCATGATTTTAATATAGAGCTCTTCTAATGTAAATATTAGCAATAAATAGGTGCTGGTGATGGACTAGGACTGCCTGCTCATGCTGTGGGTGCTGATGGGCAGAGTCAGTTCTGCTGCTGGTCGTGCAGCACAGCTCCCTGAGCTGCTCAGGCCATAAGGCACCACATCTGTAAGATTTAGCAAACTTCCAGACCCCCTGGCCCTCCTTGCTGTGAGACTGCTGTGAATGTAGTAATGCACAAATCCCAAAGTAGAGTGGGAAGTCTTAAAAATTTCAGCTTATTGACAAATTAAGAATTGAATCATCTTCTTCTCCACCTGCTCGAATTTGGATGATAGTTGCAGTATGTGAGGCCATAGTTAAATTCAGTTCTTCCTAGGTACAGGAATCACTAGTGTTGTTAATAGGTGAAATACCCTTCTTTCTTCTTTTTCAGAGGAAAGGTTGATAGGGTTGAATAACAATAACAGTTCTGCTATTGTGTTCTTTTTCTGCAACTCTCAAAAGGCCTTTGCAAAGCTGAGAAGTATAATTAGACCTGATCAGAAACTTCCAGGCAGGACAGAGTTCCGCTGGAGAATGCTGTTGCAACAGGACTGACTGCTTTGGCTTTGGCCTTTGTTTGTCTAACGAGTTCTGATAACAGCAGAATACATGTTTATATTCTGTAATATGCAACAGTTACAAAATCTACTTTCTAAAAAAGTCTCTTGAATGGTTCTTTCCCAAATTTACCTTAAACCAAGACACGACACAGTGGTGCTAGAAATGAATTATTCCTACAAGGAAATATTTTTCTGTTGATTTACATGATGGCTTGGAGAAGGCTTTATTGCACTGAGGTTGAGTCTACGCTTAGGAACTGGCCAACAACCTTATCAAGAATTAATTGTTAATTAATATTTTGAGCAATGTATTATATGATCCTTGGTTAACTGTTATCCATGACATTCATTCAGCACCCTGGCAGGGTGCAGGAAGGTGTGGTGATTCCTTTGGCTCTGCATTACAGATGTCTTTTCTCTTTGGAGCTATCAGGAGGTGATAGAGAAAATTGCCTCTGGTAGCTGATACTTTCCTCTCTAAGCAGATAGGTTATGTGGTGAATTTCTTAGAACTTGTTATAAGAACTACTATTTAAAAATAAAATGAAGTAATATTGACTTTGATAGGAGCAAAGCAGGCTATTAGATAGTATACTGGTGATAGTTATATTTTGCTTTTCTGCTGTCAACTGCAGATGAAAAAAAACATAGTGAAAAATCAGAATCTATACAGTCCTAGGGAGATATCTGTTGCAATATAACAGCAGCCCTTATAAACTTAATGAATATATTAATTCGAAATCCAGGAGAAATACTAAACTAAGAATATTAACTTAAAATATAATTTCAAAATTGAAGATGCATAAGGTCAGATAGCTGCAAAAAAGCTTAAGGTAACACCTCACGTCTCCAGACATGTTATAATGAACATGTGAGCCAGTATAATCTTTTTCTGATGTGGGAGAATTTCACTAATTCTGGGTTTACAACTTGGAGAGATTAGTTAGGAATTCACATTATATGTTTGACAGAAGATTGATTTTCCTCCTCTGTTTGGATTTGTTAAAGGCAACAGTTCAAAGAATTGCTAAAAACCTATAGTTCTTTGGGCCCATGTTTCATCCTGCCATTATATACAACACTTTGACACTTTTTACTTCATATAATGGCAAATTCCTTAAACATTGTAGGAGTTAGTTCTGAAATGTTTAGCACTGATGAGGTTTATAATACACTCAATTCATTACAGGGGTTTTCTTTATGAATGAAGTATGATAATGTGCAAATAAAAAAAGGGGCAAAAGGTTTTCCTTCAAATAAATTCAAAAATAGATCCAGGGAATATTTTTTGATCATTAGCATAAAGATGTTGCCACTTTCCAGAGGGGAAGACATTTTGTAGGAGATGTTTAGCCTTGAGGCAGTTCATTCTTTACACAGAGGCATAAAAAATACAGCTCCTGGCTCTTTTTATCATTACTAATAAATGAATAAGCACAAGTTCTGAAAAAAACATGTTTTATCAGAAGGACATGTTACACTGTTCTTATCAATAATTCTATGCAAGTAAAATTCAAGCCTGTGGGATTGTATAGTTGCAATTCTTTTATGCAATCATTTTTCATAAAAGAAAAACATACTGAGGTGATTATGAATGATGGATGAAAATTTTAGATGTAATTAAAACAAAGCAATAAAAAAGTTGGATTCTCAAGTTCCTTTAACAAAGGGAATTAAAAAAATACTGTGAAGCTTTGGTTTGACAGATAGTATTCCATTAAAGTGAATTGCATGCAGGAAAATGAGGCAGGTTGATATGAGAGAGATTGACAAGCTTTAAATAGCCATAATTATATGAATAACTGACCTATTTTACTTCCCATTTTAATTATAATGATGAAAAGATTAAGGATTGTGCTGGAGAATGCAACTGGATCTTTTAAGGGGGGAAAACCAATGAAACAGCAATCCTGTAGGAATACTGCAAGAACTCAAAGGGAGTTACATAGCTACTAACAGATGAGCTATAGAGTGATCCAATTGCTGCCATCAAGTGTGTGAGCACCATAAAGCAATGATTTTTGGCAGATACCTGAGGAACACAGCAAAGATGATCCAGTCATTGGAGTTAGTTGAGATAATAGTGAACTAATTTCAGAACTAGGAAAAAAATTCAAAGACAAGATCATACTTTGGCCACATATTGTCTCAAACATAAGCAATTTTTATACTCTTGGTCATATTTGGTAAATAATTTTGTGAAGAAGAATTGTCATTTGGAGTTTGGAGGCTCTATCTATCAGAAGAAAGACAGCAGCTCACTTAAAATTTCCTGGATGAGTGGCATCACCTAATGTATTTCCTCTTGCTAGTTTTCATAAGAAGAGCCTAATCAAATTCTCCTCAATTCACTTTCAGATAGGTATTAGTGGACACTCAGTATTTAATGATGTACGTGAGCTTCAATTTCTTTAAATTCAAATTTAAAGAATTTCTAAATTTTCTTCATTGTGTTTTCCTCTGCTCCTTGGAAAGTATGTGGGTTATCCAGAGCACAAAGCAGGATGGAAAATTTCCAGTCAGGGCATTTACTTTTTTTATTCTCTTTGGAAAGACTGTATCAGGAGGTTGAAATTTGGGTGCATATCCTTTCTTTTCTGTTATCAGGGAAAATCTAGTTTTTAATCCTGTGGTCCAGTTTAGTAACAGCAAAATCTCTCAAGCTTGTCTAGCTTCTCTAAGTTTCTAATTTTTAACATTCTCTAATGTTAAAAAAATGTTGATTTATTTTTTGTGCCTTTTACCTTTTTTAGAAAACAAACCATCCTAAACACGTTGGTCTTTATTCAATGACAGGTAGCAAGTATGTAAGAGCAAAAGTTGGCCTATAGCCAACACTGGATTTTTCTTGCTTTTAAATGCATATACCACTCTTTAATTCTGCTGTGCCACAAGTTCTTTTGACTCTGCTGGTAAAATCAGTGTCTTATTTGCTATAAAATTCTACTAATAGTGGTGTTTTCCAGTAGGGATCCATGAGAGCAACCTGTGTGAGAAATAGATCACAACACAAATTTTCTTGCCTTTGTAAGGCTGCTTGCACCATGTTACTAATAAAAAGCCCAGCATAAAGCTTGTAATTAAAAAAAAAAAAATATTAGGTCAGTTAGTACTCCCAGGTATTGGTCCCAAACCAAAGAATGGTTTGGTTCAGAGCAGTAGTACCAAGAGACAGATCAATCATAACGTGCCATTCTTGCAATTTCAAAGACACAAAGCCAACAGAGACAAAGCATAAGCTGCCTGACTTGACTTTTGGAGGAGCCATATTCACCACAGCAAGGACTGCAGAAGGTACTCTTAATGGGAGCTGCTGTAGTCCACTGAAGGAGGTGGATATTCTTGATGAAGCTTGTTTTTCATTCTGGTGTTGCTAAATGCCTCTGAATGCCGGGTGTCTGTTTTTCTTGGAATGATCCTCTCATTCTGGCACGTGTCAGACATAACAAAACTGCTGTTTATCAGCACAGATAATACAGCAGCATCTGGTAGACCATGGCTGCTTAAGAGGATTGTGGGATCTTCAGAGACAACGATTCAGACTATTTTTGACACAGCATGATGTTTTCAGGCAATTTCCCTGAACACTCCCCCAAATCTTTAGATTTCTATAAGGCTGAAGAAAATAAAGGATTCATTTGGGCAAGAATGGAAATGCTATGTGATGAGGCAGAGTAGCCACTTTGATCTTTAAGGAAGAGGCAGTTTAGGGAAAAGGAAGCAGGTGTTTGTTCTTCCCTCCAAAAGAGAAATTCCACATAAAAATGGCTAAAAATTGTAACTGTTGGGTAATATTTATTTTTTTCTTTGGCTATATAATTTTATTTCCAGTCTAAGAGCGAAGTACCGCAATGCCCTGGAGCTGTTGATTATAGCTTCATTGTTTTTAAGTGCCTATTATGGATATGGAAAAGCATGAGAAGGGGAAAAAAAGGGATTGAGTACAGCAACTCATGGTAAAGCTTCATAGGAGAGGGATTCTTCTAAATGCCAGGAAGTTCTATCCAAAACCAACCATTCTTAGAAAACAGCATGGCTTTATGGAAAGGCATAGAGACAGAGAAGATATTCAAGTGCAGATGTGCTCATTTTGCACAATGCTTATCACTCTCTCCAGAGAGAACATGATGATAGTAGATGAATCTTGCAAGGAGTGACTTTTTATTATTATTTTTTATTTATTATTATTATTATTAATTTATTATTATTATTATTTTATATAGGCTTGCTAAATAATAACAATAACAATTCCTTTAAAATAGGCATGTTTGTTACCTGTCCAGTGCATACAGGTTATGGCTCTGCCTGCCAATTTATTTAATTTCATTCATTTATTTTGATTTTTTGCTAGCACTAAATTTCAGTAGGCATTTTCAGTGAGGATCACACATACCAAAAAAGTGGTGCCTAAATTCAGCTGTCATTACCTGATGTTGCAGAACCTTCTTGGTACCAAAGTCAGCATTTTCTGTATATGTCACTGTGTGTATCTCCCTCAGGGCAGCTACTCTTTTGTGTTTATGTTCAAAGGAATATGGCAAATGTGGATTAGGTGCATTGCAGGATCTACCTCTTTGCAAACACTGTTCTTTTCTACTCATATGCCTGCAAAATCTGGCTCTGCCCTGGGGATGCTGCATCCTTCAGTAACCTAGAAAGGAGGAATCTTTGCTCCCTTCCCTCCTCCATAATTATCCTGACTGCTTTGCAGCATGTTCTGCTACAGAGGCCAAAGACCTTTAATCTTCTACTGAAACTCATGCTAAATTCTCTTCACTGTGTTTTCCTCTACTCCTTGGAAGATATGTCGGTTATCCAGAGCACAAAGCAGGAAAATTTCCTGTCAGGGCATTTACTTTTTTATTCTCTTTGCAAAGGCTATATTAGGAGGTTGAAATTCGAGTGCATATCCTTTGTTTTCTGTTATTTCCTCATGTGAGTTTCTGTTCATCCTTAGGCTCAGTGTTTACTTTTTTTTTTTAATATTCTTAAGAATTAATTTTCTCTCCACATTTTTTTTGTCCTGCATCAGGCACCTTCATTCCCCATTATTTCAAGGCAGGACATGTTCAAAACAAGGAGCATTGTATTTGTTAACACCCTGTCACAGTGAAATTTAAGTCTGATAAACACCAAGAATAGACAAGTGTGCTGTGTGGTAGCAAGAACAGAGCAGAGCACAAGAGGAACAGAGAAGATGCAGAAGGTTCATATCCCTGGAGACATCAGGGCTGGACATCCACATTTGTTGCTGGACAGCACCATTTGCTCTGAGGCACCTGATTTAGGTGATGTCCCAGCTTATTGCAGGGGTTTGTACCCAGTGACCTTCAGGGGTCTCTTCCAATTCTACCATGGTTCTGTGATTTGGAAGCTGTCAGGATGAATGGGATGCTGGTGGTGAAAGATGTAATTTTGCTGGGCAAAGAGGCTGGTGTTACATGAGGGCTGAGAGTCGGCCATATGGTAGAAGACTGGCTCTATATTTCAGTTTATCTGAGTACAGGAAAATTGCTCATTTCTGTCAGAAATTACGCTGTTTCTCCAGCTAATGTACAATCTCATAGCACTTGCATATTAAGTAACATTTATAAAAAATTCATAAACACAAAGAGTCCAAAGCATTCAAAATCCAATACCAGGCAATTTGATGTTAAAATCTCACAGAAAAATTGAACTCCACTTCTATTCATCTGTGAGCTTGCAGGCACTTAGCAAGGCACTCATGGACTTCATGCTTAAATAGCCTTCCACAGTCATTGGCCATGGTGTAGATTATATTAGTTCAATGAACAGTTCTTAACGTGGGTTTTCTTGGACTCTATTTTATCTGGCAGTGGTGTGCATATGCCCAAGCTGCAAAACATGACTGCTGTGCTTCTGAGATACTCTCTATTCCTACTTCTTGGAAGTCCTCCAGCATGGCTGAGGAGATCAGGATGCTTAGCTGGGTGCAGTCTGGAATCTCTAGTTCCTCCTGCATTTTTGAAAGAAGGAGAAGGGATACAAAAATGCCATCTTTTGTACAAAGCAACACAGTCACTGAATTGGTACAAGGCTTCCAGAATGCCATTTTTGTCTTCTACAAAAATGGGCTTGTCTGTATTTTCATGTGGTCCTTTATTTTGAAGAATTTTCAGTTTTTGTACATGGAAAATCCCAGTGTCCTCCTGGCAAAAAACCCCAAATCTAGCTCTCTGGTATTTAAGAATAAAAATCAGTTTGATTTTTGTTTTGCGTTGAATTGAAAATTAGGATTCAAGGTTATGAGTTTATGTCAGTGAGGTTTACAGTATTTTATTTTAATGCAGCTAACTGCTCAGTGACATTTGGGGTACTTAAGAGCTGTAATATTTTTATTTGGCCTCTTGTGAAAATATTAGTAAACAAGAAGTAGTTTACAAAATTCAGGTCAGTAGTTTAAAGCAGATTAGAAGAGCCTGGCTTTCATATTTTCATTTTAGCTACTGTCATGTGTGTTTTTACAGTGATATCTACTAAGGTGAGATTCATTTCTGCTGAGTGATATACAAATACACAGTAGATAATGTCTGATTGAATGAGCTTTAATACAGATAGAGTTAAACCTCACAGGTTCTGAAATTAAAATGAGGTCAATTGATTTGATAGGAGTAAATGGCATTTTTTCTGTCAGAGCAAGATTGCCCTAAGGGAATGAACACAACATTTAAGACATTGCCACACAGTGGCAATCCCTCTGCCTAAAGAAATCTCAGAGGTTGCCATGGGTGTGGAACAATTTAATTGGGACAACCATAATCAATATGCTAAACCAGCTGACAGCAGTGCAGTGCAGGCTTCAAAGCAGTTTCCAAACTTAAGTTCGTAAGAATTGTTGTAGTTACTGTATTTATTGAACTTAATAACACTCTAGCTGAGTCAGGAATGTTCTGCAGCTTGCTAGTTTTGCTACCAGAGATTCACAGGGTGGTTGGGTGGGAGGGGACCTTAGAGATCATCTGGCTCCAGTCCCTCTGCCATGGGCAGGGACACCTCCCACTAGAACAGGTTTTCTACTTAAGCTGGCCTTGAACACTTTCAGGGATGGAACATTCACAGCCTGTTCCAGTACCTCACCACTCAAGTAGACATGAAATTTTTCCGAAACGAAGAATAATATTTCCATTTCACAGACATACAGAGGACTAACTGGTAGGAATCCATTATGACCTTCTACATTATTTGGCCTTAATCATAGAACAACCTCTGCATAATTATATTCTCTTGCAATTTAAACAGTTGTTTCTGCATCAAATTTCTGTCTCATGCCATGAAATTGCAGCCTTCAAAACCATTTCAGAGTCTATGAAATGCAGAGGATTAGGTACATTCCTGGAAAAGTAGCTTCTGTACTCCCTCCCACTATTAAAAGCATTCACCTCTTTTTTTGAACTTAACTGGCTTTCAGTTTCTGTCATTGGGATTTTTGCTAACTACCTTAAAGTGATTTCTGCTCTCAGAAATATCTGCTAGATTTTCTGTCTGGATTGCTTGTGATCAAGTTATGCTGTAATCATCATAAGAATGGATCTTCTGACTTGATGAAGATGGATCTTATGTCATCTATCTGGTTTCCCTCTGAATACTTTTCACCTTTTTTTTTTAAAACCATAGGTCTTCAAAGTGACCAAAGTGTATGGCATTGCCTTGATATTACTGGGTGCATATCATCTATGTAGGCAATGCTACCTGCTCTGTTCCAGGTGGTCCCTTATTCAAAAAATCTATTTTGGTTACCATATTGTGTCTAATTTTATTGATGAATATTCCTTGTGTTAATTAAATTATCACCTTTTTAGCACTGATTCCTGGAAGATCTCAGAGGATGTCATCCTTCCAGAAAGAAATCTGGGCAGTGCTGGGGTAATTGTTATGGATTAGTCTTTGATAAATTACCTTTTCTTGTAAAAACATACAAGTAACACAGAAATGCTATTTGTGTGTGGGACAACAGAAACAGCTAAATGCCAAATGTGATGGCCATGTTGTCAATGACAGTATACTGAAATGAAATATCATGTGGGTATTATAATTATTATAATTATGGAATTTAAGACAATGAACATTAAAATAATTGTGCTGAAATTACTGTTTTCTTTCAGTAGCCTTTTCTTTAAACCTGAAGAATAATGGAGCAATATATAACTCTGTTCAAAAAGTTAAAAACAGTTAAAACAGTATTATAAAAGTGACATATTTATTTCAACATATTTATTGCTGAGACAAATCTATCAGTTAGCCTCTATACCCAAACCTTTCAGGGTGGAATGCTACAATTATTTTTATGTAAGTGTTTTTAAAGAGCAAATTAAAAGAAAACAGGCATAATTTGCTGCCATTGAAGACAGAGATTATGGTTGTTAACATAGATTAGTAGAGGGTGAGTAAAGATTGCCAAAGAAATTTCCATAAATACAGGCATAGAAATGTTTTACAACAGTTTTTTTAATCCATAGCAGTTCATTAAAACTTTCTTATTTCCCTTCAGCTTCTGTTTTTTTTTTTTTTAATTTTTTTTTTATTTTTAAAGTTTTCAGTTTCTAATTTTAAATTCACTTACTTCAGTTGCCACTACAGCTTGTAGTTTGCTGGCCTCCAGCTGTGCTGAGTTTCCACCAGGTTCTTGTTAATCACTGACATGAGCTGCTGCTTCTGGAGGGAGCAAGTCAGGAGAATATGTAGGCTATGCTCTGTTCCTGCATCTCAGGGCCTGCTGTCTGGACAGTTTGTCACAATATTCAATAACACTTTATATAAGATCACTGAACTGCTATGATGAAAAGACAACTTTTATTGGTTTAATCTTAAAAGGCCCAAGCTGTTTTCAATGAGGACAAAATCTCTCCTGCAGATGGGGTGTCCCTACTGGAGTGGGAGATGTTGTCTGTCTTGTACATTGGATATGATATTGCATTTGCTGGAATGTAGTCCCTGAGAAAAATTACTGGCACCTTTGAGAAGCTGCTGGCTCCCTGGAAGTGAATTTAAACATGAGTTACAGTTCTCAAGGAAGATGAGAAGAGTCTGGGGGAGAGGTGGTGGGAAAAACTGTGTGTAATTTAGGGTTTCTGACAACCACTAAGCAGGAAGAAGACAGAATATAAAGTGGTTGTTATAAGGGAGAAATGGGGATGAGCGGTGGAAAATGAGAAATTAAAAGCAATTAAGAACAGGAAAAGTAAAACAATGTAAGATTTCAAAAAGAGTCAGAGAAATCTGCTCATGAGCCACCACTTTGGAGATATCCATTATCAACATTCTGTAGGTTGTATGAACTTCTGTTCTGTGTGTTGTGCTTAACAACACCCACCTGCTAAAATGAACTCTACCAGCTGATTTTTTTAGTAACCTTTCTCAGTGTACTCTCATGGCTGGGGAACTTGTGCACCTACAGATTGTTTCCTTGAGAAAGTCACTGTTTTGAGGCCATGGATGGGCTGTCTGCCTTTGCAGTCAAGGCTACATACACTGCTTTAAATTAAACTGGGCCTGCAGTGGTCCAAAAATGCCTTCAGTACAAATAGAGAACTCAATCTGCTTATTTTGTGTAGCAAAATATGTTTTATTTCAGTAATAAAAACTGAAGTACTTGTCACTGCAACATGCAAGTATTTCTTGATAGATGCCTGTATCATCCTGGAGCTTATTTGGGGAAGGGAGATGCTATCATCTTTCTTTATAGCTGGGAACACCAAAGCAGAAGTATTTCAGGTTGAACTTTCAAAACCAAGCCTTTGATCTTTCTGTTGCAATATGCCCTGTTTCTAATACACCCCAGGTGCTCAGAGACTGACTTAAATTGGAGATGTTGGCACTAGGACATCCTTAATTTGGATGTATAGTTTCCTCATGTGTTTTGTTGTTGATGTTTTCTTTTTCTTCCTCGCTTTCTGGTTCAGGCTGCTTTTTCATGGAACTGAAAATGCTTTTCAAAAGGAGACCTCTAATAAGTTTGGAATTTAATGAAATATCAAGATCATAGAAAATATCTTCTTAGAATATCTTACTAAATCAGCCATTCAAAGATTTTTTTTAATGTTTTTGTGGGTTTGTTGTGGGTGTTTTTTTTTTGTTTTTGTGGGTTTTTTTTGGGTTTTTTTTTTTTTTTTTTTCCTTTCAGGACCTTTCATGGAAATATTGTGTTTAGGGTAGGCATTTTCTGACTGAAATGTTTTTCTCTTGTTCCACTTATATTTTGTGGGTTATATTTTGTGCTCAATATAATGTGTTTGTTTACTTTTTCTGTAAAAACCAGTTCACGTACATGCTCTTTCTCACCGGTCTTTTTGAGTAAACTATAACATCACCTGTTCAATGCAGTTTCTTGATTGTCTGTAGTTAATTTTATACTTTGATCCTTAAAAAAAAAAAGCTATAATGCTCCTTCTCTTGCTTATTCTCCCAGTCTCTTGTGTGAAGAGAATTGGACAGGTATGACTTTTGCAGAAATACACCTGACAACTCTGACTGTTCAGAGGTACTAGGATAGAAATTGTCTTACTCAGCCATTCAAGAAACAGAATGTTACAAGTTAACACATAGAACCTTTCTAAAGAGTAGTGGTTTGAGGTATTTTTCTAGTTGAGTGAAAAAAAAAAAAGACAGTGTTTGTACATTTGTGTTTTGTTTTTTTAAGAGCTGCTTTCAAGGTTTAAAAACAAAAGACCCCACTCCCAAAAAAAGTGCCTCCCCACATCTCCCCCCTCCCCCCTAAAACTGGGCCAGTTTATGAGTTTTCAAATATGTTAGATTTTACATGCAAGGGTTAAAATCAACTAACTTCCTATCACCCTAGAGACCCAGGTTTCCGTTTAATGTAAATAGTATGTATGTTGATAGAAATTTGTCTGTTGTTAGATGTTTTTTCTGGAGCACAGTCTTCACACCTTCATCTTCTAGCCTTTTGCCAAAAACACTGTCAAGGTCCCTAATAATATTTATGGTGACCTTCTTGCATCAGCACTCCATGCTGATTTGCAGGAAATTTAAAGAAATGCCTCTGTGCTGTGATTACATGAATTTATTCTTTGTTTGTAGCTCAAGTCTTACAATTTCCCTTCAAAATAAAAAATTAATTACTGCTGGTGAAGTTTGATGCAATTTCACTTCCTGCTTTTGCTGGTGTAACCAGAGTTAACTGCTCAGCAAATAAATCTTGCCAGCAGTCTGTTGCAGTTTAAGAAAATTTATGCTATCGGTTGAGGGAACCGCTGGAAATGTTGTACTCAAGGCTCTCCAAAAGGTAATTGAGAATGTCAGGAGAAATCATTACAGCCCAGGCAATTGCCCAGATTTATCTGTTCCACCAGACAGCTTTAAAACATGCAATATGTGTGAGAGGTGGAGAGCTGCTCCTGCACAGCCATGGAACGAGGCCAAGCCACTCGCATTTGTTCTGGCTACATATATTTTAAATATAAAGGAATGATTACAAGTGTCAGGTGCTTTGTATGACTCACATTAATTTTGAGAAGAGAGGATAAAGTGCGAGAACTTCTCTGTGGGTTGGATTTAAGAGACTAGATGCAGGGAATTGAAAGAGGCAGACAGGTGAGATACACAGACCTTTACCCTGAATTTTAAAAGCAGCTGTTGGATTTGGACATGAAACATGAATCCTTATGACAGGTCTTAAGGCAATGTATTTCCAATACTCTGATCAATGATTGTTAATAAATGTCATCAATATGTCATCACATTTATTCTGTCACTGTTCTATTCTGTTGTCAGGTTTTATGGGATACACTTATGGTCTGAGTGATGACTATAATTCATGTCTGACATTGACTTTTTAAGCAGAAAAACATATGTCTTTTAAACTTTCCAGAAATAAATCTGATGCTTTGGAAGTGTAATAAGGAAAAATGCCTGAATAGCAAAGAAAAAATACAGAGAACTAAAACCAGTATTACACAGTGCAGCAGTGCAGAAACTACTAATTGTATGCAGAAACTCATAAATTCAAGTGACTTGAACTCAAAATTATAAAGCATGCAGCTAAGTTTGATAATTTATGTATGAAAAGCATATAAAGAGCTTGAAATTCACTAGCCCATACTTGATAAAATTTACTTTTGATGTACTTTCACTCCTCTGGTAATAAATGAAGGGCTTTGCACACCTTATTGCATTTTTTTATATGAAAGATGCTAATTTACTTGAGATTTTGGACCAGATTCCCGCTCAAAACCAAGTACATATTTGTTAAGAAATTTGGGAAATGGTATATAAAATGGAGCTCCATGTTTAGCTAGGTAAACATGAGAATTTATGAAAAAAGCAAAAGGAAGTATGAAAATACTCAAATTCAGATGCAAACAATGTTTTAATGGCAACGGTGAGGTGTAATTAAAAGAGAGACCATAGATAAAAAAGTTACATAAAGCCGACCTTTTGTTTATTCTGTGTTTCATCTCTCTTAGAAATATTGCCCAATGAGACTGCTTTGTGTTACTGGAAAGTATACAGAGATTGAAGATCATTTTTAGAAATTAATATAGTACTGAATATAGTACTCCTTATGTAATCAGGAGCCACAGTTTATTGCAATTTGTATGTTACCATAAGCAGAAATAAGGGGAAGTGGGTTTATCATTGTCTTATTTACTTAAGCCTTGCTAATTTATTAGTGCTCTTTAAGTCCTGCAGATATAAAGAGCATTATGGGTGAAATACTTTTGTAATCTGTGTGCAGAGTTTACTTTCACCGTTTTCGTCTGGTGTGAAAAGCTAGATCACATGGATCACCATCAAAGAGGTGAGAACCTAAAGCTCTATAAATATGCCAAATGCAATGTATCTTTGTATTTCATGTCTGCATGTGTTCTGATGCTGAACACATTTGTAAATTGATTGAACAGAGTAGTGCCAAGGTGACATACAGGCTCCAAAACGTCCCAGTATGGCTTACTGAAGGTCTGTTTAGGGAACAGGGTTACTGCTGCCTGATTTAAATCTGAGTCTTCATGAGGAAAGAGCCAGGAGCAAAGAGTTGACTCTGCTGCTTTGGGTAAGAGAGATGGCCCTCCTGTCAGCAGTATGACTTCTCACGAGCACTTGAGTACGAGAACTGATAAAGGTGAGCTTTATCACATATACAGCATCACTTGACACACACTCATGGTCTTCCAGCCTTTAGTGCTGGCACTGATGTTAAACATTGGTCCTTTCAGTCCATTCTTTGGTCTTCTTAAAGATGATTGTATCACTCAGTGTCAGTGAAAAGAGATTTTGCACAGCTATTGCTCTGAGGATGTGTGTCCTGGGAGGAATATGACATTTCTGAGAGACTGTCAGGGCCCTCACAAAATGTTAAGATTATTTAGGTGGCTATGCTGCAAAGAAATGTACATTAACTTGAAATATGGGAAATATCTGTAATAAAGAGTTCCAGTTTATTTGATCAGGGAGAAAACCTAGATAAAGAAAACCCTTGGGTGTTTTTAAAATGTTTCTTAATGCTTTTTATGCTCCTCAAGATGCAGTGAAGGTCAGTGCAGTAAGAAATGTCTCCATTGATTTAGATAAATGGTACCACTTTGCATTGCATTCCATTTTGCTTTTTATCCACTTGAAGAGCTACCATAAGACTTTACCTCAGGGTGTCAGGCAATGTGCAAATTTTTCATAACCCTAGTGAGGTTATTAGGTTGGCATATCTCTTACCCTTTAGGGCAAGTACTTCCAGTAAGAGGCTTTTCCATTTGTTGTTGTTATCATTGTGCCTGCATCATAAATATTTATTTTTGCTAATAATTAATTTTTCTTGTATTTTATTAACCTATACACCAGAATGATATTCAGGTTAATTTGACTTAATTATAAAGATGAAAATAAAAATATTTCTTCTTTCATATTTTGTGTGTTATCACAGTTGCTCTGCAACTATTACTGAGTGGTACTGCAGGGTTTATAAGGCACATCAGAATACTGAGCCTGAATAATGAGACAATGTACTTATGTGGCCAGCAGATTTAATGGCATCTAATAATAACAGAATGAATTTTAGGAAGCTCCAGTGTTGAACCCATGACCTTATGAACTGAGTGGGAGTTTTGAAGATTGCAACACTTTCAATCCCAATACAGAAATTATTGCTACAGAAAACCATCTTGTTTAACAGGTAGTTAAAATACCTACATATACATGTGTGTGTGTATATATATGTGTAATTGTTACACATCCTCAAGGATAAAGAAACACTAACACTGTACATGACTGCCACTCTTTGAGAATGTTACAGGTGAAGCACTAGTTGTCATACTGAAGGTTGCTGGAGCTTTCCCTTATAATTGTAAAGATTGTTGTGAATAGACAAATGCAGACTTGTCAAGTCTCACTCTGTCAGCTTTATGCTTTGTTTTCTGCCTTCTTTCCAGCTGCAGAGTTATTGCCCTGGCTTGTAGCTGCTTCTGTGCTTTCATCAGAGCTTTGTGCAGGCAGAGCAGGAGCTGGAGGGAGGCTGTGGTGCTGCTGCACATGCCACTGAGCACTTGGAAAGGAAAGGTTTTTCTAAGGAAAACTAGGCAGCATTTGACTGCTGCAATCTCTTCTGTCACACCTGAATTTGTGTGAGTCTGTGTGTCAGTTAGGAATTAGAAATTGCTGTGCCAGGAATGTTTGAAAGAGATCAGTGGAGTTTTAGACTTCACACTTGACTCTTTGCTGGGTTGACAGTGCACATGACCCAAGATTAGTTCTTCACCTGACAGAAATGATCACTGTGCACACATAACAATCAGTCCTTTACAAAACTTATCCCAATTTAGCTGTGACATGTAATACCACTGAACTGGTGTTGATTAAGATGGATGATTCTGGCCCTTGGAAGCTCAAGGTGGCCAGTCCCAAGGACTCATTGTTGAAGGAAGTGCCAGCTTTCTTCATGCCTTGTTGGTGTCTTCTGCTCCTCTGACCCTTTCTCAACAGGAAAATGGCTCATCTCATCTGGCCATGCCGTCTTACTTTTATGATGATTACTTCTGATTTCCCTTATTCTTTTGGTATCAATGTTTGAAAGGTTCATACACAGAAGTGTTCTAAGATCAGTGTTTGTATTTAAAGTGCAGTACGGATTTGTCATATGCAGAAGTTAACGGAAATGAGGCAAAATTGATAATTTGCTGAAAATAATATTCAATATATATAAATGTATTAAATTTTCTTAACTAAATTATTTTTCAGATATTGAAGCAACTCTAAACATAATGAAAGACAGTGCAAGAAATTATCTTTAGCTTGTACCAATGCTAATAAAAAATGTGAAATATTCTCCTAAAGGAAATACTGTCCTATTCACCTGTGAATTGTTTTCTGCTGATTTAGTGAGCTGAACTGACTCCATGAATATTGTGAGCTGTGTCAAAGCTGATTTCGGTCAGTGGGATGATGCATGGTGGGAAAAGAGGGAGAGGGGTGTGGTGAAATGAGCTTCATCCAGGAGGAAGTGAGCTGGTCATCTTATGGAGCTTCCCTCTGAGAGGTATATTTTTGGGGGAACTGTACATTTTTATATCTTATATAACAACTCATTAATTAGAACTATCTTGGGGAGGTCTACATGCCCCAGTGTTAGTCAGGAGTGACTGGCCCTGTTGCAAGATTGAAACTTGCCCAAATTTGTGTCTCCTCCAGCAAAGATGAATGACAAAACCACTGCATTATTGATGCAAACCAGATACTAAAGCTTATTTTGTTTGCAACTTCTTGGTGTCACCTTAATGGATCAACTTTTTTTTTTTTTTTAATTGGTGTGCTTTCTGTGATTTAAGGAGTAAGATTATTTTGGTCCACCCTGCGCAGCAAATGTTGAAAGCCCAGTATGTTTTTAAAAAACATACCATAAATAAATGTCTTCAGTTTAGTTCCTCAGAATGCTCTTAATAGCAATAGAGATTTGTCTCCTCAAAACACCTTGTATCAGGTTTTAACCTTAGGTTGGCCTACAGATCATGCAGAAAGTAAAGGCAGATGAATTTACAACTAGACCACAATACTAAATTCACCTTTGGGAGTATATTGAACTACTACTACAATCAGTTTGAAACTGTCAAAAAATAGCTTTAGTGCAGAAAAAATCAGAGATAAATAGCTGGTTGAAAGTCAGTGCTAAGAGTTAGAAATTCTGAGTGCTGCTGTTGCTTCTCAGAATAAGGACAAATCTGGATCTTGTCACCTTTCTGCTTTGATGTGAGATTTCTTGTGGTTCAAATTGTGTAGGCATGAAACTATAACTTGAGATTGCATTTCCAACACACAATTTAGATCTGAGTAATAGAGGGATTTCAAAAAAACCCCTTATTTTTCCTTTGTCCCGAGAGCATGATATTTCGTTTTGAACTTGTGTGGCTGGATGACATCGTTGTCCAATATCTTAAGCATGGATGTCATAATATTTATGAATTCCAGAATTAGTTTATTGCCCTTTAAAGATTCCAGGCCAAGGCAGCATTGCCCTTGGTTGCTATTCTTTTCCCAACAAAATGATACTACAGGTGAGAGGTATGGTGTTTTTTACTTGTTTTTTTTACCTGTGTTGTTTTTTTTTTTTTTTTTTTTTTTTTGTCCTTTTGTGCTGTTACTTCTGTGCATTAGTGAGATGGAACTGCTCAAATTCTACTAAAATTATTGACTTCAGGACTATACAACTTGATTCATATGTACAGGTGTCTTCAGATTTAGCTGCATTTGTTACAGACAATGTAGGATTATCATGTCTAAATTATGGGGATGAGTGGGGACTAAATAACAACTAGAGTGATGAGAAAGTATGATTTCTCATAAATGTTATTTATTGATACCGTGTGGCTGCAGTTCTATTTCCCAAAAGCACGTTACATGTTCTGTAATCTTTAATTTCAGCCACAAATGACGTATTGAGGTACCTTTGTTTGTTGCTAGGCAAACCGAATTTGGATGTGTTACACTGAAGAATTCTGATATTATTTATTGTCTAGACATTATCTATTGCTGAAATGGACATAGTTAAAATGAAGTGTAGAAAACTGGTATTTTTGGCAAGAATTACAATTTATGAGGAACAACATTTGATAAAGTATGAAATGAAGGCTATATCGAGTTCCCACAGAGATGTTTTCAGTTACTCAGGTATCTTACCACTAATCATTCTGCTACTAGATGAGATAAAAGGAAATATTCCTGCTGAAGAATCTGGTGAACTTTTTAAAATATAGTAAGATGATGTGGATTTTAATATTGCCAGAATGAGTCTTAAAACAGGAGAGTTATGAGAAAAACTTCTTTGTCACTGATTGTGATGGTCCTATTGAGAGTCTGTAAAACAACTGAAGAATCCAGAATTAAGTAAACGCTTGTGTTGAAAAATATGCAATGAATAAATCAGAGAAGATTGGAAAAAAAAAAAGAGCTAATGCATAGATTTTATGCCCTCAAATAGAAAACCAGGAACTAAAAAAGCAGATAGTAAAATAATTTTATGGCCTTTTATTTAAGCAGTGATTGTACACCATAGTCAGCAGGATAGGTGATAATATGAAATTCTGTTTGTTTCTGAGGTTTTGTTCCTGTTACTGCTCCTCTTTATTTCTGCAGTGTTTCTTAAAGAAGCTTGCTAGGCCCCTGTGTGCTACTTATTTGTAGTCTTTCATGCTCTAATGTTAATTTTTTAGGGTGTGCTGAAGGATTACATTCACAGTCATTATCTTCACAGGGTATTTTGTCTTCTATTACTTGTGCATATTGGCTTCTTTTAGAACTACTCATTTGGGACTGCTGGGTTTTATTTCCATGTTGCTTAATTGGCTTTTATGAATGACTGTATTGATGAAGGTGCAAAGTGATGAATATATTGTCAGCTGAATTTTCAACATTTTCCCCTCTAAAGATGAAGGGTAAGGATGGATTTGATACTTGTCACAGACAGGCTTCCCTCTGTTATTGTCAAAGATCAGTGATACTTTAAATTGTTTTAATTTTGAGACAGAAGTCATGAATCATTACAGGAATCTGTGAAACTGCATTAACTTTTTAAAGAGGTGAAATCAAAAAGAAAGGTCAAGCTGAGGGAACTGCAAGCCCCAAAAATGTCCCTTAAAATAACATAATGAGGTTGCAGGAGGCATTTGTGTCCTTTGTGAGTTTCCTTTAAAAAGTAGCAGGTTCCAGCCTATTTGTAAACACATTAGCTGCATTTCCTCCTGTCTTCAGAGGGATAAAAGTCATTGTAAGAGTGTCTGAGACTTCAGGAACCATCCTTGCCCTTTTTTTACCACTCCACAGGCAGCTCAGTGGTAGAATACACAGTGGGATACCGACTTTAAAGTCCTCACTTTACCCTTAAAAGCTGTGCTGCTGACAGTGCATTTTTGAAAAGGTCTTTAGCTTGAAGTGGCAAAAAAGTCTATATGCTAAATACAAGAGACTTTGGTGTTTTTTGTTTTCTTCCCCTTTGAAATTTTAAATGGGGTTGGAAAGTCTTGTGAAGTGAGTGGCCTATCCAGCAATAGCTGTTGTCAATATGTTAGGTGGATTTGAATGAGCCTTGCTTCTAGCTTTTTATAAGAGTTCATAATATAATTTTAATCTAGTTTTACGTATGTGTCTGAAATATGGCTTTAAGAAAAGAGGGAAGTTTATAAGAAACATGATTCTTCCTTCTGTTCCTATTTTCTTTTGCTTCTGGAACCTTTATTAAGAGTGCAGCTGTATGCATTGGTACATAATTATTTGCAATAAGCTAGGGTGAAGCAAGCTGTACATGGAAAAAGAAATCTATGGATTTTGGAATGGTTGATTGTTTTTACAGTAAGTCAGCATGAAACTCCTGGAGTTTTTTTGGTTCTTTTTCTATACTAGATGCCTAGTGTCTACATATTGAACCTGAATTTTGATGGTGCAAAATTTCTTTATCAAAATTCGCAAGGCTGTGTAATAATATTCATTATATTTATTCACATCATCTGTTAAAGTGTTGTCCAATGACCTCTGGTTAATACCAGTTTGATAGGTCTATATTAATATCAAATAGCCATCTATATATAAATATATGCAGTACACAGTATTTAGGTTTCCATTTGAAATGGTCATTTTCTGTTGCTGTTTCTCTTTTTGACTTGTTGATGATACATTGACCAAAAGGTAGAAGTAATGAAAACATTCTAGTAGAGAGTGCTCTTGTTGAATTCAGTTCTTTTATATTCTTCACAACTGATCTCTGTGCTGTTCATATCAAAGCAGTCCAGGCCGTTATCTCTGAAAAGAGACTGATATTTTACGTGTTTGTTCCCTGGGTATATTTAGCTTATGAATAGACTACAGAGGTCTTGAGAAGTTTTGAGGTGTGAATTGTGAAGGGCAAGAGTTATCAGCCCCTACAAAAGTCTTGGGGAATTGAAAGTGCTTTTCTGTAGCTTTACATTCAGAACCATTACTGAGACTTGCATAGGGCATGTGTGCCATAACCCTTTTTGCAGCTCAGCCAGTTTCCCTGGCATAATTGACACGGACATAATTAAGGCATGTCTGCACCCGGCTGTGAGGCTTTGTTACTGCACGAAGGGCTGGTGATTATCTCCGTGCTCCTTCACCTGGCCTTTGACCAGCATCGTGGTGGCAGTTGCTGTGGAAGCCATACATGAGACAGAACAAGAAAATCTCATATTTAGAAACCCTCTTTCTCTGCTTTGTCTTCTGCTTAAGAAATCTTGAGCTGTTTGAAGCAGTCTGCCAGTAAAATAGCGGTCTCCTGCAAGATTCTAGTCTGGTTCACTTTTCAGGTTCCAACCCCCACATTCATCACTGTTCAAGTATGGGATGAGCTTATGGTCATCTTTAACTGGCAGTGCTGTTTTCTGCAGCTGACATTGCTCCAGCATTGCTGATGTACATGAACATCCAACACAAGGAGGATTAAACGCCAGACATTTCTGACTGCTTGAATTTTCACTTTAAATTGCATGGAGGGCAAGGTAAATGCAACAAGATAAGAGTAAGGAAGCCTGGAGAGTGTCTGAGGGGCATTAGAGCGCACTGGGGACCAAGAGTAGTCTACCAGTCTCAGTGGGTACTCTTGAACTATTGGTTCTTACCTTTGTACCAAGGTCTCCAAGGTGGAAGGCTAATAATGAATTCAATTCACTGTCTATTCTTTTGGAAACTCCAGAGGTTAAAGCTATTGACGAGTGATGATGACAATCTCTTGCAATGTTAAAACTACTGTTAAATTGGAATTAGATTCTAGGGCTGACAATTTGTAACCCATAAGGATTTGCACCTGCATCACTTTATCTCTTAGCTGTCTACCCTGGAGCGCAGTAAGGAGTTTCTTCAGTAAGCAGTTCTCTTCACAGGGGGTTTGAACTTTTGTTGCTTTTCATTCTTAATCTATCATTCTTCCTCTCCCATGTGTCTTTTTGCTTTAAATAGGAGGGCTTTGGTAATTATTGTCATACTGTTTGGGTTTGGTTGTTGTTTGCTAGTGGGAACGAACCTCTCCCTGTCCAGAAGCCCAGATGCAGCAATGGGTGGCTTTGGCACTTGGGTTTTTTGTGAAATGGGTGTTGAAGAAAGAACAGTGAAGGCTTAACACTGGCATCACTGTACCCCCAGGTGAATAATTTGAATTACCCACCTCTTTCAGAAGAGTGCATATTGAGCTCACTGACTGCACCTGACTCTGTATCTTCCCTTTCCATTTTCACTTTCCAGCAGCCTGCTGGTTCTGGCTCTTGGTCATCTCAGAGGATGTGAACTACTTCTGTCCTTTTGCAAGCTCTATTAGGCCTATGTGCATTACTCTCATCTGCTTGAGGTGAGCTTAGGATGTGAATTTAGACTGCACATATGGCAAGGTATTGGACTTAGTATTGACTTCAATTAGAGTTGTATTAGCCTGGGGAACCTGAGCGAAGTATCCCTTAATTAAAATGAAGCAAGTGTGATCCTCAAGCAGGGAGTCCTACCTTGTTCTTCTCTTACAAACACACTTAGTATTTGATGCTGTCTTCAAACAGGGATGGCTGAGGAAGATTAAAGCAGCTTCTGGTCTCAGATTTATGGATGGGAAAAACTCAAACTGTTTCTAGTATCAGCAGGTTTTGCCTAGAGCTTTAAATAAAGAACTTTTTTTTTTTTCTGGTTTATATTTCTTGTTTTCACATATGTTACTATAAAAGGAAACAGTTGGGTGTTAGCTGCCTCTACTGCCAGGTTGTTCATACTCATTGCCACATAACTGATACTCCCTATAGATTGCACAACTTCAAGGTATAATTCCTGAAGTGCCAGACATGTCATTTTGGAGGCTCATATTTCAGTATTGGGGAAAAAAAATTACTTCAGCATGGCATGGGTGATTGTAGAGTTAGCTATTTTAGTGAAAAAAAATTAAATATCAGTTGTTACTGTGAGACTTTAGTCATCAGGTAATTTTGAGTGTTCTGGAACTGCAAACAGCACAAGGACTGAGCTTTCTGAGTAGCAATCATTTCAGTTCATAAATTAGATCATTTTAATGGTCCACAAAGTGCATGGAAAGTACTATTTTCAGAGATGTGAGTAACTGTTCCTAAGCAGCCATGATACTTGTTCATCTGTGAGAAAATCCAGAGGGTTTTTATGTTCCTTTTCAGTTCTGAGGTAAAAAAAAGAAGGTATGCATTGAAATGAAATGATTCAACATTTATGATTGTGATAAGTTGGACTTTTCAAAGTTATTTATTTTTAAAATAACTAATTCACTCAACTGGTGAAAAAAAATGTGGGATTCAGAAATCCCAACAGAAAACAAAATGAGAAAGGGAAGAAAATTTAAGATAATATTTTGCTATAGGTATAGATCACCTTTTCCCCAGGATAGGGAGACTCACAGATACCTGCAACATTAAAGGGAGAGGGAGAAATTCCTTTCTGTTGCTATTTTTATGAAATTAGGCATCTACTTGAATAACAAACTGGATTTTCTTATTTACCTGAAACTAGGTTACTAAAATGTTTTATTAAAGAATTTTGTCAAAAATGTAATAAAATAATAATTTTGGTAGCATGACCATTTTTAAGTGTAAGAGAGGGGAAAACAATACATTGGCAGTGAGATTCAGTGCCAATTCCTGCTTGCTTTAATCTTGCAGAATTCCCATTGACTGACAGTGGGGGCTTCTTCTAAGTAGGGTTTAGCTTGGAGCTCTATGAATAATGGAGCTTATGCTTCCCATGCACAATATTTAGGATGGTTTTTTTCAGTGGGTAAAAAAAATAATGTACTGGCTTTATTCTTTCAGACCCAAGCATATTGAGAAAGAGTTGGAGATTTTTAGCTCCAGTTTTAAAGCCTGAAAGTAGGAGGTAGAGACCAAATATGTTTTGCCTGAGATCTATACGCTGGACTTCTGGAGGGTAGACTTTGGCCTGTTCATAAGACTGATTCAGAGATTCAGCTTTTAAAAAGAAAGGGTCCAGGAAGAATGGATGCCCTTCAGGAATGAAATCTTGATGGTGCAGGAGCCGACTGCCCCTATATGCCGAAAGATGAGCCAGCAGGGAAGATGACTGGACTGCATGGGCAGAGAGTTTTGAAGGAACTAAGGGAAAAAAATAGGGTCACCTGTGGAATGAGGGGCAGGAAATTCAGGAAGTATTTAAGGATGTTGGTAGGTCACGTAGGAAGAAAGAGAGGCAAAAGCCCAATGAGAACTTCATCTGACCACTTCTGTGAAGGATAATAATAAAAAAAATGCTTTTATAAATACATTAATGGCAAAAGGAGGGGCAAAAATAATCTCCATTCTTTATTCAACATGGTGGTGGGAATGTAGTCACTGAAGATCAGGAAAAGTCTGAGGTACTTAACCTGTTCTTTGCCTCAATTTTCAGCAAAAAGACAGGTTGTCCTTAGGACAACTGTCCTCCTGGGCATGTAGATGGTGTGAGGGAGCAGAATGGCCCCCTGTTATCCAGGAGGAAGCAGTCAGAGAATTGCTGAGCCACTGAGATGCTCACAGTTGTCTGGGACTGAATGGGATCTGTCCCAGAGTGCTGAGGGACCTGGCAGGAGAACTCACCAAGCTCCTCTCCATCATTTACCATCAGTCCTGGCTCACTGGGGAGGTTTCAGATGACTGGAAGCTGCCCAGTGTGACCTCCACCTACAGGAGTGGCTGGAAGGAGGATCCAGGAAGCTCCAGGCCTGTCAGCATGACCTCAGCACCAGTGGTGTCATTATAGATGAAGTGTGTGTGTGTGTATATATATATATATATAAAAATAGATTTCTAAAAAATTAAATATATATATGTTTTTCTGTGTAGACAGTGCTCATTCAGGTCCTTGCCATTGAGAGAATGAATTTTCTTGTCTATTCAGTGGAGGTACTCTGTCTTTCAGAAATATTTGCTTCCATTGTAACACCCCCTGGATTCACCCCAGTTAAAAGAAGAAGACAAGATAGCAACAAGATAGTTTTCAAGTATTTCCCTTCATTAATTTCTATTATATGAGATGTTTTAAAATATTGTCTAAGGCTGTAAAAAATAAATACTAAAAATTGTACTTTTCATTTCGGTTTAACTACTCAACTCGAAATTTGAAGTTTGATGAATCCAGATTGTATGTGTTTATTTACCATGTTCTGAGTCTATCTGGAGACTTATCTTGTTCATATTATAACGTCTGGCTGTGCTGATGATAGCTGAAAGAGACTGGGGTCAGTGGTTCAGTAGTATCGGTCGCCTCTGTAGTGGCAAAAGTGTATCATGGGGAACAATCACATCTTGTCTGTTTTTTTCTCAAGTGTTCTACTTAGCATAACTCTGGAAAGGCTTTGAGAGTTTCAGTGCATGAGATGGATACAAGTCTTGGGTGATTAATCATTGTGACCAAAAAAAGAGAAAAAAAATGGGTCCAAATATGACTCTCATTCTGAATATCAATAATGAAAACAGAGAAAGCTTTTTCCAAAATTATATTCAATCAGAATTATATCTGGAGTGCCTAAAACAAAAGCCCTCTCCCTGTAATCTCACATGGTTAAGTTTTAAACAAGAACAACTGATGAGAACATTTTCTTTTCTTCCAACAATCTTGCAATATAATAATACTGCAAAAGTTTCATACTCAGAAGCATTTCAGCTGATAATATAAACCAGTTTATAAAAGCTATTCTTACTCCAAATAACCCTTATGAACCTTCTAAATGTCTTAATCTAGCACAGTACATCATCATGGCTCATTACATGCTGTGAATGGCATAGTGCAGTGACTGGATATACTTTTTGAATCACACTAATTTTGAGAGACTAGCACTCTTGTGCTACTTTGCCCTGGTAAAAGCTATATTTCTATGAGATTTTATTAGCTGCTGCATCAGTTATTTACTCTGATATATATTCTACATTCTTTTTGCTGTCACATCATTTACCTCACTGGACTTGCTTGAAAACCTGTATCAGCAGAATGTTTCAGATGCATCTGGTAAAGTATCCTTAAAAAAAAAAAAGTGTGTGTATACTAAGAGCAAACAAAATTTCACTCATACCTTTGATTTATAAACCTCATGACCTTAACAAGGCAGCATGTGCCCAATCTTTCAGGCAGTGCCAAAACCCCAGTTGTGACATGTTAGATGTAGCAGACTTGTCCTGCCTAATGCACTTAGAAGGGTGCAATCATCGCTGCAGGTTCTGAGGTCTGATGCATCTCTTCCATAATTTCTAGTTAAAATGTCTGGATGATGTCAGCAGTGATTTGAGGTGAGGGTGTGCAACAGGGAGAGGGCAGAGAGAAAATGTAGGCTATCTAATTGCATTGGCTTGAACTCTTCTCAAGCCCAGAGATTTTAGATCAAGATATGAACCCAGAAGCAGCTCTGTCTAAATATCTGTGTAAAAATACTTTAAAAACTCACACTCAAATGATGTCATAGCAGGCAGACTCATAACATGCCACAATAAGCTGTGAGTTTCCTGCTGAAAATAGTATAAAATTGTACAATTTTTCTTTTGTCAGTTAATATGTGGAGGGTATTTTTTGCATGTTGTTTCTATTGACTTAAATGTTCTGCTAGAGGTTAAATTTTTTTCTCTCTCTCTGCCTGGGGCACACCTCCTCTACACCTTTCTGTGATTTTCATCTGGATGCTTCCCTTACAGCTACAGAAAATATGCTAGAATGAATTTTCCTGAGTTTTGGAGTTTGTAAGTATTTTGGGGGTGGTTTGGAGTGTTGGAGTTTTTGGAGTAATTAAGTATTTTGAGATGGTAGTGCTGGGAGGAGCTTTGATTTCTGATGTGCTCACAAGGAGAATGCTCTCCTTGTGCCTGCTTGAGTGATAATTAGATTTGTGTGTGTATGTATAAAACCAAATCATATTGCCTGTTCAGATCCTTCTTAAAGATATAAGTTTTCCTCACATTCAGAGAGACAATTTAAAAAGAAATTTACAAAAAGAAATTGAAAATTATCATGTTCTCAACATTAAAGTGAAAGACATTTTGGGGATAGCCCAAACAGCAATTTCCCAGTACCACAGAGCATTTCTTTGAATGTTTTTCTTTTCTTATGTACTTTGAAGCAGGATGTTTCATTCCTACTGCATCTTAAAAGAGTTTATGATCTCTCAGTAAGCAGTGAGCCAGCCATGAAGACAATAGCCCTGAACACAGATCATCAGATCTTGAGGAACCTCTCACAGTGCTCTTTGGGTGACTTCTGCTCTAGCTCCCCTGGCTTCCAAGCTTTTATCCTCTGCTCACTTTCACCTCAGGTGAAGAGACTTCTGGAAAGAAATCAACCAAAATAATAAAAAAACCCCAAACAACAAAACCCAATCAATAATTTGTGAAAAATCAACAAGAAAACCTGCTGTCTGTCTCTTTTCAAAATATTTTAAGTAGACCAGTTCTATCATACTGACTTCTAAGCCCTTCATTATGTATCACCTCTTGTACAGCTTTCTGTAGATTTTCAAGCAGCTGGATGCTTCAAAATTATTTGGCTGTATAACCAAGGTGAAAGTTAAGAATCCTGGTTTGTTCAGCTGTCTGGTTTGGTTTGGTTTGATTTTTGCTTGATCACAGCTGCAAATCTTGAGTAGCAAAGCCTATGGATATGGATGTGCTTTCTTGTGTAGAAGTCATATTGGTCAAAAGAGAGAGGGTTTCAAGGCCACACCAATCAAGAATCAGCGTATTGTTTGATTATTTTATAGTTAAAGTCATTACTATAGTAAGATTTTATCATATATAGATCAGAAATTTTGCTGATATTTAGTTATTTTAAGTCACAGAACATATATTCATTATTCCTAGAATTTTTGTTCTGGTTGCTTGAGATTCACTTGCAGTATTTTTCCTTGACTCTTAAAACTGTAGGCTCTGCTCTATATTCTCATCTTTCTAAAGCACTTTTTAATATGCTAATAAAAGAGTTAAAAACCAGTTTTATGTATGACTTTACAGTATAAATTATGTATGTCTGTTTCAAATATTTCCCTGTAAGTAATGGATCATTAGCAGCTTATCCTTCAAACTGATCTCCCAGAAGAGGTAAATTTTCAGGCGAATTTTTGAATAATTTTAATATTTCTCCATGAAATGTCAAAAGAACTGACATATTAGAGGAAGTAAAGGTGCCAGCAGGGTGGTTACCTTGTGTTTTTCTCTAAGCAGTCATCAGTTTGATATTTACAGGAAAAAAATTTGACAGTTTGATTTTTGTTTTGTTGTTGTAGCATCCCAAGTCCTTGAATGCTGAAAAAGATCAAAATCTTTGATGCATCTAATACCATGATTTAACCTTTGTTTAGAAACAAAAGAATCATATAAAATTCTTACCAATTCAACATTACCATATCATTCCTTTCTAGTTTTTTTCTGACATTTTGTGAAGATATAATCACTCTCCTTTGTTTCAGCTGAGCTTTAAAATGTCCATGCCTTTTCAGAAGCAGAACTGACTGATTTGTGCTGCCTTTCTTTTTCCTTGTATTATCCACTGGCAGTATAGTTTTGGGAAAAAAATGCAGTGCTGCTGACTGGTTTTGGCTTTGCATAATTGCAAGAAACCTTGCCAGTTCTCACAACTGGACAAAAGGGTAGCCCCCTTATTTATAAAAATGTTTCAACTTGACTGTGCTCACACATTCATTAAAAAGAATGTGAATTATATTATTTTTCTATTCAACGAGGGAATTTGAATTTGTATGGATATTTTATTAATTATTCATGTTTTCCTGTCTCAAACTCTCTAACATTTGGGCCATCCCATCAAATGGAGCTTTCTGGAATAATAATGTTACCTGAGTAATATCTAGAGGGTAGTGAGTAGTCAGAAATGGATGCATGAGAAAAAACAAAATAGCAAAGCACAAGGTGGCATAAATTTGCATGGTATAGTTATGCAAAAATGCAAATTAATAAAAAATTATTTTTATTTAATAAATGAATTATTTGTTAAATCTTCATGTAATATAGAAAATAAGTGAGAAAAGGACTGTATTTTTCTGCTGCAATTTTTCTCCCACTCACTAGTCACGACATTGTTTTACAAGTGGAGCCACTGGAAGCACAGTCTGAAAAACACTGACACACATATCTATGACTTTTTAGATCTGTATTTTTTTTTTTTTTAAGAATTTGTGACAGAGTCCCAGAAGTAATTCTGTTTCCAGCTTAAACCTGAAAATTTCAATAAATCCTTGGCTCTGGATGGGTTTGTTTTGGAGAACAGGAATTGTGTCTTCAGTTTTGCTGAGATCTGAGGATCTAAGCTGTGTTTTCCCAGCTGTTGATGTGGATCTATTCACTAGGAAAAATAGGTCAGATTGCCCATGAAAAAACAAAAAATAAGTTGTCTTATTCTTTGGAAGTCATCTGGGTACTGCAGAGGTGGTTAGTGCAGCCATCTCTGGGCACCTGGAGGTCCAGCTGCTCAGCAGAAACTAAGACCAGGCTGTTGGTGCCATAAATCGCATCCTTGACCATGTCACAGTTATTTGTGCTGCTTGCACTGACAAAGCTTTTGGCACACTGAGGCTGCTGATCAAAGGTATAACTTCCCAGGTGTGAACTGAAGTGTGGGACAAAGTAAAAAAAAAAAAAAAACAACAAAAAAAAACCCCAAAAAAATTGAAAATTAACAGTTCAGTGGATACAAAAATATTGAGAAGGGCTTAAACATCAGACTGCATATTATTGCAGTAGCAATCGTGGCAAGCTCTGGAGTGCAAGACCTTCATGTGTGACTTGAAATAAATCTTGAGGTTGTAAACTGGCAAGGGAGGGAAAAATGGAAGCAATCCGTAGCATAGAAGTCGACATGTACTCCAGATTAAACAGCCTTGCAACACTAGAATGCACCAAATGATGAAAATAATTAATGGAGAGCTATTGAGATATAAAAATGGAGATGAATGCTCTAGGTGGGAGCAGTGTAGCATTCATTCTCCTCGTGAAAGATCCTTTGTCTTGGAGATAAGAGCACAGTGCCCAATCCCCAGTGAGGGCTGCCTAGCAACTAACCCGCCGAGTGAGGGCAATGCAGCTCTTAATCTCTTTAGTAAGCAAGTGTAGCTATTAATTTAATTAGTAGAGGCAGCATACCATGAATCAGTATGGTAAACCAGAAAAATTTTTAATGAAGAATTTTTTTGAGTTCTAAACTTGAGTGGTCTCATCAGGGATTGCCTCCCTGTTACAGTGGGATGGTTGAAACCTTATTAAAGTAAACCTTTATTAAAGGTAAAGCTCAGGATCCTGTGCTGTGGAGTGGGATCCACTAACAATAAGCAAGAATTTATTTTTGTTCTTGGCTGGGAGAGATGCTTAAAAGATGGGAGGTCCCAACAGGCCCTCCATGCATTTCTCACCACTTTCATCTCTTCTGACTTGTGTTCTGGCTATTAAATGTGATGATGATGGCTCCTGAGAATAGGGGTAGTGGATCACTCTGGGTTTGACAGCATCTGTAAGAAATTCTCTGTGGTATGTGGAGTAGTACATGTACTTGACAAAACAAACTTTCACTTCAGAGAAAAGTAGAAAATGTTTTCAGGAAGTCCACTTATTTGGTATTTTGTAGTCAGAGTGAAGACTCTTTCTTTGAAATCTAAGGAGGAACACAGTGATGTATGACAAACATATACTAAATATTTAAACTTATATAAATAGTATCAGCTATTTGTAGTTGTCATCACTAAAAACTGTACTATTGGCAGTTAGATAATGCAACAGGAGCTAATCTATATCACTGGAGCTGTGTCTTAGAAATTTGAACTTTTTTTAAAAAATAGCCTGAAAGTATCTTTCCCTCAAAAAACCCCAAATCTGAGAGACCTGCTGTTTGGTGCCAGCATGGGTATGCTCAAAACAAAAGTGTTTGGTCTTCATAAGCAGTTCTGTCAGTATCCCACTAGCCCTGGAGATGGGAAAGTGACATATCTAGTGATTACTGTGAGATCTCCTGAGCAGCCACTTTGGTTGGGTGACAGAAATTTTACATCACAGATGATGCATGTTGTGCTGTATGCAGGTATATAATTCATTTATTCTGTGGAAATATCCTTTAATGTAGTGCTTAAAAAAAAAAAAGTTATCAATCACTTCCATTTTAGGCCAGAAACAAATGAAAGTTCTGTTGTAAAAGCTCTAATGCAAGATGATTTTTTTAATGGAAAATTGTAATAATTTCCCAGTTCTGGGCTGTAACCTAAATCTGTCTTTTTTACTTTTTGCTAACCAGAACAGTAAATATTATTTACCAGATGATTTCAGACTGAACATGAAACTATAGATTATTCTTGTAAAGGTGCTTGGGGTTTGTATTTGAGTACAGTCAGTGACTACAGACGTTAGTAGTGCTATAGGATTAAAGGAAAAAGGATTAAGCAGTTAATGTTATGAATACCATATGTATGTACATGTGAATTTGTGTGAATAGGTGTGCATGCCTTCTATTTTTTTCATAAATAATTTTCTGACCTTAATAGAAGAGTGCAGAATATTTTGTTGTTGCTAAGGGCATAGTTTATATCAGCAGGCAGCGAAAATAGGTGCAACAACACTGGTTATTTGTGTGATTGACACTATGACAGCAATATGCGAGGGCCATGAAAATAGTACTGGTTTCCTCTGAGACCTAAATGAAATGTACATGAAAGGAGTTTGAATTTAGATGTTATCCTGCTGCCTATTAGTGACCTTTTTCTTGCCTTTGCTCTCCCACACACATATACTGAATCAGTTAGGAATTGAAGCTTCTGATACTCAACAAAAGTTGCTAAGAAAATGCTGAAATACAGTGCTTAGAGCAGATCTTTTGAGTTATCTATCCCTCCTTTTCCTGTGAATTTAGTGTGAATTATTACAATGAACATACTGTTAATTTCTACCAGTGAGTGAGCAGCCATGAACTCTACAGAACAGGTGAATTTCAATGGCATTTAAAGTGAACAGAGGATTGTATTTCACTGCTAAGTCTGTGCTTTGGCCAGTGAACTTTCAGTAAAAACTGATAGCAAGAAATACTGTTATACACTTTAATACTTCATTGCTGGAAATTAATTTCTTTAGTTATTCTAAGAACTTTATTCATATGTTAAATCATTGAATGAGGTGCTTCTGTTGTAGGAAAAATGCAAAATTAGGAAAGATAAGAACCCTTTTTAATTATACCCCCAAGTGCTTAGGATGGAGTTCCTGCTTTAGAGAAGCCTGTAGTGAAGTGGTCACATTTTAAGGGTCAGCATTTAATATTATGTGTTTTTACCTGTTTAGGGAAAAAAATGTCTGGTTTTGGTTTTGTTTGTTTGTTTTTCTTCCCTCACTAAAATGATACAGCTGCCAGTATTCTGCCATGTGGAATAAACTGGTATGGACATTGGGGCATTAAAGCAAAGTTTTGATTTCGCGTAGTCACAGCTTAAATATGGTAGTGCTAACTACATATATCGTCCTTCTATCATAACTTTTATAGTGCAAAACTCTTTAATATTGTCCTAAAGCATGAATTAGGTTTTTCCTCTAATACTGACTCTGCTTTAGTGCTCAAGGGTGCTAAAATACATATTCCAGTCTTGTGCTAGAATACTAGCCCAACTTACTGTTGTTCAAACCTTATCCACGGTTAACATGGATAAAGTACTGAAAAATTTCAGACTTGTGACACCAAAAGACAAAAAAAACCCCACCTTCCCATCTTATATTTTTTTCCTTTTGACTTTCTTTTTAATACTTCATGACCGTATGAGATGTTTTAGTTTCTTTTCTGTTTTCTTTCTGTTTCCTTTTTTTTTTTTTTTTTTTTTTTTTTTTCTCATTTTAGTAAGCTGGCTCTAGAAAAGCTGCATCATTGCAATTACCACAGATGCTTTTTCACCTCAGGTGTTGATCCTCTCCTCCTGTCAGGCTCTGTTTTCAGAGCACACCCACATTATTGCCTGTTATTTTGCACTGCAGCTTGAATTTATCTTTTCACCATCTTTGTAAACATGACACTACCTTTAAGTTTATAGAGAGACTGAGGATGTGAGCTCCCAGTTCAGGCCTAAACCAGTTGTGTTCATGCCAGATAGAACTGCTGCAGCTGAGACATTTGTTACTGCTTCCACTACAATTCCCTGTTCCTGGCTGTGTAAGCGTTTGCTCTAGGGTGAAGCATGTCATAAAAGACACATGAAAGAAACAGTTTGGATTTTGGGTTTAGAACAAAAACTCCAGACATTTTTCCATTAAAGAGAGGAAAGGAAAGAAGTTTTCAACTTTCAGCCACTTGTACCGAATTCTGGTTTTTTGTAACTGTCTCTTTTATTGTGGTGAACAGCTCAGGGTGGTGGGGGGGAAGGGGATGAGGGAAATGGAAAAAGAGTGACAGCAAGAAGATACAGAGCAATTATTTCATGAGCTTCTTTTAGTAAGACTTTTGGGAAATGGTAAAAATCTGTATTACTGGATAACAATCCTCACTGTGCAGTAACTCACTGCACACCCACATGAGCTGCTTTTTCATGTGAGTAGCTCCATTGAAAGAATTACCCAGAGGAGCAAAGCCTGCTCACCCAGATGTGTTGGCAAATAGATGTTATCCTGTTCTTGGTTTATATTCAGTAAACAAGAAGATATTTGTATTTCACTAAAAAACAAACAAAATTGAATAAAAAAATAAATGTAGGTGTGTAAACACATATAACATTACCTTTAAATATGAGACTCAAATGAATCCTTGTCCATCAAGGTCTGGAACTATTCTTAACATGATAAAAATACATTTTACTCAAATCAACCAAAAATTACTGTATCTGATTTCAAACTAAGGCTAACCCTTAAATTACTAGTGTTAAAATCAATCTACAGGTTCTTTTTTGGTAATGACTGACAGAAAAGGCAGAGGCTCCTATCAAATTCTGACCTCAGGATTTTCCTCATAGTTTCAGGCCAACTGTGATAAGTCAGTATTTCAAAATGATAATAAAGGTGCAGTCAAGCATTTATATATTGATATAAATTTATTCCATCAACTCCAGAGAAAAAAGGTTTAACTTCCTGTTTTAAAGAATGATCATCAAATTATCTCTTGTATCCTTGAAAGTAGTTATTTTATTATTGCAGGGAATGTCTTCAGTTTTTAAGATATGCTGAGGTGGAAGAGTCAAGCTTTATAAAAGTGAGAAATTAAATGTGAAATTGGCCTAACTATATTGTCTGAAGGATCAGATGTGACTGAGGATATTTAAAGGTGCTCAAGGTGCTATAAAACCTTTGTGGTCACTTCAGTTTGGAATGTCTTACCCAATGAATTGCAAGAATTTGTTGGTTGGCTTTCCTCCTGTAGTTAAGGTTAAGTCTGTGTATTTATCTGGTTATGTTGAATAAATAAGGCTGATTAAAAGGAGCAAGGTGATTTAATGAAAACAGAAAATGACATTTTTTTCTTGGATTTTTCATTGATGTGCAGTTAACAGGATATTTAGCACTTGTCCTGCAGGGCTACTTTTCTCATGGCTGGCAGGATCACTTAAGGCTGGAGAATCTTGTGTCCTCTGTCTTCAGCTCGGATCTTTCACTCTTTGAAATGGAGTACAAAGCTGTTAGGGGACAATGCACTAGTACAGTCCTTGGGCATGCAGAAAGCTGTATCTATTTACCTAAAATAATTTGTCTTAAACTTTCTGTTTTCACAAACCATTTTAATTTGATTCCTGGAGAGACCTTTCAGAACTTGAGCAGCCCCATTCATCCCCATTTAAGTTTTTTGCATGGAGTGAAATTTAGACTTGCCTTTTGTGTCCTGCCAGTAAATTGGGAGCACAGAGTTGGGGGAAGGGTGAAGAGGCTGTGGAATTCTGTGCAGCACTGAGATCTCACCTTTGGGAGCACGTGGGGAGCTCCAGCTGAGGCAGGTGGTTCTGTGTGTGCATGTGCTCGCAAGGAAGGCTGGAGCCTGACACTGATGCTGAGCAACAAACAGCTTCTTGTCACAGTATTGCCTCTTACTTCCAGCTAATTATTTATATAAGGTCTCTTGAAACGTCAGAAGTGTTATGAAAGTTGATCAAAGCTTAACTAAGTAGGAATTAGGTATTTTTCTTTTATCTGTACTAGAAATGTTTTTTTTACCTGCTGTGAGGGATGTTGCCAGCTCCAAGAGATTGATATTAAAGAAAGGGATTTCGGACCTGATCAATTAAACACATGAGCTAAGGCTTCAGTAAGGAATGTGAATCATTTTGGCAGGTTGTAAATATTAAAATTGATATGAGCTCAGAGATAGCATTTTTTGTTAACTGGAGAAAAAGAGTCAATGTAGAAACAGAGTAGAAATTGAATTGGAAGAAGAAAATGTCAAGTTTACTTTTCTATGGCTTACTGGATGCATCTATCACTGCTATGAAAAAAGGAACTGGAATTTTCAGGAGTGAATAGCTGCTACAGAAAAAAATGGCACCATAGCTATTGTAAATACAGAGAGGGCAGGAAAACAGTGTGCAAAGATAGATGAAGTCTTATGGAACAAAATAGCTCTGTAAATTTTCTGATTACACCAGCAGTATTTGGAATAAAACATTTTGAATAAAAAGGGTTCACAGAACTCCAAGTCAATGGAAATGGCATGGTCTTTATAGAAGTCCAAGACTTTACTTTTTCCACAGCATGAAGGATCAAGGAAGAGCTGTTTTTGATAAATTCCTCAAAACCCCCTTAATTCTCAGAGCAAGGGGAGATAATCAGCATTTTTCTCTTTAAACAAGATAAAACTTCTAAAGTTGTTTGATGGGTGGTGCACTGCCAGTTTAGGGGTGTTCCTTGCTCAGGGCAGGATCTATCCTGAGTCCAATTCCCTCCAGTGTTTTATTAATAGAGTCCAGTGTTAGCATTGAAAGCACTTTTCTCCTGCTTATTCTTAGTGTCAAGCCTCACAGGGCTCCAGTTATTTTTGAGAGAACAAGAAATTTTGTGTATTATTGTATATTTTGTATGTCAGAAAAAAAAAATTTGACTCAACAGGTTCTTGCTTGTTTTTTCTCTTATGGCATTCCCCCTTTTGAATTACATCCTGCTGACAAATGCTGTGCTTAGAGGGTAATAACCCAGCAATAATTCCTCAGAATATAGAGTTTAGAGTGAATTACAAACTGAGCCTATGTCACCAGTGTTATTGAAGGAACTGAAAGCATCATATTTACATATCTAAGCAAAACCATTTTGATTAAGCTGCTGTTTTCCCTCAGTGCTGAGGAGATTGTCGCATTAAATGCTTTGCCCATTTTGGGCATGCAGTCACACTTCCAAAAGCAAATCTAAACTTTGTGCAGGTAAACATAGTATACAGTAGTATAGGCTGTCCACTGACATAAAGGAGTCACTGTTTTTTTCAAATTCTTAAGCAGCTGTTAGTCAAATATCTCTCACAAACATGCAAGAAAAGTTCTCTGGGAATTTAATGAAATTAGGTTTCCTCCACAAAATCCAAGGGGTCTCTGCAGATTTTTTACCCCCTGAGGAACTCTTTCCTAAGCATTTCTGTCTGCCTCTGATAATTGTTGGGCTTTTATCCCAGTGTCACTTGTAATTATTCCGATGTTTTCTGTTATTTTGATAGTGTTGATATAAAACCTCTGAGCTATTTGTTATGCTGGATAAGATTTACCACTTTGCTCTTGTTTGACTCATACTTTAGGCCACACATTGTATATTAATCAGCTCATTCTATTCCGGGGAAAAGAAATGTATTTTGAATTCTAAATGTATTTTGATACTAAAAAAGTGTTTTTAGTTTTTCTATAAAATATTTGCCTCATCCATCTCTTCATTCTGCAACAAAATCTTCATGTAGTACGTCAATTCTGGCTGGCAAAAATCCAGAGTACTTTCTCTAAGATAAGATATTTATTTGTTTGTTTGATGGAGTTTTCATAAGGGAATATTAGTAGTGTTTTGATTGAACTAGCTGGAAAGATTTCTTGAGGAAAGATGCTCGGTTATCTCCATATTAGGACAAAGAATCACTTATAGTGTTTCTTATTTCATGTGTTTCTCATTTCATTCTTATTTCATCTCATTTACATATTTTGTGTCAGGGATAGGTGAATAGGCCTATTAGAATAGCCACCACTTTCCCCTGCTAGTCTCTGTCTGTGGTATTCACCTTCCTAAGTGTGAAAGTAATAATGGAATGCTGTATTCCAGCTGCAAGGGAATCATGCATCAGTTTTTGAGTGAGAGAGCCAGCTGATGAGGCTCAGTTATTGAGAGGAGGAGCAGCTCTTGAAAGGATGGAGAATTAGGCCTGGCTACAGCTCAACAGTTTTGAGAAGAACAGATTTAGCCAAGAGGAAGTAAAGGATGAGTAGTCTTGATGATTTAATGAAGCAGATGGTTTATTGTTTTGGAACTAAGCTACTACTGACTGCCATGTTTTAACTTTATATTTAAAACTGGATGGATGGTTTTTTAGAGACTGGAGTGTAGTTCTTGTTGGCTTGTTTCTGTAGCAGCATTCACGTTTATATCAAATGACTGACAACCGCTTCAAAGACACATTAGGTTAGCAATTATTTGAAACAAAATCAGTACAGTCCCTCAAAAATTTTGAAGTGATTCATGAAAACTAACCTGCTTTGGCTACCACTTAATTTAATAGTAATACTCTCTATGGTATTGCCATTAGAGGTTGATGTGCCTCCTCAGAAAAGCTAAGACTGCAGAGTGTGTGTTCTGGGCTTCAGTAAATGGTCCACTTCAAAATATTTTAACCTTTGCCTGGACTTCTTGGGTGAAACTAAACTAAATTCAACATCAAAGTAATTGTGCAGAAATGTGTAGCTTTTCAGGGGAGATGCTTGTAGTCTCTATATTAGGATAAAGAATCATTCATAGTATTTCTTATTTCTTGTGGTCTTCTAGATACCCAGATTATTTTTTGACGTGTTTTACTTGTGACATGGAAGAAAAAGAATCCTAGTAGCTGCTATCTAATTATTCTAATCTCTGCAATGTTAACATTGAATAGTTTTATTTCAGACCCCATAAAGAGGTTATAAATAAAAATGAGTGTCAGAATAGATTTGGATATAACTTCAGCATCAGACTAGCCAGAAAGAAGACACATAGTATCTATGTTAATTTTGGGGAGCACTAATGAGTTTCAGGCTGATTTTGGGTTTGGATTGCATAATTCACTTCCCGTCTCTCTTTGCTGAGGAATTTTTCTTTAGATTCTCTAAACTAGGGCAATAAACTGTGATTTCAGAGGTAATAATACAGTGCAGACAGCTTCTTTCATAAAAGCTTAATGACCTGATTTGTTAATGGCTTTGGCTACTTAGATGGACGAAATTATTCTAAAATCTCATTTTGTAAGCTGCTGTGTTTTGTTTTCTCTTGAGATACACAGAACTTGCTCTGTCATAAGAGGCTAATCCTCTCAAAGAGAAATCAATGGCCTGGTAAGGGGCTGGACCTTTCTCCTCAACAAATACATCTGAAACTGCAGCAGAGACAAACCTGAAAAACTGATACCATGAGAGATAGAGAATTTTAGACTTTCAGGTTGGGAGTAATTAAATTAATGAGGTATCTTTGAAGTGACCTTAATATAGTATAGAATCCAAGGAAGGAACGGAAATGTGTGGCCTCCAGCAGTGCTGAGTACAGAGGGACAGTCATTGCCATCTATAGCTAATTGCACTCTCCACATAGAGTTTACTCTATTTTATAGAGTATATATTTTATTTACTGTGCTGCTTTGGCTGGGGTAGCATTAATTTTCTTCAGAGTGGCTAATATGAAACCACGACACCCACTTAATCCATTGTTTGATTGTGGGGTCCAGCTTTGTTGATGCAAAATACTTTAGTGTCTCCCACAAGATTTACCTGTTGGTAATGCAGAACATTGTGGCCCTTCAGGATTCTGTTTAATTACTCAAAGTAAATTGTGCTCTATGCTTTATTTATTAAATATATTTCTTATTAGCTCATGTGTCCCCAAGGCTATACAAATTTTACAATTAAAATGATAATTCTGTTGCAGTGTTTTTGTAATTTTAACAGCAAATTTATTGACAAAAAGAGTCCTCTACTAGAGGAAAAAATAAAAAATATTAATTTTCATTCAGGCATGTGTATGAAAGCACAAAATGTGTCTAGATCAAGGAAACTTAGTTGTGAGTATAGTCATAGCTTTTGGTCTACATTTATAGGTCCCATTTGTACATGAAATATTAAGATCTGCCTTTATTTCAATCAAGTGTCATTAAAAATTGCTAACTTGATGTGTCATTCTGACAAATTAGATAATAAAAGTAACAGAGTATCTTTTTTTTTTTTAATTAGCATCTTGCCATCAGAGATTGTCAATTTTTAAGAAGTTTAATCAAAATATTTTTTAAAAAATAATTCTCACATGCCATAGATATCATCTACAAGTATTTACTAATGAGGTAGAGAAGAAGTGAGATGTGTATGAATGATGTATAAAGACTTTGATGGTTGGTTTCTCCCCAAAATATTTTGAAGAAATGAATGCTAGAGAATTTTAGTGGATTTATTCACAATTAAGCCTAAAGATAAACCCTGTTGTGCACTGAGCAGAAAGTTCTTCTAGTTTCTACTTTCCAAAATTTTGGTGATCTTAGACCAGAAGAGGCTCTCTGTTGTAAAAGCTTTGTATTTCCTTTGCTTTCCTTCTTCGGGGTTCATAGTGCAGTCAGAACCTACTATTCAAATATAAAACCTTATCAAAAGGTTTGGAAAAGTTTGTCTGAAAAATCATTACATGAAGATAACAAAAGACAGGACAGGAAGGAAGTTATGGGATAAATAACTGTGGTAGGGGGAGATGAGTTTCTGGAGAAGGAGTTGAAGAAATATTAAATACAGGTGAAGGCACAAAGTTGTTTTAGTCTGGAGTGCTGACAAGGACAGGTAAAAAAGAGAGACAGAGCAACAACTGATGTTAGACACATGAAAATTGGTTAACTGAGGGCACACACATGCAAACCAAAATCAGCAGATGGAAAGTGTGATTGCTTTGGGGAACACAGAGGGATGCTGAGAAGATATTACAGGTGAACTAAATTGGCAAAGGAAAATGTTGGATGTCTTCACTGAGATCCATGTTTATTAAATGAGAAGAAGCAGTGGCCAGAGACTGTGAGGGTGATCAGATAAATTTCTGGGGGTCTGAACACCAAGCAAGGGATTTCTGAGGGATACAAAATTGGCTATGGAGCTGTGGGAGATTAAGGGATGCTTAAGAGATTTAAAGAAGGCATTATTCTACCCTCCATATAATTAGCTTATGGAAATTATTGCCATGAAATACCAAGAAAGTAAAGAGCTTAGTGGGATTAGACATCTACACAGGTAATGAGAACACAGGCAGTTAGTTACATTAGATGGGATAAAATTAATTAGGCCTAAAGCTTCTCATGCCTGGAGGCATGAAGCAAGCACTGATAGGGGCTAGAAAGAAAGATCCCTAGAGATTATTTTGGTGGAGTCAGTTTTGAAGTCTAGACTGGTCCTTGATTAACGTAAATCCTAAATTCTAGGCAGACCTGATAGATGGTCTAATGATCACATCTAATGTCAGACTCATCAGTCTGACAAGGTATCAGAAGTGGTAATGATGATGGCCTGAAGTTGATAACACTGCATTGCTAATCAATTTTACACTTTTCTGGATGATCTAACAATTCTTCAAGTTATCTAAAAGCAATAAATGTTATTTATAGACTTGATTTCAAGAACAAAACAGAACAAAACCCTCAAGAATAGGAGACTGGAAAACATTACTTTGGATTCCCATAGTTTTATAGAACTGGTTTTGAAGAATGACTACAGAAAATAAACTTGATTTTGATGTATGTATTTAGGCATATTGCGACTATGCTAATAATATTGGAAATACAGGGTCATTTAGTCAATTAAACTGTTTAGACAGCTTTAAGAATCTTAGTCCAGTTCACTCATAATTTATTCTCAGTCAATTAAACTGTTCAGACAGTTTTAAGAATCTTAGGTGGTCCAGTTCACTCATAATTTATTCTCCATCTATCTCTGCCATGAAGCTTAATGGTTTTGCTTCTTTCATCTGACAGTATTTCAAAGCTTTCTATCAAAACTGTGCTTTGTTCTTTCAGGCTGTGCAAATATAACTCATTTACCTCCTGTAGTAACACTCTTCCTCTTGACTCCTGTTTATTGTGGTCCCTAACATGTCCTTGAAAAGGCAATATACTGCTGGCTTGCTAAATGGTGCATTGGATGTTGGATTGTGTGTGTGGTTGACAGAAACATTCAGTAAATGCATTGTCTGCAGTAATAATAATCAAATATTATAATTTTCCCTTACAAAGAATATTTGTTTTCCAAAAGGATAAACATAAGCATTTTTCAATAATTACCTTTAAATGCTTTAAATGCTCTAGCCTTAGAGCTCAGAAACAGAAACTTTTTTCCCCCTTTATATTTGTCCTTTTTCATTCCATAAGAATGTCTTCTTTCATTAGTAAAAACCATGAGACTACATTGCTTAGCAGAAACTGCTGTCATGAAGACAAATTCCCCAAAGATTTAAGTCTCCAAACTGGAATATAACTGATGTTTTGCCAAAAAAAAAACCCCAAAATAAAGAAGTATGGAAACTAGTACCTAGAATATCCTTACACAAAAGGTTATTTGTCAAAGGTTGGTTAGAGAGATGTTCTATTGTTGTAATCAGCCTCTTGCAAATATGCAACAATAGTAACAGCATACATGAGATGTAATACCTAAAATTTTTTTATTTTTTATTAGTGAAGCTGGGAAATGATTGGGATGCAATAAGTTAAGAAAGTAACAGTTTGTTGGTGTAATGGACAAAACAAATGTATGCATGCCAAATATATGTGTGTGTGTGTTTATGTTTTTCAGCTATGCATGTCCATTGCAAATCCTCTTTCTTTGGAGTACCTACAAAAAAAAGAAAAAAAAAAAGAAAAACAAAAACCCCCCTGTTCAGACCTGAACAATAGAAATCTGTGCTCTGTATCACAATATTTAAGTATGGTGGTTCCCAGTGTTTTCCTCTATAAAACTGCCATTCTTTATAGGATACATAGCAACTGAAACTACTGCCTTCAGAAAGCTTGATTTGTGGTGGTCACATATTACTCTCAGGAAATCATGATTTCTGACTGCCATGTAAGCAAGTGGTTGTAAAATTCCTCTTTAGAGAAAAATGTATTCCAGGATAGCATTCTCTGGGCTGTTTGGGATGTAGCACAAAAATCCATGCTCCTACTGCATATTCCTGTGTTTCTTAATGCTTGACCTCAGCAACTTTATTGCTAAAATCATTGATATGCCCCTTTTTTTCACTAGTTTCCCATTTTCTTTAGCATCCATTGTTAGGTTTTGTACAAGTATTGAAGCTGTACCCAATCACTACTGAAAGCGGTAAGAATATTTGTTTGGCTGAGTAAGAGAGGAAGCAATTTAATTTTTTGGAACCTCTAACTTGATCAAAAACTCTCTTATATATCTGGCCCAAGTTTATTTTTCTTGCAGCTATGAGGACAATTTCTTTTCCCATTCCCTTTCCCTGTAAAAAGCTCTCTTTTGACTACCAGTTTTCTTGAAGTCACTGAAATGGATTTTCATCTTGAATATACAAAATCTAGTAAAGGACAGATGTCTATTTTGCTCTTCCTATTTAAACTAAAAGCTTTCATTAATTTTTGCTAAAACAACTCTGTTCCCAGAGAAGAGTTCAGAATCTAGTACACACTCCTTGTCCTTAAGGAGTTCATTGTTTTGACTGAAGTGCAAAAAGAATCTATTTCAGAATGAAGTTTTCACAAAAGAGTTGCCAATGTGGGAGTGAGAAGAGGATGGGTGTTTAAAAAAGCTCTTACTGGATTTACAAGTGGAAAACCTATTGGAACTTGAAAGGAAGTTTGAATTTCATACCTACTATTAGTAACTGCTTTTAAAATAGAAGAGCTACTTTTAATAAAACTCTTTTCTAAACAGTTCTTGATCTGAGCAGGATATGGTGTTTCATGCTTCTTTAAGTTGAAATTGCATTTCTAAAACCTTAAAATAATTATATTACAAACAGTTAACAATGACTGTAACTTTGTAAATGAAACAGATTTTGGGTTATAAATATTTTTTATAATTTTTTTTTTGTTTATATAGATTTTTTGGTTAATTTGGGAAATTCTCTTTTTCCTAGTGTTAGATTAAAATAATTCAAATTTTGCCTTTGGAATTAACTTATCATATCAACCTTTGAACAGAAAACTGGTGGACATTTCAAGAGGTTCATAAATAGGGTTTTACTAATTTCAGTAACAATTATAGGAATGAAATGATGATGAGAGATTCAGAAGTTGCTTATTTTATAATTTATAGGAGATGGTTGCATCAAACTTATCTTGCTTTACAAGTACAGATATGTGCTAACAAATAAATAATTATAAATAATATTTCAAAATGAATACACACTTTAGCACAAAACCATCTTGATTTTCTAAATTCTTTAATAATTTGATATAATTGCATAGCCTTGTATTTACCTATTTATACACAAAAATGTATTTTGATTGTAGTTCCAGTGAGTCTTTTCTTTATGGAAATATTTAAAACTTCTTTTTGATCTCCATAGTAATGTTGCATTACAGAAATATCCATTTTCAGTTTATAATACAGATTCATGCACAGTCCACCATGAGGAAAACAATTTACAGGCAACACCAGCAATCATACTTTGAAATTCTGGGCCACTTCTTTCCTCTGTGTCACTCACACCACCCAATCCATTAACACCTGCTGAATCTTCTCCCCAGCAGTCATCAATCATGAGCAATCAGTCGGACACTTGATAATTAACAGAGAGAGGGGAAAAAAACAAGGCTGAAATTATTTCTTTATGGTGGCTCCGTGCATAAGCTCAAATAGCAATGGGAAAGGTTTAATGAGAGCCTCGCAGCCTGTACACCTGTAAAGCAAACCCATCAAAGTGGAATCCAGCAGTACATGGAACACTGAGACTTCCCCCATGATTGTTATGTCCTTTACTTGAATTGCAACTGAGGGATTGTGGCACAAGAGGCAACCTGAAACTGGTTGAAATCTTAAAGCAAAGCATGTGAAAAAGATGCTAGAGAGGATGACTTTGAAGCCTGCTATTGTGAGGCACTTCTGTGGTCCTTGTAGTGTCAATATTCTTAAAGGAAAGATCCATCACTGAAAAAAGCCTCTGTTAGGACTGTTCTTCATTGTCTGGAGTTGTTCTTGGTTGAATGACAGTGCTGAAAATCCAAGACAAATATTTGTAAATATCCCCACTCTGTGAGTGGGCTCAGAGGACAAGTTGAGGGTTACCAAAAAGATCACTCCCAACTTGTTGGTTTACTGAACCCACTTTGATAAAATTAGTATCTGAGTTAAGTGAGTCATGGTTTGAGTTAACCCAATATTTTCACTGATAGAATGGGTTTTTTAAGTTTAGCTCCTTTGATAACTTACAAAAACAGAGAAAATGAAACCAAGGTCCACTATAGAGATGAAAAACCGCAGAAACCTGCTGTTAAGATGCTTCCTTTCCTTCATTCAAAGTAAACATCCTGTTTATTTTAAGGTCAATTCAATTTTTGATGTTCTGTGGTATTGCTGAGGGCAAATATATGAAAATTTACTCTGTGTACCTCACTTCTGCATTAGGTATGAAAAAGAGTGCAGAATTTCTCAGGAACATTCTCTTGAATGCTGATGTTAGTGCTTCTTGTTCTCATTAACTGGGCTGTTCCATCAATTTGTGTTCAGGGCAGTGTATTGCATGCAAAATAAACATCTTTGTATATAAAGAGATCACCCTTGGCACCTCAGCCCTCGCACATTCCTATTCAGAAGTTTCTGTTGTGACTTTGCCATCATTTTGTCTTATTAATGGGACTTCAGTATAGGGTACTCATTATCTTTCTTTTGCAGCTATTTTTTTAAATTTTCATTTCTTCTGCATTTCTTGACTAAACAAAGGAGTTCAATAAGTGACGTTACACTGAAAAATTTTTCCAACAGGTTAAAAGTAGGTTTATACTATTTTTTCTGTCCTACAGCCATTTGTTTATCCTTCCTTCACTGAATAGGCCCAGCGAGACTGAATTACATGCTTCCCAGACTCCAGAGAGTGCTATGAAAAGTAGAGAATAATCTAGAGTAATCAGAAACTTACCAGTGTAACCAGAGTAGTAGGGTCACAAATGTAGACAGGGAAAAACAAGGACAAGAATTTCCCCAGCACCAGAGGCCTCTACTTAGAAATCTGAAAAACAGGCATGGAATAGCATCAGGAAGTCAGGATTCCTAAGTGTATAGAGCTCAGTGAATGGGTTAAATATGGCACTGGCGTACCTCAGTTTTAAGTCTTAGTTATTTTTATAAAGCTGCACAATTTTTGTTATATTAAAAAAATACTAGTTTTAAATATCTGAAATGTATAATGAATATATCTCTCATGAAACACTAACCAGTTGAAACTGAAGTTGGTTTTCATTATTTATTTAATCTTTTATTTTAAGCTGCAAAGCAGATGCAGCACACCAGCCTTCCTTGCTCTTGCTTTCCCACTCCTTTTTCTCCTCCTGCCTCTCTCCTCCCCTTCACCATGTGAGCTGCAGATAAAAAACACCAGAGCAGAAGCCAGGAAAACAAACTGATCCATTTCCTATGCATATTTCATGTAATTGCCTAATTTCCTGCAGTGCTGACTTAATTAGGTAATTATTCCACCCTCTTATGACCAGTGAATATCCTTATCATCACTATGTCAGTATTAAAAAAACCCCAACAAACAAACAGAAAAACAAATCAATGAGGTTTTCAGTGACATATGAAAGCTTTTCAGTGCTGGTCATGATGGAAATGAAAATGAGTTCTTGTTCTTTGAATGGGTGTAGTATCCTAGAGACACTCCCTAAGTTCTTCCCTGCCCCCAGCTGTTTTGTTTCAGAAGGGAAAGACTTTCCCATTTAAACATCAGTTTTCTGATATTGTTTGTTGCTTCCCAGCCTTAAATCAATGTCTTGATTCTTCTTTTTCAAAGAGATTATTGTTCTTTCATTTTATTAATTTAGGTTTGATTTTCAAATATATTCTGAATTCTGGAACCTGGTATACCAAATAGATGATGATGCCCTTTTCCTGCTGATGTAACATTTTACAAAAGGTATTAAATCTGTAAATTTCATCAAAGTCATACCTGGTTGGAAAAGAAAATTCCTGTTCATCATCCCCATTATTCAACCTCACAACCTCTCCCCAAAAGAAAAAGTTGTACTGCAAAAAAAAAAAAGAAAAAAAAAGAGAGAAAAAAAAGAGAAGGATTAGAGCTCTGTTCAGCCTTTAGTAAGAAAGTGAAGGTTCTGTGATGATCATGAAAATATCAGAGGAACTGTACCTGTAAGGAGAGAACACAACAACTTATGCTTGATTATGCTCCAGCACAAATTAATTTATAGAAATAGAATATGTAGTAGGAAAATTAGTGCTACCAGTAAGTCATGGCATAGGTTATATTTCAGTTTCTTAGACCCCATGTAATAGCTTCTTAGAGATGTGACATACTATGATGAAACCTTTGACTTTCTATGCAGTAATTAATGTCAACATTTTCTATCAGCATCATAGGGGTTTATTCTCTCTGTTTCTAAGTCTAATTAAGGGTTGAAAATATTTCCAGAGAACTCAAAACAATGCAGTAAATATTGTGCACGATTTCTTACTCATTTAAAGGAACAGAACTTTAAAGAACATTTAATTGCAGACTCTGTTGCAGTGCTTTTTCAGGTAACAGTTACTAGCCATGAATGGCCAAAGGTGCCAGAACTACTTGTGTGCTTTCAAAGGAGTAACTTTAATTAGGAACAAGCTTTTCAAGGTCAATATCTTTATTCCAGGGCCTGACTGTGTGGCACACACGTGGAGTACAATGACTTCTCTAAACATCAAGGGAAAATGTGAGGGGTGATGTCTGATTCACCAAGGTGGTTTGTTAACTTCTGCAGCAGTTTGCAGGAGTCAGGCTGGTGGGATTTGCCTCTTGCTGCTGTGTGTATTCCCCTCATTCTCTTCTCTCCTGTACTCCATATAGCTGCCCTGGTTACATGGAGGAAATGAAACTAGAAATAAAACCTGTCATGGTTGCTTTATTGTCAGAACTGATCCATTGAAGTAAATGCCCAGTTCAGAGGTCCAAACCTTTATTTTGTTATTAGGCACACTTATTTCACATGACTATAAATTTAACAAGGATTGAGCACAGAAGGATTTAGTTAGAAGAATGAGGTCTCTTAAGGGCATGGTGATTGGTGTGTAGTTTAGGGAGTAATAATTCCAGTGACAGGCCAGCTGGGAGGAGAAGGAATTTGTGTTTCTGCTTTTCTACCAAATCCAGTAATACAGCACTTGTCAATGATGCAACTTAAATGACCATACCTTACATTAATGGTTTCAGAAATAATAAAAAAAAAAACCCTCCAGGCCATTATTTTACACATTAGTTTCCTCAGCCAAGGTGGTCACTTTCTCAAGGAGAAAACCCTCATTAAATTGTTCAGTTTCTACTGAAAAGGTTCAAATGTTGCTGTTTTCTGCTTAGTACATCATCTTCGAAAATGGCAAATTCTCTTCTGCTTTCTATCCATTAATGCATGAAGCCTCTTACTTCCTCTCTCCATTTTTTTTCTTCCATTTTCAGTTCCTTCCACAGATCTGACTGCTGCAGGTTAGGCTCCCATTTGGATCTGATTTTGCTCACCCTTTATCTTGGTGGATCAACCAAGTAATGTTCTCATGTGAGAACACCAATGCTGAGTTTTCCAACAGCTGTGGCTTGAGACACTGTGACAATTCTATTTAGCTTATGGTAAATATTTCAGAAAGGAAAAAAAAATCCCTTGCCTTGCAGCTTAATGAACTGTCACAGCAGATGCAGCTGTGTAAAATGGATTTGAAATCTGCTTTACTTTTCTTTTAAATATTTTCACTTCTGGCGCTACATTGTTCCCTTGTTGTTTAAAGCTGCTTTGGATTTCCAGTACCTCTGTTAAATATTAGGAAATCTTGATACAAAACTCAACAGTACAGTGTAAATGGCTTCAGTTTCCTTTTGAAGTGAAGATAGAGCTTGAAGTAGCCAGTGGGACCTCTTAAATCCTGCCTAATTACACTTGCCCTTAAGTGAGGCTCTATATAGCACTTAGGTAACTCTGCAGAAAAGAGTCATAGGGCATTTTCAAAAAAACTCTACTAAAATGTTAATTATCAGAACATCAACATTTTTACTTGGAGTAGTTTCTCAGTTTGAACTTCCCACTGCAAAGTACAATTTGAGCAATGACTTGTGGCCTGTTAAAGGTCAAGCTGAATCTCATTAGCCCTTTAATAATGAAGGAATCAGCTTTCTGGTATAGATATTTCAGCACTGCATGCAATAAATTCATTTGCATATTTAAATTTCTCCAAAATGCATGAGAAATTGCAATGCTTCAGCATTTTGTGCTTTTCTGAGAACTAGTCCTTATGGAGCTGAAGAAAGTGAATAATGGTAAATAGTGGTAGCATTGCAGTGATAAGGAAAGAGTAAGTAAAAGTAAGATTAACTACAAAGAGAGTACAGGGCTATTGAAATTAAACATATTCTGTGTTTTTGAAAAGATTTAGTGTCGCAAGCAGTTGTTTAGGGAGGAAAGAAATGGGCTTTTTGGTGGTTTTCCAAATGAGGTGAGAATTTTCTCAAGAATTCTTTCAATTCTACTGGTCCCTATGAAATCAATGGTAGAAAAAAAATTAAACTGTTTTTTTGATGTGCAGAATGAGAACTGCAGAAAAGTTGTCTGTGAATAATGAAGACAAATACCAACTACAGAAGAGGAAAAGCCCAGGGTTTCAGTATATTTGTTATTTAAACATTTTGAGGTAACCTCGTCAAAGATCTCATGGAAATGAACTAGAAATATCTCTGGAAGAGCTTTGGGTGATAACCAACATCAGTGGTTCACTGAAGGTTGTCAGAAATGCTCGTGATGCATTGCCCTTTTTGAACCATCTAAGAATTGAAAATTCATTCCTGTTTCTAGATGTTTCCAGCTGAATGGCTGGGATTTATTTTTGTTTCAAATAAGAAATAAATTGGGGGAAAGGAGAAGAGTTCAGAAAAATGGACTGATGTTACTTTGGGATTTTAAAATGACAGTTCAAGGGTGAAATTATAATGGGAATCCACAGTGTGCAATGCAGAACTGAAGTTCACAGCTTGATGGCATTTGTTCTAGCATATGTCTTCTGACAGTGGACATGTGGACAGGAATAAGATTAAACATGCAAAAGAAGTCCTTCATAAAGCAAGAAGGCAAAATTTGTGTTAGGATTGGTGTTACCTAGAACAAAATATTGAGGCCCTATAATGAAGCAGAAGGACCATTTGCCATGGTCAATTGTATTTGCATCCTATCTCATCCTATCTGCCCCTTGCATGGAGGAGTTTTATAAGTTTCACGTTCCAGCACCATTCTGGTAAAATTTGGAGAAGATTAAGATATTGATGTATTTTTTTTGAAATTTGCAAGTGTTTCCAACTACTAAAGATGGCCTCAGAAGGAGACTATAGGAAGGTCTTTGAAAATTCAACAGATGGAGAACTGGTTGGGAAAATAAGAGGATGACACTTTAGGGAACCAGTGACACAGGAAGTTCATTTCACATTTAATTCGGAGAGAAAAGAGAGCCACTGAAGGAAAACAGGCTTGATAGGGTATATGGGATTTAGGAGGAAAACTGATTTTTGTGCAGCATTTTGAGTGGATTTCTGTGATGTAAAGTGGAGGAGGTCAAGGCTGATGAGAAGATAGAAGTCTGCTGGAAACCAGACCAACCAGGTGCTAATTTCATCTGTTCAGACACAAAATAAAATCTTCTCTTTGGAAAATTTGTGTAGGAAGATGAAATGAGATAAGAATATTTTAGCATTTTGAGAGTTTGGGAAAGGTCTGCATTGAAGGCAGTACCTGGGTTTGTGGTTTGAATTACAGAGAAGATGTGAATGGTATTTATAGACTGAAAAATTAATTAGGGCAGCAAGGTAGAAAATAGGTGCTTGGATTTGTTCATGCTGAGTGTAAAGTTATACCTGGCAACTGTCAAAGAAGCATCAATATAAAGTTCACGGTGGGAGACTCTTTTTGGTATACAGGCAAAGTTTTGTGCAAATTATGTCAATGAAAATCCTCTTATTTTGTTACTTTTGCTGATTTTTGTTCCCTGAAAGTAGCAAAAATTACCATTTATGAAGTTAAACATACAAGGCAGTTGCTGGTATGCCCATATTTTATCAGACAGTCCAGATTTGGCAATGGAATTTCCTTCCAGTGGGAATATGTGAATGAGGGTGTTACTCATACTTTTTGATACTATGCTTTGACTTTTAGCTCCTGTCATGTGGTTGAGATCAAAAGCTGTCTAAAACATTTTCAATCACAGTGAGAGATGGGAAAATGCTGTGACAACTAATTGTGAAAGTTTAGTGTAGAAAACACCAAAGAATAGCTGAGACTTCTCTAAAGCTTTTTTTTTTTTTCCTTTTTTTTTTTTTTTTTTTTCTGGATACATACAGGTTAATATGAGTATGCCAGTAACATGCTTTGCTAGGTTCATGATGAGGTCTCATAGGACATATTGGAATGTCAGCTTGGGATGAAATAACTTCTGAACTTCAGGTAAAAATGTAAGTTATGTTGATAATTTCATCAATGGGATTATGTCAGTTTATTTTTCCTAGGACTTAAGATTTTTAAAAAACATAAAAACACATTTAAAAATCTCTCTAGATCTTTTTCAGATTACAAATACAGTTATTTTTATAAATTCACTTGAGCTGAAGTGTTCCCAGTGTAAGAACTGTAACCAATCTGTTGAATTAACAAGGATGATGCCCTGTGCTGTCACTGTCTTCGAGGACATGCTGTTGCTTCTGATGTTATGGAGACGGAATGAAATATACTGCTTTCATCTTGCCTCAAATAAGTAAAAAATTGAAATTCTGAACTGACAGTTCTAGGCTTGCAGTTTATCTGTAACATTTCTGATTTCTCCTATACGTGTGTGTATATATATATATAAATTTCAATCATTTTGGGACAAGTGCTATGACAAAGTCAGATGTGCAAAGCTCTCACAGAGCTAAGGTTTTTTAACAGAAATAATGAACAGCAGATGTATAATGGTAACTAATTACTTGATAGGAGCCCTTGTAATGGTGCTGCATTTTTGTAACTGGGGTAATGCCTTAGGTGCCAGCACAAACCATAATTTTCACTTTTTGTTGGGGCCAATTTAATACCTGCAATTCTTAACTTTAAAGCTGCAATTGGATTTTTGTTGATTTTCAAAGGAGACCAAGGTGATTTTTTCTTTTTAGAAAGTGCCTACTTTCAGGAAATGCTAAATGCAAACAAAACAATCTGTAAGGGTTGGAGTGTCCTGAAAAGAAGCAGCAGAGTAACCTCCTGGTCAGCATAAAGAGGCACATGCTATCACCAGTGTTGGAAAAAAAGAGGTGATTACACATCCACATCCTATCCAGCGAAACAGTGCACATTTCCTTCAGCTAAATTGTACATGACACCAATCTAAATCCAGAATTCCAGTGCTATGAATATGAATTTTCTCAGTGCTTGTAAACATCTTGGTACAATATTAGTACCATGCAACTGCAAAACACTTTAAAGATATGCTTGACAGCCTAATGTAAGTCAGAACTGAATATGTTAAACCCTAATGCAGAGCTATTTTAATTGATTTGGCTGTAATTGGACATCTGTTATTTAATGTAAAATGCTGGTGGCTTTTGAATACCTGCTCTGCTGTATCTCTTGTTCTGGTATTTTCCCAGGTTAAAAAAAAATAAAAAAGGAACAATCCCATATGAATATTTTTTAGATTTTCTGAGCCACTGGCTCACAAGACCTACTTGTGTACAATGCAATTAGTGGGGTCCCTTTCCAACATGTGTTAAATTTTATATTTCTATTTTTCTAAATGGCTTTAATTTGCTGCAGCTTGCATTAATGATATTTATTTTTTATACAGACCAGGAACACTGTGATCTCCTTAATAATGGATATGTATGATAATAATAATAGCATAGACCATGAACTTATTTTCACTTTGCATGTTCTACTATCTTAAAATCTGTGATTTAAAGAAAAATAATCCAAGTGTGTTTTAATAGCTTTGCATTAAAACCCGTGTACGTTTTACTATCATTCAGCTTATAGGTAAAGGCTGCAATCTTTTATTAAAGCCTTTTATATTTTATATGACAGCCTAAGGGACCTTTATAGATGAAAAATGGGTCAAACACAGGGATTTGATGAAACCCCCATTCATTGTGTGCTCTATCACCTTTTTTTTCCTTTTTTGCTCATCTTTCAGCTGGGACAAAGGCAGATCTTTTCATTTAAGGCAAGCTAATGACTGTTTCAGATTCTGACTTCTAGTGCTCCAGGATGTTACAGTATTTTAGCTGCAAAACTGCAGATGCCTATTTACTTTGGGCTAACAAATTTATGTGTATAGAACTTACTAATTAAATTTCCAGTGTTGCATTTGATGAGATTTTTTTTAAGACAAAAAGTTTCTTTTTTTTTTTACTATTTATTTTGAAGGGTGTATGTCCAGAGGTACAAACTGTTCTGGTACTATCAATATAAATTAACAAATTTCAGTTTTGCACTAGCAAAATACTTGAGCATAAAATTGACAGAACAGGCACATGATTGAGTTGGAAATGTTTCCATGCTTCTAAGCTGAAATGCCTTGCTGACTTAGCTTGCGCTTGATTAAAAACCCTTTTAATCAAGTCGACCTTGTCCAGAGTACACTAAAACCATATAATATAGACAGTAGTATAATACAGACAATGCAAAGTAGTGAAGTAAGTTGCCATAGATATTGGTGTGTGTTAAAACTATGCTGATTCAATGAGAAAAAGCTCCCAGGAATGTAAATCCTTTCAGCATTACAGCACCCATTGAAACATTTCATTTGAGGAATCTGCCTCACCTGTTTGAAGGTATTCAAGCACTGAAGGAAACAGCATATGTGTTTTTCTTATTTTTGTTATATTCTTTTTGACTCTGCCATTGGTGAACTTCCTAGGTCTGAGGAACTTTGGGCTGACTCACTACAACCATTTGTCCATTTGAAATCCTGCTCATATTTTCAATATTATGGGATTTTTATATTCTGACCTTAGTGAAATGCACTTATATAATGATATGTGCAGCAGTAGCATACGGATAATTTGGAATTACATTTATTTAGTTACTTTGATGACATTTAAACTGTAATGCCTTCAGTCTTGAGTTTGGTTTTGCAGCCTGAGAACATAGAAAACACAAGGCAGACAGTATGCCAGTGGGCTTACAACCAACTCATAAGGACTACGTATTTTATTATTGCAGGCAAGAGTTGGCACATTTGACACTTAAAAAATTCAGGGTTTTTTCAGTCCTTGTTGGAATCCAAGAGATTCCAAATCAAGTATAATGTTTTGGGATAACACAAACAATTTTGTCTTGCTGTCCAAGTATCACAGATACCTGTTCCCCACATCTGAACTACTGATAAGCTTAGTCTTAAAGTGGGACAGCAAGGGAATCTGGATTGTTTTGCTCTGAAGTGACTCTAGTTGTGCAACTCTGACAGGAGAGACTTCTCAGTATCTGAACCCATAGCTCCTTCTCACTCTTTCTTTGAAAGCTGGCTTTTATGACTGGAAACTTGCTCAGATTTGCAATTCTGGAAAATTACAGCCCAATTTTTCTACCTTGGATCAGGGAGCTGTACTCATGGTAGGTGGTGGTACCTTGCATACCTGGGAGATCCACAGAAGATATAAAGGTGTTTTATGAATAAAATGCCACTCAGCCAATGAACTTCTCAATGCATGTGTAGTTTAGCTTTTGAGTTTTTACTTATTTTTGGGAGAGTTTTGTACGTGTAAAGTTAGGTTCTTCACTGTGCTCCTTGATCAGGTGGACGTAGCTGATTTCTATGCACTCACATGTATTGAACCTTACTGGGCTACATGCTGGGTTTTTATCATTTCATGTAATTCAGAATTAATCTAGGAAGGCAAAGCACTCAGACAATGCAGCAGGACCTTAATAAATGTGTGGATCATGCCTAGAATTTAAGGAAATGCAGCAAAGGTGACCTCTCAGGTAGTGAGCAGTTCTCTGTCTTCACCCCTCAGGCAGAAGGTGTGAAGAGGGGCATGACAGAGCATTTTGGCTGTACTTACTTGATATATTGCTCTAGGGGCTGTAGCCAGCTGGTACCTATTAGTGTCCTTCAGTCTCATTTAAATAACCTCAGGGTATAGAATGGTACAGAGACTTTATTTTGATAACTTTCCTCTTGGCCATTAGTGTGCCAAGAGTATCTTTGCAGGGTTGAAGCAGCAATTTTTTTTTTTTTTTTTTTTTTTTAATTTTGAAAATCTGGGAAGCTCGCCTAACATATTAAAGATGGACAGAAAGGTGATGGGCATCCCTCTTGTGCAATTTTTACGTTGCATTTTACATAGAACTGTATTAAGTGCTTTTGGATGGAATACTTCTGTTCTATTTGGGGTAACCAGCAGACTCAGACAAGAAGCTGAGGCTTTGCATGATCTACAAGTCTCAGCCTTTGAGTTTTCTAGAACTCATCTGTTGTTACTTTATTTATAATGATTCATTGCTGTATGTAAAAAAAAAATCAAATCTTTAACTGAATACAGTATTCTAATCTTACCCCTCACTGCAATTTTAATACAAAATAAGTGTGGACAATTACAGCACTTGTTTCCCATTCTGTCACTTAAATAATCTTGTATCTTATGGTGCAGGTCAAAAAGCGACCACTTGGGTTAGGTGGATTTCATATCCGACCAATTTATAGGAGCATTACTCAGTATAGCCTGACACAGCCCTGCAAATTGTTTTGTACAGCATCACTTTCTCTTGGATCAGATATTTGTTTTCAATTTGCATAGAGAATACCTCATCAAAATTTATTGCACTGGAGACAAGGGAGCCAGACATTATCATGACCATACTGGGTGTATGTCTCTGTCTACTGGTTTAGAGGAACTATAAATTAATTTGCCATTATTAATCTTATCTTGGGAGGCTAAATAGAATTTCATTCTAGTGAGTATTGCAAACAGTTTTCTGCATCGGGTTTAGTTACAGATTTATGGATACATGATACAGTCTGTTGCATATAGCACACAACAGCCTTCTTTGCCTGTCATTACTCTTGGATTTGAGTAGAACACTGTCAAATAAGAAATAAAAGCTTAAAAATGTATATATATATGTGGTCCTTCATGATAGTACCAGACACCTCAGCTAAGAGCTTTTTCTTTGTCTCCAGTTCTGCCAGTGCCAAATTCTGCCAAGGTCTTTCTGCTTCATGGCTTTCTATTCCTCATCCACTAGCTCAGCTTGGGCTGTGCTCAAGTGCCAACCTGAAAAATACCTTCTTGCCAGCCACATTTTGTACAATTCACTCTCTTTAAAGCACAAACATTTATGTATTTGTATCTTCCTGGCATGCTCCTTCCTCTTTTAAACTGTCTGCTCTTCTCCCATTTTCGTCTGTACAGCTGAGGAATGAGCAGCATTTCTTCTTTTAATCTCTTCTCCCTTTCACTATGTGGTGCAACAATCCAGAACCCACTAGTAATGGTTTCCTCTTACTGTATGTTTCACTAACAAGTGTCTCTGAAAGGTCTTCCACTCTCGTGAAAACTCTGTTTTAACAAAGCTCTCCCTGGGAGGTCTATTAATCCAACAGTAATCCAGTAGACAAAACAGCCAAAATAATATCCAGTGTTTGGAAAATTTTCATTCTCCAGGTAGCCTATAGCTTTATTCTGTAACTGTATTCTTTAACTTTTAATTAAATGCTGATTATTTTAAGACTGTGTCAGAAAATATAGCACTCTTAATGTGCTATGTAAGTTTTTGTGCAGCATGGAGTGTTTAGATGGGACCAAAATGCTCCAGAGGTGAAAGTCAACCATCCACAACTCACAAAGTTAGAAGTGTCTTTTTACAGGGTCAGTGCCTAAACTGGTTTTGTAGAATAAAATTTATAAAAATATTTTTCATCACAATTCACACAGGCAACTGACCCACTTTATATCACCTTGAATTTGCAATATTTTGCCAATAACCTGAAATTTTGTTATCTAATGTTTAATTTTTTCAACTGGTTAAACATCTGCTTAATATTCTAAAAAACATTCTTAATTACCAATTATTTCAAGTTAGATTCAGTAAAAATTTTAAAATTTCCATTCCTTCTTGTACTATAGCTTCTCTGTTCTATTATTCTACTCTCATTTTTAATATGAGTGCTTTTCAGTGCTTCTCTTTATCAAATTACCTAAAAGTATTTTGCATTATAAATATGGATTCACTTTATATATCTTACTTTAATTTGTAGAACAACTGCTTTCACTGACTTTTAAAATACAATTTTAGTTATAGGCAGATTTGTCTCTTTGAAAGAATTCCTGAAAACTTTAAGTTTGTCCTGATGGACAAAGATTAAGAGGTGATTTTTCAGTGGTTTTGAGGTTTGACCTCAGCAGAGAAGAAAGTCAGGAGCCAGGAAAACAGCATGAGGCTGAGTCAGGGAAGGTTTAGGTTTGATATCAGGACAGTTTTTCAGCCAGAGGGTGGTTGGGCACTGGGATAGGCTCCTGAGGGAAGTGATTGCAGCGGTGTCTTGAGTTCAGGAAGCATTAGGGCAACACTCTCAGGCGCATGGTGGGTTCTTGGGATGCCCGGTGCAGGGCTGGGAGTTGGACGCCATGATACTGATGGGTCCCTTCCACCTCAGCATATTTTATGATTCTATGATGTTTTATCTTTTTATGTTTGTTCTTGGTTCATACTTCCTTACATGTGCATTGATTGAGGGATGCATAAATTACTTTGGACATATTATGAGTATTGTACATGAGGGGTTTTGTCCAGGGGAATTTTGGCTTAATTTTTTTCTCCCCTATAGCATGAGAGGATTATTTTCCTCTTTCTGTGCTTTCCTTATCTTTTAGTTGATAAGCTAACATTAGCAGATAGATTGTCTGTCAGTGATTTTAGACACTTTGAAAGTATTTTGTTCTCTTTTACATCCTGGATTTATATATTCAGCTTTGATCTCCATTACATACTTATACATTTGCCTAAGGAATGTTTGAGACATTTTTATGGTCTGGCCCTGTTTTAGGGTCTTGCAGTTTGTTTTTACAAGAAGATAGCAGCAGAAAGTTAATTCAGTATTGAAGAGCTCACATACAGAAATTCTAGCTACTTTAAAGTACAGCTTGCATTTATCATAAAAACAGAACATGGGATAAAAAGGTGTGGTGTAAATGTTTGCTGACATCTCTTTTAGATAGATATAGCAAAGATTGATAGGCAGCAAGGACATGAACAAGCTATGTAGGTCATCCAAGTGAGAGCCTTTGTAAGAGTTAGTCATGTTTTTAGCATGTGCCAAAAATATTATTAGAGAAAAGAACCTTATCAACAATGGATTTAGAGATTGTTGTTGTTGTTGCTATTTTGCTATCTAGGAAATTGCTGAGAGACAGATTTCCTTAGTAACATGAATCTATTAGTTCTTGTCTCAGAGGGTGAAAACAACTGTAATTCACTAATTTCAAGAGAACCTTTGAAATACTCTTTACAAAACATTTATACAAATGACAATATGACAGTTAATAAGATCTGGTATTTGGTGCCAACTGTGCTTGAACATGAATTAAGAAAGATAGCATGGCTTATAAAGCATGAGCTCTGTCATGGTTTTAATCTTGTGCTCTGTGGAATCATTTTGGGTTTGAGGGAAGCTGGGGTGCTCCAGCTACAGCTCCATGAGGATCCCTTGGACATTGGGCTGGGGCTGGTCCACAGAAACTGCAGACAGTTTTAGACAGCAATCTGGTCTTCCTTAATCTTGGAACATTCCTCACTTTTGCTCTTTACCAAAAAGATGAATTTCTCATATTTCAAGTTGTAGTGACTAAAACCTAACTGATCATACCTTATAGACAGGAAAGAATAATCTGGTGTAATTTTGAGTCTGTAATTTAATTTCTGGGAAAAGGAGGGTCGTCTTGCCTCTCAGACACATTTTGAAGTGCTTCCCATCTGAAGTTGTTCACCTACCACTCTGAGATTGCTGCAATTGTTTCAATGAGCAGCATTTTGCATCTTCCTATGAAGCACTGGCTACCAACCAGAACTAAATATATGATAATGGTCTGGCAGAATCAGTGCTCTGCTGCTGTACTCAGCACCACACAGTGAAGAGTACATGGCAAAGATTAAATTTCTTATGTGTCTCCCAACTGTGTGGGTACTCAGAATGGATGGAGGTAGAAAAGTATCATTGCAGGATTTTGAAGTTATAAAACTAAGACTATGGACAAGATCTTATGTGAGTCACTGAAGTATTCATGAAGAACCACATGGGAACGCTTCCTTGATGAACACTGCCCTGGAGGTGCATAAATGGAGAGAAATAATACCTAAAATTTTGATTGGTAGCTCCATATGGTAAAACAATGATGTTGCTGCTGAGTTATTTGAAAGCTGGATTCAACTTTACATTAATTGTGTGGTCCAGTGAAAAAGCTATGGACAAAACTGAAGAATCTTATTCTGATCTCCATAGTGTGAGTGCAGCAGCTGGTGCTGGATTTCATATTTGACCCTGTATTTTCTCTACTTCTTCAGTTCAGGAAAGAAAACAGAAACCTCACTTGAGAACTGAATATTCCATCAGAATATTCCAACCACTTGGGAAAGGTTGATCTGATCATTGTCTTGTTGCCTTTTATTGATTTGCCTGCTTCTTTCCAAATATTCTTCACAATAACACAAAGGTAACACATTATAACATAAAGCAGATGCCTGAGTTTGGATCAAGACCAGCCTTAAAACTCTGAGAATGTGAAGGTGTGGATTAGAGCTGCCAACCTTCTCTTTCCACCTTGCACATGATACCTTTCTATCTACTCAAACTATAAAACTTGTTCCCCAAGTGTTTGAGCTTTAGTTTGTTGTTGTAAAATTTATACGCATTCAAATTATCTAAGGCACGTTTTAGGACTGAAAGCTTTTTTATTATCTACATACTCTAAAGGTGGCAAATCTCTATTTTTCTATCCAAAAAGTCACAATTTAAATTGCTCTACACCCACTGTAATTCTTTCCTGAGTAATTTCTAATAAAGGCCAGGCTTGTGAGATAATATGCTATTATTGGATGGTTTCTAGCTGTTTAGTTTGCTTTATACATTTGACAGCTGAAGAAGCAGCAACTCATTTACACAGAAAAAGCTTCACCACAAGCCAACCAGAACATGCCCAGAGCCATAGATAGAAGTGTGTTGGTGGGTCGATAATGTTTCAGTGTCACTGCCTCTGAAATGTGTGTGCTCCTAAGCACTGATCGCTAAGTCAAACAAAAGCCCTTTTATGGCTAGTAAGGGACTTGAATCTATTTGTCAATAGCTTTCATGTCCTGCTTTCTGCACACCATAGTCAGGCTGAGCTTTGACATCAAACAGGGCAGCTAATGGAGAGGTGATGCCTTGGTTGAAGCACATTTGTGGCAATTCATGAACACAAGGAGAGGATGTGCCCCTGGCACACTGAATGCCATTTTCCTTAACAAGGTTCCATTTATTCCCTGGAAGTACACCAGGACAAGGTAAATTACATTCCAGAAGGATTCATATATGTTTGGGAGCTTTGTGCTACTGGGACATGGAAGCCTGCACCAGCTCCATTAGAGTTGGGGTAGCTGCTCTCTGTAAGTTGTTCTGCATTCTTTGGTGTAGACATCTGCTAGGAGTGCAGATGTAGTTATTTTCTAAGGTCTTTCTTGACCTGTTACAAGCAGTTTACTGAAGAGTTTCAGTTTAATCTTGCTCTACAGATGAAAGCAAATGAAAAATTTCATAGGTTTCATTTATAATCAAAGTTTTTGAGTGCCTTTTTTTTTTGTATTGGCATTTTGGTACTTGTAAACAAATGTACAGTGCAAGGCTGAAGCAAGTGGAAGTATGGTATGACACATGCAGTAGCTTTCTGCATTAGCTATTAGAATATCTGTATTTACAGTAATGTGGAAAGGTCAGCTGAATCAATTGTACCTTTATATATAGATTTCAAATGTGTATCCTCAGATGTGCTTCATAATGACATTTCAGTGGCAACTTGAGTTTTTTCTTGACCACAGCATGGAAGTAAAAGCAAATATTTATGAATGTTGGAAGTATGAGAGTGAGACCCAGACAGCTCTTCTTATCTCCTTTGTGTATTGAAAGCTACTTTTCATTTTGCTTTTTGTGTTGATGCTGATTGGCAAGATGCTGCTTCCTTGTATACTCTGATGTTTCTGGTTTATTGCATTCCCTGGGAGTGAAACAGTCTTTACAGGAACCAGTCTAGAATCAGAATGCACCCAAAGGCTTCCTAATCATCAAGTTTCCTATAACCCAGACTTTCCTTACAAATAATCTAAATAATAGTTTTAAAAGTTTGCAATATGCTTTTATGAGCTCCTGGTGTACTCCTGAGGGATAAAGCAAGACTTCAGGGGAGATAAATTTGTCAAGTAAAACCTGTGAAAAAACTCTGCAATGATTTAAGGGGAAGTGTATACATACAAGTAAGTTCAAATATAGAAATTTCAGAAGGGCTGTAAATAAAATAAGGATTTAATATCCTTTATATAAAATTGTTTTGATAGTTATCTGTCATCTCGTCACTGCTCACAGCAATGTTTCCTGTTGGAGTGAAATTCATCTCAGTACGAAATCCAGGGTAGTTCTTTCCCCATCACTTGGGGTTTTGTGCAGATAATCTGTAGAGATTCTGTGACTTGTATGGTTTACTCTGTTCCTGATTAGAGGCCCAGGGCAAGTGTCCATATACTGATATTGCACGTAGTAAGTCCCATTGTTGGGACAGGCTGGGTCAAGGCTCAGCAATGCTTAAGTGCTTACTATATTTCAGTATGCCTTCAAAAGTGCTAGTAGGGAATTAAGTTAGATATCCAAATGACCTACAAGAGGAGGAGGAGAATATATTCTCAATAGTCCTTGTTTACTTTTTCTTGTGGGAAGCAGACATCATCTGACTCGTTAACAAAGTCAATTTCAGTACACAGGGAAAAAAGAACTCAAAAGATACAAATCAAGATGAACTATTGCAGCTGTTTAAAATAATGCAACAAAATTTCAAGTGCATGTATGTTCCATGTACATCTTTAAAAAATCACATACCCAAAGGGAAAGCATTTTCTGTGTATCAAAGAACATTGAAAAGCAATTCTGTCAATCAATAGACTTTATGCAAATAAAGATATATGCATTTTGCACCCCAGAGACACACATTAAGAAAAATTAAAAATCTTGTTTTCAAATGTCAGAATGTGTGAAATCTGTGGAAATTTCATTCAACTCCTCAATGCATCTATAGCTGGAAATGTTTTAATTGGCACTTGACATAGTTTCTCCCCTCCACAGGACCCTTGCCCTTTACACCGTGTGTGTACATACGTAGTTCATATAGGCACTTATACACAACTGGACAGTGGTCACCGTGGGGATAATTGTTCAAAAAGTACTTGTACTGAATCACAGCCTACATATCCCCAAGTCTTATTTACCTTGCCGTCCAAACCCTGCAGAGTACAAAATTGCTAATTTCCTTGTGTGCTCCTTTGTTTTATGTTAGATGTAACATTGAACTACTTCCCAGAAGCTAAGGAATTTATCTTCACAGCAATCTCAAGATTTTCCTTGCTTCTCCTTTCTTATCCCCTTATCAGTGGAGAATTTAAGGCCAGAAGTTTTCACTAATTTTGAGTGTCAGCTTGATCCAGTTTTCCATCAATTTTAGTATTAATACAGTACTTCCAGAATTCAAAGCTCAGCTCCTGCTGATTTGAATATTAATCATATCAGTTTTATAAAGCTTTGAGCTGCAAATCATTGGACTCCAGGGAATTTTTTTCACTATGTGCTTCTTTTATTCTTATACTGGATCTGAAACATCCATTATGGGTCAGCATTAGGGACACCAGGGAGAAGGTTCATCTGTTTGGATACCACAATTCTTCTTTTCCAAAGGACAAAACCGACCATTCAAAGTGCTTGGCCTTTTTCTGATGAAAGAGTAGGGGTCATTTTACTAGGAAGGCACAGAGCAGGGAGAAGAAAAGGGAAAGGAACACATAGCATGCGCATGTTGTGTAAGGCAACATGGAAACTGCAGTGTTTGTGCCTGAAGCCTCTGAGATATGTTGCACAATACACCTTTATTTTATTTCCTACCTTTTGGAGTGCTTGACTCTCCAGTCTTAACCTTTAACACAATGATTTCATGTGATTATTTTTTTTACTTTTTTGGGTGAAGGGTAAAAAAATGAAAAACTCCATTTTGTGAAACTGCACATGAGATTTTGAGTTATATAGCCCTGCTTGATCTAACTCAGCAAGTTGATAAGGTGTTGAGTTTTTCAGGTAAACTATCTACTATAGAGAGAGGCCTTAGGATTTCAAGCTGTACTACTTGCTGACAGCAGAATAATATTGAGACTCAAGATGGGGCGTAGACGTGGTGGGCTTTTCTCATGCACCGATAGTCTTCACCAGGACCCTGCATTTGCCTTTGTTGAGCTTGAAGCTCTTCTCTGCCCAGAAGAAGCAAAGATTGGCCATGGTAGTTGACCATGAGTGCTCAGTGATAAGCCAACTTTAAGTGACACTGTTTCTTTAGTAGTAGAATGACTCACCTCGTTGTTGTAAAATTGAAAGGAAAAAAAAAATCTCAAAAGAAAACCCAAACCAAAAAAACCCATTGAACCAAACAAAATGACCTAGCACAGCCACCCACTAAAAAAACCGCAAAACCAAAAAAAACCCAAACCAAAAACCAGACAACCCAAAAGCCCAAAGTTCTTAAATCAATGTTCAAAGTCAGGCTGGTGCTATTGTGTGGCTGCCATGTCTATGGAGTAGACATGGGCTGTAAATAAGATGACACTGGTGTAAATTAATGTATGTATGTACATTAAATTTATGTAGTTTTGAGCTTAGGGTTATATATTTACAGGCTTCATTGGCATGTTTAACTTCTCAACTTTTTTATAGGACTGTTCTTTGGAAGTTTTTGTGAGCTATTCCATGTACTCCTTGTGCTACCTTAAGAATTTGAGCAGATCTATAAGGAAAGAAGCCAAAATCCTTCAGCCCTTAGGAAACACACTTTGCTTTCTGGGCAACTACACTGATCTCTTAGAATTCCCTCTATTTCCAGTTATTGAATGATTACCTAGTTTGGTGTCTATGACCTACACTGACATTGAATTTTAATCCTGGACAAGGATACACATAGGAGTTGCTTAAAACAAATCCAGTCCAGAAGAGCAGTTAACATGGTGGTTATTCTGAAGAAAATTTGAGCTGGGTGACTTTTTAATAATATAGCAATGGGACTGCACAAACTTTATAATGGTTGAAGCAACAGAAGCTTAAAATCACTAGAAAATTATGATTGAAATGTGAACAGCTGCTGAATGTCTAGTATTGTGCAACATATTAATTAAGAAAAAATAATAGTTATTTGAATCGTCTGGAAGCTAATTCTTTCTAACTGGATTTTGTGAGAAATATTAAACGGAATAGCAAAACTTTAAAGTCTCTGCAGACCAAAGTCAGGAAGGTAAAAAAGGAATGAACTGAAATAAAATCTTTCCTAACAGTACCTGTAGACTGATTACCAGAGATTTCTTCCCCAAGGAGCTTATAATTAGGACATTGGAAGGTTTTCATCTGTGGTCAGTCATTCATGGGCTGAGGATCTGTGATTGTTTCTGAGAAAATTTCAAAAAAAGAAAGGTAGAAGAAAAGTTAATTAATGTTCCACAACATTCTATATGTATGAAAAGTTTTTGAAGTAAGCTGCATCTTCTTTAGTAGACAGCAAATTTTTGAAAGGTTGAAAACCACTGGACTTCAAAGATGTGAGGAAAAAAACATATCTGGTGGTTGTTAATGATGATAAACTTTAATTACTTTTAACAATTTATAGTCCCTAATATTGTATTAATGATCTTAGTCCTTCCTTCCTGAACCACAGAATGTTTCTGATGCTCTTATATTTCTTTTTCTTATTAAAAGAAATTCTCCACAGAAAATGTTCAAAAAGTGGAAGGATTTGTGCAAACAAGAAAATGAACAAACTTTGTCTATAAGAGATACTTGCAATTCATTCACAGTAATTTATCTCTTATTATCAAATTTACATATATAGCACATCAAGAGCATTCTGTGATATGCTTGAGATACTTAACATTGCTTGTTTTCATATAATTCAGTAGAGTCACAATTTTTGATTATGCCTTCCTCATAGAGAAGTGAGCTAATGGAAGATTAGAAAAAATATTATTTATTCTTCCCTGTATTAGCTCTCATGGCAGGTAAATGCAAAAATCTCATTACTTGCTTTTTTTTTTTGCTTTTTTTTTTTTTTTTTTTTTTTTTCTGGAGACTGAACTTGCTTTACTTTGCCATAAAGATACAATTTTTAGATGACACTTTTTACTTCATTGCAGCTACCTTGAATCAAGTACTGCCTCAGCAAGATTTTGCAATTATTCATAGGACTACTCAATTCAAAGGATGCTTTTATGCTAGAGGAAATGTTGTTATCTTTAACAAAAGGCATCTAATCATCCTTGTTTATTGGTGGTGACAGCTTTTTCTTTCAACAAGCAAGGAAATAAACCATAGCAAAGTTAGACGAGACACACACACAGAACGTGCAACCTGAAGTGTTCTAAAATACTCTAGAAGAGCTGCTTTTTGTATTCAATTTCTGTGTGTAATAATAGCACTTTTTTTTTGTCTGTAAACTTAAGCTGGTGTGTTGGTGCTCTAATTATTTTTTTATGTATTGGCTTCTAGGACAAACTGCATAACTCTTGTTCTGCTTTCATGGATTCCTATTAAGTCTTCACTTAACAATATTTACCAGCAGGAAACAAAGATAAAACATATTCATGCTTACTTTGATCTTTCTCATCTCTGTTTGAATAGTCTTGGTTTTGATGTGGTCCTGCTGTTTATTTACTTGCTCACACAGCCTAGGAAAATAAAAGATAGAATCAATACTTTGGAGTCTCCTATCAGCTGTTGCTAAAACATTTAGGAGTAGTTGTTTTTTTCTCAGGTCCCCTGTTCTGTTTAACATCACCAGTCCTCCCTTAGTGTATTTCTACTCCAGAAACAGTGTGCTCCTCTTATCTTTCTGCAAACAACTTCTTGTTGGTAGGAAACAAACAACTCTTGGTTGTTGGACATTGAAATATCTTGACGGAGAGAGTAGGGGTAGGAGAAAAAGGAAGAGGAGCCTCCAGAGTCTAAGATGGCGTCTTCATAGAAGTATGATCAATGCTCCGTTTATTGTTAGTTTCAGGGTACATTTATATGGTTCCAGGGTTCAAGCGACATGTGCAAATGTCTGATTGGTTAACAAAACACTTATACATAAAACAAAGACTATTTCTTAAACATATTTTGGTCACGTAGCTCAGCTTGTCAGCAACATCAGCAGAACATCTTCACATCCTCTGCTAGCATCTTCAGACCATGTTCTTTCACATCCTCTTCAGTTGGCAAACTTTCTCATGCTGGCTGTCCAAGGGCAGCATGCTTCTGCTATCAGGCACGTACCCAAAGTGTTTGCAAGCATGCTTCTAAATCCACAGAATGTCCATTGTTTTTTGTCTGCAGGGTTGTGCACATAGGCCACAGCATCTGCCCAAAATGCTCTCTAACAGAAATACAAGATTTCTGTATTGAAATGAGAACAAGAACTGTTACCTCTACTTCTCTCATGTGTTGTTACTGGCTCTGACACAGCAAGTTAGAAGGTACTATAAAAAGCAGGGGATAAATTCCATCATGTGCCTGTTTAATGCTGTGTTCTGTACCTTAATGAAATATTGGAAAACAGTTCTGCCAGTGCTGGTGTTTAACTGCATTTAGAGAGAATTTGAGTATTATCTTCTCTCTGTTTCACGGTCCAAGCTCAGCTCTATGCTTCATGCACTAGCCAGAATGATTTTTTTAAAAACAAATATATTTAGCTATTATTTTAAAGATGCTCAGTGGAGTGTTCAAAATGAAAAACAAATTAAGATGTATGGAGACCAATGAAGCTGAATAAGATTCATTTGCCGGTTTCAACACCTATTCAGAGTATCTTGGTCTCTTTTAAACATTACTTCATGTAATTACCTTAACTCAGCCTTTTTAGTGAGTTAAGTGCCAAAGCAAAATAAACCAGGAATGTCTTGTGCATTCAAGATGGAACTACAGACCTGGTTATTGTTAGTGTTGTTGAAACTGAATTTTCATCCCAGGAGGTGAAAAAACCACAAGAATAGGAAGCAGTAGAGTTTCATGGACTGGCTTGCAGACCAGTGCTCCTGGTTCATTTCTAATAAAGTGAAGTAATAATTTGTTTTTTTAGTGTTTTGAACTTACTGACATTCTGCAACCTGTCTCTATTTCATGTCCTGCCACTTCTAAGAAATAAACTTGAACATCATTCCCCACTCTGTTCAAACAAAAAAACCTTAATCCAATTTATTAGAACAGAATGATTATAGCCTTTAAAATTTCTCCATGGAGATATTATTGTTAATTAAATCAAAGTCGTTTCCACATGCATTGCTAACAGTCCTGGCCCTTCATCCCTTCTCCCAACAGTGTATGACATTGATGGACTAACTCAATAAAATCATGAGCATTAGAAAGTGTGGAGAGCTGAAGTGATCTTTAACAATCAACCTTTAAAAATTACTAATTTTTAAATTAATAAATAATTCAATAACTATTTCAATAAATAACAAGTATTTCAATAAATATTTGAAAATGAAGCATTCATAACTTTTGCTAAGGATGCACATCAATGAGCCTGGATGGAAATTCAAGTCATTTATTCTAAGTAGGGTTGCTTTGGGTTACACCATGACTTTTGTTTTCTTTTCGATTACGTTATACTCTCTTGCAAACAGATTAAAACCAGAATGCAACAAGAGCAAAAAACCACTTTTTCCATAGCTAACAGTGAAGTAGGATTCCTTCTGTAAGTTGACATTTTCTTGCAGTTCTTGTTTGCAAATACTTTTGCAAAACATGGACAATATTTAAACACATACATTAATTGTTGTTAGACTGTGCTAACTCCTAAAGAAAAACATCAGGAGTTAAAAAACTACATGTAACCATCTCTAATAAGATGAATTATTTTCCCAAATGTTAAAACTGTGGCTGGGGATTAATCTGTTGATTGACACTTGTAAATAACTATGTTGGGAACTGGGTGGTCAAGGAACTACAAAGGAAGCGTCAAGACAAGTTATGAAACATTTTTTTCATGGTGAAATATTTTTAACTTGGGTCCTTATTGTTTGATTTATAATTTTAATTTGTTACTCAATCATTGTCATGTTTGAATATCTTTCACAAAATCTACAAATTCAAGACCAAAGTTATAGGGGATATTTTCAAAATTTTTTCATCTTTAAGATCATCCATCTTAAATACTTTTTAATCAGTAATGTTCTGAGGCTGCATAGTTCATTTTAGATCAGTGAAATATAGACATGATCTGAATTGTTGAGATTTTTCTTTTTAGCATTTACTTTGCAAGATTTATTTTGGACTTTTGTGTATTTTAATAGTTCATGTGCCTTCAGATTCTTGGTCAGATTCAAGAGGCTTCTGCTTGATTTTGCTGGAGTAAAATTGAACTAAAAATATCCTTTTATTTGTAAGAGGTTCATTTAAATGTGACTATTTAACTTACAGTGGAAATAATTAAATTACTTCAGACCACATGGCATAACTTTATTGCAGTTGAAAAGTGCTAATTTATTAACTGCTGCAGTGCCAAAGTATAAATGAGAGGGAATAAACCTTTTCAACAGAATGACAGTATTGAATGTATGAAAGCGAATCCTTGACCACTGTTTTTCTAGAGCCTCAAAAAACCATTTTTAATGTTAACACACTCTTTCTCCCATCTATCCTTCACTTGTTAAAGGTCACTAAAATGATAATGGAAAAATGTCTGTAGATGGGATGAGGTAATAAATCTAAATTCCTTTTCTTGGAAGTTATGAGTGATGCACAACATTTTAAACCTACTAATCTCAGTGATGAGTGCATATGGAAGTCTTGCACATCTAATAGTTTTTAATTAATATGCAATTATCTTTGCACTTGGGAGGATGGTCTGCAGGCTGAGGTACTTGGCTTGGCTTGACTGTAAAAATCCAGGGTCAGTTTTCAGTTGAGGCACAGATATCCTTTGTGGAATGGGGTTGGTCATCTCCATTTGCCTATGCCCTTGCTCTCCATCTCTAATTTAAAAATTTTGTTTCCCTCCCAGTGTTTTGTAAGTCTAAAGAACTGCTTGTAGGTTTGACAGATTTGGATAGTGTGGTGGAATATCAGATATCTGCCTACAAAGACAGATATTATATTCAGGTGATTTGAGAAAGAACCCACTAGATAACATTTAGCAACCACTTAAAGGAGTTCGTGATGCACCTAGAAATTGTGCAATAAAGTAAAGATCTTTACCAAAATACCCATTTCAAGTACAATAGGGGCAAATCAGAATAATCTGTTTATAAGCAAATTTTCTTTGTCATTCAGTTCAGTTGTGTGCAACCTAATTAAGTGAACGCTGCCTGGTAACATCAGTAGCACATTTAAATGCACAAATAGCCTTTTTTGATCTGCCTGGGGAGCAGACAGAATTAGGCCAGATCCAGGTAAGAAATCTTTTCTGTTGTAAGTTTTTCTATAACATTTCTAAATGCCAGCAAAGAAAAGAATAATTTTATTTTATTTATTCTTTAGTCATAAATACCAAGCACAAATGCATTTGGGAACAGGAAATAGACACTGCTGGCAGCCTCTAAGCTCCTGAAACTGCAGCCACAGATCCCTGCAGTTTCTGCCTGTGGGCATGCTCTTAAAGGCAGAAGTGGCGATAATGTCCAGTAGCTAATGACCTGTCTCTAGCCCACTCTTTACAAATGCCTCCAACCTAGAATTTGGAGCAAATGTGCCTCCTTTTTATTTCAAAGTAGATTTTTGTCATTGTTCACTTGAACAGAGCATCCTACACAGGAGTATTTTGAAGTTTGCGCTCTGTTTATGTATTTATCTGCTCATCTCCCCTAATGTAGGTGATACTGGTAGCTCAACCCCTTATGACATGCAAAATGAGGCAGTGCAGGTTTTCAAGTCTCTGTATCCACGTGTACATAAGTTATATAATGATAATTTTACAGAAGTCCCTAACCTAAGTCTTGTTTCTATAGGTAAAAAAGAATTAAAAAGTAGGACAAGTGGTATAGTTTCACGTAAGTTCCTATAAAAATTTAGATTTTAGTCTGGTTTTATGCAAATTTTTAGTATGTGATGGAAGATGCATAATGGTCTCTTTAGTAAAATATATCCATGTTGGTAATCATTTTAATTTCAAGAGATGTGCTAAATAGATTGGGTTGGTGAGAATATTATTACATTTAAAATATATATTATATAATACAGATATATATTTGTACATTATATATATAGTATATGTATAATATAATATATATATTTGAAATATTATTTTGAAAAAATAACAAATCACACGTAAACTACTAACTGAAACTTCACCTAAGTATTCTTATTTTAAACACACAGCCACAGATTTCCTTTCAACTTCTTAAGTTGTTTGCAGGTGCTGTGATTTTTTTTCTCTTTCTGTATTGTTCCTGAAAAATTGGCTGTGGAGGATGTACTGGATGATCCCAGTTTGAAACAGAACTTTGATTTTGGCACTTTAAGTCAGCCATCTCTGCAGTGAGGTATGACTTGGCATCAGCCTATCAGTTATTTTCCTTTGACCTCTGGAAGATGCTGTTCTGTGAACAAAAGAGCCACATGTTTGGTGGTCATGCCTTGCGCGAGTTCCTTATGCTGGAGTTCTGACTCTGCAGGCTCTGGAACAAATGAGCTCCACAGTGATTTTTCTCAGGAGTATGAACAATGAAAAACCCCAAACCCTGAAGTTGCAGATCCCACTGAGTATCCTTTAGAGGCAGAGTCTGCAACCTGGATGGTAATTTGTCTGACATTTCCGTTTTGGGGGCTGACCTTTGTGAACTATTTCTGCCTGCAAGTAGAGTGCAAAAACTTTCCTTTAAAAGTGACTGTCAGACAAATTAAAACCCACCTGGCAAACAATTAGGAAACATTTGGTGTGCTTGCACCCCCAGTTCATTCCAGAAAAACTACTTTGTACACAGCACAGTTCTGCTTTTCACTGAAAAGTTTAACAATGCTGTTTGGAATCTTTCGTTAAGAACTGTTCATAGGCTGCTGCATGGTAAACTAGAAAGGGTTAAGCCAGTTGGACTAATGATAATATTTCTATACTTTATATGCACTATAGATTGTTTGTTCCCTCAGCACTAGAAGTTTTGAAACATTCAAGAACTCTCAAAGTTTTGGACTAATGAACACCTCCCTGGAAGGGCGACTTTCTGAATTAACATCACACATCTCTAATGTCTAATAGAGTTCTTGGGCTTATTTATTTGGATTTGTTGCTTTTTCACCTGTTTTTCTTTCCAGCAATACTTGGCCAAAATAGTTGGAGATTTTTGGGGGCATTTTTGGTTGTTCATTCTGGTTTTTTGGTGTTTTGTTTGTTATTTAGTTTTTGGTTTTTTGGGTTGTGGTTTTTGGGGGTTTTTTGCCTTTTAAAATTTTTTTGTCTTGTGAATCAGCATTGTTTTTTATATTTAATATATTTAATGCACTGGCTCTTTTAAGACAAGTCATCAGTGTATTTGTTCTGTTATGTTCCCAAATACAACCCTCTTTTCAATTTTCAAGTATCTACAAAGCACAAATAATCAAGTGGCTTTTATATATATGTATATATATGTGTGTATATATATATATATATATAAAGGTATATATATATGTGTGTATATATATATATGTGTGTGTGTGTATATATATATATATATATATATATATATATATTTGCTGAGTTAAATCCAATTTATCCTGTCATTACTGAGTCTCCACAGTCCCTCAGGCATCCATTTGAACTGTTAGAGCATGCAGCACATAGCAAATAAGAGTTATTCTGAATATGTTAGATAGTAACTAGTGATGCTCTTGTTAAGGGTTAAAAGAAGATTGGATTGCCAACAGCCTGTACATGATATACCAAGAGCTGATTCTTCAGTGAGCTCTTTTCATATATACGGAATATGCTCCTTTATTAACAAGGTATCATCTAAGCATACAGTCACAGGGCTGGCTAAAATGCCTTGAATATAAAATCAAGTTTTTTAAGGTGCAGCACATAAGCTCTTGCCTGGATTTAAACACTCAAGTAGGTACTTTAATGCCACAGCCATCTCACAGGTGTTTTAAATATTTTTACAGAATCAGCTCTGTATGTATTTACATCAGAGGTTCCTGATTTAGGTGTAAGCAACACAGGAACCAAGCAAAATATAGAAATCTGTGCTAGAATTAAAAAAAAAAAAAAATGTTCTGTGTGAAATGTTAAACAATCAAAAGGATAAAACAGGTAATTACTGATATTTTTTACAACTATTGTATGTAAAGAGGATTAGGTAATGAATAAAAGATAAATGCTTTCAGTGAAGAAAGAAAAGAATAAAAAGGTTTACATTAAATTGGAAATTTAGTACTGTAAAAAAGTTATCCATTCACATAGCAAATGTGCTTGAAGCATGATGTCTAAAAGACTTAAAAATACATAACTGCACTGAAGAGAAAGCATTTATAATTAAAATTAACATAATCAGTGCTTGTACCTGTAAGTAGTCAATTTTGCTTCTAAGTAATTTTAATTATTAAATAGAATTAATCTTACATTGCAAGGAGGTTTCTGTAAAAACAGTAGAGACAAATAAGATTATATATGGTATGTTAGAGGTAAGAAAGATTAAGTGTCATTTATTGATTGGATTTCTTTATTCCTAGCAGTCTTAAAAAAAATAGTTAAGTCTTCTCTTTGTGAATGACCATCTTTATCATTAGCATTCTGATTTGTAGTCTCTCTCATTTCACAGAGTTAGCCTGGATATGTTAGCCGTAATATCACCATGATTTGAATCAATAATAAAATGAAATGACCAAACACAGTAGTGGGGATTTTAAATGAGAAATAAATAAGACTTCACAGCAGCCAGTGCAATTGGAGTTCCACTGAAATCAATAGGCATTTGCACATGGAGTGACTAGTGGAACAGGATTCCAAACAACCCTATAATAATTTAATGAGCTCCTGCAAACTGCTATTCTGAAACACTGAAGGCATTTTTCCAATATAAATACAGAACACACAGGTTTTGTCTTCCATAGCTTACTCAAGAAAATATTTAAAGTAAATCTGTGGGATTTTTCAGGTTTTTGTGTATGAATCACTGTAATTGCTGGATTTTTCAGAAGCAGCTTGTTAACCTGACATTTTTTCTTACTCTAATCTGTAATTTCTTACTCCAATCTAGTTGGAATAGTGTATGTAGATATCTGTGTAATGTCAGAAAAGAACCAATATACTTGGTTTTTGCAATACATATGTACTGAATAGAGTGGGTCATAGATATTCATTGTAGATAAACACTTTGGGATTTAATAACTTTTTCCATCTGTGAATTATCCATGACCTGCTAATGATTTTTTTATATGACTGTGTGTGTTTTATGTAGTTCCTCAAATAATCTTACAACCACATTAGGCTTGTGGAGTTTTGTAAGTGCTCCTCTGAGTATAATTTTCAGAATGAGTTATTCATACTGGTTATCCAAGTCACAAGAAAGTTTGTCCATCCTGCTATTTGTTGACTTATTGTCTGCAAACAAGATGACTGGAGTAATTAGATCTTTGTAAACAGGGTACTTCTTAAGAAGGAAAGCAAGTCTTGTGGATCTTAAAGCCTTCACAGTCTGTTTTTTGTACTCTCTTTGTACTGAGAGAGCATCATACATAACAGAATACTACCTGCAGTAGAAATACGAGCTCTTTTCTGAGCAGAAAGGCCTAAGCTAGGTTTATGATGGGAAACCTTCTCACTACCTAAGCCTTGTAAGAAACAGGTGCTTTGGAATCCTTCTCTGAGCATGGTAAAACTGCTTGTGAGGCAAAATGGTCAGTCAGATTTCACAGAGTTCTTGTTTTGTATTTCATATTGTGCTTTCCAAAAATATCTTTAATAAGCCTTCTATTGTCTCAGTATAGAATTCAAGCATCTAACAGCTTCAAAAGACCTGAATTGTTACTCTCTTTTAAGTGGGTGTGCATGTAGTCATATTTCAAACGATTTTCTTCATATCCACAAAAGGCTTTTTTATAATTATTTTTGTAAGGAAAGGATGATTTAAGACCTCTCTGCCTCTGTTCATCACTTTGTCCAATAACCTTTGAACTTGACTAACGAATTTAAATCAGATCAGGAAAAAACTGGTAAATGGAATGCAAAGTAGAAAAAAAAATAATTACTATCTGCAGTGAGGGAAAGCCTGGTAAGACTGGCAGGTTATACAGCCTTTGTGATGGCAGCTGTGGTGTTTTTTTGTGATGAATGTAATAAACAGAATTTATTGTGATGCTATAAGAAGGCTGTGAGGGCACTGGGTTGTATCAGACTGAGCTTCATTAGCTCCACCATTGGTGATGGTTTTGTTTCATTTTTAAGTGAAAGTCACTATTCTCGACATGAACAATCTTGTTTTATTGCATGTTTCATGATAGAAACTAAGTGCTACTGATACCACTACTCTCACACTTGTGATTTCAAGGTGGGGGAAGTAAGGGTGTTGGCTAGCGGTATATGACTCCAGAGGCCGAGGGAAGCTGAGGACACCTAAGATTTAGTGCTCAAATGTGTGGGCATATCCTCCCTGCTGATGCTTATCCTTTACTACTCTACTTCTCACATGATGCTTTAATATAGGGTATTTCCAAGGGGCATCTGAACCCTCTTGTAGGACAGGCAGAGTGAGACCAGGAAAATGATTTTTCAGTTCTGTTCAGGAAATGAAAAGAAAGATAGAAACTAACCTCTGTGCATCTGTCACTGTAAGCAGAACTTTTGAAGTAATCCATTTAGGATTGGATAACAATCATATGGAAAATAAGAGCAAAGAAAGGGAGCAGTGGAGAGTGAGGGCCATGGGCTGAAATTCAGTTTCTGTTATTGGGTAATGCCATCAGCTTCTGTTTTCTTTGACTTTCTTTTCTATCTGAGTTCTGCTATCTTAATTTTGTATGAAAGTGTCAGTCCAGTCTTCACTTTTTGGGAGGATGAGTTATTCCTAAAGGCCAACACATTTCTGCAGCGTTCGTTTCTTTGTTATAAGTACAAGGGTAAAAATAAAATTCTATACAATATGCTGCATAGAGATGTTTTTCAAAACCAGCATCTAGTGTATTTTCTGCATACAAGAAGAACACACTACATAAGAAAAAGTTATGGAAAATTGAAACAACTATTTTAAAAACATTTAGTAGTTTATAATGGCTTTTTATAGTAGGATGTAGATAAGGGAGCTAGAAAACTGTGAACCACTCAGAAATATAGAAATATCTCAGGGGAAAGAAGGTAATAGGAGGGTTGTAGCAGTTTTATTTTAAAAATGATTTTTCACTTAGAAAGTCTACTATAGAAAACATATTAAAAATCATTATTGTTGGTTTACATTTAAAACTATGACACATTTTCAAATCATTCTCTGAGGCAGGCATTAGGGAAAAGATTGTTAGATAATTGTATCCACACCTTTATTTATTAAATGGGTAGACTGACATGGAACAATTACTTTATTTGTGAGTTTGACTTTTGAAAGATAATGAAGCAACTTTAGTATGGTAAGAGTGGATGATGTTTTCTTACCTGCATATTAAACAAAGGTAAGCAGACAGAGGGTTTTTTTCCATTAAAATAGGAAAGTTCAAGAAACTAAACGTGTGAATGATTCTTTCTTCACTTCACTGGAAGATAAGCTATAAATCTGCCACTTCCTTGAGTTATGTAAAATCTTACAAAAAGTCTATTTCTATGATATCAGGACAGTTTTTCCTGAGTCTCAGCACCTAGAGGAGATTAAAGGTTACATGGAAGATGATCTTTATCTGTAGGCAGGGAAGCCCCATGCTTTTCTGTGTTCATGGATTTTGAAGTTTTGTAATTAGGCCTTATGCTCCAAGGGAAACATTAATAAGCATAAACAATCTTTTTGTCCTCTCCCGGGTAAAAACTGTGACAGTATGGAAGGAAATGGCCCCAGGTAGCACCAGGGAAGGTTTAGATTGGATATTAGGAAAGATTTCTTCATTGAAGGAGTGATTAGACATTGTAACCAGCTGTCCAGGGAACTTGTAGGCTCACTATCCTTGGAAGTGTTCAAAAATCCTGTGGAGGTGGCACTTAGGGACATGCAGTGAACATGGTGGCAGTGCTGGGTTAATAGTTGGACTTGATGAGCTTAGAAGTCTTTTTTAACCTTAATGATTCTATGATTGTAAATTTAATCCTTTTGTGGGTCGTCTTATTGATGCTTGCTTACTTTATCACCTGTTGGGCAAGACAAAAGTTGGTATTGCTGCTGCATTAAATGAACAACAATGAATCTGATGTTTCTCTTCACCACCTGGGATTAACAAACCACACCCTTTTTAGAAGAAAATATCTGCTTTGAGGCACTCAGTAATCTTTACCAGCCCCCTTTGTCACTTTCATTTTCTGTCCAAACTTGCTTTCTCACACTTAAACACTTTAGCTCTCTTGTGGTCATGTTCTATTGTCAACATGATTGCTTGCAGGAAGTGCTTCCACTGGGGGTAGTTCTGATAAAGAGTATAAATACCTGCAAGCTACCTGCTGCAAACAGATCCCTGGGTAACCAATCTGTAGTCTTGCACATTGTATGTGGAGAGTTAAATTGATTAAAAGTCATTGGAAATTATGCAATGAGAATGGCAAACTGCCTTAGCTAGTAAGTAAAAAAATAACAAATCCTGTGCCTGAAATCTGTCCTCGTACCCTTTATCATACTACTCAGACCCCTCCATTTCCACCACGTCCACTCTAAAGAGCTATTTCCTAATTGTAAGTGTTTCTAACTAGATTTTCTAAGCAGTGAGCATTTGTCTTGCTTATTCCTAAAGCAGAGCTGGACAGGAGTGATAGTCACAGATAGAGCTGTTTGCTTTGCTCCATATGTATTTTCTTTAGCACCAGGAGAGTGCTGTGAAACATGAACTAATCTAGCTGGGGCAGCAATCTCAGCAACTATCTTAACTTTGCCCTTAAAGCTGATCCACCATGTAGAAAAGGCTGCAATAGGCACAGGAAAAGAGATAGCACAAGTGATGTGATGACTTGCACCATGTTCAAGCATGCCTGCAGAAGGACTGCTGGCCTCTACTCTCTGCATGCAGCAGCATTTGTGCAATCTACATTCAGCAGTCAGTGACAGCCCAGAGAACAGGACCTGACCTGAATGAAAGGCTACTGAATGCTATTTTCACCCTATCTTTGCATTTTAGGACAAAAGACAGCAGTTTGTAGCATTTGACATTAGCTCTTTACTGTACACATTTAATTTAGCCAGGAAAATTACCTAGCTAAACTTCTGTACGTGACAGTGCAGAGAGTGTTTTCTTCATTACAATTCAGAGCCTCTTTGCTTTGAATTGCTTTTTTCACTGACTGCTGGGGAAGCTTTGCCACATGACATATTTGCCACAGTAGGTACCTGCAGACCCTCTCGCCAAGGATGTTTTAACTGGACAGTGAATGACTATTGGATTTTGCCCCCTTGTAGGCGAAGGTGGGACTGCTTTCCTGCTGGTTTGCCTTAGAAGTGACAATTCCTTTTAAGTGAGGCAGTTCTGAGGGCATAGAAAGCTTCTCTCACATTAGGAAAGAGGAGTAACTTGTAAAAGAGTGTAGCTTGGAAATCCTACATGTCACGTACTATGGCTTTAGGGGCCTTCAAGTTCAGCTGAGTGCTGAGTTAGGTATTTCAGGACTATAGCTCTGAATTTGGTATCTCTACCTTAATTGTGAAGTCAGAGTCCAAGATTGCCTCTACTGACTGTGAGCTCTGATGTTTTAAGTTAGCAATATAAATTTTAATGCTAGAATGTGACATGTGACATATTTGCCACAGTAGGTGCCTGCAGACCCTTTCACCGATATCCAACCTGTTATGTTTTAAAATACCAAGCCATCGGAAACCAGGTATGATTTTACCCAAGCTATCTGAAACCAGTATTTATTCCCTTACCATTTACTGCCTGGCTGCTGTTTCATTGCTGCTGTTAATATTTTGATGTGACTCTTCAGCCCCTTGTCTTGCTCTGGGAAGTTAGAATGAAGTTTTTTGAGTTTTGTGGTGTTCTGTGCTGTTTACTGTAAGATATTGTGTCTTCCACATGTGAAGCAAGATAGGTTTTCCAAATAAGGAAGGGACAGGGAAAGAAAAAGATGTTAATTTGAGGCTGGCTAAGAAACTCAGATAAACAAATGTGTCAAATAGAAAAGGACAAAACGAATAGGAAAATACATTGGATTTTCAAGGTTCTCAGAGGGCATTAAAACAATAAAAGTGAAAAATAATAAAGTAAGAAGTGCTCAAGAATCTCTAAAATATTAATTGGGTGCTAAAAGTGTATGCACATGTGCAATACTTCCTTTTAGCAGCAGTAACCTGAAATGACCACCTGCTGCCTCTGCAAGCCTTCAGAGTGCTCTTCCCCTTTGCAGCTCCTTTCCTTTGATAAACTTTGACAGAAGAACCAAGGCCTGTGGCTGCTCCAAGCCTGTGGCTTGGGAGCTGTAGGCCTCTCATCAGTTTATGATCTATTTTTTAAGACAAGGCATTTTTCCTCTGAGTGGCATCCTGCTGGTGTTGTGTAGTTAATCTGCTGGAGATGTACAAGTTCATGTGTCAGTATAACTTCTTTTGTTGGTCAGAGGCACTGTTAATAATGATAGTAAATGAACAGCATTTTATCTAAATATCAGATATTGTCAACTGTGAAAACCTTGTTTATATTGCTTATTTATTGAATACTTAGAAAAACATTAGAAAAACATCATGTTAGTTATAAAACTACACTGTTTATCTTTGACTAACATGTGCCTGAGGAAGGGGAATTTTCACAAATATAGGTGAAGGGTGAAAACCTAAGTAAGAGGACTGGTTATTAGTCACGTGGCAGGAGAGGAAAGGAGGAAGAACATTAAAATTGTCTTGTAAGGGCATGGCTTGTAGGAGGCAGTTAAAAAAAACAAAAATAACATCACAGAATCATAGCGTGATTTGGGCTGGACGAGACCTTAAAGGCCATGGCAAGGATACCTGCTGCTAGACCAGGTTACTCTGTACTCTCTGCAGCCTGGCCTTGAACACTTCCAGGGATGGGGCATCCAGCTTCTCTGTGCAACCTGTTCCAGGGCCTCACCATCCTTACAGTAAAGGATTTTCCCAAATACCTAATCTAAACCTAGTCTCTTTCAGTTGGAAACCATAACCCAAACATCATCACAGTTAATCTTTTTGTCAACCAGTTGAAAATAGTCATGGCTGCTTGGACTCCATGTTGATTTTTTAACATTAGTCATGTAAGATTACTCTGTACAGTAATATTACTGCCATGGTTACAGCTTGAGATGAGATTGAGCTACAGAGAGGGCAAGCAGCTCCCTAAAGATACCAAATGTACACAACATGTGTTGAGTTCAGAGCCTGGGCAGTGCCAGAGGTCCAGGCTGCCTGGCTTGGGGCTTAGATAGGGATGTGACCAGATCAAAGAAAGGAAGGATAGTCGTTTGAAGAAGGCATCTGAAAAGTTGTGTGTAAAATGAGTTTGAGCTGCTGCTGTAGTCCAGCTTCAGAAGGATGGGGGGAGAGTGGCTCCTGTGAAAGATTTAGAAAATCTTATCCTAGGGCTGGGCTGTACATGGTGAAGCTTTAGTTTTCTGTGGAGAGGTGTCTATACTATAAAACTATAATCTATACTATAAATCTATGCTTTTATATAGATTCTGTTACAGCCCCAGCGTGGCCCTCAGGCTGGCTCTGCCTCAGCTTCCCCCAAACTTTGTAATTCTCTCTCCACAAGACAAGTAAAAAATTCTTTACCAATATTGTGCTTAACAACAAAAAGGTGTTTGACACTGGATTTTATTTTCCATAGAGGAGTGTGCCTACAAATTGAGGATTAGTCATTTAAGCTTTCCAAAAGCAATTTAAATTGTAAATGTAAACTATCAGAAGGAAACACCTGTACATATTAAATCAGGCAGTGCTGACTTTCAACCATATCAATAATTTGTAACAGGACAATGAATTTGTACCATCCAATCAAAACAAATAAAGAGTATCTTCTTATTATCATAAAAGCAATAAAAAGACTTGCACAGCATTCTTTAGCTAATTTGTCTTTCATTCTGCACCATAAAGATAACAAAGTGTGGTGTTCTCTTAGAACATATTGTTTTACTCTCTATATTTTTCGTCACTATAGTCTGGAGTATATTGTTTTTTAATTTGCTGATGGAAACCATCAATTAGAATTAGCTTGAGTGCTGGGGGAGGATAATGACAATAGATATGAAAGGAGCAGAATAGTATCTAGCATAAATTAATGATGCATTTATTGTGCATCTCATTATCTTGGTGCAGGGCTTATTCTATGAGTAGATAACTTACTGTTGTATCAAAAGCTGGAAGAGTAGGAGGATTTGGTTGGGGAACCATCTAATTATAGTCACTCATCTTAGAATGAAGGACTCCACTCCTTTGATAAAAATCTGATTAAAAGAAACAATATTTTTCCAAATGTCAACATGTTCTGTGCAGCTGCAGCCTGTGCAAATATATTCTGACACCCATGTCATTCACTGACTCTGTCTAAGGCTTGTAAAACTTTCTGCTGAAAAAAAAAAAACCCAAAAAACCCCACAACTTAGGAAAGACAAATTAAACCTTCTGTAACTTTAAAAAATGCTTTCCATTTAGGGTTTTATAAGCACTTGTAACTATTTCCAACTGGGAAAAAAAAAATTCTCCCTCATTATGGATCCGAACCTTCTAATAAAAGTTACCATGCTAATATTGTGATTATGTTGGTTTTTTTCTTCTCTAATCAAGACAGTTATTTTAAAAATTATGAAACCAGACTTCCAGCTACTATCACTGACTATAGTGAAAACTTGTTGCTTAGCAAAATCTGAAATCCATGTCCCTTAATTAATCAGTTCAAAGGCTTTTTCTTTGTGGACACATGGATGGATCCTGGACACTTAACTCTGCAGGACAGTTAGAAGCAGGATGGATTCCTATCAGTCTGTGTTCCAGACAGTTAGGAACAAGGATGGATACATGCAAATAGCTTTATTTTCATGTGCAAGTATGTTTAATGTAGATAGGTATATTAATAGTTCTATGTGTTCCTATTTTAAGGGTGTCAAATACTAAGATTTTTGAGATTTGAATTTTCTTTAAATGCAGAAACACAGAAAAGGACAATAAAATTGATTCTGGGGTTGGTTCTTTTTTTTTTTTTTTTGGCAGAGAAATGGCCTGATCACCAATGGAAAAATCCCTAACTAGCTACAATATCTTCTCTGTAAATCACTAAAAATGTGCCATTCTGCATTCTCTAATGTATAGTGGGTTTATTTTCAGTCTTAGGAGACAGGCAGAACTTTAGAAATTTACCATCCACTTGCAAAAAAAGAAGAAAAAAGCCATCAAGTTGTGTAATTAAGTCAGCTGGAATTAATTAAAATAGATCAACGTGTAGTCCTTCCTGCCATCCACTGTATAGTAGGTATGTAATTTCTAATTAATGTTTAAAATGCAGTTCACTTTTACTTAATATTTAATTCATAGTTATAAGCAAAGTATGTAATCTAACGGTAACATGAATAATATCTCCATGAAAGAGTACGTCACCTTAAAAGTATGAGAAAGAGGAAACACAAAAGTAGTTTTGTTCTCTTTTACAATAAGAATAAATATTTCAATAGCTTATTTGTTTCATCTTTAAACTAAAATTTTATGTGAAACAAGAACAGCAGAGTAATTAGGGCAGTAATATTTTTTAAGATGAAACTTGCAAAATATGAATTCTGAGGTACGTGACAATTCCACGCAAGCTGACAATTTCTGAGTATTGCCTTTGAAATCCAACTGTTCTGCCAGATCTCTCACTCAGTGATGAAGAAAATGATCTCTGCACTTTTGAGACTAATTTAATCAGGGCTGTAAAATTTGGGCCTGGCTCACCCACAAATAGTCTGCATTTTGTAAGGCAAGCTAACAAATTCCTTAACTAGAATTAGATTTATTTGCTGATTCATTTGAGTGCTGAACTGGAGTTAATAATAAAAATTAAAAAAAAAAAATAAAGGAGAAATGAATCCCCCAGGCTTCTCTGGATAAATACACACTTTAATTGTTTTAATAAAAACGAGGACAGAGTGAATTTAACCACATTTGTTTTATGTATCCCTCTTGTTGGCAGGAAAAGAAGAAACATCTCTGAAATATCCTATCTGGTCATTTAGAGGGAAGAAAATACAGGTTTGTAGCTCTTAAAAAAATTAAATCTGAGCATGGAGCATTTCCTCCTCTTATCAGGAGACACATTCAACAACATTGTGGTTGGGAGTATGGAAGGTCATGAAGCGCTGCATAAGCTATTATGTCTTGAAATACTCTGAACTTACAGTTTTATCTCACAAACTATTTACTGTGTAAGTCGGAATGAAGAGTTTTGTTTGATTTCTTAGTGGTGGGAAGGAATAAGGTTATTTTGAGCTTCTTGCGCTGATTCTGCCCTGGTACTGTATGAACAATAAGGGTCACATTAAAAAAAGAAAAGGATAAAAGAGGTGTAAGGATTTTTTTTTTTTTACTTTTTTCTTTTATGATTTTTCTGGTTGGCTTGTCTGTCTTGCCACTTTAGAGAGTCTGCTTGAATCAATCATAAAGCCAGTCTTTCAGAAAAAGTATGAGTTTTGTTCTTACAGACTCACATATTAAATCCTCTATAAATTGTAGGACACAGCCTTAGAAAAAAATCATAAAAGTTTAGGAACAATATTTTTGCTATATGATCCAACTTAGCAAATTTTTTATTTTCTTTTTTTTGTTTCCTGCAGAAAGTTTAATAATGGGAGAAAAAAAAAAAAACCCAAACCTGTGTTAGTTTTAAAATAAAAAAAAAGTGAAATATGAAAGGAAGTCTATTTTGATAACAGGCTGTGTAGAATAAAGAGAATAAATAATGAGAGCTGTGCTTAAAGTGGCAGCCTTAGAGTCAGTGTCTTTCTAGGAATGACAGGCAGCACTGGGTTCTTCTTATTTAATGACAGACAAGGTTGGTGATGCCTTATCACAAACCAAAGCAATTTTGCTTTAATCATTAATAAAGCAGCGGCAAATTTTTGCCAACAAAAAACTTTTAAACAAGATTTAATTTTGGGCTTGGACACCTGCTAATTTGAGCAAATGTGTTGAAAGAAGCTGCAGGGGCACACAGCAAAAATGTTGGAAAAAAACTAATCATCATTTGCAGAGAATAGGGACAATTGCCTGCAGGTGTTCAGATTTTTCACTGCTGAACACTGAAGGCAGTGGAAAAAAGGATTCCAATCCCATACCTGCTACAGAAGCCTGATAAAATTTCTTCCCTCTCTGGAGACTGAAGAAATGTAATCAAGCGTGGGAATGCTCATTGTGCAGGCAAATCACACTGGCATAAAGAGAAGAAGGAAATGGAACAAGAGTACATGAATTTTCTGGATTGGGTTGTGTGAGTGTGACTTTAGAGTTCCTATTGACACAGTTATTTCACTTGGGACAAAGAGTTCATAGATGTTTCTCTGATACTGGGTTTAAAATCAGATTCTCTGCAGAAAAAATTTATTTTCCATATTTGTTTGTGTCTGTCTGGTTATGTAGACAAGGTACTGCTGAGAAATAGTAGATGTGTAGTGCAGAAAATCCTGCTCTCATCCAGGCTCTGGCACACGTTTCCGAGTGCCACCTGCTGGCTTTGGCCTCTCACACAACCTCAGGATGCAGGCATTTCTCTGAAAGTGCATGTGCAGTGACATTTCGTGGGTACATCTTTAGAGAATACAATTCTATCCTGCCTGTCAGACGTCTTAGGGACATCCAGGCCAAAAGACAGCGACTGTGTGTGCATCCCAAGGCTTTCTTAGTATCTGTGTTTTGCTGGATAAAACTCCAGGTATTGCTGCTCATCCTTGTTCTGCTCTTCTCATGATAGAAAGAGGCAGTAGGGGAACAAAAACAGAAAAAAAAAAAAAGGGAAAAAGGCTTATTATTCTGAATAAGAAAAGTTTATCTTGAAAACATGCTGCCTGCATTGATGTGTGAGAGTGCTCTTGTTGAGCTGTCTGTTCTTGTGTCCATGTATAATTTGGTAAAATAGGCAGTAAAAGTCATGCTCATGTTAACAAATCTCTAAAGGAGTTTACCTTTGGAATCCCATCTACCATTTGTGCATGGAGTGTGTGTTGTGTTTGAAAGAGGAGAGAACAGGCATGTGGCAGAAATGCATCTTGTGCAAATCCAGGTCTGTGACAACTTTTTGGCTCCAACTGCAATCTCAACTACATGATTGGGGTGTTGATAAAGCAAAATACAGCTTGTCCCTTGAAAGGCTCTGCTCTGAACAGACACTGTCTTCCACTGGATGGGAAGTGCCACGATGAAAAGAGCTTGTTTATTCTCCTGACTCCCCCAGAGAGCAGGCAGGAGTGAAGTGACTTGTAACTCAAATCCGTGTAACTCCCGGAGGATTGCTATTTACAAACTGCCAGAAGACAAGCTGTCTCTCCCAGTGGCATTCCCTGAGCGGGCCCCTGTGTTATCTGTGACATTCATTACACGTGTGGCCGCACAGCACCTGTCAGTCACTCTCAGCCAGAGAGACAGCCATCGCTTCCTGAGATGTTCCATGAGTTAGTTGAACAAATTAAAAATACAGAATGTTGGAATTGAGGCAGCTGTGGGTAACTAAGAAAGTTCTGGTAAAGTAGACAAGCACAGACTAAGCCCTAGACTCTTTGTTTTGTGATTTTGTATTTTTGCAGTCTTGTGATTTTGTATTATTCCCTATCCAGGTGTCTCTGTTTTGAAAGTATTTGAAAAATACACTGCTTTGTTTATTGAGAATTTAAAATCTGCTATGGTCTGAGTTTTGTTTTTTTTTTGTTGTGTGTGTGGGTTTTGGTTTTGCTTTTTTTTTTTTTTTTTTGTTTTTTTGGTGGGTTTTTTTTTTTTTTTTGGTTTTTTTTTTTTTTTTTTTTTTGGTGTTTTTTTTTTTTTGTTTTTTAGCAGAGAATGAGTGCATGGCCCTGTGGCAGTCCCAAGGAATCCCAAGTTTATTTCCTGAATCCTCTGCTGCTTTTGACAAAAGTTTTATCAAACTAGGGATATCTGGAGTGAAATGTTTCAGGGTCAGTTCCTCGGCATTTTTTTTTTTTTTTTTTTTTTTTTTTTTTTGGTTGGATCTTCCCCAGGGCTAGGAGCAGAGAATGAGTGCATGGCCCTGTGGCAGTCCCAAGGAATCCCAAGTTTATTTCCTGAATCCTCTGCTGCTTTTGACAAAAGTTTTATCAAACTAGGGATATCTGGAGTGAAATGTTTCAGGGTCAGTTCCTCGGCATTTTTTAATGAAAATTTTTCAGCAGCTGAAAACTACCTGGCTTACAGGGGAAGAGAAAGCAGCTGTAATATATAATGAAACAAATAGGAAAAAAAAGAAGGGTGATCACAAAGAATAAATGAATATAAATGAGAAGTTAGGAATTGAAGATGCTTGTAAAGGAAGCAGAAGGATACACGAAGAAATTGCCATTTAATTAAGGACTTTGATAAGTTTTTTAAAGTGGAAAATAAAGCAGTAATGCTGATGCTGGCTTGTTACTATGTGGAAAAGGCAGAGATGTATGTAATAATGCAGGAAAAACAAAGGTAGTCAACAAATATTTCTGTTTCTTGGCTAAGAAATTACTTTTCTGATTTCTGTGTTAACCTCTCCAGCTTTTTTTTTGCTAAGATACCGAGTTTCCCAGCTCAAGCGTGCTCAGTGATCTCCTTTGAGTGGATTTAGGAGGCACAGGAAAGTGCTGCCAGAGAAATTGTTGATTAAGCAGAAGTAGGGAGGGGTCAGCAGTAGCAAGGGAGTTGTAAAGTGGTAATAATTGGAAATGAGGGAGGAAAATTACTTAAGTAAAGATTTGTGATTTTCAAGGTTTCATTTTGAACAGGTTTTCATTTGTACCTTGATCCTTTTCTCCTAATCTGCCAAATTGTGTGTCTCTTCAAATCCCTAGGGTTCCTTAGTAGTCTTCACTCTGGGAAGCAAACAACTTCGCTTTTTCTGTGTTCAAGAAGACTGACATTCTCTTCTTGCGACCCTTTTTACTCCCCAAGCAGGCATCTCATCTATTACTCCCTTATTGTCTAACTTACTGCCTTTCCCAACTGCAGCTTGCTACAGCTTAATGAGTAAAGTTCAAAGTTAGTGATGATGCCAAATGTTCCTCTTGGTTCTCTGTGGAAAAGGAACAGAGTGATAGCCACATGATGATGCTGAAACTGAAATACCTTGTTTCAACAATTAATGAGGATGAAAATGGACCTCTTAAAATCAGCATTTCTTTATAATATGTCCAAATGTTACAGAAAAACTGTCCCAGAGGATCACTGCCTTTGTTTTTCAGTAAAACTGGCACTGGAAAATTCCAGAAGATGAGAGGAAATCTATTGTTGAGCCAATATCTTGAAAGGGTGAAAGAGGTTACAATGGTAATTACAGGCCTGTCAGACTGACATGCATCTTAGGCAAAATAATGGCATGGCTGATATAGGACTCAATTATAAAGAGTGAAATAAGGGCAATAATAACTGTTAGACTTGTGGAAGATAGATACTGTAAAGTTGATATGACACCTTTTTGATGAGATTACACTTTGGGTTGATAGGTCTGAGAGAGCAGTTGAAGTAAGGGAGGCTTTTTTTTTGTGGCAAAAGGGGACATGGGAGGGCAAAGAATTTTGATTAAACAGCTAGAAGAGTGCAAAATTGTCTCAGTACACACTGTATGGATGAAGAGTGGCTAAATGAGTGATGAGTAATCACCAAGCAGTCACGGGTCTCATGCTCTTAGTGGTGGCCAGACAGTATTCCAGGGCTTGCCAATGGTCTGGAATAAACATTATCAGTGTGAAGATGATGCAAAGACTGAGAGACCTCTCTTGAATCACCAATGACTCTGCCTGTATTTGTGTGAAGCAAGGTAAAAATGCTCTTTTCCCCCCCAGGTTCTCAAGTACTTTAGAGATATTTTGCAATCATCTAATAAATACAACTATATCTAAAGTCCCATCAGTTCTTGTGGTAATTCTGTCAAGTAGCACAAATTTCTTCTTGGCAATTTAGAAAAAAAAAAAAACTTTGCAAAAATGAGGATTTTTTACTACTGTTACCTCTGCCATATGAATATGCTAGTTAATTATAGGCATTCCATTTGTCTTTTCCTCCATGACTTCCTCCATCTAAAAATTTTTCCTCCTTAGTAGAATGTGTTGAGATCTGCTGATAAGATGGTGTCTGTTCAATAATATTGCAAGCAGAAGTATTCTACCTGATTCTGTAACATCAGTCTTCAGAGAATTTGGATTGTAGGCAGTCTCCAAACACATTTTTCTTCATCATCATTGTGCTTTTTCTAACTTGCATGGAATTAAGATTCTGGGAGTACAGATGGTGTAAGTGACAGTTCCTGGAGTTTAAAAACCCCAAGTACCCCAAACAACTTTGGAAAACTGTCATTTCTAAATATTTTGTCTGCACACTTACTAGTCTTTTTGGTCAGTTCAATACACTTGGTTTTGGGTCCTACTCTACAGCACAACAGCCTTCCTTCATGCTGAAGCTGAATTGTGTTGTTATTTTCATCAGCTAAGGTAAGTAGATATAAAATTAATAAGATTAGCAATATCTTACTGGATGTTCATTATTCATCTATCTTTTCAAATATTTAGTAAATGTACCACAGGTCTAAATTACATTTGTTCATTCAAAGGCTGTAGTAGAAGTAGCCAAACATTATAAATTCCAAATGGCATATTATTATTATTTTTATTATTATTATGTTTTCTCTTACCGGTATTTTTGTTCATTCTTCATTTATTATCTATGAACATAAAAAAATATCTCTCACTGTAATGAAAAACTGTAGTTTATTGTTTGGCAGTTCAATTTAGACATACTACACTGTAGATGGGCACTTTTTCTTCTCTTCTACTCATTAGCAGGGAGCTTTTAGCCTCTTCTTTCTCTACTTTTTTTTTTTTAAATAATCACAATATCCCACTTTTCCAGTGGGACTTAACCCAAGATTGAGTAAAGAATTAGACTCACATCAGGCAGGCTGAACTGATAATAATGCTGAAGAAATAATATAACATGAACAATGGTATGTTCCTGCTGTATATGTGGTTTTAATTATTGTAGCTTTTGGAGTCTGATTAAAAAAAAAAATACACTCTTCTTAACTAAAGTGAAAAAGGTACACAAAGGAATGGAACCAAGGTTGAAAAATCTGCTTTATTTTTAAAATAGAAGCATTCTGGTCCAAAGATGGTTTAAGTAATCTGTTATGTTTAAAAAATGTAATAGGGATTGTTTATTGAATAAGAGTTTTTGAGACTTATTATTGATAAAAATATGGATTTTAAAATTTCTTATGTATCTTTGCATTTGTATTTTTATCATATTGGCAAAATAATAAAAATGTTTTTAGCTATTTAGTCACCAAATTTATCACCAAAGGATTGCATTATATCCATTCAAGAAATCTTGTTGGTTTTTTTTTCCCTCCTTGCTGATTTTATGGTCTTGGTGGTTTTGGGTTAGTGAATGTAAAAAACCCAAGAACCAAGATTAAGTATTTTTCTCTGAAGTAGAATCAAGTGTATTGTTTTCATATATTTTTGTGACATTTTGGTTTCTGGAATAGCCTCCTTATTTCCCACCAGATTTAAATAACTTTGGAATTCAAACATATCTTTAACCAAATGTCAGCTAAATTTGCTGGTGTTGTATGGTTGAAGTATTTGAACAGATTTTTCTTTTAATTAAGGATGGTCAATATGAGAGGAAATAATATTTAAGTTGGTTATGTAGTGTTTAAACAGCATTAGGGTGTGGTTTTTTTGGTGTGGTCTTGCTGCACTTCGCAGTACAGAGGTGATCTGTACACCCCTGTTAAAAGAGTGTGATAGGCACCTGTACATGGTTAACTGAGGATTGATCATGTTCAAGTTTATTTAATTTCAGTTAAAAATATCCTTTTTCTTCATCAGGATTTGGATCAGGTCGAGTGGTGTTCACACAGTTAGAAGGTCTTTGTACCCTATACGCAGCCTAAAACACACTCTTGAGGAGTTTGTTATTTTTGTTCTTACTTGTTGAGGATTCTGCCAAAATATGATTGTCCTTTGCATACCTAGGCTATCTCAGTCTATTTTTCTTCTCAAAACCTCTGTATGCCAGGCAAACAACATGTTACACATTTTAGGGAGGCATAAATATTTCAAAAGCTGGATGAACAGTGACACTTGGAGTGTACCTTTATTCTGTTTGTCTGTCTCTCCAGCTTTCTTGAGTGGACAGAGTTTACAGATGTAAATATCTTGGTGTGCCTGCTCACAGTCATTTACTTTTGGGCACATTAGAGAAATTAATCAAATCTAGCAGATGAACTCGGCTGTTCCTTCATCCTAGGTCAGCCCCCTTTAACCACTGTGTCATTCCCACTTTTTTGCTGGACCTAATTTTGATATCAGATATGTGATTGATTTCATAGGCTAGCTGGATCAGTTGAGTAAATAAATAATACATGTTTAGACTTAAATCCATTTCTAAGATGAGAAATAAAGCATAAGACTGTGTTTGGATATGCCCTTTGACTTCTTGATTACCTACTAATCAAGAATAGATGTCTTAACAGAATTTAAAGCTTACAAGTATAGCTGACTCAAAATGATAATAGTTTAACACTGAGGTGTTTGCTGTCCTGGTTCTCTGCTATTTCATATCTGCACTATTAAGTACTGGGAAAATGAAACGATTGGGTGATCTCTGATCTTTGAAACAGAGATTATTCTGGACATATTCATGTCAGTCTGACAAAATTCTGACCTCATTATGAGTAACTGTGAGATTCTTCTGGTTTCCCCTGCTAGAAAGGTGCTACGTGATTGCTGCCTTTCCTTGCTGGTAAGCCATTGAATGATCCTGATATTTCTTCTCTTTTTGAGGGCAGAGGTGAAAGCTGATTGTTCATCTGCTAATCCCTCCCCAGTAGCTTTTAAAGCAGCTGCTCAGCTTCAGCTTCTTTGGAACAAAGGTAGGAATCTTGAAACTGCAATTTTCATGAAAACCCAGAGCACTAACAAAATGGCAAAAAGCCTCATGTCCTCCCCATGCTCTAAGGAAAATCCAGAAACAACTCAGCTGTTTTATACTCTGGGTGGTTGCAGATAGTAGGTCAATCACCATGAAAATAATTGTCTGGTGACTATAGGTCCTGTCTGTTGGTTAGTAGAAGAGCCACAGGGATGTAAAGGTGCTGTGGGGTAAAAAGCAAGCCATGAGAGAGTAGATGATTTTATGGTAGTATAGATATAAGGGGAGGTGAAGATAAACATCCATAGGAGACCTGCCTCATCAGTCTTTCAGAGCTCAGAAGTTCTGTGAATAGTGATAGTATTGTAAAACAAAGCTATTCCAATGATAAAAACAGACTTCTTGATATTAAAAATGCAAAATATATTTCTGTGAAAAAGTGTTGGTGTGTGAAGGGCACATGTAGCTCAGAATTTATGTCATTCTAGACTATAGAAACATGAATTAGTGAAGTTAGATTCTAGAGAGATCAATTTGAAATGGCTGCTGTGTTTTGAGGAAGGGGCTGTGAGAATAACCCAGTGCAGTAATGGGTTGTGTACTGCAGTAATGCACTGCACTCTGAATGTCAGGCTGCTGCATAATCCAGATCACTCTTTTAAAAACTCCTTGTTAATGGAGTTCTTCACATCTTCCTGCTGCTGAGTTTGTGATACTTCACTATAAAGAACTTTTTCTCTGTTTTTTTTAAAAAAGAGGAAAAGGGAGATAATTTCTGTATAAAAATTAAGCAGGAATAAGTGTTGTATTCACCATTTATAGGAATCTAGGTAGGTTAGATGAGTAATAGAGTAGTTTTCTCTGTAACCGTGTAACATTTCCCTGGCCTCTGGGTTGTTGAATCTGTTCTTGGGAGTCTAGTTCACAAGCAAATGCTAGAAGCCCACTGGAATGACCCATGGTTTTGACAATTGCACAGATTTTTCAAACTGCACTGAGCTTTCAAATATTTGTTTCCTTGCTTTCCTTGCAATGCCAAAAAAAGTTGTACAGATCTAATCCAAATTTAAGTTAAAAGCATCTTTAAAATGCAGTTTATGTCATGTCCCCAGCAGAAAAAAGCATTTTGGAGCATCAAAATTTTTCTATTAAACCTCACTAAAATATGTATTTGAGAATTGAAATCGTTTTATGGTTATGTCTTGGAAATAAATAGAAAAAAGCATTTTGGAGCATCAAAATTTTTCTATTAAACCTCACTAAAATATGTATTATGTATTTGAGAATTGAAATCATTTTATGGTTATGTCTTGGAAATAAAAGCAGGAGTAAGGGACTTTAATAGGAAAGTAGCATCGTGAATTGTGAGTGTCATATACAAAATGGCACAATACAATACAGCCACAGAATTTCTTTGGGTAACTCACAGGTGTTCTGGTGTAACCTTAGTGGGAAGTAATATAAAATGTTCAGCATATAAGTATTCTTATTTTAGTATAGCAGGCTTGTCTAGTACTTTAAATTCTATACAATAAAATGTGATAGATATTATTCTGTCTGCATTTTCTAGTGAAAGTGCGTGCACATCATAGATACGAAATAAAATATTAATTATTTTTAAATACGTGTAATTTTCGACCTGGGGACAGGTAGACAGAAAAATGCTAGTCATGTAGCTTAATGCACTAATAGAAAGGCACTCTGGTACCACACTGACATTAGAGGAATAAGAGCCTCATTAGAATATTTATAACTGGTAGCTGGTAAGCAATCCAGAAAAAAGAACGTCTTTAGCCTTTTGTAATGTACTGCATACATTTTACAGTTGTGTATAAATGGTTATTACTTAGAAAGAATTCCTTAAAATATGAAGGTATTTGTTAATGCGCAATATATGGCATAGCTGTGGATCAATTATTACTGTCCTTTTTTTTTTTTTTCCTATTTTTTTCCTTTTATTCACCCCCTGTCTGCATAGCTGGCTCCATGGCTATCTATTATTAAAGATGTAAGAGAGAAACATTTTAGTTTTCTCACAAAACCACAGCTACCATAGTAGAAAAATATCCTTATATTTATTCTCTGAATTCAACCGAGTGTTAGAAGAATGTTTATTCCTATGCATTATTCCATGCCGTTGCACAGAAAAATGTGATGATAATGATGACGTACCTGGAAATATCACAGCAGTCTTTCAATAAATCTGTTTATATGTCAGGACAAAGTAATTTAATTTCAGGAAAATGTGCCTAGAGGCAGTCAGTTCATGTTGGTTAAAGTTTGCTCAACAGATTTGAGATCCCAGGGTTTTGAAGGTCATGGTTTCATGATCACTGTCTTTTCTGAAGGGACAAATCAAAACAGAAGTGTTTCCAAGTAATTCTGATACTGTGTTACTTTCATTGGAAACCCTCAATCCCTCCACATACTCATGAGAAGTTAGGGAAGGAAACTCCCCAGAAATGCAGGAGTAGCTAGTCTTTGCTGAGGTTTCTATTTTTTAAGCTTTTAAAGTCATACCTCTCATTTTATAAAATTACAAAAGAGAGATTCTCCTTTGTGTTGGGAAAAATGTCAAGCTAGGGAACAACCCAGTGAAAAAAAATGGAAATAACAGAATGGGCAAAAATTAGAAATAACAGAACATGTATGGGCCAGAATCCAGAGTCTTTGGCACCAGAAGAACTCCACTGTTCTAATAATGAGTAGGAGGGTCATAACACGTTCTTTGTTTTTGGAGGGACTGAACACTAAAAGTGCAATTAGATGCATGAAACAGTCTGTTGCTGCCTGGACTACCTGATGTCCATCACCATTCTGATTATATCACAATATTTTAAGAGTATCTCATTTACCTGGCCATTTTCATGCTGTGTCCTGCAGAATCCAACAGGTGTGGTTTTCTCTAAGCGTGAACAGCTTCTGGTTTGCAATCCCATCCCAGCTCTCCTGCGACACCTCAGAGAACCCCTAACTGAGACCAGTGGTACTTACAGCTGTCACTAAGTCTACCATTAATGGGGTCTTTGTTTTCTGCTTGTAGCCTGGAAGGAAACCATTCTTTGAGCAATTATGCTAAGGGGTAAGATGAATAAGCAGTTTGGATGCCACCTTAATCAGTAAAGTTTATTTTGGGATTCGATCACAGGTAGTTAAGGGTTTACGAACAGGCAGTTGTTTTTGAGCATTTTAGATCACAGAATATATAAATAAGGTTGGTGTTTTGCCCTTTCACAAGAAGGCCACAATATTAACAAGATTAAAAATCTAATGAACATTAAAAATAAGTATGGAGTCAGTGCCGAGAAGACAGTATGTCACACCTTTAGGCCTTCTCTCCACACAAAAGCAGCATCTGTTTAGCTGAACTCACATTTAAATTAATCAACTTAGTAACAGTCCTGAAGCCCTCATATAAACCTAAATGGTTTTACAAAAGGCTTATATTGATTTACCTTAAGTTGATTTCTTACTTAAGCTACATCACAAGAAACTTGTTGCAGATCAGTTTAAAAGTGTTCATACAGGTCTGTGCTATTTAATGAAGTAGACCTGCAAAATAATTGTAATTTTCATGTTTGGACTGCCAAGTTCAATGTGCATTTACTTTTCTTTAGCTCATAATAATAATAGTAATAACAATAATAATAATTCTTTATTGTACAATTAAATGTAAAAAAGCTGTTTCTTTCACATGATTAAACTAAAATAGGAGTACTATGACAACAAAATTTCATCTGAGCATAATTATGTGACTAAAAATTTACATAAATAAAAAAATAAAATCCTTCTAATGTTTTTCACTGGTTTTGTTCTTCAAGAAAAGTTGTGAGGTAACCATTTTTGGAAGTAGACCTTGTTAGTAGACCTTCCTTTACCCCAGTGCAGCATAGCCTTGTTATGACACTGTACTCAGTAGCTTGCTAGTTCTTTAAGATAATTGCTCCACAAGAAATGTTGAAGAAAGGCTTCAAATAATTTCTTCTTGCTCTTTTTTCTGAAACTGATAATTGAATACAAGTCTCCTAAGCAGATGCTGTAGCCACTAGACCATGTAGCATTTGGGTCTCTCTTGTCCAAATGAAACATTCACTTCTATACAGAAGAACAATTTGCCAAAAATAGGAGCTTTACAAAGGGATGACAGAGGGAGGCTAATATCCAGAAGATATCTGCCATATCCTGGCATTCAAAAGACCTGGAGTAATGTCCTTTCTTCAGACTTGTAAAACTTCAGTAACTGTTAGTAAAGAAGAACTGTCCCAAATACCTTCTAAAACAGGCTCTAGGCTGCAAACCAAAAGGATAACTGGAGCCCAGGTTTCCTGCCAAGCACTGGACACTTCTGCTGCAGTACTGTAAAGCCAGTGCTGTTATCTTATTCTTCCACCTACTGTTGGAGTTAGTTATTAAAAAAAAAGTATTCACACACCATTGGCAGACTATTTCTCCAATTTAAATTAGGATAATCTCCTGGGAATTAATGGGCAGGGACTGTACCAGGGCAGAAGTATTTTTTGTTTCTCTTTGTTCTTTCTTTTACTTTATCTTTTGTTTTGAGCACTAATTCCACTATGAACCTGAGGAGTCCTTCTGGAGAAAATATTGAAGCCAGCATGTTTCCATGAGCAGTTTTGGTAGACTGACAAAGAAAAAAAAGATTTAAAAAATCACAAGGTTAAGTTTATATGCTTTTGAATTAAATGGGCTACAAAATTATTGGAAGAATAATCTGAAAAGTTTTTTAATGAGGAGTTTGGTGGCACTACTTGTAAGCTTCTGGTGTATGCTTCTGAAGTCTGACATTCAAAGGCAGAATAACGTGGAGGGTGGTAGAGACTGTATTATTTGGAACCATTTCTAACTTCTCAAAGGACAGAACTCAAAATGGTGGATAAATCTACACAAGTTCAGTCATGTTTTTAAATCTCTGCTTTTTAAGCATGCCCTTGTAATGAAGAAAAGGATGATAAAACTGAGATTATAAAATTCGGGTCCTAGGCAAATATGATGATACAGTTTTTTCATTATACAAGAAACTATATTGAAAAAAGGCATGTACAGTTCATAGAGAAATTAAAGAAGAGAGTCCAAATCATTATTCTGGGATGTTAAAGTAGCATGTGAAATAGGTGGCAAAAGGAGCTGCAATGATCAATCCATTTTGCTGCTGAAGTGAACAAAATCACAAAGAGACAGTGGGGCCACTGAAAGGATGAAACTTTGACACAACAGAGGGCCAAAATGAATTCTTCCCCCTAACAGTTATGAACTGTGGAGGTGGTAATATTTCAGGAACAAAAAGAGCTTTTTGCTCACGTTTTTTTTTCCCTTTCTTCCCTAGCACATGAAACATTAAAAGGCTTTATCACTGTAGGAGAGCAGATTATAATAAGGCAATTAGAATGATCAAAAGCTGATGAAGAATAATGCTCAGAAAAATCACAAATTAGCCTTCCAAAATTATTAGCAATAGAAAAAAGAAAGTCTTCTGCCAAGAAAATTAATAGATGTGATCAGTAGTATGGAAGAGAAAGGTATTTTTGTAGAGTAATGGGAACTAAAGGAACATACCAAATTTTCTTGGGATGATATAGAAAATACTGGTTAAACTACAGGATATTCAGATTCAAAACATGCTGTTCACTGCAATGTCTGTTGGCACTGATTTATAAAGAGGACACTGAGACTCTGTGGGTTTTGAACATTGCTAAATTAGTAGATAACATTGAAACAGCTACATAGCAGAACTTATGGAGGTTTTAGGAGAACATTTGATACTTAGATGGATTTACAAATTCATGAAACGTTATATCAGCATAAACTACGGATATAGAATGAAGAGTAACGTGGCCTGAGCAAACATCCAGAAAAAAGCAAGAGCATGAATAGAAAATTGTACTGATTCACTGTTGCTCTTCACAGTAGAAAATGGTACTGATTCACTGTTCCTCTTCACAGTAACATTCACAGGATTACCAGTAGCCAGGTTTACTGATTTGTGAGAGAAACGAGAGAACCAACAGCAGTATCTTAAATTTTGAAAAACACCATTGACTTAATGGAGAATTAAAAACTACACATTGATTACTCTACAATCTCTCTGTGAGCTAGTAATCCACACACCTCCTGGTATTTCCTGCCTAGCTTGCGGCATCTCAAGAACCTCTCAGAAAGTATTGGTCATGGGGAATGGGAGGAGCTTCAGAGGAAGTATCTGCAGGAATCTAGAACCATTAGGAATAGCAAAATAAGTCAGCATTGCTAAACAGATATGAATTGAATTGCCACACTGATTTCAGCACTCTGTTTTTATATGCTGCTGCCTCAAAATGAATCATGTGCTCCCCATGCAGCCTTATTTCACTAAAGTATTTCCAGTTTGTCAAAAACTATACAGAGTGGTATCACATCCACAAAAGTATTATCTTCTTGCTGGAGAGAAGCGAAGGTAACATTACTGTGATTCATTTTTAACGCTGGGTAATACTTGGAGATGCATCATGGATACATTTATTATTGCAGTGGAATAAACCACACTGTGCAAAGTCCTTGAAGGATGGTGTTAGATGTAGGGTGTCGTACAGTACATTACAGCTCTGCTGCTGCACTTAGGACTCGCTTGACACTTCTATTATCCTCTCCCGATTTATTGCTGCTGCTCATATTACAGAAGCATCTAGAAGTCCCAGCTGAAATCATGCCTGCATTGCTCTGCAGAGCTTTTAGACCGAGTGGCAAAGATATGGAAGTGGGAGGGAAAGCAAAAAGATGAAGTGACTTGCCCTAGAATGAGAAGCAATTCACTCAGGAGGTGAGAGATGATAGGTCTGGTCAGGAAGCTGAACAGCCACACAGGCAGAGACCTGAACATGCAGGCATTTGCTTTAGCTCTCAGTGAGCCTGTTAGCTCAGCTCTCAGGTAACACAATCTCACAGGTTTCAGCTGAGAACAATTCTGCCAGCAAACAGAATGAGTTTGCACCTACCTATATTAGTACTGAGGGCCATATTCTCACTGAAAGCATTCTGCTAAAAACCTGTATTTTCCAATTTTCATCCCAGCCAACACATCATTATATTACACACCCCATTTGGATGTATTTTTGTGTCAGGAATTGTCGCTATCTTATTCCATCCGGATTATTTGCCTAAAAACAAGGTACTTCTGGGGATTTAATTTTTTTTTTAATGTAGCCAGGTGGTCATTTCCAAATAAGCAAATTTTGCTCACCTAGTGTATTTATAATAGTCACTACTTACAATGGGATGGGATTGCTATGAGAGAAGATTCTGAGTAGTTCAGTAACAGAATAGGAATCTGCCAATACAGTACTGCAATTTTTCTTTGGCTGTTTGCAAAACAAGTTCCCGAATGCTCTTTAGTTTAGCTTTTATATTAATCAAAGGTATATTTATAAGCATCTATTTTAATCTATATGCCTGGAGAATGCCTTTATCCTTGTGTGAATTATTAATGGATAAAAATGCTCTATGGTCTTTTCAGAGTTGCAAGGGATAATCAGTCTTGGAACTTGCAATGAATGGAAGTATTGATTTGTTAACATGAAGTAATTTGTGTGATCTAAATACAGTGCATACAATATGTGCAAATTGATTCCAGTAAATCACTTTTGACTCTTCTCCTACATCTTGGTAAGTGAGAACCCTGGCTTTCTCTACTTGGATTTCTTGCTGGCTTTCAAAGGATTGATTTTTCCTTTAAATGTTTGGGCCCCGATCCAGTTTGCCACTTGGTGGCCTGCTTAGATTTAATCATGTGGACTTCCATAATGATTTTAACAGAAAAAAAACACTCTGTGCTTAAATTCAAATGGATGTTGACATATTTTGCTGCACAAAGATCTGAGTTTGCATCTTATTTGATTTTCATTTGATAGTAATTACTATAAAAAAAAAATGGACAAAAATATTATCAGCTTCATGTTAGGTGATAGTGGATTAGTTTGAAGAAACAGAGCAAAATGGAGTTGAATTAAATGCACCCACTATGCAGCACACATTTACTAAACAATCAATGAAAGATTTACAGGATTAATTAAGCAACTCATAAAATTGTTGTAAATTGTTTTGATGGGAAGTACATGCCTTTTCAAATTTCAATTTATCAGCCTAAAAATAAGTTTACATTTTTAAAGGAATGGTAACAGCTAATACTTGTCTGTAATTTCTATAAATATATTTATTAAGCTATTTTAAATAGAATGGTCATATCTGAAATGTGAAGATAGTATGACATAAAAAGACAAGCTTGTATATTAAATAAAGCCAGGAATTATTGAAAGAAATGTTTGAAATTATTTACTAGCTGCCATACCCTACTATCCTGATCATAGTGCAAATTCACTTAGCAAATTATAGTGTGCCTATCTAAAGTTTCCACTACAGTGGAGTTTGAGTCATAAAGCACCTCTCTAATGCCAATTTCAATCTATGCTTTTGTGGGTTTTTTGCCTTTAATACAAATCAATTATCTCTGGAATTCTGAATTTCAATACTATATTGAATATGTCTGAATTGCAATAATATATTGAATAGCAAATTATTTTTTTCTGTATTATACTCTGATGAACCATAATTCCACAAAAAGCTTTCAGTATACACACAAAGACATCATACATAAGCATTTATGCAGCTGCATGGCCATATCATTACTCACATCACTTTTAGTATTTTTCAGTGCATATTTGTGTCAAAATAAATATGTTCATTGGAATGTTTATAGAAAGTGACTGAAATAAGTCAGAAATGCATCATGATGCATCTATAACTGAATCCATATTTGCAAATGCTTAGTGGTGCTGCTGATTTAATTTGTGATGCTATATTAAAAGGTGGCTTCTATGCACATTTTTAGTATTGCCTAATAGGACTGTGGTATTCTAGAACCTTCTGCAAAGTTAACAAGAAAAATCATATAAACAAGGGAACTAATTAATGAGAGCCTAAATGCCATCTTAGTTCTCCATAATTGTAATGCCTCTGCATGATGATTCAGGACACATGAATGCATGCAGGTGAGTAAGTTAAGAGACAATAGAAAAGCTCTGTGCAGCAGCACCTGCCACCTCCCACCTTTCAGGAAAACACCATCTGAAAACCATTACAGAAGTCAACGTGCTCCCAAGAATGGCTCTCATTTTTAAAATGAGAAACATTAATAGAAACACAGATTCTGAAAGGATGGTATTTAATTAACATGTGGAAAGGCACAGAAATTAATGTGTGTTTTTAATAATTGATTGTTGCTACATAGTAACTTCCATATTAAATGTGCATTAATTAGGTTTGATGCACAGCACCATGTGTTTTTTTTCCCCACGTTCCTTTATGCATACAGTATTATGAAAGGAGATTTTGCCCCTTCCAAAATATCAGAGTATGAAAACAATTTACCCTGTGTATAATACAGTGGGACAAAGTATCAATTTCAGCTACTTGCATTAATCTTGTTGGTGTGAAGAAGGCCTCGGACTTCAGAGCTGTAGTGCCCATTTTGGTATATGATACAGGATTATCACATTAATAACAAATCCATATAGAATTAATTAAGAAATATCACATAACGTTTACCATTATATTCATATTCTTAATGAACTTTTTTGAAGCTGCACATTTCGGATGGATTTTCTCTTAGGTATTTCTTAGCACCTAGGTCTATCTAACTTATTTTAAAATGCTTCTGATACCATGAGTTTGGTAGGTGAACAAATAACTGTGTGCAAGGGAAGAAGGGAAATAATAGAAATTCAAGTGAGGGTGTAGTTACAACTTGAGGGTTTTTTCCTGATAGCAGCTTTTAGTTTAGATTACTGTTCAGTTTTCTTTTAAAGTCCGTTGGTAGCAATGAGAATATCTTTATTATACCAATCCATGCATTTCAACATCCTTCACTATGTCTCTTTTTTTGCAAAATGCTGCACTGTAGAGCTTCATAAAATGAACAAATGGAGCTAATTAACGAATTTTCACTATCTGTACTTAATATTATGTTTTTAGAAGTCTAAAACTAATCCTAAAGAGAATAATATGAGGATCTGATGGGATTGAAATGATATTTAATTATACTTAACAGTTTTTCTATACAATTTCTTAGAAACGGTGCTCATCGCAATTGAGAGTGATGGACACCTGGATTATGTATTGCAGAGCCTGGCTGTTTGTCTTTCTGGAGCCCAAACACCATTGCTCTTCCAGCACAGAATTTGTTTCCTTACTTGTAACAGCTGCTGACCTGGACATACATGCACAACTCTAAAAATAAGTATAACCTATGAACAGCAAGGAGACAGCTGAACATGCGTGTATTAAGAGTCTGAAAACCATGAGTTAAATGAAAGAAGTGAGGTTCAGAGGCTGGAGTAGAGTACCTGGTCCTTCAAGACCTGTGGGATGGGGATTCAGCCCATCAGAAGCTAATGTCATTCCCTGGCTACCTTTTCCAGAAGTTTCTGCCAGAAGACCGAGAAGCTTCAGTTGTACTCAGGCTTTTCAGACAGAGATATATCCATGTGTTCTGTGTTGTTGCCTTCTGCCCTAGTACTACTGAGTCCTTCTGGCTCCTGCTTTGCCCTCTGGAATAAGAATAATTAGGTTCACCCTGGCCACTGCAGCAGCTTCTCAGAAGTGTGATGAAATATAGCCAAAATAAAGGGAGGTTTTCTCAGTTTTGTTTACTTCACTAAAACTTGAAGACAATTTCAATACATAAGATGAAGCAAAGATATTTTTCTTAATATAATGCTCTTCAACTTGAGCTCTCATTTTGCCTGCCATTGTCAAGTGTAAAATGACAGGTTCATGTTGCAAGTATTTTTGTCTTGACAGTACAATTCTTAATACTGTCTTATTTTTGGTGGGTATTTCTGCTTTAATTTCCTGTTGTATTAGAGCCAGAACACGACACTTGGAACTCTTGCAAAACATGTGCTCTGGGTAACCCAAAAATGTGGCTTGACATCTTTAATCTTCGTTCACCAGCATGGTACAGCAGACAAGAATGGTCTTTTGGGCCTTAAAGCAAATGACTGAACTATCTAGAAGAAATTCTGCCAAGTTTTCTTGACATTAACCTTGTTGCTTCAAGAATAATAGATTATTTCTAAGATGGAGGAGTGAGACATGAAAAGCTAAGACTACGTTCTCAGGTTTTTGGTCAGTCCTGGCCATAGTTCATCTCTTTTTGATAAAGTACTCATGCCTCTATCCCACAAAAGGTTCCTAGGGTAAAGGGGCTTGCACTCATATTCTGTAGATGAAAGACAGGCCATCCTAGGCTCGTTCATTATAGAGAAACAACCTTAATATGCAGGTTTCTCAAGCACCTTATTTAACCTTATTTTGTTGTGGGTTTTGAATTTAGTCTTATTTTAGATGGTGAAAAATCTCTTCAGAACTTCTGAATCCCTTTCTTTTCTTGTTTAAACACCATAGGTTTTTTGTTTCTTTTTCTTTCTTTCAGCCCAAGAGAAATTTGTTTGCATTGTTCATAAATTTCCTCTTCATTTAACTTGAAATTTTTAAATCAGAAGCTCAGTAATTCAACTGCCAGGTAATGAGAGTCACAGCTTTCCTTCTTGGGGAAAATGCTTGGTAAAGGATTCTGCCAAAGCTATGGAGCCCCATGTGATCCATTGGAAAACCTTAGCAGAATTCCATCCTAATTGTCACTGCAATTTGATTGAGCTGTGGTAGAAAGCAGCTCAGAAATGAAGATGTTCATTTGATATCAAATTGTTTCATGTGGAAAAAAAAGAGGGTTCTGTGTCCAACCAGCACACCCTTCACCCATGGTTATCCAAGTGAGAGGCACATAAACTTTGTCCTGCATTAATACAGTTGTAAATCTTAAAACAAATTCAGGCAGCTGATCACGTACAATAATGAGGGTTAAAGTCAAATCTAACTTGTTCTTTCATGTAGTTGAAGATTAGATGGATCTCTGAGTGTCACATTCAGCGGAAGTGCTCCATACATAACAGTGTAAAAACCGCCTTTGATAGCCAGGCACTTTGATGGCACAATCAGTATATAAAATCATTGCATGAGGATAAGTAATACTTATTTTTAAGTTTAACTTTGAGTTAAACTTATTTTTGAGTTTATTGAGTTAAACTTTGAGTTTGACTTACTTTTGAGTTTAGCTTTGTCTCAGCTCCCACGTACCACTCCGTTCAGCAACATCCTATCTCTCCGAGCTGCAGAATTAGCATTTGAATTTCTGTTTCTTTATCTCAACCCATTTCTTTTTGTGGTTGGAAGAACCATGGAGCAGAGACTTCATCTCAGGTATGTTCCACTCTTGACAGGTATGCACAAAGACCACATCAATAAGTAGAGTGTATTTATTGCTTTGTGCTGTTATTGCCAGCATCTGGAAGATGTGCAGAACATTTTACTGATCATCTTCTCTTTAATGTCAAGAGCAATTCATTGCAACTCTCTGTGCATAATACACTGGAAAAGAAGCCCAAAGAAAAATGATTTTCCTTCAACTGTGGTGGTTTAAGCTTAACCACTTTTACTTAAAGACACTACATTTGCAAAACTATTTTTATATCTAGGATTGAGCTGTGTTCTTCCTTTTGAAAATAGATTGTATACCAGGAATATTTTCCAGCTCTTGAATGTGTTTATTTCTATCCTAACCATCACAGAAAACAAAAACCAAAGAAGACTGGTTGTAAAGACTTTAAGATGCAGAAATGCATTTTAAGCTGATAATGAAAGATGAATGTATATTTTTTTATGCTTCTTATTCCTTGAGGATCCTTATCAAAAATCTGAATATGAAAAATAAAGCATCTAGTAGAAAATGAGGGATGATACTCTGTTCTAAACTGGTTTCTAACAATTTTGGCTGTTTAATTTACTTAATCAGCTGAAGTATAAATAACAAGGATCATTAAAATTAAATATCTCAAGAAGTATCATCTCCTGGGTAAGAAATCCTGCTGCAGTCCTTATTCTATCCAAGGGCCAAGCTGGAGGTGAGATAACTGCCTTTGTGGTGGGCAGATCTGTAAATGCCTACACTAACCTGAATCTCTGAGTAAACAGAGATGCTGTATTAAAGGTCTCATTTCTTTCTATACTTTTGCAGGATATGCTACTTTTTCCAGGAAGATATGCCCTAAAATGACCTGGGTTTGCCACTAAGATTTATAAAAGAGAACTTTAGATTCTTAGTTAGAAGAGATGTTAACAATGTATGCAGATTTTGCAGGTGTTTCATTAACTTTTGCCTGTATGTATCAGTAGTGCAGTTTGTGAGCAGAGAAAGATGTGAAAGAACTGTGCTGGGCAGCCAGGACATTCAGCTGTAACAGCTGACAATGGGGATGAATATTGTGGTAGGGGTCATGTTATTAACAGTGAACCAAAACTGAGGAGAAATTACAGCTAAAGCCTCTGTAACCTGGCATTCTTGTTAGCCTGGACATGTCTCTGTATGTGGTTAACCTTTGTCATTTGGAGAGCTGTATCTTTATTTTGCTCAGTGAAGTTCCAGCAATGTCATTTGGACATCCTGTCATTCATCAGCAGGAAGCTGGGCACTCAGACTCCTGTCAGAAAGTGCTGCTGGGGCTCTGAAAGGTTTATTCTCTCTGTGAGAGCTGAGGTTTTGTTCTGTTAACCTGTATAATAAAATATCTGCTGTGTGTTAATGAAGCTTCTCATTAAGTGAATTCTCAAGTTCACTGCAAACAGTAGAAATCCTGGGTTTGCATTGTAGTACATCAGGATTTTGCTTTCTTGTGCTTCCTATTAGAACAGTGTTATTATGGGTTATCAAGACGCATAATTTACAGGGCCTGAGGTTCTGGCCTTTTGTCCTTGCCTTTCCACTACTAAAAAAGGTTACTTACAAAAGGAAATGCATGCAGGATTGGTTCTTCACAAACAATAATAATGAAAAAGAATATGTATCATTTGTTAGAAATTGATTGCGTGCCAAAACCATCTTCATAATTTTGCCATAGATTTTTATTTTCATTTCTCCATTGATTCTCATATTTATTCAATTTTCTTTTTAAAATGAATATCTTATTTTCCCTACCATGGATACAGCTGAACATTGTAGAAGGTTCAGCTCAAATACTGTTGGATGTTTCTTTGTGTAAAGACAAAGGTTATCAAGAGAGTCAGTCTGGGGGAGAGGAAATAGAAAAAAGCAGAGTTAAAACCCCCGAGTTCTATTAAACTAAATACTGAAAGGAATTCAATATTTTTTGGCTTTGCATTTGCAAAATGCTTTTGGATTAAGGACTTCCTATTGTGTTATAGTACATAAACCTCATATACTTTTGCTCATAAGTGTTTTGTGGACACATCTTTCTAAAATAGGTAATAGTGACAAATGACTTGGGCCAAGTATGTGATGGTCTGGCCAGCTAGGGATGAGCCCAAGCCATCAGATACTGAAAGTGTGGAGGGGCAGATTGGTCTTCCTAAAGTTGTTTCTGGACTACTCTTGCTATGTACTCGTCTTATGATTTTGTGTCAAAACACAGGATGAAAACATATAATTATTTAGACTGACTTTGCTGGCTGAAGAGCTTTTGTAGAGATGACTTAAAAGTCTGTTATTCCTGATGGAAATGATTCCATTAGATGCAGTTAAACACAGTAGATAGAAGGAATAGATAAAGTAAAACTTTATTTTGTTAACACTACATAATAGTATGCCATATAAAAGTTATCACGTGGGCTTATTGCTGGAAGGAAGATGTTTTAAGCATTTCCAGTGGGAAGAAAAGGCAGAATTTCCATAAAAGCAGAAGAAAATTTGTTTGCTTTTTTGTTACCTTTTGTCATTGTTCTGTAAAAGAGATAAAAAATTTTGAATGTATTTGCAGTAAAAACCCTAAAGCACATAAGACAATGAACAGATAAATACAAGATTTTAATTTCAGGGCAACAGATAAAATATAATTTCTAACAGAATTATTTGTTCAGAACTAGTCTCTTGATAAATGAGAAGTGAAAGGACATTTTTCAAGTGCAAATGTGTGAAAATTTATGTTTTCTCAAGGATTATTGTGTTGTATTCATGCTTTTAAAAAGAAACAGCACTCTTCCAGGCCCTAAACCTAGAAATCCTTTGGTGCTGTGTGATATTATGTATCTAATAAGATACAGAATGGAGATACACAAATTTTGTAGTTGAGTTTGTACTTGAAATGTGGAGTACTGCTAAGCCTGAAGGCAGAGGAGATAGTGTCAGGATGTCTGGAGTTTTATTCCCTAGATATTAAACAAGTGAATCTCACCCCATCTGTACTTGCAGGAGCTGTCTGTCTGAAAGAAGAAAATAAAAAATGTTGTCTTAAAAATGTAATTAAGCTATCTTGCTTGTTTTGTACTTATTCTGATGGTAATGCAGGAAGAGCACATATTTCTTGAGTGTGTGCATAAAACTTCAGTCTGAAACACCACTGCCACAGTGAATTGGGGATATTTTCCCCCCAAGGGTGCTTGCAGATGATATGTAATGCTGTGATTTTCCTAGCAGCAGCTCGAGTCAAGCTGTGCTTCAATGTTACCAAACAACTACAAACACAAGGATGGGGATTCTCTCACCTATACATCTATAATGTTATTTGCATATGTTATTAAGGCAAAGGGTAGAAAAACCACCTAGTTATGGAGGACTGTATCTGGACTCCTAGATCCATGGTTCAAATTGGCTAGAATTTACAGAGAGCACAGCTGACATTCATTAATCCTGATGTTCTCTCTTCCCTGCTTCACTATTTGTTAAGCATCTTTCATTCTGCTCTGAAATATTAATTCCCTTTGTTTTCTGCTGCTTCTAGAAATTTATTTCACAAACAATTGCCAGTGGCTTTGTCTACAAGGCAAGAGAGTAGCTCTTCTCAAAATGTTAATTGATTTGCAATTTAGCTGTCAAAAAAAGACCCCAAAAGGAAACCACAGTAAAGCTTCATTTTCAATTTAAGGCAGTGTCTCCACAGTGGTGCTGTGAGATGCTGTGCAGGACTCCTTCACATCCAGACTCTTGGAGACCAGGCACAGCACAGAGGTGTTGTCTTTGGCCCCTCAGGGAAGGGAAGAAGTCAACCTCAGTGTAACTCTTTTGAATGAGTCTGTGGGGGTATCATTATAGACTGTCTATCAAAATAGATTGTATACCAGGAATATTTTCCAGCTCTTGAATGTGTTTATTTCTATCCTAACCATCACAGAGAATAAAAACCAAAGCCTGGTTGTAAAGCCTTTAAGATGCAGAACTGCATTTTTAAGCTGATAATGGAAGTTAAATGTATATCTTTTAAAACTTCTTTTTTTTCCTTGAGGATCCTTATCAAAAATCTGAATGTGCAAAATAAATCATTTAGTAGAAAATGAGGGATGACCTGCAGGTCAGCCAGGATTCAAAGATGACATCTGGGAATAAGAGAGGGAAAACCAGTCTTTTGCATGGACTCTCCCACATTGTTCAGCTTTTACCATATTATGAGGAAGAGACACAAAAAAATAAACAATTTGCCTTTCCAGCTACTAGAGTTTTACAAAAAAGTGTAAAAATTGTGTGTGTGAAGAATTGAGGTGCCTAATTTTCTTTGATTAGCATGTTGTGCAGAAGCAGGGATGATTTCTCACTTTTAGTGGTGGTTTCTGGTGGGAAAAGACATCTTGGCAGTAGGTGGCAGTGGAGCTCTTTGATTGCAGAATTTGGGCAGCAGCATAAATCCAACATTTACAAAGCACAGCCTTTTCCAGATGCAGACCTCAGGGCCTTATTTGGTCCTGCAATTCACTTCTTATTGCTGGGGATGTCTCGTTAGGAGATTAACTGTTTAAAATGCAGTGCTAATATGAAAGTTTTAATTGGGAAATCCTGTGCATGTTAAATTAATCTTAAGTACTTTTATCTAGAAAGCCTGCTTCCTTTTCACAGCACTCCTCCGTGTTTGCAACCTCCTCACATTCTTTTGCGTCATATTAAAAACTTGCAATCGATCAACAATGCTTTTTACATTGCTGAAAATCCTTAAGATAGATGGTTCCTGAAGCCTCCTAAATCCTGAAGTGCAGATGTTGGTAAATGCAATGTGAGGGGAATGGTATCGGTGCTGTAGTGTATTGACAGACAGTTTGTATCCATGGAGAAAATGCAGGGCAAAGGTTTCATCCTAACCCCAGCTTATGTTTCATGGATAAGCACAGTGAGCATTAGGAAATTGTGAGAACAACTGGGATTTGCAGTTTGAAAGGAAAGCAGATAGGAACTCAGCTAAACATTTAGGCTGAGATTTTCAAAGCTGCCTTGGGGATTTTGGAGACTGGAATCTTTGGCTGCTTATAAAATCCTCAGTCCTTAGGCCTGTTTTCTTTTCTTTAGTGCTTGTGCTGTTTTTAATTTGACCACATCATTTAGACAAGTGCAGGGAATGAGATATGAAAGAAGGAATATGCTGTTATCTGTAGAAAGGAACAAACTGAAGTTGCAACTCTGCCAAGCTGTAAATTCTGTTCCAGATCTTACTTTATGTGACCATTCAGATTTTGTCTGCATACTTTTGTGGTTATTGTTGCTTTTAAAGTCTTTATCTTCCTCAGAGGGACTATACGTACTATTTGGCAGTCTCTTTCTGTCATCATCACATGCATTTTTTCAGAGTGAGTGCTTTGGATAGACCACTGTATGCATATAATTTCCAGATTTACTACTTTGACTGAACTCAAGCACTGGGATCCTTGCACTAGTTCCACATTGCCCAGTGTAGACATTGCTGTAAGCTTGAGAGTAGTCTACAAAGCCACAAAATGCAGACAGCTGGCCATCCCTTCCTTTTACATAAATATTTTGGACTTTGTCATTACATGGGATCATTTATTATGGAACAGCCTGTGGTCCTTCCTCCCTCCCTCCCTCCCTCCTTGAAGAAGTGACCAAATAAGTTATAAAGATAGACCACTAAAGAATGGAACTAGCTTATCAGGATGAAAAGTTTCTGTATGTGTTTGTCAGTAAAGTCACTTCCAGAGATGCTGAAATGGCATATTAGGATTCAAAGATGAAGGGTGGATATAATTATTTGAATTTGGATCTACTGAATAGTCTCTTTAAATAATGTAGCATAGGAATTACTGTGTTCCTTATCAGGATTAAATTTAATGATGGTAAAGCTTTTTGCTATATGTGTGTCAGCAATGAAAGCTATTCATGTTCATCTCTTGTGCAAAATGCTTTTAAGGTAAAGAATATGAGCCCGTGCTTTGCCAGTGGAGTCAGAGCAAATCTGCCAACATTGAGGTTTTCGTGGTGCTTTAGAAGTTAATATTTAAAATGCAGATGCTCATGTTTGCTTGCATGATTTCAAGGATTCTGATGAAGTGTTCTACCTGATCTAGTCCCAGAAAACTCAGAGAAGTATGTTAAAGGGCATGATTCATGTCTTGTATTTATATTTGCAGAGAATATGAAACCCATAAATATTCCTCCAAAATACAAGTATTTCACAAATTATTAAACCTTATCTTTCTCTGTAACCCATTTTTATAGGTGTTCTACAATGTAAGCATGGTGTTTTATTATTGAAGATGGTCTGCTTTTATTTGCCCAGAACACAAGATTATTACTTGTCCTTAAATATTAAACTGAAATGTTAGGCTGATTTGCCCCCACAGGGAGCAAATGGCTGAAGATATTACAGGAGATCTGCATCAGATAAGACCCATAAAAACCTATACATGTATAAATACTATATAAACCTGTAGATGTATAAATCCACTTGTAGATACGTGCATGTGTGTTGGTGTGTAGAGGGAGGGGAAAAAAGGGTGAAAAGTAAAAAGCAGATATTCAGCATGGTAAGATATTTGGAGAGGAGTCACAAAACCAGTAATTCTTGGTAAAAAAAGATTTGTAAAACTCTGAGCCATATGAGGAGTCGCTGAGGGCACTTGGTCTGTCCAGCCTGAACTGAGGGGAGGACTCACTGCAGTTACAACTTCCTCATGAGGGTATGTCACATTCATATTTTCTGAAAAATCCCATCGCCCAGGATTTTTCTCCTGGGAGGCTGAGAAGCCTCAGAGAAAAAGGAAAACAATATTATCTCATTTGCTTCTCCTGTGTTTTGCCGCTTTGGAATGTGGTTGGAGATTGTTTATCCAACATGTGGTTGTTTCATTGGTTTCTTGTGAATTGTTTTGACTCATTGGCCAATCAGGGTCAAAATGTGTCAGGGCTCTGGAGAGAGTCACGAGTTTCAGTATTAGCTTTTTAACCTTCTGTAAGTATCCTTTCTGTATTCATTAGTATAGCATAGTTTAGTATTCTTTAATATAATATAGTATCATAAAATAATAAATTGGCCATCTGAGAACATGGAGTCAGATGCATCGTTCCTTCGCAAATACAATAAGGGGAAGAGGAGGGGCAGGCACTGATTTCTGCTCTGTGGTGACAGTGACACAGGAGGGAATGACATGAAGGAAGGTTTAGGTTGGATGTCAGAAGGTTCTTCAGCCAGAGGGTGTTTGGCACTGCAACAGGCTCCCCAAGGCAGTGGTCACGGCACCAACCTGACAGAGCTCAAGAAGTGTTTGGACAATGCTCTCAGGCTCATGGTGTGACTCTTTGGGATATCCTGTGCAGGGCTAGGAGCTGGACTCAATCCTTGTGGGTCCCTTCCAATTCAGCACATTCTATGATTCTGTGAAACTGGGATACTTTGAGAGCCAAGCCCATTCACTTTTTCAAAATTAAGTGTCTTAGGGACATTTGTAGCTGAATGTTGTCATTTGGTAAGGGCAAAGGTATGGAAGTTTGAAAGGAAGCTGCTAAATGACAAGTTGCTTAGTATGCAGGAAATGGAAAAACCTTGAAAGCCTGGGAAAAGATGGTGTAGTATCACACTGATGCTCAAAAAAGATTGGCAGCATCTCCATGGATAACCTGCAATACTGATAAATTAAGTTTGACTTTAAGGCCTTTAGTTAATGATGAACAAGTTGTGAACATCTGTGGTTTAGAATAAGTTAACCAATTAGATCTTAGAAACTGTATGTGTCCAGACTTTTAAATGATGGCTAGAAAAACCTGCATAGAACAGATAGAAGATGTTACTGAGGTAGAATTGATAACATCTGTTAATGTGAAGCTTGTATTTTAAGCAGGGAAACTGGATTTTAATTCATATTCTGGACTAGGTTTTCTCACTTCCCCAAAGCTATGTTGCTATCAAAGAAGATGTACCAATTGACCTCAACAAACACAGCATCTTTCTTTGCATAAGCTTTAACATAATATTCCTGAGGAAATAGCTCTAAAAATAAATATTTTTCCTGTTTTTTATATTTTCTACTTGATAAATCCAGAAATGAACCTATTTAGATTATTGGCTAGAGACCTATAAAGGGGTGAATAGTTACAAAGGTCACAGTGTAGATCAGTCCCCAAATTACTTGATACAATGGCCCTCTCCTGAACAGCTAGTGAATGTATCCACACAGTATGTTTCCATTACCCAAACTACAGGCCAGTGGAATATGACACAGATTAAGTTCCAAAGCCACGAGGAACACATTTTCACGCTTCAGCTAGTATTGTCTGTAGCATGTGTTTACTTTGTTTTAGCAGTGTACTGACCCAGCCATGTGCCTTTCAACCAGTTCTAAAGCTGGGCAGAGTTTGCTCACCTCTGTACAGGCCATGAGGTGTCTCTAAGCACTGTACTGTTATCAGTAATCTCATTTCACATAATACATAATGCAACAAGAATTAATTGGGGTCCTTAGATTGCAGTCATTTTGGCTACTGCTAATCTATGCTGAGCAGCTAATCTAAACATTAAAGGCTCTGTATTTTATTATTATTACTACTTCCCTGACCCATGCATTCCCCTTGCTTGTTTCATTGATAGAACATTAATAACTAGTCATGGTAGAGCATTATTTAGTTTCATTTGTCAGTCAGTTGAGCAGCCTCAGTGTATTGACACTTTTAGTCCACTTAATTAAGCCCCAAGCTACAAACCAAAGGCAATTAATTGCAGCAATCAATAAGTATTAAATGTAAAGTATTGAACATAAACTCATAATTCCATGGTATATTGTAATAAAAGATTTTTGAAAAAATCATTAAAGCTTGGCTATATGCTTCCTTGGAGGGCATAATTTACTGAGAATTTGATAGCACAAATGTGACAGAATTTCCTCTATGGGACTAGAGGAATTTCTCTGTCTGAAATGGTTCACAGAACATGAAGTTTGCAGGATCAAATAGTCATGTAAATAAATACATTATCCATTCAGCAGCCAAGGTGAAGATTTAGATTAGCTGTTCAGATTAATGCACTACCCACTTTGTGAGTCTCACTCTCCTAACTCTTACATTCCTTGGATTTTCAGTTGTCTCTGTATCCATTGTTTAACCTTAAGTAGTTCTTTTAATAGTGGTTTCTACTGAATAGTAAAATAAGGCAGACCTTTCATTACTGGTTTGTCATGAGTTGAATTAATCACAGTTGAACAACTTTTTAAAACTATGCCTCAAGAGTTTTCAAGCTATTAAATATTTTTCTATTATAAGGACTCAGAATTGTTCACTGCAGAGAATAAAGTACCACTTTTGCATACATTACACAAACACTTAGTGCTTCATGAATCCACAATAAATTTTCTTGCTGATTACTCATGTAATCTAAGGATCTCCTGCTGTTTTATGGAGAGTCTTATTAATTTCATTCAAGTAGTAAAATTAGCACCTGTAGAGAACCCTTTATGGCTTTTAAACTTTTATCATCTTTGTAAAGACCTGCTTCATTTATCATGTAACAGTTGGTTTATTTTATCTCTCAAAGTATTTATTGATTTTTAAGGATGTTCAATGAGGTAAAAAAAAGTTTAAATAAAAGGAATTATCATATCAGTAACTCTGCTTATCAGTGATAGGTTCAGGTAGGACCACCAAGATTTGGAAGCTAGCTTTTTGTAAGGTTGAACACTGAGAATTTAACTGTTCCTTTTAAAGGCAAAAGGAGTGCTGAGACATTAGTGTGGAACCTCCTTGTCTGGTCCTGTAAATAGGAACTGAATGAAGTATTCATCTCCTGGTGTACATGTCGAGATTTTGTTCTTGAAGAGTCAGAGGCTTAACTGGGGAATTCAGTTATAAAAATAACACAAGTGGGTTGTTGATGACAAATATTAGAAAGGGGAACATCAGGCCATTGAGAAAATTGATGACAAATATTAGAAAGGGGAACATCAGACCATTGAGAAAATTGGTCTTTCAGCTGAGGAGGCAGAGGAGAAGACACAACTTGAATCCTTTGATAATCAATCTTTTGTCTTATATCTGCACAATATTGTCTTTTTCTTCTCCGTATGACTGACGCCCAGTAATGCAAGTTTGCTAAAACTTGTACATATGTTGTCTGAGATGAAACATGTTATAATTAAGTGCTAATGTTATAATGAGGACAGTAAGCTTGGAATACCTGAGTGAATACAGATGATTATTGTATTATGGTTTACACACACACCAAGTGTTCCAGGAAAATAATACACCATCTTTTTTTTTTTTTTTTTTTTCCCCATGAATTAAATTCTGTACCTATGGCTCAGAGGTAATCTAATATTTGTTCTGGAAGCTGCCTATGTCCAGCTGTAGAAGTGGCTTGACAACTAAATTAGAGTATCGCTGGAGGTGTTCAAGGCCAGGTTGGATGGGGCTCTGAGCTCTGTGTGCTGTCATTTAGGAGTCATCTAGGAGCATTGGTAGTAAAATGCAAGTAGTCTAGGAATTGTTTTGCACGAAATACATTTTTATTACTTTGATGAAGAATTTATTATAAAACAGGACAGAAATCACTAATTTTTTGGTTTTCTGATGATCACCCGGAAAGAGCAGTCCAAAAAAATAGATCTGAAAGGCAGTTAAAGAAATTCACTTAAAATTATGTGAAATTACAAATTTTGGGACAAATTCTCTACAAGAAAAACAGAGGATTAAATCTCTCTGTGAAATTCTGGGGGTTTTTTGGATCCTGCTGTGAAATAAAGAAACTAATGAAAAAAGATTTTGGAATAGCATCTAGTGGAAAAAGAACAAACTAATATCACAAATGATGTGTGTACAAATATTAAACTCTGTTCTCTTATCATTTTTCCCCCCTCATTTGGATTATATGTGCATATTTTGATATTCAGTTTCAACATTCCAGTCCATTCACGTATAAATCAAATTTTCTCCTTCCTGAACCAATTTTTTTTTACCTTATGGAAGTAAAGGTTCAGAAATATTAACAATGCTTGATTTACATTATATGAAGGCATTGCACTAAGAGTTTAAATGGCAGCCGTTGCGTAATTCCTACGTTATGAATCATTTTTACCTGAGAATTAACTTACTAATTACAGCAGTTAAGTGCAATTATTCTGCTTCTTAAGGTACCTTATTACTGCTTTTTAACAATAAGACAAAGTCTGCCAAAGTTAATTATCATAATAATAATTTAGTGCACGCTTTTGGTCTTGTTAGGAATACAATATAATCTTGGAGAAATGATCTTTTCCATGTTAATCAGTCATTCACAAAGCTGTCTTTCATGTTTCTTACTCCTCTGAGAAGTGGATTGAAGCTTGGTAATTGGAGAGGCACTGGATGACAGAAGAGAATGTATTGCTCTATTTCAGGCTCTGGCTTTCACTAAATACTGAAATGTTTTCAAAGGTTGAGTTATGTTTCCTCACAGCAATATAAATGTTACAAATTTTAATAATTCCCTTTAAATCCCCTTCATTCTTCTGATCCCAGACCTCTCAGATGTATACATTTCTCACTCAGTTGGTATGTCACCAGATACTACCAGACAAGCAGAGACTTCAGATTTTTTTTCTGTTTTCTATTTTTTTTTTTTAATCAAGGTATTTTGGATTTATATAGTTTGTTGCACCTGGCCATAACTTCATTAAATTGGCGAGCACCATCTTTTTCAAGATGATAAAATACATCTAGCAAACCTGGTTTTCATTAGTAGGATAGGCTTTGATCTATTTTAATTCTTTTTGTAATAAAATCAGTCACACTGGTATTCCTTCCTTCATGAATAATTGCCTTTCTCTGTGTTCAGGTAGGATAAAAATGAAGCAATCCTCTCTCTGGAAGAGACACTCCAAATGGAACTCTATCACTGAACCCTTAAGCATAAGTTTATTTAAGTAAATATTTGTTTACTGATTGTGGATTTGGAGAAGTTTCTCTACAGGTGCAAGACTGTGTTTGAAGGAAGATGAGAACTTTATCATCCAATGTGTCATGTTATTGGGGCACAACTTTTAATACATTTGCAGAGTCCCTGCACGGCTTTTGAATTTTCCAAAATAAATATTGTATTTATACTATGACACTTGATGCCCTCATAAGCCCCCAGATTTATTAATCTCTTTTGATTTGAGACATTTTTCTGCTGTAAGTAGATCATTAGGAGAAGATGGATTTTTGATCAAAATTTGTGAAATTTGTGGCCCAAATTGGTACAACCAGCAGCCCAGGCCTCTCTGATGCTTTGTGAGCTAAATTTGTCTGACAGTATTTGACAGCCATAATAAGAACCTAAATTTGTTAAAAAAAGCACACATTGTTTCTAAAAAAAAAATGCTTGGAATTTTTAAATTAGAGGTTCCTAGGTGTTAAAAAAATATGGATTAAAAACCGGTTTGGAAAACATAAGAGGAAAACAGCCTCTTTGAGGTTTATTGCTTTTTAAAGATGCAGAGAATTTCTGCTCACCATGTGGTAGAAAATGTTTATATTCAGTATATCTTTCCTCTTTTTTTTTGTAGTCTTTCATACTTTAACATTATTTGAAAGGGCCATCTTCTGGCTGCAATTTAGTTAATTCTTATGCTTAACAATCCTACATTGCTTGCAAAATATTACAGATAATAATTTTGACTCTGGGAGATTAGTAGTGTGTTAATATTTAACTCAATTACAATATGCATTGCTCGAAATAGGATTCCTATAAAGATGGCTTTTGGTCTTTTCAACAACATAGCTATATCTGAGTTTTGTATTTTGTTATTTAAAACCTCCAAAATACGAATTTAAAACTGGAGATTCAATCTATAATGGGGAAAAAGTCTTCATGATTTTGGATTTTGTTCTTCTTAAATATCTGTGATATTTAAGAGTCCTGAGCGTTGCACCAAATATAAGGAACAATTACAAAGATCTGACAGTATTAAAATTTCACTCTAGCAAGACTTGTACAGCAGTATATTTTAAGCCTGTATTTCTTATATGCATATTCAATGAGAAACATTATTCCTCTGGTTTTTTTAAGCTCCTTTTACAAGGCCCTTCTGAAAGTGAATTTCATGCCTTACCTGTGTGATTCTGCAAACGATATTGCATAAGTATCATAGAAAATTTATAATTTATTTTTATTATAATAGAGACATATAGTTACCTGGGATATTTTATTATTTTTAGATCACCGGAGTTTTTAAAACTACTGGAAAATACTAAAAATTTATTTTTCATCCTCAAAGACAATGCCTTTGAAATATGAGTGTCACTTCAATAGCTTATTTTCTTTCCAATTTATTTTTATTTCACAGTGGTATTTCACAGTATTGCTGCGGCCAGCATTTTAGGATTGCTTGAATGGACAAAGCTCCATTGAGACAAAAGTCTCAAAAAAACCCCAAAAAACAACCCAAACATTTAGATGGTAAATTCTTAGCTGCAGTTTTGCAATTTTACAGACAAGTTCTGCTCTCATATCTGAATATGAGTATGTTCTCATATTCTTCAGAGCTACTAGAATTTAGTCTACTCACGTGAGTGATATCCCAAAACTAAATGAATCACCTCAATAGTAAAGTACAACTTGCATGCAGGAAAAGAGAAGCTGTAATGCAGGATGTAAACAGCATTTATGCTTAGAGATGTTTTATTTGGCTTTTATTGGATATTGTTTAATTTCAGTGGTAACTAACCGCCTTTTTCTGTGAAGTAGTGTATCTAACAACCCACATCAGGAATTGCACATCCTCTCCTGAAGTTTTCTCAAAATCTGTTCCCAATTCTGTTTTTGAAATAAAATTTTAGGAAAGCAAATGAATTTACTCAATGCAAGTGCATGAACATTACATTATTACCTCACCTTGCACTCCTCTCTTTTTAAGTCCTTTGCTCAATCTCTCTCTTTGCTGATATGAGATTTTGGGGCATCATCTGGCTCACACATCTGGCCCTGTTTGGCAGCTCAGCTCAAGCACAGGGATGCTGTTGTCAGTAAGAGTGGAGAGGATGAGATGATGCATGCCCTTATCTCAGCAGATAATCAGGCTATTGCAGGATGCATACATTGATTCTTCAAGTTAGACTCTGTGATGAAGGATTGTTTTCAATACTGTGTAGCACTGGCTGTACTTTTAATGAGCTGTTTTGAATAAAAAAGTCAAAGTGATTTTCATGGATTTTTTTATAGGGAAAAGATAAAATAGTTTAACAGCCTATGTGCTTTTGCAGGTAAGGGGTATTCTAGAAGGGCAGCAAAGTTATTATGTGAAAAGTGCAAATCTCAAATACCTGCATTCAAATTACCAGTAGGAGCGGGCTGCATTGTGTCAGAGATTCTGTCATGTCTTCCCTTTCAAACTGATGGCGCGAAAGAAATCAAAAGATCACAAAACTAATCCAGAATGAGAACCCTGCCAAAAGAAACAAACAAACCCAAAACAATCTTACTGAAAACCCCAAGATTTATTTATAATATCTTTAAGTAAGCCTGCTATTTCATCCCTTTGGCTGAACGTTGTTTGATTAAAACACAGCATAGACATCGTTGCTTGTGGATAGGAAGGAAAATCAGAGCTGTGATTGGGCTAGACGGGGTGTTAAACTCCTGCATTCTTTCTTGCATTTCTAACAGAAGATATTAAAATACTAAATAGCTGTCTTGACTGAGAAAAAGGTGACTGGCTGCCAATCAGTTTACGATATTCCATGTACATATTCATATTATTAGGAGGATTCCTTGAGCAAGATAAAATATATACTGAACATTCTGGGAACTGTAATGATATTCAATGGTATGAGATTGTCAGCTTATTTCGGGTGAGGAAGGGAGGAAGGTTCAAAAGAGATGGATGAAAAATTAGAACAAGATTAGCATGCCACACGTGAAGAGTTTAGTGCCTCCTAATAGTAAAATCTGAGCAAATTCTGTATTGTTACCACAGCAGGCATTAGCATAGCTGTGTTGCTCTACACGATAAGTAGTATAGCAGGAATTGACTTGAAACACAATTGAATGTTTAAATTTAAAAAGGATCAGTATTATTCAATACAAATATCATGAAAATGACAGAGCTGTGTGGAAGACGTAAAATAAGAATCCATCTAATCCATCTAACTTGAGATGGGCAGCCACTTCTAGAAATAATGGGATGTGATAGAACCACAGTGATTTCCTTTTATTTATAGGGGATGTTTTTCAAATGAGGTAAAGTAATTGCTGCATTAAAGAAGAGGTTATGAGAAATGTCCGTGTATATGTGCAGGATGATAAACAGAATATAAAATGTGTCATCTTTACATCTTCTGTTCTTGAGAGTCAGACTTTACACAGTACACACTAAGGCTAGGTAAATTAGATCTTTCAACTCTGTCTAGATTTTTATATTTAAAGCTCTGTCTGCGAGCAACATAGAAGGAGGAATGTCACCGTCATATTTTCTGGAAAAATCCTTTTTGCAGGATTTCTCTCCTAGAAGCTGAGAAGCCTCAGAGAAAAAGGAAAACAATATTATCTCATTTGCTTCTCCTGTGTTTTGCTACTTTGGAATGTGGTTGGAGGTTTTTTGTCCAACAGGTGATTGTTTCATTGGTTTCATATGAATTGTTTGTGTTTAATGACCAATCACTGTCCAGCTGTGTCAGGACTCTGGAGACGGTCACAAGTTTTTCATTGTCTTTTAGCCTTCTGTAAGTATCCTTTCTGTATTCTTTAGTATAGTTTAGTACAGCATTTTTAATATAATAATGTAATAATAAATTAGCCTTCTAAGAACATGGACTTAGATTCATTCATTTCCTCCCTTTGTCAGGAGACCCTGAAAATACCACAGAGGAAACCTGTTTAAAAACTAGCAGGTTTACAGCTCAATAATATTATTTCCTTCCTATCTTTGTTTCTGAACATCTAATACACTGCTGTCTCTTATATGGTTTTTTGGTGCCTACAAACAGAATACAGAACATTCATGTTTTAAGGATCAATTCAATAATAATTAACACTCATTATTAGGATATAATAGTAATTAAAAATGTAAATCATTAGAAGTGGAAGAGAGATAAGGCTTATGACAGGCTCCTATGTTGATTTGGAGAGAACAACAATTTAAAAAGTTATTAACAACTTTAAGGACTTGTTGATGAAAGGGGGAGTAGTACAATACATTTTCTTTCTTGGCTACAAGTAGAATCTTGCAATTTTGTTTTATTGTCAATGATATATTATGAATAATGTGAAATAATAGGGTCTTTTCCATAACATAACTCACAAACCTACATAAAATTCATGTTTCTCTTGCTCTTGAGCTTGTTTTATTGTCTGTGTGCCACCACAGCTGAGTTGTCATTTTTGAGGGAAAGTTTCACAACCCTTCTGTAACTCTTGTTTGACACTTAATTAGACTTGGCTGCTCTGATGAGATTGCAGCAGTAATTATGTCTGCATATCCTTTTTCACATGAAATATGTAGTCATTAGCCATTGTCAGCTATTTTGGCTTTTTGAGAAGAGAAAGCCAGCAAACAATCCTTACAGCATTTGAAATAAATGTCTAATTGCCTGCTGCATATCTAATTAGAATCTAAATGTGGACACTGATGAAAATTCTTAGACATTTTGAGAGAAGTAATCTGAAATAATTGAGAAATCTGGTCACTTTGTAGATACCTGCCATTGTGCAAGTGTTAGCTTGACTTGTCATTTTAATTACAGTTTGCATTTGTATGCAACTTGATCTTGCCCAGTGCTAAATGATAGAGGTGACACAGATGGCTTTACCATAAATACTGAATAATACACAATGCCTCAAATACTGAGCTTCTTGTTCCTATAGAGCACAGGGTGGAGCTATTGACCACAATGGGTATTGTTTAAACTGTACAATCAATATTGATTAAATACATAAAAAATTATACTAATGACTCCTTGTCAATTAGTTTGAATTGTTTTTTTTTTTAATGTCACAAATTGCCTGTGTATTTATTGCTGGCTATTTTTAGCTGCTTTTTAATGACTTCATAATTATAGAAATGTTTTTTCTACATCAGTGAACTCTTGGACATATTTCTGTAGCCATGGTCAGTTAAATATATTAGATGCTTCTCCAAATTTGTTGTGATCAGAAGATGGAAGGTGTACATTTAAAGATGTTGTACATACTTTGTTAAGAAGCATTACTTATCACAGTATTATCAAGAGGACATTTGAATTCTTGACATGTAATTTGTTGTGTACTGTACTTTATTTTCTTTTTCTGCATTTCTTGCACCCTGTCTGCCTCTGTGTGTCTGGGACTCATGCAAATTATTTAGAACCACATTTTTATGTGATTACACCCTTTCTGGTTGGCATTGCCAAATAATCAGAAGTCAGTTTACTACTTTCTTTAAAGGAAGCTCAGCACACCATTAGCCATTCTTTGCCTCAGTATGAAGATAGATTGCTTGTAGAGATTACTTAAGTCAGACAATCGATCTGAGTGACTCAAACTTATGGAATTTTTAATCAAAGTATTTGAGATGTATCAAGAATTCTTATTTTGGAATAATCTGACAGCTTTATCTATCTTCCAGTTTGCTTAGTGTTCTTTATGCTGTCACACAAACAAAAGGAGTAGCAAGTAGAGTGTAAACCCTAAAGTATATTATTGAAACTTGTAATTTGCACTTTGATAATATTTCTGGTTGAATTCATAGCTATGTTTGATAGCAAACAAAAGACACAGGATGGGTATTTCTAGGTCTTCATTCTTCATGTTAGCAATTTTTGGCAGCTAGAGGAAGCAAACCCGTGTTTCAAAAGGGATGCACAGGATGCACTGAGTGCAGTGTTTTAAGAGAGTTGGCATCCAGCCATCTTAACTTGTGGAGCATCAGTTCTTAGACAAATTTATGTGACACTGAGCCAAACATTAATCAAGGTTTAATTGATTTGCCATTATGAGGCAGAAAAAAGTAGATCATCTTCCATGCAGAACAGGTGTTTTGCTATTCCACACATGTTGTGAAGAACAGACTTTCTTTTTAGGAAAATACCAAGAAGATACCTTAGGTGTCATCTATAGTACAGACTCAAATCTAAAGCTCCAATAACTCAATAGATGAATGCTTAATATAACTACTGCTGGAAGTTCTTCAAAGAGGAGATTAAGCAAATAATTGGTCATTTGTTTCTTCATAGCAAGAGGTTTATGCATTGAGATCCAGTTCTTTTAGCAGCTCTTCAACCAAAATAATGAACTAAAAAATGGTATTGCAGAACAGAAATTCAGAACTTGATATTTTAGAGGATGACAAGCACTATTATCAAAGCTTTTGGAAGTATAGTATTATATTTTAGTTTAATTTTCTCTCATTTATTTGTTCCTTTTTACAGTCTTTTTATAAATAAATTCTCTTTTGTCAGTTTCTACATAGTTCAAATAAATTATAAGATTTTTTAAAGTTCACTCTTAAATTATGTCTTGTTTCAGTTATGCCATTCCTTATATAAAAATTCTAATATGAATACTTGTATTTGTTAACAGTAACCACAAAGTTGAGGAGACTTATCTGAGCTGTATTCAGAATTCTGTTAGCAGGCATGGAAACACAATAATTATTTGTCACATTTGGAATCAAACAGGAATACAGATTTATAATCTCAATAGACAAAACTAATGGTCTTCATCATTACAAAGATGAAATAATATATATTACTTTTCTGTTACATACAATGCCTTCAGAAAACACAACTAAAAACTTGTTTATGTTGTTCTTTGGGTTTTTTTGCTATATGACAACTTGAAGTACTCTTCATTTTTAAACTATTTTCCAGTAAATGTTTTGCTAAAAAACAAAAGTAAACTCTTGTTACTGCTTATGTTAATGAAGATGCTAAACATACATAAAGGTTTTTTATGACTAAAAGGTAAAGAGATTATAATTCTTCTCTCATATCATCCCCCAAACACTTGTCAAAGTGGGAACAAAAAGTATTGCATGCTTAACTTTGAAGTCAAAATTCAGTGGAGAGGATGGCACATGCTCATGTCTGCGAAACACTCGTTATCCCAGAGGGATAAAAATACGCAGTATAAATCTAGCAAAATACACAATATAAATCTAGCAAAAGAGCCAGGGTGGACAATGTACCAGCCAAAAACTATCCTAAGGCTTGTAATCTGGAAATTTGGATGGTCCCTAAAGATGTTTAAGAGCTCATGATCAAGGCTATGAAAATGGAGGGCTTGTGGGGTGAACTGGATCAAACAAATGAATTTGCTGGGGTTTCTTTGGTGGAAAAGTGTTAAGATCCTGTGTTTACTATACTGCTGTTAGCACTGGACAGCTTGATACAAAAGCAGGTTGTGCATAAATCTAGGGAAGCTACTGTTTAGTTCTTCAGTTTCTGTCAGTATTTGTATCCTGCACCCATGGGACTTCTCGCAACAGAACATACAATGTGAAAATTATTTAAGATTTGAAAGCTGTAGCAAATTGGAAAGAGATGTTTTACACTGGCAAAAAATGGTCATCAGCGTTAAAGAACATGTCAAAAATTGTCATTTAACAAGTCAAGAGAAACATTAGTTTTCTAGAGGTAAAGCTTGTCTGGATTGTTTATTTTGTCTTGTATTCAGAAAAAGAACAGTTGAATTGAGAATAATTCATATAAAATATTTTATTATTCTTAATGAAATTCTTAATGAAATATCTTCTAGTGGGCAACAATGAACAATTCAAAGTCCATCTTGGATTTAGACGTGTGGTTTCAAATTATGTTTATATTTCCTGACTTCACACATTGTTTAGGTGTTGATGCAGAAGCCCTAAGTGGGACTTTGGATGGTGGTGCAGAAAGCTGCTGACAAACAGCTTTGGGCAGCTGGAACAGAGGAGGCTGGCTGCAGCCACAGCAGCCTTTGCCCCTACAAGATGTGTAAAGAAAATTTGTGTGTAGGCAATGCTGGCTGTTGTAGGAGAAGTTGTAGTGTAGACATTAAAGGCAGTCCTGGCAGTTTGAACATCATCTGAAATAGTCAGAATTGATCAAAAGTGCCTTTAAAATTTCTCTAAAATATTTCTTATTTCCAGATTTACCAGGCTGATTACCTGCTTTGTTTTTTATTTACGTTTTAGTTGTCTTCCTGTGTGTAAGGCTGAGAGAAAAAGTATGGGTTAACTGAATACATCTGTGAAATGGGAGAAACAGAGACCTTTTCTGTGCTGTTCCTAGAATGCTCAACATTCTTTTCTGAAAACGGGCATTTATTAAAAAGAAGGGGAAGGTGACAGTTATATTTGACATTACAGATAGCTACATAGATGCTAAGAATAAAGAATTATAAGCATAATCATTTGATTCTGCTTGCCCCGGCCAGCAGATACTGAAGAGGCACAGGGAACATCCTCTTTAGCTGTGGATGTCACTCGTAAGGGTGCAGGAGTTTAAAATAGCTGGCCCCACTGCACATTATTTCTAGAGCCATTAAATTCCTGGCAAGAACAGCACTGACCCAGATTTCTAGATAACAGTGTGAGAGAATTTAGTTTTGCTGCTTACAATTTTAATTAGGAAACTGATTTTCTTATTTGGGTCCTATGTTTCGTTGAAGTGGGAAATAGCCAGCTAATACAAATGTCTCAAGAAGCTTGAGCTAGAGCTAGCTCACAGAAGTTGTAGCATTTAATTCTAACAAGCAAGGAATATGCAGTTTTTCCTGAGATTGAGGATAGAATTTTAGGAAATTTTTAAAATTAATTTCAGTATTTACTTGGACTCAGGTGAAAATGCACACACATAAATACATCCTCTGGCTGTAGGACTGTACTGTGGCAAGGGGAGTTCATGAAAATAGGCAGAGTAATCTCCTATTTTGCTTTCATAGTGATTTAACACAGGCTAAAATTTAAATAAATGGATGTGAGCCACCTGGGTAGCCAGGAGTGGTATCTACTAAATGGGAATGAGGTTGCTTGATTTGAAATAAAAGGCAGAAGAAAAAGAAAGAGCAAAGTTTGAAGGCACAGTAGGACACTTTCCAGTTATTCCTGTGTGTTCTTGACTCTTGCTCCTTGAGGATAGCTGAAGCACTTCACTTTCATTGTTCCCTGAGTATCTCATGAATATTTCAGTTCCAAATGGCTGAATGTTGTTTTTTATTAGTCCATTTAGATTGAAGCACAAATATATTTTCCTGCATGTGGCTGAGATTTGGAAAAAGGGAATATTTGTGGCATGAGGCAATAAACAAAAAGAAATGCACAGTGTACAGTTCAATACAGTTGCAACAATTGAATGCTTTTTACAGTTTACACTCACAGTACTTCACAGTCCTGAGACTTGACATAAAGTACCTTTTATTTTATATTTTAATATTAATTTCTTGCCAATAACACTGTATGCTTCTCTCCCCCTAAAAGTCATCAGACTGAGAAACAGATAATCCTTATAGTAATGTCTTTTTATTTTTCCAGTGTAGTTTTCTCATTTGCTTTTTCAGCCCTTCTCAGCGCACCAGTGGGCATCATTGAAAAGAGCAGTTCTGCTGAGCCATTAGCAATAAACATTCGTAAAGCATGAATTTGATTACTTTTTTTTTTTTTTTTTGTAATTGATAACATATTGGGCACATATAACAGATCCCTGTCCAACTGAGATAACAGGTAACTAAAAAACCAGGATGTATTAAATATGTGACATAAACAATCTGTCTATATCTGCTAATTGGTCTGTGCATAGGGGCTTTTTTTTCAATTTCAAAAAATATTTTATTATTTTCCTTTTCTCTTGGTGAAGTTACTGGGGTTTGGCTCTTTTATAAAGAGGTTCTTTTATAAGGCAGACAAGAGTCCTCAGACGTTCACTCTGGCCAGGTTTCCTGAAATGCTCGGCAAATATCAGAATGTGATTTCCAAATAAACTTCTTTTAAAATATTTTGCATTGGTAAAGAGAGGCAGGATGTTAGAAAAAACAAAATCCCTTTTATGATGCTTTCTGCTGGAATATAGCATGGAACAGCATGGTACTGGCATCCAGCCTAAATGGTCAGGTTGTAGAAATGCAAAGATTCCTAGGGATGGTTTCAGCAGGGAGATGTCAGGATATGACAAGGACCAGAGGCCAGCAATTGATGGATACTGTTCCAGCATCCAGAGGTGTCTGTGATGCTTCTAGATTTTTTTCTGGGTCAATGGAATGTAATTAGATTGTTGATGGATCACCTAATTTGCTGTGTTGACCTTGATCCCCTTTGGGGTTTGTATTTGACTTCAAAAAATTAGAACATCTTTGTTTGGGATTGGATAAGGTATTTTGTGAATCTCCCATGAGATTTATGCACAGTATGCTTCTGTAGTAAACAATATTCGCCCATCCTCCTAATCTTTTTTTTTTAGCAAAATATACTCGGCCTGGGGCACATCATACTTATCCACCAAGCAGCGTCTCTTTAAAAACCAGAGCTAAAATCTGCAGCATCTCTGTCACCAAAAAAAAAAAGCAAGCTGGTTTTAAAATGTGCATGCATAAGTTAATTCTTTAGGAAAAGGGCCTTAAGTTATAGATATAAAAATGAACATCAGTGGAATATTGTTGCTGCCAATCAAATCAGATGTCTCTGAAGGGTGTCCAGCCATGTGCATTGGAAAGAACACCATTCTTTCCTCATTTTCTTTGCTGGCACAAGCAGCAGTCTGCTGATTTTCACATAATTAAGGATTGCATGATGAAGGCAACAGGCATATTATTTGATATAAAGGCTTAGATGAAGGTGCCAGCTAAGTCTGGAAGATTCTTTAATTTGATGTGACTGCTGTCAAGAGCACAGGCTTGATGAAATTAGATCTACTGGCTACCACCAGAGTGGTTGGTGAAGTGAAAAATGTACATGTAGGGCTTAGATGGGTTTTCCTGAAATCACTGACTGTGTATTTTCATATATCACTCCAGGGCTAGGAACTACAGTGTTAACCTCCTGTGTACCAAAGCTGAAAATTTGCATTTGATGAAATTCTAAAGCTTCAATAGTTCTGGATCCTGACTGTCAAAACAAAAGCAAAGCCTTATACCATTCAAAATGCTTGACCCTTTGCATCCTTTATTGATTTGCCAGTGATCTGGGCAGGGCATTTTTAACTGATAGCTAATAAGAGATCTAAAAAATATTATTTTGCAGGGCATTTGAAGTCACTTAGAATGTTTCATGCATCTAATCATTGTCAGAGAAGATGTAAAGAGAAAATATCTGATATCTAGTGGAATAGTCAATATGTGAGCAGAAAGTCCTGCCCCATTCTTCTCCCCATCTTTGGCATGCACACACTGGAGCAGGAACTGTCTGACCCCTTCCCTTCTTGATTGCACCCACAAATTGAAGGCGTTGGATGTATGGGTAGATTTCCTCTAACTAAACCAGTATTTGTCTCATCATTCTATGCTTTGGAGAGATTTTTATTTAGTTGTCTTCAAAACAACTGAGTAGGAAAAATCTGGCTTTGGTCATCATAGTGTGAAGCAGAAACGTGGTGTCTCTGAATCGTGTTATGTCATATGACCAACTGGAGGGATATGCAATTTTTTTGAATCCCTGGTTTGAGGATAGAGCACAAGAAAAATTTACAATTTGCTCTTTTACCTGTTTCTGGCTTCCCAAAAACACATGACATCCCTTTTCTCAAAATTGCTGGTAGACTTAAGAACTTGTGGGCTACCTGCTAGGAATCTAGACTGAATCTCTATTTAATCTACATATCTTTTATCTTAATATTGTAGGGAATAGAAGTGTTATTGCACTTCATTAACTGATAGTAGCCACAGTATGATTTACAGATTCACAGCTTTGGTTACTATAGGCAGCAATATCTAATTAGAAAGGAAGATTTTAAATGAAATAAACTAATTTCTGTGCAATTCGATGCTGATTGATAAGACTGTGAGTTTTCTGAAATTCCATGTAGGTGATTCCTTCAGCCAGGGAAGAAGGGATATATCAGTATGCAAAGGCTACAACTGCTTGAAGAAGCTATGAGGGGTTGGTAAAAAAAATTTCAAGGCAGCCTGGAAAAGTAGAGTAAATTGTCCATTAACCACTTAATTACTAATCTTCTGAGCCACATATGTCTACAGGCTTAATGAAGGCAATGAAATGTGTGGAATTTGTATCCAAGGCAATTATAAGGACACTGCAATTTTCAAAAAATATTAATTTTATTAATCTTAGGAATGCAAATGCACAGAGGAAATTTGTAAAACAAAAGCTATGGCAAATGAGATGAATAAAAATACTTTAATGTCATTTAAATTAGTGTAAATGTTTGTTTTATGGAGCTCCATTATCACCCTAAATTCACTTGCAAATGATCTACTGAATGATCTAAAAATGGAATGTGGTCATGTACATGTGTAAAACAAAAATATGAGGCTTAAATGCTTATAAATTATCTGATTTATTGGCAGCTGGAAACTGGAATATGATTTACAATTGCAGTCTCCTTCCCAGTATGGATCAGCTACCTTACAGTTGAGGTGTAGATATTACAAAACCAATTATTGTTCAGTTATCACTTTACTTGCAGAGTGTCTGCTTTAGGTAAATAGCATATTTTATATATATATATATATATAAAATGAAAATAGATCATTACAGCTGTGTCTTCTACCCAGTTTTTTTTCCTGTTTCCATTTTTTGGTTTTTTTTTTTCCTTTTGTTCTTTGTAAAACACTTCTTTCTGTCTTCTAAATCAGTGTTTATATTAAGCTAGAGTTTTCTGTGTTCTCATAATGTATGACTCTCCCCAAATTATTAAGAATACACATAAATGAAGTATGCATAAATTACCAGACTTTGCACAAATAACACAATTTCAGTTCAACAAGTGCCAAACTTCCTGTTTGGGCTGCCAGAAATATATTAATCAGAAATTCTTCTCCCCTCTATTTTCCAAATCTAGAAGAACATAAATCCTGTATTCTGTTATGTTTTTGACCAAGTTCTGGGGGATGTTGCCATTTCCCAAAATGGATGGCAGAACCTCTGAGCTCCACTGAGTCGGACCTTTGCTGTAACTCTGCAAGAGAAATCCCCATTCTAGGGCTAGAATGGGGATAAATTAATAATTTGATTTATTGATAAATTTTGAGAGGATGATAGATCCACAATTAATTCACTTCTACCACTGTTTTAAAACAAGAATCGTTCTTGATGGTGGAAACTGATTACTAATGCAGGGCAAAAAAAAAGGCAGAAAAAACGCAAACCAAAGCACTAATAACCACAGAAAACCCTAAAAAAATTTTTTTCTAAGCATTTTAATGAGGTAAATACCTATTGCCCTGAAGAACAGGCTTGATAGTTCATTCAACTAGGTTTTTTAAAAAGTGTTCTTGTTAAGTGTTGTTCTGAGGAGTATGAGCTCGAGCATGGCCTTGGGTGGAAGTAGACTTGGAATTCCCATCCATTAAGATGACAGTTTGCCAGATGGAGCCAATGGAAGCAGCCCTTTCCCTTCCCAACTCTAAATGCTGCACAGGGATTAAAATAATTAGACTGAACTGCTGTAGGGGTTGGGACAGAATTCTGATTTCATTTGAAGGGGGTTTGTTGCAACAAACACCTCTCTCACCATCTGAAGATTTCTAGATTGGAAAAAGCCAAACATGCAAACAAACCAGAAATGGACAAACCTGGGTTATGGAATTATAACAGCCGGGTCAGCAGTAAATGTACAAATTAAGATATTTTAGATAATATCCATGTTTTTGTGGGGAAAATGATTTTAGGATGATCCATAGATGATTTTTCCAGTAGGCAAAAGTGTAATTAGTTCAACTGTATTTTACACACATTAAACAGAAGAGGTATAAACACAATTTCAAGCATAGCAATCTAATGTGTTCAAAATTTTCTTGGGGTGAATGACTGGTTTGCTAAAAGTGGTGTTTCACAAGGATCTTTGATATTTTCTCCCCAGTCACAAGTTATTCAGTATTTTTGTCAGTCTGTGCTGTACAAAGAGAAGTTTTCATTTCTACAATAGTTTTATTTTTATTTGTAATTATTTGACTCTCTTGTTTAGATAGCAATGTTTTGCACTTTTCTATTAATTTCCATAGAGTAGTTTTAGTGACTAGTTTTCCACATACATTTGTAAGATTTCTGTATGCCAGAAAGATTCTTACAGATAGCACTGACTTATCTGAGTAAGTCAATAAGGAAACAAGGAAGAGTCCTTAATGAGGGGGAAAAAATGAACAATTTTGATTTCAATTATGTATATGTCCTCCTTTTGCCTTAAATCTGCTTGAATTCAAAATGCTAATAGTGTGCACATTCTGCTTCTCAGTATTTTGTTCAACAGTTGGTATGCTGGCAAAATCAAAGGAATATTATTTAAATATATGGTGACAACAAAATATTAAATTATCTAAATGAAACCAATGTCGTCTGTTTGGGATGCCTGTTTTAAGCTTTCTTTTGAGCTAGAGAGTTCTAAGCAAACACAGCCTGTATTTCAGAGGTGCTGGGGTCAATCTGATCTTCAATTACATTATAGAATGGAGAATCAAGGAACTGATGATTTATGAATGTACCTTTAGGCATGGAAGTATTGGGGTTAAGATACCTGAAAATGTTGGGAAGTATTGCATTAATAGTTCTTATAGTGGTAATTTAGTGACCTAATTTTCCAAAAAGTCCACTGAAAGTTAATTATATATATGTGGCAAAGTACCCAGTTTCTTTTAGAAGAAGCTTTTTTTTTTTTTTTAGTCAATAAGCTTTTAATAGTCACTGAAAAGCACTATGTCACATTTTGGTTTTAGTCTAGCTTCAGTAGTATATATTGGTTTTAGTGAGACAAAACCAATTTTCTGTTTTCACATTCACTAAGCTAAGAACATTATATTCATTTATATTTTTCCAACTGATAAATTTGGTAAATAAGTATCTACTTTTCAAGGTGTTTCTAATAATATGATGATAACATTAAATGGATTTTTTGTGCCACTTTCCAATGCAATGGACTATCATGTATTGAGGCAAGATTGTTTCATTATAATTATGTGGCATTCTTTAAAACTTTTCAGTATGCTGTCATTAGAACTGATAAATCAATGAAAATATCTGACAAACTTCTACTAATTTTATTTTGACCTGATTAAGTCTGTAAACTGTATGAATCACAAATGCCAATCAGTACATGCTGATAAAACAGGAAAAAAACAAACAAACAAACAAACAAACAAAAAAACCCAAAAACAAAACAAAACAAAAAAAAGAAACAAAGAAAACTCATTAAGAATATCACTAACTGAAAATTCTGCATATACATTTTTAGGTCATGTGATAAATACTCCTGACAAGTTCAGCATGATTTGTGGAGGTTAGCATAAAGTTTTATGCCTTATTTGGACATAGAAAGAAGAGTCCTTGCATACTTTGTTGTACAATGAATTAACAGAATAAGTTACAGAATAGCAAATGAATAGTTAATAACTGAGCAAATTTGACTGACAAATACACGGAGCGTAAGTAAAAGGGAAATTAATCTCAAAAGCATTGTATTTATCTAGTTAAAAGAATAAGGAAAGAGTCCCTGGTATATTTCTCTGGAACCAACTTGGTCTCAACAGCCTCCTTTGAAATGCAGAAGTTTCTGTTACTGTTCTGCATTTTTTTTAGCTCCCAAGGGAGCTGTTGATCAGTCTTTCCAAACACATCCATGACTTTCATGGATAAACCTTTTAGAACAGTGAAAAAGTAAGTATGAAATCCCATCTCCACTGAACAAAATTTCCTCTTTTTTAAGTGCTATCAAAAATTTTCCTCTGTGGTGTTTGGCTGTGCAAGTAAACTAGCATTTTGTTTTCAGAATTGTATGTGTACAAGTCCAAAGATATGAATGCAAACAGGGTCTCTTAGGTGCTGATTGATAGAATCAGACAGGTGGGGCTCTGTTTAAGAAAACATTGTTTAGGGGGCCACCTGAGAACTCAGCATATGCAGTAGAACACTTAATTGGTTTTCCCTTAATTATGAAGAAGGCTTTCAGCATTTTATTAAGTGTTTATTAAGTGTTATTCATAGATGTGTAAGCAAGATGCCATTCACAAAAGGAATGAGGTGAACCTGTGTTCACCTTGTTAGGTTGGCAGCTGGTAGAAAAACAAAGGAAGAAAGAAACTGGAGGAAAGAATTAAAAGCAAATAGCTCTTTGTGGGGCCCGATTTCACTGATGAGCACTAATAGGCTCTTTGACCAGCCTCTCCTGGGAGCTCCCACAAGCCCTGTATGGGGTACGGGGCTTGCCTGAGGTATGGACCTTTGCCTGGCCCTGTCTCTTGTCCCATCACCAACTGCTCCTGACAGGAATTTATCTGGACTTGGTTCACTGCCATGTCTAGCGCTGATGACAGGCTCTCTCACCAGCACTGTGTCCTTCCTGTCATGCTCAGACCCTGGGGATGCTGTGAGAACATTGCTGAAATGGTATTTATACCTCTTCTCTTTAATGTGTTTAAAATACAGTTAAGCTAATTACACTTTTGCCTATTGGAAAAAATCATCTATGGATCTTCCTAAAATCATTTAGGGATACTGGTTCTCACAAAAATATAGATATTAAATAAAATATCACAGACCCTGTTTGTGAGAGCACAGCCACCACAGGGTGCCTCCCCAGCTCCTGGCTCCCCATCCCTAAGCAGGCAGCTGGCTCTTGCTGTGCCCTGGCAGCAACACTTGTCAGTACAGTCCTCTGTGATGGGTTCATCCTGTCACAGCCAAAACTTTGAGGTCCATCAGTTTTCCCTTTGATCTCCTCCCTTAACTGAACACATCTGTCAGATTTACAAAACTGACACACAGCTATCTGATTCACAAGCTTGAAAGGAAAAAGAAATAGCTCCTTTACTAAACCAGGGATGAAAACAAGAACATTCTGTCATGCTACTTGTAAATACAATAATAAAACCATTGCAGAACAGAGAAAGAGAAAATTATATGCCATTTTCTAAAGTTAGTTTTATACACAGATGTTCCATAAGTTATGCTATTACCAAAATAAGATATCAAAAATAAAAAAATAAAGCATGGACTTCATTGGAGCCATAATTTCTTTCTAAATCTTTGTATTTCAGATGTCTGTGATAAAGACATCCTGAACTACTCTGACACCAGCAGGGAAGTTTCTTTATCAGCTGTTATTGTGCTCCCAAGGTAGGTCTCATTTTTTCTATTTTTCTGGTTACATTGGTGAGACACCCAGAGATCTTTAAGCTAATCAAGGCTCTATCCCTTATAGTTATAGTAAATTTTAGTTTCCACTCCAGTGAATTTCTAAACAAATGTTGAGATAGAGCAGATGAGGAGCTGTAAAAAGAAGGCAGCTGCAATAATAGAGTGATTCAGTTTTGGTAAGCTGGCTTTTCTAGATGAGTTGTTTTGTTTCTTATCAGCTGGGAGAATTTTCAAGATGGCAAAGCAGATGAACAATTTAGGTTGCAGTGACATAATGATGTGGTTCTGAGGACTTTAATCAATGTTCTCTCCTACAGAAGGACCAGAATAAGTCCTTCTATATAGGAAGGGAGTTTATAAGTACAGTATAGAAAAGGGAGCTTATAAGAAAAGCCCTTCCTGAGGCTGATAAGATTTATAAAAATATTGAAAATTAATAGCAAAATTGGTATTGATGCATTGAGATCATTCACTTTGATGTGAAACTAGGTGTTTAAAAATTACTAAATCTAATAATCCAGATATCACAACAAAAGCGTGCTTGCCTCTGCCATTGGCAGGAGTTCGATTATATACATCTTCCACTGAAGAAGGGTTTAGAGTGCTCTATTAAGTAGTGATAATGTCTCTTAGATATTAATACAAGATGGTTACAAAGGGAATAATGAATGCAAAGATGAAGCCCATAACTATTTAATAACTTTAACCATATTTAACGTGAAAAGAAACAAATCCAAAGTCTAGACCTCAGAACAGACAGTTCTATTACCATGACTTGACATTGCCAAAATTCAAAGAGGAATGGGCTGTAAATGCAAGGCTCATGAGGCAGGAAGTACCAACTAATAACCACTTTGGTGTATCATTAAAACAAACAAAATGGACACCATTAAAAACAATGAAGAATTCAAAAGACACTAGGAAAGAAATTAATCTTGAGTGTTCACTGTGTAACATTCCTAACAGTAAATAGTACCTCATCAGAGTTCATTTACAGATATGTCTCAGAAATGCCTAATTTGGGTTCATGGAAAATGTGATCTTCAGTTAAATGGTTGTGTATTAAACTCTGACTTAGACCTTCCCTAAATGCCAACAGCTAGATTTTGCAACATTAATGAAGGCTTTCGACATAACTTTTATCTGCAGATTGTTTACTTCATAGATCAGTTTTTATTGTTGTACTTGATATCTTGCAAAATGTCTCTGTGCTTTATAAACTACAGTTAGACTTCTCCCAGTCCTAGTATAATACATTTAATTCAGAGAGACTCCTTTGTTGAGTTAACAAGCATTATCACATTACACTGCATATCCAGTTTAATATGAAATTTATACGTTTTAGAAAAAACAACAGTATCTGCCTGAATTTACCTCTTTAAAAATAGTCTGTGTTCTGGTTGTGTTAATTTTTTAACCATTGGCCTCATATGTAATTGAAAAATGACTTCCTCTGATACATGGGCAGACTAAGAAAGAAAAAGAAGAAAAAACACTCCCAAAAATCTTGTAAAATGATTTTCTGACCTAAAATTTTACAGTAATCTTTTTCAATTAAAAGGGAACTAGCTTCCTACAGTTTCTATATTGTATGTGGTCCAGCTAAAATATGTGTTAATCATAGACTGAACTATACAACCTGTAATCCTTTTAGAGTTCATATTTGCCATGTTCTCTTCTTTTCTGTGTTCCCATAGTGCAGTCTATGACAACTGAATGAACCTATGATTAATCCTCTACATATGGTTTACACAGACTTTTTGTTTGAGTCTTTATTAAAATTGATATCTCACAGGATTAGAAACCATGCTGAGAATCTCTTTAGCTATGAAGAACAAATCTGTACATAAAGCTGTTCATGTTTCACAAAATGACAGAATGTTCTGAGTTGGAAGGGACCCACAAGGTCCCCCAAATCCAGCTCCTAAGGGAATGGCCTGCATAGGGATCCAACCTGCAACCTTGGCATTTATAAACACCATGCTCTGACCAACCGAGGTAATCTCTTTATTTACACTATAATTAAAAAATACGGAGATTTATTTTAAATCAATGGTGCCTTAGGCCAATATCATTGACACAGTAATAACAATTACATCGACCTAGATTATCTGATCTACATGCAGCAATGCTCTGTGATGGAATTATCATTACTTTTTTTACACAGCAGCAGCAAAGATGATGACAGTAGGAAAGTGACCATTAAATAGAGTCCATCTGCAATGGACTGGGAATTGGTTTTATTGATCATAATAAAAATTACATGTATAATGTTTGATAGCTGCATAAGGTGAAATGGCCATCAGACTTTTGCAGTGCTGTGTCCTGGGTTCCTTGGTGGGGAGAGCTTCCTTTCATAACGTCATGGTCACACATGGCATGCCCTGTACAATTCCTTCTTTCTGGAGGGAGACTGTCCATGTCAGACACATTTTGTATGATTCTCCACGTCTCATATCACTGAAATCGAAACTAAGCAGCCACCGAGCTGCTTAGTTAGTAAAATTGTCAAAATCTTGAGTATATGAGAATCATTTTGCTATTGACAGGTGTCCTTTATGGGTCATAAAACAAATTCCTAATATCTTCTTTTTGGTGGTAGTGAAATAATCAATATCTATATATATACTTAATATAAAATGTAAAGTACCTTGATATAACTATATGTCATATATTTATTATATAAAATAAGTAAATGTAAAAAGTTGTGATAACAGAATATTCCAACTCTCCTCGTATTTTTCTGCTGCTAGCTACAAGCTTCCCTTCACTTCTTTTATTGCTCTTCAAGAAGTTACTCTTCTCATTTCTCATGGGTTTTTTCCCTGATCTTTAGTTCCTGTTTGCTTATTATCATTGATGAGCTTGTTGCCTGACTAACAAATAACTGTGGCTGCAAATCACATCTCTTCTGCAGTTTGTTCTTTTGGAATACCAGCCTCTTAACATGGAAGGAAATTAAAGAGAGTTTCCTAAATGAAACAAATAGCTCCAGCAACACCATTCATTTGCACAAGATCCTGTAGAGAAAGCACCACAGATTCCAAAGGAAAAAGGCAGATATATAAAACTCATCTTAGTCACAGCAGAGTTTTGGGAACTTAAGCATCTAAAACTAAAGTTTACTTGGATTGTGTGGTCTGGTGTTGAGCTTCTTTAGAGCCTTGGCTGATTTGTGACAAAGAAGATTAACTTTATCACTGCCACTGGAACATACAAATAAATTCTATAGCCAAGCCAACTATCAGTGAGAGAGGTACCCTTCCCTTAAACTTGGGAAACTTGGGTCATTGCAATCCTATTGTCTGCACTGCTGTCAACATCCAAACCCTGCTCTGGATAAACCTGGCTGGCCTTTATTGCATTTTCAACTCTTAAAAGTAGTTTTGTAAATGTAGTGGTTGGAGCATAGATAAGGTAGAGTTTTTAGGGAGAACTGACATCTTTTGTTGTGCCAAGTTGTACAGCTGAAAAAAAAAAAAAAATAGAGTGCTACAGAGGGATGTTTAATCCCTCACAGTTAACGGTGGAACAAAGAATACTAAAGAATGACAAAACTGAGCTGAGGTTTTCTTCTTCTGGGAGAGAGGGAGAAATAAAAAACCCTCAAATTTTTATCCTCCATTGTGTAATGGGATTATACAGAGGCTAAAGCACTGGGTGTCCTGCCCACTCATAATTTTGAAAGGAGGCAACATGTCTAACAGCCATTCCCAAGGAGAATCCACAGAGAGATGGAGAGAACTACTTTGAAGTATATCTGGAGAAGACTGTGTCCTTTCCAAGGCAGGTAAAACTGCCCAGTGCATAGGACTGTTGTGTGCATCCTTTTGGAGAGGGGAAGGCAAAAAGGCAGTAAGAGTGAGAAAGGGAAGGTAAAAAGTCCTAGGTCTTTTTGCAAGCAGAGAGATTTTGGCTGAAGTTTGGGACACCTGGCAATTTGGATTTACTTGTCTGATTTATTAATATCCTGAAATGTATAGCAGGAGATTTGCAAAACTGTATATGTCTCCTCTCAACTAACCATGACTTCTTTCAGTGGTCAGTAATTAATTTATTTTGATCTTTGTTTAAAGCCCTCCCTCCTGTAAATTTCATTTTTTTTCTCTGAAACAGTTTCAGGAGTAACATTCAAAATTTTTTTCTTAAAATACACCAGAAGAAATTGGTGAGCCCTGCTTTGAAATAGCAGCTGACATAGGTTAGCAATCCTTCCCATTCTCTCATTGGCCTGAATACTTTACAGAGCCAGTTAGCCACTTGTGAAATACAGAGTTATCTTGAATCTGTTTGACTTTCCAAATATTTTAGCTGCATTTATCTGCAATATATAACTAATTCAGAGATACTGGATACTGCACAGATTTGGTATTACAGTATCAAAACCTTCTTTTCAGGTTATTTGTAAAGCCTCAGTGATGAAGCACTTTATCAAAGCATATGGAATGACAAAGCTAAAAGGAATTTAGGTTTTATTTTCCTATAGGAAGAAAACAAACTGCCAAGAGGAATAGAAAACAAACAAGACCACCTGCAATATATTCTGTACAAGAATATTATAAAAGGTCTGATATTTTGATATGCTTTTGGTGTGATCTATGCCTTGATCTCAAATAACAAATCAATCTACTAAAGGAACAGAAACCCTAAATTTGCATATCTAACTGAATATTCATGTGACATGTATTTAAAAGTCATTCAGCTGCAAAGGCTTCACTGAGCCTTCTGTAAAGGCTGCCTAATACTTTGCATTTCTGTGAATGTTTCTGAGTTAAGCAGATAACACCTACTTTCAGCTTTCTAATTTGTCATAGTAGGAGCTGTAAGAAAAACTAAAAAAAAGAAAGAAAAAAATTTCCAGCTAGCCACAAGGCCTGAAGCTATTATATAAAGATTGCAAATCTGTACACTGTGCTAAGATCAATCCTCTAAGAATAAAAAAGTAGGTAATTGTAAATTATTATTATTATTTTATTGAAAATGAGCTGTTTCACTGTCAGTCCATCTAGAGCCTTATACAAATTTTTCCCTGACATTATTTAAAACAAGGCCAGGGTATCAAAGGCAAACTATCACAGATCAAACTCAGTAAAGCTAACACTGCAGAGCTAAAATGAAATCAGGGAACCATGTCTCAGAACACAGGCTATTGATACACACCATTATTAATTGGAGTTTGTAAAGTTTTTAAAATTTTCATAGAGTTTCAGATCAGAAGGCATTATTTAACCTAATTTAGTCTCTTTTATATCACAGGCCTTTGTGGTTCATGTAACCAGAGTAGGGAGCTCTTAATTAGACTAAAGCATTTTGTTCCTTAGAACACTGAGACAGCAGAGAGCACAGAGATTTTGGTGTCACCAAGATATCTGTCTTGGCAGGAGGTTGATGAGGTCACATCTACATGGATGACTTCAGCAGGGAAGTACAGCCTGCAGAGGAGCTGCTGAACCTTCAAGTCGTGCTCCACATTGAATACATTTTTACAGAGAAATGTCTTTCTGACACCAAAGTTGCTTTTGGCTAAATCTGTCAGTTTCATATGACAGGTTCACATGTCCCTGTTTTATCTTTTGAGAAAATCAGAATACAGGGTCCTTGGACCACTGCCCTCCATGTGTTTGGCATATGGATAAGAATTACTCCTTCACCTTAGGAGACCAGGATTCTTTTTTGTGCAGTAAAGTACAGCCAAAGAGACTGTAAATATGTGAAAAGGCCAGATCAGATACAACAATTTTAAAAAAACAAACCTAGCTGCAGTAGCTCATCCCTTTTAATAAACTGCTTCTAGCTTTGGCCAATTTGTCATTCTTCAGCCAGAACAAATCCTCCATTGCACCCAGGTAAACTTCAGCATCTGTATGTAAAAGCTTTACCCAAGAAGATGACAGTGTTAAACTGTGATGCAGGAAACTGACAGTAATTCTTGTCTTTTATAGCAAGTGTCATAGGCATATGAGGTAGTCTGTCAACCTTCATCTCATTAAAGCCCCAGACTGGGAAGGATGAATACTAAGACTCATCAATCCACAAATTCCAAGGCCAGAGGCAGCTCCCCTTTTGGGGGAGATATAAAGCTGGGGTGGTTTTTTTTTGTACAACTCCAAATCCAAATGCTAGACAGCCCTCAGAAAGATCCTAGCCATGTTGGCTGTGAGTCTCTGCCTGCTCAGTTTAAGTATATATGTATATACATGTGAACAGAGGTGTGTTCCTTTTTTCACCCGTGATAAACGTTCATTTATGAATGAATTTCTGAACATTTTTCCTTCTGTTCACGCTGTAATTTTTGAAGTATTAGGTGTTGTCTGTAACTTTCTTAGATTACAAGTATTTCACAAGGTGATTGATTGTTAGAGAATGATGAAAAAACCATAGAAAAGATGCCTCTAGCTCTTTAATGTGTGACTGGGACAAAATCAAATATTTTATTCTTACGACAAACAGCAATATTTTGGTTTTTTTCTGGAATATTCTGGACATTTTTACCAATTTGAAGCTTAGAGACATAAAGATACCATTTCTATATCTGAGTTTCCTGGCTTTTCTCCCGCCACCCCCGAACTTGCCTAGTGCTTTTTTTGACCTGTTTAAGCACACCAACGACAAAAATCTTTAAGGTAAGAAGCTATCTCACTTAACTGGAGTGTTGTTAAGAACCACTTCATTTTTTTAGGTGACTTTTCTTCTTGCTAGTTTCATTTGATGCCTCTGGGTCTTAACCTGGAAGACACAGTCAGCAGCTGATCTCTCTTCACATTCCCTTTTCCACTCTGTTTTATACACCTCAGCTACCATCCTTCCAGTCATCTGGATAATTAACTCAAAATTACTTTATCTTCAAGAATTTCATTATATACTAGTAGTTCCACTAATTTATAGGGGATAATTGTCAGGCTGATCTGCCTATAATTCCCCATGATTTTGTAAGTTGAATATATTAGGATGGAGTTGGAAGGACAAGGCTGTCTCAGGAAGGTTTTTAATTTTGCAAGATGTGCTAAAAAGTATTATTAGTGGTTCATTAGTCTCCTGAGCTACTTTGTTTGAGGCTCTTGGCTAAAAATTTTCAAGCTGCTAGTTTGAAAATACTTTTAGCAACAAGTAGGTAGGTCTTCCTGCTCCTCAGCATCACCATCATGGATATTTGCTCTTTTTCTTTTCCAGCTGTAGAACAGAAGTATCTGCTCAACACACTGTTCTTTCAGAAATTCTACCAACTGCATCAAACAGTTGATCTACACAGACCTTGGAATTTTCTTTGTTTCTTTTGCTAGAAGACTTCAGTTAAATGATTCAGAGCAGTTTCTGACAATCCGACCCTTTCAGGTCAAAGATCTAAAATTCAGGCATCTGAATTCCCAAGTGTCCTTCTAAAAGTGTGGCTTAGGAAACAGACTGACTAAAATTTTGTACCTTGGGGGCAGGAGGCATGTGCTTTTAATTAGAATAGAAATTGTAGTGTTTTATACTTACATAAAATCAAAAACCTTTTCTTTTATATTCAGCAAAGCTTTTTTTTTTTTTTTTAATAGTGTAGGTGACTTGCTGTTAAGGAATTATTCACTGAAAATATATCCTTAAAAGCAGGTTAAGTTACAGCTAAAGAAACACAGAGAAATGGGTATTTTGTGCCAAAGTAGTGCCACAAAAACACACTGCTTCTCTTTGGTCTCCTAAAACATACACATAAGAGTTTCTGAACACCTGGTGTAATTACACAACATTCTACTGTAAGAAAAAAAGAGAACTCCTTTATCTATCCACAAGATTCCTAAATTGGCCTAGCAGTCTTGGATGAAGGAATTATCTTGGACAGCTGTTTGTAGCATTGCATGGCATGTTTAGAGTTGACAGAGATAAATGACACTATGATTGACAGTTTACTTTTCCTCTATACAGTTTTTTAAGCTGCAAGATCAATTGGACATCTCTAAATTTTGCAAGGGAGAAATAGATCTGTTTCTACTTCCAATTATTTTTATTCTACATGACATGCTGAAACCTGTCACAGCTGACCAAATTGTCCAGTTTTAATATGGTTCACTATCTTTCATCAAAACAACTTCTATTACACTTCATCAAAATAAATGACACTGCTAAGGTAATTGGAGGCATGTATCTCAGCTTAATGTGAGCCTGGAAAACTAAATGTAGAGAAATACCCAAGTAACTTCTTTACCTCAAATTTATCATGCAAAGAAAAGACAGTGGGCAAACAAAAGCTGCCTCTTCATGAAGACTTTCTAAAATGGTAGTGGTACTGGGAAGTGCAGAACAAAAGCAGGCAGGGACATGCAGTGTTGCTGCTGCAGGTTTTCTAGGCAGTAAATGGCTGGATTGTAACCTGTTTGTGCTGGAAACAGACGTCCTGACCTTAAAGGTGTACAGGGTGTGCAATGGCTGGATAACGGAGGGCAAGCACACATGAACTCAGGAAATCAGGTATGAGATCTTGTCCTGAAAGAACCGCTTGCCTCTCTCTCCTTCAAGATGGCCTGCTGTTCTCTAAAATGTCTTCACTCACTCTCAATCAGCAAGTAATTATACATAGTGTGACAATATACTTCTTTTTCCTAATTACCCAGTTGTAACTAATGTGTGTTCCCCTAGTCCAACACTGACCAGCAAATAAAGCTGAAAAATAGAGTTAATGATTTTGCCTTTCTAGAAAAAGAATGAAACATCTGATTTTCCTCTCTACATGCCCATTTTTGTACTTCTGAGGAGGAAGGATACACGCGATGGAGAGTCTGTGTGGGGAAAGTAAATTGTTCTGTTGAAATAAACAGTGACTGTTTCCAAAGAATCCTCGTGTGTGTGTGTGTGGATGTGCACCTGGGTGTGTGCACATAGGGAAGACACAAGAGCTTGAGAGGTTCTTGGTAGGTTTGGGGATGTGTTAGGGATTGTCTACATGCTCCTGAGAGGAACTGACAAAAATATAGAAGGGAAGAGGTGATTGGTGTGGAAGGCTATCAGGAGCAGAGAGGAGACTGAAAACAAGCTGCACAGGGAAAAAGGGAAATTAATTAGATGGGAAAATATGCCAAGATAAATACCAGAGTAATATAAAGAAGAAAAAAATACAGTTAAGCAAAATGAAGCAAAGCAAAAATCAAGACAAAGTTTAAAAACACCCTAACACATGCAAGAAGACCTAAGAGTTGAAAAAATGTTTACTTAATGAAAGCTTGAGGCAAATATGTTTTCTCTGTTTTAAAATGTTAACCAGGAACAAATTAGAAAAAGAGAAATAAGAAGTCTCATTTCCTAGTTTGCCATCAAAGGGCCCAAAGCTTAAATGATGAAGAAACATTATTTTGCAGAATTTGGTGTTCAGAAAGGGCTGTGATCCTTTGTGTTGTGAGTGAATGTGATTGTCATGAAAGAAAGAAATACCTTTTCTGAGCTGGAAGATTACACATCAGTAAGCACTTTTGGTCCCACTGTGCTTTGATTTTGTCTGCAGGACACTCCTGTTATATCAAGACACAAGACATGCCTTTCTGGGATGTGCTGCTGTAAAGCAGAAAGCTGGAAGTAGCTGCAGTGGTTATGAATGATTGATGAAGGCCAGAGTAGAAAGATGAATTTTGATTTTTTTTTTTTTTTATTGCTTCTGATATTCATTATCTTTCACCAAGCCTGTCCTGGCAGCTTTTGATCATAAAGATAAGGACACACTTGAAGACACAGCACTAACTTTAAGGGTCATAAGGCCTTAATGCCACTGAAATAGTAATGGAAGCCCATGGTCTTGTGAGTGTGGAATCCTTGAACAATTGCATGGAGAAGGTGGGACAGCATTCCATATTATTATGGAATCAACTTTCTTTCGAATCAGTATTTTTTGAGGGGTGAATGGGAGTTACAAACTTGCATTTGTACATGTGTGGTAAAACACAATGGTCTATAAATCTTCAAAAAAACTTAAGTAACTGGAGAAGCTAAGGTACAGGTATAGGTTCACTATTCCTTGACCTCCAGAGTGGAGCATGTCTTCACCTTGGTAACACTATTCCAGGCTGTCAGCTTTCTGCATATTCAACTCCAGCAGAACAGTCCAATGCAATTTTATTTTTACTTTCAGAGTTATCCTTTCAACAGCTGTGCTTTTGCTGTAATAGGAAAGGATTCATCAGTTAAGTGGAACAGCTTCTGTCCTTTGCTTTAGCCTCTCTATTTTTTTGTGCTGAGTTATTTACTTAGACTCTTTAGCACAGCAAGTGCACACTCTTTTTCCGTGCCTGTTTCCTATTTGTTTATTTTCAGTGAAAGCAGATGCATGTTAGAGCTGCATTTTTGGATAATTTAGCACGTGCCCAATTACAGTGATATCTCCAGTGCTTTGTACAACATTACATCAATGCAAAACTGGTTGATTACTTCCTGTTGTCTTCCTGTTGTCTTACCAGAATAATTATTACAGTAATGCATATTGTTACCTTGATGTTGTTTACACCCAAGTGTTTTTCATCCAATAACAAAGTAAGCTAAATAGCTGTAATGTGCAGCCCTGAGCCAATACTGTATCCAGCAGCAAAATGCAAAATACAAAAAAAAAAAAAAAAAAAAAGGAAATGCAGGCTCAGGCTATACACCGACAAGTGGCAACGAATACACTGAACATAAAGTAAAGTAACAAATTAATACTTCTGTTTCTCTGCCTCAGTGTCCCAGAAAGCTGTTATATAGATGATAGCATGCTACTGATTTGTTGCAGCTGCTTTTCTGTTTTCTGTCAGAGTGTAGCCCTCTCCAATTTTGTGCTCTATTTTCACTTCTCTTTTGTACAGCTCTAAATCTCGACATTTCTGTCAAATGTCTACCCTTGGCAAAAAGTGACAGTAATTCCAGTTTATAATTCATCTTTAAAAAAAAAAAAAAGAATACCTGTGTACTCTGGGAATGTAAAATTGCTTTTTCTTATTAAGTTATTCAGGTGTCAGTGCAATTGTTATCACTAGGACTGCAATCATTATAGATTTGGTTGATATGCAAAAGGGCATTATGAATGTGAATATAGCGGTATGATTTTTTTCATTTTCAGAGTGCAGACACGTTGAAATCTGCATTGAAGTAGTTCCTTGGTTTCAGTTCTGTTTTTAAAGAAGTGATCTTTAGCTGCCATCTTTGGTGGCCTGGAAATTTAAGTTTGTCTGGATCAATGGGCACCCAGATATTTTGAGGCTTACTTCTGTCTTTGAAACCTCTGAGTATGAAAAACTTAGCTGAGAACCTTTGGCAAAATCTCCAAAGTTTTCACCTTTCCTCTCTTAGGTTCCTAAGCAAAATCAGAAAGATAGCAATTTTCATTCTGAAAAACTGTATTTCAGACACATGGAACTAACATTAACTTACAGTCTAACTACCTGCTTTAGCTTCTGTTTGGTACAAAACTGAGACTGGGTTTTGCTGTATGTCACTAGAATAATTACTGTATTTTTAGAGATTATGAGAATGGTATGCTTTGATATTTGCTATCCAAAATAAACTGGTCATTAACGAGGTCACTTAGAGGAAAACACATAGAAGCATTGGCTTATAATGCATAACATAGATATGAATATGACAAATGTGTAGAGAATGAAGTTACTGAGATTTAGACAGGTTTGCATGTTAGCTGTATGAGAAGATCCTATTTAATCTCTGTATTTAAGACTAAAATTAACATTCTATTTTATTTCCTACCAGCAGTCACAGGTGGCAGTCACAGAAGAGAACTTAGGAATGTACTTTTTTTTCCCACAGTACCATAATTTAAATGTTATTTTGGAAGACTTAATTTTGATTTCAGTGTTCTTCGTCTGTTTTTTCCTTTACTTTCCCCCAGTGCTGGTGTGTCTGAACTACATGAGAAAGCACATTTAAAACTACAAGACCAGGAAAATAATGATAAAAAAATAAAGGAATTATAAAGTCTTGGTATCTCTTGCTATAGAAGGTAAAGAGAAAACAGAGGAAAAAAGTAATATTTTTAAAAGTGTGTTTTTATTTAATATAAATTCTCCTCCTGGAAGCTCATCCTTTTTAGAGCAGGAAATAATTCAGTGACTTAAGGTATGTAATGCTGATTGGGTTCAGTATTGTTTTTTAAGGATTAACAACAGTGGTATAAAATCAGGTAGCATTTAGAACTCAAACTTTAAATTTTGGTTTGATATAATTATTATCTGGCCATTTAATAAACCTCAGTTTATTAAATGGCCAGATAATAATTATAGTCCAGGACTGTCACCATCAAATCCATTGTCAGGAGCAGTGCTTTTAGGCTGGTGTTTGTTTTTGTGAAATGTACATACATATGCACATAATTAACCCTTACAAATACTTTTTTTTTAATATATTTTTTGGATTTTCCTCTATTTATTCCTTCTTTTTCTGCATTCAGTTTCTTGTTGACACTGATGTCTCTGGTTTTTATTTCTTGAGCACTTAGATCATTGACCTTTATTCCTAGTGTTTCTAATTTTGCATTTATAATCAGGCTCAGCTAAGCAAACTCTCCCAAAATTTATGAAAACTTGTGAAAATCACTTATCAATTTTCCATGGCAGAAGGTTTTGTTTGTTTTATAGACCTTGATACATGTTACTGCATTCTTTTAATATGTAATGCAAGCCACATATTAGGAAGCCAGTAGTAATATAGATCTTCTGCATCATAGTGCTGTTTCTTTTCCAAACCCATGAAAAACAATACACACACACACACAAAAAAATCCTAGTAATTCCATTACAATAAATGCGTTTCCTAAAATGCAAACTATTAAACTTCATAGTCTCCTGTCATGTCTGACCTCGACAAACTTGTGTGCATTATGTGGTAGGGCTATTCAGCCTTCTCTCTTCCTGACGCCAAAATGTGGAACAGATTAATTATTAAAAATCTCATTAATACATATAATGTCATTCTTGGAAGTGGAAACCAGAACATGGACAGGAAAATTTTAGTCCTGCTCTGTAATGGACAGGCTTAACTTTTTTAGTTGCTTCAAATGTGAAGAATGCAGACTTAGAAAATTTGATATTGTCCCTTTCTTGTGGGTTGCTGAGCCTTCAAGAAAAAAAAAAATTACCCAATGTGAACCTTGGTTATGTTTATGTTTTCTTTTACACTTAATAACAATACTTATCATATCTGTGGAATGAGTGCATTCGTGTTTTAAAGGATTCATCTTAGATGCTCATCTACATATTACTCAATAAAAATACATTTAAAAGAGTTTCTCAGTAGTCAAAAAAAAAAATTATCAAATATGCGCATGTTTCTCTCTGCATTTGTGAAAATAACTTTTGTGTGTCGGTCACAAAGTATCAAATACTGCAATGAAACAGGAGAAAGCAACAATATAACTTTTGGACATTTTAAAGCATTGCTAAGGAATTTCACTAATTGACTAGCTAGAACCACACTGTACTTTGAGCAGGGGTATGCTTAATTGCATAATTGTCTTTGGTCTGTCCTCTTTACTCAAAATCAGAAGCAGCTTATCAAAGCTCAAAGTTACATATTTAACCATCTAAGGTTTTATGTGTGATATTCTCATTTAGTCTCATGGGTGTTTTTTCAATATGAAGCAATATAAACAAGGAGAAGGAAATTTTAGCTGCAATGCAGAGACCATCCAGGAGGAGCTGGGCTGGTTACAGAATGAGATCTTTAGAATTTAGGCCTCTTGTTCTGGGAAGAGCAGAAAAAGCTTGCAAATGCATTTCAGACAGTTATAAAAGGGTCACTTTCCATGCAACATTTTGAGCTCTGATGTTAGATGACTTGCATAAATACCGGCCAGTCCCTCTACAGCACTGTGAAGTACTCTCATTCCTTAAAGTGTTTGAGGAACAGAACCTTATAGACACCACCAAAATAAGAGAAAAGAAATAATTCCATGCATGAACAACTGTGGAATGCCCACCTCACAGCAGAATCCTGTTTTATCTCATTTCTTGAAACATTGAGTCCAACTTGGTTCCTCAAGTCCTTATCAGATTGTTTGTGTATGTATTACCCCAATCTCTTTTTTTGCTATATTCTGTATGCTGGGGTCAGGCTAGAAGGATATTATACTGGTAGGACTTAGGATTGTAATTATGAAACAGACTTTTACAGTTGCTGCTGCTGAGACCTCCACGATTTCCCAGCAAGGGACTGCAATTCTGCTCGCAATTGTTTCCTCATGTGCAGCACACAGCAGGGTCATAATCCTGCTTATAGCGATGGGAAATGGGACACAAAGTGACAAAAAAGAAGACCCCTTCTGCACTGAAGCAGCCTGATGTGTAATATTTTGTCTATTTAGAGTCATCCCTGTGGTCTGCACTAATGACATTATCTCCCAGGAGACCATTATCTCATGATTGCATCCCATCACGGATTGCTCGGAGTGGCCTGAGTGCTTTTGGAAAATATTATGTTTGTAACACCTGCTACATCCTGGTCTCCTGTTGGAAATCTAATTCCTCCTTTGGCCTGATGCTTTTTTACATTTCCCACAGTCTGTTTTCCTCTGTTGCAAGGCCAGTTTGGCTTCCCATGGTGTAGCTATAAAGGGCTACTGCTCCTATCAGCCTTGTCTTGCTCATCATCTCTATATCAGTCTTATCTGATGTGGTGTCATCTTTGCTGCTGGCATATAAATTACATTGCTGATTTTCTGTGTTTTCCCTGACTTAAGGCTTTTAAAAGCATGGGATCTGGCTCTGACAACTTGCCATTCCTGGAATCCCTGACTGTCTTGTCTTGTATTAATTCATGTTATAAAACTCACTGTTTCTGCTTTCAGCAAGAGTATGAGCTACTCTGTTAACATTCTTCTCCATTACATCTGTCAATATTTTTCTGAAGGGTCTTGCTCTTAGATACTTCTCTTTCCTACACATTTTTTTTTTCTTTCTGTTTTTCCTTCTCCGTCATTTCTAGGGAACTGACTATTTACATTCTATGGTGAGAAGCAAGTTGTCATGTTTGTGTCAAAATATAGCTGAGATAAAAATTTCTTGTGTTTTCAAACCAGAGTTTTAAACCCAGTATATTTATATGTTCCTACATATGCCATATACTTATAACAAATTCACAGGGCTGGATTTGCATATGGCTTGCATTAAGCTTCCTATGTCTCCTGGAGGGTTTCCCAGTACTTTATTAAAATCATATGCCTTAATTTTTCATAATTAGAAAGATATTTGAAATGTATTAAAATATTAAAATTTTGTAAAGGTAGGATATGCTTTATCTTACAGCCTCATACTAGCTATTCTCAATCTTCTTTATCCGTATTTTTGAGGGATTAGTCATTCTTACCCACTGAGGTGAGTTACTTTTCTAACACTTCATATGAAAAGTGTGGAAAATGATACAGTTAGATGGTATTCTTTTTTGTCCAAAAAAGCTACATAAAGAAAGCCCCATTTTAAAGGCTTTAGGGCTTCTGAAATGTAAGAAGAAACAGAATTTTAAAAAGAGAAAACATCTAAAGGCTAATTTTTGTCTGTCTGAATCTTAAAGCAAAAAGCGTCTTAAGAAAAGCATCTTAGATGAACAGCGCACCTTAAATTGCAAACTGAGAACTCATGTTACAAAGCCCTTTCATTTTCAGAACTGTATGCAGAAATTACTGTGAACTTTTATGCAGGTTTCCCTTTTTCAGGGCTTTTTGAAGTTCTCCTTTAACTGTCTGCTCTGCATCCTGATTGAGGTTCAGCACATTTATATCCAAAGGAAATCACATCACTGCTGAAAGTAAATGGCATTGCTTCAGAAGACTACTGCTTCTTAAAGAAATAATTTTTTCAACCTCCTTTTGATCTTCCAAAAGAAATATTAATATAATTATTTGAAGCAGAAAAACCTTTAAGCTTTCAGCCATTACTGTAACCTATAAAAATAGCCCTTTGTAATAAATTAATTACCTTTTCAGTTCATGTATCCATTTAAAACTGTCTGTGCAGAATCATAGTGTTACCTGTGAGTGGGGGCTTGAACAAGGTTAGGTTATTTTTTGCTTCTGAACATTTTAAACCAAGTAACCATTTTTACGTGACCCCAAAGTGGAGAGGTATGGACTGGCTCACCCAGCTATCAAGAACAATGATTTATAACTTTTTTCTGAATCTGCCTGAAAAGCCTTAGACTCTTTCAAAGCAATGATTTGCTGGCAAGCTACAGTTAACTGTTGGAAAGGAGGGGTTTGGGTGGGATCATTCATCTTGTTTTTTTTTTTTTTTTTTTTTTTTTTTTTTATTTTCTCCTCAGGAAGTATCAGGCTGATTTCCATGCCAAATTGGAGTTCTAGCCTGTGAAGAGGGGCTAGGCAGTAGGCAGTGTATGCAGTGAAGGTCACATGGGTAGTTTTCTTCTCTTGATGATCTATTTGGCAGAATGTATCACACAGTTAGACCCTCAAAAGGATCTCTAAAATGTCCACAATGGCTATTGACTACTGTGAATTGAATTAAGGGCCAGTTGCTGGAAACTGTCGTGTCTATAGTAATTTCACCAAGGCAAGTCAACATGAGTTGACTTTTGCTTTTTAATTTTGTGAGAAAATGGGAAATCCATCTTTTAGCCCAAGACTTCCCACAAATGCTTTTAAACAGTAAACTCATTAGACTTAAAAATAAAGCTCTGCTACATATGAAACTTTCTGCTTGCCAGCCAGCAAAACGAGAAGAGAAATATATTTATTATATTGCTCCTTGGAAATAGATGCCTTGGTATCCACCTGAACACAGAGATCAATTTTTTAGGTCAGCTGAGGTTGACAGAAATTGTTTTAAGCTTGTTTATCGTTTGAGAAGCGGCATCTCAGTTGAGTGGTCTGATTCAGTTGAATTGGAGGAGAAAAACCCAACCAAACATTTTATTTTCAGGATAGGCCCGTGTCCATCTACTTGTGTCAGACAGTGCCCTGTGTTTATTTATTACTTTCAGTAGTTGTCTTTGAAAGCTGTATTTTATTCATATATAGATATTTGCCTTCCACTTGTAGAGTGAGAAGTTTTGGTTTCATCAAAATCAGTTATTTTTGTGGGCAGAAACATATCTGTCCTTCATTAAATACTACACCTCAATGAATAGGAAATATCTCAATTTTTCAAGGAACATTTAAATTCTTTCTTATACAGTTGTAATTTTTTTATTAAAAAAAAATTAAAAAGTGTAGCAACAGGCTGTACAGGCTCTTTGGTGAATATATTCTTTTGTCAACAGCAATCCAAGTTATCACAATGCATCAGATCTCCTTCAGCCCATCGTTCATGTTTTTTATTAAATTAAAGAAAATCATAAAAGCAAAATTTCATTTTTTAGCTTGAGATTTAGCTTTGAGTGCTAGTAGCATGGTGCTTCTCCTGGTATTCCCCAAATTAAATTTTTGCTGATTTGACACATGTAGCAAAATTTCTTGCAACTCAATCTCACAAGATTAATCCCACCAATCCCATTGCCTTCTAATTTGATTAGTTTCTATGGTCCTTCTAAAGTGTTTAGTGGGTGCATTGGTTAAAAAAAAAAAAAGCTACGTTGTTTTATGTGTTTTGTAAAATTTAGATTTTGTAATCTAGATGGGTAGGCAAAAAAACCAAAAAAAGGTATTTTCCTTGTCATTCTACCAGCAGCAGCATCATTGCTAGCAGCCATAGAATGTGTGTAGTAGATAGAAGTGATGACAAATTATCATAATAATGAGCTCTTTGGATCTATTGATCATTGAGAATTTCCTTGATCTTTATATTCTGTTCATTTCTGTTGGGCTTTCTGGGAAACACTAAGCTCAGGAAAAGATGGGTGCATTCAGAAATAGTAATTAAAAGTGATAGTAAATGAGTAATAATGTACAGGAGAACCATAGGAGAGGATATGATTATATACACTGCAGACTGGAACATCAGTGGCACTGCACCAGCAAAGAGAGCTCCCTGTGAGGTAAAGCCACCCTCACCTTTGCTCAGTGTTGTTAACACTGAAGGAGGCTGCAAAACATCTCATTAACTACAGCCAGATGTTTTCCACTCCAGAACACTGCTTTAAACAGCAGGTACTGCCTGGCACCAGGGTTAGATACACAGAGCTGTGACCTGCAAAATGCAAGTACTTAGCACTTCCTACACAGTGCTCCTCTCCCTGGTTGTGTTTTCTGCTCTGCTCTTTATGGAATGATGGAATGTTGGATTTGTTGAAAGGGAATTAATTTCCTTTCCAAACAGTCGTTAAAAAAAAAAAAAAAATTAACATGCCAATATACCATATGGGAAAATAATAAAATAATAGTCTAAGACAGTACCTTGATATCAATTTCCTTTCTACTACTTTACTGGTGTTAGATACTTGATCTGATACACCAACACAGGTAAAATTAGGGTGAATTTAGATCTGAAATTTGGCCTTCCCCTGCTGTGGTCTAAACCTGCCAGATCTCTAGAATTTTATTTGAAATCTTCAGCACTGATTCTCTTAGATTTTTAGGTGGATATTTTAACACAGATCTCTCCTTGAAAAGTAAAGATAAATAACTTCATATAGAGAATTATCAGATATTCATTAGGAATTTTTCTTCTATACTCTTCAGAGAAAATGCTCAGAGCAGCCAGTCAGAGTGAAAGATAGACCTGTATGTATCTCTTCCCTGCCTTCTTCAACACCCTTTACATATCAGGGCTTATCCAAAATCAGGTTTTTTTCTGGTTGTCTTGAAATTGTGGAACTCTTTCACTGAGTGCAGTCCTTCCAGAACAGCCTGCTCCATTGTGCATCCTCCACAGGATCACAAACCCTATCAGGACACCTGCTCCAGTGTGGGCTCCTCTCTCCATGGGTCTGCAGATCCTTGCCAGGAGCCCCTTTCAGAGGGGAATCTCATCTCTGGAACACCTCCTGCATCTCCTTCTCCACTGATCTTGGTGTCCTCATAGGTATATCTTCTTAAATATGTTACGACAGAGGCATTAACATAGTTTCTAATTGGCCCTGCTTGGCAACCAGCACCTCTGACCTCTGTCTTGGAGCTGCCAGGGATTGTCTTTGCTGGACATGGAGGAAGGTTCTGGCAGCATCTCACAGGAGCCACCCCTGTAGCACTCGTGCTACCAAAACCTGGCAATACAAATATTCTTGCTTTACAAATTACAGAGGTGTTGGAGATGAGTATCTTCAAAGTACAGGGTACACAGTTTAAAACAGTGTTATTAGGGGGAAAAGAGCAATGAAATTAACAAAAATAAAGTGCTGTAGAAAGAGAAGGGTGCTAGAGAAGGCTAGAGGGAGAGCTGGGACATCACTGATAACTACTACTGCTGAGAACAAACCAGACAAGCCAGGTGATTTTTATGTGTGTCTTGCCTGAGGTAGAAAGGGAATGAGTGTTTTCTTGCTCTGGTGTGATATTCCAGTGGGATTTGCCAATATTTTCTCAACTGAGCTGGATGGAGAGTTTGCAGAGCAGAGCTGAGGCTATGTGGAGCACTGAATTGCTCATTGTTTCCTTTGTGTGACATCTTTCTATGTCACCAGGATATTTTATGGGTTTAGTGGTCTATATAACCTGTAGGGCACTGTTGGAAGAAACTTGCCAGAGAAGCTGTTACAGTACATATATTAACTACTGAAAAGGTCATACAGAAAACTCCTTTGGGCCACTCAAAGATATGAATTGCTGGTGCAGCTGTGTCTGTGTAGCAATAAAGAGTTTTATGCACTCCAGTCAAATGGCTTTAGCATGCTAACCTCACTGCAATCAGTCCATCAGAGATAATTTAGTGTGTGAAGGAATGTGTCTGCAGCACAGAACGGTAAGAAACTTTCTTGATTGATAAGACAGCAGGGAAAAGGCACTATCTTTCTGGTCAGCTGCCAAGAGCTCAACATCTGATTCATAAGCAAAGAAAGATGTGAAAATTCCCTACGGATTAGCAAGTATCACTCAGAACAATTTACAAAGGCTGTCAGCATAAGGCAGAAAAGGCTCTGACATTTGGCAGGCTGTAGGAGAAAGATTATGCTGCTTAATTCTGAATTCTCTTTCAAATCTGTCCTCTTTCTCCAAAATGTAGACTGGAACTAAAAATGTCCAAGACACACACCCCATGACTCTGTGCACCTTGATCTTTTTGTGGGCTCCCTGCCTGAGAGGTGAATGCTGCTCTTTGGTGTGGCTGTCATAGCTTCTGCCATATGCTAAAAGCTGGGTGAGAATTCAGAAGGTGAGGAAAACATCCCCCTCCTGCCAGAGGCTTCTTTGTCGCCCGTTGTAGAGGAATACTGTATAAAAGTGAAACCAAACATGCCATCTCTCACACAGCAGCCTTTCATTTGCACCAGTGATGTTGTGAGAATTATCTGTATCACTGGTTAGAATGCGTGGTCTTTGCCTGTTCCAGGATGAGAAAAATGGATATATATATATATATCTATATATCTAATTTCAGTCAGTAACAGCACAAAGAATGGATAGGATATGAACAACTGAGATTTCTGACCTTTTTTTTTTGGCAGCTGAAGATTTAAATTCTTTTACTTTGTATAGAAACAAATTTCTGAGATTTCTTCCAATTCAGCAAATTTCTTTGGAATGTTGCCAGCTTTTAGTAATTATTATTGAGACTATGTCACCTGATCTTTTGGATTGCTTCAAAAGATAAGAAAAGTCAACCAGGAAATGGTTAACCATATTTTTTTTTAATGATTCGAAATGGAGAAGAAAATAACTTCTAAACTGAAGACATATATTTAAAAGAAAATCTAGCATTTATAACAGTAAATAAATCTAACATTTATAACAGTAAATATGCACTTAATAATCTAAAATTTATTTTTTCCATCTTGTCCAATGTAGTATTAAAATTGCTTCTATTTTAGATGTGCATTTATTAATGGAAATGTTAAAGCAACCGTAATTTCATGAAGCATATTTATTTTTTAATGAATGATTTGTCCATTGAAATTTAAAAACTTAATCTTTCACAGAGAATTGCAGATTGAGTCAGTGTCTATATTTATATGCTAATGGCTCTAAGGAAGAAAGCAGAATTAACATATAATGCTTAATTATGAGAAAAAAAATGCAATAATCCTATAACTTGGAAGTAAAGTTCTGGTGCATAACAGAGGTTTCAATTATATACTTTCAGTGTAGCAATTCTCTTATGGTTCTGGCCCTGGCTTTAAAAGAGAAGAAAAAGTCCCTATGAAAACTATTGAAACAAATTAACTTTATCCAGTTATAATTTTGGAAAGCACATTTCTTACGGTCTTGTTTGTGAATTTACATCACCGAGTAGAATGGTTTGTCATTAAATATTTCACATATTGTGAGATATTAGTGTTGAATACTGCCCAATGTGTTGAATGCTGCCCAATGCCTGCCATTGTGCAAGGTCTGCTATTCCATTGTCTTAAAAAAAAAAAAATCAATGAGTTTTTAAAGCTGGGTTTCAGGTTGAAGGTTTTTTCCTAGATTTTTATATGTGTCATTGCTCTTCTTTGTACTGTTTTAGTGGTCCAGAGCAGCACTGCTGCTTCAAGCTGCTGTGCTCTAAACTCTACAGGAGTTTACCCAGAAACTGAGCTTTGAGATTAAGAACCAAGTCCCTTTGGTCCTACACTCACCAGCTATTAACTGTGGTCTGTGGCTGGTCCAAAATAAAATTATGTCTTCCCCCAGTTCAGATGGAAAATAGTCTCAGAGAAACTGAAGGAGTCTACTATTCTTCACAGAAATTTGAAGTGATTTCTCAGCATTTTACTTTTAGATTTAAAAGACCTAATAAGAACAAAATTGATCATAACAGGCAAAAAGTTCTTCATAACAACGTTTAATCCATTAACCATAACATTTCACTCCCTCCACCTCTGAAGGAAAAATCAATATATCATATAAAGAAATAAAAAAATGCTAAATGGTCTGCACACACATATATATCTCTTTCAGTCTTTGAACAATTGTATTCATGAAAAAAACCTGACTAGTGATTTTTTCTGAAAAACAGTCTAAATATTATACAAACACATTGATATCAGGATTAAATAAGAAAAACTTAAGAAAATTAAACTGCCAGGCTCTGCCAATTCAGGACTGATCGTTGCTAATGGAAAATAATTCAAAACAAAAAAAGCAGCAGCTGCCTTAATGTGTGTGTGTGTGTGTGTGTGTTCAACTTTTACTTCATTAATTGTATGATTGGGTTGAAGGTAATTTTACATGTACAGATGTGTTCTGCTGAGCTGCAACTTTCTGCTGGCTGGCAGCAGAAATATCTTTTCATCATTCTCTACATCCCGACCACTACCACAGTGTAGGTATCCAGGTGTTAGGATGCTCTATGCCTGCTCATAGCAGCTGGCAATCCTAATCCCTGCTTTTAACAGAAGCTGTGCATAAATTTGCTTTTCTTGCTTGAGGGTAAAATCTACTCTCAAAGGATACTGCCTGCTAAACCCTGTTTTGTAAATGCACTTGGGATGACAACCAAGGGATACGAAATGTACTACTCATGTGTCCTAAGGTAGAAACTCAAAACTGCTTCTTGCTTGTTAAGTGTCCAATAAAATAGCAGAGAACCCAACTTTGGGAAATTGGTGAATGGTGGGGGTTTGTGTACAAAAAAAATAGGTGATTAGTAGCAGAGCAGCTAGAACACAGAAAATACTAGTTTTGTCACTGCTTTCCCTAGACTCCCTGCCCATTTTTTTCCCCACAGTCATTTCCCACACACTGTGCTGATGAAAGATTTATTTCTGAGGTTACCTACCCCCTGTGCTCTTGATTTTGTGCCTGTGTTCATTTCTTCCCCGCCTATTTATCTTATTCACTAATGTGAACTGCAACTCTTGTGCTAGGTGGCCTTTCAGCTACATAAGCCTTTGATAAAGCATTAGAAAAAATGTCAGTGTTGCATTAATTTTAACATTTCCCAATGCTTTTTTTTTTTTTGCCTTGAGTTTTTTACAGCATAAAATTCAAAATTCTGAAGGCCTTGATTTGCCAACAGGCCAAATTACATATCTAAATATTGTCTGAACTGTGTAAATATTATCATTGCACTTGAAAATTACTCTACAATTTATTTCAGTATAACATCAAAAGAAAGCATTTCTGAGAAAACCATTTCCTACACTTCACTATTTTGGTAAATATGCTCTAAGGAAGCATAAGATTAAAGTGTGAGCAAATACAGGGCTTATAAGAAGCAGCTGGTCAGAGAGATTGAAGTTGCTTCATTAGAACAGGAAGGTGGGTTCTGAAAACAACTCCTGAAGGATCATGATAGTTACTTACAGAGAGAGAAAACTTAGGAAGTAACCAAAATTTTAGAGAACATTTTTAGACCCTTGATTTACATGTAGGCTATACTCTGGGATATGTTTAAAGTAATCTATATTTGAACATAAATGTCAATTAACATTTTCTTTTGGTAGAAGACCCAGGCAGCTACATTCCATTCAGATTCCTCAAACAGATAGGGAGTTCCCTGTCATTCAGAGTAATGAGACCAGCTTTGCACTGAAGTGCTGATTAAGCTTCAAAAGGTAATAATGCAGCTATGGCTCTTTAAAGGCTGATTTTTCCATATGAATAATAGCATTTACAGTTAAAACAACTGTGATGATAATGATGAGGTTAGCGAATCCTTGGGGTCCAGGACACATAGTGAGTACTAATTGTGATCAAGAATAAGTTTTATCAAAAGCTGTAGCACTGAGAAGTGAGCAGCTTTCTGGATAAGGGGTTTATGCCTTGTACTCCAGGAGCCAACAGCAGTTTGCTGGTTTGTAATAATCTCTGTTAGGGGAAATCAGGTGGAATGTTATGCAATTGCTTGCTTAGCTGGTATGTTTGTTTAAAAATAAAGAGATTAAGTTTTTGGGTTTTTTTGTTTGGTTGTTTTGGGTTTTTTTTTTTTTTTTGTTGTTTTTTTTTTTTTTTTTTTTTGTATTAAACTAAATAACCACGACCTATAACAAAATCACACAAGGAAAACTGACAACTTGTTACCAGTTCATTAAGCAATTCAGAACTAGAATTAATGGTATGAGTCCTAAAAGCACCTAAATGTTCAACTCTAAGATCTCAGTTACATAATTTGTAATTATACCCTGTTAAAATATTAAGTGGCCAAATAATAAATCCTTCACCCACATATATGCTGTTTTCCTCTTTTCTCAACAAGATTATAGCTGTAGCAATAATTGACAGAAAAAAAAAAAGACAGGAGTTTTCTGGAGGTTCATCTCATTAATCAGATACATCACCATGAAAGTGCCTATTTAATTGTTATTATTGACCAGAAAATGAGTCAACCCCTGACCATAGCTGGATTTTGCAGATGAATCAGAGCTTTCTTAGCTTGTGCTGAAGAATTTACACACACACAAAGTTTTGTTATTGACCATTCCAGAAAGGGAACAACACAATTATGAAACTGTGCAAGAAGGACTGGCTCATAATCTTTTAGGTCAACATCAAGCCTGCACATCATATCTTTTAAGAAATAAAAGGGAATACTTAGGTTTGTTTTAAACATTTCAAAAATGAGGGAATCCAGAGCATCCCTAGTTAAGTTTCGTTACTGGTTAATAATTCTTACTGTTTAAAACAGACCTTATTTCTAATTTCTGTTTTGTGAACTTTAACTCTCAGTCAAGGAATATAGTTGTATCTTAGCCCGCTATGTGGAAAAACCCTCTGGTGAAAGATAGGCTCTCCCCTTGTCTGTTCTTACAGATCCCTTAAGCTTGACTTTGATGAACTAAATAGATTGAACCTATTAAATCTCTTTCGGTAAGGCAGATTTTCCAGTCTTTAAATCATCCTTGCTGTTTGCTGCTTTTTCAAATTTTGCAGCATGTTTTAATCATGTGGAGAATAGACTTGGATATACTTTTTCAGTAAACAACTTTATTTTTGTCCAGATATCACCTGTTAAACACTGCTAAATACCTTATTAACCCTTTCAACTAGACATTCTTCTAAGAAGTCAATCTGAAATGGACATTTAAAAAGAATTCCCTTCTCCAATCCCCCAGAATCACTGCTGGAATAGGACCATAAGTATGAACTGTAACCTTTGTTTCAGAAGCATGACATTAAGATCAGAAGAACTTTAAATATGTGATGCTTAATGATTTCTGTGATATAATAGCAGTTCACTGCCTAACTGAAACAGTAATATAAATAACTTCTAAAACATTTTTAAAAATATTTACCATAGAGCATTTAATTGGAAAAGATTAGCAATTATCCATGCTTTTCAAAAATGGGTGGCAGAGATAATGAATATATCTGGCAGGAGAAATGTCATTGCCCAGGCTGCTGTTTGGATAGGACCATTAGATGGTACCTGCTGGTTGTCTACGGTGCAAATCTGCACAAACTATTTCCAGCATAATCAGGACATATTACAGGCAGAATAAGAGTCCCTCTTGTCCCTATACCCTTTAAAGAATTTGCGAATGAGGCTTTCAGCACACCTTTTTTTCCGTTCAGTTCATCATTTTATGCATTCAAGTTGAATTGGGAGAGTTGCAAGTTCAACCTATATTAATTACTGCAGTGCAAGATGACTTGGTGGTTTCTTTTATACTAGCTAGTCCTAAAAGAGGGGGAGAAGAAAATATCCTTGATTCCCTTGCAAATCACTGCCAATGTGTCTTTATGAGGAGCTGAAGCAGATTTTTTGGAAGTTCTGTGACAGAGTGTATCTTCTCATACACATTCTGTTCAGAGTTTTGCCATTAAATAACTGAGAAATACCTACTTGAAAATGTCAAATCTGATTGTATTGAGCCTTCACAATGAAGTCAAGTATGGAAAAGGAAGGTCTTTTTGTTTTTAAATCATAGGTATAAATTTATGTTATAACACATAAGGATTTTAATATTTGATGTATACTTTCTGTATTAGGAAAAACTTAGTGAAAGGTCTCTTATTAAATGGATAACTCAATTAGACTGAGTGAATTCCAGCAAACTAGGTTGGGTAAAGGATGATTTAACTTTACCTTCAGTCAAACTACTGCTAAAGTTGACAGCTGAATTAATGATGTCTGAGTCAATAGTAATTCTTTTAAGGTCAGATTATGTCCAGAGGGGCTTGGTCCAGGAGGCACAAAACCAAATAGTTACAGATCAAAAAAGTTATAAGCTCCTCTGGGTAGGACCCAGACATGATAGGTCAGGTTCAAGGAAGGTATGTACTAATAGAGATCATGAAGGAACAACTCAAGTCTTCTTTGAACTTTTGTTTTCTTTTTAATAGATTTTAAATGGAACACAAACATTTAAAAGTACAAAATATTTTCTGTCTGATGTTTTGATCCATTTTGACTAAATGCTCAAAAGTCTGGCTCTTTGAAAATTAGCATTATTTCTCTAATTCTAAAAGATCTTAATCAATTTTCAAGTCTCATTAATTACTTTGATATGCCATAAGTACTGTACACCCACAAGCATCCTAAACTTTAGCAAATCCAAAATTGGAGTAGCCTGTTCAACCCCAGATTTCTCATATGGCTTATAAAGTGTGCATGTCTTTATGAAGCATGCTCATGCTGAGCTGTTCAGTGAGAAGGGAACTGAGCCACTCAGTGCTTTGGTATGTGGCATTCACATTCTCTGAACAGAGAGAGATAATTCTCTCTCTCAGGTTTTTTTCCTGGAGAAGAACAGGGGGAAGAAAGAGAAAACAATTCTTCTCTTTACTTGTTGCTCCTGTTGTTTGGCACATGTGGAATGTGTTAAGAAGATTATTTACCTGAAGTGAGTTCTTAATTAGACTCCAGTGATGGTTGTTTATATTAATTGGCCTATTAAGTCAAAGCTGTGTCCTAACTGGAGACAATCACGGGTTTTTCTTTAGTATGTAATTTAGTATAATATAGTATGAATCTATTTAATAGAGTATAGTATAAATGTAATATAATGTAGTTTAATAAAGCAATTGTTTAGCATTCTGAATCAATGGAGTCAGATGCCAACCATTCTCTGGTTGGGGGTCACCCTGTATACTATATTGGTACTATTGACACATCAACAAGAAAAAAATACAGATTTTTTTTTTTTTTTCCTATGTGGAAAGTCCTGGTATTTTCCATTTAAGCAAAATGGTGGGCTATGGTCCTACTATAGAATCTGCAATTCGGGAGAAATCTTGTAGTGCCCTGATGGGTGTGTGGGCAATAATCTGTACAATTCTACGAGGTCTTGAAGAGCATATGCAAGGCAGGGACATCCCGCTGGCTTTTTCAGTGCTTGAGTTTCCATAAGTTTTCATGGGTGTAGGAGAAGATATACTTGCTTGTTTCTGTAAAGACTAATTTATCTCTTTCTCTTCATTTCAAAGGGCTACAGCATGGCAATGGAGTGCAAATGAAACAGACAGTGGTGTCTAGGTCCTTTGAGTGATTACAGTTTTCAGTAGAAGCTCTCCCTGGAGCTGCACTATGCACACAGGAGAGCAGCACGCTCTGCAGCCTGCCCTAACTCTCTGGAAATCCTCTCTCACTGCCTTTTCATAGAGAAGAAGACTTGTCAACAGCAGGACTTGATGCAAATAGGTAAGAATTCTTGCTAAAATTTGTGAAACATCCCTCACACTTTCTAAAAGGGTTTGAAAGCCCAGCATATTTTGCAAAGAATACTTCCCTCCCTCAATAAGCAGCATACATCACAGATTTTTTGCTGAAAGGATGACAGTATTGACATTGGAAAATTCAACAATATATATAATTTTTGAGACATATTTTGACTCACTTTCCCTGATGCTTAGGCTAAAAATCCAGGCAAGTCTCTTTTTGCAACTAAATTTCTCTTTCAGTTTCTTCCAACAAAACACTTCTTCAGGGTTACCTGTGTGACAGATGTCCTAGTTTTTCATTCAAATCTGATTTTTGGGCAGCTTTTCTATTAAGCTCTGTGAATATTCATGAAGAGATTCTGATGTACCTAGAGTTGACTTAACTGGGCAATGAATCAACTGCTGCTAAAACTTATGTTAAAAGGGAGCGAAAAAAGAAGAATAGATGGAAAAAAAATCCTAGTCATCTTGCCATCTATTTTAGAAATATTACACTGATTGGGAATAATTTGGGGCTGAAATAATCTCTCATGAGACTGAGAGTGAAACTATTGTCTTTCAACTACATGGTTGAATCTAGCAGGATCTGAATGAGTAACAGAATCCTGATTTTTATTTTGTTTGTGCAAATGGTTTTGCTGTTCAACACAGCTTGTTATGTGCTACCTCGTTCTCCTGCCTTTGTGTTCTGCTCCTGCTGATGTCCCAGTCACTGCCAAATTTATGCCAGGGTTAGTAGTCACACACCCCTAATTTAGAAATTACATTTTGAATTCCAGGCATTTTAACAAAGAATTTGTAAGAGGTATTTTTTATTTCCTAGATAAAAAACTTTGTCTCAGCTCAGCATTCACAGAGACTGCTCTCTCTGCCTGCTTGATTTGTTTTCCATTTATAAATAGAGTTATATCTCCAAAGACTTTCATTTATGAGAGAAATCAGCTGTAACCAGTGGTATGAACTGAGCAGATTGGGGAAACAAAGCTTTGGAGGGAGGCTAAAATAAAACAAATTAACTGTGTAGCTTTCATTTGGTTTCCATTATTCAAAGTAAGATAACACGGTGGGTTTTTTTAAAGGAAAAGACACTGGAATCCCAATTTTTCAGGCATCCACAGTCAGAGTCACTCTTTCTGATGAATTTTCAGCATCTTTATTCCCCCACTACTGACTTGCTATTAGTCATACTTCCATTAGTTGTGTTATCCCAAAATATCCATGCGAGAATAACAGTTCACACAGTGAGTATGTAAGAATAAAAAATCCTCAATAAGAGTAATCATGCTTTGAGACTGATGTTGAGTATTCTCCTTTAATCCACAGAATCTTTTAGAACTTGAGTTTGGGAGGATTTTTTGTCCCATGGGTGAGATTTCACCTGATGCTATTTCCAGCAGAAGTGCCTGCATCTTATTTCTGATTCTCATGTACCATCTCCCTTTAATAATTATTTTTTTTCCTTCAGAGATGGAGATAAGGTATCTGGGTGCCTAGAGATACTGGTACATATCTGACCTTTATGTCTTCTGGTAAATGGTTAGAATTTAAATTGCTTGGCTGGTGGAATGTTTCAGCTTTTCCTCATGAGATCTGAGCTTCTGTATTTGTGAGGTCCATTAAAAGTAGTGCATGGTCACATCCTAGGAGATGAGCTAATCTATTCATTTTTATTCAAATTGTCACTTAATCCAGTGTGATTTCTGAAGTTCTCCTTATTATACAACAGTAATAAATAGCATCCTGTTCAATGGAATATAGGATATAGCTACCCAAGCTATGTATATCTCTTTTTTGTCATGCATTCTAGAGAAAGACAAATCAACTTCCTTTGTTGAAATTTTACAGCCATGTTTATAGGAAAACCACAGGAGCTAAGTATAGATCAGGTACAACTTAAAACAAAAATTCAATTTCTTTACAGTAAGCTTCTCAAAATGCCTATAAAAGAATGTTTTCATTCTTTCATACCTTTCTATCCCATAATTCCTCCAGTCATAGTATACACCAAATAAATAAGTAAAGCTAGCTTCCTATTCTTAGTTCCATCTGTGTGTATATGTGCATATATAAATGGAAAAAAAAAGAGATTTCCTCAGAAATGATGCTAATATCTCCTTTTACCAAGTTTAGTGGTTTGAGTAGAATGTCAGCTTTCAATAAAGGAAAGAACTATGTAAATGATTGTGTGTATAGTAATTTTTCTGAAGAGAATGAGAAAATGAAACTTGCTGTTTTGGACTGCTAAAGCCTGAGACTTGTTCTGAAAGTGCCAAGAGCTGACAGAGCTCCCCCGTATATTATAAATAAAAGCAGAAACAATTTAGAAAACGTAAATAGGAGGCTAAAAAAAAATGCTGTGGAATGAAACACTTTGATGCTTCACATTTTTTACAGACTGTCTGTCCCTGTGACAGATCTTCTTCACAAATAAAACAACAGATGTTTACACACTGGCAAGTTTCATCCCTTAAGTTTTACAAATTCAAAGAAAACCTGTACATCACTTCATCTACTAAGAAACCTAGAAGGATTAGATAGATAACAAAGCTGTGATGAGCAGCTGATTCCAGTGTTTTTAAGGACACCATAAGATACTAACATGGGCCAGCAGAGCAATGCAAATATTCTTACAGAAAATAAAAGGTTGTCTCATGAGATTTGAATGTTTGTCCCTTCACCTAACAAGTTCACAGTCTGAAGTGCTGTCAAACTTTACCTGGATATGTGTTTTTTTAGGTTTTTTTTTTTCTTTTCTTCTTTCCCTAATTGTGTTTTGGTAAGTCTTTCAGGAAAAATTACTGGTCAATCTCTACAACAAGATAAAAATCAAGTAAATTGGTAGCATACTTAAGGGAAAGGAATTCCACTATTTATTTTTGCAAATTAAAGATTCAGTCCAACACAACATGAATTATTGAATTCAATTGCTTTAATTTTTAATTCCATGGGATTACTTCAATTAAAGATTCAGTCCAACACAACATGGGATTACTTGGGTTTTTTTTTTTTTTTTTTTTTTTTTTTTTTTTTAGCTCTAAGAGTTGCTGGATTTTTTTTGACCTGAGATCAGAGAGGAAACAAACATATATTTGTCAGTAATATAATTTTATTCACTTATTCTTACCTGCCAGAGTTCAAGAAGCATTTAGACAATGCTCTGGGGCATATGGTGTGGTTCTTGGGGCTGTTCTGTGAAGGGCCAGGGACTGACTTTGATGATCCCTGTGGGCCCCTTCAAACTCAGAATTTTCTGTGATTGCATGAAAGTTAGCTCTATGATGTAAATTCAGCATGTAACTTTTTTTAAGCCTTGAGTCCTCAGTAATTTGCAAAATCAAGCTTTATATGAATAAAAGTTACAGGGCCAGTCTCTGAAACCTGGGACACTATTTTTTAGATATTTTTAGATCAATTGCTGAAGAATAATTTGAAAACAAGAGGCACCTTACCATTTTGTCTGATAGATATTACCAACCTTACTCCTGGATCACATGGGGCATTATTAAATCATTTTTGCTTTCTTCCAAACATGCTGGAAGCTTCAAATTTACCTTGCAAAGGTTGAAACTAAATGCAAAATAGATTTAGTAGTGTCTCCCTAGAAAGTAAGCAGAGGAAAAAAGGTTCACAAAACCTGAAAAGATTCTATTGCAGTCATTTTTAGCTAGACAGAGGAAATTTGGAAGTCTTGGGCAGCCAAAGGACACAGAGGTGCTGTTATTGCTCATGGAGTGGTTCAGGGGCATGTGGTCACTCAGGGTGGAACACTGGCCTCTCCCAGCCTCACCCAAATTCTTAATGTTCATATTAAGAACATTAACATTGGTCTCCCCAATCCCACGAGTGAGTCTATATCCAACTACTAATGTTGTGTGCAAATAAATTCCTGTATGCTTATATGCATTTAAATTTATTACATTTCTCTGTAATGTGAAGAGTATCAGAAATGCCAGGATTAGCATGTTTCCTTTTTACCTCTTTTTTTTCTCTTTGGCAGAAACAATTTGATTGTAATTTTGTGGTGTTTGTCCCCTGACACAAATAATTTCAGTGAATCATCCTTGACTGTTTTCTTTCTCTGAAGAGATACCAAATTATATGCAAAATACTTTACAACTACAGCGGCTTTTTGAATTTCAAAATCAGATAACCCCAATTCACCCTTAATGGCTTAAGAAGAAATTTAAACTTTAGAGGTATGTATAGGAAGCAAGAGGACATATAACTGAATGAATATGCTTCTTGTTCAGCAAGATTTTATTCAGGCTGCTTCTAAGTGATACCTTTAGTGGTAGCTCAAATTCAAAATTTAGAAGAGAGGAGGATGGATTGATAATGTAAGAAGAGCCATGCACAACAGAACGTTATTGAAAAATTAAACTGTTTTGGGAATTTTTATTATTTTATTATTTCTGTTTTGCCAAGAATAATTTGTTCTAGGTTTCTGAACAAGATATTTTCCTAGTCTTGCTCTGCACTCATGAGACCTGCTTTGAAAAATTTGCTTTTGTGCTTAGTAATTAAGATGTTAATATATACTGAGTACTTGGTAATCAAGGTGATACTACATCAATATGTATTATTTTAAGTTCCACTCCTTGCTGCTTTCTTAATCTCTTTCTCTCTGTGTATATGGTTGAATATATTACTCATACTTTTTTTAGCATTATGAGAATTAATGCCTGTTTGCCCTCATAAATGGGAGCCCCTTTCTTTGAAAGAGTTAACAGCAGATGGCCACTTAGACACTGGCTTGTGCAGCAGTGCTGCCAGTGAAGTGGGATAATGCTGGAATAGGCAATACTGTCACCATCCAGCTCTAATATACTGCCTTTGTAGACAGTGGGGGAACTAGAAGGAATAGATTCTGCCTTAGGAAATACACACTAGGTGTTTTTTTTCACAGATGAAACTATGGTATTTTAGCATACTTGGGACTGTGGCCAATGCATTCCATTAAAGAGAACTAGTGCAAAACTGCAGTGCCACATTTGTTGTGATATGCACCCATGCATCAACATCTTGATGAATTTCGGAGGTCAAGGACTATCTGAGTCTTTCCTGAGGTACAAGGTATAATGTTTCAAGGAAACCAAAGTGATTTGATGAGTAAGGAAGACCTCCATTGTAATATTTGCAGTTTAAGTTATAGTTCCAGAAGAACCCATGTGCTTGGAACAAAAGATTCCATCTGGGAATTGAAATCTCTGAAGTCTATAAGTACAACTAGGAGTTATAATACTCTGGCAGCCTCACAATGGGTCACCCAGCATAGTTCTGGCATTGCAACCATGCACAGCCTTTCCACTAGCAGCATGAAAGTTAGAGGCTCTCTAACCAGCCTCCTTCTGCTGAAATATGAGTTTTTGTGTGCGTTTCGTTAGAGCTTACATGATCAGGCAGTCTGAAAAATGTTGTCAGACAAGATGGACCCCACAGCTGATTTAGTGTGTTAATCCCTGTGTTACTACAGTTAGTTGCTGTGGGAAATAATAATTACAACATCCTCCTAGTGCAGGAGGCAATCCAAGAACTGGAATTTTACAGTTTCCTTCCAAATGAAAAACATGTGTTAAAAGTCATATTGATTATTTTCATCCCATCTCCCACAGCAATATAGCTCAGCAGTATGACTCCTCCTTGTCTGTAGTATGCCTGGCAGGAGAGAAACAAAAACATTGATCTGCTATTGACTAAATATACTGGAAAATACTTCGCACTAACCATTTGAATAGGAAATAGAAGAGTGCTCTAAAATAACATTTGCTACCACGCTTGATGATATTACCATAGAAACTAAGAGCTTTACCTAAATGCTTTGCTTTTGTATTTGTATTTTCACACAGAAAAGGGATGTTAGCTACTGTTCTTAAATAAGAAAACTGATCATTCATTTTGCATTTTGTAAACTCCCACTAACCAGAGCACATTTGCAAAGAGATAGGCATGAAACAAAGAACATAGCTATTTAAAATTACAGAAAACTATGATTCAACACAACATTAAAATGGTTTCTTTAAATCTGTTTTAAAATATAATGATGTTACAAAGCCTTTAAAAGTTTAAGTAAAGAAAAAGGTGTCTAAATAGCTTGGTGGCTTTCGGTAAGATGTTGAAGCACACCTCTATTTATGTCCTTTCCAAACCATCTTGAGTTGGCAGGAAAAGAAACCCGTTTCAAGACTGTGATTTAATAGCACCAGTCAAATTCACTTGTGATGCTCAGAGAACCCTTTAAGTATTATGAAATATATTTCTAATGGCAATGAATTGGCTGCTTTAGTAATGGTGATGAGAAGATGATGCCATGAAGATAAAATATACAATTGAGAGACCTTGAATGAAGACATTTCTCTCTGGTGGGCAAGTCTGGAGATGCATGCATGCTATGGTTTCTGTGTTTTATCTCCAGCATCACAGTAAAGCCAACTGTCAGCTAATCCCAATATATTTCATATTCCAAACCCTGTTAATCACATGCCTACAATTATGATTCAGATTGTCACACTGGCTTTAGTAATTAATATTGTTAGTAAAGTTGACAGTAGACTTCAATGGTAACAGTTCCTGTATTTTTAATTAAGATAGTACTTTCTCCCACCCTATGCAGGTACCCAGAGAACTACAGTGGGAGAGGACCAAGGGTTTTAGCCTCATTTCACTCCCTGTGAAAACAGTGTGATACAAAATTCTCATTTTGTATCTATGAGGCTTGATTGTCCCTTTAGCAGCTTGGCTCCACTAGGAGTGTGGACAGCAGTGGATTTTAGGAAGCACAACATGGGTGAGCCCAGTGTGTAGAATGGAGAAGGAAGCAAACCACAGGGAATGGCTGTGCTGATTGAGTCTTAAGTAAAAAATAAATACCTGTCCCTGCATCAGGAGTAATTCTCTTTCTTAAGCAAAGAGAAATTCCATCACAATGATGCAGCTTCTTCATTTATAAAGTTAGAGGGATTAGACACACTACATGAGACATGAAACTGGAATGGTGTCTGTGATGATCCCTGAGCTGCTAAAGCTGATACAGAGCAGCAGAAATTTATACATTGTCAGGGAAACTTTGGCCTGTCCCAGCTGAAGTACTCAAGCTCTTGTTTGTACACATGAAATTAATTTTAAAAGTTTACTCAACATTCCTTTCTTTTCTTTTTTTTAATTTTATTTTTATTTTTATTACCATGTGTTCAATTAAATGCATAAGGTGTGATTAACCACATAGTTAAAATAAACTTTTCATAATAAAATGCATGAAATTCTATCCTTAACAGCCATATTGCTTGACTTAAAACTGAAATTAGGAACATTTAAAAATACCTCTTTAGAATGCAGCTAGCATATATAGCACAAATGTTGCCATTGTGTAACACACTGTGATAAGTTTAATAGATTAGCAGATAAAATATGATAGCAAGTGAGTAATAATAGTTAACAACGTTGAAAAACTAACTGCTTTAAGTTAAGCATTGAGTATTAGTGCAGCCCCATATATATCCTTTTAGGGCTCTTTAATGGTACAGCAATACACCACGGAATAGTAATGAAAAATTTATGTAATTTCAAAAAAAGATACAGATAATATTCATTCATTACTGGTCAAACTTTCCTAGATGTTAGAGAAGTGAGTTAACTGTAAGTGCTTGTTTCAAACTAGATTTCACACTGCAAGTAAGAAAAGACATTTGCCTTCCAGGTACTTAATGATTCCATTAGACAATGATGGATTTTTTGTATTATAGAGATTCTTAGAAGATGAAAAATACTGATTGCTTCCCTTCTCTAATATAGCAATAGTTCATGTCTCGGAACTGGTTTGATTGTCAAAGTGAATAATATTTTAATATGTTTAGAGATGGCCTCATTCTTCTTGGTGGAAAAATGAAATTACTTTTGACATTAGGATGTTTTGTTATCTGTTCCTTGAGTAGCATCAATATCACATAATTTTGATGGCGTGCTTCAGGTGTGATTTCTGGAAACAAAATGCAAGAGAAAAAATGTCCCTAATGCATCATAGTTTGAATTCTTTCTCTGTAAATAGTAATTGTGTATTAGATCAAAAATTGGGTTTTCTATGGAATGAAAACTAAACCAAAGGTCTCTATCAGAATGTTCTCTTAGCTAAAGTAAAATTTAAAAAATAATTACTCTCTAAACTGAAATAAAATTAGAAGTTCTAAAATTTATTCTTTAGCATTAAAATGTTTACTGCCTTATCACACAGCACTGTTTGATTTCCAAGCCTGACCTCAGTGAACAATTATAATATCTAAAGGAAGTTCTGAATGAGAGTAAGATTCTACCTACTTTAAAGGTAAGTATATTAGAGTCTGATTTGTCTTTATTATAAGTAGCTGGTAACTCTGTTGAATATTGTAATTTAAGTAAATAGGCTTAATACTTAATGATTTTTTAAATTCATGTACATAAATACATTTTTTTCTCTCATTTTCTTAATATTATTATGGTTGGTGTCAATCAGTTGCAGCTCTCTTTGTAATATTATTACAGTCCTTGCATTCTCTGGTTTTCATCATGACATTTAAGTTTAAAAAAATGTTAGCAAGGCATTTTCCATCTGGGAGCATTTACAGGATCAAATGCCAGAGATCCAATTTTACATATCTGCCATTCCCAAAGGGAAAATTACCTTGGACTCCATCTGCTTCTCTTCTTTTTGAATTAAGGAGGAAAAATTAATCTGAGTTCTACAAAAGTAGAAACACTTGTGGACAAATCTCTACATTTTACATGCAGATGGAAATTATCAGCTGGAGTGTAAAAGAGGGTAATTAAGGAGCTCAATTTCATGACCATAGAGATTTTAAGAGGGATATGGTGGTATTAGAGGTGTAAGAGGGATATAGGTAGGATACCTAGCCTTGGGGGTTTTGTTTATGATAAAGTGTCTGTGTATTTCCAGGCTCTCAGGTTGAACACAGCAGTTATTGTAGAAGAGTGACTATTTGAGGAAAGGAAATAAGATATGCTGTAAGAAAATATGCTTGAATATCTGCTATAAGGATCTTGCTGGCATCACAATAACTTAGCTGCTCACCTCTCGGGTTTTGCTGGTTGAGTAAGCAATGGATTGTGAATGGCAGACTTAGCTCCTTTCTGTACATTCCATGCCCTCTCCAAAGTGCAAAAAAATTACCAGAATCTTGAGGAACACTGAGCACCTAGAACCCCAAAGGATCTTTAGTGCAAGTCCCTTGTTTAGGCATCTGTTCTGTGAGCAGACTTTGTCACGTTGCCTCCTTGTGCACTGTGAGGAAGACGAGGGTCAGATAAAACCATGCAAGACAGAAAATCAGCTGAAAAACAGTGTAACTATCCAGTAGGAAATGGTGAGGACAGGAACATGTGTGTCTCTGGCGTTTGGGCATCTTACACAATGCTTCCTGGCAATTCCTTCCTTTGTTAGGATTTTCAGTACTAAGCCTCCTGTATTCTTTAAGAAGTGAGTCAAAAACAGAAAGCAGGGAGGAAGAGAGCTCAGTGCCTTCACCCCTTTCTCTTTTCACTTTGAGAATCCATGTTATGCGAAAAAATAAAAGAAAATCCTAAATAATTATGTGAAATACCTAGTTTATGTTTTTGTTTTGTTTTTAATTAATAGAAGTCTCATTGTTCTTTTGTGTTTGTCTAAGTCCAGTGTCCTTTTCAGGTGGCTGTTCCTTGACCCCTGCTTTTGGGTAAGTGCAGTATCATTGCTTTGCCCGACTTCTGTTTTGTCACCCTTGCAGAACTGAGCTGGCACCCTGCTTGCATTTTTCATTACTTCAGTTTGCCTAAGCTACACCCTTTATCTACTTCTCCAAGGCTGTTCTGTTCTCCCGTCCTTATCAGAGTAAAGGGCTGCTCTGTTCCGCTGTCCTTATCACCATAACTCAGAGGATTCTCCAGTGCAGTGCAGGCAGGTAATAAATGGTGTGAGCAGCAGATCCAGCAGACACATCAATGAAACCCATTTTGAAATGTATTCAGTGCCATAGCAAAGAAAGCAGTTGACGTAGCAAAATAATTAAATAAATAAAACCAACAAATTAATAAATAATAGAGAGAGAAGGAAAAACAAAAACTTCTGAAGAAATCTGTGTTTTTATAAAAACAAGGAATAAGGAATAGAAAAAAGGGACTGTCCAAGAAAAAGAAGGGGGAAGATTCTTGTCTACAGTGCTGTATTCAGTGAATCTGAAAATTCAGCAAACCTGATGTAAATCTGAGATTATTATACTGAAGTGTGATTTAGAGGCAAAACTAATCTGGAAAGAAAGAACCCAAGACTGAACTCTTACAAAGCATTTTGTTTTATTATGAATATGCTTTATCAATGTAACTAGGGAATTATGCAATCAGGATAAAGGCACAGAAAATGCAAAACTATATAAGACAAAAATAAAGCTAAACACTCATACTGGAAAAGGCTTTGAAATTATGAACATAATATTGGGCCATATCCCTGCAACTGTAATTATTGGGTGACATCAGGGTAAGAAAGATTTGTGTTTATTTCTATTTAGCCAAATGGGATTACCAATTAATCCAATGGATTTTCACAATAACTACAGGATGGCTTGACACATTGCAGCTTTTGGTGTTTTGCCTGTTGCAAAAGGCAAGACTTTTGTCATTTTGTAAGACTTTTGTAATGCTTGGTGTAACTCCCTTTCCTCCATTTTCTGCAAAAACATAACTAAATTCTTGTAGACCAACCTGAATAATTTATGTCTGCAAGTGCTGTTTATACCTTCAGATACATACAGATAATTGACATAGCATTCTGTGACATAGCAGTTTTTCTGACTTATTTACATACTTCTCTTACCTACTTAGAAGAGAGTTAAGATCCCTTACACAATAGTCTCCTAGGGTTTGATTTTAAATCTTTCAATCTACTGGAATACTGTAATTAATTTTTTAAAACAGTGAAATTTTCATGTAATGTTTCACTTAGTTCTTGTACACATTTGTGTTCTGTACATTTCTTTTCAGAGCTGAAGTTGCAATGGGTTTTGCATTGGTACTCCCTGTTGTTCAAGTCACATCTAATTTACTTAACTAGAAGGCTGCAGTGGAATTTACAGTTGTCTTCGGAGTGCTGAATTCTCTTGAATTTAAGCCTAAATATTTAATTATTATTTTTTCTAATTTAAATATTTCTTTACACAAATAGATATAGTGAACAACAATTTAAAAGATTCGCCTCTATGGTGGTGCACCATTCATGACATCCTCTTCTTTTATCTTTAATCTATCGTTATTACCCACTGGTACTATTTTTCTCCAATCACTTACTGCCTCTTCCTATTTCTGTGACTTCTCAGAAATCATTTGTATTACTGCCTTGATTAATTAGAATATATAACTGGAATAGCTAATTTGTATAGATTCATAAAATATTATCTACCATTCTCCAGTGACACTTTTCAAATGTGAAAAGTATATTTAAAAAAGACTGAATTGTCTTGTGGTTCTCGAGTTTTCAGTGTCACTTCTCCACAGGCAGACACACTTCAAAACATGAAACAAGAGAACAACAAAAACATGCATTAAGAAGCATGTTCTGTAGAGTTTCTAACATCTATCCTAGTTTGAATGCTTTATCTCACTGTATTTCTTGTTATGTCGAGGGCACAGTTGCCCTTAGAGCCTGTAGCCAAAAGTGCAGTTGTCACCATAATAGGCACCAAGCAGAGAAAATGAGAAATCATTAGGTTAGTCTGAAAAAAAAGGTGAAAAAAGTGTCTAACACATACATTTAAAAAATCATTTTAAATCTGACAAAGAGGCAATCAAGTCTGGTAGGATGTTGATACAGTTCAATTCCACTGAGGATCTGAGTTGTTTTAAGCTGTGCCTGTTGAAGCTTGTGAGTGACAAACCACTGTATCAAAGAGGCATACAAACAGGGTATTACAATAATCCAGACTTGATGTTAGAAAAAACATGAATCAAGAGCTCAGCACCCTGTGGAGACAGTAAGCTTTAATCTTTACCCTCTACTAAATTCCTGAAATGGTATTAGGTACTTACGACTCTCAGAGTCTTATCATGTGTGCTGAGCTGAAAACGGTAACTTTTCCATTGAGGTTATTGAAGTTTCCACTTTCTCTACTTCAATTAAATGATCTCCAAAGTTCCATTTTTTAATTGATTGGGATTTCTCAGGCTGTCATTCATAACTCATGCAAATTTCCAGCACTCAGATCAATGCAATTACTTTTTTTACTTTACCTTTCCAGCAGTAAGATATTTTTAAAATAGAATTGACAATAGTGTTCCGAGAAAGATTTTGTCAAAACAGGGTAAAAGGCCTTTAAAGGAAAATTTATTCTCCTTTTTGTACCAAGATTATAGCAGAAGAACCATTCTTCACTTTTTTAACTCCTTCCATGACGCCTTCTGAAGATCACTGACCCAGAGTGTTCAGTGACACTTAACATATTTGGGTCAGTGAGGAGAAAATAGTTATAGACTTTAAAGGTGTCTGTATTCTTCCCTGAAACAGTATCATCTGCTGCTGTGGAAATCCTAGATGGTGTGATTTTTCATGTTGGATTACAAATATTGTTCACCAGAAAGAAAAAAATAAATGCATCTTGGAACACTTTCTATTCTCTTAGACATGCCATTTTTATGAGAGCTATGTACAGGTTTTTACTGCCTAATTCCAGACATGAAAATTTACCATTTCCAGATCTTGATCAAAAACGTAATTCCACCTTTATTTAAAAGGAGAATTTAACACATAATACAGCATAGAAAAGATGCATTAAAACTTGAAAAAAATTAAGTTAATAGATGACAGAGGAAAACAGTCACACACAGAATATGCAAAAGAAGTGGCAATAACAAGGGAAAGCAAATAAAAATTCTTATATTCCTAGCATTTGTATAGGAGCATCACCCACAAGATCTGGCCTAGAATTAAGAAGTTCCCTACATTTCTAAACATTTATAGTTTAGATATAGCTTCAGCAAGGTTAAACCTAAATTTCCAGTTGACAAACAATTGATAAATAATAGAATTCTAAGACAGAAAAGGGAACACATGCCAGTTTTATGTTGTCTTATTATGTAAACTCTTTTCAAGTTGGAAAAGAGTGGAAGGTTTTTTGGTTGGTTGGTTTTATTAATCTTAGGAGAAAGAGGCCATTTCCACAATATTTCAGGACATTTTTTCAGTTTCACTTCTGCTTTAAATACTAGAAGGAATACATTTTCTAACTTTTTGCAATGCACACCAAACTATATAACTTTGGAAATATTTTTTAGGTGCTGACCAGTCAATGGAGAGATACAAGACAATCAGATCACTCCGAACTTAGGGCTGAATTATATTTTCTTTTTAAATTACTTGTTCCTCAAAAATGTACTTTCAGAAGTGCTGGAATGAGAAGGCAATGCTGAAACAGTAGTTCTGAAACACAGAAGTGTTTGAATGATTGCAATAAAATCCAGAGAAATGAAGCACCACATTCAAAAAACTGCCATAGAATGAAAGTGGTATTTTTTCCTCATTTCCCTCAGTATCCTGTAGGTTAGGGTATTTATACCCTATATATATATATAGGGTATTCTCCTATGAGTTGTCTTTTCAGGAACTTTTACTTATCATGTTCCACCTGCCTGGTGGAATGTCCTAGGCTCCATATTGCATTTATTTTTATTTTTTTTATCTGATACAATTGCTATCTGTGTAATTGATGCAAAGTTACCTCTACCAGTGCATTTGTGATCCAGTGTAAGGTGCAGAGGCAGGGTGTCAGGGATGTGAGTTACTCAGTCTGTGGTGAGCAACTGCAATAAGTAATATCTGTTTACAGCAAGAATCTATTGGATGAATGTTGTAACAGCTTCCATTTGTTTTCCTTTGTTGCAGACAGGCTGGGTGCATCAGAAACCCTTGGGCATACAGATAGGGAGTGCTGAGCACATCTGAGGAAAGAGAGGCAAATTTTCTTTTTGGGGAGAGGAGAAAGTTAGGTTCATTTCTTCTCCTTGACTCAGACTGTGGAGGAAAAATTAATTTCTGATGGAGGTATTTGTAATGAATATCCACACATTTTGTGTGTCCTGAGTATATCCAAACAGTGTATTTAATATTCAGCAATAATATGTTTTCAGTTTTTGTCATCTTACAATTGGGATCACTGACATCAGAATTCAAGCAGTATATATTTAAATGCTGCTCAACCCTGTGAGAGGTGTTTTGGCAGTGATATTTGAGTTACATGGATTTAATTATCCTCCTGGAGAATTGTCTTTAAAATTAAATAGTGTCGGCGCTTTGCAAAAAAACAAAAAAAAAGCTAAATAAGTACACATTTATTCCATGTGGTTACTGCCTCTGCTGCATATCTGTCAAATAAATAAATACACAAACAATTTACTGAGTTAAGAAGGGTTATCCCTAAATAAGGAAAATGATTGTTAGAGTGTTATTTCCAACCAGATTATTATTATGCATTTATTCTTAACTGCCCTCTGTTGTAGGTTTCATCATGCTGCCAGCTAGAAATGACAGCCTGACAGCTCTGTTGTTTCTCTGGGTCAGTTTTATCTCACTTGCTGAATACTCAAACCTCATTAACTTGTTGCCAGACCTCCAGAACTGCATGGATTGATGTCTGCAAATATAACCCATTTAGTAACAAGTAGTTTTGCATTAATTTTATTTTTCTGATGGGTTTAAAGGGGATAAAAACACAGCTGAACATTGGGAAAAGGGGCTGTTGGTCTGGGTACTTCAGTGAGTACTTACATGAGTAATATTTCAGTCATTTTTCGTATATAATAGATTTTTGTTCTGCTAAGGGAACTGAAGACATTTTCAAGTCACTCAAAAATTTTGGCCTATATCTAGTCTATTCCATTTTTTATTGTTTTACTGGAGAGCATCTGGATTATTAGAACCTCTTCTGTTACTAAACCAGCCTCACATATGTATCAGTAAAAAGAATCCAAGTTGGCAACAAGTGTTCTGCAGTTGAGTGAGTACATGTGCCCAAATAAGTCTGTGTTTATGCTCAAGGGGATCCTGATTATTATTCTACAGTCTTTTGCAACTGCTCCTAAAAGTCAAGTCAGAGTTAAAATTTTATATAGCAATCAAAAGTAATTGAAATTGAAAATGTATCCATGGCTGGCAAAGGAGGAATGTGTCTGTACTTTTTGTGCCTTACTACATCAACAGAAGGAAGAAGTGACAAACCTCGAGGAAAAGCTCTAAGGTGAGGCATCTCAGGAGATTTAGCAAGAATAACCACATAGCACAAAATAATCATTGAGATGACTCCTTCCCTTTCTCCATGGGTGTATTTATCTCTCCAGTGTCTATTGCACAGCATATAAAGTAGCAAACACTGAAGACATTTTCCCTTTGAATATTATCTGCACTAAGGCAATTACTTAAAAAGAAACTAAGTTTTAACTTTGAGGCCTGAGTACAGGCTAAGCATTTCTTAAATTTTAGTTGTCGGTTTGAAAATAATATAATTTGATGATGTGCAAAACTAGTAGGTGTTTTTCTCCATTAGCATCATATTACCTGGTGAAAGCAGGACCATGAATGACATAATGAATAACATTATAACTAGCCAGCATCAGAGGATTTCTTTTGGTTCATTTAATAATAATAATAATAAAAAAAATCTTTATACTGAAACTCTTTAAACTTGTGTTTCAGCCATTTTAATAAGTATGGACTAGGAGTCTTCTCCCTGAGTCACAAAAACTACAAGAATGACAGATAACACTGTTTAGGAAGAAATTGTGGGAAGGTAGGAGCTATGTGTGTGTCCTTACCTGCAGTTTTTTTCCCAATCAGGATTGAGGCATCTTGGCAGAAAGTAAAAGAAAGCTCCAACCTTTTATTACTGAACTGTGCATGTCATTGACTATGAACAGCACATCAGCTGTCAAGGCTGTAAATCCAGCACTTCTCACGTTGTAAAGGGAGCGACCACATATTCATATTTCGTTTCCAAGGTGATGGATGTAAAAGGAATCAAAGCTTTCCACTAAACAAATCAAGGGATTCTTGTGCTATGCTACATAAGTGGTTTAGGTAAGTAACCCTAAACCTTTTCATGACATTCAGAAAAATTCTGTAAGGGGTAAGTCTGTAGTCTCAGAAATTCAGGTTTCTGCTCTGCTTGAGCTCTGCAAGTTAAAATCACTGAGGGTAGCATAGATACTGCACTAAAGCTGAAGTTACAGTGCTGAGCAGCACTGACTGCCCCAGGCTGCTTGATGCACATACAGCAGCACAGACTTGATTTCTGTTTTCCATTATCTTTTGACCTTCTGAATGAAATGGAGTTTTGATAGTGAGAAATCTTTATCTTTGACCTAATCCTGCTTCATGCCATTAGAGTAGAGTTAGCACCAAATAGCGTAAACACACAGAAGGGTCAGAGCTTCCCAGCTTATTCTGTGTCTGTTTAATCATTCCTGGTTGCAATAGCTACTTCTTTATTTGTGTAGGTGTTTGGCTCAATAAATAGCACTGCTGTCTTGTAAAAAGAGTCTCCAACGTTCTGTAAAAGTTGTAAACACAGCTTTACAGCTGATTCATAAGCATTCTTAATCCCATCAAGCACACATGGATACTGTAGCACAGACTCTTTGAAATGACAATTTTCAGATATGACTGCCTAATATTAAGCAATTAAGGGCCGGATTTTTCAGGTGAGGTGAATATCTGCAGCTTCTGCTGAACAGCAAAACATCTGGATTTGACTGGCACCATCCAGAAAAGCCACACGCATTGAAATACTTCATTTCCTCAGGACTGTGTGCATTTTCAGAGTATTTATTGTGCCATGCAGGTAGAGCTGCCAGCTTTCTTATAAAAACAGATCTGTCAGTAGCATTTTAATTAGGCACACAAATATATATTTTTCTTAATACCCATTTTGTAAATATGTCCCAAGAAAAAAGTTTGAAATGCCTTGATAAATATATATAGTAAAAGGCATAGACAGAGCAGGACACAAAGACATATGGCAATATGGACAAAGAAGCTTTCTTGACAAAAGAAATAAATGGCATATGTAGTTTGAACACCTGAGTAGGGACAGTTTAGATGAAGAAGAAAGATAGGCAAATTAAAACGTAAAAATCACTGAAAATTGGTATAGACCTCCCAGGCAAAATCTAAAAAGAAAAGAAAGATAAGGAAAGCCTATAAAAAGGATAGATCATTAATCATTGGAAATTCAATTAGTTTATATTGACTGGCTGGAAATTATGGACTTGATAAGGGGTACCTCTTCCTGGAGGACAGGACTCCATTCTGAAAGATTTTGCAGGCTACTCAGTAAAAGCACAGGCTATTTTGTACTTGCTCCTCATTTTGCTAGAAAACAAGACAAGGATGATAAATAAGATGAAAGTTGAGAGTTATCTAGAATCTAGTGATCTCAATGTCATCAGAACTTCAAATGCCCTTGAGGTTATAAATATGAAAGACAATATCTCAAAATCACTGGACTTTAAAATATAAATAAATAAAAATGGAGAGTGAGTGCATGTGGAATGAGCTGGGGAAAAAAAAGTTTATTAAAATCAATCTGGGGTTTGGGAATTTAGTATAAAAAAGTGTCTAGATAGCACAGAAGCATTCTTGGGAACTGGCCCTTGAGAGACCTTGTTTAATGAGAAATGGCTGGATTTTTTATTCTCCTGGATGGTGTAGTTTGGAAATAATTTTTGTAGTCTCTTAGGAAATACACCACTCAAACAATTATTTCTCATGAAAGCCTTGTCTGCTGCTTCCAAAGACACTGTTTACTTACACTGATTCTTTAAATGAGATATTGCAGTGTGAAGGGGAGAGATTAAAATAAAGAATGATACTTCTATAAAAACAGGGCGATAAATGTGCATTCACTGAAAATGTTAATGACTTTGCAGATCTTCCTGCTAAAATAGGACTAATTTTGTCCTTCCAGAAATAACACTCATCTTGAATTATGTAAAATCAGCAGGTTGAGAAGAGTAAAGTAGAGTAAAGTATGCATATCATATGGAAGTCTAGAGGGGGTTCTCTTAAAATAAAACAGTATCATAATTTCATGGGACAGGGAAGGCTGATGTTTGTCTAGTCTTGTCTAGATTAAAAGCAGTATTTGCTGTGATTTGTTTTCTTTAGCTTTGTTTCTGTGGTCTTCAGTGATCATAGTAAGAGACACTGCTTAGGAAATATGCAGTCTGCCAGACTGCAGGTAGTGGAGTCAAAATTTGCTTTTTTCTCTCAGAACTACAAAGCAGCTTTATTATGCAGAGACATCCAGCTTTTAAGACCACCTTTTCATTCCACCTTTTAAGACAATACTTCCTAGTGTTCTGATCTGTGTGTAACCAATAGCTCAGTGGTTAAAACACTTTCATGAACCATTGGAAAATTTTGCTCTATTTCAGTAGTGATGGAGGAAATTAAGGTCTCTCGTTCTGAGTGAATGAATACTTGTACTGCTGGGCTATTCATTAGAAATACCAAGGATTCATTTCCAGAAATTCAAGAAATTCTATGGAAATGGCTTTTTCCTCCTTGCAAAGTGTTTGAAGTGAAAATAAATTAAAGCAATAAGAGTATTTAAAGTAATATGAGTATTTTGTGTGATATGTATTTTTCCTGTTAATGGCTTATGTTTAGGGAACAATAAAATTTTATTAAAATCAGTTGTCCTGACATCCATGCACACACATCCCCCTTTTTATATGAAGAGTAGGCTCGGGGGTGGGCGTACTTTTGTTTGGGGTTTCTACTCAAGTGTTGAATGGAAGAATCAATTAATCCTCTTAAATCTAATGGGCTGCCAAGATACTGATCTGGAGAGGTTTCATCTGTGACTTTATTGTCCAAATATTTAAAGCATGCTCTTTGCACTTAAGACAAATTTAATTTTTATTTATCTAGGCGGTTTCCCAGTAACAGTAGAGTGTAATTGTTACTTTCATAAACCAAAAGCTTCCTGCTGTGAGCCATTTTCCTTTTTCAGAATGCTGCCTGGAACTCTGGCCTTAGCCTACAGTGACATCTGAGGAGTTTCACATTGCAAATTATATCAGGACATTAATGCACACATATCTCAAGATGTTTGCTTTTGCAACTTACTTTAAAGAAGTTTGACAAGGCAATTCTAAACCAGAGGAGGAGCAGTTCAAGTACAAGGCTCAGGGAACAAACAGCTAATCCTATTTCCTTAAGGTAAACTGATGGTTAAGAGACATAAATTACAATTAGACACTGTCAAAATAACTGAGATATTCCAAATAACAGAACATTTTAGTTGACACAGATAGTGAACAATACTCTTAAAATCTTTTTTTCTAGAGCATGTAGCATAAAATCTGAAAAACGTCTTGGATTTTTCAATCTTGATGCTGAAGTCTTTGGTAGAAAAAAATTTATGTAGTTTTCAGTGTCTAAGTTTGCAAACATAAGGAAGGAAGGAAGAAGGAAGGAAGAAAGGAAGGAAGGAAATGGTTCTATCAGGGAAGTGTTTCACAGGTTTTGGTTAATATAATTAAAATTTGATGACCATTTATCAGATCAAATTAATTTTTCAAATTAACATGTGGCACTACAGAATGTGGATTATCTTAATTATGGAAATGTGGCTTCCATTGCCATTCCATTATTATACCATCCTATTTATGACTTTATGGTAATAATTGCAGGGCATAATTTTCACTGATATTATCACACCCCAGATTGCTCATTCTGCTGCACATTATTTCATCAAGCCATTAGGTGCACCTGCTAAGAAGGTATACCGCAAAGTTAAATAATATCACAAAGAGAGATTAAAAATTAAGAATGTCTCGAGATGATTAATTCATAGTGTCTAGATGCAATGGTGATAGGCCTCTCAAAAAGGCTTCTCTCATTATAATGGTGAACTTTGGTGTAAGATGCAATAGTATTAATGTTTCCCACTGTTTGTCATGGAAAATTAATAATTTAATTTGGATAAACTAATTCAGTTCATTTTCAAAGATTAGCTCCTCTGTAAAACCTTCCTCAGTGCCTTCAGTTTTTTCTTTCCTAGATTTAGCACAAGTCCATGCAATTTTCCCCATCCAATGCATGCCCACACGATTAAATAATTTGCAGTTTTACTGGAGAGTGATTACTGGAAACAGCAGAAAATAACAACTACTAAGTAGCATTGTGCTGGTGCAGCACTGTGGTGTGTGCACAAATTATCGTTTCTGGGAGGGTAAGAAAGAGTTTGATGTCTTTTGGGTTAGTTCAAGTGACTGTGACCATCAAATAAAGATGTCACAGAGCTTTAGCTGCTGCAATGCCAGCCAGTGATTTGCAGATTTGTTCAAGTTCTGGCTTTTCTGATTTGAACAGATTCCATGTTTTACTCAATTCACCTCAGTACTGCTCATTCTTTCACACTCCTTAGAAGCCAGTGAAACCTCCTCAATTATTTTGAATTATTTTGCTGTGAGATGTCCCAGGTTTGCAAAACGTTAACTGCAACAGCTTAAAAAGCCAAAACTGTTGTCACATAAGGACCCACCGTGAGTGCTTGTTGTAAAGGAACATCATGGCTTCTCAAAAACCGCACACAGAAGCAGTAAGGACTATATTTTTTAACTGTGGGCAAGGCATGACAGTAATTTTGAAAACCTAAATTTGAGCAAGTAGTCCCTGGCACCAGAGGAATGTCAGTCATTTTTTTTTCTGTTTTTTTTTTTTTGCAGCAGGCAATTAATATGCATGAGTCTAGAATCCACTCTGGGTTTGTGTGATAAAACACCATGAAGTTGATTGGACTGCTTTCCTCTTGCAAAGTGTAGCTTCCCTTTGATTCTGAGGAAAGTCCTAACTCTGTTTGATTATGAGGTCCTGCACAAATCCTCAAGGGAGGTAAGCAGAGGTCCCTGCACGTTGTGTCTGTCATAATTTTTTTATAACAGCTCTATTATGAATAATTCCCTGGAAGTCAGCTGTAAAGCTCAGCAGGTCCCCTTCTGATATCCTTCACATTTGGATAATTAACTGAGCTGTTTGAACAACAGAAACTTTATAATGTTCAGCAGTGGGAGTCTAGCAGCTGATCAGCTTTACCTTCATCAGCACTTGTCATTTTAACACTTGAAGGGTAATGTTTCAGGATGAATATAATCTTCAGCAGGAAAAGAAAAGATTTTAAATGTGCAGGAAAAGAAGGGCTTCAATAAATTGGTTATGCAGACTCTAATACTCCTTGTGTTGCATTGCTCATGTACTCTGTGCTGCTGCCTTAAGAAGGATTTAGTCAACCTTGTATCTCCACGAAACAGGCTTTGCTTCATTGCAATGGAAAAACAAGTGAAGAATCTTCACAAATGCATCCCTGACATCCTGAGAAATGGCATGCAGGAAACCTTCATGCTGATCACAGCAGTCTTACCCAGACAAAACTTAATTTGTTTAGAAACAGTAAAATTAAATAGCTTCTTATTTTTTCTTCAATTCTTTTAATTGTTAAAAATTACCCGGGTACCAAGCCACTCTGCATAGCTCAAACAAGCAAAGTTGTTGGTTTCTACTGAAATTCAGGTCTATAGGGCACTGAAATGTGATCCTAATTGACATTTATTTATTTCCAGCTGCCACAAAGACACTTTGTAATTAAGAGTGGTTCGTAAATCACAGTGCATTACTAACCGGCCTGAAAGGTTGTTGCAGTAGAAAATTAATAATTATAGTGAGATGTTCTTTTGAGAAACCAAAGTAACTGGAATAAGAAATATGTTTTAAAATATAGCAAAAGCAACATATGCACAGTGGTTAGAAATATCCACAATTATTGAAGCAATTTAATCTACCTTTAATGACCTACAGTTGAACTACCAAACTAATCCTCAAAGGTTTGTTCATTATTCTTACGTTTCTGGATGCATAGAGGCCTAAAGAACATAAATATAATCTGACAGAAAACTGTAAATTTAAAAAAAGAAAATTCTCTACACTGAGATAATTCGTTATATCCTGGTTAAAAACATTTGATGGAGGAGTTTGTGAGAACAGGCATTGATTCCCATGAGATTCATAGTGATGGGGTTACAATGCACTATGTTAGGTCAGGTTGGTGTTAGCCTTCTGAAGAGAATTGTTCAGCATTTGCTTCCTTCCCCCCTGTGACCCCCACAGCTTGGGTAAAAGCAAGCACAACAAATGTTGGGTTATGTCAGAGTGGCTGATAGCAGAGAGGCTGTTCTAAGCCATTCTTAGCACAAAATAGGCTGCTTTCTGTGAGATAAGTAGAACGCCTTTTCAGTTAAAGAGGTGCCAGTTTTTCCAGGTCTTTATGCTCCCCTGAGATGTGAACTTATTCTTCAACAATACAAGCAATGTCTAGGCTTGTTAGCATACCCTCCCATGATACTATTTTTTTATTCTAATAAAGTGAAAGAATATCTAGTATAGTTAGTCATTCTACAGCTAGGTTACCTTAAATATTTCATTAAGACAGAGGCCATTAAACTGTACCTGCAGTTAGATAAAACAAAACTCAGTTTAAGCATATCAGGCTTTTCTCTGACACTTTTCTCATATTGCTCTGCATGTTTTTTTTGTAATATGTAAGGAATATCTCTCTAAGTTTTATTGATATCTTTTTTAGGAGTGCCTTGTGTTAGAATTGTAGCTGCAGTGCTCAACTCTAAAAAAAATTCATGTACTGAAAGGCTTTAATCACCTATTAGAGCTCAGATAAGCCAGTATTAAAACAGATTTATGCACGAACAACTAATAACTAATAACTGAAAGAAATTACATGAAACTTGAGAAACCATTTCTTAATTGTTACTCATTAAAATAAATTATGGTATAATATCCCATTTACAATGCTGGAAATAGAATATAGCAGCAGTTGTGCTGTCAATTTATCTTTCATTCCAGCTTTTTATGGCAGTTATGTTTTGAAAATAATTTGTCCTGATCAGATGGTGTTATATTTTACCAGCTAATAGCTACACCTCCTTGCAAGCATATCCTTAGAGAGGCATTGGGTTAAACATTAAAACTTACACTTATTAGAGCTAATTGAATGTTATTGTAGTGAACATAAGGAGCAGTTACTGTGGTTCAAACAATCTGCAAATTTATAGATCCTTACAGTTGCATTGCTATCTACAGCTTTATTTATTGTAGGACACGCAGGATTTTTATAGAGAGCTGATGTGGAAAAATTAACTGAAAACAGACATAAGATAAAGAGCAAATACTTTATTATTATTGTGGTGAAGGTTCAGCTCATTCAGTGAATGTGGCTTTTGAACCAGGTGTGGGGAATCTTGGTACTACTGCTGTGCATCTTCACCTGGATTTAGGAACACCTGGACCCAAAGGAGGAGTGAAAACCACCAAATTGGGAGCACACTAATCATCTGCAGTTTCCAAGTATTATGAATCCTTCAGGATTTGGGCCTGATTGATGTGGAGCTTTTGCTTGAATTCACAAACTCATAAGAACTCAAATATAAAACAAATTTGGGTTTTCTTGCAATCCAGTCATAATTTACCACTTCTTTTCTTTGTTGTTAAACCAATGTCTCAGGTGCCAACACCATAAGCAGACAGGAAAAATAATTTTTCATTTTAATCTGAAATTAAATAAAATTTCAAGAATATGATTCCATCTTTATTTAATCTTTCTCATGGTTTAGTTCGCAGTTTAGTTTATTCCACTGTCTCAGGCTGGTTCTGTAAAGGATAGCTACACGTTAAATTATGGAGATGTCTACTCTATGCAGTGGAATCAGGCAATTTTCTGAAGTGACATCAGACTGAGCTGACAGAAAGTATGACTGAAAATCTTCCAATATTTATAGCTTAGCTTCTCCTTTATTAGACTTATGTTTATTAGGGAGCATTTGGCACCTACAGGAATGGCTGTAGATTTGTTCTGATGGGTTTCCCAAGCAGCTGTTCGATGAGTGGAGCTGGGGATGTTGGCAGAAGCGTGCTGTCCTCTGCTCCTCCTTTTGCCATGATCTCTGCTTCTTATAGGCATGATTGCACTGCTAACTCTGCCCTGCAAAGCCTTGACTTTGGGGGCTAATAAATGTTTTCCTGTTTTCACCCTGGCTTTAAATATTTGTCTCTGTTCGCCTGTGAAAAAGTGTATGCCCTTCGGGAATGTGTGGCATACAAATAATTAGTGGTTTTCAAGGGAAGGAAAAAGGAAAAAGGTGAGAAATGCTGTGCACATCTAAAATGAAATTGGGAGTCAGAGACATTTGGATAAAAACCCGGAAATGTAAAAGTTGCAAAAAAATTATATTTTCAGTGACATTATAAACTAGAATCTGCCTCTTGTTTCTGTTTTTTTAAAGGAGGCTGTAGTACTCAGCTGTAGAAGTAAATTTTTTAAGTTGCACTTCAGAGACTTAATACTGTAGAATATCTATCTCTTTGCTTCACTTATTGTTTCTCTGAGGGGTTGCTACAAAAGGAAGCAAAAACCCTTTATACCAGAAACCCTCTGTCATATAAGTTATCTCCTTCCATCCATAGTACTGCTTTACAGGCTGAAATAAAAAGTAGATAAAAAGACTTGGTACCATTAGATGAACCCTCTCAATCTCTTTCTTTTCCTGGGGAAAGGGAACTGAGAGAAGAAGGTCATCATTGTTTATTTTAGAAGTTATTAAACCCTTGTTTTATTTGTGTTCAGTACAGATTACTGAGACTTAAAAGTTTGGAAGCCTGGAAACAAAAGGAAGAACCTGAAAAAATACAGGCAAGAAAGTGAGAAGAAATGAAGTAAAATAGAGAGGAATACACTAAGAAGTAAAAGAGGTAAAAAAATGTCACGAGTGCATCTATGTCAGTTTGAATTATTAAAACACTTCTCTCTCTTCTCAGAATTATTCCCAAACTTTCTGTTACATGAATACATTCAACCACTGAAATTTATGAATTATTGTAATGAAGAATTAAGGCTGATCTCCAGCTTCACCATTCCTGGTGTCAAAGCTATATTGTATGCTCTTTAGTTACGCTAAATCTTTGCCATTTTTTGCACAAATTTGTTATGTTGTGTAGTGGGTTGCATAAGACAGAGATGACAGGATTGTTGAGATTCATCATCCTGAGTTCCATTATTATAAATGCACAATTCTTTTTTATCCATTATTATATTTATTTCTTTTCCTTAAAGGAGACTCAAAGTGATTGAGGTTGGAATAATGATGTTTCAAATAATTTTAAATATCAGACCTGAGACAAACAGGATTTGAATTTTTAGGCATGCCATGTCCTGCTATTGAGCTTCCAGCTACATCTGGTTTTCTGGACAGGTAGATCTCTTGTCTTTTTTGTTTGAGATACAGACTGTGTTTGCTTGAGTACAAAATGCAGTATAGGCAGCCTCTTTCTACATATGATCCTGGTCCACCTGCTGAGCCATTAGAGTTCACAATTACAGCTGCTGCCCTTCACCCTGTGATCCATGGGAAAGCATAACTTTGGCTCCATATTGCCTCCCTGCTACTTCTCCAAGCAGTCAGAAATAAACTACTGTACTTAAGGCTGTGGAGGAATCTTCACTTTTTAATATCTTTTCATGAGAAGCTTCGTGCTTCCCCAAGGAGGGAAGTGGTTGATGTTAGGTCTTCAGATCTAAACAGCTGCTTACCAAGCTTGGAACACACTGTTTTAGCAAAGTCAGTATTTTGACTTTCATGTATTTAGCATACAAGTGTTTTTGACTTAGTTCTAGCTATTGGCCTTTAGATCTTTAGAAAACCAGACTTCAAACCTCTGAAGCAGAGTAATGTGAAAGGAGGCACTTGAAGTAACCACTAGAGGAAAGGTGTGATTTAAACTAATTCCCTGAACCAAAGAATAACTGTACAACAGAAAGAAGGCATTTTACACACTCACACACATGTATTTTTCATTATTGTTATCTAACCAGAAGTTAATTATGTCCTTTTCTTGATAACCAAGCCAAAAATACTGTTCCAACACCATATTCCTCTAGCTCATCACACTCCTGTGTCCTATTTCTTCATGTGCTCCTTTCAGGTCAGAGATGGAAAAAGAACTGTTTTTCCTTGCATTGACAAGCTCTCATTCAGTTCCTGGGGTGAATAGTAGCATTGCCAGTTTAAAAGATAAAGAGTTGTTTACATTTCTAGTAATTTTAATTGAATGAGTTTAATTAATAGACACATTCCAAGACAAATAAAACCAAGATTCCAATCCAGAAAAAAATGCATTTCAAGGCCACTTAGTATCCATACCCAGATTTGCCTGCTGCAGAAATGAGATTGAACAGGTGTCAGCAACCTTATCTTTGACCCTGTGTCTATATAGCCTCTACAGCTCTAAATAAAGCATTCAAAATACAGTTTTTAAAGCAAGAATTTGCTTTTTTAGACATTAGGTTGCAAGCAGCATTTTGTAGATCAGCTAAAAGGCAACCTCAGCATACAGCATTCCTTGCTTTTGCAGCCCTTGGGTTTAAAGGGAAGAAAATGTTTGACCTCTTTACAATTTTTATTGCTGCTAGAGAAACATTCCATGTCTGCTAGATATTTGGCATTGGATTAGATAGAAAACCAGCTTGGATAAAGTAAAATGCTGTCTTTTCCTTTATTTTCAACATATTCTTATGGCGTATTTACTGTATAATCAGTGGATACTTCGCCAAGTTAGGATTAGGACTGAAAAAATAAGGTTCTATGAAACCAAAGACCAAGAGGTTATTAAAGAACTTGGCTAGCACCCCTCCAGGGAAATGCAAAGTATTACTAAGCTATAGATACTGCAGAAAGGATAAGAATCCTTATGGAAAACATGTCCCTACTTGAATAAAAAGGTCAGTTTGTTGGGGCAGTAGAAATACCAAAGTCATAGTACAATGTAACTCAAATTGTACTGCTGCTATAAATTAGTATTAAAGCAAATCTAAATAGTATTTTCTGTAAATTTGCTTTTTGTCCATCCATACAAAAACAAAAACCAAACCAAAACAGAAAAAAGAAACTAAAACCAACTCAAAACCCAACAACAAACCCCTGCCCCCCCCCAAATTTAAAAAACCCCACCAAAATAAAACCAACCTCACAACATGATTTTGATATTATGCTGGTGCCACTTTTCCACATCCCCTTTGCAATTGGAGCTGGCAAAGCAGAGGTTGTAATTTCACAATATTGCCATCTGTAGACATTTCCCCTTTAATAATGGAGAAATTCTGGTAGAATACACTGAGCTCACATTATCTGCCCTTCTTTTGGAAGGTTCTTCAACCTTCCACAGAACAGGAGTGGAGCTTCCCTTTCTTTTTCTGTGGGTGCTCTTCCACACACCAATCTTCCTGCTGCTGCTTAACAGAGACTGTTTCCAAAAGAACACCCCTTTTTATTTTTATTTCTTTAAATGATGTGTTAGTGGAAAGGTAAACACATAAAAAAGAAAGAATCCCCTCTAATCTTGCTGCAATAGGCCTTTAAGTGCATTTATATTTCAATACTGAAAAACAAATGTTAATATTACAGTAACCTGAGTTTAACCTCAGAACGCTGCTGTAAGGGGCAAATATATCATTATCTGCATTTACCAGTGGTAGCCTGAAGCAGAGATAGATTTTTGTGTGTCTGGCCCAAGGTCATGTAGAAATGCTTTAGCAGAAGTATAATTAGATGCAAGATCTCCTGAGTTCCAGTCTAATATTTAATAGCTGTCCTTTCTGTGCTCTTAATGGTAATGGAAGGCATTTATACTTACCTAGGAGAACACTAGCCTGAAGAAATGGTTCTTTTCCAAGAATGGCAGAAAAGAATTTTGTACTGTCTGTGATGGCTTTTCTCGACCTCAGCACACAGTTAGCTAAATTTTTCTGGGCTTAAACTCAGTAAAAAAAAAAATCAAAGAGGTTGCAAAGTGCAATTCAGCAGGGCCTGTACAGTTAGCATTGTGAGGTTCCAACCTGCTGTTGCTTCAGTGGTGTGAGGGATATATATTCTGTTTAAAAAATAGAGAGGAATTTTCTTCCTGCTGTTTTTGCCTGCTGGTCTTTTACCACTCCATTTTAGCAATAAAAAGTCAAGCTGGTTACTGGTGGTGTATGCATCAACAATGTGTGTGATACTTTCTGCAGTCAGCTGATTTTCTTCTGGGCCACAAAAGGTAAAATGCCTTCTTGCTCTTGTGAAAACTAGGAGAGAAGAGAAACACAATTAGTCAGTGTCAGAAAGATGTGGCAATAGATGATATCAGAGAAGGAGATTTTTTCATTCTTTTGCCATTGTTTTCTGTTATCAGTATTACTTCTTTGTTTTCTGTAGCAGAGCAGTCCTTCCAAGGCCTCTGTTCTGCCAGAAATGGCAGAGCACAGGGGGGCACTTCACCCACTTTCTGCATTTATTTTACCATATGTGCTTACCTCCATGTGGTCCCACTATGGACTGAGCTACAACTTTCAAAGCTCAAATGTGTGTTTTTAGTATTTATCCTTCTGATACCTGTATCCTTCATTAAAATGCATCTAATGTACTAAAAATATACATTCAGGGACGTTGCAAGAGGATTCAGAACTTCAATTAAAATTTTATTGTAAAAATAAAATCAATCTTAGCAGGGGAAAAATGCTTCTTTGAAGTCTCACTAAGTTGCTTAAAAAAAACCAACTGTGAAGTCCCTGTATATCACAGAAAGATCTCTTGTAAAACATTGCCAGTTACACAGAAATTAGGCCTTTTATTCAAATACAGCAAATGATGCCGTTCCAGTATTGACAGTGAGCATGAAAACATCTGTATAAGATCTTTCTGAGATGTCAGGCAGTATTAAATGGTGGGTTTGTTGTTGATTTTTTAAAAAATTTTTCCATTGTTCCAGTGCCACATTATTAAACTTGAGTTCACTGCTATTCCAAAATGTCTCTCTTCATGAAATTTAGCAATGGTGACAAAGACAGGACCAAGCTCTTTACATAAGATATGTTACAAGCCAAACATAGGTTGCTATAACCTACTTGCTAATCAAAGTCCACAGGAAAAAAAAAAGGTGAATTACACAATTTATTTGTCCTTGCTGAATACAGAAAAGACATAATTCCTTAGTAATGTCACCCAATAGATGGCAGCAGCATCTTTATAATGAAATACTATTTTAGCAAGTACAGAGACTTTTGGGGTGAATTTCAGCTTCTGCCTGCCAATTGACAAAAGAAATATGGTATTTTTTCTGTTAAGAAGTAGCATTATAAGAAAACATAGCAAAGTGCATTTTTTTCTAATGGACTTCTGTCAGTTCTATTTAATACAACCAAAATTTCATTCAATGGGGGTGTTGCTATTCACACTAATCAAGAGGAAAAAGTACAGGTGGAATGGTTCCAAATGGCCATTGATTCCTGACTGCAAAAGACTTTGTTTCTCTTTACTGAACAAAAGCTGCAAGAGGGAACCTCCATCCCATTAGAAGAGTTAGAAATAGGACTGCACACAGTGCACGAGCCTGTGAACATACATGGGTGTGCACACACACAAGCAGGCAGTCTTCAAGCTGCCAACTGACAAAAAAAGGAAAAAAACTTGTAGGACAAAACATTTTTAAATATACTGTTGTTGCATAGCTATTATTTAAGAAAGACAGATTAATAGATCTGTAAATGAATGCATGTTCTCACGCTAGGAAAGATGCATCTACATAGGCGAAGATGAACATTAAAAACATGAACAAGTCAAGATCAAATACAAATCCATTCACAAATAATTAATATGTTTGACAACAATTGTTTCTGAATTTAGTGGAGAACTGAATGTTAGGTGACTGATTTTCAAATTTTGTTTTAAGATAATACTTCCAACTCATTGATCATTCTGAATTTGCTGTTATATTTACAGCAAAAAAAGATTCTTGTTTGGGAAGTAAAAAAAAAAGGTTGCTGATCACTTTCAGAATAATCTCTTCTTTTTCAGTTTGAAAATGTAATTAATTCATTAGATGCCTATTTACCAGATGTAAATATTATGGGTGCTTGTAATTCTTGATTCTGAAAATAACAAAATGTGGTCACCAGAATCACCTCACCACACACATGGAGTGTTGTTATTTTCTCAGCAATAAGAAGACAGCTTGAGGTAGACTGTCATTAAAATAATCCTGTCTACACTTCTAGAAAATGCACTGTATATCTGTACATGTTTCTTTATGCTTTCTAGAGTGGCATTTTTTAAAAGATAGTAAGTTAAATTAAACTGTAATTTGAAACGAAAATTATATCAGAAGAAGCTTTCTGTTTAGCAGATCCTGTGACATTTTATGTCCTTCCCTCACTAAAATACCTTGACTTTGAACAGGGCATTTTGCATTAAGCAGAGAAACCCCTATGCACCCATAATTACAGGCAGTTGTTAATTTTTATAAGCAGTGCATGATTTTGGAATAATTAAAACTGCAAAATCCATTCTGCAATACTGCTCTTATTTGAAAGAGGAATTTTAAAATTAGGATAATTAAGGTGAAAATATCATGACCTCCTCTCTTATTGACAAGCTAAATCACATAAAGTAAGAGCTGGCTGAATTTTCTGTTCTTTTGAAATGTTCTTTAAAAAATTGTTGAGCTATAGTTCAGATTGATGCTTGATGCCTAATTAGTTGTGTATGGAACTGCTGTGCAGTGATTGTAGCAACATGCAAACTAACAGCTATTATATGTTATGTTTTTAACTTTTGAATATAAGCATGGAAATGGAAAGGGCAATTGAATTTAGAATTTGTGAAATTTTATAAATATATGGTAGGGAACCTAATGACGATTTGTTTTCTGTGCCCATCTAGGAAAGCTGTGGTAAAATTACTAATAAATGGAATAAAATGGAAGAGCAAAAGAAGAGCTTTCATGCAGGAGAAGACTACAATTCTTTAATGAAAGAAAGGACAGGACATGAGCAGATGCATTTGGGGGCTATTTGCAAATGTTCTTGCCTGGTTGTATTGATTTTGTTATTGCAAATACCATTTTAGCTCCCCAAGAGGTCCTTAAATGAAGACAACACAGAGAGTGGTAAACACCCATTTTTTCTCAGTTCAAGATCTGTACCTTCCCTGATGAATCTTCCAGACATGATGTAGCATTCTGTTTGTACAAAAAAGTGAGAGTAATTGCTGTGGTTGGCACCGATCCCACCAAATTTTGAGTACTTAATTGAAGATCCTAATTAGTGTAATTGTCCTGGGTTCTTGTATAAATCAATAGAGAGAAGCTTCTGGAAGGCAATTCAGGCCTTGCATTAACTCAGTCACTACAGGATAAACAGCCTTTCTCCACTAAGTCTTAATCATCTTTTTACTAACACAGGGTTGTTATGGGGTTTGTATTATAGGGATGAGGGTAGACACCTTGTTTTGAAAACCAGACTCTTAAAGTTGTTCATTTTTTTATTTTCGTGCCATAGCAGAATTTGTTATTTCCTCTCTGCCTTTTCTACCATTCTTTGTATTGACCTGCTCTTGGGTGAATATACAGGAATCAAAACTCTGATTCAGAACAGGATTTTCAAGGATGGAAAAAAAAAGTAAAAAAAAAATGTTACAACATTGGTCCTTTAAAACATCTGAAGAAGTCCAGTCTTCTCTTGAAGATCTTTAAACAGCGGCATGAAAGGTAATGGATACCTGCTCTCTGCCTTGAACTGAACTCTCTTATAATATTCCTTAAAGTAACTTATATTTCTCCTTGTTTTTCTAGGAATCTTGTCATTCTGAGTTTTATATGCACACTGAATTTTCTCTCCCATTCCCAAGCAGAACCTCACTGCAGATAATGACCCGTGATGGATTCATTTGCTATTTTTGAGCAATTACTTCCCTCATTTCTTGTGCTCCCTACTTCAAATTCCCTGCTGGTATCAAAGCCTAGAGACTCTTAGACCTGAAGACCAGAACTGCAGACAGACTTGACAAGATACTGACATCCATCTCAGCTGAATGTTCAGCTGGTGAGATCACAAATTTTCTGTTCCCTGCTTTTAACACTGAAAAAGTAGTGCTTTAGTTTTGATGTGAGGGTTTTGAATTGGTTGGACCAGGCTGGGCTTTCACTCTCAGGTCTAGCTCAGGTTGCTTGAAGTGGTACAGGCATTTTTTTTTCCCCTTAACAAAAGAAACAGAACATTATTTTTAGGTGCCTGAAGGGTTGGCTGTCTGAGTCACAAACCAACCCATGTAATCAGCCTCAGAACTTAATAGCATTCAAGTGAACAGGGGTGCAGACTGCAGGATAAAGGAAAGTCAAATGCACATAACAGCTCACTTCAGCTCTGCAATCAGACCTGTATTTATAATTTCTCAGGATGTCATAGTCCAGCATTTATAAAATTTAAATATTAATTTTAGAAGTCTTAATTATAGCGACCAGAATAGTTCTGCTCAGTCCCAAAAATAATATAGCAAGAAGCTATTAGCAATTTACCTGATTGAGGAACAGGTAGAGGTTTAATTAGAAATGGAAAATATAGTTTGTTTCTATTTGCATAGTAAGTAGAAAAGGAATTTGCTCATTTGGGGGAAGTTTTTGCTTGTTTTTCATTATTGAAATAATAGGTTATCAACAAATTCACAAAAAATAATGTTCAATGGATGAAGACAAACATATGATTTGCATTGATATATTCCAGATTCTTGTCTATTTTGTTTATCTGTAAATATCAGGTAAACAGATTGCAGTATGTAAACAAAGTCTTTTTACAGTCATCCATTTTTTTGGATACATAAAAATAACATAATGTACTAATTTGTTTCTCAATGGAAATATCATTTTAATCATGTCCTGCACTGGCAAGTAAATACTTCTTAGTTTTCTATTTTTATTTCAAACAGTGGTTGTGCAATGAATTTCCAATGGGGTTTCCTGTCTTCCCATGGCTGCTATGGAGCTCTCCATACTGACTCCCAACAGCAACCCAATTGAAATATATTGCTCTTAATTTCAATGTTATTACTAGCAGCAGCAGTCCAGAAGACCGTGCTATCAAAAATACAGAAAAAATAAGGTTCATTGATAATTATTGTAGAATGGAAAGATTGAAGTTGTGATCTGATCATGCTGGGCCAGGTCCCACAGATCCTGCTGTGGAGACATCACATTAACAAGTAGATCAAACAAAGCAAGAATGCCTGCTCCCCATTTTATGAGAGTACCATACAATTGAAATAATTTGTTTTATATCCCAGAGAAGAACACTTGTTGATTTTTAACTACGCTGTTAATTCAGATATTTTCCCTCCTTCATGCCCTACATTGAACTCAATCATTTTCCTCTCATCTTTAGGGAGCTCAGAACATGAGTTCTTGGGGTTTTTTTCCTCTTCTTTTCCCCTTTTCTTTCCCCACCACCCCTGGTTTTCAGGATTTGCCTTTCAGGATGTCATTCACAACCCAATGACCCTTTCTTTGAGTTGCCAAAGTTATTATGTGTCTGAGCTGGTGCGAGAACTGTTACAATATTTCCCATTAGTCTTAATTTACCTTTGATGGATACAGGGAAACTGTTTCATGATAAAAACTTGTAGCCACCTAGTCAGTGTTGATATTTGCAGTACAGTGAACACTGAGAAATACTGTAAAAACTGGTGTTCAGTGCTCTCTCAGAAAAGATGCATATTTATTTACACATTTTGTCCAAAGAGAAACTCTGCTTGAAGGAAAATGGTTTTATTATTCTGAGAGAATTTTCTGTTTAAAAGATTCAATACATTGGGCTTGAGGGTAGGAAAAAGAAGACCAAGCAGATTAAGTACTTTCTAACTTGGCAATTTTGTTATTTTCCTGAGATTGGAATTCAAGTAGTAGTTTTTTCTAGGAAGTAATGACTGCGTGCAAGGTAAGACTTGCAGAATGTGAGAGAAAACAGTGAGTGGGGGACACTGGAAAATGGAAAACTGAGGTTCATTCTTCAAAATTAAATCGGCTTCTTTGTGTGCCAACAATAGACAGCTGGGCTTTTGCATTTCTTTTTTCATCGTAGCCATAATTTTTTTTCTGGGCATGAGATATTTGGTGGATTTTGGTGGTTGAGTCTCTCAGTGAATGAACAATTTCTGATGATAACATTTAACTGGAGAGTTTCTTACTGGCTGAAGACACTAGAGGGGGTTACTTCAGAGCTGTACAGTATCAGTGTACAACCCAGCCACCTTGATTATGCTCCTCCCTTAAAAAACCTGTGGTCACTTTTTTTTTTTTTTCTGCAGCTGAATTAATCAGTGAGGATTCAGTGGAAATGGTGACAGTAAATTGCATAAGCTATGTGTTGCCCCAAGCCTGGTCTAAATTAATCTTCTCTGAGCTGTGTGTCCTGAATTTAGATCACCATACTGGCCTTTCCTGTAAATATTGCAGAAAATGTAGAATACAAATATTGTGTGAAGTACAGCATCAAAATAAATGATCTGTTGCCTCACCTTTAACACAAAACTTTCCTCATAAAAATTGAAGGAGGCTTTCAGGCTTTTGGAAATGGTTTCTAATGATCCCTCATAAATTAATCCCTCTTTCTGGAAGTGGAAACCAAGTGAACATTGTTGATTGCCATCAAAAAGTGGTGTGCTGTACAATTTACATGACCGGTCAGAAAATCACATCAGGACTGACAAAGCTGCATCTGTTACCAAGATTAGTTTACACAGCTCTCACTTAGGGTAGATTTCTATTTTATACAGGTGTTGAAACAACTCAGCAATGAAAATAGACAGAGTAAATACACCATCAAAAATAAAAAAAAAAAACCAGTCACCAAAACCCAAATGGCTTTCTCTGACAGTGTTGAATGTACCATCTGTTTCCATTGCATTATAAATTTATATAGGAAACTGCTTTGCAGTTTCTGGGTAGCTTCTCATTTGCATTTTGTTTTGTTAAAAAATGGGCCCAACTGAAAACCAGCAGGCTGAAACCCGCTGGACTTTGGAAGGAAGCATTCAAACCAGCCTGGGGTGTTTCAGCCTGAACCTGGATCCACAGCTAAATGGTGCAGCTGCCCACACGTGTATCCCATGTTGAAACACAGCTTTGGATCCAGGCACCCCATGGCCCATCAGATGTTCAGGCTCCTGATCCAAACTGTCCACTTCTATTTAGAACTTTAACAATTGTCTCATGACGACACAAGGCTTACCATACAGCTATGTTAAAAAAATTAACCATAAAAAAACCCCATAAAAATAACCAAATAATCATTTAACTTGGGCAGCCAACGTGAAATAGCAGCAATAAGGACACTTCCAAAGTGCACCAAGAGTACAAACTCAGTTGTCTTCGATTTGTTCTGTGCAGTAAAATTAAATTACTAGAGCACAGAAGGATAAACATTTGCCATGGCCATGATTGTGATTAATCTCAATGTAAATCACCATCCAAAGCAAACTTTCATCCTGTGGCTGGAGGAAACTGAGTTACAGCTTTCTAACCCTCTATAATAGTCCAAATCTCTTGCAGGCAGAAATGGAAAAACCAGGGAGCTTGTCAAATCTACATTGGTGACATATTGTCTCTGTTGGTCTTAGTGCTGGGCAAGAACAGATGTAAATGAAACTCCTGCCTGACATCCACTTCTTTCCCTGCATTATCAGTTTTGGATAGACGTAAAAGACAAAAGATGCAGAGCCAGCTCCAAAAGGTAGGTGTCTATGGTGGATATGTCTTTCTCCACAGGGAGATGCATTTGTGAAGCAGGCATTTGGATGCTTTTTTACAGCACAAGGAGCTTAGGATGTCTACTTTATTCCAAGAAGCAACAGCTATATTTCCTGTCCTTTAATAAAACTTAAATAATGATTTTATTTGGTTTAGTTGTCTTCATTCATTGTTAACTTTATGAGCTTCTGAAAGGAAGAGGAAGGAGAATTCAGCACAGATTGAATTTGCTAAAACAAAGTTCTTGCTGTACTATTTGAGCACGCTGTTGGGTGCTAGAATCAGTGTGAATGCAAAGCTTCCTGTGTTGTCTATTTGTATTTTTGGTAATCAGAAAATTTTTTTTAAAGGTACAATCAAAGCAATGTTGAACTCCTCTCTCATCTGTGAGGTGCAAATGATTGTTTGCCCAATTTCTGAGAGACATGGCAATAATATCCACACTTCTGCAGAGCAGTAGGAAATGTAAGTTTGACAGCAGGTTGGTGATATATACAAGATGTGGGATCCTGATTGCTTACCACAGGAAAATTTGGATCCATCATTCCATATTCTGGGCTTAAACAGCAGCCTGGGAGTCACTGGGTGTTCTATTCCACTTGTGTCTCCAAGGCTGGCTGACAAGCAAGGAAAATGCTCATTTGTTGTTCCTATGTTCTTCATCTTCTGTCTGTGTAGACCTTAAATATCTGGGTTCTAGGTCGTTATGGTTTAATGTTGCACTATATGCAGTAGTGTGAAAATCCAGATAAATACATAAATAACAGATATTTGAAATTCACTCCTTTACATTCAGTAAAAGATGCTGGTTACTTCTCAATATTATTTGTTAATGAACTGGAATTTTTCTGTGTAAAATTCTCATCTGGTGTTTGCTTGTTGATCAAGACACTACTTTTGAACATTTTGAGGATGTATTCACCAAAAATGGATTTACATTTTTCATCTTTAAACTGCCATGCCTCACTGATAGATTTCTAGAGAAGGAAGAGATCAAAATTAATATATTCATTGAGAAACTGCAGAATTAAGCTTTTATGCATTTATTCCAAAGAACCTGAAAGTATAGAAGGCAGTGAATATGGAAGCAGGAACATGGTGAATATAAGGTAAAATCAGCATTTGTTGTAGATATGTAATGTTACAAATTATTGTGTATAAATTGGTAGTTAATTTAGCCACAGATTTGTGACAATATGAGGGACCTCAGCTGTTTGACTGAAGACTGTAATCCCACATGGTGTTGAAACTGCTGTTGATTTAAATGCTGCTTATGTGTAGCTGGGTCACTGTCTGCTTTTACACCACATTGCACGTGTACTTTCTGAAACCTGTGCTTTACAATCTGCCTTCTGGACAATACAATGTACGGCAGCATCAGTTTATGACTCCTTACAGTCTATGAGATATATTCCTGTTCTGGAATTGTATTATGCTATTTTAGTTATACCTGTAGGGACAGGGATGCAGTCTGCTGCAGAAAAGAGCCTGGTGGTGTTTCTGCATATTTGTAAAGCTGTGTCTGGAGCCACAGGCTGGGCCTGCCTTGTATCCTTACCACGGCTTGCTCTTGCTCAGTTGTGTCCCTTGAAGTGTCTGCACTGGCATAGCTGGAAGAGGTGAATATCAGAGGAAGAGCTGGGGTTTGGAATGCACTTTATAGGGCTTTCTTTGTAGGCACACTGGGCAAAGGAATGAAGAAAAAACATTAACAGATCTTTTCCTATTTCGATTGTGCACTTGTCCCTTTTTTGAATATTTTGCCTCATTGGTGTTACCGTACTGCCTGAAAATGAGCAGATTGTGATTTCCAAGGATCTAAGTCAGAGGCCCAGAAACCCTTCAAGGGAGCAAGAGGACACAGATATTGGAAACATTTAATTAAATTACATTTATTACATTCCAAATTCTTTTGGATCAGAGAGCAGGAAAATTGTTCTATATCTCTCTGTGAGCTTTGAGCTACCTATCTCCAAGCAATAAATGCAGGCCCAGTCTGTATCCACGCCTAGACAAGTTTTAGAGTCTTTTTCCTGTTTCATACTGTCCATTCCTTTAGACATAATTGAGGAGTGTTTGATTATGGCCCAGGACTTCAGATCTCCCCCCACATATAGACTTGGGCTCGGATCAGTATAGCCAAAGTTTGCAGGTTACAAGTTTCAAATTGCAAATAAATGCTCTTCTGTTTTCCTCTCTTTTTTTTTTCTTTTTCTTGTTTATTTTTCCTTCTTTCCTAATGTTAGTTAGCAAGGCCAGTGAAATTTTGCTTTTTGAGCCATGAAATTAAAGCAAAAAATCCTGATATCTCATCACAGCTCGTATGGTCAGTGAAAAAGTTGCTAAGTCTGAAAGTGTAAACAACTAAATAAAGAGAAGAGCAATGATTACAGAGGGTGAATAAATTCAGAGGTTTACCTGAAAAATGGCAAAACACAAAATGAAAGATTTCTAGTGGAATTCTGTGCTTTTTATATATATTCCTGATTGGTGATTTATTCAATTAAATATATTATGGACTTTGTTGAGTATACTTTTGAAAGGACAGAATATTAGAATAATTTTTTCCCCCCTCGATTCTTTGTAAAGAGCACTGAGAATTGTTATGCATTTAAATGTATAAAAATCACAGCTTGTCTTATTTATTTGATGAAAACAAACCAGTTCCTGGCCCCCTTTTCACAGAGGCCTACAATAACCAACACCTGAATATTACAAGGACTCCTTTCACAACAGAGACTGTGAGTAAAACAGAGAGTAAATGAATTGTCTGAGGTCACAAAAAGAATCAGTGACTGACATGGCAATGAAATCAATGCACAGCAGCTTCTTTTTAATGTAAATGCTATTCCATCTTTTAATCTGGTATCATGCTGAGGACATGCAATAATTGGTGAAGAAAACGTTCAGCCATATTTCCTGTTCTAGATTTGTTGTAATTAAAAATGGTAGTCATGTTATGCTAAAGACTAAGAATCTACAGATAGAGATTTTTCTCATCAATAGAAATTAAAAATAAAACAACTTTCTGTCAGTGTTAAAGCAACTTAAAAGTAGTGTTAATCATATTGAATAATGAAATTTTTTATGTTTATGGCTATCTTACCCATCAAAAAATATTTAGAGAAAATAAATTTTCATAAATTTCTATGAGGGGAAAAGAACTTCTGTAGCTGTTGACAGCAGCAGCAAGAAAGCAGATTTATATTGATAATTTACTAGTTAATATTTTCTGGGGAACTACATCAATCTCTCTCTTACCTCCAAGATAGAGATGTGTAGGGGCAGAAGATTTGCTGCCACCTGATGAGGAGCTGCCAAAGTATTCCCCTCTCTTGCATGCAAGCTGCATCAACTTCTGGAGTTCTCAGCAGCTGGGAATAGCTGCTCAGTGTTGAAAATTCAGCATAATCAATTTTCCTTTTCAGTAGGTGTCTTTTCTTCCCCATTGAGCCTTCAAAGAGTTGGAGAAATAAGATCTAAGGCAGATGTATTTCAAGGTAAAAAATCTCTACAGTGTTCTTTAACCATTTTTCCAGTTCATGAAGATGTTGAGGTGTGCATTCTGTCTCTCCAGCTAGCCAAGACAATGCCACTTAGCACTGCAGCTTGGCAGGGTCATCCCAGGAGATAATGCCACAATTTACTGCTGCTTCACTCCAATAGAACTGATCCTTTGAAAAAGGATAAGGTGTTTGTCTGTAAAGCTGGAAGGTCTTGTGCTGCAGCTACGGTTGTTCTACAGAAGTAATGAGAAATGATTTGAGCTTTGCAGGCTCTCAAAGCTATATCTTTTACAAGCATTAGGAGAAAACCATGGACTTGAAATCTAATTCTCAGAAATTTTAGAAGCATCTGGCCTCCTAGAGGGTCTTGTCAGCCAGTTTTTGTGGAATTACAGTTACACTTTCCTATTTTTTTCTTTCTACTGTTGCAGGGAAGTACACACAAGTGACAAGACTAGACTGTTACACTGGGAAGAGGAAGAGAAATAACCACACAGGTTTTTAGTAGAAAAAAATAAGTAGGCTTTCTAACAAAGAAAGGAGAAATTATTTCCTTTCTGCATCTCTACATGCTGTACCTCAAAACACAGGGAATATAATAGACTGGCTGTATCACTTTCAATTTTTTTAAGATAATCTACTGAAAAAAGTATTGTCTTCCAAAAACCCTATGTGGACTGTAGTAGATTTTGAAAAATATGTAGATAAATCTGAATTTGTCAATGACCATAGAAATGAAAGGATTACCAGTCACTCTGTTAGTGATGTCTTTTCTAATGTTCAAACTTTGGGGAATAACTGACTAAATACTAAACTGTATCGCCTTGAAGGACACTTTAACAAACCTGTTAATCTTTTAAGGATGTTAATGTGTATGATACAGGGAAAAATTCCTTGTCTGACCCATGGAAAGTCTAGACAGTTGGACATCTGTATCTCCAATCTTTCCTAAAAAGAATACCTGGAGTAGATATTGGAAAAAAAACTTCAATAAAATCTTCTGGGTTCTAGCATGTAGTGGGGAAAATGATAGATATCTTGAATAGCCCAAACAACAAAACCTTTATCAAAATAATGTTAATGTTCTTTGATTTAAATTGTTCTGGGTTTGAATCCTGAATGCTTGCTTGGATTGGTATTTTTACACTGAGTCACTTGTACTGTGCTGAACAACTAAAGTTAATATTTTATTTTTCTATGTTGAATATAATTTATCTTGAACAATATAATCTACTCCTTCATTACTTGGACTTACTAATTGCAACATTTTTTCAGTGTTTGATTAGCTGACATTTAACACTGAATTCCTAACCTGTCATATTGTCTCTTTTAGGGATAATTTTGCAAATACTTAAATTCAGGCATCATTTATTCCTTGTTGCTCAGTTAACTGTGCTGTAACATACCTGGTAACAAGATCTGTGAAATGTTTGTAAAATTAGGACTTTAAATTTTAAGCATTTAAGTAAAGAAGTTGAATAGTGCCTTGTAAATTTAGCATTCTATTATTTTCCCATTATTTAATATTAAATAAGTGCACTTTTGCCTATATAATTATATATTTTTTTTTGTGGGGGGCAGAATACACAGTTGAAGAGGGGCATTTCTCAAATCTAGGAAGGGACTCGCTAGTTTAGTTTCATAGCTTTTGCACTGCTTGTGTTTCCATGATCTCTGCACTCTGTATAAATGACCATTTGCCAATGTTCTAACTCTAAAATCTCTTCTGAGTTTATTGATGACCTTAATGGACTCTTCTCTTAGTAAATAATTTGATGTGTATGTTTCATTTACAAAGTATTCTTGTGCTCTTAAGTCTGACACAGTGACCAAATGATCTAGCCTATTCTCCTTCTTATGTCTAAACACAGGTACAATTCTGCCCCTTTTTCTGCTTAGTAATAGCTGAGAAAATTATAGCCATGTTTTTGTATGCCTTTATGGCATTAATATTAAAAGTAAAGAGGTGGAGACCATGCCTAATTCTTGAGTTTCAGATATATAATCTGTCTGATAATAACTCTGGTCAAATCTCTGCAGTTGTCCAAGTGAGTCCAGCTTTGTGTGAAATCTGTTGATTTATCCCAGCCAAACATCACGCCTGCAGCATCTGCATCTACCCTGACTGCTTTTTGTGCTTTGATGCAGCAGTAAAAACAGTTTCCAAGCTAGTTTCTATACCTGCTTCAAAAATAAGAAAGATTTTAAATCAAATTCATAAGTACAAGTAGGTTTCTGAGGACAGGGTCAAATTTGGAACAGTTGTGCTCCATAGTGGGCTACTAATCACATGTCATGAATCTCCTAACATCTTCTGGTTAAGTGCACAAATGTTCACAAGTCTCAGACGTTTTAATTGTTTGTAATGGAGCAATTATGCATCTAAGTATTACTCCAGGACATGCCAGTGAGGGGGTGTGATGGGAGGAGGATTTGCTATTATTTGCAAAAGGGTTGTCAGCCAATATAATAATTGAAACAGTCCAGCAAGCACCCACTATCAGATCTGAGAACACCTAGACCAAACATTTCACCAAAAATAGCCTGAAAGTGGGTTTTCTGAATTGTTCCAGGAGGACTTACCATAGCAAATGCATTAAAGAAATGGAGACTTTGCTTATGAACAATTCATAGATCTAATAGAACTAAGGTGGCACCAAATAATACTCATGCAAGAGAAAGTGATAGCTCTATTACCTTCCAGTCAGTAAGACACATGGAAAATTTTGCATATTGCCCGCCTCTTCAACTCTATCTTTATTTGGTCTCTGCATAATTAAGTTACAACTGAAATGAAAGAATTTAGTTTACAGTTTGTCTGGATAGCCCTAGGCTCTTCTACATGTAATGAGTATTTTTTTGGCTTCATAAAGTATGGGACTAGAAATAGAATCACAGAATGGTTTAGGCTGGAAGGGACATTCAAAGGCCATCTAGTCCAGCCTTTCTGCAATGAGCAGGGTTATCTCCAAGTACACCAGGAAACTCAGAACCCCATCCAAAGTGGCCTCAAATGTTTCCAGGGATGGAGCATCCACCAACGCTCTGGGAACGAGGAGTTGCCACTGTTTCCCCACCCCCATAATGAAAAGTTTCTTCTGACACTTAGTCTGAATCCACCCACTTTTAGCTTTAAACCATTTCTCCTTGTCCTGTTGGATCAGGACAAAAAATGTGGCATTCACATTCTCTGAACGTGATTCCTTCACCCAGGATTTTTCTCCTGGTAAGCTGAAAGGCAGAGAGCGAGGTCTCAGAGAAAAGGAAAACAATCCTTATCTCATTTGCTTCTCCTGTGTTTTGCTGCTTTGGAATGTGTTTGGGGATTGTTTACCCACAGGTGATTGTTTCATTGGACTCTGGTGTGAGTTGTTTTGACTCATTGGCCAATTGGGGCCAAGCTGTGTCGGGACTCTGGAAAGAGTCACAAGTTTTCATTATTATCTTTTTAACATTAGTAAGTATCTTTCCTGTATTCTTTAGAATAGTTTTGTATAATATTCTTTAATATAATATAGTATAATAAAGTAATAAATTAGCCTTCTGATAAGATGGAGTCAGATGCATCATTCCTTCCTTTGTCGGTGGCCCTGCATTTACAATAAAAAAGTCTCCCCCAACTTTCTTATAAGCTCCCTTTGAGTACTGAAAGGCTGGAAAAAGATCTCCTAATAGAAGAGCTTTCTCTTATCTAGGCTGAATCCCAAATTCCCCAGCACACAGAGCAGTTCCACAGCACTCCACCATGTAAAACAAAGGACATCTGTGCTTTTCCTCTGTGTTTGTATGAACAATCTCTGTAGTTTTGCACATGACATGATAAAACCACACAGAAGATGGCTCTGTTGGGATATAGGAAAAATTTAATGTTGGGACTTATCTGTTTATTATCTGCCTTAGTTAAGTGATTAAGATTAAGACCCTGATCTTCAAAAGCAAATCAGAACATTTTTTTTCATATGTTTTTGGTGATGCCAACTCTGATTCTTTCCTTCTGCTGTGATTTTGATTATAAATTTACTTCCCAGTTTTTCTTCCTGCAATTGCTTCCATAGAGGGCTGGGGTTTTTTTTCAGTAAAGGGAAAATCATCCTCAGCTATTTAAATGTTGTGAACATTTACTGAGCACCATTTTACTCTGTTGAAATATTCTGTGCTATTTGATATTTATTTTTAGTTTCATCCATTATTTTTCACTTGTTTTAGCAATCACTGTGATTTATGTTTCTCTCTGCTTTCAAAATGTGTATTTTTTAGGCAGATTTTGTTTTGAAAATGCTTAAATGCTAAAACCTATGGGAACATAGCAAGGCTATTTTGTATAATCTATTTCTCTAGGAAAGGTGGAATATTTAAGCTATTTCTTCTCTTCGGTTACTGCAGCATCAATGCAGTTTCTGGGTTTTGGTGATACCCTGTCATGGGCCAGAGCCTAAGCTCTTTTAACCTTTATTTTTATGAGGCAAGGCTCATAGGCAAGACACATTCAGTCTTCTATGACAATTCTTTTGCATTTGTGAGCTACTCTGGAAATTGCACAGCTTCTAAAATCAGACCTGGGGCAGAGCTGAACAGCTCCAGAGGGAAGACAAGGAGGTGTTCCACCTGAGGGAAAAGACTCCTGGAAGCAGGGTTGTTTTCTTCTAAAGGAAAATAAAAGCAAGGCACAGTGACATTTTCAAAATATGTAGATTATGTTAAGATTTAAAGGAATTAATTATTTTTTATGTCCACGGGGATACAAAGATAGGATGGCCTGAAATTACATCAAGGGAGTTGGATTAGGTGTACTTGTATGTATAAACAGTAGCCAGTGTGCTTACAATTTGCTTGTGGGGCTCAAAATGTGCGTACTTAAGTGCTTGCACATTTTGAGAGCCTTGTTGAAATGCATAGCTTAACAGGTCTCCCTTCTCAAACTGGTTTTTGCACAGTGCAAATCAAATTTAAATTTCACAAAATTATTAATTGCTAATTGAGGGCTACTGAGAGATGACAATGTCCTAGATGGCTGCAAATTTCTTCCAGTGTCACTGTCTATATCTCTGCTCCAATGCTCTGAAATGAGTCAGTAGTCAGCTTTAATTTGCTCAGTTTAATTAAATTCCACCTGAATAAATGTGTTGTGCAAATGCTGAAATTTCCTGGATGATGTATGCAGCTGAGATCTAATTTGATCTACTCAGCCCTAGATTGTAAGCTACTCTCTTCCAGAAAGGTGTGCTCCATGTAATTGCTTAAATAATAACTGAGATGAACTTGTAAGGATAATTATATAAAGAAGGCAAAGCAAAATTGCACACAGAAAACTATTTTTGAACGTGTCATCATTATTCTTAGAATAACAAAAAATCATTAGCACACTGGAAGCATATTTCACTTTCAAAACACAGTCTTGTTAAATGTAGCAGCTTGTTTACTTATCCTGATACTGTCCTGGCTACATATTACATTAATTAAACCAGTACTGTAATCAGATAGAACAGCATTTTCTGCTAAAATGTCTTGCCTTTTGTGGGACAACATTGATGAATTATATTTCTGTATATGATCTGTGATGTGAGGAACTGAAATAAATGGCACGTCATTGTCCTTCTCTTTCACACATAGTGCAAAATGGATGAAAAATCCTCCCTCTCTCCCAAATCTCCTGGCCCTGACTAACTGATGGAAGCCTGTTGCCTAAAATGCCCATCAGTCAGGTAACCAGTGCTCACAGGGGCTGGGAGCAAAACTTGGCCTTTCCAGATGGTGCAGAATTCCTTTTCTCTTGCAGTGTATTTTACAATATTGACTCTCCTTCAGGACCTGCATCAAGTTCACTCCTGTGTATGATTTTACAGTGCCTTACTGTAACTTCGAAATCAGTGTAATTCTCTGAGTCTTTCCTTGCTGGAAATTTGCATGGACTCCATTTCCTTTCTACTTGCTCCTAAGGTAATTTTCCTGTTACTTTTATGAACTTTTAATTTTTTTTCTTTTGAATCCTTGTTTTGCAAGTTCTGTTTAATCTAGGACAGTCTTTTGTAGCCATGATATTTTATGAAAAATCCTTTGCTAGGATTTTTCTCCTATTCTAGCTGAGAAGCCTCAGAAAAGAAATGTAAACAATTAACTATCTGATGGCTGTGGAATGTGGTCTGGGCATTGTTTATCAACAGGTGCATCTGTGATTGGTGCATGTTGGTTGTTTCTAATTAATGGCCAATCACAGTCAGCTCGGACTCTCTGGGAGCCAGGAGCCTTCGTTATCATTCCCTTCCTGTTCTTTCTAGCTTACTGATAAATCCTTTTCTCTCTATTATTTTGCTATAGTTTCAATATAACATTTTAATATAATATATATCATAATATAATAAATCAGCCTTCTGAAACATGGAGTCAAGATTCACATCTCCTCACACAAAACATTGACCATAGTCTTCCAAAGAACTTTATTGCCTCAAAGTTGCAAAGCAGAGTTGACCAAAACTAGAGGCAGAAAACTGACTACTGATTTAAGAGGTTACTCCACTCCCACTATTTATGCTTATCTAAATTCCTGTGGGTCAGAAATTTCTGTACCACTGTAGACATATATTTTTAATACACATTCTCCTTATGGTGATATTTTCATTACAAATTTGAATAAAACTTTCCTATACTTTTACTGAAATTTAGGGGTAGTTAGAAATGTTTTTATAATAAAAAATTTAGAATAATTAACACCTATTGTTAAGAGAAAATTCCTAGATAATCTTTTGACCTTCTGACATGGAATAATGAGTATAAGGTACAGAAAGTGCTTGTGTTTCTATAAAATTCCATATTTATTTACATAAAAATAACAACTGTGAATTTAATTTTCTTTTAATTTTCTAGATTCTTTTTGTATGTAAGAGGCCCTTGAAATCATGATCGCTAGAGACACATAAAATTTAATAATTTTTTATTTGCATGCTGAAAATAAAGTCCAAATTACTGAGGGCAAGATTTGGTACAATTTGCTGTAATCCACAGGTCATGTCTCCCAGGAAATTTTCCAGACTGCAGGTTTCCACAGTAAGTTCCCCCTTGAGGTCTCTCTAGCTTTCTGAACCTTGCACACCCTCCAGTATAAATGCCATTGTGCGCGTGGTGGCACCCTAGGTGCAATGGGAAGAAGAAAAGAAGGGAGTGTCTCCTCCTGGAGCTCTCCAGACTGATGACAGCTCAGAGGGAAGGGGTACACTGGCAGTGTGCTTGCAGAGAAGGGGAAATAAATAAACAGAGATAGTGGACAGAATACTGGATAGCCTTGCTATCCTGGTTGGATAGGCAGTAAAGCCCTGTGGTTTTATACCCAAAATTTGCAGGTTGATATTCCAAGAGGAGTTGGAAGTCAGTGAGGGCTCTCAACAGTTGTTTCACCAGGGAAACAGTGAAAGACTTTAAACTATTATTATGCTTTGTGTTAAGAAAAATGGATTGATTTGGTTACTAGTAACACCAAATTCAATTCTTAGAGTAAAGTAATAAGTATTGGGTTTAGACACCACTCAGAGATCAGTGAAAATTAAATTGTATGGGTGCTCAGAGAGCTCAATTTTTCAGTGATTCCTCCCCAAAGGGCTGTGTGCTCTTGCATTGGATTAGGGCAGCCACTCAACCTGAGGCACATTTGGTTGATTCACTCAGGTGACTGTGTTCTTCCTCCCTGAGCTACATCCTGTTCCCCACTTCATGACATGACTATTAGTTTTGTTCTTTATGGAACTATTAAAAAAATGAGAAAGAATCTATTACTGTGTTTAACTTCCTATTTCTACTTTGTTCTCCCACTTCAATAAAATTTTCTGGAATAATTTAATAATTCTGTAAGGAATAGGGGAAAGTGGAATTTGCTCAGTGCGTCCATCTGTTTTACTAAGAGGTGTGGGGTTAGATTTTATTTTAGTTGTTATGTCCCTTAAACCTGCATCCATGCTGCACTTCATCAGCATGAATTTCACACTGGTTTCCTTTCTGAGATTTACTGGGCATCCTTGGAGACAGACCTGGGTGCTCCGTGTTTTATGTTTCCACCAGGAGGGAAATGGCTTAGAATGATAGTTCTCCTTCTAAAGAATATCAGGAGACACCATGGATGGACACAAGACAGCCTTTCTCTAAAAAGAAACTTTACAACAAACTAAATTAATGGTGTAGCTGCACCCACTGAGCTCACAAGCAGCTTATTTTAATTTTCAGGGGTTTTTGGTTTGTGGTTTACTATCGTGTTTATTAGGGACTTCTGGAAAAAAGATTACCCTGGTTACTGCCAGCCAAAGCCTGACAAGTGCTGCATGTGTTTGTAATTAGGTGGTCAAGCTCAGCTGGATATAGCTGGCAAAGGTGGTAAACAGCTTAGGGCACAAGAAGGGAAAAGGATAAAGTGGGGGTGCCTTGCTGGATGTCACTGAATAGGGGTGCAACTGAATAGGGGTGAACATAGACCTCAAAGGAAGGGGGCTGCGACATGCCCCCAAATGTCATGGGTGTGACATGGGAAAGGAGACAAGGGAGGGCGTGCACAACAGCTGAAAAAAGTCTTGGGAGTTCATTGTAAGAGAATTCTCATCTACAAATTGTAATAAAGGTCAGTGTCTTGTCATTTAACCCCTCTGTATATATAGATGTCACCACCACTTGGTACTGAAGAGAGAAATATCACAATGTTCTAATTAGGAAAGTACTTTTCCAGCAATGCTAAAACAGCTTCCTTACTTTTCTTTCCTTGTAATCAGTTTATAATTGTGACATTTTTCTTGGCTTTAACTGTGTGTCCCTGCAGGCATGTTAAAGGCCCCCTGTGATTACAGCAATGGGAATCATGTTGCTGAAGTGATGGTAACAGAGACACTTATTAAAAACTGGCCCCTGCTGTTCATAGTTTCTCAAGACTACACTTTGGCAAAATTTAAAATAGAATTACACAACGCCTGACAACTAGAAATTATGCTATAACCCAAGTGTTGGGTGAGAATTAGAGAAGCAAGTGTGGACTGTCATAACTTCTGAAAACAGAAGTGATGCTGCATTGCCTGATGGTGCATTTATCAGATCGTTGGCTTTGTGGCTGGTGTAAAGTAGATCTCTTGGCATACCGTGTGCACAAAAAGATCACATGGTGCAGGGTGTTGTTTGAATGTTTGCAAGGCATTTGCAGTGTTTATCTGCTGTTCTCAATCTCAGGTGAAAATAGGATGCCACTTTCTTTAAGCCTGTCCACCTGAACAATATTTTAAATAAATACCTAACATGACATGTATCAGAACAGAACAAAATTGCTATTCAACTGTAACCAGTTTGCACTGTCTCTTGAATAAGCAGCTTTTGTTTATCTTGTAACTTACACAGCAATTCTATTTTCACCTCTAGTGTTTACATCCCTTTCCTTTTCAGGCAATTGCAAAAGCTAGAAAATAACCTTTGTGTGTGCTGAGATTGAGAGCACCAAAGCAATCTCATTATCGTTTTACATCCCCAGTAGGAAATCAGAGATTGTTCAGCACATCAAACAGTGGAGAGGGTCTTTGTAGTGTGCAGCCCAAGGGCCAGATGGGACCTGCTGAGTCATGAGACGTGATCTCCAGCTGCCCTCTCCCTGGATCTGAGGGATGGGGACAGAGCAGCAGAGATGCTGGCTGGTGCTGCTAATGAACTTGAGCCACCATACACTGCATGCCAAAAATGGCTATGTGCATTTAGAATAAATATCTAATATTTATATACAGACTGGTCATGGTGCTTGAGTTCCTCACAAGGAACCTGTATAAACTTCAGGACTACAGAAGGGAATCCTGTTGGATGAGTGCATGGAGCCAGGAGCTGCTCTTTACTCAACAGTAATGCAGAAAGTCTAGTAAAAACCCTTTTAGGTCATCTTTCATGCTCAGCTCTTGGGTACATGAGCAAGAGGGGAGGCAAAGAATATTCTCACTATGTGTATTTTCACTGCCTCAGCCCTTTGATTTCAGCAGGCATGTACATGTAAAACCCCCACTGCATCACAGAGGTCTTCATGATGGATCTGCAGATGACAGTATACTTGTCGAATTTTTATGCTGTGGAAAGAATTTTAATTATTTTAATTACTGTTTCTGAGTTACTGGGAAATAGAATCTTTCATTAGTGCATCCAGCTGTACAAATGAAATACATAATCAATATAAAATGTTTTTGTCATACCCTGTTTGAACAACTATCTATGATAGTTTAAAATTCAGAGGGTTCTTCTGTGATAAAGTTCTATTAATGCTTTCATTAACAAGAAATTACATTACAATGTCTGTGGGGCTTACTTCAGTGAAAGGACAATTTCTTTGTTGGTAATTTCATCTTGACGTTACTCCCCTCTATTTAGCTTCCCAAAATGACATTTATTTAAAAATCAGCAGTAATGCAGTAGTTAACCTTTCTCAATTTTATTTAACCAGATAATGCAGAGATACAGTCACACAAATTATTAAACCTTGAAAGCATCCATTTTACCCAGTGCTGCAAAAGTGTACAGTACAACTTCCACCATATTCTTTATTTCACAGATAGTACTTTTAAAATGGGAATAATGACCTTGAAATTATAAAAAAAGTGTTGGCTGGCTGACATACAGAATGTGAAGATTGTTATTTGTATGGAAAGGAAACATGTAAAGATATTGTCAAAACATTTTTACCAAATTCATTTACTTTTATCAAGGCACAGGTTTCTAATGCCCTTTATATTATTTCTTTTATGAAACCAATACTGAACAAGATATGAGGGAGGGGTTGCATGACTGAAAGGTGCACAAATACTCAAGAAAGCTCTCGATTTTCACTTATTTAATCTATTTATTGTCATAAAAAAAAAGTCACAAAAGAAATGTCTTTTCTCTTTTTGGGGGATAAAATCTGAGTGTGACCCCTCTCATGCAAATTATGTCTTTGCCTGGGGAAAGCAAAGTGTCTGTGTTGTGCTGTGATCCATTGCGAAATTATGAATGACAGGTACTGGAAACTGAACCTCTACAAAACACAAAACAGGGGGAATATGCACTGATCTTGTCTTGCAGCATCAGTTCAAAAATGAGGTGAAAGTGCAGGGGTCTTGTCATCCTGGAAGATTTCATTGCCATAAATCACTTCTTCAGTGTCTCCCAAAAGTGCAAGGTTCTTGTAAATAGACACCTATAAAATTATTAATTCATGTTATGTCTTATTTGAGTCTACATTTATGAGATTAGGGTGTTTTATTTGCCTGCTGGTGTTGACAGTCATGGCAGAGAAAAACTTTCAATTTCTTTCGCATGAAAGCTGAAATTCTTATCCAGTCACTTGATTCTAGGAGCTCTGATCAACTAAAGGGAGACACTTAATAATCAACCTCTAGAACAGATATGGCTGCTTCTTTACAGCATTTTCAGGGAGAATGAAAAGAATTTTGTTCTATTATGATCCAGTGAATGAGAACAGATTCTGTGTTGTCCTAAATCCTTTTGATCTGCTCATAACAATCAACTTTAATGCAATATAAGTGAAGGGTTATTTTGTTACTATGATATTTTATGAAAAATCCTTTGCTAGGATTTTTCTCCTAGCTGAGAAGCCTTAGAAAAGAAATGTAAACAATTAACTATTTGGTGGCTGTAGGATGTGGTTTGGACATTTGGACATTTACCAACAGGTGCACCTTAGATTAGTCCATGTGGATTGTTTTCACTTGATGACCAATCACAGCCACCTGTGTCAAGGCTGTGAGCAGTCACAATATTTTGTTATGAATTCCATTCCTGTTCTTTCTAGCCTTCTAATGAATCCTTTTCTCTCTATCCTTTTAGTATAGTTTTGCTATATCATTTTAATATAATATATATCATAATATAATAAATCAACCTTCTAAAACATGGAGTCAAAATTCATGTCTCCACACTTGAGGTATCCACCACAGGTTTCTTTCCTCTAGATAACTCCTAGCATCACAGATGGATGTTGATACCAAAATTGGTCAGATAGAAACTTTCTAAGACAGTTTTGAGTAGTAGAAAGCAGATATTCATTTTTACAGCGTGGTGGGAACTTGGGTGATACTTCCTCTAATCAAGTGTGCCAGGCATCTGGTAAGAAGCTTTTGTCATCCCCACAGGAGACTTGAAATGAGCATCCTAGAAATGTTCTCTAGTAAATTCCACGTGGTCACAAGCTACAGAAGACCTGGCAGTCAGGGTATCGTACAGTTCCTGAAAGGCTATGTACCACCACCTATGGGAATAAGTCACAGAGGACTCAATTTTCTTTGTGGTGGAAAAAGGCCATTCTTTACTCACATAACTCCTTTTTATTCAGTTTTATAGACCTTGTGTGTGACTCCAATTGGTTAGTAGTTTCTTGCTAATTACTTTTATTGGTTAGTAACAAGTTGTTATTCTGTAATGATTGGTCACTCAAACTCTCAGGGAGTTGTTTGTGAAAGATAATTTTCATTTTTCTATCTAATAGTGCAAAAACAGTTTATACAGGTGCAAGATGTTATTTTACCCAGGAATACCTTGTTATGTTAATGAATTGCTCACAACAGGATTGCTTTCACATAGGAACTTATAAAATGCTGGCTTTGACAAGGCCAGCCACTGATTCCAGGAGAGCAGGCTTGATTTTATGAAGATTTTCTTTATGATTTTTCTACCTTACTGCAACAGCCACCTATAATTAAAACTCTGGTAGAAAAGCTGAAATTTTTTGGTCTAAGCATGCAGTTTGCAGTACACGGAGAGGTTGGATGGCCAGTCTGCTGCTATCCGTTCTCTGCACTATTTTCACTCACATTTTTAGAAAGCTGAAGTGCACTACATAGGTCTTAGTTATTTTTTAAAAGTCAGAAAAAAAATTGGCAAAACATAAAAGGCTCAAGTATCTGCATATCAACCGACAACAGCACAGTGTAAAAAAAGCAGCAAAATATTTTATTAATAGTTCAAGAAGTTCTTGCTCTACTGCTCTATGACACTATCCTTTATTTAACCTTTATTGATGTTGGAGCAATCTTGAAAAGTGCCAAATATAAGAGGATGCATTTTTATTGTGTTCAGCAATCATGGATGTCATAGAATGAAGGAAAGTATTAGGAATTGGCATAATCTAAAAGCCACTCCAATTAAAAATAAAGAATGCATATTTCTGTAGGTGGTCATGCCAGAAAAATAGCATTGGTAAATGAATATCTGTCTCTGAACAAAGAGGACTCTTTGAAAGCAAAAATAGATATAGCAATGGAATGAATACAATGAAGACATCAAAAGAACACCACAAGAATGATTACATCAAATGAAAAAGTTTAAATATTTTAAGGTGCAAGGCAGATCAAAGACTTTTAAAGATATCAAACTGTGAGGCCTATGAGGAAAATAAGATGCTAAGAGGCAAAGACTAGCTAATGAAAATGCACATGCCACCATTTAAAGTGGAAAATTAAATACAGTGTTGTTGCGTAAGCCAAAATATTTAGTATTAATAATCCTTTCATCTTTCATTAGGTGAAATTAAAATATACATAACACCTGAAAATGTATGATATTCATGAATTTGCCATCATGATTAAGCAGAATAAAAAGACTAACTTATAATTACTTAAACTTCCCTGAATATGAAAATAAAAGTAATGGAGAAAATGAAATCAAGGACTGGATAAACAGTGAGAAAGCCCCTGACTTGGATTCAGGAGACTGGAATTAAGCATTTTACTGGAGAATTTATATTGATGCCAGTGTTAGAGCTAGCTCAAATGGAACTCTGCTAGAGGAATATTTTATGATGTAATCATAGTTGTGAAAAAAATCCACTATAGGAGCAATCTGTTATGTGAAAATATTTTGGTCAACAGAGGTAGTTTTACAAAGCTTTATTTTATAAAATTGTTATTTTTTCTTGCTCCTTTTTACCTCAGTATAGGCCTAAGTACTGCTCGTCTAGAAAATAAGTAAGATATACAAATATTTACTTGAGAAGGTGCTTTTAAACACAATTTGCCATTTGTTTTTGTGTTTGCAGCTCCAAATCCAGAAATTAGAAAGACCTTGAAGCTTATAAAGTAAGGTTAATGGGATGTTTTTTCTGTTAGGTTACCTAGACTGAGCTTCCAACCCATTCTCATGTCCAATCCCCAGGAACACATTTTCTGAGAGTCTTGAAGACATCATTCAGTTCCTTGGAACCTGGGTCATGACAGGATCCTGCTTCATATTTATCACCGTGACAGCACGTGTGGATTCCACATTTCTCTTCCCTTCTTGGCACCCTCTTTTTTCCTTCACTGTGCCTGTGGCTGCTCAGCATGTGACAAAAGAAGGAATTCTGCAAGGATAACTGCAGTGTAATTCATCAAACAAATTGGGGGAGGGGGACATATGGCATGGAGGAGGGAGGTAATTTTTTTTTTGTTTTGAAGGTATTAAGAGTACACTTGTATTTTACAGACCAAGAAGCTGGCAATAGAGGGACCTGAAAGCCACTTGGAGAGGCTGATGCAGTTTATTATCCTCTATTAGATAATAAATAGATTATAACTCCACAATTCCAAAAACGAAACACAAGCAGTGTGAAAGCACAGTCTGTATCCATTTGTCCGTTATCTCTAATGAAATCAAACAATGCATGTGGGACCACATGTTTGAAGAATAAATACACAATAAAATTCTTAACAGCGTGAAGATTAAGACAATATGGGTTTTTTTTCCTAAAGCTTTCATCCAGGGAAAAAGAGCTTCCACTTGCTTCCAGTAAGATTAGCTGGAAAAATCCTATCCTATACTAGAATAAAGTCTGAGAGGCAACAGACAGATATTTTAATGTGGAATAATTTTTATTGGTTTTAATTAAGCAACAGCATTTTTATTGAATGTCCTTAATCTTTAATTACCACCCAAAAGCACTGAACATGGCATGAGTTATTTATTGAGTCACTGAGAAATACAGTTTGAGATTTCTTATGAATACTTCATGTAGAAAAAACTTCTCACTGAAAACAGCAAAAGAACAATAGAAATATGAGTGTTTCAGGGTCTTGATTTGCACCACAAGGAAGGCAACTGAAAGAATCTTGGGAGTTGGTTCATGTCTCTAATGAGTGTTAGAGCTTATAGCAGCTAGAAATTTGTGGTTTTTTTATGACTGAATATGTCCCCCAAAATCAAAATCTATCACCAAAGAGCAGCCCTGAGTATGTGTTTGGGATTTATATAGGGACTAGATGTAGGATGATGGGAGCCCAGAGGAGCAGGAATTGGGGTAGGAGCCCTGAGCTGAGGGGAGTTATTGCTCAGGCAGCTGAGAGCAGCCCCAGGGTGATGCTGGTGCTGGGGACTGTGTTCACTACCCACAGTTTGCCAGGTGGATGCTCCAAAAGAGTTATCAGTGTACCCAAGAGTGAGAAACTGACTCTGTCATCCCCTGTCTGTGAATATCCCTTCTGATGCAATACAGACTTTTTTATCTGTAGAATGGGGAATTTATTCTGTAATCAACTGTTTGTACTTCTATTGGCATAAACCTAGGTTGTAGGGCCTCTAAGCCGAAAATCTGCCAGCTGGGAAGTTATAATAGGAAAAAAGCAGCTGCTGTTTTTCATACTAAAATCCTGGGCATACTGTGGAGCCCAAACTGTGATCTTAAGTTTTCCTTTCCTGGCAGAAAGCTTAAAGATGTGTGGAAGTACCAATACTGTTTGATCACCACAGAGATCATGCCTCCAAAAACATGCAGGCCTTCTTTAGGACTCAAAGACACCTCTCATATGTTGTCCAGGTATGCAATTTTAGGCTCCACATAGTATTTACCTTGCATGAGAACAATCATCAGTCAGAAGGAAGGAACTTAACCCATACTCCAGTGAAGTGTAGTTTTCTTTATTTAGAACCTGTCTGCCAAGTTTTCGGGAAAGAATGGAAAAATGTTAAAGACTTGATGAACACAGGATATGCAACATTTCAGAGATGAGAAACTGGTCTTTCTATCTACAGGGCTTGTTCATAAGGGTTTGCATGTAACCCTCCCCGCTGGAGTCAGTAACATGTCTGATAAGCCTGACATTCAGCCAAACTCTAGCTAGTAACTTCTGTGAAGAAAACCACTGTTGCGGACTCTCCATGTGTGGAGACAGGAGGCTTGACTCCATTTCAGAAGGCTGATTTATTATGTTAAATATTATATTAAAATACTACATTAAGACTATACTAAAGAACAGAGAGATCAGAAGGCTACAACAAGAACAGAACAGAATAGAATAACAAAAATCCTGTGACTCCTCACAGCCTTGGCACACGTGGCTGTGATTGGTCATCAATGGAAAACAATCCACATGGGCCAATCATGGATGCACCTGTTGCATTCCACAGCAGCAGATAGTAATTGTTTACATTTCTCTCCTGAGGCTCCTCAGCTTCTCAGGAGGGGAAAAATCCCAGCAAAGGATTTTTCATAATATCATGGCTACAAACCACCCTATGAAAAGCCTTAAAGAAATACTTTGTTCTGTTTAACATCCCTCATAATTTTCAAGCAGTGAATCCTGCAGAACAGAAACAAGAAAAAACAGTTATTTGAGTTAATGAAAGCCTGCTACATAAGAGCTTTCAATAGATTATGGACTCTTTGGCTCTACTTTGGTTCAGGATTTTCAGCTTTTTACAAGATCAGGTTCCAGGTACAAGACTAAGCACTGTGTCTGTGCCTACTTAATTGAAAGTTAAAATAAAAAGAACCATCTAGAAGTCCTGATAATGTTAGCACAGGGGAGACCAAGGTGGAAGCCTTACCTTGGACTGCTTGTGCCTGGTGCTGCTGGAGATACCAAGTTGATATTTTAAGTGATAATATGCCATTTTTTCCTTCCATGGGGAAAATGTTACCACATTGCTCTGTGAGTAGCTTGTCCCCAACCAATTTCCAGAAAAATGTCTAACACTGGCCTGTGGAAGTTTCCTCCCACTGAAATTCAGAATGAAGTTTACTGCAGGAATGATATCTCTGCTCTGATTGCTTGTCCACTGAAATTAAATCACAGCCCTCTATTCAGTTCATTATGCATGAAATTAAGATAAAATCCAGGAAAGATAATGGAGTTTCAAATGTGTGGATGAGCTGAGGAGTGGGAACCCAAGGTAGAGAATATTGTGTTGAGAATTTGGGAAACAAAATGTGTGCCCATACAAGCTTTTGGATTGAGACACAAGTTCTTTGTGCCTCATTTCTAAGTTGGCCAGGCATTGCATTCACTGTGTCATTATGCTTCAGCTATTAAATCCTCCTGCAAAATAGATGAGAGTTAATTGGGCAGGGTATCTTAGATCAGACAAACCAGGTCTGGGACCTAGGGAGCTCAGTTTATCAGGACAATGGGCTAAAGATAACAGGGAGGAAGATTTTAAGAGGTTCTAGAAAATAAAGTGAAAATGGAATTAAACACTGTTATATAGTCAGGAATTCTAAATGGAAGTATTTCTGACATCAATCTGTATCTCAGTGCTTAACTTTGCCATATAACCATTCTCTTTAGCTCTGGTTGTACAAATACTTATACATATGTCCCTATGTTGGTTTGAGACAAGTTCAGAAGAACACTCTGTAACTTTTAAACTAAAAAGCAGATTTATAAGGTATCATATAATTCAGGATGGCAAGTATATGACAATGGACATATGACAAGTGTATGACAGATGGAAGCATTGTAAAATCTGCCTTTATCATCATTTCACTTTGTAGTGCTATGGAGCTGCTTGGTTTTATTTACTCTGCATGGCACAATTAATTTAATTTCCAGGAGTCTTCTGCCTACATGTAGTGGTTCCTTTTTGATGAAGCAGAGACACAGAATTTCACTGGAGATAGACATATATGGCTCTTTACTGAGCAATTTATTTTTGCCCTTAAGTTTTAGGGCGGTTATGATTAAAAGAATACACTTCTCCCTTATGTACAAAACCTGTCTTTATAGAAATATACACATATATGCATTTGTGCAGGGGGTAATCAAGGAGCAGTGTACAAATTAATTATTCAAAATATTCTAATTGGCTATCCCAAGAAAGATGGCTAATCTTTGATTAGACTTCCTACTCATGATTTAGAATAGGGACATATTTAATGATGTATAGGATAAATCTATATTTAGGTTTGCAAACATTAGCTCTATTTCTAAAATTTTAAATGTGGTCTTAGATCCTTTGAGGAGGAGTTTAGTATAGATGATCTTCTCATGTGTCTTTCAAATCTAAATATTGATGAGTAGTGCTCTCAATCATTTCAACATGAATATTCCTAGCCTACAAAACGTAACAATAGAAATGCTTTTCTACATCTAAAGAAAGATGGCAGCTTTGCCCAAGTCTACAAGGAGATTTAAAAAATTTGTTTTTCAAAAATATCAGTACTATATACATATACATATGCTTTTCTTACTGTATATTTGAATCTTAACACACAATGTTACATATTATTTTGTTATGGTTACAGGCTTCCACAGTAATTAAGTTATGAATACATTCTTGGACTTCAGTCTCTAATACAGCTTAGGCAGTGCAACATGCTCAGGAGCAGTATTCACATTAAATATTGATAATTCTGATATTCACCAGTCAAATATTCATAGGATGATGTCTCTGTCTGTACAGCAGGTGTTTACTTAATGGCAGAAAAGTGGTGGTCAGTACGAAGTTAAAAGCAATGTCGATTTTTAATTTTCAACCACTTGTCTGTTTAGCACCCAACTATTTGGGAGCTGGATCTTTGCCACAGTCTCTTACCTTCTTATCAATAAGATGCCTTGGAGCTGATAATGTCTAAAAAAAAGAAAGAGTTTTCCGCAACATATATGTATTAGAAATCTATCTCTATTTCTAATTTTTTCTCTCTCCTTTGGGGCATGTTTGCCATGAGCTCTGAATTCTGTTGTTTTAATGTCAACATTTTCATTACGTGTTCTTGTTTGAGTGCCTTCTGGGAGCATGACTGCTTGGGAGATTTATATATTCTAGAGTCTCCTTTCAGCTGCCATCATGTTAATGGCTACAAGAAGAAGCCTGCTGGGCTGCTGGGTGTAGTGACATTTTAGGTTATTGGCAATAGTCACCACACTATTCCTGTTTCTTATTCAGGAACTGCAAAAACCTAATTAATTTGAAGGGTGCTCTTATAGTCATCCTACCCCAGAAAGAAGCCTGGGAGTTTTGCCCCAAATACTCATTTGTTCTGTGGATCTATAGCCAAAATTGCAGCTTTGGATCCATGATGAGGAACCATGTTAGAGAACGAATGCTGCCAAGGAAAATACTGCCTGGCGATTTAATAACATTTATAGAAAAAAATATTACAATTTCCACACAGTCAGTTCCCCCTGATTCCCCAGCTTAGCACAGTGGCACCTCTGTGAGACAAAGAAACTGCACAGTTTTCTTTCCCAGGGTCATTCAGGGAGTGAGTGCTAAAAATGGAACATAACTCTTCTGAGGCTAGAAGTCAATACACTCACTATTGCTCAAATGGTGCTGGGAGGATATTGCCTGGTCCTGTGGCAACCAGGAGTAGTTAAGGAGACAGAAAGCTTAGTCTCTTGTTTTTACAACAGGGATGAAATGGCCTCCAAGGCATTGTTAAAAAGATCCTCCTGAAAAGTTCACATTTCATGAGATTTATATATGTATTGGCTTATTCAGAACTTTAATTAAAAATTGTAGAAGATCCTTTAGTTCATTAATTGAAGATGTTTCCCCTGAAATGAGAGATTAATTTATGCCTGTTTTTAATTGTTGGATGCCACCACAATTGGTGCTGCATAAAAATACATACAGTACATAAAATATGAATTAAAATAAGTGAATAATTATAACCACATCAGCCTAAAGGGAGGAGGCATTTTAATATGGGAGACTGATAATGGTGCATGAATTTAGAAGGATTAATTTTTCTGAGGCAGTTCAGAAGTATTTAGCCTTTATTCTGCCCTTATTTAAAATGCCTCATATAACACATCTCAGTATTTTACATAATTTAAACTTTCATAAGACATTTTGTTCTCACTCTGTAAGGTTCTTCAACACACTGAAACACTGCTAAGATCTTAAGTCTACAAATCATAATCTTTCCAAACAGATCCTTTGTTCTGAGGCTTTGCATTGGTAATCAGTAGCATCAGTGCCTGTTTTAGATCAGCTTGCTCATTTAGGGTGATGCCTCTCTCATGGAAAGAGAAATACCCTTAGATATGTAGGTAGCTGTGTATATGTATAAAAGCATTCTGCACTGGTCAGAACACCACAGTTACCAGACAGCTGAGCTTTAAGGAATCATGGAAAAATGTTTGTATTCCTTACACCAGAGTATTCTTTAACTTGGGTGACAACTTATTAATTTAGGTGGCAAATACAAAGCAGACAGCAGAGTTTGCTCCACTGGCAGACAAATCAGGGAAAATATCCTATGGTTTTATGATCTCAGGAAATAGGTAACATGTATGAACTCTCTGCATGTTTGAGGACACATCCCACAGAGGGGCACAGGATCAGCAGTGAGGCTGAACAAATTATTTCAGCAAATTATTTCACAATATTTGTAATTTTGAATCTTGTTCCAGTGACTGTTCAACTGGAATTAACCACATAGCTAAAAATAAGAGTGGCTAAGGCCTTTGCTAAGTTTGGCTCAGGTATTTGCATGAGGCTTTCTAGCAATGAGGCCCTTGCTGGCCTGATTGCATTGCAGCAGGTTGTATATAATATATAATAAATATATAATATATAATATAATATATAATACGTAATATATTACATATTATATACTATATATTATATATTATATATTATATATTATATATTATATATTATATATTATATATTGTACATTAATATAATATAATATACATATATAGTTAATATACTATATAATATATACAAGTATATAAAATATATAATATGTACAAGTATATAAAATATAATAATATAATTATGTAATAATATAATGTACTTGAGTAGCTATCAGATGGTTTTAAGAAATTTAGCAATAGGAGATGTGAAATGAAGTAGATTCCTAAGGCAAAAAAAAAAAAAAAGATCCTTACCAAATGTAAAAGTTTCACAAGAGAGCAGAGGTTTTATTACTGTAATAATTCCTTTATTAACTTTTTGATAGATGCTTTACATATGAATATTAACAGGAGATAGCCTGGATTCAAACTATTCACAGAGCGTGGAAACATTATTTCAGGTTCCTGAATGCATCTGTCAGCATATCCTTTGATCCTCATTTGTGGCATGTCTTCTGTTTCAGTTCTGGGTTTCTGGGTCTTTCCTCTACAGAGTCTTTGGACTCCAACAGATTACTTCAAAATACATGGTAGCATTGTGATGTGAACAAATATCTACTGAGATCAGATTCTTTAAGTTTTATGTGAATAGTAAATTAGGTAGCAGGAACTCTTGTATGCCTGCACATCCCTCGGCATGTGAGTTTTCTCTACATTAGAAAGCAAATCACAATCAAAGAGCCTTACATGGATTTTAAATTTTGACCTTGGGCAAGTTGCTGAGGCCCTCTGTGTTTTGGTTTGAAGCTCAGATTCTTGCATGTGCAAAATGTTAATATTCTCTGCATCAACGTGTATATATTTTTTCTCTGTGTAGGAACATGAATCCTAGAGATGACTATTTTTTCATTTTAACTTTTTTATTTTTTTCTTTGTCTTGGCCAGTGTTACACACACATACTGCATGTATATTTCCAATCCCTCTCTGGATGTTTTGTTCCTATCTGCTAGTTTAGTAGAAGTCACTCAGTTTGCAGAACAGAGGTCCTGAGTTTTGCCTCTCTGTTTAAGCAGAATTCTTCTTGGGTTTTAATCTTGGTTGCAACAGCTTTTGTAACCCCAGAGATCACAGCCTGCCTCTCCTTTGGCTGTGGATGCTTCTCTTTCTCCCATGGGAGGAACACTAGACTTCCTTTTTGTCCTGGAAAATAACAGTATGACCTGAGAGGCTCTTTTTTTAGAGCAATTTTCTCGCTCTTAAAACTATAGCTGAAGATTTTATGCACAGTTCTGCACCTCTTGTGATATTATGAGGAGATTCAACCACTGAACTATTGCCCATTTGATGGTCCCCCAGAGTCTCCGACTCCAGGCCCTGAAGGATTTGTTGACTTTAGAAAGTGCTCTTGTTTGTGTTTCCTTCAGTCTTCCCTTCCCCCTCCTCACCCTGCCAAGTGTTTCTAATGGAAGTTTTTTTATTATTTTTTTTAAAAAATATGATTGTAGCTCTAACAAAATTCTTCTCTGATGAAAGGATAAAGGCAGAATTGTCTGCGGGCTCTGCTTAGCTGACACCACCAGTCTCAGAGCCAGGCCAGTCTTCTGCCAATGAGTCTTCAAGCCCAAGACTTGAAGCAGCCAGGCTCAAAGAGAAGTACCTAAAAGGAAAACAGAAATCTGCTTTTCTTGAGATCTCTGTCAGCAAGCAGCAGAAGCACATGACTCTGTTTCTTACCAGGATGTGGAGAATAAGGTAAGTAGCTTGACAAAAACATGAGATCACAAAGCTGCTAAGCAGCTCCAGGGGAGAGCCATGTGGCTGGTGAAAGGCCTTATCCTTTTGAGATTTTGCCTCAGAGCATTCACAGGAATAAGAATGTTTCATCCCTTCCCCAAGAAATTATGCTGGTTGCTTAAAGAGCCTACTGGTTATGTCTCTGAATATCCTGTTTCAAGCATTAAAAGAGGAAAGGTGTCTGCTCTTTATTGGGTTTCTTTTGCTGAATTTCTTACCTTTTCCTAAATTTAAAGCAAACTGAGAAGAGAGTTTTTTTTTGTTTTTATTTATAAAGTTATGTATAGGGTTAGTCAAGAACCCTTGTTAAAGCAATGCATCCTTTTCCTTCCTTGTTTGGACAAGCTTCCTGGAATTTCTGGGTTTGCACCTTGAGCTTTCCCCTGTATTTTAAGCTTTCCGAATATTATTCTATGGTTTGGGAACAGTTTTTAACATCTGTAATAGGCTTGTCTTAGCTGTGTCCATGCATAAAGGAATTAATCCTCAGTCTTTCTGGAAAGTCTGTCCCAGCTAAGAAGATAAGTTGTGTCTGGGATCAAGAGTTCAGACTACAGCTGTCCAGAGGAACTGATTGGTGACATCACGCCTTCTCTCAAAGTTTGTTTTATATAGTCATGGCTTTCCTTATTAGCTCCTTTTAATTCCTCTGACTTGCAGCACTGTTAACTTCATGTTGACTTTTCAGTTAGTTCTTTTAGCTTGTTTCTGAATCCAGGGACAGATTCTAATTTGAGCAAAACAGCTTTTTTTTTTTTTCTTTTTTTCTTTTTGTATTTGCTGTCTCTGAAACACATTTTTTTTTGATGGAAAAGAGTAAGGCAAAGAATAAATTATAAGACCTTGTGTTCTCCTTTGATGTCCTAAAACCAGTGGGTGATGAGCAGATATATTTGCTTGTATTCAGAAATACGTTTTATTTCTTTCTATTCTTTCAGTAGGCAGTGCATATAATTTAAAAAGCAGAAACATACACATTATCCCATGAAATAATACTGTTTTGCATCTAGGAGAAGTTGGCTTAGTTGCTTGTGGTTTCCTGAGGTAAACGCAGGACTTTCTTATGCTTTTTGTGTTGAAAGGAAAATTTATTTTAATTATTCTGCCTTAGCTTGGATTGTCAGTTTAAATTCACCTGCTGGGTACTATCAACTGGTGTTGGCATCTGTATTCATGCTTGAAGATGTCCATATTCATTACTGGATTTTTTTAGCTTAACAAAGCTTGGAATTAAATGCAGCCCACAGAGTGAGCATTTATCATTCTGTGATGCACCGAGAGCTAGTGCTGCTAAAGGAAAGGATTGTTTCAAGCTTTCAGTGTCCAGCCTGATTATGAAACTCTGACCATTCCTGATGGAACCACTGCAAGAACAACATCACTACCATCTGTGTCCTCGTCAGAGGCTGGATGTTTAGCATTTCAAAAGTCCTACAGATGTTGGTGCTGCATTATTCATTTAGTTAGAAACTGCCACAGCTGTGTGCTTTCCTGTGAATTCTTTCAAGCAATTTGGCAGCAGACCCTAGTTTGAGCAGGACAGAGTAGAGATTATTGTATTTGTGGGGTGCCCCGATGAAGGAAGGAATGATGAATCTGACTCCATGTTCTCAGAAGGTTAATTTATTATTTATGATACTATATTATATTAAAGTATGCTGTGCAAGACTATACTAAGGAATAAAGAAAGGATACTTACAGAATGCTAAAAAGATAATAAAGAAAACTAGTGGTTCTTTCTAGATTCCTGACACAGCTTAGCCCTGATTGGCCAATGAGTCAAAACAACTCACATCAGAACCCAATGGAACAATCATCTGTGGATAAACGATCTCCAACCGCTTTCCAAAAGAGCAAAACACAGGAGAAGCAAATGAGGTAATTATTGTTTTCCTTTTTCTCTGAGGCTTCTCAGCTTCCCAGGAGAAAAGTCCTGAGCGAAGGAATTTTTCAGAAAATGTGAATGCCGCATCAGACTACAGTTTTGATGGGCATGACTCTGGTACACGAGATTTGTGCCTAGCTGGCAAACTTAGAACCTCTGAGGAAGCAAAATGGAGTATTGTCACTGCACTCCAGCAGTTTCAGTTTTCCAATGACAATGTAATGGATTGGAAATGAACACGCCTTGTGTACATCTGAATGTTCCCGTGGTACTGAAATTATTTTAGAGGGCCTTTTCAAATCAATACATCAACCTGTCCATTGAAAGATTGATGGGGGGAAAGAAGTGGAATGTCAACTCCAAGAGAAATAGAGGAGGAAAAGGAAGTAGGAAAAACACAGTAAGACAAAAAAAAAAGTAATATAGGAGGTGGAAGAAATAGAAAAGGATGTGAAATGCACTGTATATTGAAAAAACTGAAAAGAAGGAATCAAAATGGAACACATTAAAAAAACAAAAAGGAAGAAATATTAAATCATAAGGAAGAAAAGAAAAACACAAGAGGGTTCATGAAAAATATTTGGTGTAATATGAGACATCTTCGTTACCTACTAGAAAAGGAATCAGATTCAAAAACACAGTTTCTAAAATATTTTTAGTGAGTAACTGGTTAAAAATACACTGCTTTTCCTGCAAAAACAAAACAGGAGAAAAACGGGTTTGGAATCCAAATTGCCAAATATTCAGTGAAAAAGATTCTTCCCCAGGAATCAGTACAAAGCTCTGTTTGTCTATTTCTACTCATATAATCTGATATTAGAAGTTATTCAATTGCTGGAAAGCAATTTTTTTTTATAAGTTGTGACTGGAAAGCCAAATCCCAAGAAGCTCTGCAAACTTTTCTGAAAATATTTTAAATCCATTATAATGATAACAAAAGCGAAAGGTGGCCTTAACTCAAGGATACCTCCCAGAAAGAAGGTTAGTGCTTTGTGAATTTTTCAGGAGTCTCCTTATGGTGTTTTTTTTTTTTTTTTTTTTTTTTTTTTTTTTACTAGTTAAATCTCAGTTATTGAAAATAACAAATTCACACATGAACAGTGGGTGATTCCCTTGCATAATCTATTCAAAGAAAGAGGTAAGGAGAAAGATCTTTCTTTCTCTCTTTCTCTCTTTCTCTCTCTCTCTCTCTCTTTCTTTCGTGACAGCAATTGAAATCTGTGTTCAAAATGCAATGAAAGACTAAAATTAGTCACCTCTCCCACTGCCCATCTAAACCAACTGTCTCAATTTAGAAACATTAACCACTTGTAACATGGCAAAGTAGTAGGTAGTGGCATCTCTTTACACTTCCTTTGTTCTTATAGCTCTCCTTTTCTTAGGGAAAGACTGTTTTTCTGGCATGTTCTAGACTCTGAAAGGTTGCTTTTTCCCAGGTCAGAAGAAATGAATTTGTCACTAGACAAGACATATTTTTGTGTTCAACTCCCACACAGCAGCTGGAGCACACAAGCAGTTTGAGAGGCAAGGCTGAGATTGTGTGTGGGATTAAATTTCACTCACTCTGAGTGAATGCCACTGGCTTTCTCATTCCTCTTCTGAAGAGATGAAGACCCCTGGGCACTTAGTGCCCCTGAATTCTTGCCCTGGTACTCTGCAGGGAAAGCTCAGTGTCATCACCCTACACTTGTGTGCAAACCCTGTAGTCTGACTGCATTGGACAATTTAAATAGCACTTTGTGATCACACTGTTCTTCATCTCTGTACTTTTCCTGTGGGGCTAGTTTAATAAAGCTCCCACCTGTCGGATGAAATCTATTTCACTTTTCAGTGTCATGCTTATTGAGAGAAAACATTCCCATCTTTTGGGACAAGTGTAATGAAACACCTGTTCAAATGCCCAGTAACAGCCAAGCCAGGTAAATTTCAGTTTGCATGAAGGACTGGAGGGTGCACAGTCACTCAATAGTGAAATAAGACAACTTTATAAAATTAGCAAGATTTTCGTCTTGAACTCCCTGTCCTATTTGGACTACTCACATGGAAGGGTGACAAGAATTTTTTGTAGCATTCTGTATTATTGCAGAGGCAGACAAAAGTTTTTGATTATATTTAGAGGACTGGATTCGTTGGAGTAAGAAAAAACATGGAAGAGTAACCCAAGTACTTATCTAGTTTTGATGAAAGAACACACTGAAATTAAAAATAGCTGTTTAAACATGTAAAGGAGCCACACCTTATGCAGCAGAGTTTTCTAAATAAAATGCAATAAAGTACTTTAAATAAAAATTTATACCTAAAGTTCTTGTTCTTGAAAAGAAGACTGCAGTTTTTCCTTTATTTTATGAGTAATAGAACTGTCTACTATTTTGAGATCAAATGTAAATATTGTGCCTTCATTCAGAAGACATGCTCATGGATCACTACCAATATTATTAATCTACAGAATTTCAAATCTACTTTCTGATACTTTATCTGTAAACCAATGTGAAAATGAAAATATGAAATTAGATAATAAGATGTGTAACACCTTTCCCTTCTGTCCTTCTAAAACCAAATTTTTCTTCCTTCCTCTCTTTTTAAAAAATATTTCTACCCTGATTTTTAATGTTTCCCCTCAATCCTCAACCATCCATGATTCTTTGATGAAGTCTAATTTTGCCAGCATTTTGAACAGTAATTTTTGCTGAGTTTTATTAACCAGAAGTGTACTTTGATCTTTTTTTTTTACATGTCCATACTTCTCAACATCAAACAGCAGAAATCCTGGAAGCGCTAGCAGTTAAAAGAAAAAAAATGTTTTAAACAATCATTAAAATTCATGGAGCAAGTTCAGTTTTTACATGTGACATTATGAGAAATCAGAAGTTTCAGAGCCTAAAATCAGCTGAGGTAGGGTAGGAGGGAGCATCATTGATACCTATTGTGGTTATTGGGAGACAGGGAAAAGCATCAGGTGCTACATGAACAAGAATCCCTTGGAAAAAAATGGTGAAACAAAACTGAAGAGGGGTTTGTAGGAAATCAGTGAGCATCTCCACCCATTCTGATCCTTACTCTACCAGAGCTTGTTTTTTATAAAGATAATACAAAAGACACAGCTGAATAAAAGCTCTGTGTGGGGATCTAGCCACATAAATGCAAATAATAAATAAAAAGTTGTGTTCAAGTTGCCCCATTTCAGTCAGTTTTATCTATTTTCAAACTATTATTTTTTCAAAACCTCCATTGCTTCTCTATGAATTATACTAGCTAGAAAGTTGAGGGTGGCAACTGTGAGGGGAAAAAAGGCATTTTTATCTTTCTGGGAGCATTATTAATATAACATTGGTGACGAGATGGCACGAGCACTGTGCTAGATTTTCTGCAAAAGGCTGATTCCCTCTCTAAAACAATTTGTCTCAGTCATATTTCTGTCTCTCTTAGGAGTGCTTTTTGCAGAAATTCTCACACTCTGCATGACTAGCAGAATGTTTCAAAAGCAGTTTTGAGGGAAGCAAAAGAGGTCTTCATTTCCCACCCTGCCCCTTGTTTAGAAAGAGATCAGTTTCACACTTAAATTCTGCCCTGCTTTGAGGTTTTATGTGCAAAAGTGGGCTGATTCCTTTATGGAGGCCATGAAGCATCTACAACATTTTTAGGAGCAGCTATGTATTCTTCAGCTTACTCATCTAAGTTTGTCCCTCCTTCTTGTAGGGCTCCCTAAGCCTGTGGAGAAATTTCCATGCATTAAGAAAAGTGAGGAGGTCACAGAATCATGGAATGGTCTGGGTTGAAAGAGACAATTAAAGGTTTTCTGGTCCAAACCCCCTGCCATGAGCAGGGACACTTACCATTAGACCTGGTTGCTCAAAACTCCATCCAGCCTGGCCTTGGATATTTTCAGGGAAGGGACACCCACCACCTCTTTGCACAACCTGTTCCAGTGTTTCACCCCCCTTACCAAAAAAAAAATATCTTTCTTATACCTAGTCTCAAATAATGGTCTTGAAAATAAATATTGGTTTTGTGTATAGCATTTGGGGCTTCTGCCTGCCTTAATAGCTTTTTTCATTCTCTTTCTGTTGCTGAAAGTGGGGGAACATTCCCTTTCAGTTTTTATTTTCCTAGAGAATAGATGCTGGTCTGCTTTACAGATGACCAAAACGTTCTAGAACTTGGGTTTTTTTTCCCAGTGTGTTAAAAAGTAAGTCTACAAAAACTGAGTGAAATTTATTGAGCTCTGTAATGTTTTGTTTACAAAATTCAAATTATGCACAGGATTTGCTTTTTCAGGGTTATAAAGTAAAGAAAAATTAGAAAGAAATTCATTATTATATTAAAAAAAAAAAGTTGTTATAAGTGAAAAAAACTATCTAGCTAATAACACTGGTCCCCATGCCAGACATGTGGTTGTTCCTACAGTCACATAGTCTGGTTGTTCCTACAGTCATGTAGTGTGCAGTGCTTCAGAATCTTTGTGGCTCCACATCCCCAGCATCCCATCAGGTTTTTTCATGCATTATGGATTCTTCTCTTGTAGAAAACATCCCTGCTTTGATGTGTCAGAGGTTATTCTTTTTTCACAATTGTTTTTAAAATTGTCATCTCTTCTTAGCTGAAATATTGACTTTAAACAATTTTTTCCTTAACTTCATGCAAATTGCAGCAGAGAGAAGAACTTTGTGTTAATGGACCAGACCTGTGACCTCCTAAGGCATGAGAAGTAAATTAAAATGTAGCTAATGACTTCATTATTATGTGTGTGAGCAGGTCAACATGAAAAATAGCAAGGATGGTAAAATAGATGACAAGGTAGGGAGAGGAATATTTATACAGCTTTTTCTCAAACTATGAAAGATGTTTTCTTAATTTTGGACTCTGACAAAGAACCTGTGGGGAAGTTTACTTCAGACTTCATTCAGTGGCTTGAAAAAGTCATCATTTTCTATTAGAAGTGTTTGGGCACAGATACCTTGCCTTCATTAAATTTCTCCAAGATTTTTGTTCTAAAATTTAAAAAAAAAATTGCATCCATGACATACATATTCAACCCAGAATCTCCTTGCTGCAGTTTCACTATGTAATAAACTTGGCTTTAATAAAGATAGTAAAGCTTTTGTAGTTCCATAAAATTCAGCTATAAATTAATGTTGAATGGAATGCTAAAGTTTGAGCTGGTTATATCCTTTGAACTTAATGGCCCAGATCCTTGGCTGCTTATAAGAAGCACGCAAGGCAACTCAGGTGAAGGGCATTCAAGAGTGTATTTCAGTGCTTCTTACCAAACTGCTTTTCTGTGCAGGACAGGGAGCCTAGAAAACTCTAAAATCTGGCTACTGCTAATTACAGCTATAGCCATTGCAGCTGAAAGGTGGATGGTAGACTTCATGGCTTTTTCTGCCTTTATTTCAAGTTGATTGCACCTCTTTGTGGGAGTAACTTCAAAAATTACTGCTAGGAGATACCCATGATCTCAAGAAATCATGTTTCACATGAAGCTATTTAGCATTCATGCTATTCTGGCTATTTCATGCTATTGAGGGATATTTTTTTTTCATCTTTTTTAATGCTGCTTCTAAAATTTCCTTGCATGAGTTTTCACAGGTAGTCAGCTTCAGATCATCTTTATGGCAGCACAGGGCTGTGAATGATTGGGTCACACATCTTTTTAGAGGAGTAGCATGTCATGAGATACTGATCATTACCAGAATTACATAAAAGGAAATCAATGTTTATCTTCCCCACTTATTTTCATTTATTTCCTCACATATCCTATATTTAATGTGCCAGTGGTAGGCTTTGTTATTGGCTTAAAAGAAAAAAGTTAATTAGAGCACTACTGCTGCGTTATACCACATCACAAAATATATCCCCTAACTCCCACTTCCCACATTTCCACCTCCTGAGTGGTTTTGTGGTTGATTTGTTCAAAAGGAAGCTCACAGGAACCAGTAAAAACGCATGCCTGTAGTATTTCACAGGTAGATGCCTGCGAAATGTCAAAACTATTTCCATTCCCCACATGCTGCACTCTTAGTGCAATTTGCTGTAAGCATGCAGTTATCAGCATTTGTAAAATTCACCTTATCCAGACAAAAAAAAAAAACAAATCCCATCTACCAATGTTGGTAAACATATATTTAGTTGCTAATGACAACTTAATTCTCACCTTTTTCTTTCAAAATCTGCGAGAGCAAATGGCTCTGTTAAAACCTCAATCTGGACTCTTTCTTTGAACATTTTGCCTAGATTTCTTCAATTTGGGCTGGAAGTGGATGGGGTCAGAGGGCTGGAAATCTGTGTAGTATTTTTCTTGTAAAAAAACACACTTTATGAAGGGACTTTACCACCTGGAAATATCCATGTGCCTTTGTCTCCCACCTGAAGTATAGGTTCATTGCAGCAGTATTACCAAATACTCGCTGCTTACAATGCTGAAAGCAGGTATTCCCCCTGAAATTTTTACTAATGCTTCTCTGAGGGCTCTATCCCCTCATTCTGCGTAATCCATTTTCTTTTCCTAGCCTTGATGCCAAATTAGACTCCACAAGAACTGCAGCACTTGGGAGAGTCCAGTTCACTGAAGCTGAAACTCTCTTATAAATGCTACCAGCATAGGGTGCTTGCTCCACTTGCTTTGAGGTCTGTGCTCAGGTCCCTCCTAGCCCTATCTCCTGTGTGTGACTGCTGCCTGGAGTGGGAAGAGAGAGCAACAACTGTTTTTTCAGGGTTTTAGTCCATCAGTCTTTATGTGAGGTCCACATTTCAGCGGGCAAAACTTTGTACAGTGAAGCCTTGGTGCCCTGGGACAGGCATAAAGGCTTTAGGAAATAACTACTTGTGCATTCAAGTGGCAAAGCGTAACCAGAGCCTCAAGACTTAAGGGCTGAAGTGAAACCTCTGGGGAAATGTTAGATCTCCAACAACTAATTATTTCCATTAATCAAATTATGGCCAATCAAGATATGAGTGCTTGAAACATGCCATTGTTAGAGCAGAAGATGGAAATGTGAAGTGTATTCCCCAAAGGAGAGATACAGCTTTCTATGTAGGGTCAAACACCTAGCTGAATGCCAGAGTCAGAAGCAAATTTTAAGGAGATAGATTTCACACCCTCTCTTTTCATTCACAATCAAACTTCCCATTCAGCATCATATCCGTTGGCTATTGATTTTCTTTTTTCTTCTGCCTAGCTGATGGATTTAGGGCTGTGTCACGTAAATAGGACAAAAACCAAGCTTTAACCTTCTGGAACTTGGTTGCACCTTTTTCATAGATAAATAAAAAGAGAGGTTTTGATAAGGCTGAAATAACACCAAAAATAAATGCAGTGGTTTATTTACTAACAGGGCATGTAGTGCTACAGGCATCATTGAATGTTTTACATGGAGAGTGATTCTGGTGGTTATGTGAATTTTAATATCCTGCATAGACTGTTGAAAACTGCTAAATGTTTTTCAAGTCGGAGATCAAATTGTTTTATGCAGATTATAACAATCATTTGAATATTCTTGCAGGCAAAAGTTATATGTACTGTCAGACCCAAATATTTGCATTTTAATTTTTATTTTGATTGATGGAAGGATGAGGGATTAGAGAATTGTTTTTGTTCAATGACATAGTCTTTCAAGGCTAATATCTGGATATTAAATGGCTTATCACTCATTTTTGTATTCTTGGTTTTCTAAACAGCTACTGAAGTTTTCTAGAACCACTACATGCATCATAGAGATATTTAGCACCATAAAGCTAATGGCTTTGTAAACAAATGATGGTATAATTTGCAACTTTCCCCATTAAGTTTTAAAGTAGTTTCAGAATTTCTTTAAAGGCTAACTCACCTAGCTTGATAAAACTTTTCTGTTGAGACCAGTGGATATTTATTAAATGTGGAGCCATTAAATGTCTATCTACTAGAGGTAATTCAAATACATACAGTATCCTATTATTATTAGTTATTAATGAGCCTAAAATATTTTTTTCTCTTGCTTTCTCCCTCATGCTTCTCAATCCACATGTGTCATTAAATCAAAGAATCTTATACACAAGGAAAAATCAAATATAAAATAAATGGAGGTATGGAGTGGGGGGATGTGTTATATATATTATTAAATTGTGTATCCTGTCTTTTACCTTAAAAAATAGGAATTTTGCTCTTGCCCTCATTCAAATTTTCTATGGCTCATGAAAATAGACTGTTTTAAATACTGTGTCCTTTGAATCATTAGTAAATTTGGGTTTAGTGCTTGTCAATCTAGTTAAAAGGCTAATGTCAAATTGTCTTTTTTTTGTGCTATGTTTGCTTTCCATAAATTGACAGAAAACAATTTATTCAGTCTTTCTTCCAGTAATTGATTATGCAGATATTATTTATCTTGCTCTGCAAGCACATCTTTGCATAAATTGGATGTGCTTTATCATTCTGAGTTACATTGTATTTACAAATGCCCTATTTTCTGCTCATCATTGACAACTTTATTCCATGGTAAACTCATCTTCATTAGAAGGGCTTAAGCACTACTGTTCATTTATTAGCAAGGGAATTTGCTGAAAATCCCCACCATGTTTTCTATCTTTAGCAAATTATTTTCCAACAAATATGCTTTCAAATCCTATGGCTGGTTTTTTCCATGAAAATACACTAAATAGGAAGCATGATTTTCTCTTAGCACCTCACCCTCAAGGTATTTCTTTTAGCTGCTATTAAAGTTTACAAGTGATTTCGGTTTTACTGTTTAACTAAAAGAGAAAAACACAGTAAGGAGGTGCAGCATCCCTGGTATTTTCTGGAGTGTTAATGGCTGTGTTGAGGTCATCCCAGTTAGGAATAATAAGTCTCCAGACTAGCAATTTACTTGGTTAAAGGAAGGGTTGTCTGGGTATTTTTCTGTTCATTGTCTTTTCCCTAGTCATGAATATTGCCCACGCATGATGTTTCAGAATTTGACTGAGTCCAGGGAATTTATTCACAACTATGATTCATTTTCAGGTAAGAAAAACCTTTCTCTTTATAGCTTTTTTCCTTCCTAGCTAAGAATGTATTTTGTCATTGCTCCAGTGAGATGTAATTACAGTAATTCATCTGCAGTCAAAAAATTTCAGGCTTGAAAATCTCCTCTGTGATTGCACAGGCATAAATGTTATGTTAAAACATAAAAACTAACATTAGTGTAAATAAAAGCTCAGCGTCCTGTGGCATACCAGGCATTGCCTATTTCCATGGGAATTAGCAGCCTGTGAAAAGGCTCATACACTCAGACTCGAGCCCCAGAATACATATGTCAAATCCCAGCCCTCTCCTGCTCCTTCCTGCATGACAGTGGAGGAGCTAGCTGCAATTCTTTCTGCTTCAGAAGGAGCTGGCAATGCCAGCACAGTCCTTGTTCTTCACCCAGGACCAGGGAGCCTTCACACACAACCCATGTGTCATCTTCTGTGTTGAAGCATTGCTGCCTTTTCCAGTGATGCCACACCTCCTGTATGGGATCAGTGAGAAGGAAATGGATGCCCCTCACCTGGCCATTCCAGCCCGATGTGTGCACATGCTTGGATGAGGTAAGGAGGCCTTGGCTTCAGAAGTACATAATCAGAAGATAATAGAGTACCTGCGCAGCGCACTGCCCCTGAGCTGCTGCAGCAGAGTTGTGTGACAAAAATGGTAGAAAGCAGGAGACTGTTCCTTGTGCTCCTGTGGTTGAGTGCAAGCTCTTCATTGCTGGCAGTCTCAGAAATGCCTGTGGTACTAGACAGGAGGAAAAGAAGGTGAGACACTGTGCAGTCCAGAGGGTGAGTATTCACACAGCACACAGGACAGCTGGGTCACATACTCTGCCACGTTAGCAAGAGGAGGAATAAAAGGAATGTTTACTGGCTTATCATTTCTTGATTTTCTTCATTATTTTCTATGATTTTTCCTTGAGAATAAGAGCTAGTGTCTGATGAATGTCTAAAGGAAATAGTCATGACTCTGTAGTGAGCAGACCTGGGAATAATGAGGCTGGAGCTGTGGTGTCTCCTCTGACATTTTCTGCATTCTATTGAGTCACCCCTTTGTTTGCTGGCTTGTGAAGTTACTTTTGGGGGTGCTAATTCCACATCTGCATTGCACAGGGAATTATTTTAAACATCTTTACAGGCCTCTATACTCGCCTGGACAATCCTGCTCGTGTATGTGTACAGATGCTGTTTAATAATGGCTTTAAATTGAAGCAGGTTTCAAAAACCCACCATCATTTTGAAATCCTCTTTTTAATGAGAAAAAAAATCTCCAGAAATCAAACAAGTAAACAGTTATAGGTCACCTTTAAAATTGCAGGGAGAATTTCAGAAAGTGTGTGTTATTTATGCAGCTTTTTTTGGTTTCCTCAATGTCACATAGATGGTTACACCCATGCTTCTCTTTCATATGAATAATAGAATGATGGGTGCTCAGCTGCTCCTCTTGCAGGGACCTGATAAGGTTTAACTGGAACGTTTCCCCTCCTACCCCTTGCCATTTAAATTAGCTTCCCGTTCCACAGAAAAAATATACCTTGTGTGATATGAATATGGAACCTGTGTAGTTAAATTTTCATTTCTACAAGCAATGACTGCTTGCTTCAGTGTTCACAGAAAGAGATTCTAAAAGAGGCCCAAGCGTAGCTGGAATGAATTAAGATTTGAACTTCAACAGACATTCATTGAAAGGTTTTTTCTTTAAGGGGATTGAATTCTTATGATGGCAAAAGATTCACCTAGCTCATGATTTGTAAAGGACTGTCTGGACTTTATTGCTAATTGTAAGTCACTGTGCAGGCTCACCAGCCATACAAGGAAAATTCAAGTCTCTACCCATAGATCTTCTCTTTGTATCCCCTTCTTCAGGTCTTGCTTTATTTCCAAACCCACAAACTCTAAACCAGAACAAATCAACTCAAGTTGCTCAGTAATAATCACCTGAGGCCCTGCCAGCCTCAGCCAGCTGGGAGGTGACAGCAGGAAACCTAATTTTATGAAATTTTCTTATGTCCCAACCTTGTCAGTCCTTTCATGACTCCACCAGGAACACCATCACCACCAGAAAACTCTAAGGTGCCAAACCGACTTTAGCCAATCACCATTTCCTCTGCTCTTTGGTGAGGGCTGCTGATTTATGCTGATTTACCACATTTTCATACAGGTAACTCACATTCACCACAAAAATGAGATCACTTTAAAAATAATCAATACTTCAAAAATAGAGCCTTTCACAACCTGAAACTGTGAGGACTAATGCTGAAGGGAATTCAGGGAATTTCTGGGAGGTAAGGAGATCTGCAGTAATCTGGAGTAGCTTTTGCCTTGATTAATTGACACAGATAGTGGTTTTTATTTGCAAGAAGTTTTTGGTTTTTAATTGCAAGAAGTTTTTGGTGTTATTTTAAGGCTGGCCAGCATATAATTTAATATCACATGTTCATCTTACCACTTTAAAAGAGGAAAATTAACTTAAGACAGGATACAAGAGAAGATAATGTAAATATATGTGTTTACACATATAAATACATTTATTTATAGATAAATACATTTATTTATAGATATTTTCAGGATATGCAGAATATTCACATACAAGCACTTATGTAGACATGTAAACCATTAATGATGCATTTTCCACAAATCCACAGGGAAGCCTTTTTTTCCTGAAGCTCTCATTTCTCCCTGGAAAAGGAAACCTGCTGCAGTGTTTTAAGAGCATTTGAAGGATCACGTGAGTATTCTAGAGAAGAGAGCTATCCTGTCTGCCAGATGGCAATATATAGCCTTCACAAACCAAATTTATTTGGCTTTTATTTGCCTCTGTAGCAGCTGAACAAATATTCCTTGTACTTCTATAGCTGGTAGTCTAATTTCTTCCAACAGACCAGATTCATTGAGCCAGTAGGTCAGTGCAAAGCATTGTTTGTGACAGTGTGCTATGAGTATGTTGTAAGTAAAAGCCAATAGATTTTACTTAAAATTGCAGCGAAGGATTTGGGGATGCTCTGTTGCCAGTACAGCATATAAAACCTGACACCATTCTGCTATGCAGCAGTTTAATTGTTACCTGTAAGGTAATTTTAAGAGGTAACAAAATACAGACTAGAAAGCTCCTCTTAAACAAAAACCCCCTGAAAAATGAAACTCTAAGGAAAGATTAATGTCAGACAGAAAATTTAAAGCTGAATAAAAACCATTAAGGCAATGAATAAAATTAAGCTGTACTTGAAAATTGATTAAGTCTTGCTAAGTAGCCAAAAGGGAACTACCAAACTATCCCTACTGCCATAAACTATTAACTCTTACACTCAGGGCCCAAATCTCACTGTCTAAATTGGGACTTTCTTTTCAGTCTGGAACCTGGAAGGTGTTTATTCCTCTTGCCTTCTCACCCTGATCACCTTCTTTGTCATCTGTACGGCTGATTCTTAACTCCTGTTGGGAATTGCTTTCTGCAGTGTTTAGCAGCAGAGGAACTGGGGATGATGCATGTCTCCTGTGCCTCCCAAAGTGAAGGTGGGAGCAGAGAGCAGAAATGCAGCTGGCTTCACTCACTGCAGCCTTCCATCTTCTTGATTACTCTGTACTTTCACTAAGATAGGAACTGAGGACGGGGGGAAAAAAAAATAAATTATGGCCCTGCCCTTCTTTCCACTGCTCTCTGCTTGGGGGAAGGAAAAGGATTGTGTGCCATGGGACAGGAGACAGTGTTGGGAGGAGGAACAATGTCACTTTTTATGTAACTGCATTATGGTGCTAATCCTAGCTGCAACATTTTCTATAACCAGGTTTCCAAGGTACCAGGCTAATTTTATAAGCATAATATTTTTTTGTGGTGTTCCATATAATATAGCATAAGATATACAGCTTATGGCAGTATTGGTGCCTTATGTATATATGGCAGATATGGTGCCTTAGCAGGGTCTGAGAGGCCAGTTGGGTCATTGTCACTAAATTTAACCTCTGTTGGAGATCTTGCCAAAGCAAAGCAATTGGAATTAAGTGTTTTGAACACTGAGTGTGATCACTTAAGTGTAGGTGGCCCGTTGATTTAAATGGGAACACCTTTAGGTACTAGTGGCAGATTAAGGATGTATTTTAACAAAGGAAGAAGAAAGGGAGGTAACAAATATAAGAAAACACAGTAAAATAAGTCCTAAAAGAGACTTTCTCCATTGTACTAATTCACTAAGAGTATTGACTTCACCAGCAAATTTTCCCCATGTTCCTTGTGTCAAACAGAGTGTAAGTAGAAGCCATAGGTTTCACAACCAAGAGAGGGGTGAGTACAGGTTATAGGGGAGCATGACCCTGTACTGCCCCTTTGCAGGATCTGTGGCAGATATTGGAAGTCAGCAGGGCCAGGAGTAGTAGCTTTTCCAAATTTCTGAACAGCAAGGAGTGCTCACATGGGTTTGCGTGGCAGAGACTGTCTCACTGCTGAACAACTTGCTGAAGTTAAAATTTTAATGAAAATTGAAAGTTTGAGTGCCACCATTTTCCATATCACTTTTCCCCTAACATGATTTATTGACCACTTATACATGATACATTCTCCTGTCATGAGTAGCACTCTATATATTTATTTTCCTGAATAATGGCTATCATTTTAATTGATAGTTTCAAACAGAGGAGTAGATTTATTTCTACAATGAATGAAACTGCCCTCAATATAGAGCCTGTATAAATTATTTTGCATATTTCAGTTTTCCTTTTGCAACACAGTATGCTCCTAATCCTACACAGAAATCAATCAAATAAGATCTAATACATCACTAAACACCAGCTTCTCTAAAATATACTAGGACATTTTTCTATAATGCTTGTAAAATTTGTCTTAAGCAGTATTGCCAGGAGCTTTTGACTTGGCTGTTACACATGTCTGTAAGATGTCTGTTTCATTCCCTGGTACCTTATTTGTCAGCTTTTTTGGCACCCTACCTATACACTTATAATTACTTTACTCAAACACATCTCAATTATGCTACCCTTTTTCAGCTAAAAAAATTAAATTCAAAGATGTTAATAATAAAATATTGATTCCAGCAGTGCATGAGCTCATGTGGGCAGATGATGTATTATGCATTCACTTCTGAGTGTGACACCTAGAAGTCAAGTCTACAAAGGATTCTTACCTAAACAGAACAGAGTTCATGACTGAAATCCACATTCCTTGCAAATGATCTCATTCTGATATAGAAGTCCAAGCCAACAAATGCTGTGTGCTCACAAATACCTCAATCATATGCTGCAGAACTATTGAAGGAACAAGCCTGCATACATTCCTGTGTCTAATATAAAACACTGCAGCTTGCTGTGAATCATTTCAAAATAGAATTAAAATGTTACAGAGCATGCACTAGCTGCCTTCTTTAAAAACAAGCAAACAAAGCCCCAGACAAACAGAAATTCCTGAACAAATTGCATTGCAAAGAATTGACCCAAGTATCTTTGGGTCAATATCCAGTAACCAGTAATTTTCAAGAGCTATCATTTTTTCTTCAAAGTCAGGATCATTCCTACAGTTCTGTCTTCTCTTTCAAAAAGGATTTCCTTCTTGTATCCTGACTAGAGTTTTCTAAGGCATTACTCCAATCCCTATGTAAACATTTGCACAAGGGATTTTACATCCATTCAGAAATCCCACATTCATGCACCAGTACCGGAACATTTTGATGGTGGCATTTTAATGTTTTTCAGTATTTTAAGAGATTGGGGATGGGAACACTGTCAGATACAATGAGTAAAGGGCAGAGGACAGAGTTTGTGAATGCACTATAGTGACCCAAATGTGAGCACCCAAAATTGAATTTCAAAATGTAACAATGGGTTTTGGCAAAGGCAGAGAGGTAGAATCCACGTAAGAGAAAAATATGTTTGGGCAGGTACCTTGCCTTCAGTAAAACACTTTACCACCTACTATTTTAGTTAACTGTATTCCAAATGATAACACTTGGAGCCAGGCTCCACTTCCTGTTTCTGTTCATAAAGCACTCTGTATTTATTTTTTTTTTTAGTTGAGAGATGATGTTCTGTGGTAAAATATTAGTAACATAATGTATGAAGATGTTTTAACCATAAGAGGTATTGCTTACAGATCTGGTATTCGTGCCAGATGTGCTGTATAATGGATGTACAGCCATTTAGCATTTACTGTACCTCATGTGTAATGTTGTCTTTGCTTTCATATATATTGCCTTAGCTACAGCTATGGTATTTGAAAGAAAATGTAACTACAGGACTGTATAGGAATTTGAATAGCTTTTATCTATGTCTGCATTAACATGCAATTCCTTTTCTCCCTCTAAAACAAGCCATTTTCTTGAGAAAACAGAGGCATGATTGTTGGAGACCGTAGTTTTGTATTCTGTTATTTGAGCTTTGAAATCAAAATATGCTTTAATAAATTGCTGCATCAATACGTTCAGCTGTTAAGCTAAAGCAAAGACATAAAAGTCGATCAAAAGACGCCACTCACTGCAGGGAGGCAAGTGAAGCAGTAAAGAATTAAACCTAAAGCTACATGGCTCTTTTCCTTTGGTAGCAGCAAAGTAATTTGCATTATTCATTTCACCCTGGGAAGACAAAAAACCCCCCACAAAACCCCCCAAATCCAACAACATTAATAGATTGAAAGGACCAGATGGAATCTAGCTGGCAAACAAAGCAGAGGTAAAGTAAGCGAAGAAAAGAAAGCTAAATCAAAAGTAACAAGGCTGCAAAAGGGTTCTAGAAATATCTAGAGAGAATAGAAGGAGACCACTGAAAAGTAACAAAAGGACCATATAATTGAAGGCTACAAGATGGATGAAAAATGTTCAAACTACTTTTTCTTAGTTTTCAGTATAAAGGAAAATTATGAAAGTGGAGAATATTATGTAGGAAGACAGAAAACTATTACAAGCAGTGGGCCAGAACTGAGCTTAACTTGAACACAAGTTTTCCGCCTTTCTTTTCTGCCATTTTTTATTTTCTGTCTTCTTTCTCCTTGTGGGTCCCTTCCAACACAACACAGTCTGTGATTCTGTGATATGTTGATTAATGTTTATATTTCAAGTAGCCCCCTTGTCAAAAGAAGGGAAAAAAGGGAAGTGCTGGGTGGTAAAAAGATGAAACACAGAGTTACAAAGTGTAATGTACACTTACAAAATGTAATGTACAGTTACAAAATGTAAGCACACTGCTCTGATAGCATCCAACTCTCTCACTAAAATCTCCCCCTAAAACAGTACGAAAAATGTTACCAGAAACATGTAGCTGTTCAAAATAAATTGTGTTTTTTCTAAGTTCAGGTGTGTTGTGATTGAAATGGGAGACAGCCATGGTAGTGCATGGTGTCTTCAACATATTTGCTGTGTCACAGAAGGTTTAGGTTAGGTGATAGGAAAATTTCTTCACCCAGAGAGTGGTTGGGCACTGGAACAGGCTTCCCCGGGAAGTGGTCACAGCACCAAGGCTGATAGAGTTCAAGGAACATTTGGACAATGCTCCCAGGAACATGGTGGGAATGTTGGGGGCTGTCCTATGGAGGGTCAGGAGTTGGACTCCATAAACCTTATAGGTCCTTTCCAACTCTGGGTGTTCTGTGATTCCAACACCTTAGCACAAGGAAAAGACAACAGAGGGCATGTTTTAGGATATTAATGAGACCCAAATGAGGCACAGTCCATGAATTCATTTAGATCCTAGTCTGAAAATACTTAAAACTTATTTTTATTTAACAGCCCAAACACATTGTGAAAGAGTATCTCAGAACAATGAGGTGGATGCAACCATCTTCACTCCCATACACTTGGTTCTATAAAATTTTCCCCTATACCACCTTGTTATTTTGCTTTTAAATACTTGGTGTGATCTTATGTACCCAGATACACGTGGTATTATGAAATCCAGGTAGAACCTGTTGCTAAAAAATATTTCAGTGGGAAACATGATTGCTGTCTAATTTACACAAAGCAAGGAGAATGTAAAATTGGCCTAAAATAAAAAGTATTTTTGCAACATGATAGCACTCCATTTTGGCATTTTTGACTCCATGACATGTACCATTTTTAAATGACTTCTGAAAATTGAATTATTTCCAATACAAGTAAACAGCATTCAAAACTTAAATTCCAAACAAAATGTTTCTGTTTTATTTAAAAAGAATGTCTGATTGACTCACAAGATACTTTTTCTAATATAATTTCATGGAAGATTTGTACATTTTGTGTTAACATTTTAAGTTTCTAATGGGAAAAGAAAATCCAGGTAGTGCCATGAAATAAAAAGAAAATCACCTAGTACAGAACTCCACCATGGTGTTTTTATGTGTCTGTGGTATTGGGTAAAGAAAGTAATAAAAAGAACAATGAAGCTGGCACTACTTAGCATTAACAAGGAACACTAACTGCTCCTGACAGGTCATAAAACTGACTCAGTGTCTGTGAGAGTGCATTTTCTGCCCCATTTTGGAACTGACCCTGAACCTGATTTCCTATGAATAGATAAAGACTGCACATACGCAGGCTGTTACTAAAATATGAAATTGATAAAAGTGAAAGCTAAATAAAACATGTATTGATTTTGATGAGTTTATGAATAAAAATTGTAGGAAAATAGGCAAGTAGTTATAAAAATTTGTCATGCTTTTTTAAAAAAGGCAATAAAACCTAATCGAATTTCATGCATATAGAGGTCATAGAATTTCATCAATTGAATCCTGCAACAGGACAGCAGCTCTTCACAGGTTATGGGCCATCTCTTGATTTTAGTTATTGTTAATTGAGAATGTCTATGCTCTTTAAGTAGATATTTCCAAGGCTTTCTTGCCTTCTCTGGTAAAAAAACACATAAGCTTTTTAATGTCAAACTCATGGTCACTAAACTTTTTTATACTATGGAGCCTTCTTCCATGAAAAATTTTATCCTTATTTACATTTCTGCAGACCAGGAGCAATTCTCTGTGTTAACCAAAATAATCACTCAGTCTAAAATGGATATTCCAGATCTTGGATAATACTTGTGACTTTTTTTTTTCTGAACTCTTTCCAGTATGTAAACAGTCTTTCTAAGTGGAGTATAAAGACTTTAAATGTGAGAAATGTAATTGGATTCCAAAGGTAACAGACTAAGGGATTAGTACTAGTCAATAAATGAGGAAATGTTTATTTTAGGGATGCCAGACACATGGTTTTCAGAGGGCTGGTTGCAATTAGATACTGTCAGAGGAAAAAAGGAAATGTAGTATAATCTGTATTCTGATGTTCCCACGGAGAGTCTGATACGTAGCCCATGGTACCAATTGGGACTCTTCCAATTGAATAGAACAGTTTTGGAGCAGGAGGTTTTATGTAAAGCTAGGGAATCAACTAAGGGCTTTGCCAAGCTCTGGTGAAAACAGAATTATATTATTCTGTTTTCCACTGTTGTGAAAGCTCTGCAAACAGGCAGCAAGGAACGCTGAAAGGGTTAAAAGACATGGGTATAAGGTCTCTAAAACCTGCTTCACAAGCCTCTTGAAAGGGTTTATAGGTCCTACCCTAGGAGCCAGAGAAGAAGAGAAAGAAAAGAAAACTATACAAGAAGTCAAATAACAGACAATTGCTATTGCAATAATCATAAGTCTAGTTAAAATAAAAATTTCACTCTATGCAAGTCATCACCCCCACCCTGTGAGTCTCTAAAACTGCAGGCAAGTTGTGATTGAGAAGAGAATTTGGGGGAAGAATTCATGAAATCAGTCTTTCAGCTGCAGTGACCAAATCAGATTGGTGATTTCCTTCTTGTTTCCTGATGCAGTATTCTTCTTGGGTGAGGTCATGCCTTTTGCATACTCCTTGCTCATATATTAATAACATACCAAACACTCAACAATTTAATAATACCATTTTTGATACTTGCTGGACTAGTAACATGAGCTCCAAAATAGCATGACAAGTTCAATTTAGGTTCTTTATTACCTATTGATATTGCAAATGCATTGCACTCCTTGTCAAAAAATACAAACTTCAAGGATAGGCCAATTTTCAATAGTTAGGTTTCCTTTCCTTTTGCAGTCCATCATCTTATAGGTTATTGTTATAATCCAAACAAATATACATGTCCCATATTACCATTCTTATCCCTCCCACCAACCAGGTTTCAGGGGAACCCCCAGGATCCATACACAGGGAAAGATGAAAAAGTCAGCCCACATGTCTGTGTTTGGAGCTGGATAAACTTTATAAGTTTTTAGCAATTCCATCAGTGGAGAACAGTTCATGTCAGCTTCTACCTGGGTTTCCAGGGCCTTTCTGCTGGAGACTATTGGTTTAGACCAAAAAATAATTTTTCCTTTATTTCCCAGTTATATACAGTTACCTTGTATAAAATAAGTCACCTCAAAAGCACCCTTCTCACTGTGCAAATTAAAATGTAAGGCACCAAAAACTCTCTCCAAAAAGGTCTTATGGATTTTTTATATACTCTGAGGCTGATGCACAGAGAAGTACTGATAAGATATTCTCAAGAGGTCAAAACAACAAAAAAATTTACTTGTAACTTCATAAGATCAGAAAGCTTTGGCAGAAGTTCAGTGCAGCATTCAATCAACATAAAACATTTCACAAAGCTTTGACTTAGCCCATTCAACTTAGCAAACTCCAAGCGCATCCGGTTTTAAGTTATTCAAAACTGCAAGAAGATAGAATTAGAAGAAGGACATGAAAGGGAAAGAGAGAAAGAATACAGAAAATAACAGATATATCTACCACTCCTGAGTTCCAGCAGTGTCCAGCTGATATGAAATCCAAGGCAAGGTAGGGTCAAGACCTGTGCTTGCCTTGTGTACTGGGTTAAGTACCCTATGGCTTTCCTGGGCCCTTTCCCCAAGTGGGATTTTGGGTCATCTGGCCAATGTGGGGCTGGATTGGGGCTGCAATGGTGGGGGTGGAGCATTGCCTCTGCTGTGCCAGGGAGGGGCAGCCACTACAGGGCTGGGATACAGGCTCCGGGGTGTGTGGAGCATGGCATTGCCTCACCAGAGCAAGACCTGACCTACCCCTTTTCCCCACAGGTTCACCTGAAATGTTTTTAGCAAGAAATCCATCCAGTGTCCCACAGTGGGGTACCTGAAAGAGCCAAATGCATGCAGTTTAAAATGAGGGAAGCTTAAGAGATGTACAGCTGCTCTGTAAATTCCTTCCAGAAACTAATGTATCATCCTACAGTTTCTCTGTGAATTACCTCTCTGCATCTTGTTAAAATACAAGGTGTACACAAAGCAAATAACGTGATGTGTGCTCTAATGCACAACTGCTGTCCTTTTTTTATGAGAAAATTCCTTCCATTCCTTCCTGTAATCTATTTCTCAGCTGGGTCACTTTCAACTCAGCTCAGAGCTTTGTAATCGAGTTCAGTAGGAGAGAAGTATTTGCAAGTTATAAGGATTAGTTTCTTTGAACTCAGGATACCAGTATTCCTGCAGCATAGAAGAAAAAGACTTTGTGTGAATTGGAGAATAATAAAACATCTTTTCTCTTCTTTGTACCTTCCCGTGATAAAAAATAGAGCTGAAATGAAGAGTATGACAGAATTCCCCTTAAATCCAGTAGTGTCTATTATTGAGTTTTTCATTAACATTTATCATTTTCCCCCTCAGCAATTCAACAATGGCAAAATAGTCTGTGTAATTAATTACACATACAAAATATTTATATAGAACATTTGGTAGAACAAGCTCTTGCACAACATAAAAGCCACATAATTAATTCATCTAATGCAGTCAGGGATGGGCAGCATATGTGCATAAATGCATATATACATACATACAGACACCCCTGTGGGTATCCAAACTTACAGGATGTCCTGGGGAGGTGAAAAAACCTAAAGCTAGAAATTTAACAGCTCATGTTGATGCATTATTACTTATTTCCATGACATGTGTATATATTCTCAAAAGTTCAGTATTTTTATTCATGATAAAATATGCATTCTTATTTCTGCTACTTATTTTTCTTGACCTTCCCATTAAGAGAGTAGATTGAGTAGAAATTATAAAAATTACAGCCAGCTGCTGAGCCCAGGTACCAGGCACACGTATGCTTACCTATACACATATAAATTCATTCCTGTCTTGATGTATCAGTAGCATTTGACAGTCTTGGTATTCTGTGACTGCTTTGAATTTTCCATGTGCAGTCACAGGGAAAGAGCCCTTGGATTGCAGGTTTGGTATGTCTTAGACCTGATACTGGGGGCTTTAATCTGTTTGCAAAAATATTGTACATGCTCTTTTATTTTCCAGGGAGGACAATCAGCTATAGTTCTTTGGGAACCCAGTGAACACCACTTTCAAAATAATGTCTCACTGTGTTTTTCTCTATTTTCTCCCAAGCAGGTATGCAAACTCCTACTAACCTTCTCTAGTCTTTTCTCCCCACAAGTATAAAAAGAGAAAATATATCTATGCTAACAAAAATATCTACTTAATTGCAAAGTCTAATATATTTATCTTGGCTTTATTTCTCACAAGAGAAGTCATTGAATCCTTGATGAAGACAACCAAATCTCTGTTGATAACATAGCTATGCTTTGTAACTAAAGCAAATCCAATAGCAACGCTAAGTACAATTTCAAAAAAATTGCTCTTTATCTTTTATTACCTCAATGATTTCTAGCTTGTGTTTGAACATTCATTAATTAAATCAGTTGAGTGTAGGAAAGATATTTTACATACTTTAGAACAATACCTAAAAATAGTTAAGTCAGATGTTCATTACTAAACTTACCCATGACGTGAGTTCCAGAGCAGTCATTAGGGCCTTTTATAACCATAATGAGTCATTCTGAGTGTTTCATAAACTTTCCAAAATGCAATTTGTTAGTTAATTTCTGTTTGCAATAATTTTCCTTAGAACACACTGGTATTTTCCTTCAAAAAAAACTGGACATTGGTCCAGTAGGAGTAGCTATTCCATTTGTGCTTGTCCAAGGTGCTGAAATCTTCTCACTTGTGAAGGAATGGTAGCCCGCAAATGGTTTTGTTAGAAATCAGAAGAGGTAAGTAGCCTTAATATCTGCTGTAGGGGTGTTTCAAAGCTTCCATTATCCCAGGAAAGCCAGACTTCATCAAGGAGAGCACCACTAAGGAGTGCATCAGAAACCCCAGAGGGAGGCTGTGAGAATAATGAGGCACTGGTCTTCAACTTTGAAATAAGCTGTACAAAAATCTGAGCTGATATCCATGTAGAAAATTTATTAGCCAGCCTCTTTTCACCTAGAGGCACAAATGCCAAGAGTAGCTCAGACCACTGGATATGTTGATCCTAATGTAGCTGCCATGCCCAATGAAGAATTTCTGAAAGGACTAAATAGGCATCTGTGGATTGATCCCCTTTAAGGTTTCTCCAGTTGCACACTCTGGTAAACATTTCATAATAATTACTTCCCAACTAAACAGATGATGAAGACTGACTCATGGTGAATATTCTGAACTCTTCAAGTGGCGTCACTGAAGCTCAAAGCAGAAAATATGCAGCATAATAAAATTGGGAAGAATAGAGCTGTATGCATATTTCCTAAAGCAATTGATCCACTAAAAGACTAACATTTATTTTGGAAAATGAAATGCCTATATAAGCATTAGATTCATGAAGCACACCAAGTAAAGTGAAATGTACTAGAGTGTTTATGATCTCTTTTAACAGGAAGTTCAGTAGCAAGATGTGACAGCAGCAATTTTCTTTCTTGCTAATAAACATTGTATCCTATTGCGGTTCATTTTGGGGTGGGGGCACCCCGGGGAGGTCCCCGGAGGGCCCCCTAGGCTGTGAGTTGGCTGGCAGCAGCAGGCAGGCAAGGAGACTCCACACGACTTCTGAGGGTGCTGATCAGATGGAGGTTTATTTGGGGTCCCAACCCCAGGAACAGCATGGCTACTGAGGGAAAAGGGGAGAAGGAGGGGGAGCCTAGGGGAGGGAAGGGGCAAGACGGGGGAAGAGGCTGAGAGAGAGGAAGGGCTAAGGGCCAGACTAATCCCCTAGCACAGCTTAAGAGGGGAATTGAAGTGGGCGCGGAATCACATTGGGCCAATGGGATGACAGATGCAGGATGGTTCAGGGCAGGACCACAGGCTTAGAATATACCATACATTTCGGAGGGGTGAGACAGAGCATACCATTTAAACAAAATGGAATACAATAGTATCCTGCCCTGAAATGTATCTTTATAGCTACTTAGAACTGTAAGGTGTGGGGAAAAAGGTCTTCACTGAAGGGGTGGTCAGGCATTTGAGCAGCCTGTCCAGGGAAGGGGCAGAATCATCATAGCTGGCAGTGTTTAAAAAAAATGGGTGCATGTATCACTATATGCTTCAGTGCTGAACGCAGTGGAGCTGGTTTGACAGATTCCATGATCTTAGAGGTCTTTTCCAACCTTAACACTTCTTTCATCCATATTTTATAAGCCTGCCAAGAGCCATCAGTAGAATTCAAATATAATAATTGAGAAATTAGTTGCAAAGGCATGTACAACTCCACATTTATTGATTTCTAGCAGCACTTCTAAACTAACAAAAGTTTACATTTTCCTTGAATGTTTAAATTTCTCTTAACAGTGAATGTCTATATGTGTTTTAAGTTTTCAGCTTGCCAGAGGATGAACCAAGCCTGGCAACTGAGATATTTTGATGGCTGTGTCTCACCAAATTCCTTCTGCCAGCAACATCTTGTGGGTTATCATCATTACTCCTGGTCTTTCCAACCTGACTGCATCACAGTCTGAGAAGCTTGACCCATCTGAGAGTACATGTGTGCTTCAGCAGAAAGTGGCCTGCCAGAGAATATATAACCTGTTGTACTTCTTCTACAGAAGTAAAAGAAAAGTTTTCAAACACTTCTGTTACACTTCTTTAATGAACAGATCTTATACCATGTCATTTTTGCAGATTCTGCAAGGGATTTAGCGTAGCTCTCTCCTGGATAAACAGAAAACTCTTTCTGAACTAATTAAAAGCAGGGCTAAATATTTTTCTCTCTGATGAAAAAGAAAAAGTGGCATTACAAAAAAAGAAGGGATGCAGCACAAAAATATACAGGATATTTTACTGAATGAGTTAATTACATATTGATTTCCCATAATGTGCCATGGTAATTTCACAAGAAAGGGAATTCAGTTGTATGTATGAAACTCAATACCAGCACAAAACTTGCCCTAATATGATAGCAATATTCAACTGACTGCAGGACTCTACTGAGCCATAGGCTTACTTAAAACTCAGAAAAACCTTGAAGTAACTTCAGAGGGAATTTCAAGTAGCAGAGCTTGTCTCTATTTTATATTATTCCCTGGTTCCTCGGAAATGTTATTGCTACATTTTACTAGAAACTAAAGTTCACATCAAAACATTAATTTCGTTGTAAAATCAAGACAGAAAAATTGCAAAGTGCCATCTGCATAATCATATTATCATACCATCACATTTCCTTTTTTGAGTGGAGGAATACCTATTAACCATCAGCCCGAGGTACAGAACCTGTGTTAGTCCAAGTGTCAAGTTTTGAATGAAGGGACAGTGAAACAAGTTATGCGGAAAAAGAAATATGAATACACTGAAGTAGATGGTGAAAGATGCTGTTGTTTCAGTGATTTGCAGTTATGTGCCATAGGCAGCAGAAATTACAGAAGAGAAAGCTATTAAATTATTATTTCCATTCATGGTCCATATCTAAATATTATTTTCACATGACACAGAATTTTTGTTTTACCTCTTTCTTTCCCATCAGTTTTCTTCCAAAAGCAGGAAAGAGAGTAAACAGTAAAATAAAATAATTTTGAAACAAATAAACCAAACTCTTTATAGTGACAGAAATGCTGTCAGGCATGGAAATTGTGCAAATATAATTTGCTCCATAGGAGCCACTACTATGTGAGTGTTTCAATAGCTGACCCAGTGTATCTTGACTAAATTGCTGTTTGAAGATACAAGTAGCTAGATGGAATCAGTTGTCCTCTAGGTAGCCTAAATATCTCATGCTGTGTTCATTAAGAACATCACTCAGAGCGCTGTGTTAGGATTCATGGGGTTCTTTGCTCAATTTGATCATCTTTAGAAGTGCACAAGATCACAGGCCAGATTCATCAAAGCAAGGGATAAAAGAGATTTCCCTTTGTACAGCTTGGATGTGGAGCTATTTTAAATTAAACTATTTTAATAAATTTAGTTTTCACTTCATTAACAGTTTTGCATTTTGTAGTGGATGACTGCTAAAGCAAGCATGATGTGAAAAGTCTGTACTTGTTTATATACAATTTTCAATTGTATACTGGAATTTTTGTGTTATTATCTGGTAGAAAACATTGCTAATTTGTGACTGTCTTAATGCAGTAATAAAAGGGCCTCTGTAGAGATCTAATAATTAAAATTAGAGAGATGCCACTGCCCAAATTAAAGCACAAATGAAATCATACACCAAAGTCAATAGAATGGATTTTTATTTAGCAGTAAAGTTGAGGTAGAGAGATAGGGAGAAGAAGAGTGGAGAGAGAAAGAAAGTGGCAGAGAAGCAGATTAAAATACCAGCACTCTGTAAATTCCACCAACACCCTGTCAGTCCTCCAGGTCTTCTCAGTGACTGCAGTCTTCTGGAGGCAGTGGTGCAGACTGTATCCATCAAGTGGTGGGGGAACAAATCCAAAGAACACAAACTCTACTGGGTTCATAGTTGCTCAGGTTCAAGTGGGAATGCCGAGGGAAGGGGAGTTTCCCACTGGGTAATGTAATACAAATCACAAGACACCTGAATGATGGAGTGTTGTGGATCACAGGACACTTTAAGGGTCTTGGCACCCCTTAGTCAGCATAGCCCCTCAATCATGGCCCATCACCCAAGAGGAATCCCTTCATCCTACATGTGAATGTTCCATACTTTGGATTGGAGTTTTCACAGCAGGAGCCACTAGATAAGGGAGGACAATGACATGATTAGAAGGACTTACCCACCTCAGAGCGTTTGCCTCTTACCAGCCTTATTTGCCTCTTACCAGCCTGCTCACCTGGAGCGTTTGCAGCTCCAGGTGAGCAGGCCCTTCTTCACCTGGGAGGCCAGTCTAAGGTGCATCCCCAACAAATTGAGCCCTTAGTACCAACATTCCAGTCTCTTACAGCCCCTGGGTGGTCACAGCAAATGGCCAAATATTTGACTCATTAATCACTAGCAGTCACTCTCACAGCCTCTTAATACCAATTTTTTTTCCATACATGGTGTTATTTGCATAAAATGATAGACTGCAGTTTGGGCTTTTAAATTAGTAAAAGGAATAGATTACTCAAATTAGAGCTCATTTTAGGATTCTGTCATCTGTTTATGAGAACCTATAATTGTTTAGACCCAGGGAACTAAAAAAGTGAATGAAAATTATGACTGTCAAAGTTTTAAAGGGAATGCAGCACAAAGAATAAGATTTGGAGTTGGAGCATACTTGAAAATGTCAGGACCCAATAAAACTTGGGAGTGTCTGCACTGAAAACCACTTCTCTTTTGGAACCGATTTACCCCGGTGTCATCTACTTTGTTATAAAAGATGATTTACTCACACAAGAGACAGCCAATGCATTTTTTCTGCATACTTGTTCTTCCTTGGACTACAGCATGTTTTGGGATCCCCTAACAACAGGACATTATCAACAACATTGCCTTGGAAGGAGTGGTCTGGGCAATGTGGCTGTGGTCAGGTTAAGGTCTGCAGTGTCTCTTTTTAGAGTATTTTTATTAATATTGCTGTTGTTATTGTTTATTTTCTTATCTCATTGGTGTGTCTATTAAGTTGTTCTTATCCCAACCTGTGATTTTTGCCTTTTGTTCCTCCAATTAATTGCTGCATTGGGGAGGGGGAAAAGGTGGGAAGGAGAGCAAATAATGTGTGGTTTTGTGTACCAGTGAGAATGCCAAATTGTGGAGTACCTTTCCTAAAGTATGACAACAACACAGTTCATGAGGGAGACTGGAAGAAGAACAATTGTTATATGCTTTATACTCTGGAAATATCTTGATTTTTCCCAATTCCAAACACTGAAAATTCAAAAGAAAGATATCCCCTTCCTGCAAAAGTGATGTTTGGTTAAAAACTTAGCAGAAAACCAAAAAGGTAATTCTGTCAATTTTCTTCAAAATTCTAAAGGTAACCTCAGGACTGAGTCTTCTAAACTTGAGATGGATAATCAAGTTAGAGTATTCTTGTTAGAGGCACAGAAGATTAAGTATAAAGACTAATAGGGAAATAATTTAAAATTTTCTTCAACCTGCTTCTTCCCACTGTATAATTAGACATATACTTACTAATTTCTGACTATTCCCAAATTTACTCATGCTTAAATTACAATATGATATGTCATATGTTTATGTCACATAAAAGTCCCCTCTGCTCAATTAATAGACATCTAATCTAGAAAATTTTCATGCAAGTGCAACAAATATCACGGAGCAGCAATTAATTGTAAATGCTTTCAGGCAAATCAGAGAAAGCCATTGAAGATATTTGTCTATCAGCTGACATGAACTTGGAGAGGAATGCTCACCCACATGCTTCACTGCCTCTGAACTCATGTAAATTATTCTCTTACAACTACCAGTTAAATACATTTGTGCACAGAGAAATCTCTAAGAATAAATGCCTTCTGGCATTTTAAAGAGATAATGTCAGGATTCCTGTCCAACAGAGGAAAACAATCCTGTTTGTTTATCTAACTGAGACAGAACAATATTGTGGAAAAAAAAGATGGGAGAGCAAGATACAACTGTGCTTAAGATATCTCAGTACTATATCCACTTCTTTCCAGAAGCAAGGCTTAACCCAGAACAGGAGCTAGGCACATAATGGCATTAGCACCTTCATTCAATGCTTGCATATTCAAAATGTGCAAAATTTAAAATATGAATGGCCAAACAGGGATAGGCTATTTTAGGAGATTAGTTTTTCTCTAACAGAGGTCATAGATGAGTGTCTGTGGAAAGGTACATGAAACAACATATTTAAGCATCCAGAAACAAGACAAGAAAGTAAACACACACTAAACGTCACAATCTTGTTTAATAAACTAAAAGCAAGTGGAGGTTTTTCTTCTCTAGTAAACATGGTTTATGGTAAAAACCACTTTTTTCAACCCGCCCAGACAACTGATAATCTGAATTCAAAACCTTGTTATGGAGATGCTACTTTGAAGGTTGGAAACAGTGAAAATATAACTTTGATAAATAACTTTACAATACACTATCTTTAATAGAAAGTCTCTTTTCTCAGTCAAACTATTTTCCTCAGTCTTTAGCAGATACTACTGGCACTGAATAATTCTAGGAACAATATGCAGTGTTATGAACCCCCAAGTTTAATACTCAAAAATAATTAATTCTGGACTATCCTGGTCATTTTCTTGCTTTTGGGTCTCTAAATCATAACTTGAACACTAGTTTAACCAAAAGGCTTCTTGATTAATATGCATATACAAGGTACACAGTTCACTGCACTCTTAAAGTTCAGCAGTTTACTGCCAAAAAAAATTATTTTAAGCAATTCACAGCTCTTGGGGCCTAGGTTTTGAATTAAGCACTGGTTTTATGGCTGCACCCTTTTGAAGGGGTAAATATACACTCATACTCCTTGGTTATGATACTGCAGAAGTTCTGTACTGTCATCTCTTTATCACAAAAGTTGCCTTCTATAAAGAAGTACAAGCTGCCTTCTATAAAGAATTTTGCTTGCACAAAACAAGTTTTGCTGCTTTAGTTTCTGCAGCATTGCATAGCATGACAAGGCCTCATTTACATAGATGAAGTTGAATTTCCCTTCTTTATTTGCTTTCAAAGCTAGTGAGAGCTATGTCCATACACCTGATGACATTATTTAGTTACTAGACATTAGAGCAAAGAGTTGTGGGAAAAGCAAAAACCTCTGTATGAAATTATGAAACTTCTTAGAGAATTCACAGCAGACATTTTCAGCAGTTCAGACATAACAGAGAGATTATTCTTCAGACCACCGATTTACAGCTGGAGCACAAAGAGAGCAGGTGAAAACCCTTCTGTTCATCTCAGCCTCTGCCCAGCCAGGGTTTCCCATGTTTTCTTTGAATACTTGTGTCATTCACCTGCATACTTTTGCTGGTCACTCCAAACCAATGCAGAGCAGAATACTAATCAGTCACAGTGATATTTTCTGAAAAATCTCTTTGCCCAGGATTCTTCTCCTGGGAAGCCGAGAGGCCTCAGAGAAAAATGTAAATATTAATTATTTGATTTTCTTCTCCTTTTTTTCTGCTTTGGAATGTGGTAGGTGATTGTTTAATTGGCTTCATGTGAATTGTTTTTACTTAATCACAGTCCAACTGTGTCTGGAACCCTGGAAAGTCAGGAGTTTTCATTATCTTTTTTGTTAAGCCTTCTGATGTATCCTTTCTCTATTCTGTAGTATAGTTTTAATACAGCATAATATAATATAATATAATATAATAATAAATCAGCCTTCTGAGAACATGGAGTCAGATTCACTCATCTCTCACCTTGTTCTGGTAATTCCTTCAAAGTCAACACTGATCAGCAAATGTTTGCTGGCTATGAGCTGATGACAATGCACAAAGGTATCTGAGAGTATTTACTAGATACATTTCACAACTTTCTGAAGTATCACACTGAGGTAGATTCCTCAGACAGAGGAGGACAGAATTGGAAGGACTGAGTTAGAAGAGTCCCACAAGGATCACATAGTCTAGCTCCTGGCTCTGCACGTACAATGACAACAGGATAGAATACAGACTTTGTTTCTAAAGGAAGCAAAAATTCAGTCTCATATTATGCAAATGTACCAAATTCACATCAAATCTGCTGACTCCAATCACCTTTTAATGGTGAATTAGTTAGAATATTTTGTAACTTTATTCCTAATCTTATGAATTAATTTTCTAGTGGTCTGTTATTAGTATAAATTCTAATATTAACTCAACCCTTCTCTCATAGTGTGAACTGATTTATGCTTTCTTTTGTGGTGCTCTCTTACTTAGATTATTGACAGATGCTTTTTTACTTATCTTCTGTTTTTTCCACAGCCTGAAGTCTTTTGGTTATTGAGCTACACTTGGTGGCTCTGGAAGCTGCAATTGCTTCTGCTTGTCATGATGCTGTTTAAATGCTGTCTCTTGAGACTGCTTTTATTGTCTGATAGGTCATCATGCTCACGACAACATGTTGTATAATGACTCGACAAGTAGCTTATATTTGCTCTGTCTAAACTGAAAGAGGCAGAGTGCCAAAGCATGTTGAGCCTAAAATTTTTGCTTCATAAAATATTGAAGGGCACAATGGATTCTGCCAAAAGCAACTCATTTCTTCTCCTAAGGGGTCCTCCTTGGATTTCTTATAAATGCTGTGGACAGACTTTGATTGAAATCCGTGGGTCAGGGGTCAGTAAAAGGTAATGCAGCAGTGGGACAAACACTTAACTTTCTTCAATGCATCTTGAAAGAGGCATGTTTCAAGGAAAAAAAAAAAGGCACAAGTTAAGCACATAGTCATTAATGTCTTGATTATCAGAGGCTTGTGATCAGAGAAAATACAGTTAGGTAAATATCAAGTGGGGAAATAACAGGAGAAAAAGCCCATAATAAAAATGTCTATTGAAATGATACTTTATGGACATTTGCTGAGTGCACTTATGGCACTGTATCAATAAAATAATAACACAGAAGGAGCTGTCTCCCATTTGCAAGAAATATAGAAACCATGCTCTAAAGAGACTTGTGTGTATAGTAAGAGATAATCTGTGATGGTACACAATATGCTGACCAGAAATGCTGGTAATAAATCCCAACACCATTATTTTGTTTTTCAGCATTTGTCTGCACATTTATGCATATTATTAAAATGATGTATCAAATTTTATTTATTTTACTCCAACTCAGCTGGAGTAGTAATGAAATTCATATCCGCATTTTTTCCCAGCTGTTCCTACAAACGGCATGAGAAGGAAATGTGGATATGTCTGACATGCTTTACATTGAAGTACAGTGGGCTCCAGTGCTCTGACTGGGCCTCCTGGCTCTCTGAAGGACATACACCATAAAGATAGGAAAGCTCCACAGATGCCCAGAAGTAGAATTTCTTTTCTTCCTGGTGATGTGTCCTGCTGGTCAAGGCACTGCTGATAGGGCTGTGACTCTTCCTTACATCTCTCTTTTCAGGGCAGGATTTGTGTACGAGGTTCTGCATGCAGCTACTTCTCTCCCTTGATTTTATTATTTTGAGGTTAATACTCACATCTGTAATTTCCATGTTGAGTAGGAACTACTGAAAACTCCTAGTCTGTGTCATACATCAAGAGGGAGAGGCTTCAACTCCAGGGAAATCTGGAGGGCAGAATCATCTACTGCATCATGGGGGCCCTTCTAAGTTCTCAGTGAGATTGGCATTTTTACATTACATACACTGTCAGGATCTCTGAGAGGCTGATTGTTTTCTAAAATTTGGTCTTTTTTATCTCTATGTATTTGTCTGGATCTAGCAGTTGTGTGATATAGCATAACACTGGCTTTACTGAATATAGACTTACAAAAGCATTAATGGTTTTGTGACTAGCTTTCCATGTTAAAAAGTTTCTAGGCATCTACCTGGTTCTATAAAAGGGATGTTTTTCTGAGCTATCATGTGATAGCTGACCCAAAAAAAGTCTAAAAAATAAGTAGAAGCCAGGTTATGAAGAAGTACTGGGATTTCAAAAAACACACCTGTCAAATCAGGAACAGCTGAGACCTGCAGTCATCTGTCCTGTCCTGTGAGAAATTTTGACTTTCTTTGCCTTGAATTTGCTGTATTTACTGCTTCTGGCATTGGGAATTCAATGCCTCGCCTACAAAAATAATTTTCTGGTGTGGATTTCTACTAAGCTGGTCATAGGAAACCAAGTTACATACCAAAGTCAGAAGGGAAAATACTCAAACAACTTAAAACGCAAAGCATCCTACTGCATATTCGATTAATGTGCTGTCAGCAACATTATGCGTTATTGCATCGGAAATGGAGAAAATAGAAACACAATTTTAAAAAATCAGCCTGTGGAATTTTCCTTTTTCTGACTCTATTGCAGACTCCAGTCATAGAGAGCTGATCAGTCTCTTTCCATTCTCAGCAGATTGATCAGTACATGTGGACCTTCCTTCAGTGCTAAAAACCTAAAATGGATTTCAGCAAAGCACAATATTATTCTGACTTGATTATGCAGGGAGTCATCGATAGAAAAAAAAAATCTCTGTAGAGAACTCTAAAAAAATTCTCTGTAGAAAATCACTGCTGTTTGTTATAACAGAAAGGTCTGTCCAAAAATACCAACATTCATGATAAAACTATAGGAAAAACCCACCACATTCTGGAGATATAAATCAAATGCCTGGGTGCCTAGATACCATGACAGCTCTAATTTTGTAGTCTGGCAAATCCCTTGTCTCCATTGCCTTCAATGTAAGAGGAATAGCAAGAAAGAGTAAAATTCCTGAGACATCCAACTGTCTATAGGAAAGATTCAAGAGACCATTCTTAAAGGGGTGGAAGAATCTCCTAGTGTTGGGATGATATCTGGTTGAATACCACCTGGTAGATCTTCAAAACCCTAAAAATATGCTTCTACAGCCTTTATGTTTTTCTGGAGTAATTATGCTGGTCTGGTTTACCAGCTATTTTCCATCCCTAACTTCTACAAATAAGATTATGTTCAACTCAGTTACAAAGTCCCAACATTCAGGGATGCTTTTTGTTGTATTTTTTTTTTTTTATTATTTTTTTTTTGGTTTTGGTTTAGTTTTTTTTTTCTTTTCTTTGCTTGTTTATTTGGTTGGTTTTAACCTGATTTAAAAATAAGATTAAATTTTGTTTTTAAGGGATGGATCTCACTTAACCTCAAAGAAGACAATTTTTTTCTCCAAACAAAGAGTAATAATTAATAACACATTTCTTCAGGCAGAAAACACGCACAGAAAATCTTTGTGATGAACATTTAGGTTATTAGTATAGTAAAACAGGGGAATATGACTGAAATATTGTCAGCCCTTACATAATTAATGTTATAGAATGCATCCTACTACTGTATCTGTCTTTGTATTTATTCGTACCCCCAGGCTTATAAGACAAAATTCTTTAGACATATAAGTATATATGTTTAGTATATACACATTTTGTACATTCAGCATTTTAAATAATAAAAACTCTTTAATGAGATAAAGTACCTCCCTGCACACCACAATATCTCTTTTTGTCATACTTTTTCACCAGTGAACAATTTTATGGGTGAAGTTCACGGAAATATTGAACAACTGGTCAAGAAATCTCTGTTTTTATCCCTGACAAAGCAGAGGATTTGGGCTTCACCCTAGAATGACACATAAACACTATTATTTACAAAAAAAGATAAAAGAGAATTAGCAGAAAAACCTCTCTGATGCCAATCAATTATATGGCAAGTATTTTAATAACAGAATAATAATCTGGAATGGGGAAGTTTATTAGTAAGCATAAAAATATTGATTCCCTACTAAGTCTGCTGCTAATGTATGTAAAGCACAACAAAAAGAAACTTCTGAAACTCCCCGAAAAAATAACAACAGCTTCTTCAGCATGCATGGGAAAATTACTTGTAGTTACTGCTATCAAAAAATGCTGCCATTTCAAAATTAATCCATTGTTCTTCTACCTCTAGTAAATAATTAATACATTTTGCACTCCCAAAATTTGTTTTGTCTCTCAGGCTCGGCATGGGGAGCTTTTTCCTGATTGTTAGTGAGGAAAGTTTAGATAATTTTAAATATTAGAAGTGAAAAAGAATCAAACCTACCCTTATCTTTTCTAATGCAGAGCTGCAGTGCCATACATACCAGCAGTACCACTGAAGTAAAAACAAAAAAAAAAGGGAGACAAGGAGATCAAAAGTGACACCTACCAGAGAATGTAACAAAAATAAAGTCTTTAGCAAAGAAATTTTTGGAAGAACAGGAATACCCATTTGACTGTATGCTTTTCAGTTGTCTTTATTTTTTTCCTAATAATCACCCACTAAACCTCCAGAGTCTTGTCTCCTGATTGTGCCATCACTTCTGACCTCACGTTAGCCAGTTAAAGCATTTTTGACTTTTCAATACTAGAGATGTTAGTTCAGGACATTTCTCATATCCTCAAACCCCACTGAAACCCCACACTACAAGCTGTGAGTTTACTGAGAATTTACTGTGAATTTGTCTTCATTGAGAATCAGAGATGGATCAGAGCCAGATCGAGGGGCTGAACAGCTGGATTTCAGTCTTCCCAATGTACAAAGCAGATTTTCCTATACAAAAATTCAGGACACCAAGCACCTTTCTTCTTAGTGAGAGGTGTAACTCTTCAGTCATTACTGAGACTTGTGCATGCAATATGTTAATTGCAAGATTAGAAATTACTTTTGAAAGTTACTCTCATACAGCATGAAGAAATGCTCTGCTTTAACAGACATTGCAGTCAGACAGACAGCTGATTTTGCAAGCACCAGTTTTGAAGTACAGTACTGGCTGTTACAAAAATCTTGTTTTGACTTCTAAAATGAGAGACTTGTTGTGGATATCATTAAGAGAGAAGAAATAAAGTAAATCAAGTTACTTCTATAATGTCACTTCTCTGACCATAGCCTAAGATTAGAAATGAGATTTCAGAATAAAGAACATCCAAAATATTACATGAAGTGAAACATCTACAAATGATTACAAGGAAAAATTTACTTTATTAGAAAGATAGGTTCTTTGATCAGTGTTAATGAACTGTACATGAAAGGTATGGGTTTCAAAGAAATGATGGAAACTACAATGTTGGAAGAATGTAATAATGTTTCAGGCTTTTGCCTCACACTCCTTGCTTAGTAGAAAATTAATGACTCATACGACTGAAAACTGTTATTTTAAGATTATTATTTTTGAAGAACTGCTAATTATTCCTAATGAAATTACTTTACTGTGGATACAAGCATATAAACTGCTTCATTCACTTTGTGTTTATACAGCTCCCTGAGCTCTGAAACATGCAATCCAGCTACTGCACAGCACTCCCACAGTGCCAGGTTAAATGAGTCTTCCCATAAATATGTACCAATCAATTAATCAGTTTTCCTATTAGTCACTTGGTTTTATTATGACCCTACTGTTTGAAAACAAGCAGTCTGAGGACAGTGGATTAAATTTTCTGCTCTGAGGGCATGAAAGTAATGGCTCATATTGCTGGGAAAGCATTTACCTCAGAAAAAATAAAACAAGTGGATGAGCAGATGCTGACACTAGTCTCTCTTTCCTTATGTGTTTTCCACTAAATGCAAAATTTAAATATATCTGCAGCTCCATGCATGCAAAAAGTATTTCTGGACCTCAAGAAACCTCAACTTTTCTGTTCACCTATCATACACAACAATTAATATTTACATCATTTTTATTAAAAAACCTCGACAGGGTTGGTTTCTGTGAGAAGCTGTTGGAAGCTTCCTCCATGTCCAGAGGAGTCAGTTCCTGGCAGGTTCAGAGATGGATGTGCTGCTGGTCAAGGCTGGACTAATGAGAAATGGTGATAATGTCCTTGTGATAACAGATTTAAAAAGAAGTTAAAAAAAACCCAAAACCAAAATGTTATTGCACAGCTGTAATTGCAGCCTGAGAAGAACAGAATGAGAACATGTGAGAGGAGAAGTGTGGTGTTTGTGAGGGTCCCAGGATGAGGGAAGAGATGAATCTGACTCTGTGTTCTCAGAAGGCTGATTCATTATGTTCTGATATTATATTATATTAAAAGAATGCTATACTAAAACTATGCTAGAGAATAGAGAAAGGATACATCAGAAGGCTTAACAAGAATGAGTAATAAAAACCCATGACTGACTCCTCAGAGTCCAACACACCTGGCTGTGATTGGTCATTAAGCAAAAACAATTCACATGGAACCAATCAATCACCTACCGCATTCCAAAGTAACAAAACAGGAGAAGCAAATCAGATAATATTGCTGGGTTTTTTTCCTCTGAGACTTCTCAGCTTTCCAGGAGAAGAATCCTGGGCAAAGAGGATTTTTTCAGAAATATCACAGTGACAGAGCAGCTCTGCACACACCAAGTACGGTGCAGAAAGAGGTGCAGGAGGTGCTGCAATCACCAGGGCTGGGCTTCCCCTGCAGCCCATGGTGAAGCAGCTGTGCTCCTGCAGCCCATGGAGGATCACAGGGATGCAGAGATCCACCCGCAGCCTCTGGAGGCCCCTGATGACCCATGCTGGAGCAGGGGTATGCCTGGAAGAGGCTGTAAACCTGTGGAAGGCTTGTGCTGGAGCAGGGTCTGGCAAGGACCTGCAGGTCCCTGGAGAGAGGAACCCACACTGGAGAGCTTTGCTGGTAGGACTTGTGACCCCACAGGGGACCCGTTCTGGAGCAGGCTGTCCTTGAAGGGCTGCACCCCCTGGAAGAGTAACTCACATTGCAACACAGGGGGCTGCTACCAGTGGGATGAACCCACGACAGAGAAGTTCATGAAGAACTGTCTTCTGTGGGAGGGACCCCATGGGAGCAGGAGAAGGAGTCCTCTCCTTGAGCAGTAGCAGAAACAACGTGTGATGAGTTGATCATAACCCTCATTCCCTCTCTCCCTGAAACACTGGGGAAGGAGGTAGAGCTGGGAAAGAAGGAGGGTGGGGGAAAAGTCTTTTCAAGGTCTTATTTTACTTCTCATTATCCTGCTCTGATTTTGCTAGTAATAAATTCAATTAATATTTATAATTCAAGTCTGTTTTGCCCATGATGGTATTTGGTGAATATTCTCTTTCCCAGCCCTTAACTCATGAACCTTTTATTGTATTTTTATTTCTCTGTCCAGCTGCAGAGAGAAGTGATGGAGGCCTTGGAGGGTGCCTGGCAGCCAGACAGGATCAATCCACCACTGTACATGAAGTTACTGACCTCAAGATGTGCCTCTGAAGCTTTGTAGAGCAGAAGCAGAAACATTAGCAGGGGATGATGCCCTAATTATTCCAGAGTTCAGCACCACCACTGCGAGCAAAATAAAAGCCTGCGGTAAATTCACTGCAAAAATGTTTCTAAACTCCTGGCAAGCCTTACGGCAAAAAAGGTTTTTTAACACTGAAATGCAGAGCTTAAGGAAACAGCTGTTGTCTCTGAAGATAGAGGCTGACAAATGAGTTAGTGAAACACATAGTTATCTTCCATTTGGCTTTAAGGTGAGTTCCTCATGCCTTTCAGGTAATACATTTTTTAAATTTTTGTTCTACATAAAAGCTGATCTAATTTAACAGCCCATCCAGTAAAAGGCAGAATCCTATTGTCCCCTTTACTTTACTCACTTTTTCTTCCTCTCCTGTTTTCAGCACTAGCATTCTTCCTCCTTCCCTCCTACTGGCTGGGCTGCACAGCTGAGCCTGAGTCAGCTTACCAAAGTTATCAGCAGAAGTGAATCACTTCCACATTAAGCTGATAAGGGAAGTAAAAGTCTTTGTTGTATCAGCACAAAATATTTGCTTTAATTCTTCACACTTTTATTTATTTTCATATAAACATATATATGTGTGTAGGTATAATGTTAAAGTAATTCCTCTGTCGTATTTAATTGTCAGTGATCAGTTAGCTTAATCATCACAGAAAAAGCTGTTGCAATACTAAAGGGTTTCTCTGTGTTATTCTTGTCTTCTGCCTTCTGGAGCTTCCCACAGTATCAGAAAATGTAGCTGAATATCAGTGTCCCTGCTATTAAGCATATATTATGAAAGGCCCTTAATTCATCCTGTCATTTTTAGTGAAACAGTAGCTGAAATGAAGCTGTTAACTTGCCTCACTAGCCTGGTTTAGTTGAAAGTGGGGATTTTATAGCACAATATTTGAATAGTGGGAAATGATTACAAATACATGAAATAGAGGAACAGCTTTTTGTATGGGTTAACACAGAAGTATGAATTCCTGCTGATTGGGTTTACTTCTTGTGTGCTGCTTATTGGCACATGATTTTCACTGAAAATTCAGGCTCAAATGGTCAATCTTTTTTATTCTGTAATATATGGTGTCATTCATCAGCTGCCACTTTTAATTGATGGGTGTTGGTCTCTCAGACACATAGTGAGCCATAAAAATAAACTGTCACCAAAATCCATCAGGAAAGTTACTTTGGAAGAAAAGTTTAAGTGTTGCTATTATCTGTTAAGGACAACAAGAAATCTTCAGACATAAAGGAGAAGGAAAACATACAGTTACATACAATGGCTGATTACTCTTACTGTAAGGAAAACCCTTTAAAAATATGCTTTTATCTCTGTTTTTTCTCATAAACCCTTGTGTACCAGAGTGGGAAGAAAAATGAACAAAAATACAGGGCTCATCAAACAGGAAGAAATTTAAAATGCCAGACAAGCTTTGCAAGATCATTCCAAAATGTAGCTATGGATACTCACAGCTACTTTGAGAAAACATTGTTTACCATTCTGTGAGCATCAAGTCCAGAACACACTGCTGCTTCTTTTTTTCAGGTTTGCAGTGGGGGAAACTTGACCATTTACTCTCTATTCTCTACACACAAAAGGAGTACCAGAAATGCTCAGAGCAAAGAGCTAGAACTTCTGGGACAACAGGACATGAACTGGACCAGGGATGGTGTTTCCAGGCAAGCAGCATCTATAGCTACTGGGTAAATTGTAGAACTGCAAAATTTAAAAATCACATCTTATGCACAAATATTTTACCTCCTTTTTTGCTGAAAAAAGAGGAGATATCTCAAAGTTATTACCAAGATGTAAGAACAAAGTTAGAAAGTGATAGTTTTATAAATGACATTTCTTTTCCCCCAGCTGACAAGATTGTTGAAAAGCAGTACTTTCAGGTAGGATGTAAGTAGGCTGTAAATCTGCTAAATTCATTCTTGAAGGAGCAAATCTGCACAGCAAAATAGTTGAAACCACTGGTTAAAAGTCCTGTAATTTAGGAAAGATGATCAGATTTTGTTATTTCCAAAGGGACACGTTACAGAGAGAGAGAGATTCCTCTCCTCTTTTTCTGTTAAATCATGTGAGCAGGGATCAGTGACATGGCCTCTATGTCCTCTCATTAAGAAGGCTGTAGCAGAATGGGAAAAGGAGGGAAAAAATATCAGAACCCAAGTAAAATAAGAGACAAAATAACACAGAAGTCTTCCACTGGGATAGTGTCTTAAAAGTACTATTTACAGAAAGAAATGTAAATTGATTGTTGAGTAATTTTAACAAATTTTAATGCTAAAATCATGTTGGAAATCACATGTTGGTCATTCTGTATAGGAAAAAATTCCTCTGCCACCTCTCCACTCACAGATGGATGTAAATGGAAGCTGGTTGATGTTAATTTCACATTACTCTGCTGCTCGTTGTTCAGGCAATTGATCTAAAGTAGTCATCTAGATTTCCTCTGCAGGCAGTGAAGAGGGAGCAGAACCCTTACTACACAATGTATTCCATCCTAAAATTTATATCTATAGGGGCTCAGATGAATAAGAGATGCAAACAATAATTACTTTCAGAGGGTCAACCTTTAAAAGAGGTGCCCAAAAAAGTTTTCTTACCTGGATGACTAAATATGGGGTTTCAAGCTTATACTTAGTCATATCTTTTACAGATTTTCTGGCTTTGGTGCTTCAACATTCCTCAGAATTATTAAGCATTTACTTAATCCTTGAGGCATGATGCAATAGGATGATAAATAGTTCAATTTGGGCATTTTATTTTTCATATAGGATGGATAGTAACAGCAGAAAAGAGGAGCTTAGTAAATAAAAGGGGTAGAAGGTTCTGAAAGTTATCACCTGTGCTCCCTTTAACCCTTAGGCAAATCACTGGAGACTGATTTTACCCACTAGGACTTAGCCATAAACAATTTTAAACATAAATAGTAAATGGAATGTAATTGTTCCTTGATTTCTGGCATTCTGACCGGGTTTTAGTGTTTTCCAATGGCTCAACATAAGGATATTTGCATTTTCTATTTTATTTGTTTTCAAATAAAACCAATTTGTGAAGACTAAACTTTAGGAAAAGACAGACTTAAGATGGTCTTTGCCCATTTTGAATTATCTACGTACAGATTTTCATCGTTTTTTGCTTTATTTTTTTTCACAGCGCAACTTTTATTAGTTTCAGTTGGAGCTCCATTTTTTTCAAATGAAAACTTTGCTGTGACAAGATAAGCACGAAGAAAATGAGGAACATCTTTCCTCTCAAAAGTCTGGTTTAAGTGGCTTCCTTTGAATCATACAGTAATCGTGTGACAGATGATGATACAAAATGCATTTTCTAAGCTGGCATTACATTGCCTTAACTGTAGGAATAAAGCCCACTGAAAAACAGATTGCTGCTTCAGTGTTGGTCTAAAACTGAAATTATAAACTTGCATGATGAATTGCTGAGCTGCTCAGAACAAAAGATTTCAACTACATCAGAAAGAAAAGTTACTCCCTGAATTTATTATCCAGGTGTTCCATAAAGGTAATGATCTTACAAGAAATATGTGCTGTCAAATAAGCAATTTTTGTGCAAAACACAAATAATTTTAAGTACCCAATAATTTTAACTAGTTTGGCCTTTTAATTGCCTTGAGTCCCACATTTTTTATTTCATAACTTGAAAAAATAAGAGGAAGGTCTTAATCATATTATGACTAAGCTGACATACACAGCTATTTTCTGGACATCTTGTTCACTGTCTAAACATAAGAATGCAGGTTAAGATCATTTAATTAATGAATTTATTATAAGGCCTATAGAAAAGAGCCCTAAGTTAATATCAGACAGCTTTACTTATGGTAATTCCCAGTTTTAAGTCATGCTTTTTCAACAATAATATCTAATTTTTTTTTTTTTGTCCCTATAAAAAAGTAAAATAAGTAACTAATTAAACCTTTTTTTTTCTCCTTAAACATAGTCATTAATGCCCTGATGATAGGGGTCTGCTTTCTCTCTTATTTCCTAAAGAACTGATGACTAATGAGGAATTATTAGTAATATAGTAATATGAATAATTCTGAAATACAAAGAAATTATAGGCTTTTATAGTTACACATCAATGTTGTACAAATTATCACAATAACAAACTTTTGTTAATCATTATAAACTTGATAAGTTCACTGATATACAGCAATGTCTTAAAAATATGTTATAAGTAATGTAAGACAATTGTGCTGTTTCTGATTGATATATTAATATATGATTACAAATATTCCCCCCAGTTTTCATTTGCATTGGATAATGAGCATTGTGGTAGATAGCAAAAAAATTTAATTAGCTAAACAGTGTTGAGAACAATTGACTGACTTGAACTTAGTGGCTTACACAGTTGGTGCTGTACTACTACAAAATAAATATTGCATGGAAGAGCAAATTATTATATATATATAGATATATATATATATATCAGGTCAAGGGTAAGTTTAAGCTTAAATTTGGACTAAAAGTCATTACTTGGGCAATAATACTGATCTGAATCTGAAGTTTTCATAAATAATTTGTTTACTGTTAATGTAAATCGGTCAACTCCAGTTTTATGTCCAGGACTCCACAGATCAAACACAGCAAAAGATAGGTCCAGATTATTCGCATTATCATATCCAGTCTTGTTTATGGCAATTACATATTTTAGAAATGTAGAGTTACAAAAAGAGGTAATTATTTAGGTCACAAGGAGATGTGGCTAAAGCTAGTTTATTGCACAAATTGTTAATTACTAATTAAGGAATACTCATAGGAAGAATATGGGGACATGAGTGTTGTTATTCCGTCTGGTGTCTCAAGGCTTCAATAATTTTGCCTATTTGCAGACATCAGCATGTTTTTTCCTATTTGTAACTTCTAGCACAGTTCTTTAAAAACATTCTTAAATGAAATCTTACAGTGCTCCTTTGGTCTCCCGACCTACAAGAAATGTTTTAGAAGCCTTGTTACCTGCATTTCTGTAATTTCCTAATGTACCTCATCATTTTCAGGGAAAGACAAGCAAAGTGTTTGCTGCTTTGGATACAGGGCTGTTTCAACTTTGTATTTCCTCTTCACACGGTTTCTAAAAGTTAGAATTAAGATTTTGGTTTCAACTTCAAATCATTACAGCTTCCAAAAGAAAGGGATGATGGCTAGCAATTGGCTTTAATGTGGCTTAAGCGTGTTTGAAAGGCTTTATTGAGTAAGCTCAGAGACTTGACTTCTTGCTACTTGAAAGATCTACAGAGCTTAATTTTCCTAGCCTTTCATTGTCACCTTATTTCTGTTATAAATCCCAGCACTTCTTTGTAATTAATTGTGCAAATGAATAATATCAGTGTAGAGATAGTGGTCTTGGGCCAAAAGCAACTGCTGTATTTCATGTACTCCTCAGAAGTGGCTATCCACTACCACAAGAACAAAGTAAATGAGGTCAATGGAAATCCCTCATTTCCACTTCAAATGAGAGCTAGCTATAAAGAACAACTTTAGCCCACAGTTTCATTTCTACTTTTAAAATTCATCAAAGAGAGTTCTGTTAAAATACTGTGCAATGATATTAGCAGTATTAATAGGAAATAATTTTGAAGAGAAATAATACCTTTTCTTGAACTGGTCCTGATATAAAGTACCAATGCTGTTAATGTAAAAGCTTAGCCCTCTTGGTATTCAGTGCTTTATTAAAAGAATTTTTATTAGCTAATTCAAGAAAGAAATATGACGAATGTCCCCTTCCAAGTTCCATCCCTATCTTTCATTACAGGAGTATCTGGTAATAGAAAGTGCTTCTGGCAATACTTATCTGCATATAATGCATAAAATTTTTGAGATCTAAAAAGGTCTGTATGGAGGATGGTTACTGGATACACATCATGAATATCAAAATATTTGCTGCCTCAATTTAAAACTAAACCTAATAATTCTTCTACTTCTTTTGATCTTATAATCATGAATTTGTATGGGACAAGTTCTCAGCAGAGGGAACTGTCATAGCTCCATGAATGACAATTTATAACTCATCTGACAATCTGACCCTGTACTTTAATCCATCATTATGGTCTCAGATATTTGCCTCTCAGCCTTCTTTTTTTCACCTTTGTCTTCGTTTTAAAATTAAATGTAAAAATAAAGAACTTCATGTAGTTGACATCATTTACATAACTAACCCCTGCAAACTTGTCCAGTTCCTGGGTACTCTTATGATTCCTTGATGAGTATGTTGTCAGCACACAAGCCATGATAACATGCTAGTAGTACCGATGCCTATTTTCCTATTCCTATTTATTTTTCAGCCGATCATGTTTTTTTTTTTTTTCCCCAGCCCCAAACAGGAACAAAACCCTCCCAGCCTAGGTAAAAACTGAATCTAAAGCACATGCAGTTTAAGAAATGCAATGGGCAGGATGTTGCTCATATGAATTACAAATTGCAGCATTATCCATCTGCATCCTAGTGACAAGTAACTCCAGAAAACAAGTCCTGGCATAAACTTAAATTTCCTATGTTAAATAGAAAATTTGTGAGCTAAACCAGGTTGAGGCAGCATCAAAGAACAGATGCTTTCTGATAGCTAGCTATGGCTTTGATTCAGGAACATATTTAAACACAGATATGTTTAAAGGTCTTGCTGCACAAGGCTAAATGTAAAGCTGTGCTTAGAACTAAACTGTGTGTCTATGAACAGGACCTCTCTGCAATCACATCTTTTAGGACTGCTGTAGGGACTGGTGCTGGGGTATCTTCTGTTTTGATTATCTGATCGTTATCTGTCACGATGGGAAGGTCCATCAGATAGGAAATCAAAATATTTTGATTTTGCTGTACCGTGACTGTGTTAAAGGTAGACAATATCTGATTCTGGCAGTAAACTAAGACAAAAATCACCCTAGACTTAAGACTAGTAAGGGGATTCTTTTCTCTTTTCAAACTACCCTGTATCTGTGAAACAATTATGCCAGCTGAACGAGCTTCCAAAATCTCGAAATTGAGCTGCACATCGGTATGTCTGAAAACAGCACATTATTATAGGGCTTTACTTTCTTTAGATTGGGCCAAAAGCATTTAGCTTGGAATTACAACTATTAGTCAATATTAATGAAAATTTTAAATGGTTTAGTGTGTAACCATTCTCTTGAGCACAGCCTACAGCTATCTCACATACATTTGGCAACGCTTTCACATCTCTGCTCTGAGAGCACGTGAAGGTGAGTATCTGCTATTGCAGCAGGGTTCACTGATATTCATCCAGGTTTCATGTATCTGAACAGCACATATCAGTTACTATTTTCTTTTTCTCATCAGTTTCTCTTACTGGTATGAGAAGAATCATATTCTAGAAGATTCAATTATCAGGTTGCCATGATACCTTTCAGTATAATTATATTTCATTGTCAACTACAAATTATTTGAGGTACTTTTCCCATATACTTTTGGAATAATAATTTTATACCATCCAGAGACAGCGAAATAATAGAATATGTACAAAACCACAGAAATGCTCAAACCCAAAAATCCTCTTTCAAAATTTTTTTTGCTACCTGCTAAAGTGATTTTTTACAAGCCCTCTGTCATTCAAAGTGTATATAAATGAGAGAAAATTTCATAGAGAAGCATATGAGAGGATATATTTGAAGACATTGCATTTTTATGTGTGCTTGAATATCCTAGGAATCTACCTAGCCTCTACCCCTTGTAGGCACACAGTTTGTGGTGACTGGGAGTGGGGCTGAGCCTCATCCCCAGTGGGCACAGCTGTGAGGAGCAGGGAGCAGTGCTGACAGCAATGAGCCATGGAGTGCCCAGGGGCCCTGACCAACCACCAAAGGGAGCAGAGGGCACACAGGGGCAGGGCATCAGCATCAGGGGATAAAAGGCTGGGCTGAAGGACAGGAAGGGTAGATGCTTGCAGCCTTCTGAAGTGGTGTGGTGTGACTCTGTGTGGGCAGATGCCTGAAGCTTTCTGGAGAGGTAAGGTGTTACTCTGGGAGAATGCTTAAAGCCTTCTGAAATTGTGTGGTGGTACTCTGTGTGTTGTGGCCATTTTGACTGCACAATATGTTGTGACACCTTCTGCAAAAACCCCTAGTCATGACTTAGCTGATAATCCAAACGTCATGTCACCTCTCTAAACAACTCAGCTTCACACTTGACTACTTCTATTATCATCATCAGCTCAAGCAACTGATTTTGAAGTTTAAATTCTTCTTTGCAACAGGATGAAAAACATTTGTTTCCAACCTTTGAATGTGGGGGTGGGGTGGCCTGCCGACATTAAATCCCTTTCCAGAGCTCTTGACAAATTCAAGATGCCAGGTAGAAGAGTTAGTTTTTAGAGACAGAAAGAGCCCATCAAGCAGTCTGATTTTTCTTATACCGGAATGAAAAAGGGACTAGTGAGTAGTGAAGAGAAGAAGCTGCCTTCATCTCAGGAAATGCAGCTGTCATGTAAACTCTGAGTGTGTAATGCCATCTGCTTAATACTTGAAGTTGCTTTTAAATCATAGAATGGAAGAATCTGAATTTGAGAATTTTGAGAACTTCTCTAAAGAAGTAAAGTAGGAGGAACAGCCTTTATTCCCATACTCGGGTGTGTGTTGCACCACTTCATTTTTAAGTTCCAAAGGAAGGGGAGAAAATAAGATGTATGGATTCTGTATAAAATATGGAGACTTAAAAGAACAATGTAGTAAAGAAGAAAAATGACCAAGGAGAAAAAAGAACTAGTGGCAATTCCCTGTGCTCAGCACTGGTTTCCAAAGCTACATAGAAAACCTCCAGAAGGAATGAGGCTGCCCAAGCCTGAAGTCTGAGATGAGCAGAGGTTAAAGTCTGTGAGTGAAAGGCAGTGCTGTGGGCACTTAATGCAGGAGCTGTGTTTGAATACAGACTGCCTTTGCCCTCTTGTCAAAAGTTATTTCCCACTAGGTTTCAACCCCCAGACTGGAATAACCTAACTACAAGCCTTGTTCTGCAAGCTACGTAAGAATTTTCCCTTTGTGGGAAGGGCTAATGCATCATTTCTTGTTAGTGCAGTCAGCCGTGGGGCAGATTTAAAATTCACCAGCTACTCTAAACTAGCTTTGTGTGTGCAGTCAGTACTCTTTAAAGCCCTACCCCAGCTGTCTCTGTGCCAGCTTTCTGGAATGAGAAAGCCTGAAGAAGTGATTGTTCTTGTCACATACTGAAGAATTCAAGATCTTTTATGGCCACATTAGGGAGAATGGTAAATCATCTCTGAAAAATAAAAAACGTAGAAGCAAAGTGTTTGCTGCTGTCTATTAAAGCATACTAGCATTTTGGTTTTGTGTTGGAACCCAATTTAGAAAAACACAGTTTCTTCATTTTTCTTCTAATACTTGAGGAAATTCCAGTAAATTTATTACCTTTATTTGAAAGCAAATTAAGATTCCAAAGGTTGTATTAAATCTTTATTGATAAAAATTGTATAGTATTGTCTCTGAAATTTGCTGGGAAGTATTACTAATCCCTGCATTCAAGATATTGCATGTGACAGCCATGAAATTTAAAGCTGGGCAGTAATTTTTGAAGGGATAATACTCTGTCTTTTGCCCTAACAGAGAATTGAGCTGATGTGGCGGGGGTGGTTATAATAGAGTTATATGGATATAGCATCCAAAAGCGAGAATAGGAACTGCCAGGAGCTAAAGTGTGACATTAACATGTTTCTTTATTGGAAATGGTAGCTTGGGAAGCCTTCCTGGAGACTCATTAAGTATTCCTGCAGTATGAAAGTTCTTTTTTCTTCTAGAAGAGCGATAGGATAGAAAATGCTGAGGTTTTTTACTCTGAACATGCATAACAGCAGCAAAACTTTTTCAAAAGCCATTTTTCTTTTTAAGGCCAGTTTTGTGAAATGTACATAATTTTAGCCAACGGCTGCTAAATGGTGGGTGTAGTTTGATCTTAAACCTGATGTAGTGGTGCAGATGTAAGCTGTGTTCTAGGATGTCACATTCACCTGACTAAAGGTCTCTTTAATGCCTTCTTTCTCTAACATGTATTTATTTATATTATTCTCAGGGTTTTAAAGATTAGCTCTAGCTTTCTTACCTCACTTAAGGCAGAAACATCACGACTGCTGTTAATTGTAGGTGCCTCTAACCTGTGACTAGTGGCTGACCTTGGAAGTTACTCTAACTTCCTTGATGTCCTGTAGTTGCAAGTATCCCCTGCAGGATAAGGATAAAAAAAGAGCATGGCAAAGCCTCATCCTCTCCCTTCCTCTTTCCTGAAATACACACAACTACTGTGGTAAAAGATCTTTACAGTCACACCTCAGTGCAATACACCTCAGGATTTCTGAGTTGGGAATGTTTGCGACAGTCCCTGACATTGTTGGTTTTAGATTAACCATATTCTTTACCCTCATGTGGCAAACCTTGCCCAAATGTAGGAATAAATGTTTTTTCAGCATGTATACACATGTACCCTTAAATTATCTGGTATAGATGTTCATTGAATTTTGTAGTTACAGCAGAAAAGTCCTTTTGAAAGAGAACAAACATTTCATTATTAAGGACAGAAGTTTTGAAGTTTGTCTTCTTCTATTGTAGGCAATGACACTACAACAACAAACAACATGAACAAGTTCCAGCTGAAAGCCAGCAACATTTTCTGATCCTTCTATTTGTAAATAGAAAGGCTGACACAGAAAATCCGTGATCTGACATTTGGGAAGTATCTAATTATCAGCATATAAATATATTTTTTCTAACAGTTAATTCATCTGCCGGTGTTGCCCTTCATGCAGTTTGATTCCGGTTGTAACAGCTTCCCTTGTGATATACATATAGAAAGCAACAATATGAGCTTTTAGATTAGAAAGCCAAGTACATGGAGTTTCCTAAGTCTCCTCTCAAAGCACAGGACACCTATTCTTGCTGTAGTAGTATTTCTTCAACACTTCACATTGTACTTTGTACTTTAAAACTGATCCAGGGAGTATTATCTGCTTTTTCTCAGGGTGATATTCAGCCTTCCTGTGAATTGGTGGCTTTAAATAATCCAGTCATTTTCATTGCCATTCTGAGGGTTTTTGTGCTTGAATTACCATTGAAAAATTTACATTGGATTGGTTCACAAGACTGAGCCTTGAGAAAGTCCACAACTGGTCTTTTCTGCCCAAACCCACTATCATCCTTCTCTCTCAAGAAACTGTACTTTGATAACTGTTATTTCACATCATTTATAGATTTTTTTTTTTCACTTCTTGTAACTAAAAATAATTAATCACCTGACTGTCAGTAACTGCTTAACTAACTTAAGTTACCTAACTTAAATAACATCTTCCCCTTGTCATAATACAATATTTAGTAAGCACAGACATATCAAATGCACTGATGTACTTCTTAAGATTAACAAAGTTTGTGTCTCAGTATTAAAAATCTCTTTATTGAGAGAAAATAAAGCTCAGCTGGATAAATAGGCCTAGGCTTACAGGATGCATACAAAGGTGACTAATAATAAGAGTGAGAGAAGTATTTACTTCTCAGTTATATTTTGTCTTTCTTTTCTCCTCCCCCTAATAGATTAAAACCATTTGCTTTCACAGGTAGAGACACCTGACTAGAAAATTTATTCTGCCCTACACTTCAATGAATATGATTAATTTTTCTGAGCGGATTCTAATTAATAATTACTCTCATCTGTGAGTCTGTAACCAGCCTCCTGGCAAACACAGTCGCCTCTTCAGAGAGCTGCCAAATTCATGTGAGTTTAAACAGTAAAATGAAAGATGGCTGTGAAAGAGAGTGCAAGAGTGAGAATGAGTAACAAAGACTGGTGTGTTCTATCTGCTTTGCAATTTTATTACTTCATCTGAATGTAAATCCACTTTCAGAACACGTCTTTTTAAAGATGGTGTAACTTCAGACCCTCTGCATTTTTGCTTTATTTTGTAGTTTATTTTCCTGTTGTAACTATGTTATCTTATATTTCAAAACTGTTGCTATAAAGAATTTTGTGATTTTTCTGAGTTCTGGTTGGAATTCTGATATCAGTAACCTTAGTGATTTTTTCATAAGGTTGCCTAATGATTTTCCTTTGAAGGCTTGTAAGCCCTTATTTTCAAGTAACTAAATTTATATTTTATTAGAGAACTTGGTTTGTTGGCAGATTTAGTAATATTTTCTGAGCATGTGTTTGATGGGTTGAACAGGATAAAAGAGTTTCATAGATGCCTTTGTAGAGGATAAAGGGCAGAGACTCAGCATCATTTTTATGCATGAATTTTCACAGATGAGAAATGACGTTCTAATCTGGCAACACAAGTGAGCACAGGGAATAATTTTACTTATGGAGTTTCTTACTGAAATCTGTGACCAGCTCAGAGCGGTGACAACAAATATTTTCTTTTTCCCCCACCTTCACAACTTTCATTCTTTTGCTGTTACAGGCAAACCCCTAATGCTTCCCATAACATATAAGTGCTGACTTGAAGGTATGAAGGGAGCATTTTTAAAATACAGACTAAACATTGTTGAATAATAAAACATAAAAAAATGTAGGGAATGTACAGACATGGAAAGAAAAAGTTTATCTGACTTAGGCCCGTGCAGTTAGATTCCCTTGAAATTCTTCCCTGATGAAAGTTAAGCAAGTGCACCCAGTTCAAGTGCTGTGCAGCTGAGTTACCTCTGGAGTAATAATTGCTCTGCATTGCAAGTCTGAAAAATGGCAGAATTTGGTTGAAACAGCTTTCATTTTGCATTCTCATCCCAGTATTTCCCACCAGAAATGGGAAAGTGGGATGGCTACCTGTGCATCCTTAGGCAGGCAGAGTACAAATGTTTTCATTGTGTGCTTTGGTTCAGAGCTCAAGAAAAACTCAGGTAGGTGCCATCATTTTTGAATGGATTACTGCATTATTTTAGACACCAACTCAGGAAAGATATTCTTACCCTGTTGAGTATTTTCTAAAACTCCTGAATGTAAAGCCCTATGGATTTTCCTGCTCCCCATTTGCTAAATTTACACTAGGCTGCAACATTTGCATTAGACTCACATTTTTCTAGAAAATTCTTGCTCACAATGCTTTTTTAGCAAGGAACATCATTATCTGCATTGGGTTTATGTGGTAAAGTTAGGTTTTTTTTTAGAGGAGAGGTCAAAGAGGCAGCAGGGTTGGCCTCTGTGAGAGGTCAGGGCTGTTCAAACCCAGCTGGTTCTGGCCAACTCTAAAAGGGGAGTCACCTGAGGACACAGATGAGCTCATTAGCAAAGGTGATGGTTCCTCTGTGAAAATGCTTTTAAGGGTAGAAAACAGCAGAAGGAGGAGGAAGAAGGAACCCTGAAGTTGGAGGTTAGATATAAATCCTCTTAAGTATTTGGATCTTGCTGGAAAATTTCTAAGTGTTCCCAGCAAAGTCAGAAAGTGAGCATCCAGATTTTTGTCTAGCCATCTTCCAGTGTCTGAGAGGACAAGGGGAAAAGCAATGATAGGGTAATCTCTGCTCCCTGAAGCAACTGCGGGCAGAGGATATACTCACATGAGTATGAATTTCCCCAGAAGAGCAGGAGCCTCTGAATAAGCCTACCCTAGAGTAAATGCATTCCTGGGTTGAAGCTGAGCTTGGAAAATGAGGTGTGAAGGTGTTTTTTCTGGAGCTTGTAAATGTTTGTTCCTTTTTTGTATTGGTTTGCCACTACCCATATCAGGAACTAAATAGTTACTGCAACTTGCAATAATTTAATTTCTCCAAGTCCAGTTTGTTTAGCCCATGACAGTTGTTAAGTTTTTCTCTTTGTAAAGCTCTCAACTTCCTTGTTTCTATTCCTGTTTTCTAACTCCTGTCTCACAAAAGAAAAATTGACTGAGCAAATGCAGCTTTGAGATTTTTCCTTAGTTGTGACTGAGGCCAGTTCAATTATTGGTCCTGCTGGGCAGGAGTAGAAGTGTGCTTTTCATCATCCATCTCTACAGAGTAGTAATGGAGCAACAATATCTTAATAGCACAGTATGATTCCTCTAACTTGCTGTAGAGCAGTATTCAGAGTCACCCTGAAGTCACAAAAAACTATATCCTAGAAATGAGAAGCTACTCCCCATCTGTGAGAAAATCAATGTACATAAGGGAAAATATCAAAAAGGCTGCATTTTTAGTAGCAGTGAATAATTACTCATGTCCAATTAACTTCAAAATTATTTCAAAATGAAGCCACAGACCATGCCTTTGTGATGACCAGCAGATCTGTGGTTGTGACTAGCTGACATGCAGCCTCTGTGATAGTAACAACTTCATCCACATTTGCATTCACAACAGAGATGATGATTTACTTTGTAACATGCTTTTTCTTTGAGTCCTGATGCTGTCCCTATACTAGTTGTTTTGTTATACTTCCCTAGGGTGAGTTTGCTCTGTATTTTATTACTTGAAAGAACATTAATTAGAAAAGGTTAATAAATGGCAGATTAATTCAGTTAATTAGTTCACTGAATAGTTTGAACACTTCTACTTGCTGGAGAGTTTAATATTGCTGGAGATACTCATGCAGCGTTTGCACAATGACTACTTCTCTGAACTTTAGTCAAAAAACTCTTCTCCAAAGCAAACTTGAGCAAGGAAAATGTCAATGCTCTTATTTGGGCAGTCTAAGTTTTTCCATGCAGTCATGAACTATGAATGCAAGGTAGAGAGGTGAGCCCCCAGACAGAAGCATGGACCATCCTGATGCTTCCTCACCCTACAAAAACTTATGGTCAGAAGTGTTCTATTTTTTGCTGTGCTTTTGAGAACTGGAAGTTGTTTAGATGCTGAAATTCGTGCTTTTCTAGATATTATTTTTTTCTCTTTCTGGCTTCTGTGATGATCAGAGAATTTTATCTACCATCCAGGACTTTCTGGACAAACTGAAGAAACTCTAGTTGCTTAGCAATTTCAGCTCATTTTTGGTGTTCACTCTCTTACTATGACAAGTTTTGTCTGCAAACAAGTTTCCCTCTTCGTGTTTCTTACCTCCCCCAAAACACAGTTGGTTCAACCTTGATTTTTCTGTTTTTGTGCTCCTTTTTAATGTCTGGCATGGGCAAATATGTTCATATAGTTTCATTTTTGCATGGAGCACTGCATTCTGTTTTCTACAGTGATTTCAAGATTAGTTTCCTCTGCCAGAGTTAATTGAGCATTATTAAGCATATAAAGCACTACAGAACTAGAAACTGTCCAAAAATTATACTGCTGGATGGTTTTTAGTCCCTATTGCTGGTAACTTTTTTTTTCCCCCATGAAGATAAGAAGTAAAGGAAAGCCTTTAGCTTTTTCTGTTTTCTGAAGAGTTCATAATGATGGGGATTTTAATATTGGAATGCATTTTCTCCTTGAGGCTTTTTTGTTTACTGTACTCATGACACCAGATTCTATTCAGAAAATAGCTCAGAAGCAAGAGAGAATATTTCATTCATTGTCTAGTCTTGACAGATAAATGATGTTACCTGATCCTTTTGTAAAGACAATCACTTCCAATTTGGTTTGGCTTTTGTAGGCCCTCTGTGAATACTTATTTATTGCATTTTTAAGATAAAATACTTGGGGACTCCAAAGAATAAGGACCCTTCTCCAAAGAGTGAACCTTTGCTACTTGACTGAATTTCCTCAAAGTGGCTGTAGCAGAATGAATAAGCTGTTCTAGAAAGGGAGAGATTTAGAGCTGACCCTTCTTAGCTTGAGGGGCAAATTGGCTAATACATTAATTCAGTGTTTGGGAGGCCCAGGTTCAAAGAGCCTACTTCTGTTTTTTTACCTTCTGAGTATCTGTAGGACTGACTGAAACATTTTATTTTGGTTTTGAGTAGGATAGAGAAAACCAGTGTTTGGATATAAGTAAATTGCTTTCAGCACAGAACTGAAATGGCTGTCTTTTTAATTTCTCCTTCCCTGCCCCTTTCTGTTTCTGTTTTTACCTAACATCAGTCACTAATTGACCTTTTGCCCTTACTGCTTGTATGGGACCAGTTGGGAGGATGATGTGAGTACAATTATAGTCTCTACCCGTGGAAGAAACATTTGTGGAATGACATATGAAAAAAATTGGGAAACTGATACTTGTGCCATAGAGAAGTTAAGCACTTGATACAGTCTAAAAGTTGGAATAGTAATATATCATCTGTTCCTAAAATATTGAAGCTTGTACAGAAATATTTAGGATAGCAGGGAATTGGATTTTTTTCCTCGTGGTGGTTAATCCCTCATGGTACAAGATTTGATTTTTTTTTTTTATATTGATTTTTTTCCCAATGGATCATCTGCACTTCATTTCTTTTCATCCCAAAAGCTAAAATTTCACTTGTGTCCTGTAAAGTGCCAAACACTGCTTGAAAAATATGGTAAGTACCTCACACTGTCAAGGTTGATGACAACATAATGATGATGTTAAACATCTATTTGGGCTCATCATGATTAAGAATTTCATAGGAGAAGGTTAATCTGACTCTAAGCTAATCCTGTAAATCAGAATTAGCATCTTGTAAATTCTTACAGCAGTGGTCATATGGCATTTGCATCTGCACTGGGCACACAAGGGAAAAAGTTTAATCTTGTGATACCTGAAAGACTCTCAATTTGAGTTCAACTTTCTGAAAATTTCTGAAATTCTCTTGAAGTATTGTTTCTGCAGGAGGGACATACTGCCATGAGTTGGTCATTGGATAAATAAAATTGTCTTCTTCAACCACAGTAAAAGGCATGGTGTTACTATTTGGGCCAAAAACAAAGGATTCCTTAAAAACACCTACTTTAAAAAATAAAACAAAAAGTCAAATGCTCTGAGTTGGAGAAAAAAAAAATTACCTATGCAAAATTGCTGTTGGAAAACAAATGTGTTGGAAACTTCTTGGTTCTTAAGAAGGATGTGCCTAGTAATTTTCTTTCAAGAAGAAACTTCCCCTTTCCTGGAATTAAGCAAATCCTTCCTGCAGCTTTTCTTCATCGGCTAAAACCTCTCTGATTTGACCTCCTATCTTGCCATAAATAACAGAGAAGAGGGTTCAGAGAGTCAAAGAATGACTTTATGAATGTGCATTTCTGTTTGATCATCCTACTTTATCAGACTACTGTTAAAAACAAAACAATAAAAAAGCCTGTCAGCCTGGCTGTCTCCATAGCTGTCTGCATGCCTTTCCCAGCAGTGCTGCCTGTCAAGCTCATTATTCTTCCTCTGAGTGGGTTTGACCCACTCTTGTGCACTTTTGCTAGGCTAATAAAGTTAGTGGGATCTTGTCTCTTGGGAAATACATTTAGAAGGATAAGTTAATTCTGCTTCTCTCCAGTAAGCACTTCTGCTTGGCTTCTCCAGGGCCAGTATGTCTGAGTAGTCTAAACTGCTTATCCTGGAGGTAATGAGGTTTGCAAGGCCACAGCTGAAACCTTCCCCTTTCCCTACTTATCCTGCTTTCTACTGTAAGAGATGAGATAATATTTTGCTGAAGCCAAAAGGGTTGATAAGTGTGAATGTTTTCGGCTCTGTGTGGTGGTGTTTGTGGTTTGGATTTGTTCTGGTTGATATGTTGGGTGTTGCAGTGAGTTGGGAGTGGGGCAGGGTTGAAGACGACCAAAAAGGAAGGAGGATGGGAGGGGACAGAAAAGTAGGTGGTCAGGAGAGAATTGAAGTTCCTGAATACCCATCCAAGGGGAAGGGTGACAGGGACCACCCTGGCCAGAAAAGGAAATAAAAAGTTGCCATTTTGTTGGAGAGTGTATGTGTGTTTGGCTAAGGGTAGAGACAGACACTGAATCATTAGTAATAAACAGTTGCCTTTTGCTTCAATGGCTTTGTCCATATTTAATTGTATCTGAAAGTTAGTTGATTTCTAACACTACAACTGCAGTTTGGTGTGAAGGATGGGTACTTAAGAGCCTAACAAGCAGAGAACAGTTAAACTGAGGCATGAAGTCTGTAGAAAACTTATTGCTGCTGGTTTAAAAAGTAAACCAAAGTCTCTACAGCAGTTCATGCAGTATGTAATGTTGCAGAGAAAGATTTACATGAAGGGAAATCCATGTTTGGCAATCAGAACTGAAAACTGGATCAGGCACCAATAAATGGCTCTTACTAATGGTAACCTTTTTTTCAATAGTGTTGTTCAGCCCCATAAACAAAAATAAATTTCCAATTCACTGAGCTTCAAGTGTTTAACTGCTTTTTTTTCATAAACTTTTATGAAAGTCTACATAATATAAATCTTGAAAACATTTCTCTGGAAAAAAAAAAAGTTCTATTTTCATGAGGAGTGACATGTTAATTGCCTGCAGACAGCTTGTTGGACTAATGAGTAAAATAACCTAATAACTAATTGAAGCTCCATTGAAATAAAGTCATTAAGAAAGTAGTATCATATCTAAGTAAATTAACTCCATTTTCTATCCTGAATTATCTAGCTGTTGTGCTTTGATCACAGCTGAATTGGATCATTAACTAACTAAAACTGAAACCTATTAATAATTGCAAGCTCTTTTATAAAGATTTTTTCCTGTTTTTGTGAGACATTTCAATAAGGGGTCCTGGCTCTTTGAAAACTTTCTTCTGCCAATGTTTAAGGAGATGGGAATGACAAAAATGATGACACTATTCAGGAACAGATCCTTTAAACTGCAGCTAGTTAGGGAACTGTGCAGCAAAACAAGACATTTGGTGTGAAATATTTTTTATTACTTTTACTTCAAATGCCTTACAAAACCACAACCCTTTAAAAACAAAATAAAGCAAATCCTGCTGGATTCTTAACCATTCTCAGGTTTGTTCTGTTGGAAATCTGGGCTTTTAAAACTTTTTTTAAAGGCAGCCTTTTCAGAAGGAGGTTGGGGTCACAGCTCTCCTGTGTCCCAAGTTCCCTGCCATGGTAATGCAATTGACTTGACCAAGAGCTGGGGCTCGCTGAACCTCTCAGGCTCCTGTCACAGGACTGATCATCTTGGGTCAGATTCCAAGATATTTCCTAGGGGGCTTGAAATCTCTTTATTTCCAGTTCCCTGTGGGGAACTGGGAACTCTTGTCTTGAAGTTCCAGTTTCTGCTTTTTAAGATTTAGGGATGGAGAGGGAACTGAGCAGCTACAAATCTTGTGAGAGGAAAATAAAAGCTTAAAGGTGACTGAGACATCTGTGAATTTCAAACCTATTAGTGTCTTCTCTCTATTTTAATTATTTCATAAGATTAAGTAAAGATTAGTAAAGTTTGGGGATTTTTTTTCAGATATCTAATAATCTATAAATCAGTAAATCCAGAATTTAAAAATTCAGTCCAGCTTCCTAACTCTTGAGCTCTTAATGGAATACCATGCTTTTCAGATCATCTCGGGTAGTAATTCTATGTTTGGAGTAAGCTCCTGAAGACTGAAATGCCCAAAAGTCTGCATGCTAGGGTAAGATCTACCTAGACCAAAATTATGCAAGAACAGATACATCAGATTCTGTTCTTCTACTCTATAAGGAGGCATGTCCTTCCATGGAAGAGCTGTAGTTTGGATTCTTGTCTGAAAACTCTGCCTAAACAAGTGGTTTCTCATGAGAGACTGAATCCTTTCAGTGCTCTTGGGATAAAAGATGCAGGGCATTAAGAACTCAAGCCATATCTATCTCAACTTCATTATTTTTGCTCAGGAAGAAGCTAATTACTGGGTTTAAAGTACTGGAGTATTTCTGTTGTATGTTAAGACAGCTGAGATTTTGCATGGGATAAATATTTTTTGGTCAGAGAACATGGTTCCATATTTGAGGTTATTTCCATTTCAAAATAATTCAGTCAAAACTTTTAAAATTGAAGTCCCATATTTTTAGTCAACTGGTCTCTTCACACCCTCCTAAGGTACAGGAAAAGAAACATTCAAAGGAGGGAAAAGAATCCTGATGGAAGCCTTCTGACAGCACCATGTGTCAGTCTCCCTCTTCGTGAAATATGTAACTTCAGGGTGCCCACACCTGAAGCTACCTTTGCAAAGATATAAGCATGCCTTAGGTGATCTACGTGAATGTGGAAACCTTAATTAACACCTTCTTTCGCTCAAAAGCCTTGTGAATTTCCCACATTTCACCTTCTCTTCCCTGATAGAATGACTTCTGTAATAAACCAAAGTGTAATTAATCTTCCAGCTTTGTCTCTGTAAAATTTGCTTGCTATCTTCACTCCCTCTAAATCTGAAGTAAGGACCTTGCCTATTTACAGGGAGCTGATGCTGCAAAATGGTGACAATTCTCTTTCTACATTTAATAATGGACTTTGACTGGATTCATAAAACATGTTCTGATCCTGTTGCACTAAAACTAATGCCAAAATAGTAAACCATATAAAGCAAAATATTGTTGAATGTGTGGTACTGAAGGATAAGACACAAATTGAATCTTTAGGTTAAATGAAAACATCTATTAATGAAATACTTAGCTGCAATCTATTCTCAAAATGAGTCAAAATCAGCACCTAAATGGTAGGTGAGATTTGTGCTGGCCCACTGCCCAGAGGTGAATTCTGATTTATTTGTTAGTGTTGCTTAATTGGTAGGTCAACAAATTGTTCCATTTATAAATGCTGTCAAAATGCCAGAAACAGATGACTTGGCAATGAGGTATGTGGGAAAATTAAAGAAATCCCTTGAAATAAGCATTTGTCCTGTGAAATTCCTTCTTTGTGGAAAAAAAAAAAAAACCCTCAAAAACCTCTGCATGGTTTTTTTTGTTTGGTTGGGGTTTTTTTTGTTTTGTTTTTTTTTTCCTCCTCTTTAGAATTGTTTTGAAGTGTTCCTTTAAAATATATAAACCAACGTTATCACCTATGTAAATAATGCTGGTTTTAAATAGAGCTGTTAGAAAGTAGGTAGGCACTTAGGATTTAACTTATGTCAGGAGTAATCCACACTTAGCAGAAGAAAAAAAGTAATTTAATAAGAAAACACTCTTGTATGTCCAGTAAGACTTCTTTAGTATAAAATGCTTTACAACAACAAACTACAACTTCAACTGGCACATATTTTGTCCATAGTTCCAAAATAATTTCCCAAGGCACCAATTTATGTTGATTGTTTAAAATGCAGAATGAATGATTATGGGGTGACAAAGACTAACGAGACTTTATTGTTGCTCAGTTGGGACTTATAAGATTATGTATTTTGTGAAAGACTACTTAAAGGAAATTCTATTCAAGAAAATTGGAAAAATATCAACGTGGTAAAGCTCATTAATTTTAAATCTGAATTAATTCACATGGTTCTGCTTTCAAAGTTGTGAGAACAAAATATTGTTATCTTGTTAATAAAACAGTTGGAATGATAAAATATTAAGTTGAATTTTTTTTGGCAGGAAATAATTATTTGTATTTCTATTTACCGCTGAGTAGCAGTTTCCACAGCAGAAAAACTTACTATAATTACAGGCACTTATTTTGTGCTTTTCATTTTTTCTTAAAAGTATTCAGTGATTCTGGAAGCCCAGAAAATATTTTTTCTGTCCATAAATACTCTATGTGGTTATATTTTTATGTTTATATTTGTCTCAGTTTAAGATTTGTAATTTTACTAATGGCATGTAAAAACTTGAACAGTTAGCATTTTAAAGAGTTTTTTTTTCCATAAAAATGTGTTTTGCTTAACTTTTTCAGCTAAGCTTCCTACTTTTTACCAACTTTTTGGACAATTTTTTTTTTAAAACATATTCATTTCCCTTAAAAATTTTGCTATATTATTGTTGGGCTTCTCATAAGAAAAAGTGTGTCAAAACAAATAAAAAAAAAAGTTAGTTCTTCTCCAGGTAATTGTTGAAAATTTGTTTAATGTTCTAAAGCATAGAGACTTCTGCTTACTTAGTCATCTAATTCTATGAAATAGTTTTAATTTCCATTTGCAATCAGATCCAAGTGGAAGTTCTTATGCTACATGATGTTTCATCAGAAAAACTGAAAAAAAACCCCAGATTTTTTTCTTCTAATAACTGTTTGGGTGGTTTTGGTAGAGAATATTATTTCTGATCAAAAACTGGAGGATGCAAAAGAACATTATCCCTTAGTCGCTGTTTTTTCTGAAGCTGTTTTCAGACCTGGTAATTTGAAAGATAAACCTTAGTTGAAGTATAAATAAATGTTGATCAAGAGGAAATGAAGGAGGAAAAAAAGGAACTGTTACACTGAAAATATTACCAGCAAAAGGAAAGACACCTTGCTTTTCTGGTGTTCTTCTGGGTCACCCTTGTGATGTCCTCACAGGAGTATTGTAGTGCTGATCTTTCAAGTAGTAGCAGCAGTTGTTTGTAACAATTGGAAAGAAGTTTTGAAATAAGTTTATATTTTAAATATTAATGGTGTTTTAAGAATGTCAAAAATATATTGTGATGTGGTGGCCTTTCATATGAATAATCTCAGTGGCAGGATTGTGATTTAAAACCTCATCAAAATCACAGCTGCAAAAATGCTGTCATTGACAAGAAGAGACTACAGGGAATGGGAAAGAAAAGATTTGTATTCAATGAGACATTTTTTTCAAATAAAATTTTGAACAAAACTGCTGGAGATGGGAGAGAGGCATTTCAACACTACAGAATGTTCTTTTTTTTTTTTTTTTTTTTTTTTTTTTTTACATCAAGTTACTGGAACAAGATGATTTGGCTTTATTCTGTTATCCATTTTAAATGGTGTTATTTTCCCTGGTTTTGGTATGAAATTACTATCCTGCAAAGATTATTTAGAGGGTATTTTGGACCATATAATTCCTCTCCAATTTGGAAAGTCACTTTCTGCATTCCAGTCCCTTGCAAAATGATTTTTGTCCCTATGCAGTGCTAATTATGTCTTTAACAAGAAAATACGTAGCCTAAATTTCTCACAGAAGAAGGAATTCTAGAATATAATATGGAAAAATCGTGAACAAATACAGATCTAAGAAAAACGGCTTTCAAAGATTTTGGTGTATCTGAACAGCTCTTGAAGTTCACGTGGAATCTTCTCTTCTGGCAATTTGCAATCACTCAGTGTACTGCATTTGCTGCATATGGCAATTTTAAACTTGAAGAGCATTGAGTGAGAGGAGAAAATGTAAAGTGTGTTCTATGTTTAAAAATAGCTGGTATTGGTCAGATCTGAATGTTGTCTGGAATTATTTAACTCCAACAGAGATTGGCACAGCCAGTAGTGCTCGAATGTCTTCTGCTTAGGTAAATTTTAGAGTTTTTTATTAAGTCACTACTAAAGGCAGCACATAAAACTTATTGCAAGGACACAGAATCCAGGTCTGTAGACACACATTGGTAAACCATCTCCTACACTTTCTTAATTGTATTGATTGGAGGAATTTTCACTGGTTTCTGCAATTAAGATGATAAAAGCTACAGGCAGGATCAGCTGCTGTAGACAATTAAGTGTACCTCTAATTATTTAGAAGAAAATAGCTTCCACTCTACAGGAATACTATCTCCTTTATCTCTTTTTTGTTGTTGCTTCTTGTTTTGTTTCAGTCCTTTAATAAAAAGAGATCTGTTTTGAGATGTATCACTCCTAAAAGTTATCTCATTGTTATTGAATGTGGGAGCATTTTAGTAAGTCTATAGTATTTACAGTTATCTGTTATTCTCATGAGTTGTCTCTGAAGGAGTTCTGACCAAAGGCAGGGGAACCTTGTTTGACACAGAAACTCTCTTGGTGCTCTGATTTTGTGGGTCAGTTTGAAACAGGATAACCCAGTTCCTGGGCCCTTTTAGTGGGATAACAAAGCTTGGTGAGATAAGGCCCTAGTTTCCTGATTTCACTTGGGGTGTTACAGGTGCCTGATCAAGCCAGGTCTCACAAGCTCTTGGAGGTCTATAATACACCCAAGATAGCTCAGCTACCTTTGGAGGCATAAAATCAGCAGGATTGCTTCTGTTGCAGTGTTGGAAACAAAAAGGCAAAATAACAAACAGAAAAACCGATCCAGGTGCAAGAGGTTCTTGCTCCTTGTAAAACACCTCACAAAAGTGATTAGTTTCTTTGTTCACTATTTTTTTCTAGTGAATTGTCCAGGTGGGACTTTTTGGCTTCTGTACAATTAGCTATCCTTAAGTTTAAGGTGAAGTCCCCTAGGTCTATGAGGTGGCTTTTCATGTAATTTCGGAGATAAACTTCTGGGCTTCTTTCCTTTTTAAGGACACAAAGGATAGTTTTGTCACTCTGTCAACAGGAGGCACATTCCTACATTGGGGTTCCCAACATATCAACTAATTTCACACTCCTGTTGTCTTGGATGTTGACTCATAGCAACTTTCCAAAGAGGGGAAGAAATTACTGGGTAAGATTACTGGATTTTGTAGGGTTGGTTTTTAATCCCTTCCTAAACCTGTTATCCCAGAGGCACTACCACTGCTGCTGCTGGGATCAGCTTAGCCCAGGAGCAAGTCCTTCTTGGAGCTGTCTGGCTTTTGTTCAATGGGAAACAGAGGTGGTACCTTCTAGCAGCTTCTGGAGAAATCTGGTAGCTTCTGGAGGGTTACATCCCTGTAACCACCCTGTTGCTAAAACCTTGCAACACAAACCCAATATGGTGCCGAAGAAGGTAGAAAGTAGTGATACAATAAACCTCACTGTCTGAGGGAGTAGAGATTCATGTTTCTTGTTTTTCAGTAGAGAATATTAGCTGGCAATTATAGGTAGTTTCAGAGAAATACATATTTTTTGGTCAATTTTCTATGTACAGCAAATAATTCATTTATGATGCAAAAAAAGAGCAGTTTTTTAAAAGGAGAGGTAGTACAACTTGTTAGACTAGCAATTGGCTGTAGGCAGAGAGATCTGAGTTTAAGATATTGTTTTAAGAAGATTGTATTCTATTCAGTTGTTGTTTAATGTAAAATGCATGAGTAAAAGACTTTAAAAATGAAAATCTTACTGACTTATGTACCATTTTCCTCAAAGATTTTTGTGTTTTAACTTGACCATTAACCTTTCAGTGAGTGTGGTTTGGCTTTAAGAACAAAACATAGGACACAGAAGGAAGTAGTATTACTTCATCGCTCACCTCCCAGTAATCTGTAGAAACAGGAAAATCTACAGATGTCATTGATGCTGTACAAAGCAGGTGAGATAAGCATGCAAATGGGAGAAGGGAAGGTAATAGATATGGAATCCACCTTTCACATTTGATGCCAGTGCCAGCAGAAAGCAGGAGCCCTGTTGTCTCTGTTTCCTAGACATGATGGAACAGTGGGAAGTCAACAGGTTGCTATTCTGCATTGTGGTCCTGGTCATGCAACTGTAAGCAAGTCTCTTGTCTCATTCCTTAGGCTTTTCCAGTCTCTCTTAAGTAACTTTCTGTGTCTGATTGGAATAAAACCAGACATGACTTTCCTGGCAAGCACAAACTGTGGTAGCTTTCTGATACATTCCTCTGTGTGCTGTACTCTTCTAATTCTTGCATGGGATGCTTGTCATGTTTAAAGGCACCACTTGCTCTCTTCCTGGATTGGGAAGGGAGTTTTGCTGAAAGGAGAGTGTTTGTCTAACACCACTTTCATTTTCATGATGTCAGTATACACGTACAAGTCATTTGTCCTTTCAGAGAACTTGTCTAAAAATGCTACAGTTTTGCTGTCTGTCACATATTTACCTGAATTTCAGAGATTTCAATGCTATCGTCCATTCAGCAAAGGGGAAGAGGGTCAATGCATGCTTATGTGGTACTTTTTTAAAGCCTGTTTCTAAGAAAACTGTGTTAGAATAGAACAAAACTAGGTTAAGAAGAAAAAAATTTATGGTACTTGTTAAAATAATTATGGGAGTAAAATCTGCAAGAAAGTACTCCTATAAGCAGTGGTTCTAATATTGGAATGTAGAACTAGAAATCTTTCTTCCACAAGAGATTGCTTTAAAAGGTAATGCATCCATCAGGTGTCTGAGGAAGGGTGGCAATAGATTTATGTCTTTGTCAGAGCACTTGGAGGCTTTTGTTAGAAAACCAAGGAAAAAAAAGACATAAAACTAAATAGCTTATTACTATTGCTAGTAGCCAGTTAACTGAGGTTTTATCACAAATTTTATACAAAATTATTCATTATCCTGGTAACTATGTATGTATTTAGTTGTTACCAGTGTACCTCTGTCTATCTATCTATCTTAAACGCTCACTGGTAATTTTACACTCAAACTGTGGGGTTGGTGCTTAAATTTACATAGTTCAAAATGAGATAGGAAACTGTAAGAGTTCTTGAAAAACACCGACCCCTAGAATGTACAGTATGAGTGGCACAATTTTCTACATAGATATCGTTCTTCTGATGCTGCTTCAACTGTTAACTCCACAGATATCTTATGTTTAAAATCTATGGCTAAGTTGAGTGTGTATGTTTTAAGTGAAACTTTCTCCATTAGGGAAATTTCAGTACCTACTGTGGTGCCTGTGTAACTGCTTTGTAAATATATTTTCAGATAAAATCACCCTTTATGCACTAACAAAAATGAGTTATTCTTCATTGGTAGAGGCCTTTGGGAACATTCAGGCTGAACAGCTTCACATAATTTCACAGTTTTCCTCTTTATGGGGAACTGGTATCTACTAATAGCATAGATTCGTGTAACTACTTAATTGTTGGGCTTTTTTTAGCTGTTGTTTAGGAGTTTGAAAATTATTATTAAATTCCATGTTATAAGTTCCATACTAATTAAAACTTTCTAAGCAAAAGAATGTGTTCCTAAACACTTTGGCTTTGGGAGAAAGAAAACAAGTGAATGATTATATGATGTAATGATTTTATGATTTTCCTATTCTGATAGCAAAAAACACCCTAAGAGTAGTTTTGTGATACTTCAGTAACCTTTAGGTATTGTAATGCCTTTACACATTGCACTATGTGTACAAGGCTAATTAACATTATCATCCCTGTCATAATTTCAAATTAGACACATCATTGTGTTTAGTTATTGCAGAAGATTTTTGTTAATCTCTGATGGATATTAAACACTAGTTTATGAAACTGCAATCACAGTTGTTTGGCATATTAGTAGCACTTTGTTTTAATAGCATTGATTGTAATGAACTCATTTGGGATTCCTGTAGAACTAACATTTATTTCCATAAAGCGTTTCACAGTAATTGAACATTAGTTCAGTTATGAATGCTGGATTGCTGCCAGAATATTTCTTTCTATTTTTCTTCTGTTTCCTCACTGTGGATTTTGTAAACCTATCTTTCTGCTTCATTGCCAATTAGATCATTAAATCTAAGGCTGGATTCTTAGCCAGCATAAATTTTACCTCAATGGAAGTATCCTGATTAACACTGGTTGATGAACTGGATGTTAGTTTTTGGTGTATTTTAGTAAATCATGGACTTTTTAATCCAAGAGTCTTTTGTGACTAAGTTGGCTTTTTATATTATTTTTGTAGACATGCAATTGAAACATCATTCTACATACAAATCAAAAAAAAAGAAAGCAAAAATGTGTTTATGTGCTGTCTAGGGGTTGTGTTTCATGTTATATTTGATTTTACTGAAAATATGCCAAGGAGGAGGATCTGAAACCATTCCTGAGACTGCTTTCACAATTAAATCACTTTTTATGATGGGAATGATTTCTGTTCTACAGCAATATATTTAACAGTTATTGAGACCTCCTTTGTCCCTTTGCTTAGAAGAAAAATGGGTTAATCAGAAAACACATACAAATACAGTCTAACTTTGATTCTGCAATAACATGGAAATTATAGTCCAAGTTCAAAGTGCAAGAAAGAACCTACACATTGTTTGATAGATATATTTTTCACATGCTGCACAGGATATTTATGACGTTGGATAATATCTATTGCAAATAGCTTTCAGGATATGTCAAACATTTTTAAGAATGTTTTATGCAACTGTGATAAAAGTACACAGATTGAAAAATGGATTTCATTTTAACAGCAATGGTTATTTTAAGTGTAAATTATCCTCTTGCATCTATGTCTTACAGTAAGTGGATAGTTGATTGTTACATAGAGGGCATTAAAAAAGATGGTTTTGTTCTAGCAGAGCAATTATTCAGAGTTATATTTGGAGTTTTTGAAGAAAGACTCCTCATTCTTCAAGGATAAAATTAAGTACAGCTTTTATTATGGATTATACAATAGCAATTTCTGTAAAAAATGAGTATTTCCAATTTCTAAAACAGAAAAACTCCCAAAAAACAAAAAAGAGAGGGGGAGATGAAAGCATTAGGTATCTATATAAATTATGAAAATACCCCGGCAATGAAATGAAAAGACAGGAAATCAATATAATAAACTCTGACATGAGCAAAGACAATTTACCACATGTAATAAATTCCAAATATTTTCAGTTTTTGAGATGAGTATTTAGCAAACATTAAGTCACTAGAATGAGACTTGATAAATTGCAGGTTTGCACTAGCTGTCTGTATAAAACCAACTTCCATGGTACATCTGCCACAAAATAAAAATGTTAGATGTTTGAAATATTCTGTGAGTCTATCTTGAAAATTTCACAAAAGAGCTTGAACCAACCAGTTGTGATAGAGTCTCGAGATGAACCAGGGAAATTCTTGGTTTACTGAAGTTGCCCAATTACAGAAGAGCAGAAAGCATAGCTTGGTCTTCGGTATCAGTTAGGTTCTTCTCACAAAAATAGTTTGTCTACTCATTAGTTAGTATTTCAGTTTGGGCTAAGTGGTTTTTTTGAAGCATTACCTCATGGCAGGTGTTGATTTACACTGAGCATACAAACTAGAAGATATTTTTTTGAGAATGTCAGACTGGTATCTCACCTATTGCTCTTCCTTAACAGAACTGTGAGGGTCCAAATCCACTGCTCCTTGAGGCAGCCTTGAACTGTGTGCTTGGGATGCTCAGTCCAGTAGACACGTAGTCTTAAGTCTAACTCTGAAACTTTCAAAGCAGGGTTGGCTGAGCATGCTCAGCACCATCTTCTTTAATCTACTTTGATCTACAGATCTCCTGTTCTGCTGAATTGTTAATGTCAGACCAGCCTTTGTTAATAAAAAGGTTAAAAGTAAAATGACAAAAGTGATTAGTACTACTGGAGTAAAAAGCTTGCAGAGCCTTTCATTAGGACTAAATACTAGAACCATATTGAGTACTAATGGGAGGGGAGAACTCATAAATAACTGAGTACAAAACTTAGAGGGTAGAAGAAAATATTTCCAGGCAAATAAGAGAAAAGTTCATGGTTATGATCTGGTTATTTAAATTGTTAGAATTCGCCTGAATGAAGGCACAAATGAGACCATACACCAAGTTAATAGCAAGGATTCTGTGTAACAGGAAATGAAAGACAGAGAAATGGTTGCAGGGGAGAGAAAGAAAGGGATAGAGACACATTAAGAGGAAAAACTGACCACTCTGTGGATGCCAACAGCATCCTATGGATGTTCTCCATCAGATCTTGGTGCTGATGGTTCCCTGCAAACATGGAGCTCAGTGAGTAGATACACACTTGGGCTGGGTGGGAATGTCCAGGTGCCTCCCTGGAATGTCCTGGAGGGGGCAAGTTTGACACAGTCTCTGGCAGCAGCCTCTGGATCTGTGGCATCCCTTTGCATCAGGAGCAGTGGTCTACTGCAAGGAGCAGGGAGGGCTCTACCTTGGCCCCTGGGCGCTTGAATGGCTTTGCCAATGATGCAGAGAGGGGATGCAGGTCCCCCTCAACATGGGTTTTGCAGGGGACAGGGAGCTGAGCGGGGCAGGGGCTGAGGAGAAGCACTAGGTGTGCAAATGGAGGAGAAGCTCAGCGTGAACCGGCAATCTGTGCTGCCAGCCCAGAAAGCCAAACGTGTGCTGGGCTGTGTGGAAAGGACTGAAGAGCAGCAGGTCAAGGAGGTGATTGTAGCCTTCTAGTCCATTTTTGTGAGACCCCACCTGGAGCACTACATGGGCTGCAGCATAAGGATGGACTTGCTAGAATGAGTTCAGGAGAGAGAGATGGAGGTGCTCAGAGGGCTGGAGCACCTGTGCTTTGAAGGCAGGCTGAGCAGAGAATGTGTTCCAGTCAGTTTAGGGAGAGATGCCGGTGCCCAGATTGAGGCGCAAATGAGACCATATGATGACAACATCCAAATTTTATTAACGTGGATTTTATTTAAGAAGAAATGTGAAAAAGTGAGATGGAAAGAAATAGGGAAGAGATCTCAAAGAGGGAGAAAGAGAGCAGAGGAGAATCTGTTGGAACTAGAAGATCTTTGAGGTCCTTCCCAAACGAAACTATTCTGTCATGAAGATGTTCCTTTTACCTTGATAGTACAGTAATAATAATAGTAGTTTGCTAGTACTACAATTTCATCTTCTTAGTGTCTACTTCTACTACTATTTTATCTTATACATCAACTTATGCTTTTTTCTTTTTCTTATTCCTTTTCTTATTCCTATTCTTATTCTCATTTTTTCTTTTTCTTATCCTATTCTTCTTAGTAATTACATCTAATACTAATTTATCTTCTACCTCTACTTATTCTTATTCCTATTTTCCTTCTTGTTTTCCTTCTTCTTCTTAGTATTTACTTCTATTACTAATTTATCTTCTAAATCAACTTCTCTTTGGTCTTTTGTCTTTTGTCTTTTCTCTTTTTTCTCTTTTCTCTTTTTTTTTCTCTTATTCCTTTTCTTTTTCTTTCTCTTGTTTTAATTCTTATTCATTTTCCTGTTCTTTTCCTTATTTTTTTCTTTTTTTTTTCCATATTCTTTTTATCAGCAGCATGTCCTAATCCTCAGGTGGTGGCATCAGGCAGGGGAAGCAGAGCAGGCTGCGCAGCGCCCGCAGTGCCTGTGGTGTCCCAGCCTCTGGCACTTGTTCCTGGAAGGCAGGAGAGTCCATGTGTCCTCTGAGGGCTGCAGCTTCCACATGGGGAGATGAGGCACAGAGTGGCCCTCCAAGGCACGGCCCAGATGCCCCGAGCTCAACCCAAGCCTCCTGAGGGACAGGCACAAAGAGCCCGCCTCCTGTCAAACCTGCGGGTCTTGGCTCTCTGTCTTCATCTTCAGAGAGCTTCAGGACACTTATCTCATCCCACTCATCATCCTCTTGCAGCAGAGGCTTGGCCCCAGTGCTCTCTTCCCAGTTATCCTGCGTAAGGTCTTGGTCACTGTCACTTGCCCAGCTGGACTCCAAGGAGGGTCTCTTACCTTTCCTTCTGAGCACCTCCTGGCCAATGGAGTCTTTCTGCTGAGAAAGCTCTTGGCCAATGGACTCTTCCCAATCCGACACTTCTTGGCAGCTGCTGACATCTCCATGGGACAGCTCATGCTCACTGTATTCTTCCCAGTCAGAGAGATTGTGGAAGATACCGGCTTGTCCTTGGGAAGGGCATTGCTCTGTGCATTCTTCCCAATCTGAAACTTCTTGGTAGTTCCCAACATCACCATGGGACAGTTCTTCCTCGATGCATTCATCCCAATCACAGAGCTCGTTGTGGCTACCGGCCTCTTCTAGGGAGAGCTCCTGCTCATTGCAGGCTTCCCCTTGAAACCCTTCCTGGCAGCAATCAGACTCTGCTGAGGACAGCTCCTGCTCATTGCAGGTTTCCCCTTGAAACCCTTCCTGGTAGCAACCAGATTCTGCTGAGGACAGCTCCTGCTCAGTGCTGGTTTCCCCTTGGGACCCTTCCTGATAGCAACCAGATTCTCCTGAGGACAGCTCCTGCTCATTGCAGGTTTCCTCTTGGGACCTTCTGTGGTAGCTGCTGGTTTCTGCTGGGGACAGCTCCTGCTCAATACTGGCTTCCCTTTGGGATCCGTTCTGGTAGCAACCAGATTCTGCTGAGGACAGCTCCTGCTCAGTGCTGGTTTCTTCTTGGGACCCTTCCTGGTAGCTACCAGATTCTGCTGAGGACAGCTCCTGCTCAGTGCTGGTTTCTTCTTGGGACCCTTCCTGGTGGCTACCAGATTCTTCTAGGGAGACCTCCTGCTCAGTGCAGGCTATTCCTTCGGACCCTTCCTCATAGTTACCTGCATCTCCAGGGTATGACCCCTGTTCAGTGCTGCCTTGGGACCCTTCCTGGAACCTATCAGATTCTAGCTGGGGCAGTTCCTGCTCACTGAAGCCTTCCCTTTGGGACCCTTCCTGGTACCTACTGGCTCCTGCTTGGGAAAGCTCCTGCTCAGTACAGATTTCCCCTTGGGACCCTTCTTGGTATTTGTTGATTTCCTCTTGGGACAGCTCTGTGTGCTCCTCATCTTTGCTCTGAGAATGCTCAAGCTCCCCAGCCAAGGCCCCCTCCTCGCTCTTTTCCTCTGCCAGGACTGATCCCCTGTCTGCCTCTTCCTGCTTCTCCCTGAGTGCCTGGACTCCCAGTGGGCTGGGTGAGGGGCTGGGGGGGCAGTAGGGGCTGTGTGGGGCAGAGCTCGGGCTCTCTTCCCTTTGTCCTGGAGCTGCTGCTTCCAGTTCTGCAGCCACGCTTTGCTCCAGGTCCCCCTGTTCCTCTGGCTGCTGGTCAGATGCCTGGGCCTCAAGCCCAGCCTTGAGCACCACCTCAGAGCTGATGTGCCCCTCTAAGTCTGGCAGAGCCGGGCTGCTTGGGGCAGGGACTGGGCTCTCTGTCCCTGCCAATGGCAGCTCCTCACTGGGAGCAGGAGAACCTGGTGCCTTTTCCATCTCCGGAGCCAGAGGCTCTGGGGGCTCCTTCTCTGCCTCAGTGGCTTCAGCTGGAACAGCAGCAGCTGCCAGCTCATCCTCTGTGGGACTCCCTGGGGCAGGAGAGGCACTGGGGAGCTCATGGGTTGACTCTGCTGCCACTGGAGTGCCCACGCTGCTGGGAGAGGCAGGCCCCTGCTGGGCACGAGGCTGGGTGTCCTTGTCCTTCTCTGGGTGTAAGGGTTTGTCCCAGCTCTTGTGAGTGAGGCCTTCTCCCCACTGAGACAGCCCTTGGCTGCTGACACTTGGTTCCCTTTTGGACAGATTTTGGTTGCTCCCATCTTTTTCCCATTGAGTCAGCTGATGGACATTATAGCCTTTTGCTTGGGTTAGCTCCTTTTCCCTGTTGTCTCCCTCTTGGGACAACTCTGGCTCTCTCTGGTCTCCTTCCCCTTGGTACTTGTGCAGATAAACTCCTACATCTTCTAAAGGAGATAGTTCCTGGTCTCCCTTCCCTTCCCACAGGGACAACTCCTGGTTTGTCTCATCCTCTTTGTCCCATTGGGAGAGCTCCTGGACTGTCACACTTTCTTCCCAGTGGAGTATCTCCAGCTCTTGCTGTGTGGGGACTCTCACACCTACCTCGCACTGATGCCGCTCTTGGCATCTCACAACTCCACATGGGGAAACTTCTTCCTGCTGTTGGCAAAACTCTTGGACTGTCACCTTTTCCCCAAGGCAAAGGTCTTGGCTGGTAACCTCTCCTGATTGGGAAAACTCTGGATCCATGTCGTGCTCCCACTCTTCCTCCGTACTGGCAAAGGCTCCCTCCTCCTGAGAGTCCATCAGGGCCAGGCCTGAGCCGCCGCCTGCCCCCAGCCACTGCCGCTGAGGGCCCAGCCTGCCAGCCTGCCGGGCAGGGCCTGGGTGCCTGGAGCTGTCTTCACCTTGTCCTCCTCTGTGTGTGATCTCCTGGAACACAGAGTGGGATCCTGGGAGCTGCTTCCTTCTGAGCCAGCTGCTCTCCTGGGACTGGACAGTGCCGGGCCCTGTGCCCCTTGTGTACCCCCTGCAGGGCCTGGCTCTGGTGGGTGGGCCTCTAGCCCTTTGTTATGATCAGCTTATTGAAATGATCAGAAAGGCCTCTGCCTGAATTAAGATGCAAACAAGACCACATGCCAAAGTCAATAGTATGGGTTTTATTTATCAAGAAATGAGAGGGAGAGAGAGAGAAATAGAAAGGAAGTGAAGGGAGAGAAAGAGTGACAGAGACAGATTTGGTAGAAAACATCACCACTCTGTAAATCCCAATGGTTCCTTGTGGATGCTCTCCATCACATTTTCTTTGTGCTGAAGGCCCCTGCAAAGATGGAGTTTTGTGGGTTGATACACTCTTGGGCTGGGTGGGAGTGCCCAGACACCTCCCCTGGAGGATGCAAGTTTGGCACAGCCTCTTGCAGGAGCTTTTGGATCTTCCAGAACTCTCCTCTTCCCTTCCTGGCATGGGCAGTGTGTGCAAACGTAGCCTGTGGTCTATGGCCTCCCCAGCCCAAGCCTGGCCCCAGCTGATTTTCAGGACAGCTGCAGGGTTTGGCTTTCTTGTGGATACATTTTCGTGCCTTAGCCTTTTTTCCTTGTCCCTAGACTAAAGGTAATTGAACAACAGTGTCACCTTTATTGCATCTCAGGTTCTGTTTGGCAGCTCCAGTCCCAGTCCAAATCTGCAGTCAGGTGAAGGAGGGGTGGGCTTGGGTGGTCTCAGCCTCTTTATTCAGTTTAGCCATAATGGGCAAAAACTCTCACATAAAAATATTTAAACCGTCACCCATAACATTTCAGTCTCTCACAGTCATTTAACATGGGTATGAAGGAAACAATCTGCATTTAGATAGTATTTAGATGTAACAAATTTCCTATAGCAATCTGACTAGCCTGGTCTAGATAGTAAACATGAAAAATAATAAGTATGAAGAAAATCTTTACTCTCATAAGAAAATATATGGTTTGTCTTATTTTTGGGTAGCCTCATAAAGAGGGAAAATGTTGCACTGACAGAACTGATGCATTGCGAAGACTTCACGTGTCTTCAAATTAGTTACACTGGTTTAATCTGGCCACAGTTCTCAGCCCTTATATCAAGTTCTCAGAAAAAATAAAATGTTTTAAAGGTTTAGGATCATAAAGCTCCTTTGCTTTAAAGATGACAACATAAAAAGCAATTAGAAGACTGTCAAACGAATATATGTCTTCTAAAGCTCTGATGCACTTAAAAGAACTAATTGCAAAGAAAACTTCTGTGCTGAATATAATTATTAGCAATATGCAAATCACAGAGGAATTCAGGCAAAGGTCTACAGAAACCAGCAGTTTGCCAAATTACTTACAAATATAGCCCCTGATGGTTTAATATGGTATGTGACTCTTTTCCTGAAGCTAATGATGACAGTGGACATCATGAAAAGGGCAATGGGAAATGCTAATATTTCCTTGCTTCAGCCATTCCATGCTCAGCAATATCTAAAAACCTCTTAAAGATAAGACACCATTTCTACCAACAGTTAGGTAACTAGGGTTTGCAAAAATATGATTTTTTTTTAGTTTATTATCTGCCTATGCCTTCCCTAAATAAATACAAAATGAAGGAAATTCTCCATATCAAAAAACAGAACTGAAGTTTAGAATCTTTCTGATGCAGTTGGACAGTGTTATAGTACTCAAGCATTTCAGCACTAAGGTGGAACCCAAGTGTTGTTCCATTGCTTTGAGTAAAAAGGTAAGTACAAATGTATTTTGGGGGATAGAGATCAGTGGGCACTTCTGTAAAGTAGTGAGTTTTGATGTGAAGAGCTATGCTGCCTATCTGGAGAGCCTGTGATAATTCTCTGCCAAAGTATAATATACAAAGAAATAAAGCTTATTTTTGAGTCATGTTATACTGATATGCTCCCAAAATGTCTTGCTCACCTTCTTTCAAGCTCAGAGAACTTTATAACCATGGTGTTCTATTTCATTTTAGAAACTTTAGTCCTCAGAAATGTAGCTGATGCCACAATACAAACAGTGGAAAAATACTTGGTATTACCTGGTATGTTGTCGTTTGAAGTAAACATTTTGTAAATGTAGGAATAGCTTATCAATGTAAGTCTTGCTTTATGTTGCAAATATGCATTTTTTCTTTTATTAATTTTGCAGTTAGAAGGGAGGTAGGACTCAGTTTTCTAATAGGAAATTTAACCAGATAAATGTAGAGACTTCATTTTAATACAGTTTAGGCATACTAGCTCCTACACACAATGCAGAGCTCTTTCCAGTAACTTGTCATGAGCTGACAGTTCTTCTGTAAAGCTGACAAATTGTCTGCTGCTTCCCAGTGAGATTTCCCAGAGGAAGGAAATCAAGGAATATTTGAGTTTTTTGCCTATGTTTCTGAGGTACACGTTGAAATCAAGTCAGAATTTTTACTAGCTAAATTAGGTCTGTGTTATTCTCTTCTGGTATATTTAGCTCTGCATCAGTGAAGAAGTAGCATTAAAGTTTATAAATTTTCATCAGTCATTAAAGCAAAAGATTAAAAGTATGGGTCACTTGTTATCTTAATTAATACCTACTCGGTGTTTTCCAAATGAAGTGTCAAGAAGTAAAGGGCACATTTGTGTTCCAATAATGCATTTGCAATATTTCTCCCAAAATGCTTCCTAATCCCCTTTAGAAAATCTGTGTTCATTTGGAGAATAAATAATTTTCCCTGATACATATTCAATATGTTGGAGGATTTTTTGCATATTGTACTCATTTAGGGTTCTGTTCTGTATCCTTTCTGAAGGCTAAACATTATCAATTTTTATAAAATAGGTCACACTACATATGAGAGAGGAAAGTGTATTTTACTTTCTGAATAAATTTAACCTGGTCAAATACATTCTGCAGGTTGAATTGTATTTTTTTTAATAAGAATTATCACTGTTAACCAAATTGAATAACATGTCTGTCTAGAGAATGTTTCATATAATTAATAGAACAAGATCCATCATTTAATGAACAAATCATAGTTCAGCATAACTGTTGCTCAGTGCTGTTCTTTGCAACATAAAAATATATTTCTGACATGAATATTTGTAATATACCTTAGTGATTTAATAGCATCTTAGCTCTTTGGTTGCTTTTCTTTTCAACAAGTAAAATTACATGCTTTCCTAAGTGTATAACTATGGTACAAATTTAGCATATTGAGCTTCTATGTTTAGATTCTTTGGTGGACTAGAATCAGCAACATGATAAAGCAGAAATACTTTTGATGGATTATAATTGGATATAAACAGGAAAATTATCAGATGGCCTCTGCTTTTGCAGCTCTTGAAGGAAAAAAATCTTCACTGAAAATGATGGTCTTATCTATGGATACATGAGACACCTGCATGAAAATCATGATACCTTTGTGCCTTTCATCCTTTTTTTCCATTAGATCAAGAATTCCTGTTCCTGTATTCACAATGCTACTATTTTTGCACCTCTGTCTCTCTCCTAATATTCCTTCAAATCTGAACTCATGTTTTTGAAATCAGCTGTTAGACACTTATACTGAACATACCAAGTACAAGCATAAAATATATTTTATTTTATGTATTTATTTTAAAGTGTGTATGTGTGTAGTCCCATATCATCATGACCCATTCCAGCCTCTCCTCCCCCACCCAGATATTGTTGCATTAATCAATAATGAAAAATTGTACTTAACTCAATCTTATCAACTTGTGTTTGACATGAGTGGAACAATAGGTAATCATACTCCCAAAGAATGTCCCTATATTTAATTTTTTAAGAGACACTTCCTCTTCATGCTCCTGAGAAGATGTAGAACCTTTTAACTTTCAAGAAAAAAATCAGCACTGGAAGTCTGGCAGTCAAGATGGGCGGACTGAGTAAGTTAATTGTAGAGATAAGCAAATTGTCAACCCTGGTGCAATTGAAATAGACCTTGATGATCTTAAAGGCATTTACCAACCTAATGAGTCTACAGTTCTGTAATTTTTAAACAGTTATCTCAACAATATTGTTCAAGATTACATTCTGTACTTCAGTTACTACTAGTATCCACGTGCAGGGCTGCAGGGCAGTTGCCACAGACATTTTCTTGAAGGTGGGATGCTGAATCCCACTTGTGGTGTGGTTGAAATAACTGGCATGGTGTAGAAAGCAAGGATTTATACCTGACCTGGTTATGTGTTAGAAGTTGTTTTGATAAATCTGACTATCTTTATCTGTAATGAAATCTGACATGAGGATTCAGGAGTAGAGTGTTGGGCAATACTCCATTATTGTTCCATGTGATTTAGCTAGTTGTTACTTTGATTTATTTTAAAATAATCACTTTTGTTTTGAGAAAAGTCTTAAAGAAAGGTGTTCTCCTCCCCTGTGCTAATTTGCAGTTCATTTTCCCTGACTATATGACCACTGAGAGGTTTTTTGGGTTATATGAACTAGCAATATAATCAAACTGATCAGCTTCAGCATCTCCCTCCCTCTCCTTAGGAGTGCAGTTGAGTTGACCTGAATCACTGCCATACACGTGATTTGTTTTGATTTGCATTTTGATATACTTTGGATTATGTAAAAGGAGAATGAGCTCCTGCATGGTGTCACTGCAGTTAGATACTCATATGCAACCCCCTGTCTAATTAAACTGAGCCTTTAATTGGAATTTAGCTGGCACGTTTGCTTGTGACAGGCAAGTTAAGAAATTTACTTTCCATTCATCCTTTACTCGCATAGCAATGTATTGAGGTTAATTACTAAAATTAAGCAGGTTATGTGTAAATCTGTGCATAGAAAATAATTATCACTTGTCTGAGTAGGGTATTGCAAAGCACAGAATAGCTTTGGGAGAAAAAAACTGAAATGTAAAAAGAAGGGGAAACTGCCAAAAAATTCTTCTAAAGTTTTAAGACAAAACTGCTTAATTATAAGCAGTCAATACTAATTTTTATATTTTGCAACAGCCAGTAAGGTCTCAAACTATCAAGGCAGGCTTAAAGCAGAAGAGCTTGAGATCAGGGGTTTCCTACACTGGATCATGGTTTTCACATGGGACTTACCTCTGTTTGATATATTATATGACTTCAGTGCTGGGCTGGATGAGTGCCTGCTGTTTGCTGACTTGGAAGATGCTAGTATAAAGTTACCTAGATTAACTTTGCAGTGACTTCAGACATATTTTAGAAGGAGTCGGAAATCTCATCTTCGTATTAATAGACTGCACTTTACTGGAATTGCCTGATTACCCAGAATTTAGCTAAGGCATATGAAAGACATATACTGAAAAAGGTCCCCATTGCAAATGTCAAGTTTCAGTCCCTTAATCAAGAATCATAGAAATGTTAATGAGAGTACAACTACTGTGTAGCACAACATGAATATTACCCAAAATATTATTTTTTAAAATTTATATTTCAAAACAGTTCTAGTAATGAAACTAAATATCAAAGAGTGATAAAGAGGAGGATTCTTCCAAACTATGTCAAGTTGTCTCTATTTCTATATATGGGAACTGTGAGGGATATTTCAGTCCAGCAGGAGAAGAATATGGAAAAGATCAGGAAAATGAAAAATGATGTGATGATACGTCTAACTTGGTTCATTTGGTTTTAAGTAAAACCATTTTATTTGTTTAATTCTGTTGCTGATTATTTTACCTTTTCCATTCTTGGCAAGGTATGTATCTTTTTAGGCCAAGTGTCAGTGGGGTTTCTTCAGTAATTGCTTCTTTTTTTCATTTTGTCATTGAATAATAGCTTAATTACCGTAGCAAATCTTCATCCTATCTCCTCTGTAAACAAATTAGACCTCTCCTTAGGCAGTTTTTCCTCTTTAGTTTTATCCCTTTCATCCAGATTCCTTAATATATATGTATAATATATATAATATACTTCTGTGTTATGAACAGATCAGTCTCTTTTTCATTTGACATTACCCCTTTTTGTTCTTCCCTATTTCTCCAGGGCATAATGAAGTATTTGTCACTTCTGCACAGGGGAGAGGGCTTTAATGAATTGCACAGGGTGTGCTCTAATTGACAGTAATGCATTCTGTACATTTTTGTAATTAAGTCTGTAGAACTTCTTCACCTGAGGTGGATAATTGTTCCCTGAATTATGCCCTTCTATTTTTATCAGTTTGCCTTATCTTAAAATTTAAAGTCATTGTCATGCAATTGTACTCTTTAATCAGCATATGCTAATCAGTATCATCTACTGCTTCAGAAATAATTGAGTGATGTAAAAAAAAAAAAAATTAAATAATTTACAAATACATAGACCATAAAATAGGTCCATAAAAGCTTTCAGAAAAATTTCCAAATCTTACAGATGCAATTTTTCAGTGTAGTTCAAATTGAAAAAACAATTAAAAATATATTCTTGGCCTATTTAATTAGTAATTTTAAGATAGGTTAAATTAATCACTGTGCAGAGGGTCAGTAAAGTCCGGGAATAAATTAGATCCAATTTAAGGTCTTTGGGTCTGATTCAAAGCTCTTTGAAACCACTGGAACTTTTTAGTTTTGAGTTCAGCACAAAGAATAGTAGTTAATAGTCTCACTCTGTGTAGGTCCTGAGTGAAACAAATAATCAAATATGTTTAAAAAAACTCTTCAACTTGGCTTAGATATTTAAATGGAAGGAACAGCACTGGCCAAAAGCTGAGGAGGTCAGAATAGCAGTTTTTGGAGGAGCTGGGGTCTGTAGGGCACATAGAAATGACATCAAAAGCTCATTAGCATGATTCTTGATGGAAGGTGAGCTGTCAGCTCTGATTTTGGCTGTCTGAAAGGCTTTTGTCACCTGTAAAAACCATTATGGGTATTTAGGCTGGAGCAAGCTTTTAAGAGCTTTTTTTCAGTGTTGTAGTAATTAGTTGTTAAAGCACAACTAGCTAAGATGGCACGCAGTACAATTCCTGTTTAAACAAATTATAGCACATTATGGAAGCCAATTAATTGTGATTTTTTTATAATCCTGAAAGATAAGGCAGTCTACAAATGTATGGAAATTTATTTGTGGGGTGTATGTACGTTTCATATTTCTTATCTGTTAAAAAAAAAAAAATCTAAGTGATTAACCAGGGAAGGAATTGGTGAAAAATCAGTTTTAAAGTCTCAGCCTGATTTTGCTTTAATTTATATAAAGCACTGAAAGAAAATTTAGACATCCTAACGTTGGTAGCTTTAACCCAGTGCAGTTCTTTTTATCAACACAAGACAATTTATTGTAGTAAATTGATCCAGCAGCTTTAAATTAATACAAATTACTGGAATGATGAATCACCTGGAGTTTTATTGTGAAATAAATCTTTACATTTAAAGCCTTTCACTGGAAGAGCAATTCAATAAAATACATAACTCAGTGATGATATTAGATGGGATTAAACATGCTTAAAACATTGCTATTTGTTTCTTTATTACCAGCCTATAACATTTCACTATTAACATCGCCTATTGAATCTATGCTAGGTGTGAATTGTAGTCCACCCATGAATTTTCACATTTTGTTATTCCACCAATTCAAATTATTCAATAAAATAATATTATTTTTTATTCCATGCTAGTGAATTCAACTCAGGTTTGCATGTACAACTGTTTCTATAGTAACTGATTCACTACAAAGGAGGCAATAGCATTTAGAATAACAACAAAAAAACCAAAACTAAAATAGGTGGCATAACAAACTAGAGGATAGTGTAGAAGTGTTATGAAATTTTATTGATATTAATTTCAGAATGCAGTGCACTTGTAAAGAATGTATGGATGCAACACATGATTCCAGGAAATATTTTTATTATGTGGAACAGTGGTCAGTTTAGAGAGTAAATAGAGACTAAATTAACCAAGTGTTAATATAGTAGTTAGAATAATGTTGAAGCATAACCATTACATTGAACTTCTATGTCTGATAGAAAATTACAGAGTTATTTTGTTTTGTGGATAAATATTTGTCAGAGGAGGGATGGAGTTTTTGATGGGAGAATGGACAGTTACATGCATATACCAGGTTAGCTTAACCACCTTTCTCAGAGCAGAGGATGCTTAGAGGCTAAATTACTGAGGAAACTTATGTCTAAAGAAGTTTTTGGTAGTGTTTGTTCATTATAATTTTCTGTTCCCATTTTCTAACCACTGACTTATTGGATTCAAAGGGCTAGTTCTTGTATTTGTAATTTTTTTTTCTTTTATTGTATAAAGTTGAAAGCCATAATGTCCATTCCAGTGCGTAACAACAACAAAGATTGAACCCCATGGTGATACGGTGAAGCAAGAGTTGTCCTTTTTTGTGAGGAGGCATTAAAAAATTTTAAACATTGAGTTTATGCTTAAAAAATGAAATACCAAAGTAGAAAGCAAGTTGTATTTTGTGCTGCTTTATCGAGCTTATTAGTGTATTTTAGTCTACAGTCTTCACATTCCTTTGTGTGGATGCTTCTTGTTGTGGAGAGGTGGAATCTAGAATTTTCCCCCATTAACTTCTTGGGAAAAAGTAACAGTGAATTTAGCTATAAACTTTATAGAATGCTCTAGGGCAGCTTCCACAGTGTATCTGAGTGCTAATCACTTCCTTTCTGATGAATTTTCAGAATATCAGTTTCAATGTCTTCAAACAATTTTCTGAGAAATTCTCCACACAGGGCGTAATGCCCACTAACAGAGGAAGTGTTGAAGACTGGCCTTTGGCAGGGAGGTTATTGTTTGTTATATCAGGTCACAATACACACTGGATTAGGTTAAAAAATAATTGAGACTTCTGGATCAAAGTTTAGTTGAATCATACTGACAATACTGAAGAAATACTATTTATATGACACATTAATGGCATAATACCTTGCCCCCCACATACCTTTATGGAGAACATTATTGTGATATGAATGGAATTTAATGAATATAGCCACTATTGACTTAAATAATTCTACTACAAAACTGAAAGTTTTGTAGTAGAAGTACTTCAGATGTGTTACTTACAGTATGTCTCTGATTATGAAGATTTCTCTTTAACATTGTCTGTATTTAGAGTCTAGTCAGTATTGTCACTATTGTCAGTATTTCCCTGTCCACTTCAGGAGAAGACATCTTATTTCTCTAAAAGGATGAGGTAGGTTCTCCATTGGTGTACCTATTAAAAATGTTGCAAAGATATAGAATAAGGCCTACTAACATAAATTTAGTCAAAACCATAAAAAAAATCACACCCCCATGTGCTGGTTCCATTGCTAATTTTTTCTCTCTCCAGCAAAAATTAATTATTGCAAAACCAGCACACCCTCAAAACAGATGCATGAATGAATGAGCTTTGAATTGTTCTAGATTGAAACACCCATACAAGCCAGCAGTTTGGGTTTTTGTTTTTTTTTTTTTTTTTAAATTCCTGTCAGTGTTTGCATAGCTAGGAAGAAAACCACAAAGCACATCTTTATTGACTGATTTTGAAAAAATGTTGAGTTGTATGTAATTTTGTTGTTTGGTTGTTTGTTTTTTAAATGAAACTTAGGCAATTTTAACAGTATATTTACATTTTCTACTTACATTTAACTCATAAACTGTAACTGTCTCCAGAAAGACTGCAGTTGTCTGGTTTAGGCCAGTCTTTTAAGGTTTTTTCACAAGATGTAGCCCTTCATAAGATCTGTCCTCTTAAAAGAAGGAAGATTGGAATGCTACTTCTCCACAGTAATTACATGTTTTGTTTTTAATGTAAATATATTTGGGGGGTTAAAATTACTTAATTTCTTTTAGAAATTAAGTTTTCCTGGCGCTTGTCAAAAATATGACACATTTAGTTAAAAGAGCTTACAGAAATGCATGGTTTTCAAAACAAAGCCTCATTCAAAAGTTTCCCTGTAGACACACAGGCAATTGGGAGTGGGGTAAATTGTGGTGATTGGGAGTGGGGCAGCTGAGCCTCATCCCCAGTGGGCACAGCTGTGAGGAGCAGGTAGCAGCACTGACAGCAATGAGCCATGGAGTGCCCAGGGGCACTGAGCAACCACCAAAGGGAGCAGAGGGCACACAGGGGCAGTGCATCAGCATCAGGGGATAAATGGTTGGGCTGAAGGACAAGACGAGCAGTTGCCTGTAGCCTTCTGAAGTGGTTTGGTGTGTGGGCAGATGCCTGAAGCTTTCTGATGAGGTAAGGTATTAATTCTGTATGGGCAAATGCTTAAAGATTTCTGAAACTGGTGGTACTCTACGCGTCGTGGTTGTCTCAACTGCAACATTTCCCCTGGAAAATTGTACTGTGTCAAGTGGAATTTTCTGCTCTAGCCATTGTGAGAATCTTCAATGCTTATACAGTAACCTGATTACAGGCCCGATTCTTCACATTGGAAGAGATTCTGCCAGTGTATACTGGCATATAATTGAGTGAAGAGCTGTTACTCAAGTGATACCTTTGTTTAGTCAGGGAAGGAGATCGAAGAGTTGAGATAATCTTAGATCCTCTTAAATTGCTTAATTGAAAATAGGTGCAAATTGCAGAGACATTAGACTAATACCAGCTGATGAGTTTGTGCTATTGGATAGGCAGTTGAATTTTAGGAATTTTCTCACTCTTTCTCTTCCTGTCCCCCTCCTATTTCTGTCTCTCTCTGCCTCATATTTGCTGTGAAGGTTAATGAAGTGTAATAAGATTGGACAGACTTGTTTGTAAGGATGCACAGACATATGAAACTTGAATCTTAATTATTGTTGTTTACCTGCCTCCACAGTAATAAGCAGGAAGATAAAAAGCTAGCTTCAGCTTTAGCTCTCCTTCATATTTCTTCATACCTGGTAATCTTGCACTAGTAAAATAAAATATTGTTCCTTGCAAACCTTCCCTTCCAACTTATTCTTTAAATACAAACCAGTGTTTTGCAGTTATTTATGTGCAGTCTCCTGCCTCAAGCAATGCAGAATTTCCCTGTACATGTTTATCTGGGTTTATTCATATAATCTTTAGCAACAAAGTTTTAAAATATAGAACAAAAAACCCATACTTAATCATTTTTGGTCAGATATTGTAAAGTGTGTAAAGAAAACAGTCCTTAAAATTTTTCAAACTAAAAGCTAGTTTTCAAGACAAGTACAGATGGTGAATAACTTCCAGATAATACACAGTTCCCTAGTAACAGTATTTTTTTCTCTCCCAATATTGTGTTCTGGTAAAATAACAAATTCCTCATGGTATTGTCTAACTACTTTATGCCAGATATACTCCTGGAGACGTGTGTGAATTTTGCTGGGTTATTTTTGGTTTAGTGTGTTAGTGGGGTTCTTTTTTTGTTTGGCTTTTTGTTGTTGTTTTTGAGGCCTTGTAATTCAGTGAAGATGTGTTTATGAGAGGATTAAAAAGAGTAATTGACTAGTAATAACCGAATTAAGAGGAATATAGCAAAGGAATTATAAATGAAAAGGTTTAGAAAAAGGAACCTCTTTGATGCAACTTGGATAAGGTCACCTGTACAACATACAGGTGGCTGTTCTCTGTACTCTTAAGAAAACTCTGAGTTCTTTAATTTACTGGAATTAATGTTGCAGTACAGACAGTAATGCTTAAAGTTGTCAATTCTGGATCAAAATTCACTGTGTTTTGACAACTCTAAGTAAAGTCCTGTTTACAAGTTGACTCCACTTCTTAAGAGCATCACCATGGATCATAAAAGATAACTGGTTTACTCTCAGGAGCACAGGGATTTTAAAATTTCAAAGGTGTGTCAAGAGTGTAGCATTCAAAATTCCGAAATGCATCTTGGAATTTCCTCCTTGGCATCAGAGTGAAAATGGTTCTAGTAAATGTCTGTGTCCCTTTATTTCTTCCATCTGTCACTAATTAAATAAGACTTCCTTTGAAATTCTAAAAATATTGTATTATTGTTAATTACATATTAGCTCATCCTAATCTTTTGAGGATGCCAAACTCTCTTAAAATATTGCCTTACTTCTTGTCATTCAGACACCAGAATTACTCAGTGATTATTAATTAGTACAAGGAAGAGCACTTGAAGGGAATTTTTAATGTTTTTCTATTAAGAATTGAATCAAAGCCTCGATTCTCTGAATTGTATGAAGGGCAAATAATTTGAGGAATGAGTGTCAGGCAGCTTGGCAAAGAAATACTGTATGCATTTAATTTTCAGTTGTTAACTTTGCACATAGGAATTAGAGATGGATGAGCAAGTGGGAGTAGATGTGTTAGGTAATGACCACTAGAGATTGTAGCAAACCTTTTCTTAAAACTTTCTAACCTGTTCCACAGATACTTGTGAATGTTGGTAATGGGAACTGAGGTGAAAAATTCTATGCAGCAATGTAAAAAGCAGTGTATGAAAAGAGTTTTCAGGATTTTGCATCTCATTGAAGATTGTTGGGGCTGCGTAAGAGTTTTACTCCTTCCCAAAATAATTGTTCCTGAAAGGGGTTAGGCTGATAGCAGAATAGGTTCATGCCCTCTTTGCATAAGAAAGAAGCATACTGGAATTTAAATTTATTTCTCGTGTGCTTTGTGGTCTTAACACATCTGAACAGGGATGTGTTATCTTCTCATTCTTCTGGAAGCCAAAGAAATTTCTGCATGGTTATGTGGCACCAGCTATTGAATATTCATAGCAAATTAGTAGAAAAATAGAAAAATCTTCGCAAATTTATCGTTAGTAGATATAATTTTTCCTCAGCAGGCCACAGAACAAGCTACCTGTTGGTCACAGCAGGCATCTAGAAATAGCTGGCAGTGTTTCCAAGCATTTGACACTCAACCAGAAGTAGCAGGATGCTGTCTTAAGTGAAAATTTCTGAGACTGGGGAGGGGAAAAAATCTTGATGATATCATAATTCTGTCCAAAATAAGTTAAAAAAAAAAAAAAGGCAACAAGGCAGTGGTATGAAAATTATTTTTTGCCTTCTAAAACATTCAAAATAGAACTTGCAGGCTCCCATATATTGCTGAATTCACTGACTGGATGCTATAGGGTATTGTCCTAGGTGACCCGAGAATTATGCATTCCGTAATTTCTCTACATCAGTCTCTGCACTCAGTTTTGCTGTTTCTGAGGTGTGGCTACCTGGGAAGTGAAATTTGTGTGTTTTACTCTGGATTCATGGAAGGGAGGGTGATGCCTTTTCAAGGCTGACCTAGAACAGAGACTAGATGGAGTTAAAGAAGAGATAAAGTAGGGATTTATTAGGAGGCCTCAGTGGATCCACGTTGGGCAGCACAAGAGTTAATTGTCCAATTATAGCTTTAGCTTATGAAGTCCCATCCTTCTTGTTTTTCACTCTTCAGTCCACCATTGTTTATGCTTTTGGGCCTGAAATTTGGATCAGTTGTCCTTGGTCCTCAGCTAGAGAAGGAATTTTTTGTCTCCCTGCTCTGTGAAGAGAGCCCACTCTCCTCTCATATGGAGCTCAGAGCTACACACTAAAGCAGTTCATAATCTGAAAAATGTAAAAGATAAAACCTGAGGCATCAAGGGTGTGCTGGATCCCTTTATAAACAGAGATGGACACACACCAAGCTCTCTTTTTTTTCTGCATATCAGTAGCACTGGAGCCATTCCACAAGTTTCCAGACACTGCCCCAAGCTCCAGCCATGCTAGTAGCGGTCAGCCCTACAACTGCCAGGAAAAATTTTTTCCAGAATTTTTGGCAGCATTGGAGCCTTCTGCACACAATAGTTTTTTCCCAGATTTTGGTTTTCCCCACTCCTGCTGTTATTTGGGGGAAGAGAGTTTCTGGAATAGCAGTCTCGGTGGCTGTGGGGTTTTTTTTCTTTGTTTTGTTTCTGTGTGGAGCCACAGGACTCAGCACCTTTGTACCTGTTGGTTTACTACTGTTTTTTCTTTGTTAGTAAACTGTTATTTTTCCACTTACATTCTCTTTGCGTTGTTTTTCTCTGTTGATAAATGGGAAAGATTGAAAAGGGGGGGGGGGTGACTTATTTTAGAGTCTCTGATCCCTAAAATAGTCTTAAACTCTAAGATCTAAGAATGGTGCCAGAAGGTTAAGAAAGGCTATTCTAAAACTCTTAGAATATGTCTCTCTTGTTGTATCTGAACTTTAGAAGCAAATTTATTTTCCTCTGGAATTTCTCATTTTGGAAATTAATTTTAAAAACTTTATTTATTCTTTTATTACCTTTTTGGCTTCTGGATTTTTGAAATTCTATGTGTCTCCTATATCTGTGCAAGCAAAGGCTTTGACTGGATGGCATATTTTGTCTTTTTGTCATACAGGTGTATTTTTAGCATTTTCTTAGTCCTAGTTGGGTTTTTTGGAAAAAATGTAGTCTGTTAATACATTTTGTTTTTGTTCTTCATAGTTGTCACAGGTGTGGGATAACAATAAAACTGTTGCATCTTACATCACTTTGCACTGAGCTAGGGCTTTACTGAGACTTAATCTACATGCAACGTCTCTCTAGCGTAAAAAAGGCTTTAATAATAAGAGAAAGTCAATGAGCCTCATGTACCTTTTATAAAACATGACACAAGGCAATATAATTAAAACTAAACTTATTTCCTGTGGTGAAATTAACTTACAAAAATGAAGGTGTTTATTTATTAAATAGGATCTCTGGAGTTCTTGCCTTACTCTTACCCCTCCTGGGAAGGTTTTGATTGTTTGCTTCCTTTCTTTTGCCTTCTTGCTGTGTAATTTAAAACTGATATCTTCCTTGGGGAAACAAAATTTGATTGGAGAACAGCCTGCATCACAAGCTAAACAAATTACCAATGTTTTACTCACTTTTCTTTCCTTTTTCTTTCCCCACCCCCTTCCTCCCTAACTACCAGGGAAAGGAAAAAAAAAAAAAAAAAGTATGCAGAGGTTTTAGATACATTATAGTGTAGGGAAAATTGTTTGGGGTTTTTTTTGTTTTTCAGTAACAAGGAAGGCCTTTTCTTTCAGGGTAGGTAAACACATTTTTTAGTAATAGCAAAAGAAATTTGCAGGTGGTTGCTTTTTTTGTTAATTTCCAAAATTTGTTAATTTTGGTGTTGAATGTTGGTCTCCTAGTACATGGACTGAATGGGTGCAGCTGCTTTGTCTTATATAATGTGTACTTCTGGAAGGATTAAAGAGATCTGTGAAATCAGTGTTGATAGCTACTAAAATGAAAATGGTTGGCAGAGTCCTTCGGATGATGTGCTGCTTTGCCTTCTATTTTTTCTTGCTTGATTAAGAAAACCAGTATCATTAAGTGGCTAAAGGGAAAGAACAATGCCAAAATCAAGACAGGGTAGTTGTTTCATTGTAAGCCATGGCTTCTTTTAAGAAGAATATTGATAATGAAAGTTTTCTTTTGATATGAAAGTAAGTTAAGATATGGGCAAAATCAAGCTCATGAAGTTCAGTTGAAGGAATTGAAATCTGAATCACATATAGATTTGATCTTCATGAATTGGATTTCTGCAGTAATGTGGGCAGAAGTCTAGGTATTATTTTCCATATTTTTCATAATCCCTTCTTCAGAGGCAAAAAGTCAAATAATTCAGATCTTGTAGTCCTTACAAAGTAGTAGTGACTTTTAACTAACTTGAAAGATTTTTTTTTTAAATGAAGCTGAATGATTATACACTGTCTACAGGGAACAATTAATAATTATATTCTTTCTTTGGAAAATTATGGTTTTTCTGTATGTTGTAGAACTGAGAACCGTTCAGAATATTCACTGGAGCCTGTGAGCCACTAAAAGTTCATATCCCGACACAAGAGAGAATTTTTTTTTTTCTTTCCCCTAGCTGTAATTATTGAAATTGTACTGAGAAATTCACAAAATAAAAATCAGAAACCAGCACTTCATCATGCAATGAGTGGAGGTGTTTCTGCCTCCAGTGTTTAGAAATAGGTTGATACTGCACTGTACGTTCTGGTTTGAGTGAACAGTCCTTTATCATAGTGAAATATTAAAATATTTTGATTGTTTCAACGATATTCTGGGGCTGATAGCACATTTTTTATTTGCTATACTTATCTGCATCAGTGATACCTGTGATTTGGGTCCCTTTTCAGTGTTGTGTGGAATATTTGCTAGTATATGGGGTTTTTTTAGATATAGAAAATCAAAAAGCAGTCCACATTTTGATTTTTCTTTTCCTCAGACTTTCAGATTGACATTTCTTGCTTTTTATATACTCTTAGTATAGTCTGAATAACTCTTAAAGAACTTCAGTTAGAGAAATATGAAAACACCAAATTTCTCTACAGATTTCAGTGAGTCAGTGTGGTGGCCTGGAAGACTCATTCACAATCTTGAGCTTACTGAAGGGGGCCACACTTCAAATGCAAGAGTGGGGATATTGGTTAGCTTCATTAAGAGGGAAGAAAGCTGATTTTCATTTTACAAAATAAGGTTGGGAAGCTTCCTGTTAATCCATTGGCCTGTTTACACCTCTGGCTTGAGGAAATAGATAACTCTTGGTTAGTAGAGCTCTGGTTGTTTTCTGTAATTCATCTGCCGAATATCTTGAGTTAGTAATATGTTATGCCTCTTATAATATAAATTAATGAGTTCCAACTAAGATTAGGTGTTTGGTTTCATCACGTTATTAGTATGAAAATTAAATTTGAATTTATATCATTCCTCTTATCTCACTGCATATTGTAGGCAGAGAGTGGAAATTAATACAAAACAAAAACCTTTTCTTTTTAGTTGAATTAAGCTATAATGTATGCCAAATTATTTGCTAACAAAAACTTTTGTGAAATTAAAAGGTGTGTAGTTCTGAAATATGGACATAAATTCTGTTTCAATCAATAATGTGTCACAGCCTAAGAATCACTAAATACAGCCTAACTCCTGTGCAAAAGACATACTTTTTTTCTAAAAAGATGATTTGGTTTTCCATGAGCATGGGTTGATCAAGATGCTCATGACCTTTTTAGGAACTATCAAGAAGAACCAAGTGACACTAGAGGTTGACCCAGTGAAATTTAAATGAACCTTAACCTTTAAAAAGCATACAAAATACTGCACTTTTTTTCTATGGTTCTGAGTATTTTATTTTATTGCTTTGTGAGTTTAGCTGTGAAATTAGGTTTTTTCCTAATTTTGCAGTGTGGTAAATGAGCATTAAAAGGATTTTTAAGCTTAAAGTCCTTCTTCAAGAGTGCTGAAGAAGAAATTTATTTTTTCATAAGAATTCTTTTTCATTCCAATATGCTTATAAAGTTTCTCATCTTACAGCTTGTAATATCTTCATTTGCAGTCATCATTTCTCTCTTACATACTGGAATTACACAAGTTTTCCATGGGTTTATAACTGCCTTACTGTGCACTTTTCAAATTCTGTGGATATTTAATTGCTGGAGAAGTTAATTTTTCTCCTTATGGAATGTGCCATTGATAGTTTTATAAAGTGTGTCCTCTCATTTTAAAACAATTAGTCCTAAGAAATGTAATTGAATGAAATTAAATTCTTGAGGGAAGTAAACACCAGGGAAGGAGAATAGCTATTTAAGCTAAAGGACAATATTGGCGTAAGAACTAATGGGTGTAAGCTGGCTATGAATAAATTCAAGCCGGGAATTAAAAGAAGGTTCCTAATTGTTAAAGCAGCGTGGCTCTGCAATGGTTTTTCAATCAGAGGAAAATCATAAGCACTCTTAGGAAGAAGTTTGATTGCTTTACAAAAAAACATTAAGTTATGCACTTCTCATGGCTGGGGACTGGACTGGAATTTGCTGGGCCTTTCCTGTCCTGAAATCCTGAAAGGTGTATGATTTCTGAGAAATTTGTTTACAGCTCAGAAATTTATCTTTACATATCCTGGTGGATGCATAAATTTAATTCCTGTTGATTTTAGACTTAAGATCAGCCCTTGGCACATTTAGTTAGATGTTCTGCTTCTGAGGGGTCAGCTTGGAGTCTCAGTTCGAGTTGGAAAGGCTCACAGTTGTTTGTATTTGATAATGGGAATTATCAATTCCCATATTGAGGCAGAAGCTGGAGGCTTCTTGCATTTCAGTTCTCCAAGTTTACATGAAGAAAGGTTTATAATATTTTTACTGATAGTGTAAGTGGAGTTAAAAGAATTGTTTTTTTTCTTGTTACTACAGTTTATTTTTAGTACAAACCTAAACAGCCTGCAAGAAAGTGCAGTGGAGCCGCCTACTTGTGTAGCTCAAATGTTGATTGTTATAAATGAAAGTGAAACTGAATGTGTTCTATTTCTGCATTTTGCTGGTCTCTCCTCTGTATCTACCTCAAGTGTTTAAATACTGAGAAATACCACAGCAAAACAGTGTAGAGTTTTCTCATTTTGAAATTGTGCATAGCCTTACTTGTAGAGTTACCCATTCCAGTGACTTGCACTGCCTCTAGTGCTGGCTGGGGTAAACATGATTTCCTATTGATTCAGCTACATGAAGTTCACAGACTGTATTTCTGACCTGTTTTGCACTGGAACTTAATTTCTCTCCCTGCTTTTTTGCCTTTTTTTTTTTTTTTTTTTTTTTTTTTTTTTGGTGCTGAAAACTGACCACCTTCTGAGTTGCTGTCAAGCAGCAGACTTCAACGAGACTGAGCTGAGCTGACTTGCTGCTGCTTGAGCACTGTGGCAATCTTTTTACAGTGTTTTCTCCCTCCTTATGCAATTCTGGCATTTTATTTTCTGTGTGGAGTTGTTCAGGGTTTGGGGTTTTTTTGACCTTTCATTCTAGCACCAGAACATCAAGTGAAGTCATTTGCTAACCTGTGTCAGCTGAGCTTTTGATGCAGTGAGTTTAATCAGAAAAGTTTTCTTGAGGCTTATCCATGTTGAGCAGCTTCTTGATTGTAGTGCATTTAGGGAATGGCAGAAGGCCTGTTATTACTTTAACATCTTAAAAAGAGCACCCCCATTTTGTGAAAATATGCTTTTATTTTGTTAGTCTATGTTAAGATATGCCTGTGTGTTAAGGGTGCACTCCATTAACCTTTCACTTGCAAAGTTGGATTAGAATCTGGAATGGAGCATCAGAGGGCATTTCAAGACAAAGTTGAAAGAATCCATTGAGCAGTATATGAAAGGCTGGCCTTATGCCATCTGACAATTCCTTTGATCATATTTCTTTTCTGGGAAGGTGGTTTCTATAATACTGGACCCTCACAGGTATTTTCAGTAAGCTATTATGAATGAAGCAGATAAGCACAGTGACAGTCTTTGAAGTCCGTTTGATTTGTCAATGGTTATTGGAGGAGTTTCTTTGTGAGGTAATTTTGTTTACCAAAACAACTGTCTAATTAAATCAACTAATTAAATAACATAGTCAAAAAAAAATAAAAAACCCCAAAAAAACAACCAAACCTTTCCCTTCTGGAATAATTGAGTTTAGGATTAGGTTTCATATTCATGTTTTATTTACAATTGTAAATGCACATTTTTCATCGATGTTTTCTGACAGGTTTGTATTGGATTTAGGCCCAGAAGGCTTTCTGCAGATGCAAGTTTCCCAAAAGCTATTGTTTTAGTGATTTTTTTCCGGATTTTTCACAGTGTATTATAAATGTCTTATTTTCTTTACTGATTTATCTTCATTTCATTCTATCTGAAGACATGCTCTGCAGATTAAAGTAAATAAATGGTTCCAGCCCCAGTTTTTTTAGCCCTTTGTGAACTGTTCTTTGTTTTGATGTGGTTGGGGACTATGGCTTTCAGTGCTGCATATTTGGATTTTAATATTTATAATCTGTGCTGCTATCATTCACGAATCTGGCATAAACACAGGGCCACCTTTCTCCTCTCCTGGTGATTAATAATCTTTAGAATATGGCATTCACTCTCAAGCATGTCTTAGTAGTTTATAGTCTTTAAGAGATACATTTGAAGATGTATTTTGTAAATTTTAACTGATATTTTATTTCATTTGTGAACTGAGTTATAAAGATTGATGCAATTACACAGTAAATTTTTTTTTTTTAAATTGTTTCTAGTAAAGGAGGAATTTGGGATGCCTGTTTCTGTGGTGCAACTTCTTAGTTTAGATTTTACTTAGTTTAGGTTTTAGTGACTTTTATTAATGCCACTGACAAAACATAACCTACAGTTAAAGTAAAAACCACAGAAAAATAGCACAAGGGGACAGAAGGAAAGGAGTACCTTGCTAAGCACAGGAAAAAATTCCCAAATGATATTAGAGAAAACCATTTCATCCTTAAATGCTATTTAGAGATTTTTTTTCATACATTTTTGTTTTCTGAGATGCTTCCAGTGTCAGTGATAACTTTGGTTACTGGTAATGTAACAGTCTAGCAGACATAAAATTATCATTAAACATTTGTGGGAAACATTTTTCCACAAAATATTACCAAAGCACAGCAAACCCTCTTGCTTGTCTCAATTTGTAATCAGAACTTTGTCAGTAGTTAAATTTTCTGTTTTCCTGCAGAAGTTAGTTTGTGGCTATTGGATTGTTTTTCAGTGACTCTAAAGTTGATTTTATAATGAACATTAAAAACATTCACAGTGGTAAAGAAAAGGATATGGATAATTGGAAGAGATAGTTGTGCATAATATTTTAATATTTGAAATTCACCATGCACATTAATTTCTTTTTAACAAGTTTTGTTAGAAAAATGTTCAGACAGATAATTATAATTATAGTCTAAGTGGCTCTGGTTCTGGTTTTCTTAAATTAGCTATTTTAAATATGTATGTCTGGTAATATATCATTATGGAATATCAGAAAAAAAATTGAATGTGGAGGCCAGATACAGTGCTTCTGAGTGCTTCTTTTCTCTCTGAGAACAAAACCGTATGTTTAGAAGATTCTTAATATAAATCAAAAGGTAAAGTGTTTGCTGAACAAAGACAAAACAGTATTTAACTGATGTTGGTTTTATTTTAAAAAACCTGATTTTAACATAAACTGCCTGGGTGATCTGTTTAGTCTTAATTCCTATAGTGTCTTTATGTAATTTAAATTGTCTGTAACCCTTTGCCCTTAACAAAACAATCTCTTTTATCCAAGTAGAAAAGACCAAGCTGATAGTCAAAGTTTATTGGTTTTCACTGTAACTAATGTTTGTTATGTATTATTCCTTTTGAATAAATGGATTGAATATATTTACCAATGTTTTACTCACCAAACGCCTGAGTAGGTCAAATGCTAATAATAAAATGCATCCACAAAACAGAGAGCTTTGCATGGGTAGTGCTTGTTCCAAACGCAAAGCAGTAGCACAGATCTTCTGGGTCATGGGATGCAGTGCTGTCCTGTCACAAGAAACATTTATCTAATGCTTTTCACTACGATCAAGTTTCAAACTCTGTTTTTGATTTTGTACGTGGTCTCAGAGCCTGCCTTTTTGAGAGGTTGTACTGTATGGTTCAGTCATGTAATATCTCTGAGTATTCTGTAAACAAGTGGAAAAAATGAGCATTGACAATGTATTCTACAAAAAAATGCTCTCTTCTGTTTTTCTTTTTTTTCTATTTCCTCTCTAAACAAACTTTTTTTTTTTTTTTTTGACAAAATAGTCAAAATGTGTGCTGAATAAAAAAATCTCCTTTATAAACTGAAGACTTTTTTTAAGAACTGAGAGGTCAAAGGCCTGCTTACTTCTCTGTGGAATCCTTCAAGTAATGTGTCATATGTTGTGCTTAGGAAGAAAACTTCTAGTTCATTTCACAGTTATGCTGACACTTGCTCTGTTCCATTTTACTCAGGAATTGTTTGGTGCTTTGTTCATGGCAAGTGTTTTCATTTCTCTAATTTGGAGTGACATGAAGGTTTTCTCTAGATAGGAAAAGTTCATGTGAATAATAAAGTGAATTTTGATGCAGTATGGAAGCAGTGTATTAATATAAAATTATTTTTCTGACACTGCCAAAAGCAGCTTTGTTTCAGTCTAATAAGAAACATGGTACTTTGAACTGCTTCTGCAAATCCTTGAAGTTTTGTTTCCACCTTGATAGTCATGTGGGAAATTTGGGGATGTGGTGGTTGGCTAGTTAATTTAAAAATGCAGTCTTCCCAAATTAGTCCTCTAAATTTCTAATATTCATAAGTGTAAATATATGCCTCCTTCAAGGACAGGTGATTTAACTGTACCTTGGGTACATGAAATAACAGCTTCAATGTCCCCTCTAGGTCTTGTAAGTCTCAGCTGTCTCCTTCTCAGCTGCCACAAATTCCAGCTTCCTTTTTACGACTTAGGAAATATCTCTTGTCTTCACTGTGAAAAGCTAAGTGCAAAAACTGGTCTTTACCATGGAATTGATGCCATCAGTAGTACTGGATGAAGAGGAGAGGTTGGAGGATGGTGGTGCTGCCTAATTTTGTCTCTGCCACAGAAGGGTGAAGTTGCAGAACAGAAGGTAGCATTTCTACTATGTCATTATTTATTTATTTATTTTAGTTTTGCTCTTGGCCATTTGAAAAGGCAGAAGAGTATCAATTTGTACAAAATGAAATTAGCAGTTCTGAGAGTGTCTGGCTTCTATGAAAATATCCTTGCTGGTTCTCCTGTGGAGCATCTTCAGTTGCCTGACTTCCTAACTGCTCTTAACAGCATGAAACCTGAATTTACCATGTGGAAGCAGACTTTGTCACAGCAGGAACAAGGCAATGTGCATGTGCAGTTGCAAGAAAGCTGAAGGAGACCCAGATCCCTGCAGTCTCTGCAGGGTCCACCTTTATGCTTCAGTAATTTTTCTATCAGTTAAGATAACTGCATCTACATAATGGATTTCTTACGTAGTGGTTTGGAAAGAAAAGTCTAAGGCTAGGAGAGAAAAATTAACAGTGTGGTGAAGAAGCAAAAACCAAGGAAATGTAAAAATCTGAGGTTTTATCTATGTGGACTGCATGTTGTGGATATTGTAATAGGTAATATTGTTATACACACTGTTATAGACAATAATACCTGTAGATTTTGTTACTGCAGGGAACTTCAGAAAAGCAAGGCTCCACAAATTTTGATTAACCAATTTCTGGGTTTAGGTTAATTTAGGTCATTACCACATAATCAAAAACTGTGAGTCAAGTCTAGAAATAATATGAGAAGGAATTTACTTCCCCATAGTTCTAATTATGGTTTTCCTGAAAGCAGTAGGTGAGAGCAACATGAAGCTATTTTTGTTTTAATACGTGTGACCAGGTTTTATTAACAGCTCATACGTGCTTCCAGAGAGACTATTAATAAATTACTCAATAGACAAATATTTGCTTTTTTTATCAAAAATGAAGCTAAAGAGGAAGTGGCACGAGGTATTGTACTTTTTGTACAATATTAAAAATATTTATGTAATAGGCAGTAGTGAGCAGGTGTGTGTTGTTTAATTTTCTTCCTCTGTTTGCTACTTCAATAATTAATTCCTGTGAATAGAAAAGTAGTTCTGCCAGAAGAAAGGGAGGTGAAGAGGTGAATGCTTTGTATAGTAGTAAAGAAATCTGCAGGTTGAAATCTTGTACAAATATTATCTCCATGAGTGAGTCTGAGCTCTGTTTTTATGGGGCATTTTGGTACACAAATATATGTTTTTCAAGTCCTGTCTGTTTCCCTCTCTCTTTTCATTACATTCCCTGCCAAAAATCATAGATTTTTGACTGTAGTGAGTCTGTCAGAAAAATATTTTTCAGATTTTGATTAATTTCCAGATATTTGGTGTTCATCTGTACTGCAAAGGGAACTTGATTTCAAGCAGCTAAGTAAATTCCTTTCTTCTGCAGAGCTACAATGACTTTATAAAATACTAACACAATATTATACTTCTGAATGCAGCTCTCTTGAGTGTTTTCAGTTGAACAAATCATCAGGCAATTGGTTTTTGTGTTTTGAAAGTGTAATAGCCAACAACTGGTGAAATAAGACTTTTCTGTTTAGTTCTGTGCTGAAAGGGGCAATACAGTCAAACACTGCAAGTGTCACTATATATGATACTCTAGGGGCAATCATAGCAAATTTCACATCCTTTCAGTTTACTTAAAAGAAATTCACAATGCAGCAAGCAACTTTGAATATGTAGGAAAATATAGCATTGTGAATAGAAATAAAGAAAGTTGAAATAAAGTTCCACCTTGAAACAGGAAATCCTACTTATGGGCCTGTTTTCCTGCAAATAAGAAAAATGTTTTTCAGCATCAATATGTTTTTAAGCAGCGGGGGGAGGCTCTTGGAGCAGACAACCTCAGACACCAGTATTTACTGTTATTGGTTCTAAAACTTTATAGCACACCCTTATATTGAAATAATGGCAGTGTTTCTTTCCTACTACTATGTGGCATCTATGGATTTTTCAAATGCTTGCCTTGAAGTTCTAGCTCATATTTAAAGACAAGTAAATAGTCCTAGAGAGGGGAAAATTAGTAAGGTGCTGTTTAAATAACCCAATCCTTCTAGCTGTAAAATTCCTAGAACTCAGATCAGCATAGGGATAATATGACTGTAGTCTTTGTACACCAACGTATCAGAACATATCCAAATTATAACACAGTGCTGATACTAACAGTGGTTAGATAGGCACAAGAGAGAAACTGTAAGTCTTGATATTAGTGAGTACATGGAAATGAAGTAGGAGATGGGAATCAGATTTTGTTTTGGTTTACTGTGTAAATTGGATCTTCAAATCAGCAGCTGAAAAGAAACAAAGTATTTACGTCAACTGATCAAACCCACTGTTTCACAGCAGAATGGACAGCTTAATATTCCATCATAAGCAGTGGTGATTTCCTGCAGGTCTTTCTTGGAATACAGTCATGAGTAGGCTCTGAAGAATGGTACCTTCTGTGCAGTGTTAAAAATGTTAAAGAAAATTAATCTGATTAATAAAAAGTTGAGTTGATGCATACATTGCTTGTAAGAACAGAATAACAGTCAATTATTTTCTCAGCACAGAAGGCTGAATACATATTTTGCATTTCTGTAACTGGAATGTTTAGTGCAATGTTCCAATCAGCTTATTTCATCAGTGAGCCCTCTTATTGGCATCATTTACTTACCTTTCTTTTTTTAATAAAAAAACTTTATATCACAAGTCAGAGAGTTTGAGGACAATAGCATGGAACACACTAGCATTTTCCCACTGCACCAGCAAGCACTGTGAAAAGTGGTGGTAGCTGGGTATTATTGCTTGGTAAGGCAATGGGCATAAAGAAAATCATAAAATCTTCACCAGGGAGAAGGAAATAGCATATTGTAATGATAAAATAATTCTGATTTGAATATGAACACAGCTCAGTGTTAACAGACGAAATGTAGGCAGTTGTGATCCTTGCTAAAGCAAACTCTCTACTAAAGAATTAATCATTTTAAGTGGTCAGTTTGATTACCAATGAGCTAATTATTACTAATTCCTCATAGCTAGACAAGTAGTGGTGACCGAGATAGCCTGAGCAGGTTTGTGTTTTAATAGGTCGTGTAAAGACCTGATCGTTGCCCATTTCAAACTGCTGTGTAGTTTGTAATCAGCCATGTGGATTCGCTTCAGTAAGTTGATGTTCTGGATTTGAAGCAGAAGCTCTGCAGGGGGAACTGCAACATCATCATCTGGAATATTCACGTGTTTTGTGAGCAATGGCTTTCTGGGTATTATATTATGTGCACATTTATATTTTAATGAGTACACATTATCTTAAAAAATGGTTTTGATGCCATCAGCTAACTAAATATTATCACTCTTTAAAAAGCCCCCTCCCAAAAAAGCAAGCCTTTCTTATCTCTTTCCTCCCACATATTCCCAATTGAGAATCTTTCATCTACTTCCACAAGTAAACCTGTAACCAATACTTAATTCTGCCTTCTATTTCATTGTCTGATTACTTGTGTCTGTTGGTGCAAGGTATTTGACAAGATTAATGACACAACTAACACATTTGTGCAACTCTCATTACCCGTATTTTTCTTAAAATTCACTTCTAAGAGGTAGTATAGGTCCTTGAACATGAAAGCTACTAAATATCTTTTAAACCACTAAGCAGAAGGCTGGAAGCATGGGAAGCATACACTCTTAATTGAACACATCTCTCTGGTTAAATGTAGAAAATATTGCATATTGTGATATTCAAGAAGGCTGAAAAAAACCCTACATAATGTCTGAATAATCATTCTCTGTATACTTCAACTAATAATTCCTTACTTTACTGTGTTTTTACAAATGTTCTATTCTCAGTAAGGAGAATGTACTTCACTGAAATAACACTATTTATATGTTATAGGAAAAGTAGTCAACATAATTATTATTTATATTGGTTTTTCAGTAGTTTGTGGTTTTGCATTTGTTTTCTACTCTTTGCTTCATTTTTCCTGAAAATGATAATGTACTAAGTATGGGCGCATGCAGGAGGGAGAGAGCTTTTCCTGTCAAAACTGAATTTTGGTAAGTGGCAAAGTAAGTCTAATGCTGATGTGTCCAGGCTTATGGATGTCATGTGTAAATCTAAAACAGTGACATCTAACTTTGCTGTGTTTTTTGGTGGAGCCACATCTCCTGGGTGCTTGCACAGTCCTGTGAGTTGAAATGTCAGTGAACCACAGTGATGGGCTACAAGCACTCTGCATCAATTACTTACCTTTAGGAATACAAAAAAAAAAAAAAAAAAAAAAAAGAGTGAAAGTCAAAGAAAAAGAGGACTAAGTGCACTTTCTCAGCTTGTCCCTTTCCTTTTCAGCAACATTATCCTTCATCAGTCTCCAATGACCTGCTGCTGTCCCTTCCATATCAACAAATTGTTGCATTTTTGTGCAAGTTTTCCTAAGTCGGAGTTGGTTTCATTCCTGAGAGTGCTGTTAGCTAAGATTCTCTTGTAACCTTTTGAACTGAGTGAAAAACAGTATCAAAATTCCTAGCAGCAAGGAAATCTTCGCTCTAGTCCTGGTCCTGGTAGGGTGTAAACCAGAACTTCTTCCATAGACCTTTGATGTTTGATCCTTTGCAAGTCACAGCAATTGAGCAATTTGGGTAAATTCTAAAGAATTATTTCCCTCATATATGTGGAAACATCAGTTGCATGAATTCTTAGGGAAATAAAGGTGAGAGATTCATCCTTTTCCTTCAGGATATATCATCTGACTTTTAAATAAAAGTTTTAATTGAAGTTGACATCCTCTTATGCTAGGCAAGATACACAGGCAATGGACAGGATAGTTTTCTTGAAAACCTGGATTTTCAACATTAATTCTGCCTGGTGTGAGTTATAAGCAATCTCAGGCTCCTCCTAGGCTCAGGATTCATCCAAGCAGAGCATTGAGGGAGTCTCTTTGCCCACTGTGCAGCATCAGCTTCCTTGCAGGGAGTTCTGCCAGGCTCCTAGAAGGAATCTGTTTCTAGCACATGCGTGTGTCCACAAATACAAATGTTTTGATACATTAACAAGTGAAACCTCATTTGAACTCTGGATGCCTGACCTTGATAGTCTAAGGTGAGGAAATCTTTAGCCATGAATAAGGCATTCCACAAGAGAAACTGGGAGTCTGAAGCACCTGTTTTCCCAATCTGCTCTTTTTATCTAACGAGTGTAGTTCTTTGTTGCAGTAAGGTAGGAAAATCATAAAGAGGCTTCATAAAATCAGGCCTGTTCTCCTGGAATCAGTGGCTGGCCTTGTCAAAGCCAGCATTTTGCAAGTTCCCATGTGAAAGCATTCTTGTTGTGAGCAATTTGTTAACATAACAAACTGTTCCTGGGTAAAATATCAACTTGCACCTGTAGAAACTGTTTTTGCACTGTTTTTCTATTTTAGATAGAAAAATGAAAACTGTCTTTTACGAACAGCTGTCCTTGCATGTAGACACTGAGATTTCGAGGGACCAGTCAATAAATAATAACCACTTGTTACTAATGAATAAAAGTAATTGGCAAGAAACTACTAATTGGAGTCACACATGAGGCCTGTAGAACTGTATGAAAAAGAGTTATGTGACTAAAGAAGGGGCTTTTCCACCTTGAAGAAAATGGAGTCCAGTGTGATTTATTCCTAGTTTTTGCCTTGTACTAAGCAGAGCAGCCACATTATGACAATATTCAGTGTTGTGACTTTGATCCTTATCCCTTTATTCCTTAAGCTCAGGGGTTCAGATACTATAAGGGTGCTGTAAGAGAGCATCAGCCCTTAGGCAACTGGAGAATAGCTTTTCATTGTGAAGCTACAGTATTTCAAAGTGAAGACCAATTAAATTAACCTACTGAAAGAATTTTGACTTATCAGGTGACTGCCAGACTTCTTTTAAGCCAGCTCCAAATTTTATACTTCTGTAGCAAATCATGTAGTTTGTAAGTTAATTAATGTATGTATCATATTACTTGTTATTTACCTGCAATTAGAACATTTTGTCTAATATTTGATCAGCAGTGAGGTGGATCTGATGCTTTTATAAGATATTTATCACATGTGCATGGTGTAATCTGAGGAGAGCATGTTGATCTTGTGTCACCTACCAAAGAATTTAGGCCTTTAAATAATGTGGAAAAGTGCAGATTTTAAGAAGCAAATGACTTTATTTCCTTTTTGGGGGTACCAGACATGGACTTTGTTCCCTGGAACAAGCAAAATTGCTTCACATCATAAAAACTGTGTTTGTACAAATGTGAATGACAATTAACAATCCACTGTTCTATTTCTGCAAATGTTGCTCTTCACTCGCCTCTGCCTGGTCATGTCTTTTGTGGAGAAGTCATTTAGTAAACAACCAAATTGAAAAGGAATTGTGATTTGCAAGTTATGAAAAGCAGAAATACAACATCCCAGTTTTAGCGGACTTGACATTGATCTTTCACTTAAGCCAAGTATATTTAGATGCTTGCCTGAGTTAAACATGGTCAGAATAAGAGAAATTATTTGGTTTTTAAAATTTGTAACTGAAGGTCTCTCAAGCAGATTTGCTTCAGCAGATAGTAGTCCATTTAAGGAACAACAGTGAGAGAAAATGCAATAGCTGATTGTCATAAAGGTCAAAATTATTTGCCTTCCATATGAATTTGTACTATTATTGACACTATTTTTTTGAGACAAAGTGATAGAAAAAGTTGACATATGCATAAATTACATCATCATAATGTAAAATTACTAATTATTAAATCTGTATCTTTAAGCATTTTGTGTGTTTTGTTGTTAGTTTTGGGGTTTTTTTAATTGCCTTTTATCACAAGCATGTTACAGAAACCTAGTTGCAGTAAGCACTGAAATCCTACTAGGATGGTAGATATTTAGAAAGTTTAAAAGGTTGCACTGTAGGAGTTTTGGACAACTTTCACTAACAGTTTTAAAATCTTGCAGAACAGATGCATGCAAATATGGAATAAATATTTAAAAGTTGCATTTAACTGTGTGTCTTCATAGTTTCTGAAGATAAGAGCCTATTTTTACTGGGAAAGAACTCTAAGTATTTCATAAATGAATGTAAACAAGTTGTATTTGCATTAAGATGTAATTTACAAGTGAGTGAATAAATCAGGTTTTGGACTCTTTTAATCTAATGCAATATGGACAAATATCCAGAAATAATTAAAATGATGGACATGTTGGTATTGCATGCAGCCTCCTACATTGTTATTTTGCATAAAAAGGGCAAGTAAGGGGAAGATGTCCACACATTATGGGCTTAATTGGCAGTTTCTTGTTATTAGAATAGAGGGTTATTGTCATTCCTAATGTACTTAATGTGAATCTAGTATTTGAGAAAGGTTGGTAGGTGAAAGATTGTGTTAAGGGTTGACTTGTAAAAGGTTTAGTACTTCTGGATTGACAGCTCTGAGGATCTGCCAACAGCTGTACAGAGAACCAAAACAGCACAGACAGTGCTGCTGTCATCTTGGTCTCACTGCTCCATCCCTTACCAGTGGTGCAGCTGCTTTTATCCAGAGCTCACCTGTGTCTCTGAGACATATATTCTTCCCAATACTATCATTTTTGCTGAAGTTTCTTGCAAGAGGACTAAACACAAGGATACAATGACTGTTGAGTCCTGTGTTTGAGGGGTTCCCAAGGAAGGAATAATGAATCTGACTCCATGTTCTTAGAAGGCTAATTTATTATTTTATGATCTATATTATATTAAAGAATGCTATACTAAACTATACTAAAGGAATACTAAATAATACAGAAAGGATACAGACAGAAGGCTAAAATACGCTGCTGAAAAATTTGTGACTCTCTCCTCCAGAGACTGACACAGCTTGGCCCCAATTGGCCCATAAGTCAAAACAATTCAGATGTTGGATAAACAATCTCCCAACCACATTCCAAAGCAGCAAAACACAGGAGAAGCAAGTGAGATAATATTGTTTTCCTTTTTCTCTGAGGCTTCTCAGCTTCCCAGGAGAGACATCCTGGGCGAAGGGATTTTTCCAGAAAATATGATGGTGACAGCCGAGTCTCTCTTCAGGATCCAAACCTATTAAAATTGTCTCATGAGGCCATATACACCATACTATTGCAGACACCTGATCCTTACTTTTTCTGTGAGAAGGCTGAAAGCACTAAACCTTCAACAAAATGGCTTTTTTTTTTTTCTTTTTCTCTGAAGTGATAAAAACTTGTTACAGATATCAAGGTGAATATTCTGATTCAGACTCCAGCAAAATTTTTTCTCAGATGTGTTAAGGCTGCCCTTGAACTCTTCTGATACCTGAGATATGATCTATTTCCACATCTCTCTTTAAATTTGGAAAAGCATTTTGCTTGAAAACATCCAAGGAAGTTAACAAACATGAGTTGGCAGCTCATGGATGTTGGCAGTTCAAGGATGTACCTCTTACTCATATGTATGTTTCTTTTCCAGAGATGCTTTTCAGAAGGAAATTATAACCTTTGATACTTCTTTATGTTAATTTTGCTCTTAATAACTTGACCTTTAAATAGTATTTCCTGCAGCCTATATTCATGGTATATGCAAGTATAATACAGTAGCTAAAGTCTCTGGTATTTATTTCTTATAAAGTCTGGATCTCCAGAAATAAGATATTTCACTGTAGACTTAAATGAACAGAAAAAATTAATTCTGTTTCTCCCTCTCTCCCACCTTTGGATTAAAATACTCCAAAATTATAGAATTTATGAAGTTATGTATTTTTATAGGCTTTTTTCCCACTCTTCTTTTTAAGGCCCCACTTTTTCACTGCAGATTATTGTGTTGCAAATGAAGTTGTGAGTACACTCACAAAAAGCAATAGCCTGAGCTTTGTAAGACTTTTTGGAGATATTCAGAGCCTTCCATTACAAATTTCATTAATAACTTGATGAAATATAATAATGCCAGGCTATTCTCTGTACTGATTTAGCCATCTACCATGCAACTGTGGCTGGTGTCCTCAAACAGGAAGAAATACGTGTACAGATAATGGAAAATTTAGCTGCTAAAGTTTGATCGCAACTTTTTATACAGGCTTGTTTGCATCACTTCCCTTATATCAGGTTGCTAGGTTTAGCATTACAGTGGGCCTTTTTTGTGATGACAAAATGTCATCCATTAAACTATTCCTATTATTTTGTCCATTAAATGACAGTTTTGCCAAGACCTGAGACAAGCTGCAAATATCTTCACTTTTTTCCACCAAAAATTTGATGATTCTCTTGGTTTTGTTACCTCATGTGAGTAGCAAAGTGTGGCAAAACTTAGTAGTGTTAAAGTATTTTAGGCATATTTTAGGAAAGCAACCCTGTGTAGAAAGCCTGGTAGCATAAACTTCCAGTAAAAATTCTGAGTATTGCAAGCAGGGTTCCTTTAAGAACTTTTGAAGATTCCAGTATAAAACATGGATGACAAACTGGGAAACTGGGTTAAATGAGGAAACCATAAGAATGTGCAGAACTGTAAACGCGTAATCTTTGAAGCAAAACATATTTCAAGACAAGCTGGCTCAGGAAGCGTTAAAGAAGGGCATGAAGGGGAAAAGGTACTTGCACATCAACATTTCTGAAGCAGACTGTACCAAAGATGGATTTGACTGTAATACCAGCATGTTGAAGATTAGAGGAAGGATTGCTCACAGGGCTGATTCATGTCATGTACTGGTAGTTCTGCTAAGGCTGCAGGTTTAAACAAACACCCTGTAAGTCTGTCTTGGTCCCACTATCTTTGATCCTCAGAATTTGAGTCATTTGTTTAGTAATTCCCAAATGTTATTCAAGTAATGTACATTAACAGGATATTGACTTCTCTTGAGGCAAACATCAATGTTTATCGAACAGAGAAATAAATATTGACTGAAGTAAAGCCAAAGTCAATTTTTTCCTTAGAACTATAAACCTTAATGTTCACTGAAATGCCAAGTAAATATACAGTGGTTGCCATTTAAATCTTGGTAATTCTCTGGAATCATATATGAGTTGCCCATTGTTATTTATATGTGAAGTATGACTGTCAGAATAAATATGTTAAAAGAATTTACAAATATTTACTTTGTTCAATAATGGAAGCTCAGCTATTAAAATATGATTTGATAATTTTGAAAATTTTGGTCAATTATTTAGTAGTATTGTAGCTTGTAGCAAAAATAATTTTATTTGCATTTTAAATTAGTGGTGGTTTTTTTTGCGTGATGGATTTTCTTTATTATTATTCCCGAGAGTGTAATGCAATGTACTTAGAACAAATATGAACTTACTCTTATGAATTGTCATTTATTTATAAGCCAGCTAAACATGTACATAGTAAATGTGACTAGTATCCTTTTAAAGTGTCTTGTCTGAAAGAATATATTTATGTATTTTTTATGTATTTACAGGATTATTATCTGTAAGCATAGTCTAAGTAATTATTTATTAGAAAAAGTGTTGGCGACAAGTTTGTTGCTGTGTTGTAATTATTAAAATTTGGTTCTAAGGATGAAGTGGCATCCAGATCAAGCTCTCAGCTAGGCAGAAATATCTGCCTAGAAGTAAAAGCAGCAGCAGATGTAACTGGAGATACAGCTTTTTGAAGACACCAACAAGTGTGACTTATGAGTGAAGGTTGTTTTCAACCTCCTTGGAGTTTACATATTGATATAGGATCCTGTTTTCTTGAATGATCCAGTTGTAAGTGACTCTTGTCATGAATAAATGAGCCATGACCAGTGAGGGTCAAGGTAAAAATGGCCTGGGAGGAAGCCAAGTGATAAGTTCCTTCAAAATCTCTTGTAAGTGTATTGATTTTATGAATGACCACATCTGACTAAAACTATAACTGCTTGCCAGTAGTATTTGTAAAAACTTTATTAGACTGATAAAGTCACATTCTGCATGTCTGCTCTGCACTGTAAGTTTTGTCTTCATCTTAAATGCTGTTCTTTATATTTTCTTCATATTTCTGCTTTCCAAGCCAAGTGGAATAAAGTCTCCACAGTCTTCGTTTCTCATAGGGATGGATCAAAAGGACTGGTTTTCAGTCTTTTATAATTTTCCAAACAATATCTCTCATATAAAGGAAGCATAATTTTAGCTGTGCTTAAGGGATTTCATGTTCACTGCCGTGATCATTGCACAGAAAGGTCACTCTGAGTAAGATCTTCCTCTGATTGAAGCAACAGCCTTTGTGACACCATACATGACGTCCAGAAAGGGAGCATTTCCTTTCCAAAAGTGTTTGTGCTCTGTCTCTGGTATGGTCTTTGCTTCTCAGTGGTTGTTTGCAGCATAGAGTAGGACAGATGCAGTCTGTATGCTGAATTTTTTACTGTCTTTTAGCACTGCAAAGCATAAGCAGACATCAGACACTGATCAAGTGTGGGAATGAAAAGGCATGATCCCATGCAGGAGGTGAACCCCACATTTTGAATTACCAGGCTGTGTCATTTTCATATATGTAACCTTCAGGTAGGACTGTGCTTTTCACAATGCCATTGCTTGGGAATGAAATAGTGAGGTGTTTCAGGCAGAATTAGACATGGAAGGAGAGAAAGCTGCTGGGACTTCCAAAGTAAAGTAATGAAATTGCTGGACTATCTGATATAAGCAACACTTCTGCAGAATTATAGGGTTACTTTCAGATAGCTTGCAGGTTCTATACATAAAAATAATGCAATTGTTGAATTTTCAGTTCTACCTTACAAACTGAGTGGAACAGAAAATCCAATGCTCTCCCCTTTTATAAAGCTCAAATCAGTAATGTTTACTTCTTCATAGAGAATGTTGTCATTGAATAACAGTCTGCTGCCAGGAAAACTCTGAAGCAAACAGTCTCGTATTTTCAAAGCAGACACTGCTGCCTTTGAAATAATCTTGTAGCTGTTATATGACAGAATACTAAATAGAAGACCAATTCCAGATTTTTTGACAATGTTCTGTTATAATGACTTTACTCCTATTATATCAAGTGATTGATGTAGATGTAATCATTGTGGTTGATGGATGTTAGTGTGGCAGGGTGACATTTGATTTCTGTTCTGTTTGAATTCTGATTAGCTTAAAGAATAAATCTGTGCCGTGTGGTTAGAAAAAGTTTACTGTACCTGAGTGACTACACTGGTGTCTGACTGACATTTATTTATTTTTATCAGTGTGGAAGGGTCAGCAATCCTTATTATTCATTCTTTAAAGTGAATTTTAATGCTTGTGAAAGGAACCAGATTGACAGCTAGAGGATAATTGAAGTCCTTTCTCAGTCTGCAAAAGGAACAGAGCAGAGGCAAGAAGGATGTTCCTGTCTGGTCTAGGGAGTCTTTATTCTTATTTATGGGAGAATAATTTTAATAGTTGATGATCTGATGAACAGCAGTAACATATTTTGGCTTATGGATTTATATTAAAACCTGTCATATGTGGTTGTAGGAGTTTGAGGGAAAGTAAAATTTCATGGTCTGTTTCACGTGGGGGAAAGTCAGGAGTTGCTGATGGAGTGGCTGTGTGTAGATATGACAGAGATGAAAAATGTATGGAATTTCAGTTACTTTCATCTTCTGCACCTTTTTTCAAATCAAAGCTATTGCAGAGCAAGAGTGACTGATTTGTTATTGGAAAGGTCAAGAAAAAGATTTTCTTCTGAGTACATAACTAATTCCTGTTATTATTTTATTTTATAACTTTTATTTTGTTTCTGGGCTATTTCTTGTTTTCAGCTGAGTTCAGCTGTGTCTCTTGGTGAGCTCTTAGGAGCAGGAGTGGTGATTTCCAGCTCTTGCCTGCTGAAGACTAAATGCACCTGTCAGAGACAGAGTTAATTTTCTTTATACCAGTCCCATGTGGTGCCACATTTCAGATTTGCGAATAAACCACTGTTCTGGCTGTTGCTGATCAGTAATTGCAGAGCAGCAGGGTTTGCTCTTGCTCTGCCACACCTCTCAGTGAGCCCTCTGGGGTGGGCAAAAAAAAATTGGGCACAACACAACTTGGGCAGCTGACCCAGATTGACCAGTGGAGTATTTCACGCCATATAATGGCGTGCTCAGCAATAAAATTAATAACGCCATGCTCAGCAATAAAATTGGAGGGGAGTTTTTGGGTGTGATCATGCAAGCATGCACATACCCACATGGCTTTCTTGGCTGCTGCTGTGGTGCTTTGATAGACCATGTGGAATGTAAAGAGGGAAAGTGATGTGTTAATTGGCTCTGCTCACATTGGTTTAATGGTATAAAAAGGACTTAGAGTCCAGTAAAGGTATCTCTTGTGATTTATGTTCTGGTTCTTGATCTCATTGACATGCTGAAAACATGTTTTCAAACACTGTTTTTGTAAAATGTGGAAATGCTGAGGAGGCAACTGCTGTGCTTTTCTATTTTTATTTCCCCTATCCTTTTTGTTGCCCAACACCATGTAATTTCAAGTGAATGTAATAAAGGTGAGCCAACCCTTATGCTGGCAGGAACTTCAGAGTTGGCTTGTGTAATAAAATGTCTATTTAATGTTTTTGAAGGGATGATGTCAGGTTTCAGGTACAACTGCCCATGTGCGTTGTTCTGGCATGTGCACAGAGGCTTTCATAGAGTTCTCCAGCAGGATTAGAAAACTGAACTTTATTTTGACAATGAAATCGAATGTATGAAAAGAACACATTCCATTAGAGGCTGTATGGACCTCTTAACAGGAGCACCAATATGTTTTGCCAACCATAAGGCAAGCAAGTTCAGTTTGTCTCCTCTTATTTCATAGATTTCACCAGATATCTCCACTTGGAGACCAGTGATTTGTCTGATGCAAGCACATTTTCTAAATGGCATCATGTTTAAACTCTACAGACTACTGAGAAAAGGGCAATGGCTTCAGTAGTACCAGTGGCTAGTCCCCATAACTGTTAAATACTTATGACTTATTCTTCATTTGAATTTGTTTGGATTTAATGCAAAGGCACTTTTTTTTACTGCTGGGTTTTTCTCTGGTGCATCTAAAGTGCACTTAGTTCCCAATGCTTTCTACCCATGAATGTTCTTACACACTCTAATCAAGTTGCCGTGCAGGCTATTTTTTGATAAGCCAAACAGGCTGAGCTATTTCACTCTCACTTTAAGATGTTTTCTTAAATCCTAGAGTATTTTTTGATGCTCCTTCTTCCAACACCCCCTTCAATTTTTTATTACACTTTTGAAAGTACCATGAGAAGTTGCATTCCAGCATTGGCCCAAGTGATACCGTATTTAGAGATAAAATGACCTTTCCACTCCTTAGTTGTATGTGAGCCTCTTTGTTAAAGAACAGTCTGCATTTTTTTAACTTGTATGTGTAACTTTGTATCAAAACATTCAATTTAGAGGACCTGCTTTACTATACTGTACAGAAAATACTATTTTTAAAACTAAATACAAATTATTATTTATTATTATATATCTTCATGTTAATAGGATTCTGAAAGTTTATTTTGGAAAACACTCCCATGAATGAAACGATCTTCAGAATGTATTTATAATTTTTTCTGTTATGGTTAATATATTTTGGATGTAGCTATAGAAATACATATTGTTTTCTGGAAATTAGTAAAATATTGTTTGGTATTTATGGAGATATATTGAACGGACTCTTTATATTTGATATGCAGAATAATATTTGTCTATAATTTCCCTCAGTTATTATTATGACTTAAATTTAAAAAGAAATGTTTCAAAAATATAGCTGATGGTACAGAAATAGTTCTGATCTCATGCTCTTTGTTTTTATTTTAATTCTCTATATCCCATGGCTTTTCAATTTTAAATTTTTTTCTGTGTATTTGTGAACTGATCCTGATTTGTGAACTTTTCCTATCGGAACCAAGTAATATTTATTTTAGTGAATAATTTAATAAAAAAATGATTTTGAGTTAAGCAAGCATTTACTTCTCAGATTCATATGCAAAGTAATTCTTTGTTCCTCTCTCCTGAAAGTTTAAATATTCTGAGGTATTTGAGATGATACATGACATTATTTTTCCTGTGAAGTTTTCTTTGAAAAGACTAGAACTTCAAAAATATTTAAACTAATTTAATGTTGAAATTATTTTACTGTTGTTCAGTTCCCTGAGAAGATCAAATGATGCTTTTGAGTTGATCAAGCATCAATTTTAAGAATGAATTATTTACACAACTTTAATCTAGATGTCACCTAACATTTTTTCTTGTTTCTCTGTATCTGACTGATGCATGATAATTGGGAAAATAAACATGGTCTAAATATGTAAATATTTTTAAATACATAGAAATTAAAATGCGATTTGCTGATCAAATTAGAACGATAATAAGACTTGAAGTTTTTATTTTGTGAAGCCTGATTCCTCACTCCTTTTAAAGGAACTTAAATTTCTGGAAGTTCTCAGCTGCAGCGAGTGTTCTTACATGCCATCACTCTGATACAATATGGCACCATTTTATGGTAAATGAGGGATAGAAAGGAAAGACTAAGTAAAAAAGAAATAAATTGTTCTAAGAAGGAGAGGAGATCTAGAGTCAGACAAGTAGACAGATTCATATTGTGATCATGCTGTCTAGAGATGGATAAAAACTATCAGTTTGGGTCTTTGGCATTATTCCAAAATAGAATTGTTGCGAATATTAATTAGAAGAGATCAGTGGTGTCCTCAGAAATTGTTCCATGCTCTCAGTCTGGGGCGTCGCCAATTGTAGGATGCTTTAAAAGTGTTTCTGTATTATAAAACTGTTTTCCTGCTGCATTGAGAGGAGCAGTGGAAAGGAAAATGTGTAACTCTGGTGCTGGTTCCACCTTCTCTGGGAAGGGAGCAGCAGATCTTAATGAGAAGGTGGAAGAAACTGAAACTGTCAATGGACATGCTCAGACTAGAATAAAAATGATACTTCTATTTAGTCATAGCCTTTTAGGAGAAAGATAAAGGACTGAGCAGCCCTGAGATTCTTCTTGCCAATTAAAATATGATCCTCTTGGCTGAGATGCTGACAAAGCAGTGCTCTGACATGTTGTCCAGAGTTTCAAAACAGAAAGTAATGGTATGGGAAGTTAAAACCCCTGTGGATGGAGCATGAGTACTTCATTACATCATGATAGATCACAGAAGGCAATCCCCCTCTCTCCACCCACCAGCCTTTGAGAAAGCCCCAGTGGTAAGTGTCAAGTGTGTTTGGCTTCAGTGAGGTGAAATAGTCACTCTATTCAGCCACTCTTTTGAGTGCAAAATAAATTGAAGTGCTTGAAGAACCCTGGCTTTTGAGGTAATGTGATTACAGTAAAGCATTAATTGCCCAGTATAACCATAATATGCTTTGCCTGTTGCAGGAGGAGGAAAAAATTGCACCTTGCTGTGCAGCCCAGCCTATAGAAAATGTGTTATGAAGCATTTGAATTAAAAGCCCTGTGAAAGATTCAGTTTACCCATTTCTTTATGGGTAGGCACCCTATATAGAAATATTCAGATTGGATGTTCACCAAAGGTTTATACAAAACCCCATTTTGCACTGGAGCTATTTTGATTTAAAAGCCTTTTGAAATAGAGGTTGGTGCTCGATTTAAATTCTTCCTGCTCCAGCTCATTCATCCTTTCACCTTGGTTTCTGCTGTGAGGAAATGTGTTTTTTTGATGTGCAGAGGGTGTCATCGTCTCTCCCAAAATACTCAGGAAGAGATGCAACTTTCTGAACTGACAGTGGAGATCACTGTCCAGGATGCTGGATGACTTGCCATTCTGTCATGTAGTTTTGAAGTAACCTTTAAGCCTAGCACATTTATACATGCACCAAGATTTACTGAGATTCTAATTCTGATGCTTTTGTGTTTGGCCACTTGAGCATGATAATTAACTCTAGAAATTACTTTTTAAAATTGAAGAAAATAGCCTGAATCAACATTCCTTGTGAGATGTATAGACAGCAAGGGAAACTTAAACCAAAAGCCAGGTCCTCACGAGGCAGCCAACTAACCTAAAAGATTGAGTAGTGGGAATTTTGCTACTTGCTCTGTGAAGCTTCCAAAATACAACTGACACATATTCTTTTTTACCAGCGGGAAAAAATAAAATCTCTGTTGTATTCCTTTGTTGTAATGGTGTTCAGTGCTAACAACTTGCCAGCTGAAGCCACCCTGCAGAGTGTGTGGAAGTCCCTAGACATAAACTAGTTTTGAAATATCTGACCTTCTCAGGGGGATTTCGTTTTGGCTCCAGCTACTGGACCCACCCTGTATGAAAAATGAATCTGGAAATGCTTTCAAATACTCAACAACACAGACAATTTAAGAAGTATAGCATGGCTGCCAGTGGGTAGATTAAACAGAGAGAAAAAGGCAACAGGGGCATGAGTAACTCCAAATTGGTGTAGGGGAGAAAAATGTACAGCAAGAGAATCCAGATAAAGGCGGGGTTGGAACAACAGGGAGAAGGAAGGCTCAGACATGAAAAAAGAAAAAAAGTCATTGTATCAGAAATAGAATCTGTGAGTTAGGAACATTTTCAAAGCTCCATGGTCTCCCTTAATCCTCCACATATATTGCTTTGAAAATATCTCCATTTGATCTGTTCTTTTAAAAGATTTTTTGGAAATAAAACATCCCTTGACCTGACTAAAAAAGAAGCATGCCTATATCAGTAACAGTGACCATCCTTTCTTCTTCCATGGGTTGGAACATGTGTCTTGGCCTTCTAAATTCTTATTTTGATGATTTCTGTGTGTTACATGCCTCTTTCTTGTTTTTGTGGCCAGGGATTACCAATTTTTTAGCTGCAGGCAAAATATTTGTCTTAAACCCTAAACAATTTAAATGATGGAGAATTAATAATGTTTTCTAGAATGAGACAAAAAAGGGTAATTATTTATATTTCTCAGGTGCTGCTATAGCTGTATCTTTCAGTTCCAATCTGCTGTAAATTAAGCCACTACTTTCTTTTTTTTTTTTTCATATGAGGATTTTTGAGGAAATGATGTTATACTATGCCAAATGCTGTGGTACTATAAATTATCTCATAAAGTCTAAGAATAGAAAACTCATTGAAGAAAGTACTTAAATGGGATTAGAAACTCAGTATGAAAAGATCAATTTTATTTAACCAAAGATCACTTTAATGTTGATAACAAAGGATTTAATATCTTAAATGTGTTTAAAAATAGTGAGATTGTTATCATGTATATTAAAAAAAGAAGTAAGTATGCTTCTTGGGCATAATTTTGGCAAAGGTCTTAGATAATTGTGTAGCTTTGCATATTTCTTGTGCAGCAGTTTCTAGACATTGGTGTCAGTGGTAGTTTTGCATGAGTGAAAACTGCTGGTTTCATCCCCAATGATTCATTGATAAGAGTATTGTTTCTGACATCACATTCAGCTAAGGGTAACAGACAATAACATGGCTGATTACTAAGTAGAAGATGTAAATTCTTTTCATTTCTATGCATTAAAAAGGCTTAGAAATCCTGAATTTTAATATAAAGCACAATGAAGTGTATCAAATAAGATTCCCCTGTCTCCAGCTTTGCAATAATAACTTGCAATGTGTACATTCAAAGGGTGAAAAATGGCTTTAAAGACCTTTTGCCTCCCAAGGCTGAGAAAATAGGCTACCAAAATTTCATTAAGCACCCTTACATTTTGTGTGACTGAAGGCATGTTCCTCTCTCTTCAAGTGATTATATCCAGACTTGCATGATCTTACTGAAAGCAGGTGGGCACACAGTAGATGAGCAGGTCTGCAGCAGTGAAATAACATGTACATCTTATGTACAACATTGGTTATCAGCTGTAAGGAGAGCAGAAACAAATATTGTCTTCTGATGTGGGGATCCTGGGATGCATTTTAGAGCATCTTTCTTGTTTTGATGTAGGCTTCACTACCTCCTTTCCTTACAGGCCTCCATCTTTTGTTGAAATGTGCTGATAGCTCAGCCTTTCAAAGCTGAACCTTCCATTGTGGGATTTCAGCTCACGTTCAGTTTATGCACGAGTATCAGTCAACACTTGTGTGAAAGACACATGTTTTTTGTTTTCAGACTTTCACTGCTCCTCTTAGAATCTTTGTATAGAGGTACAGTAGGTACTGGTCAGAACCAAGAGGAAAAGAGAAGATGCATCCTTTCGGTGGGAGTGGAGTTCATCCCACCAGAACTTCATCCCCAAAAAATCTTCAAAGTTACCATTTTTTAGTAACTTTGGCAGACTTTAGTCAGAACATTCTACAGGGTGGAGTACAGTGTGTTTAGACAGTGGTGAGTTAGTAGAGGACAATTACCACAAATTAAAAAGAACTGGAGTCTCCAGTGTATCCAGCAGGAAGTTCTTGCAGTGCATGTCACAAGAAAAGAAAATACAGACAAAAATTTTGCTCCTATTGGAAATGTAACTAAAATTGAATGACACAGCCTTGTAAAGTCAAGTTTGGAACTCAAAGTCTAATTATCCTGAATGATGCATAATGGTTTTGGTCCCAACAAATGACATTACTGAAACGAAACCAAAAATCTTTTAGGTTGGAAATATTGTCCAATGTTTTCTTCAGTGAAGGTAACTGCAAGTAATCAGGCATCTTAGTTGCTCAGGAATAAGGCAAAATGTTTATTTTGTGTCCTATAATTAGATTTTAAGAACATATTGGTTCTAGGAAAGAAGAGAACTGATCTTGTAACTTCCATGTCACCTGAGTGTTCTGAGATTCCTGCTGCCAGCTGCTGGTCTTGATCCCTCTAAGTGCATCTGGTCTGATTAAAAAAAAGACAAACAAACCAAAACAGACCAAGGCAAGATATGGTAAATGCATTGCTATACCAATAAAAGAAATAACAATCTTAATTTCTTTTTTTTTAAGCAGTTGCTAATTTAAAATAACTCACTGAACTTTCACCCATCAGATAATTAACATGAAGAATATGGGAGCCAGTATCAGGAATTTCCTGACAGTTACAGAAGTGTTGATGGACATGTAGGCACCGTAGGTTTATAATGGAAGGGTGAATTAGACAGGAGTTCCCTGGCTACATGGCTTTACTGGTGAGAAGTTAACAACTGCTGAAATAACTTATGTTGATACCTCATTTTTATTTAACACTTATTCTTATGTGCATGTATTTGTTTGACTGATTGCTGTGATTATTCACTTGTTTCACAATGACCTTTTCATTGGCCCTTAGTACTGAATGTATCTGGACACAATCACATCTATAAGAAAAAAATGTGCCTTGACTGTGTGCATGTAAATCTAGACAAGCTGAGTGAGACAATCTTCATGCAAGTGTTAAATGTTGTGACACTTTCATTGTTGATATATAGTGCAAACTATTCTATCCAAATTACTTGTGTACTTAGCCACAAAGAGAAAGGGGAGGAGAGTTATTGTCTTGAATGATACATTTACAGAGGAAAGTTGGTTTTAAATAGAACATTAGCTTTCCAAAGCTCTTAAACAGCTGATGTGTATTTTTGAGACCAAAAGATGGCAGCATAGCTCTTCAGGAGACTGGCATAAGGTACTTAGCCATTTAGGGTTAATGTAAATTACCTTAGCAGAAAATTATTATCGAATAAATGTTGTTCTGCTGCAGTTTTTCAAGTTCACTACCTATTTCTGCTTTAAACTAGCAAGGAGGAAGCCATGGAAGGGACAGACATTTAGACTGTATTTTATTACTAAATACATACTAGAAAAAAATTAAAAGAAAAAAATGTGTACACAGATGTATTTCTCAATCCTAATATAGAATTTCAGGTAAAAATCTTGAATATGTCATCTTTTATTTGACAGAACTTGCTTTCTGTTTTTAGAGAATGGAGAACATACATTAAGTCTAGCACTTTGATTAGGAGAGTGACAGAACCTGGGTCAAGCAAATATGAAAATAGAGCTGAATAATTATGCAGTATTGTAAACCCTAAAGGTTATTGTGGGAATGGTACATTCCCAAAATATTTAGATGGGCAGATTTTTCTTTAATCTGCTTTTGAAAAGTGCATTCTTTCTGTACTTTTTGCATCTTAGTTTTAGTCTGAGAAGTCTGAGTGATTGTGTAAGATCCTATGCGGTCTTGTTGAAGAATAAATCACTTTTGCTAGCTCAACCCTGTGATTAACTTTGGCAAGTGCTTTGGGGAGGTGCATGGTGATGGGAGACGGGAACAAAAGTTACTAAGCTTTTTATAGTGCCATTCCTGGGCTTTAGCTTGTCAGAGCCACCTCTCACAGTGAGGAAGCGTGCGTGACAGAGAAGTCTTGGAGGGAAAGGAAAGAAGGGCTCCGGAATGGCACTTAAGGCTGGCAAGAGCTGGGAGCTCTCTGCTGTGTTAGACAAGAAGGCAATCAGATCAGGGGAAGCACAGCTCGTTGAGAGCTAATGAGTTCTTCCAGTCTTGATTTTCAGTGCTTTGTGGCATAGAGCAGCGTATTCTTAGTTGGAAAAGATCAGCTGTTCTACCTTCTGTCTAGGTTCATGGTGCGCACTAATTTCCACTGTACACGCAAGCCTCACTTTATAACAGTGCCTGATTTTGTTTTTATTGATATCATCATTATTATTATTATTTATGTTTTTGGTGTGAGGACTGAGAAGTTCTCAAACTCCTGTTATTTGAATGGCATTGATAAGTGAAGTAGAACAAATCTCTAATCCTGATATTGTGACTCCTCTGCCTTTCTTATTTGCTATACAAGGAATCTGTTTACAACATCAATGCATTTTCTTTATTACTCTTAATTGAAATTCCTAAATATTACAGTATGACTGGTCATTTCAAGTGAAAAAATATTGCCTAGCTGTAAACTTACTTCAAAGGCCAATATGTAGACTGGTAAATTGGACAGAAAATCTTCTCTAAAATTTTCAGCAACTGGATTTACCAGGAAACACCCTTTCTTTGCCCCTCTCCTGTTGCCTATGACCAGTAAGTCAAAACAAATCTTTCTTGGTGGAAATTTTGTTGATATCAATGTGTCCTTGGGAGGCTTCCCTAGACTGACCAACATTTTTTAACTGGAATTTTTTTTTTTCTAATGTTAGAAAATAGACTCACTTTAATTTCTTTTAAAGAAAGACATGGATTACCCTTTTTCCATTTTTGTAGTTTTGTAGTTTATCAGATTACATGAGTTTTCCTATATATGAAAAAATATTTATTCAAAAGATTAATTTCTTAATGTTAAATTTTGTTTTGCGGTAGCTGTGGGAAGCTCCAGAGCCAGTGTCATGCTGTGTCATCACTCATTCTTGCATCAAGTTTGAATTGAAGGAATAAAAAGGTCTACATTAACTACTCAAAATCAATTGCCTAAGAAATCATTCAGAGACCTTGCAGGAGCTGGCTTTCTTTTCCTATAATCACATCACTGCACTGAGTGCAGACAATGGAAGAGCCCTCTGTAAACACAAGATTTAGCACAGCTCTAGTAACAGAAAAACAAACTGAATTTCAGTTGTGATTCTTTAAGCTCTGTATACTAGCTTTTTACTGAAAAGTTTAAAACACTGTACTTGGCTCAAATGACTGCAGAATGTCTTCAGTTCTGTTATACCCACTTTTGCACCCTACTGATAAAAAAAATTTCTAATGAATAGTGGTATCAGTGGAAAAGCATACAAACCTTAGCACTGTAGAGATGCTCAGCATCAGGTGGATCAAGGACAGCAGCGTTCTTATCTATAGGATCTACTTCTCTATGCATTACATAGAAATTACAGTAGTTTCCCAGCTGAAATGGTCTAGACATAGGGAAAGCATCCACCCATGGATGTTTTTTTTCTTTTATGAGTGTTATAGAAATCAACAATCTCATAAAAGATGGTTCGTCCATTAATGCACTTGATATTTCTGAGGGGGAAGATTGGCAATTTTGAGAGATACTGTAGGAGAGGAATTAAAATAGTAGGAAGATTAGATTTTGTATTTCATTTGCCACTATATTGTCCAGGTAGCTTTCATTTGTGCATCACTGTATATGACCATTTATTATTTATTTTCTTCCACACCAAAAGAGCAAGTGTATGCATCATATTATTGAGTAGGTTTTTGTTTGTATGGTGATTTTAGTTCAGCAGTATGTGCTAGAGAGGGCAACATCAGTAAGATGTGCCTTTTTTGAAGCAGGGATTTGTGGTGCTTAAAATATTTCTGATCAGTCCACTTGGGGACTGCCTGAGAATGTTAAAATCTACCAGTAAGTACTGTTCCTTTTAGTCCTTCAGAAATGAGCGAGCCAGTAATGAACACACATTTTCCCATCAATATTTGCTTGTTAGAGGTCTGACCGAGAGCTCAGGTTTTTCTGATGGATACCTCAGCTCTCATCACCTCTCAGATAAGACACTTCTTCTGCCTTATATATGATAATATCAGATTTTATCAGTGGGTGTTAAAGGATGGAAATGGGTTCACTCATTTTTAGCTGACGTTAGGTCAAGAGTCCGTACTGGTTCCTTACGATTCTCCACAGCAAGCCAAGGAAGATTCTACGTGGTGCATTGCTAAGGAACCTGCATATTGTTAGGCAGTGAAATCCTTCAAGCCAAGGAAGAGTCTACGTGGTGCATTGCTAAGGAACCTGCATATTGTTAGGCAGTGAAATCCTTAACTGATCAGCACTGACTGCGGTTGGCGCTGCCTTCTGATGTTTTCTGTAGCTTTCATTTGGCTGAGACCTCAATTCTGTATTTGTGGGTTGAATTGATTTAAGCTTTTAGAAGTAGATAACAGGGCAGGGAGCAGGGATGGATGAAGGGTTGTTTCATGTAACCTTACACCCTGGGAAATATCTGTGTTAGAATATAGCCCTACGCTTTATATTAAGATCAATTTTTAAAAGTGAGTAGTTTTTTTTAGCGTTTCGCATTCCATAAGTATCTTCCCAAAAGAACTAGTAATTTCTATGGTTGCAAACAAACAAGAAAAAATTCCAAGGAAAGCTCTCATGTGAGTTATCAGTTTAAACTGAGTTTATGACAGGAATTCAAAATGTCTCTCTACTTATCCCACCCATCTAGTAAAGATTATATTTTTTCAGATCTGGAAGTCCCTGAAGAGTCATAGTCATATCCAAGAAACACAATAGATGGCCTTCTAGGCTAATTTTTCTGAATTATCCACCCTCTAAATGTAAGTTTAAAGGTAGATTTAAGAGTGTGAAAATTCACACATTTTTTCCTCCTGCCCTCACCCATGGATTTTTAAAGGGATTTCTGATGGATAATAATCACAGGGAGTAAAGAAAGTCGTGAAACTTAAAGAATATAATCAGAATATATATCAGAATGTATACTACAATTACTTGAAACCGCCTTATAATGCGATGAAGAAAATCTTTCTAATAGTTTCATAGTTATTCTGAAAGATCCCTATAGGATAAATTATTGGGAATTGAGCAGTTGATATATGTGGGATCAAGGCTAGACAACACTCTAATGAACAATACACTGTGGGGAACTTGTCTTTAATGGATGCTGGATTAATTATGTAAGTACTTTATGTAAGCCTTTTCCTTCCCCAAAGTATTTCCATTCTGAACGTAGTGAGTTACACAAATAGTAATCATAAGTCACATTATTCTAATTTGCTCTTGAACTGTTTTTACTAGGCAGTGCAAGAACTGTATACACTGAACACTAAATAAATGTATTGTTTAATGTCTCACTAATCTCATATATCTTAAACTGTATTCTCCAGAATATTTCAGGTAACCTTAAACCAAAACTAAGCTTCAGACTGAAAAAGAAATGTTCTGAAACTTATTGTTTCCCATGCCCCAGCCAGCTTCAGCGCAGCCCAAGTCTTAACCTATGGTAGGTTGCAGATTGATTTTTATTTCATGAGTAATTAGCTTGAATAAAACACATACACATCACAATCTTGTGCTTTTGATAATTGTCCTAGTTTGATTTGTTTTCCTGTGCACAAGCATGCATTTTATAGAGAGTAATGATCTACTTTTTAATTTCTAGTATAAAAACTAAATTAGTTTCTTTAGGTGCCTAATAATGTATGCGCTTTGAAACCATCAAGGTGCTCTTAAAAAAAATCCTGACCTTTGCAAAACTTGACCTTCAGAGCCTTGTATAGTCTGGAAATGACTCTATAATAATCAGCATAAAATATAATATGTTTTAAGAGCAGATTGTTAACTGATATTGAGATTGTTCTCTCAGTACTATCCAAGCCCAGCCTAGGCTCCTAGCTGCAACTGTTAGAAGTCTGCAGAATGAGGGGGAAAGGCTCAATAGTTCTTGAGTGGACATGAGCTGGCGTTTCAGTCTTAGTGTGGATTCCTGGGTTGATTGTAATACTGATCAGATTATCATGCCTATCCTGATAAACCCTTTGGCAATACCAGGACTAATAATACCAGGAATAATTTCCAATACTTAGTCCTACTGTAAATTCCTCATGCTCATGGGTTTTGGAAGAAAATTAGTGGTTAGTTCCCTGTCACATGTATGCCATTATGCTGCAGGAGCAGGAAATGCAAAATCTTGATATCTACCTCCAAAATGCATTGATGAAGCCCTAGAATTAACTATATTGGTAGGTTTTTAAAGACATGGAGGGACCCCCTGGTTAATTTAATCTGATCTCATGCATTGCTGACATCATCTGTCTTGTTCAGGAATCTCTGTGTCATACTCTTCCTGACCAGGAAACTCTGCATTAGAATATATTTGGAAAACTTAGCAGTTCATAGGCACGTGACATACTTATTTTATTAAATATTTAGTTCATATCTTGTTCCTCTTATTGCAAGGCATACTCTCAGCAATATTTTTTTGGTGAATTTAGTATTGCTTCAAAAAAAAAAAGTTGTCTTCCCAATACATGCAGAAATTTTACTATTGTAGTTTTAGAAGATGAAAAATTCCTTGCATGAAATAAACACTTATGAATTAAATTGCTATTGTAATTCTGCATCACTTCATTATCTCTATGCATTTGCATTAATAATCTTAATCCTTTTAAACTCTTGACCTCAGTTATACCTTGTGAAAAAGATTTCCAAAAGCAATTTGCATTCATGTTGATAAGCTCTTTTTCACTTGCACTGAAACCACCTTCTGGTGGTCTGAAGTTCTGATTTGGTTCATTTAGAGCCGTTTGCCAATTCCTCATCTTTTGCATGCCTTCTGCCATGTATGGACAGCCATATAGAGCCTATCACTTACAGAGTGGTTATTTTCCTGCCTGGTTAATTCTGAGTAGGTTTTCAGCATTCTTTAGCAATCTTTTTTGATTTTGCTGTATCCAGATCAGATTAGTTTATCCATCTTGAAGGTTCCTAAGCAGTCGCAGCTGACATAATTTCTTGAAACAGGTTTTTTCAGCAATATGCTCTCCATTCTTTGTTCTGAAATACAGTTTTCTGTGTACTATAGGGCATTGCAGAAAAGCAGCCTTTCATTCTTCTGTAGTTATGAGCAGATGTCAGGGTTGTTTAAATGTAAGAAACTTAGAAAATGCTTAAAATCTGTGGGTTTGGTGCATATGTTATTCCTTAATAACATCTTTTAAAGATATCATTATCTTTCTCTTTAGCATTTCCAAATATATCATTATCTTTCTTTGTAGCGTTTCTAAATACCAATCACTAAGAATTAAAATATTTTCTGTCTCTGGCAACTCTATCCCCAAACAAAGATAGTAAATTTTGCAGTATGCTTTAAAATCATGTTTGTATCTCATTTTGAAGGCTACATTTGCAAGTAACTCATATCAAATTCAAGGAAATTTGGTTTAATTTTTACAGTGCTGGTTGCTACACATATATATATGTATATATACATATATATATATATCTATAACTATTTTCCAAATTGGTATTTTCTTGTTCTTCAATGTCATAATTATGTTTTCTGCTTTTCATGTTTTACAGGTCAGATTCTATCATGTGATGGAAAAGCATTTAAAAATAAAATAATTTTTATTTTTAAACTTGCCGTCAGAGTTGAACTGCAGATGATTTTTGATATAGACAATACAGGTCTATGTCTGATAGATGGCTTATGTGCTCTTTCTCTTGTATATATGTGTCTTTAAGCTAGTCTAGCTCTTGGATGATTTTTATTCCCTATCAAACTTGTGATCATTTTTAGTATTATTCAAAGATGCTTGGCACACTGAAGTGCACAATTAACTAACCAGTCTAATTTGCAAAATTAGCCTGCCATTCTATGCTGTGAGAACTACCAGTATATTTTATTATGTAAAGTCTGCTGATTTTCATTCCTTTACAATCTTCTTTCCTCTTGATAATTTTCTACTTTTAGCAGTCTGAATCTCTGAAGATATTTCCAACAAATGGTTTTCAGTGGTCATGGCAAACCTTCAATTAACATATTTGATGCAGCATATATCATTATCCCATTATCAAGTCATCCTTCATTGTCTTTTAAGGTTAGTTATTTTTTGTTGAGAAATATTCTTTTCTCTATTAATATTCTTTAAGATTTCTTTTCAGTTACACAGTATCACCTGTCATATTTCAGAAATACAGAAGTCTCTCATAATTAAAAACCAAAACAAGCTTAAGTAAAGGAAACAACCCAAGCCAATGTGAAAGGACCTCTCTAAAAGCTGGTCTCCCTTTTTTCTTCTTTATAATATTTCCATACAAAGTGATCACTTTAAGATGCAAGATCAATTGTGACACACAATGAAGTGCAACAAGTTATCTGTTACTATTTTAAAATATTAAGCACTTGAATTTGATGGTAAACTATTTTTATTTTAAAAAGACATAGCATTTTGTAGTCTGCTTTGCCACATCTTCCAAGCAGGCAGCCTATCTTTCTTTGTGGACAAACTTTGCAGTTAAAAATTATGTGTTTTTCCATATAAATGTCATCAAGAGCCATCACTCAGCTTTGAAGGTGCCTTACAGGAAAGGCATGAGAAGATGGTTCTAGAGAAGAGGAATGGACAGGTTTTATGGGTGGCTATTTGCCCATACCATGAAGTGAAGGCTATAACACTAGTTTGTCACAGCTTCCTCCATGTGCTTTTGGCATTACTAGTTAGCAAGTAATGGCATTTTTAAGTTGTGAGAAATTAGTAGTACACGTGGGGTTTTTTGACTCTCAAAAGTTTTCCTCAAGATTTGCTCTTCTGTTCACACATTCCTGTGATGCAGCTGTTTATTTAAATGGCTCTTATGCATGTTAAACTTGGTATTGGTTTTTTGTGGTGGTTTAGATTTTTTTTGTTTTGTTCTGTTTGTCTTCTTCCATGTAAAAATCATGGTTTATTCAAAAAGTCCAAATAATTGAGGCTAGAAAGTAATTTTGAAGATTCTGGCAAAGACTACATTAGCATTATTCCCTGTGCCCTAGGCATCTAGTAGCATGTTTCTTTGTGCTCTTCGTAGACTTATGGGACGGGTAATTCTTCATTTCTCAAAATTATTACATGCTTTTTTCCCCTATGTTTACTGATACTTTTCCATTTGAGGATTTTTTTACATCATTAGAGGTAATAGAGGAGAAACTGTGTAGGCTAAGTCCATTTATAAATGAGAGTACATTGAAAGTAACCTTCTGTTATAATATTAGTTATTGCCAAGAATATAATTTTAGCTGTTAAAACTGAGTGCCAGTTTTCAGGCAAGGTTTTGCTCTTGCTCCTTTCTCTCTGCTGAAGAAAAGACAAGTGGGAGAGGAAAATACACGACAGGATTTTTAGAGCGCTTGTTCATGTAATTGTACCACCTCTCTTTCTAATAGCTTTCTTTTACCTAATAGCTTGCTCAGTTAGTTACTAGAGGCTAAATGACATAGCAATAAAGCACCTAGCAGATGTTACGTATGCTTAAAAATATCAGCATTTTTTTAATTTTGCGCCTTCTTGCAAACATATAACTTGACTTAAATTAGACAGCCATGAGAGTTCCTCAAGTTTTGTGGTATATCTGATGAAAATTTCAGTTTTCACAAAGCAGGTTGAAAACGTCATTAGTCTCTAAGTGTAAATTTCAATGAAAACCAGCAGAGATATAGTTTCAAAATTAAGTACTTCTCTCTGTTGTTTTTGTTGTGTGCTAATAGGCACTTTCTCTCTAAGTAATTTGTCTTTGTTGATGAAAACAATTGAAGATGCACATAAAAGTTAATATTTTATTTTAAATAAGTCAAGAAATTCACAGTTAAGTTTTCCACTACAACCTTATCTTCATCCCCCGGAGTGTATTCACTACAGTGAAGGACTTTATTTTAAAATTGCATCACATGAATACATAAATATTTTTTTAAAAAGCAATATTTACAAGATTATTTACAGAGTAACCCTGCTGGTTGCCTTAAGACACAATAAAAACAAGCTGAAAATTAACTATTAAACACTTAATAGGGTATGAACAATGAATATTCCTGTGTCAATAGGATGCTGAATTTCCTTTGCCTACTGCTGTAACTACCATTTTAGAGAGATTACTCTTGCTTGTGTTGGAAACTATGCATGGTAACATATATTGCTTTTCAGGAGCCCCTGAATCACTGGACTTCATGCAAAGCCTGGAGAAATTGCCACTGTGGAGATGTTTAGAAATAATGGATATTAGCACATGTGTGTAATTAGGAGTTGTTCATATTATCCTTCTAGGGCAGGTAAGTAGCTTGCCTTGCCATTTGAACTTGTCAAAAAGTTGTCAAAGATATGATATTGACAAAAGGTTCAGAGCAGCATTCAATCAACATAAAATACTTTTCAAAATGTTAATTTAGCCCATTCAATTAGCAAACTCTAAGCCTGTTCAATTTTGAGTTACTCAAAAATTCTAAGAGGGAATTAGAAAGAAACAAAGGACAGAAAAGATACAGAAAAGGAGTATGATCCTTTGCAATGCTTGGGTGTGCTCAACAAAGTAAGGTAAGAGCCCAATGTCACATGAAAAACAGATGTCACTTTCCACTTTTGAAATTAAAAGTCCTGGTTCTGTTCAGAGAAGCATAGTAGGATTAATGATAAGGGTAGAATGTGACAAAAATAGATTTTACCTCACCTAGACTTAAAACTTCTGGGAATATTAGCCCTGAGGACAAAAGCTGCATTTGAAACCTCTTGTTTTCATTTTATTTTTCCTTTTTACCAATCTGCCCTCCCAAATTGTCCCTTTTCCTTCAAACAAACAGAAATCTGTTAAAATAAATAGCTGCAAGGAGATCAAACATGAGAAGTTTTTGTCTAAATTTTGTTTTCTGACGACATCAGAAAACAATGGAAGCCTCAGCCCCACTTCACAACCAACTTGAATGTTGCCACAACTTTGACACTGCAGTTACCAGTTTTTAAGCTTATTTTTGTCTGTGGGAACAGTTTGAGAACTACAATAAGGCAGACTTAAAACTTTTCTGAATGAGACAGATGGTTGCTTCCCATTTTGATTGCTGGGAACCATTTGCAGTTCTGGCAACTCAGTGGCTACTGAAGTCTGGGGGGGAAAAAAATCAGCTTTGCACTAAAAAGTGTTTACTTTTGGTATCCATGTATGTTGGATATGTATATTTGTATTAAACCACTTGAATTCTCTACTTTCTCTTTTTGTGCAGAGCGCTATTTGAACATCCCGTGCCTTTCAATGGGATACACTTAACTGAAGTATAATCCTGACTTTAAAAAGAAAAGAAATAAAAGTTTTTGTCTGTCAAATACTTTGATAGGTGTTCCCTTCTATAATAACACTCATGTCAAGATAGGCATGTTTCATTATTTAAAAAAAATAAATTATTCTGCATCCGTCTTTAAATATGTTCCTTTAATTTGAAGTGTATGATATCAGGTTAGAGATAGAACTGCCATTTGGAACTATACTACAGTGAAAATGGAACATTGTGGCAGAACAAAATCTCACTCCTGAGAACAAGTCTTAGTTTAGTGTGTCCATGCAACTCTAAATTTGAAATAAACTCATTTAATGCACGCTTAGGGCTTTTGTCCTTGTCCTCCAGTCCCTGCAGTAACATGTGTCAGTGTACAAAAGGAAATGAGGACAGAAAGGGTAGAAAGAGAGCTTGCAAGAAGGCTCTTCAGAATATGAGAACTCAGGGCTGAAGGATGACATCTGAAGTAACTTCAGTTAATCAAGCTGCTGGGGTGTGAAGCAGGAAGCATGAATGTGCTCCATTCGTGCAAAAAGATCATCACATGCATCCTTTCCAGAATGTACAATGCCCTCTTGATGAGCAGCAGGGAGGGAGGTGTAATTTATGTAATCTAAATAGGTATTTGACAATCTGGCATTGTTTCACTTCATTGACAGCATTTATCTTTGAAACATGGGATAATAAACTCGGCCCACTGCATTGAATGAGGACAGAGATGTACTCAGTCAAGAAATGTCATGTTTTTAAAGTGGAATTATACAAATGCTGGTGTTGGTTAATGGTGCTTTCTGATTTTTAACTATTTAATTTCTTTTTATATATTTGTACCTTCATTCTATAAAAATAAGTGTCAAAACAGAGGGGATGCTTTGTGTAATTGTCCCACTGGACTGCTTTACGCAGAAAGGCTGCTAAATTATAAGGAAATTTTGGTTTAAATGCAAATGATTTTCCAGCATTAAAGATTCAGTGCTTTCTGCAAGGCTGCTGTAGGAAACCCTCAGAGACAGAGAATGCCACTAAGCCGGTCTTTTGGATTTTGTCATTTCTTTAAGAAGCAAACATCTCACTTTTTTTCTGGTTTTGTTTTTCTGTTTTGGGGTTTTTGGCAGATTTTCAGTGCTAGGTGGGATCATTTCTTCTTCCCTGAGATGCAACTGAGACATAGAACTGGAGGGACAATACAAGCTGGGTCCAGCCAGGCAAGAAGCAGCAGAGAAATTGACACCAGAGGTCCAGAGCTGCCCCAGACAAGGCCAGCACCCCTCATCTGCCATCAGTGCAAGCTCCTATCTTCCTGCTTTTTTGTTTCAGGGAGAAGGTTGAGCCAAGCAGGTCTTCTCCACCACTTGTGCAGCCACCAACTTGGGTGAGAGGCTGCTTCTTCATCTCATTTTCTTTGTTTCTGGGGAGTTCACAGGATTCATCTCTTTCATATCTATCTTATCATATCATATCTTTCATATCATATCATATGTTATCTTGATTCTTGCTGTTTTATTTTTTAATAAACTTATTTTTTTTTACTTATATTTTCCCCTGTTCATCTCTCCTTGTTGAAGGGAGTGAAGTAGTTCAAACTAGGTCATTTTGCAGTCTCCACCTCTTATGATTGTGATTAATTGGGACAGTGATTAAAGAAAGGTATTTTCTGATTAAGAGGCAAACATGAAGTCGTGGGCTCAACTCCCTTCTGTCAAGAAATCTACTGTGGAACATGACTGAAAAGTCTTTCATGTGTGGATACAAAGGTGATGAGCACTCAAAGCATCCGGAGTCTTGTCACAGGTACATACCGTAAATGCACTAGGGTATTATTTAAGAAGTGGTTTTCTCTTTCATATTAATTGCAACAATATTGAGTGTTGGATGCCAGCTGCTGTGTAATTATATCCAGCCTTTATCTCATTGTCTTTTTTTTTTGTTTTTTTTCTTCTAAGACTGTTTTTTTTTAATGTTGAAGCAGTTCTATGTGTCTTTCCTCCTCCCCAAAGTTGAGTTTTGCTCTTTTCTAACAAGGTGTAGAACCTGCTGTTCTTTATTACTTTCTACTTGCATTTTATGATTGTAAATAACTATTAAATTATTGAAGAATAAAGTTGGGTTTTTTTTAATATTTTTCTCCTCCCCCTGTTGATTAGTTTCTGGCAGGGTCTGCATGTATTAATAACATGATAGACTGGGTTGTTTAAGCCACATAAAAGCTGATAGTAAATGATGAAAATTTGAATGTGCCATTAATTTACATTTTAAATGCAATATTTTAGTAGTCATGGAAATTAGAATTGGAAAAATATGTATTATGCCATTCAGTTCAGTCTCACCCACTGCAAGATTGCCTTGTTATATTTATGATGCACATTTCGCAGTACTTTATTTTAAATAATCAAGTAATGAGGATTTCAGAATTTATCTTGGGAAAGTAACCCAGAGCCCAGTGGGTCCTACTATTAAGATATTTTTATTTTGTAGCAAAATTTCTCTCCTTTTCTCTCTCCCTCTTTCAATTTTTTTTTGCAAAGTTTCCTTTAAGTACCATATTTTTAAAATCCATAAACCGTATAGGGTTATACCTCATTGTTTTAAATTGAGTTTTGGATTTTTCAGTAATTGGATAGTGAAATTATTACCACACTTGCAGAATGGATGGATGACAACTAAGAACTGTTCAGGAGTTTTTAGGGCAGCCTAATTATTTATATATAGTTTAGGGCTGCCATGCCTTGCTAGCTTGACCTAAACTTCAGTTTTGGCTGACATTTTTTCTGTTTGTATTTTTTTTTTTAACATATTGTCTTTCTATAATGGCTTTATTTTCACATTTTCAGTAGAAATAAGTCCTTAATGAAGATTTCTGTTAGGCTCTTAGTTTCTACATTGGATTAATTTTTATCTCTTAATGAAAGGTTTCATACTTTCTACAACTGTAATGTTAAACACAAGTGGGAAGAGATCGCTGCTACTTTTATCAATTGCCTAAATAGTCACTTCTGCATTTGGTTATAATTATCTCTACCTATCCTTAGAAAGGCTGTGTGATGAAGTGGAAATTCTTTGTGTAATTTGGAGGTGGTGTTCAGGAATGTTGGGGAAGAAAAAGTATATTTAATTGTGCTCCTTTAACAGCACTTAGTGGAGATGTGTTCTTCATAGGCATAAATAGTAAACTTGAGATAGTAATTCAATAAACAATTGATTTGTGTGAAAATGATTAGGGTGATGGTAGATAAGTCTTTGTAACAAAAATCACCAGCTGCTCTTCTGTTTTGAGTACATTCAATTGCAACAATCAATGCTGTCTTTTGCAAACAGGGCCCTTTCTAGGAACAAATGCAGTTTGTTTTTGTTCATCCTATTCCATTTTATTTAATTTCTGCTCATGGGATCCAGTAAAGAGGACACCTCTAAAATTATTTTGTTGCCAAGAAACCAAGTTTGCATCTGTTCTGTATTAATGTAACGTAATAATTTTCCATTCCTCAGAATACTCAGGATATTAATTTACTGAAATTTTTAAAATAAAATAATTTTTGTCTGTTTTTTCCAGATTAGTCCCAGACTTCTTGTATGAGCCTCTGTTCTGAACACTGCAAGCAGGCATATAAAATTGAAAATGGTGACATTGTTACTCTTTTGTTGAAAAGTCTCTTGACAAATTCTATCACCAGTTAAATTGTCATACTACAGAAAAAGGGAGCAAGTAATGGAAGAAGAAATACAGATGCTTGAGGCATCTTTGATGGGCTGAAATTTGTCACCAGGCCTGTCCTTGTCTGAAGGTTTATAATTTGTATAAAGCAGTTCCTGTACTGCTGGCAAGAAGCTCAGACTTTATGATTTCAGGCACTAGTTAGTCTCAAAAATGGAGGCTGGCATCCAGCTTTGAAACTTCTGAAGGAAGCTTTAGTTTAAAACATGAAGATGAAAGACAACATTTATAGTTCTAGAATTATGCTTATGATATGAAACTAATAATAAATTATTTTATATAACTACTTTATTAAAAAAATAAAAACAAAATTATCATGAAGAAACATGCAAATTTCTTTTGTTCCTCTTTTTTTCTTGTCCTTTCTATTGCTCTTCTGCTTAAAATTCTTTATACAACAATATAGACTTGATTACAGCGGAGTAGATTATGATTTTCTGTTTGAAAGGATATTTATGTTCATTATGCAGAGATCTTTCTGTGCTTCTGATTGTCTCCAGTGGTTAGGCATTTGAACCTCCCGGATAGCAGCTAGTATAATCCAGTTCTAATAAAAATGTAGTTTATGCATATCACAGGAAGGTTTTAGGCAACTGTGAGCTATTCATACTCTCTCCTCAGGAGAGATCTAAAAATTTTCTGGTTTGAATAAAGTGCCTTCCCCCAGTTAACTCTAACTGGGGAAATGTATTAAAGAAAATTCCTGACAGCTGTATATATCTTTCCCCAATCCCCCTGTTTAATTGACTCTGGCCCAGTGATAAGAGCATCACTTCTTTAGCGCACTAATTCAGCTCCCCCTTTTGTTGGGCAGTGTCTCCGAACTGAAGGGACCTGCATTGGGAAGACCCTGGATTGGGTAGACCCTGTGGGATCAGTTTCTTGATTTGGTTCTGTTTCAAAGTTAGGGAATGGATGGTTTTTTGTTGTTGTTGTTTTGGGGGTTTTTTTTGTGTTTTTTTTTTTGTTGTTCTGTTTGTTTGTTTGTTTGTTTTTGTTTTGTTTGGTTTTGGGTTTTAGTTGTTGGTTTTGTTTTGTTTGTTTCCTAGTTATCATTATTGATATATAGTTTAATATGCATATATAAACTACTGGCATAGCCATTGTGCCTCTTTATATAATCAAATTTTAGAAAGAAGGATGTTACAGGTGCATGTGGAGCCACGTTGGTGGCTGTTAAGGCCAATGTTCAGATGCAATCTTTGTGTGTAGAAGTTCAGGAAGAGCAGGCTATTGAATGTGGGAGCATTAGCAAAGGAAGGGAAGCACCCCTCTATATTTTTGTGGCCTCTACTTCCTAACACCTGATGTTATGCCTATTATGATTGGAGTTGTGATGGTGAACGTGGCAGAGCCTTGTTTTGATCCAGAACATTCTTACACAAGCAAATGGACATCTCAACATCCCAGCTGTTGGTAATATGTAGGACAGTTTGCTTTTGGTTTGGTTATTTTTTTTTCTTTTATGTGTCTTAAGGACTAAGAAACCTATGTTTTAGCTATTTAAGTAAAGGTGATATTACTGTTTGTATTGGGTGAATTGAGTCCTGGTGATGACAGAGCTGCAGGCTGCTGTTGAGAGTAATTGAAGCATATCCAAAGGCAGCTGTCCTCCCAAAATAAGGACAGCTCCCTGCAGTGACTCACACCTGCCAGTAAGCCTGCACTTTGCAGAGAAATACACAACCTTAGGGTTCAGATTAGGTTTTGAAGAAGTACACCTTTACTAGGGAGATGTTGTGCCTGGGTTGATGAATCCAGTTCACTGTATTTATAGCTGTGCATTGCTTCTGGGACCAAGCTGGCAACTTTGGATGGCACCAGAGAGCGCTGCACCATGCAGTGTGAGTAAATTATAATGTATTACTGCTTCAGGGACATTTGCACCTGTAAAGCATTCTCTTACTTTCCATTCCTGCACTCAGCCTCTTTTTTCCCCCTGAGACTGACAGCAGAAGTGCTGGCTGTGATCATCTTCTATTATAAAAAACGGATGTTGAGCTCAACAACTCATATTATGTATCCTCATGAAACAAGCATCAGATAAAGCTGACTCAAGGCCATCATGGACATGATTTGGTATTGAAACCACAGCCTATCAACAAAAGGCTCCCTAGCCATTAGGAATCCCTTGAGCTATTCAGTGTCTTATAAACTAAGCAAGATAATCTGACACATTTAGGGATTTTTCTTGCTTAGATGCCAGAATACTTGAAAATTCAAGCTAAAGACCTGTGAGGAAGGAAAATAAACCAGGGACTGAAGTGTGTTATGCATCTAGCTGTGAAAATTGCAAGGGTTAGGGGAGGTGGAAGGAAGGGGGTGAGAGAGAAGAGGAGACCAGGGGGCTGTCAGCTCTTTAGGGAAATGCTGCTACTGGCTCTGCCAGAGAGCAGTGCTGAGAGAATACGGGAATTGAAACAATGATCACAGAAAATGGGGAAACAAGAAAGGTACAGCTCACAGTGAAAAGAGTAGCAAACTGTGTGATAATTTTCATAAGCAGCTAAATGTTGAGATTATCTGGAGTTAAAGACTGAATGTTCTCTGATCACTGTTATAAATCCAGCAAGGTTTAAAAGAATGCCAGTACACTGTCGAAAAGCTTCAGGAATGCTTCCATAGCTATGCACACAGTGATAGGAATAAAGGAATAATTTTACCAATGTATATTTTTTCAACCAAGAATCTGCAGCTTCCCACCATATATATGCATCAGTTGGTATCCTGTGCACAGCTCTGACATCCTTTTGCTTTTTTTTTAGTCCACCTTCTCAAAGGTAATTATGAACTCTTTCAGAGCTTGTCACATATATTCTTTTCAGTGGAAAGAATCAGAAAATCACTCTTGCCTGCAGGTGTACAGAGCATGCTGGAAAGATCACATTTGTAGTCTCTGCAAAATCTAGAATCTAAGTCAAAATTTTGGATATGAATTACAAAGTGAGGATTCATGTGCTGTTTATCTGAGGCTTTCTGTTTCTCCAGTCTTAGTCTTTGACTCTGATAAACTAACCAGCTTACCTTGAAGGTTTTTATTTCTTTAGAGAAATGCGTTTATAAGATATGCCTTGAAAACTAGGAAATAAACCCACAGACACCTGAGTTAATATTTTCTTCTATGCTACACAGAGATTTCTTTATGCATATGTGAGACGTGGCTGTGCATCCTGAATACAACACAGGTACTTACCAAGCAGAGCCTCTTTTGCCTTGAGGCTTTTGCTCTAAGGCAGAGGATCCTATTTTTTAGGTGTTTTTTTTGGTTTTTTTTTTTTCTTGTTTGTGTTTTGCTTTTGGTTTTGGGTTCTTTTTTGTTTTTTTCTCTCTTGCCTTTTGCCTTTCCCTGTCACTGTCACCAGGAGAGCTGAGGCAGCACAGGTGGAGGGAGGCCTTAGATCTACTTTTATCGTTTACATCTACTCATATTGGTTTCTCCTTATTGGTGGAAAGGGTTAAACTATAGGGGGAGATAACTCTTTTCTGAGTGTCCACCTCACATTTTGTCTTAAACTAAGACACAGTGTTTCAATGCCATTTTGCAGTCAAGGAATGGAAATTCAGATTAAGCAATCTGCTCATTATAAACCTTTGTATCCAAAGTGGAAATTGCATGCCACCTTTTTTTTTTTTTAAACTGGAAATCAGTGAAAACAAAACGGGCTGTATTAAGAACTTATATTTGGATAAATTGGAATGGATCCCAAGACTGAGCAGAAGGTCCTTATCTGCTGTCCCCTGCTGACAGCAGAAAATGTTCTGGTGGTACTTCTACCCACATCTGCAGAAACCTGGCAGCATCAGCCTTATGACCTGGCAGATCATGGGAGGAGCCAGAGAAACCCTCTGGAAAACTTGGTAGGTACCATTCAATGTTTCTCTACAAAGCCTCTGACTAATTACTCTTGGGACTTTTTCTGTGCTTGGCAGTTAAGGTAGGTTCTGTATGAGGCTGTGTATTATGGTAACTGAACCAATAATAGCTACTTTTGATGATATAATTAAGGCTTTATTTAGTGCAATGAATTATTTGCTTCATATGTATGATATGAGTGAAAAAAAGTCTATTATGCTTCAAAGTCCATGCTTCAAAGTGTAAGAACTGTTAAATTGAAACTATTTCTAAATTGTAAGTGATTTTATTTAGGTGTAAATTGTTTGCTGAATGTTTTCCTTGTCTTAGAGTTGAATATGATATGGAAGGAGAAAGCCCAGCCAAAGCTGCATATATTTTTTCACACCAGTAGTTAACATTCTAGGGTCTGTGTAAACCCAGAAGGAGCACAGAAAATGAATTAATGGTTTTGGAACTTATGAACTGCCAGAATAGCAGTAGGGTCCTGCTTGTTTGGTCACATGGCAAGTAAAGTAATGTGTGCTGTACTGAGGAGAATGATTGTACTGGATGAGCTATAAGGCCTTCCTAACTCCCTGTTTTGTTTCTAGCACTGGTTAGAAGGGATGATTAGGAAAATAATAGAGGAAAAAAGCATTTATGGAATGATTTTTCCTCTAAAATATTCTTCACTTTCTATAGTAAGAACTTGAAAGATTTGAGCAAGCTTTCATGTAAAATATTGTGTTTAATAAAGGTTTTTCTTATATCATTATACCAATAATTTATGCAATTACCTTCTAGTAAAAATATGGTGCCAGTGCTTCCACAAACAACTCTGGAATATGGGGGGAAACTGTTTCTTTATTTAGGCCCATTTCATCAGGGGCCAACTGATTCTTATTTCCTTTGTAAATCACTTATCCATTTTCAAACATCTTTAGTTTTCAAACATTCTTTTGCTGGTTCTGAAGCCTTTTTATCTATACATTGTTCACAGTTCACAACTTATTCCTCGTGCCTTGCTCTCTGAATCTTGTGTACACAGGGAGAAATCTCCCTGAGATAATGGAGATAGCAATGGCAAGAAGGTAATGGAATAGCTGCTGTAATTGTGGTGTTATATTAACTGGGCTGCAGAGGTATTTCTGGGTAGGTCAGAGAAAGAACAGCAACAGAGTGAACTGAAATATTTCCAAGGGGGAGATACAGGCGATATCAAGAGAAAAAAACTTCTTTATTATTTCTTATTATGTGTACATTTAAGTTGAACTTTCTAATGAGTTAGGCACTTTTAATTTTTGTTGTTGCTGTTTTATTTTATAATCCTATGCTTTGTAGTAAAACATTACTGTAACTGTTTTGCTTAGAAGATAATTGTAAAAGGGCATTTAGTTTGCTGCTGCTTTTTTAGATAAATATGTTTGAATTATGGATCAGTCCTGACTTTTGTCATTGGCCTTGGTCTGGGAAAGGGAGTTTTTCATCTTTGAGTTTTAATAAAGTAGGGACTCCAGAATTAGAATTTATATGACAGCACAGTGACATGAGACAAAAAACTAAACTGAACATTTCAGCTGCAATCCTATTGGATTTGAAGTTGTGTGTTACGTTGATAGAATTTCAAGATTTGCAGAAACTGATTCAGCTCATGCTGAACTAAATGAGAATTTGTCTCTTTGGTGTTTATTGTTTATGAAGAACACATGATTCTAGTGCAAAAAATCCCAACAAAAAATTTTTAGAGTGAAATATAGCCACATTTTAAGATGTGGTTCTTGAGTGGAAACCTAAATCCTCAAGTACTTTATTGATTCTTTTGACTAAAACTCCTGGAGGAGAGAACCTAAATGGTGGAGCAGTGGCTTTTAAAAGAGTGAAAATATATTCCATTCTATTGATGGGAATTGCCCCAGCAATATGTCCAGTAGCATCATTAAACTTTTGAACATAGTGAGACTTCTTGAATAATGCCCTTCATCTACCATTACTACTTTGACTGTGTAGCATTTTAGTATTTTAGTGATATATTTTGTAGATATATGTATATATATTAGAGCTTACCTGATTTTTCCCTTTAGATTTTTAGACATATCTGAGTAGGAATCCAGCCTGTGATTTATTTTTAAATGTTGCTGGGAAGCAAGGGGAGAAGTGGTTGCTAACAAAGGCTGCCCTGAGGCACTGAAGGTGTCAAAAGCTTTGTCATTGCTTCCTTCAGTCACTGTAAGGTGAATGCTTTCACAATACACTTTACAGTAACTTTGGGGAATTTATTGCATATAAGGTTACTATTTGGTTGTTTTCACTTAAAATTCATACTATGAGAAATATTTCTGGCTATTTTTTCCTTCTTTAATCAGAAAAATGTCATAAATAATATGTGTGTGAACCACCTCACATGAAATGTTCAGCTAAAGTATCAAAAGAGCAAAGATTATTAAGAGCAAAATATGAAATGCATCCCATTCCCCTTTTTACGTGCTATGTAGTTATCTTTTCTTGACCTTAATAGATTCTCTTTTTTTTCACCATATTTTCTTTAGAACATTTTCATCTGGAATATCATGCTAAATACCCTTCAACTTTGTGTGAGGATGGACATAACTCCCCTGTCAAAGAGAGAAAGAATACTTTACCTGAAGATGGTTTTTAAGGTTTGAATGTGATTCTTAGCTATAGAGGAAGTTAGTTTGTTTTTGGTTTCAGTTAGAGCATCTACAGAGAGGTATGGGAAGCACTGTGAATGTTTCTGTACCTACTTTAAGAATTCAAAATCTCTTTCACATAGGAAAGAATCAGGGAAAAGCCCATGGTCTCTTACTACTCTGATGGTAAAAAATTATGAAAAAATTCACAACCATCTTTTCTGCATTAATAGTGTGCAAAAACATTACTTAAAAAATCCTCAAGATCTTTTGTTTCAGAGGGATTTTGCTTGGGTGAGTGGGTTTTTTTCATGTCTAGCACAAATATATTTCATCTTTTAGAAGAGCAATATTTTACCATTTCTAGCATTAGAAAACCACTGAAATTATGAACCTGAGATAAAATTCAAATATTTTAAAAGTGTTCAGCCCTGAATAAAATTTTGGGCAGAAGCTCTAGAAGCACTGTAAATTGACTGTGAGAAGAGAGTACTCTCTGTATGTTGAGGGGGCTGTAAACTCTGTTTGCGATCTAGAATCTCTCACAGGCAAGATTAAGTATATGTAACTATCTTTTGTATTCCATGATGGTAGAAAACCCAGGATCTTTTGTGTGTGTTATTGAAGTTATTAAAATTGAAGGTTCAGTTTTCTGACAAGTGCTTACAATGAAGTTTTGTCTGTGTGCACATGCTTATTTAAGAATATATATTTCTGTGATTCAATGGTGTAATTATTCAAGATGTAAAATAAGAGAACACTTTTTCACTGGAAAAGGATAAAATTTAGTGATATTGATTATTTTCCCTTCCAATTTTAGGGTTTGGCTGCTGAACCCACATCAGATCCCTCAGTCTCACTTTTGCCTTCCTAAGTGATACACACAGATGTGTTCCTCAAAACATTTCATATTGTTGTTAAACTCTCTGGGTCTCTCATAGTTCTTTGTAAAGTCTTTTTGAGACAGAAACTCAAAAATGCGCAAACTTCCATGTACATGATTGAAAGTTAGTATGTAAAAGTATAGAGCATCAGAAACACTTAATGAAAGCACTGGAACAGCTGAGAGAATTGCTGCAATCTTTGAATATGCAAAAATAGTAACTGAAAAGTATACTTCTTATATATCTATGTGGCATATGGAGTGATCAAAATACACCTCACCTTTACAAATGCACAATCAAATCAGGTGGGACTCAATTTCACTCTGTTGCACAAAAAACATTTGGCCTTGAGTGAGTATTCACACTCCTGCCAAATGTAATTCTTCCAGAGGTAACCCACAATCAAAATAGCTTTTCAAGTGTTCTTGAAAAGGTTGCAGGAGAAAGTGGGATATCAGAGAGCATATGTTATTGTGTAATAAGCCATGAAGCAGATATCAGAAATTAATGAGGCAAAGAAAGCAAATGCAGGAAGCAGCAGCAACTAAATTTGGGAAAAGCTTGAGTGTTGTGGGACACAGGAACATTGTGTTGTCTATGACACAGCTGAAAATGGAGACTTGAATAAAAGATTTAATGTGATTCTATGCATGGAGGTAGCCATTGAACTTCAAAACAAAGCCCCTAGTGGTGTATGCCAAGGTGAAATGAGCAATTGAAGAAGTAAAAGATAAATGGATCTGTAAACGGTACAGTTTCAGAAAACAAATTTTCCAGATTGAATAAATAACCTAATGTTTCCCAGAGCATCATCAGAATGCCCATCACAGATGGGATGTTGGCTTCATTGTGAAATTTTAAGCAGTTTTAGGCACTTGTCTTCAGACTCTTCCTACAGAGACATTTATTTTCCATCAAACAGAAGCAAACCTTAATTGTCATTCTTTACGCATGGGATAGAATGAATTTGTTGATATTTTGTCATCAGCAACAGAAAGATCTCTTCAGACTGTTTCATGGGAGGAGGAAGAGGCAGCCTCTCAGTTTGAGCTGAGATGCTGGGTACCAGGACAGAAAAGTCCGACAGTAATGAATGCTGGAATTCTAATATAGGCTCTCCTTGTCCTTAAGAGCTTGTTAAGGATCAGCACTACCATGCTGGTTGACAGAATTCTAAATTTCATTACTGTGTAATAAAAACAGCTCAGCTTCAAAATCGGTCAGTTTATTGATTTTAAGTGGCAGGGGATTTGAATGCATTCATTTTGTAGGCCGTGACTCTTTGACTTTCAGAAACCAATCTGCTGTTTTGAGTAGTGGATTAAGCATGCAGACATTACGACGATCACAGCAAATGAAATGTTCATATTAGGGATGTATCTCTGAAAAATTGTGTGGAATATCTTTTCTGAAACCTTTGTCAGCAATAATAGAATTTTAGCCTGGGTAATACCACAGCTTTTTGTTTCTTTTCCACATTTAACTTTTGGAAAAATTATGAGGAAGACGTAGATGTTATAATTCTTTGTTTATTTTTCATATATGTGACATTTTTTAAAGAGAGAGACAAGTTTTTTATGCAGTTATTCCATTGCTATTCACCTTCTAATTCTTTCTTGCTTAAAAATCCTGGAATATACTTCATTTATATGAATCAAAAAGAGAAGGAAACAATTAATTTCCCACAGCAAAAGTGCCAATTTTGTGCTGCCACTAGATCAGGCTGAGATACTGGCTGTAGTTCTCAGGCTGAAAACTAAAAAGGATAAGAAAAGTTTTTCTTTGTGTGAAAGAAGCGGGATCAGTGTCTGTGCTCATAGGTGGTTGACTGTCACCTTCCTCACAGAGGACGTGTAATTTACTTCAATTTATTGAAGATAAGGGACTGGGAAAACAGGGATCAAATTTACTGTGAGTCACAGCTCAGCTGTGCTGGTCTTTGGCCCTCATGCCACTCTGCCATTCAGGAAATACACAAAAAACCTCACGTAGTCCTATATGTAGTGAAGCTGAACTATTTAAATGAATGCTGGTTTATTTTGGTTATCCAGAACTTTTTGTATGCTAAATTTTTTTATGGGTGCTGTCTTTGGAGATAATCTTCCATAAAATTTAATTACGTATATGTAGTGAAGCTGAACTATTTAAATGAATGCTGGTTTATTTTGGTTATCCAGAATTTTTGTATGCTAAAATTTTTTATGGGTGCTGACTTTGGAGATAATTTTCCATAAAATTTAATTACAGCAGTTGAAGAAATAAAATCTTATTAGGCTATCTAGCCTAAACAAAAGATACTTTGAAATTATTGTGTAACATTAAGGGATGTATTCATTAAAGGCTACCTCTGACTTTTTTTGCATTTAGATGTCGTTTATATTTGCATACTGTTTCAAGCCTTCAGATTTTTTTTTGTGTTGTTAATGTGACTAGTTTTCATCGATGCTATCTACTCAGAAACCTTATCATAGTGCTATGAATATTGATTTTTGAAGATATGAGTTTTGAAGTCAGGTGTTGATAATTTGAATTGGCTTGGGTCCAACTCGATGCAGTTTTGATGTTTAGTGTCTACCTGTGCTGCCAAAGTGTAAAGGAATAGCATAAACTTATAAGATAAATGCAGACCTGTCAATCAAAACACTTTAAAAAATAGGTTTCTTTAATTTCTCTTAAAAGGGGAGAATCAACAAAAGTAAAGACAATCTGCAAAATGTGAAAGGGAACCAAATATTTGATTGCAAAAATTTTTATTGGGTATTCACAATAAAAAGTGGACTACAGATGTGTAATTTACATAAATGCTTTTACAAACATTTAAGAATGACAGGTGACTGTCTCAAACACTGTTTAGGACAAGACAGAAGGACTCTGCCAGGAGATGACTGGAGTTTGAGACTAAATAAAGGTGGGATTATTGTTGCCTCAGACCTAGGGGGAGGTTAACAAAGCTGGGCCAGAAGAATGTATCACTGATAATGGACAATTTCTGGGCCACAAGGAAAGCCAACACAGCAACTCTGCTGAAATCAGCTAGGACTAGGTAAAAAAGTAATTCTGGCAGTGGGAGAGAATGACCAGTGACCACAGCTCAAGAAAACCATTGACTCAAAAGAAGAGAGAGACTGAGTTTGCAGACTATTTAGCATTAGAACTGAGGGAATCATTTAACCAATAAAATAAGACAATTGTGTAGCCAATGAACATTAATTTCTCTGTTACAAAAATGTATACATGGTGAAAAAATTTGAACTACTTCAGGAATTCCAACCACCAAGAAGGCTAGGTAAACTGAGTTGGCATTCCTTGTGGCCCAGAAATTGTGCATTATCAGTGATACATTCTGGTGACTAGCTTCTGCTTATGCTCTCTCTGTCTCTCCTCTCTTTTGTATTTCTTTCCATCTCTCTACCTCACATTTTATTGTTAAAATAAAATCCATACTATTGACTTCAGCGTGCGTCCTCTCATGAACCTTAATTCGAGCAAAGGCATCTCTCAATAAGTGGATCTTAACATTCTGGTATCTATCTAATGTGGGGATTAGTAAGGGTTTAAGATACATCCAATGTGGGTATTCAAGAAGAACTCATGTTAAATAGATATATATTTTTCATGTGCTGTTGGGTAGATGACAAGCAGCAGCTCCAATATATTTTGACTTGAGAGAGGTTTGTTCCACTGACCTCTATACATTTCAGAAATAAATCAGAATTAAATGCCCAATATGTTTAAATGAAAGTTTATTTATTGTCCATTGGAAGAGTTTTCATTATGGGCTGAATCCTAGGGGTTTTTTTTTGGTTTGTTTTTTTTTTTTTTTTTACTCCCTTCTATGATAGAAAAGATAAGAGGCAGTTCTAGGGCAAGGGCTGGCTACTAGGAATCCCAGTTGGAATTTCAAAGTGACTGTGGTAAATAAAAATTTTGTGATGAAGAAGATCAATGAAGATAAATGCAAGTGATAATACAGGGAATAATTAGGTATGCAACAGTGCTGCTGAAAAAATGACAGCACACTGCAGTCCAAGTCAGCAATATGTTGCTATTCCAGGAAAGCCAGAAGTCATTCTGAAATGCATTAATTAAAGAAATGTGTAAGAGTTATGATGCTCTGTGTATCCGCTGGTCAGGCCTCAGCTGTAAGAAGGTGAAGGGCTCAAAGTACCTGTAATAATGATGATTTTGGAAAAGGAAAATAACGAAAAATATTTTCACTAAATAAGCAGTAAAATTTTAAGGTGGTGTGGGGATATCAGCCTTGCAATAAAAATTGTTAGAAAGAAGCTTTTTTGGTTCTTTGAGGTTTTGATTTTGTTTGTTTGGTTGGGTTTTTTGTTATTTGTTGAGGGCTTTTGCTAACAGAAATAGAAAAGAGTAATTTAATTTTTTTTTTTATATCCAAACTGACTTAAATTTTCCATCTGGAAAGTGATGCCCTGAAGCAGCTCTGCAGGAGACACCACTGGAGTTTTAAAACAAAACCAAAAAACCCCCAAACCCCAAATGCCATGGGGTTGGAGATCTCACCTGAAATATGGGACACACAAATTAAGTTAATATGTCATACAGGGATTTAATATATCATAAATAGGCTGTGAATAATTTTCGAGTAGAATTTAGGTTTTCTACATTTAACCATAAAGTTGTTCTTCTTTGCTACAAATGTAATTTAATAGTCTTTTTAACAAAAAATTCTGGGTTTCAACTAAAAATGAAAATTTTCTGTTTTATAACACATTTTAGTAATTTTTAATAGCTTTAATAAATAATAGGTTTCAACAAATCTTTATTTTCTATTGGAAAAAAGAATGCCACCACATTCCTTGCTAAAACAAAGAATTCATCATTTGTATACCCAAACGAAATATAAATTATTAAATTCCTGTTTGCCAATGAACCTTTTTTGTACATCTTTGAACAAATCTTAAATTCCAGCTGTGCACCACTAAGTCATGCAAATGGACCTGAATATTTGGGTCTTTTAATCAGTAAAACTCTAATTTATACAGCCTTGCCTTTTTTAGTGCTGAAAGGAGATTTGTTAGCCCCACTGTGAGTTCAAAGTACATCTGGTACTGGATAGCTGATGGTAAACAGGGAGAATTTCTGTTGCTTAATGTACCAGTGGATTATTGTTGTTATATATTTACAAAATTTATAGATGTAAATAAAGTATATTATAACTTAAAATTATATATAATTTAATCTTAAAACAATTGAACTTACAGTTTTAGAAATTTTATTTTTTAAATATATAGAGTTATCTCAGAAAGAATACTCTATGGGCAGGTTTCCTAAATTGATTACTTGATCATGTCATAGGCCACCTGTGCTGCTTCAGTGTGGTCAAACTCAAGTCCACTCTCAGGAGGGCAGCACAAAAAAAATACAGTAGTATATAAAGAAAAGTGTATTTGGAAAAAATATTTTTATAGCTTTATATTTAAAAGATAACCAAGCTGACTCTTAGACAGAGTGTAGAGATAAAAATATGCTTGAGCATATTTTGCTATGTACTATATATATAAACATTTTTACTATGTACATATATATATATATATATATATGTATAAGTATATACTTGGAACATGAATGTTTAAAGTGTGCTGCCTGATGACCCTCCCTGTCACCTGCATTTGCTAAAACATCAAAATTGGTTAATCTACCTGTTTTTTAAAGTCTCCCTGAGCTTTTCTCCTTAAGTATTTGGAAATTATTTTGTGTGTTTTTAATCACCTTTTAATCTGTCTCCTGAGAATTTTCATGCCGAAAGTGGCCATTAAATATTCTCTGTAACTTTAATAGAGGATTCCAAGGATGGCTAGAGTTGTTAGGTGCTAATAAACACCTGGCATTGTGGAGGGTTTGTAAATGACACATGAGCCTTCTTTAGAGGCTTAACTAACCCAGTGATCCTGCATTGGGATGTCTGTGTTTGATGCTGCTGTGGGAATTAACTGCTCACCACTCACTGACTTTTGAAGGACTATAAACAGGGTAATAAGACGTGATTTCAGAAACCTTTTGAAAATTAATAGCCAACTGTATGTAGTGTTTGATAAACTAGTTAAAAAATGTTTGATTGATGCACATTGTCTGCAAATGCTCTAATTGTGCAAGTCACATTGTCCAAGCACTTGGATTTTATTACTGATTAAAGATATGTATGTTTGTGCATTCAGTGGTGTTTCAGAGGAAAGCCTTCCTTCAATGTCACCTTTCTTTCATTTGCTTTCACCTATAAACCAGTTCCTCTGATACTTTGAGATGCATGCATGAGTGATTTCGTGATCGGTACAGAATCAAAGAATGGCTGGGGTTACAAGGGACCTCCAGAAGTCATCTGATCCTATCCCCCTGCTCAAGCAGGGTCACCCTGAGATAATTGCCCAGGACCATTTCCTTACAGCCTTTGAGTATCTGCATGGATGGAGACGCCACACCTTTTCTGGGCAACCTGTACCAGTGCTCATTCACATTCATAGGAAAAAAAAAAAAAGTGTTTCCTGATGTTCAGAAGCAACCTCTTCCATTTCACTTCATGGCCATTGCCTTGTCCTGTTATTGGGTAACAATCAAAGGTGTCTTAATGTCTCCTTGGCACACTGTCTTCAGATATTTGTACACATTGATGAGAACCCTCCCTATGCAATCCTTGTTTCATATATTTGTCTTGTCTCATTGTGAGGGAAGCTTGTTTATGAGAATGCCCACTCCTATCCTTGTTTCCTTTTCCTTTTTTTGAACTGGAATAAATGTGTAGAGAAGATTTAGTGATTGGATTACTGCACTATCTAGTGCTGTTTTCTCTTTCAGAGGGTCTAAAACCTTTTGCAGTTTATAACTAATAGATAATTATGCAGAAAGTACTTTGGCAGGAAAGACCACATCTCTGCATCTCCCAAATCACAAGGAAGTTTTTCTGCTTACAGTACCTATTAATAAGAACCTATTTCTGTGATTTCTGCATTCATGTCTGATCTGTGAGTACTAAAACCTCTAAGAGAATAAAATGTGAAAATGCATGCCTCAGAGTTAGAACGCATGACATGAAAATTTGCATGAACCATGAAACCACCTTCTATGTAAGGTGAATTTTCCATAGTAGTTTACAGCATCTGAAAAACATTGCTGTATAAAAAAACTTTCACTTTATCTCTGAAAAATATGTGCACAAGAGTAAGAGAGAAGGAAATAAACTGTGTGCTGTATGTATCTATCTGGATATATCTAAAATCTATATTGACTGAGTAAGAATTTCCCCTATCTTGCTAATATATATTGTAATTCAGTCACTTTTGCTGTGTTAACAGAATGGAAACTAGTAATTCTCATTGCTTCTTGCAGTGCACTGCTTTTTCCATTCATTCTCTGTGGTTGAATCAATTTTTTTAAGGCATAATTAAGTTTTTCCTTGGAAATGCTAATTTTCTGAAATCAGAAGATTTCTTCATTATGGCTTTACGAGAAATTTTTGATTGACTGCTGAATGCACTGCACTGTGTGCCCATTCAGCCTTGCAGAGCACTGACAGATTTGCCTGAGGGAGGGTGACAATCCCGTGCCAGCCATCCTCAGAGGGCTTGCTCAAGCCATCAGTGAGGGAGCTGGCATCTTTTGACCTTGATTTGATCACACGAACTCTGTGGATTTCCTAAATTTTAATTTCACTGCCTCTTTTACAGCGTCCATTCCCCCTGGTCTTCTGACCTTTACTTGCAACACTTCCTATAGTGGGCATGAAGTACAACTTGCCAGATGTTACAGACAGGTAGATGTATCCTAATAATTCCGTGTTTTCACAGCTCAGAAGTGTTCACACTACCTTTTACTCATGAAAGAGATCCATGCATTCCTTAAGTTAATGCTGCTGAATGCTTATAGTGCTCCTGTGATTTCTGTCAAGATTAGCTGGGGAAAATGGTTTCTTTGGAGTAAAGAGCAGCAGATTTTCTGAAAGCAGGATTCTGAGTCCGAGGCTTGAGCTCACAGCCAAGTGGCAGTGCCAGAGCTAGTGCCAGTCTTTACACAAATTTCAGACTTGTTTAAGTGAGAACTTTTTGTAAGAAAGTGCAAAGGAAGGATTTTGCTGTTGATGCAAAGTCATGATTTCTACAGGGAGGCAGAATGGAAAAAATCAGATGGGGAAATACACTTATACAGAGTGTGTAAAATGTTTACGTGATCTCCACTGTAACATAGTTAAAACTCAGGTACTTTTACAATGCAACTGTTAAAACTGTGAATGAACTGCAAACATGCAGGAAACTTTTGTTGTAAATACATATTTCTCTAATATTTTTTTCTCTAGCAGCTTAATAAAACTTTTTAAGGTTATCAAAGGCATAATAAGGAGGATAAATCAGATGTCTGAACTGATGTAGTCTCACTGTGATATGCCAATAGCAATAAAGTATAGTGTGGCTACGACTGCCTATCATAATTTCTTGTGAGTGGTGATAAGTGCCTGTCATGGTTTTAAACCCAGCTGGAGACGAAACACCACACAGATGCTCACTCAACTCCCCCTTTCTCTCCCACCACCTCAGTGGAAGTGGGAGGAGAATTGAAGTAAAACTTGTATGTTGAGATATGAACAGTTCTATAATTGAAAATATAGTAAAATATTATAATAATGGTAACAGTAATAATAATGATGTTAATAAAAAGGGGGAAAAAACCCAAACAAACAAGTGAGTCACAGGGCAATCACTCACTGCCTGTTAACTGGTGCCAAACCTCACTTCCCCCGCCCAGACTTGCCTCTCTTCCAGGCAGCAGCCCCAGTTTGTATAAAGGCCATGGTGCTCTATGGTGTGGGATACTCTGTTGGCCAGTTCAGCTCACCTGTCCCAGCCATGCTCCCTCACACTTTTTTGGTTTTGTTCTTGGTTTTCTTTTTGCACACCTCTTCAGTGGGAGAGCACTGCACAAGGAAAGAAAAATTCCTTGAGTTAGGATACACACAACTTAGCACAGACCCCAGAACATTGATGTGATACAGACATTCTCATTCTGAATCCAAAATAGAGCACTGTAACAGCTACCAAGAAGAAATTTACCCCAGCTGAAGGCAGGACAGGAACAATTGAGTTCAGAAATGAAGTGAAATTCTTTCCATTCTGATTTTACAGACAAAATCCTGCCATGTTAAGTGTTTTAACTATTCTGTTTTGTTTTATTTCATTTCTCTCATTACTCTTATGACAATATATTTAATATTTAGGGTTCACACTGTTTCTGTTTGTGTATGTTCTTTCCCCCTTCCTCCTCCCCCGTTCTGAAGAAAATGTATTTTGAAGGTGGTTGTTTCCTAGGCTATAAGTATTTACCATTACCTCTTGGCTGCTGTTAGTTTGCTTTGCCCTTTGGATCAACATCTGTCTAGTAGCTTTTAGTGTGGTTGCTTGCCATGTGCTGGAGAATGAATTCTCCGTCCAAAACCCCTCTTGAATTTGGGTTTCTTGGTCTGACTGGAGGAAATCCCAGGGAGAAATGGCAGGAGTGTGAGTCATGCTCCTTGAGGCGTTTTTGAAATGGGAGCTTTGTGAAGGTTCTGCTGTGCTGCTTGGTCTCCCAGCATGGTGAAGCAGAAGCTGTCTAGTGTAGGAAGAAACAAGGAACGTGTCACAGCTAACACAAGGATTTTTGTGTTTGTAAAGAGTAATTGATTCCACAGTGGCTTACCCAAACAACAGAGAAGATAATACCACAGGGCTCAGCCACCTCGTCTGAAATTGTGAAATGTTTTTCGACATTAAAAGGTACCATGAGTTTATTTGTCTTGAAAGATACTGTTGTAAAAGGATCTCAGGTTTTTATATAAATATTAACACCTGAAAACAAATCTACCACTGTTCCTGCTTATCACCCTGGCCTCTCCATAGAAGCCATTTTTCACTGCATTACTGTTCTGTTTACCTTTGTGTTTATGACTGCATTAATGCAAAGAGCTTAAATTAAAACTAATACAACATAATGTATTGTTATTTTGTGAGGTTAGTCCCACAGAAAACAGGTATGTTTCTTCTGCTTAAGCCTATAACAGTTACAAAACAAGATAGAACTTTAAAAATTAAACTGAAGGAGTTTGACTTCTCTAAATTAATTCCTATTCAATTATACTTGAATTGAATCTGTGAATCTGTGAAATTTCTTTGCACAGATTGAAGTTTTAGATTTTATTCAAGATCATTACTGCAAAATAAATACAAATAGTGAAACGTTGACAGTTTAAACTTGCAGGGTTCTTGGAGATCTCATGGTTTTATTATTATTTTATTTCCTTGGAATAACTGATATGCTGATAGTAATAAATTAGTAATACTTTACATCATTTAAGACATTTTTTTCTTTCTTTTAATTAAATTAATTTAATGAGTGTCAGTTTTATTAGTTAAAGAATTCTTTATCTATTTAGTTTTAGTCATTCAAAGTCATCTTTAGCTTAGGTTATCCAGCTGGAAATTACAGCCACAATGTGAGATGTGGGAAAATGCATTAGTAAAACTTCAGCTTATTCTTACTGGCAAAGATATATTTCTTTAATCCTTTATTTAAATTTGGCTAAATTTTCATACAGTGGAAATTTTTTATCTTAGGGAAATAACAGTAAATAAATTGGGAAATGAATATAGGAAACTGAAATTTATGTAAGTGGGTTGTTCTGAGGTGAGTTTTCTGTGTGTCAAAAAGGTGGCAAAGCAAGCAGGGGGTTTCCCTGACTTTTACTCCTAGATGTTGTGTGGGATACTATATAGCTGTTGATTTTGTTGATGAACTGGTATTTGGCCTTTGGCTTATTGTTGTATGCTATTATTGATATTGTCAATATTCTATAAAGTTAAATATAAAGATTTTGATGATATGTAAGTTTAGAGAGTGAATCAGGGTCAGTATGCAGATGCATTCCAGAGTGAGTGGCACCTAAAAAAGAGATACTTGTACCATGTTTGCTAATTCTTCTGCAAGGCCTCTGTAGAGAAATAGTAGACATAGGGAAAAAAAGGGGGAATTGTAGGCACACAGTTTTTGGTGATTGGGAGTGGGGCAGCTGAGCCTCATCCCCAGTGGGCACAGCTGTGAGGGGCAGGGAGCAGCACTGACAGCAATGAGCCATGGAGTGCCCAGGGGCACTGAGCAACCACCAAAGGGAGCAGAGGGCACACAGGGGCAGGGCATCAGCATCAGGGGTGTAAAAGGGACTGGGCTGGGCTGAGGGACAGGAAGGGCAGATGCTGGCAGGCTTCTGGAGTGGCAGGGTGCTACTTTACATGGGCAAACACCTGAAGCCTTCTGATGAGGTAAAGTGTTAATTCTGTATGGACAAATGCGTAAAGCCTTCTGAAGTTGTGTGGTGGCACTCTGTGTGTCGTGGCTGTCTCAGCTGTGTCAGGTGCTGTGACAATTGGGTTAACTGTATTTTGAAGCTATGTTGACAGATATAAGGCTAAGTTAAATGCTTATGGGGGGAATGGACACTGATTAATGCCTAAAGATGTGTTAGAAAAAATGTGCTGTTACAGCCAGAACATGTTCAAATATTTCTGCTGAGTGTGTATTTCTTTATATACTGTACGTAGCACTGTGGATACAGCTCATCTGTTGTATCATAAGTGTAAAAACTGAAGAAGTCAGATATGTTATATGTGTTTTCTGTAGTTATAATTAGTGTTTCTGTGGACACCATGAAGATAATAACATCATACATCTCTAGATAGGGACAAGTCCATTTACTTTCTCTTCTGCAGAAATTTGGCTATTAAGTTCTGAAAATTACTTATAAAACCAGAAGATAGATAAACTTATTTCATTCCATTCATGATTTTGATCTGAAATTTCTTTGCCAGCTTGCTAAGGCAGGATCACAACTCTATCCCACTGTGTAGACTTAAGATCAGACGAAAGCCAACAATCTGCTCAAGATCCCATAGCTGCTCATGTAAAGCTGTGCTGTGGCCCCTTTAATCAAAGCAGAAAATAAAGCTATGAAAGATTTTTGAAATATGTCTGGAGAATAGGATCAAGTCCAGAAAATGGAGCTTGTAAACCATATGTAGGCTGTGCCTAGGATTCTAATAGCACTAGTGCTTCCTTATTCTAGCACATGTCAAGAAATGAATTGGTGTGCTTCTGTAAACCTCTCTACTTTCAGTTTTGTTAAGTGATTTATTGTTCATTTTCCTTAGAATTTGTTTGGTTTCAGAGAAAAGTTTATGAAAAGATTAGTCTATGTGTAAAATTAGTATTGGAGAAAGTTTTCCTGATTTTGCAACACTTTTCATTTTCAAAAATATTTGAAATATTTCTTTGAGGAAATAGACTTGTAGTTTAAAATTATTTGGGTTTTGGAGGTGGATAGTGCCTAAAAGAGTATAGCATTTCCATGATGGATAATCATAAAATTTTATCTTTTAAATATATATATATGGGTTAGAGTGAGCAACAACAAAAAAAAAAAAAGTTTTAATAGTTAACAGAAGGTAACAGACATCTTTAGAGATAAGTGAAACTGTTCAAATCAGGCTTTGAAGTTTCCGCTAAATGCGCTATGTCAATATTTATAGAATGCTTTCTAATAGATGCAGTTATTTTTCCTTTTGAGATGTATATGAATGTTATCTGTTAAACAAAAATATATTATTTATATAAAAACTAGAAAAAATATCCAAATGTGATGCCAATAACCTGGGAGCTGAGAAACTCATGCTGGGAATTTAGGCTTTTTACCTGTGCTTGAGAGATTCGATACTGTCTGTCTCTCAGAGGAAGACAAGGACAGCATCTTCAGGGTCACTGGTGCATATTTAGTATATTCTGCTGCATTATAAGCAGGTGTAGGAGGAAATGTTTTTATCAATAAAAATTGGGTAACAAGATGTTCAAATATATAAAGAGAAAAAAAAAATTTCTGTCTTTTAAAGTGTAGTCTGAGATGTTCCAAGTTTCACCTCGAAATCTTGCCATGCATCTGCCTTTAGGACATTCAGTTCTATAATTCAAAAATAGCAGTGAGGAATGTACCATTGATTTTTGGAAAGAAAAATTATTAAGTATAGTATACATAGCCCACTAGTGTACTATATACAAAATTGAAAGTGTTTTGGTATGACAGCTGCTCTTTTTGTACCTTACTGTTTATTTAATTTATCTGTAATTTTAATATAGGTTTTTAAATCTGTGATACATTTTTTTCATATTTTCTCACTTGTCATTAGTCAACATACTTACAACCACCTTGGACAGCTCTCATTTTTTCTTTGTCCTCTGCAGCTGAAGAGGGGGAAAAAAGAATTCTTTGTTGCCTTAAGCACCTTAGAGCAAAAAGTGCAAAATCTAAAAGCTTTTTAACTGAAGATAAAAAATTTTGGAAAAATACTGTGAAACTTGTTTACAAGTAAAACTTGTTTAAAAAGTACAAAGCAAGAAAACCCTAGTTTCCTGGTATACGTAAAAGGCCAGACTATGAAAGTTGTTTATATATTTTTCTCGCTTTCCAAGTAATGGGAATTAGACAGCTAAGTGCTTTTTGAAGTCTGACCCAAACATCCTAGGTGAAAATTTGTCATAATCTCAAGAAATGCTGCTTATTTTTCCCCTTTAACCTCTGTGACTTTAGAGTAGCTGAACTGAGGTCAACAATTAAAGTTCTTCAAGTCGTGTGTGGAGGAGTGTGTTTGTCTTGAGGAAATAACATTGCAAATGTAAATTTTGCTCTCTTTATTTTCAAAGCACTCATCATCAAAGAGTCTCTCAATAACTCAAAAACTCTAAGGAGCTCATTGCTCAGACTTGTCTCTCTATAGATAAGTAGACAGAAATACTTGGATTTAAAAACTTAGGCTGGGGATATGTTTGTTTACATGTATGCACCTGGTCAGTCCTTAAATTGCAGCAAAGTTCATGATGTGAACTTCTGTGTGAAGAGGTATTCCTACTTCTGCAGAAGAGAGTAACTAAATAAGGAAAAAACATCTGCAAAATGAATTCCACATTCATATTTTCCTATAAGGAACTGTGGTTCCTTATAGGAAAATATTCCAAATTAATATATTACACTTAAAGGACTTGTTTTTCGCTGATTTTATGGGCTGAGACTACTTGAAGTTGGTATTTTTCTTCAAGCATATCCTGTCTTTAGTATATTTTTAATGATTTCTGTCCATATGTTTATGTGTTGCTCAAGCTCTTCTTAGAAAGGACTTCTTCAGTATTTCAAGATATATTTCTCAGCCAATAGACACCAATACCCTAACACTTTTTTTTTTAAATATGTATCCTTTACTATTTGTCCCTCACTATATATATTATAGGAATTCTTTGGACCTTGGAGACAAATTGTTTTTGGTACTGAATAAAGAAGTAATTCTATAAAGAACTGAGCAAGTAATTCAGCTGAATACTGTGTCTCAAAATCCTTTATATATTTTCTTGCCTTGACTGTATGAAGCATTATTATTTTTTGTTGTTATCATGGTTATTGCAATATTTTGATCTCTTTGTTACATTCTTCATCAGCTTCAGCAGCAGTTATGTATGCCCAAAGAACACAGATTATCTGAGCTTTATGTCAGCACAATCTTCTTTTCTTTTTTTCCCTTGTGCTATCCAGAGTTTAAAACACACTAGACTGTTGTACAGGAAGGTTGAGCAGACTGTTGTCTCCTTTGGACAGCAATTTGATTTTATAAAATCTTTACTCCTCTCTCTTTCATGTTCTGAATTATTTGTCCAGGTGACCTCTTACTGCCATTGTTTCCGGTTACGTACCGTCTTAGTTGAATGGAAGTTCTGTATCATTTTCTTTCTTCTCAATGCAAATTTCTGAGGATCTTGGCTAGTCCCTTGTTTCACAGATGATAATCACCTAATCTATTTAATTGAAATTTCCTCTGAAACTATTTCTCTATATTTGACATAATGTCAAGTGACTCTTCTTGTACAAGTAGAGTATGTCCATTTTATGTTGTCTTTTCTTGCATGCAATGGCAGTAGTTCAAAAACATTTCTCAAATGGCCCTCATCCATGTAGACAGCTAATTGTTTGTATTCCATTCCCACTGAGTCAGAATACTTGGCTTAGCACATGAGAGAATAAGGACCACAAGGAATCAAACTGATGAAATAAGATGGTTCAGAAAATTGCAATATCCAAAAAAGAATTCCCTGGCCCACCCTCACCTCTAGTGTTATGCTGTTGCTTAGCAAAATCATAGACTGCAATATTTCATTGTTTATTAAACTAATGCATTGATAGAACAGAGTGGAATATTTATGTTGGAAGGGACAAAAATTATCATCTTGTTCAACTGCCTGTCCATTTCAGGGCTGAACAAAAGTTGAAACATGTTGTTAAGGGCATGTTGTCCAAATGCTTCTTGAACATTGACAGCCTTGGGGCATCAATCACCTCTCTAGGGATCCTCTTCCAGTGTCTGATCATCCTCTCACTAAAGGAATGCTTCCTAATGCCCAGTCTAACCTTCTCCTGGCATAGCCCTTGTGTCCTGTCAGTGGGTACCAGAGACAAGAGCTCAGTATTTCCCTCTCCATGTTCACTTCTCAGGAAGCAGCAGGAAGGAATGACGTCTCCTGTCAGGCATTTTTTTTTCCAGACTAGAAAAACCTACTCAGCTGTTCCTCAGAGGGCTTTCCTTCCAGCCCTTTCACCAGCTTTGTTACCTTCTTCTGGACTGTAGACTTGTTTGTTTGGGGTTTTTTGGAGAGTACAATTTAGTTTTCTTTTGGGGATGACAAAACGAAGAAGCTTTAGCATTACTGCAAGTTTGCTTTGGTTTTGTTTTGATCAGTAAATCTTCTGTCAAGTTCTCTCATACCTGTTGTTTGCATTCGCTTCTTCCTGATCTGTTTGTAATTTTATTGCTAGATCACGCTTCTTTGTACTTGATGCTATTGAGGACTTTGCCCAAGTTTTGATGGAGTTTTGCTGCCTCAGAGTTTGCATATTTATTTATAAGCATATGGGGTCTTCAACATCTCCAAGTCTCACAATTCTTTTCTCTCCGAAAGGCCAACACGAACAATTTATGTCAAAATGTCACATGCATTTCACCATTATTTGACTGAAATAATCTAGTCAAATAAAATCAACTGGAAGCTGAAGAATAGACATTATATATATATATATAACAATGGCTTTAGAGGGCAAGAAAAAACTTTCTTGTAGCCTACAGCACAAGCAGTTTGCAAAAACATAGATTTTCACAATTAGGACTCTTCCCTTGTACTGTACTGTAACTGTTATAAACTAAAGTAAGAAATGTATCATAGCATGGCAATGTCTTTAAATCCACATAAAAAAAAAAAAAAAAAAAAACAAAAAAAACCCCAAAAAAACAAAACAAAAAAAAAACCAAAAAAAACCAAAACCACCTTCCCTACAACCTTAAAAGTTGAGCCAACCCTACATAATTTGTTCGGAGTTAACTTCATTGAATTTCTCTGGTAGACTTCTCTTGAGTTTTGTTACAGAAGTGAGAGAGCTGGTGTACTTTATCCTGTTAAAATATGGATGGGAGCAATTTCATTCCATTAACATTTAAGCAGTGCATTGGAAGTACAGTTGTACCTTACAGGATGGTGTAAGTTCTGATATAAGAGAATAGATGAATTATAAAATAAATTTGGTGGCAAATGGTCCCTGAAAGGTATTCATTTGATCACATCTTATTTTACAGCATTTCTACACTGCTTAGCAAAGCCAGTGAAGTTATTTTTTAGCCAACAGAGAAGAGGAAGGACAGAAATCTGCTAAGCAACCTCTGCTGTGCTGCATGTCAGGCTATAGAATAGCTGTTTAATAGGTAAGCAGATCTTTCCCATTTAATTATAAAATAAACAGGGGTGTGGAGATGGTGGAGGTGGAAAAAGCTGATCCTAAATTTTTTAGGAAGAGAGGAAAGAAGGAATTCTGCTGTATCTGAGTTCTAACACAGCATCTATTAGTAAAACCATTTGTTTCAAGTAAGCTGTGAGATTTTTGGTTAGGAACTGTGCTGCAAATGCTTAAGAAAAAAATAAAACCAATTTTTTCTGTACAAAGAGTTTTGTCTTTGAAAAGGATGTCCAGAGCTACAAGTCATTTAGTTTCAGGGAATTTATGTAGTCTCTGGTCCTCCTTGCAAGGAGGACCAGAGACTACATAAATTCCCTGAAAGTCTTTTCTGAGAGGGACTTAAGATAATATACTGATGAGTACTGTGGAAAATTCCTGAGTTTAAATTTACATATTTTTTTCTTGGGCTCTGCACTTCTGTATTCATAAAGCAGAATGAAGAACTGCATTCCATGCATAAGGAATTCCTTTCTCTTTAGTGTAAGTCAGCATTGAAAGAGACACAACATCCAACCACCACCATTATTTTCCTTCCTCTCTGTAGGTCAACCTATTTGTTATTTGTGGGAACTGTGGTCAATATATATTCTTGAAAAATGCTGTTTATCTTTAAACATTAGTAAGAAAATAGGAAAACAGCTCTCAAGAGTTGGCAGGAACCAGGAATGCAGGAAATAATGCATAACTTCAATTTTATTTTTCTCTAGTAACAAATTGACGTTGCTTTCTCTGTCAGAATGTGCAGGATCTGGCCCTTGTTCGGGAAAGCCACTTATTAAGTTTTGATGTACTGAATTATTTTGTTGCCTCTCTCCTTCATGTAAAGATTCTAAAATATTTGAATGGTGTATTTTTATATTGTCAAAATTACAAACTAGATGCTGAAGCAATCCAAGGTTGAAGTGTGTTTTTGACCATGCATGTATTAGGCCTGCAGGCACATGTAGAACTTTTATATACAAGTACAGTGACTGAATTTATTTCACAGTGTGTAAATGGACTGTTGAGAAGATTTTTATGTTGCACCCTGATGTCCTGTAATGCATTCATACTGTGATGCTCATTTGTTGTACCATAGTCCTGTTGTATTCCTGAGAATTTTTTCAGTGGCCTTCATCTAAAGATGAAGAAAAGCAGGGTATGTTAAATAAATACAGTGGGAGTTTTTCAAATGACTAAGAAATAAATTAAGTAATCAGCATTTCACCTGCGGTACAAAAATGGATGTCATTAGAAACACTACAGGGTAGGTTTGCAGCATATAAAGACTCTGAGTAGCTGCAATCTTTGATAATGATGAGAGTTGCATGTTTAATTCCCTGTGTGCCTTACTGAGAATTAGTTAGTAGCTGTATGGGACTTAAGATCAGCTAAAGCTGTCTGCAACTCCAAGTTTTAATTTCCTAAAGTTGTGCATACTTTTATTCTTTTGGCTTACAGATCTGTAGACACTCTGCTCTGATATTATACATGCAAATTGAGTCTAACTGAAACTTTCTGTCTCAGTCTGAGCTGATGAGAAAAGCCCCGTGATAACCATATGTTACACTAACTCTGTAAAGGGAGCAATGGGATATTCTGTACTTTCTGTTGCCGTCACTGGATATGTAACTTTTTCCTGAGCTGCTTATTTAGGCCCCCATGGAGAACTGGATTTACAGTCCTGTGCTTCCTGAGATACAGTGATTTTGATATGAAAACAAAAGAAAAAATTTAAGACAGAAAACAATATTCTGTTCAACTGTGAGGAGATGAAAAATTCTCAATAGCTAGAAATGCATCATGAGGTTAGTTTTTCAGCTTTCAAGAAAAATCAACATGTGTATTTGTCTCCTCTATCATCTTCTTTTTTCTTCTTGAATGCCGGATAATAGATTCTCTGGGAAATTTTTTTTTCCAGAGTTTATGTTAAAGACTAGGGTAGGTAGCTTCAAATAGTTTCAATAGTGTTTACTTGCTACTCCTGTTACTGAGAAAGCATTCCCTATGGTTCTCTCAGAACCTGTGACAAGCTTTCCCCATTCATTGATAATTCTGGATGTTTTCCTACAACACATTGTTTTCCTGTTCCAGTAGTTATTTTGAAATGTGCTATGACTATTTTCAGACAAACAGAGACTTGCTGATTTTCTGTTTCAAAATCTTGCTATGTGTTTAGCATTTTTATTTTATCTCATTTTTCTAAGCAACAGTTGCTGCTTTGTGAAAATGAGGAAAAAGTTGCCAATCAGGCTTTATCAAGCTGGGACTAAAATTACACAGATTGTACACAAGGGTAGCAGCTATTTGTCTTTTATTTCTTGCTTCGTAGATCCTGTTCAACATTGCAGCTGATCTAAGACTTCTTAAAGGTTTTGAATGCCTTCTTGAATGTACTGCCTCAGGTTTTCTTAGATATTAAAAAATTGTAAGAGCAAAATTGTTTCCCTTTTTTTTTTTTTTTTTTTGCTATGTACTTTAAGATCATACTAAAAAAAGTTATATATTGAAATGAAGTTTTAGAAAATATTTCCATAACTCATAAAAATGTTAAGGACTGCAGCAATCATGGAAGAATTTTTATTTGGCATTAGGGTTGGACTTGATGACCTTGGAGGACTTTTCTGACCTTAGTGGTTCTATGATATTTTGTATAAATTTAAACTATGCTATAGTTAAACTTCAAAAGGGGTCGGGGGTGTGGAGAGATCAAGCTGAAGAGATAGATTATATGAATTTTGTAGGATTAATAAGATGTGGAATATTTCATGGAGCAAATGTGTAGTGAGAATCAGAAAGAACTCAAGATGACCTTGCCTTCTGAGGAGATACCATTTTAGTTGTAGAATCAGTGTTTGCTTTGCGATTTTTCTGTTTGGCCAGAGAAGCAGAATTTTTGCAGTCACGTGGTATTTATTATGCATTTTGGTCATAGGATCTTGTTTTGAGCATATTTGACAATCTGCTGAAGTGTCAAAGCAAAATCACATTGAAACAAGCAGATGGATTACATGCCCAAATGAGAGAGATGCTACATTACTTGGTTATCCAGTAAAAATGAGATAAATGTCCTAGGCCGGGGAGAGGTTTATGTGGAGCTTACATCTTCCATACACATCAAGGTAAATCAACCACAGGTCACAAATCTATAGGATACCAGCCCTCATTAGAGCTCCTAGGATTGCTCTTGTGTTGCTGTTTGGAAGCAGGCTTTAGTAAGACATATATGTGTTTGTGTGTGTTCTCTGTATTTTGCTGCCCCCAAAGCATATTTTTCAGTTGTCAAACTCTTTCTTCTTCAGGGCTGTTAATAAGTTCAGAAGATTTAACTCTTAATGATTTAATTAAGTCTTTTTATTATAGAATATGGCATTAATTTAATTCCTAATTTAAGATGGTTAAATAACCTTATAGACCCAATTAGGTGAATCACATTGAATATCTTTCATTCAAATAAATAACATGTGCCTTTGTATAAATGGCATCTAATCTCTAATTATGTTTTTGTTAGGATTTCCTCTTAAATATTAAATATTTTGTATTTTGTAATGCTCATGTAAGATCCACTTAAATATTCTTAACGGGACTGCCTTCTAGAAAAGTTGCTGATAGACATTGACTCTGAAGGGTGAATGCACTTAATGCATTGAGTATTACAAATATGAATACTTTCGGTTCAGTACTGGGCTCTAGAAAACACTGAATTAATATTTATGGAACAAAATATTTGAATATGTGCATAATTCTGGACACGTGTCTGTATAGGCTTCTGTTATGCACATAAATTTGCACATCATAGCACCTTTATGAGTCTGAGGCATAGATGACCAATTTCTTTAATATGAAAACTAAAAATATTTCAGGATAATGTAAAGACAGGCCTTTTACTTACCTATACTTTTTTTTTTTTTTTTTTTTTTTTTTTTTTTTTTTTTTTTTTTTTTTTTTTTTTTTTTTGTGTCAAATTACCAAATTCATTCAGAGAAAGATTAAACCAGAACTCCTCATCCCCTGTGATGGCAATATGTAGTAATGGCAAGTTACAGTGCTTTGGGTGCTTTTCATTTTCATTCAGTTTAGTTTTGCCATTTTGAATTTTATTATTAAATTATTCTTATTCCATTTTAATGAAATCCAAGGTTGAAAAGGCAGCTTCTTTAATATCTGTTCATTTTCCACTGTTTGTAAGTACAAATCATGGCTGTTCTGTATTTTCAAGCTTATTATTGTTATAATAATAATATTTTTATTATAAAAATTATAAGCTTTTTTATTATTATTAAAAAATGGAAATGGAATTGCTGGGATGATAAAACACCCATTTCCATAGTAATTGTTTTTTAACACACCAAACATCAAGTCTAGTATTTTCCCTTTCTGTAGTGCCAGTTGGGTTTTTTTTTTTCAGATGGTTTTCTTTCAGGGCTTTATTATGCAGAAATGAGAATGGATCTTAGAAGTCTGTTAAGTGCTGGTAGCTGGAGGTGTCTGAGCAGATGTGCTTGCTTAACATGTGTGTAAAGGACATAAAAATCAACAGCAGGGGTGGTAAGCATGCATGAGGACTGTGCTTCATCACGTGTCAACTCCTGTGGTCCCTCCTTGTGATAATTTACTTGTGGGGAATTTTGGAAGGAAATTGAGGCAGGACCTTTGAGCTTATTTTTTTATCTTTTTTATAGGTAGGAAGGGTAAGTTTGGCTCACATCTTTACTGCATGGTTCAGAACATCAGAAGACCTTTAGTTGTAAGACTTTTTAAAGAGTTATTGAGTAATAGTACACTGCTAAATCAAGGATATTTATGTTTTTGACCTAATATTTAAATATTTCATCTTATGGACCCATGCTGCAGTGTAAGCTTTCTTTCCTTGCATTTCAGATTCCAATACCTCCTTAGTCTTTTAAGCTGTCCAGCAGTTCTTTACTGAGACAGAGTTGACAGACTTTTGCTGTTTGCCATCCCAGGCTGCCCTTTGAAGCAAGCACCTTGTTCTGACAAAGGTGCTCTCACTAGCAGTGAGAAGGGCATGTTCCCTGCTCTGCCTCTGCATAGTGCTTGTGTGAAAATCTTGGGATGGTGAGTGGGCAAGACTGTGCTCTCCCACAATTCACCTTTTCAACATTAAGTTTTCAGTGAGCTGTGACAGAAGGAGAGAAAAAGGATAGAAGCCCAAGAAAGAATTTCCAGTTACACAGATTAGCCTGGATGCACATTGATTAAACACAACAGTAAGAGTTTTTGAGAGAGGCTATATAGCAAAACAATAAATTTTCCATTTTATTACAATATGGAGAAAAAAAGAACTTGTGTAGCTTCATGAATTAAATTAGATAGCTAAAATTGAAAATTATATGCAATAATAAGAAAAAATACTGCTTTGTTTATTTTCAAAAGAAGCAGAAGTAAATTTATGGAAATTGCTTCTATTTTCCAGCTCCACTAGCTTTCACAGAAAATTCCATTAACAAAAGATGAAACTAAATATATATTTTGTAATAAATGTGTGACTTTTCAAAAAATGAAGAAATTATTGCAAGAACCTGAAGCCTGAAGTAAGACACTGCTTTTTCCTTTATTTTCCCATTGAGGCAGTTGGGAATTATTTAATTTGAATATCCGCAACAGCAGCAGCTGAAATGTTATTTTCACAGACCCACACCTATTTAGAAAAGTCTCGAGATGTGCACTTGGTGCTGTTTTTTTGTTTTGTTTTGTTTTGGTTTTGGTTTTTTGGTGGTTTTTTTTGTTTGCTTGCTTGGATTTTTTTTTTTTTTTGTGGTTACAGTATTTTGGGAAGTATCTTTTTAATTCCTTTGAGCCTCAATTTCAAAGTACCGTGGACAAAGGCCTTATCCCACCTATAGTCTACACTTTAGTTTCACTTAACCAGCTATTTATTTACAGTTCCAAAAGATGGGTTTGCATGAATATACACAGAACAGAGTAACAAATCAAGCTGCAAAATTAATCTGCCTGGACTCCTGTACTGTACTAACTGAATGACCTCTGTTCCATACATTGCATTTCTGCCTTCCTGCCACACCTTTCTTCATAGCTGGAAAGTACCAATGTCCAAATCTCACTAGAGCTTGACTCTGTTCTCACATTCACATTTTTAATGATACTTCTTGTATCACAAACCTAATGCATTAGTGTCCAGTTGGGGTAATAGATGGATTAACTTGCTGCATGAAATGTTATCTGGTACTTTTGGAAATGCTTCAAATTGTTTGGGTTGGAATATTATATCTCCAGAAGAACCTTTGCAATATTAAGTCAAATCTGATTAACATTAGAAAGACCTAATTGCATGAACTTACATTTAGTAATTACAATATTAATACAAAAGAAAAAGCAATGTTGGCATCATATTTGTGTAAACTACTTTGCCATTCTGGCATCATGTCTGTTTAATTAATATGTCAGTAGCATTTAGTCCCCTACAAGAATAGAGATGTCTTTAACTAATGACCATCAAAAAGTAGTTGAAATGGATTCAATTTCTTTATATCAATGTACTTCTTTATACTTCACTTATTTATTTCTCCTTTCCCTGTGATTACTTGTGGGTGCTTAAGCAATTTGAGTATAAAGAAATCAGCAGAAATAGGCCAATACATATTTAATTTTGACCTATAGCCTCCTTCGTGGAATTTAAATCTCTTATGCTTTCAAATTAATGGTAATTTATCTGAATGAAGAATCATGTGAAATATGCCAGCAATGCAGTTCTGACTAATCAAAGGAAAGCAGTAATTTTGCAAAACTAAGGTTCCTGATTGTGCACCTTTATTTTCATGGGAGTGAAGATGTTTGTGCTCAGACACTTACGCAGTCCTCTGCTTACGTAATGTGTGTCTGACTGAATATACATTGAAAGCAGTTGGTGACCAGTGCCTATCCATCCCCCTTTAACTCATCTTTTCTATTTTTCTTTTGGACAATCATTTGCTCTGAAACAGATCCAAGGCTAAGTTTGATGGATGTGAAGCTTTGATAATAAATCAAGCTTTGGAGACACATTCATTAAAAAAGAATGGCAAGTCTACCATAATAAAAATCAAGTGTCTCAAGTGTCTAGAATGGAAACATCTACAGATGTTCATTCCTAGAATATCTAGCCACCTTTGGAGCACCCCAGATAATTTTACCTATCCTTTTTTCATAAGGTTGAAGCTCAAGATGAACTATAAAGGCCACAATATTTCATTCCTTTGTAGTCTCTTAGTTTATAATGCCTTTGCCTGAACTCAGGTTTGAAGTCTCTGAAGCAAAGGCTTTTTTTTTTTTTATTAAGAAATGTCCGTGACTAGAGCTCATGATGGTTAAATACTCCCAAAAAAGCACTGAAATGCTGTTCTTTTAGAATTTAAAGTAGTTTTGTAGCTGAGCTCATTTATTTTAATATTTCTGTTGCAGACTAATAGCATATTCTTCTCAACCAATCAGCCAGTCAAGACTAAGCACTCAGAGGTAATTTATTCTTTGATATGGGAAACTCATTGGAAGTTACTTTTTTATTCAGCAGATGAGCAATCTTCTGATGGCTGCAAAATTCATTCTGTAACATGAGACACACAGAAAGTTTTACACAAGTAGAGAAGAAAGTGCTATGATGGTTTTATAACAATTGAGGCTTTTATCTCAATCTGAAACTTTAAAAGTATTCTAACTAAGGAAACAGCACTTTCACTGCAAGACTGTAAATGCAAAATAATGATAATATTTTGTTATTCCGTGTACTTTGCTAACAGACTTTCACTTGGCATCCATTTGCTAGTGAAACATAATAGATTATTGTGATGTCTTGTTTTTTTCCTGTGATTCTTGTAAGCACTTATTGTACTTTAAAATAATTATTTAATTCAGTAAAAGTTCCACAGACTAAAGTTTGTAGCAGCAATACAAATTATTTTATTCAATGTGATCTGGAATGCTATTCTGCTCTGATTAAAATACTGTATACCTTACTAAAAATCTAAATTGTCATTCTGTTGTCTTGATTAAATAATAATAATTATTATTTTTCATTGATTCTCCCCTCCAGCTACTGATGATTGAATTTTCTGTATATCATTGATCAATAATGCTAAAGTCAATGCTATTACTTACATATATATGAGAAAGATAAAACCTACTTCGTTTTGGTTTATGTCCATATATGTGAACATGAGATTTTGAGCTTAAAAAATCTATTTTTTTTAATAAAACCTGACAGGTACGAGACATGTCTTTTGAGAACTTTAAAGTAATAAAAGTGAAATCAAGGGCTTTAATGAGTTTCTCATCAGCTCTTCACTTCTTCCATAGAAACAAATGCAGATTCGGAGAGGCTGGGTCATGCATGTGATTATGTGCAGGGTGACATGGTGGGTGGCAGAATGAAAATGAAATTACAAAAAAGAATAATTAATTATTAGGAAGAAAGAAAAAAATTTTGGTTGACAGCTATAGGGTGGTATCTGTTTGCCAGGAGACTGACCCAATGAATTCTTCCATTCTGACCAGTAAAGTCCTAGTCAGTAATTTGTACAAAATCTGTCTGGTGTTTGTTTGGAGCTATTTTTCTTCTTTCTTTCCTTTTTATCCTTCCTTGACCTTTACAGCATAACATAAAGGTCATCTGATGTCTTGAGCTGATGGGTGTACTGGGCTACATATTTGTGTGAACGTATGAAACTTCTTTATATTTCCTAGCTGTTTATCAAGCAGATGTTGTATATTTATATTCATGACATTATGCACTGCTGTTGCCCAGAGTTAGAAAATTTATTCATATGGAAATAGCTGAGAGAAATTTAAGATATAAATGCTCTGACAGCATCCATAGTCTCTGCAGCATTGTCAGGAATTTGTCTGGCATATTTGTCAATCATCAAAAGGCATGCTTGTTCAGAAACTCCCACCTGGCTTCCTCCAGTTTGGTTGTGTAGAGGTCAGTACTTCTGACATGGGTTACTACTCAGAGCTCTCTCTACAAAACATCTTCTGCTGTTAGCCCTGTGCCATGCAGGCACACCTTCCAGATTTCTACCAGTGGAAGCACTTTGGGGCAGGGGGCATTCATTTTTTTGCAGTCCAAGCAGTGTCACAGACAGCAAAACCAGGAGGGTCAGTTAGGCGAGACAAACTCTCAGGCTGTGAGCTCTATGGAGCGGCACTGGGATGTGCAGACTGTAGCACAAAGGACTGTAGCCTGGCTGGCACCTCAGGATGATCAACAGCAGAAATGTGTTCTAAAACCTCTATGCAGTTTTCAAAAGTTGGTTACTGCCGCTTTGTGTACACTAGGCAAAGACTTGTGCTCATATGGATTTCCAGCAGGAAAGGTGAAGTGCATTTCCAGCACTCTCACTAGCCTTCCCTTTTCCCAAGACATTGCAAAGAACTATTCAAATTATCACTTTGTTACACGCATGGTGAATTCTTCCCCCACAAACCAGGCAGTGTGACACAGCATTCCCTTGACAAACTTGTGAGTCTGTGGTTTGGCTGAACTATGTTGATATGCATCTAATTTTCAAGTCACAGCAGTTTACTGTCCTTGGGCTGATGTGCTCAGGACAAGTCACACTCCAGAAAAATCCTAAGTGAGGGCAATTTAAGCAGTCACCTAAAAAATCTGAACAGCGATAAAATAGAAATTACACTGATATTCTGGAACTTGAAAGTGTTTCTATGTGTTTTTAAGACTTCGATTTGATATAATTGTTGAGTCATATAGACAAATAGTATGATGCTAATAGGGGACTCTAGAATTAAAATGTGAATAATCAGTACAATGTTGCAACAGCTTTTTTTTTTTTTTATTAACCTCTGCTCATATTTGACTTGCAATGTCACTTACTCTGTAGGTTTTGTGTTTCATAAAAATGCTGTGCAGCTGAGTATGACACATGAAAGGATAATATGTGTGCAATACTTCAGCAGCAGTAAAGAAAAGCAAAACACATATTTTCTTTGTAATCCTAAAGGAGCACTTTTTTAAACTAAGCATCAGGGAGCATGTATTCACAATGTGTATTACAGAAGTTACATTTCTCATTAATTATTTTGTAGCTGAGTTTCTTTCAACATCAGACATAAAAGGAAAGGGCTTTTTGTTTTTGTATTAATTAGTATCTTTGTGATAAACCATTTTTTGCTCCGATGGCTGATAAAATAATCAGCATTAGGGTATGTGTATGAATATTCCCTTAGGGTACACTTCAAAGACTAAAAATGAGGAATGTTATCATAAGCATGAAGAATTGCTCCAGAAATATATGACATGTTGTTTGATAAACATTTCTGAGGTAAACCTTGTAGTATATATACTAACATATATATACATACCTTGTAGCAATATACTAACAAGGTATGCGACCTTTTAAAATTTTTAATTGGAGAAAAAATATTTTTTTCAGTACGAAACAAGGGAAGGTTATTGTAGTCTAAACGTTTTAGAGATTCTGCAGATTGGTATATTCTATTTATTTTCAGAATGCAAAGATGTGATTTTTAAATTTTTTCTTCTAAACTCACAGATTTAAGGATTATAAGGCATGTTTATATTCCTGCTTACACACAGGGGAATTTCACTGTTCCTTGAGATCAGAAAGGAGCCAGATATGGCATCCTTAGCCAAAGTTCCCTACAACATACAACATCAGGAATATTTGGCTGGTAGCATTGTTTTGCATATGAATATTCATACTTTCAAATTGTGCCTCTGTATTTATGATTTTGGCAATCAGCCTGAACTTTGCATACAGATGAACAGGTCTTTAATACCTGACCAAATGTGACTTGGGATGTTTAGAGATAGATGAACATTTTTATGCTCTTCATCACCTAGTACAAAGTAGGTGTTGATAGAGGTTACTGGTGCAGTAACATGTACATGTTGTAGTTACACTGAAAAAAAAAATTACGTGAGGGTTGGGTTATTCAGGGAAAGGATTACCTGTAAGGAAATCTTTATAGCATTTGCTGGTCATTAAGGAATTTGTAGGGAAAAAAGATATAAATTTGAGATTGTCTACTGCATCTGAAGCTTTATGCTCTGCCCCTTAAAAGCCTATTTTATTATGTAGCTAATGGAGAGCTCATGAAGTGGGAAGTAGTGTGGAAGCAAGAAGTGCTACCTGCTTGCCAGGTATTTTCATCTGCAAAATAGTGACAACAATTCACTGGGTTTGAGATGCAAATTTTTGCAAGAAGAGAAGACAGGATGACATGATGAGGCTATTCCTGAACACACTAGTGGAACATACCACTACTTATGGGTTACAACTTTTAATTCTGTATCTGCAATTTGCATTTCCAAGTTCCTCCTTTCTTCACTACAAAGGTGTTTTTGGCCAAATTATGGTCTCTTGGCCACTTATGTAATTTATTTTGTTCAATTTCTATCTGTGGAGTATGTTGACAGTTCTTGGTTTGAGTATAGCCAAAAAGGAGGAAACCGATTCCTGAGTATATGGCCAAGGTTTGGGTTCCATATGTCTTCTTCTGAGTTCATCCTTTACAATCTCCATCAAATAATTTATCTCATTTGTATCAGACTCCAGTTTCAAGTGCTCATCAGAATGAAAATCCAGATGGGAATTTGTGTTTCTGTACTACCTAGAGAGATGGTACATTAGTTGAAGTATACCTTATTATAGTGCCTGCAGTATCTGTTGTCACACTCCAGTATTTCTCATGAGGGTTCTTTTTATTTCTGTAGATCTTGGTAGACTCTGATAATTTTTTTTTTCCAATTAAACTTGATGTCTTCTCTTTAGAATATGTGACCAAATTTTTTTTTTCCAATTAAACTTGATGTCTCCTCTTTAGAATATGTGACCAAAGTAACTTGCTTAGTGTATGATTGACATTTTGCATGAAATTTTGCAGACTGTGCTCTTGTTTCATTCGGCTTTTGTCATTCTGTTTTCTGCTCTTGATGTGTACTGTAATGTCTCCGAGGATGACTGATTGCTGTTGCTCGTTAGTATTACACATACTTATTTCTGACATAGTTTTTGTCCTAAAGAGTATCTGGACTCAGAGAGATGAGGTTTTTTAGCAAATAATGCTAAAACAGTTACTTTGGTGTTTTGTTGTTATAAATAACAAATTGCAAGTATGTGACATGCACTGGTGACAGGCTACAGATGACAGAATTTGGGACCAACAGCTTGTCATGTTCTTAGAACCTAGGGTCAGTGAATATGTGAGGCACATGAGAATTCTCTTTTACAGTCTAATTGCTTAGTTAATTCATCCTAATAATCTTTTTAACACTACTGAACTGTGCTGTACTGTAGAGTTCTTTATCTGCCTGAGACCTTTTTGTTAATCTTCAGAGCGAGTTCCTCAGTGCATACAATCATATGGTATTTGCACTTTATATAATATCACAGAAGACATTTGAATGCATAACTGTTCTAGTCTCTCTCTCCTCCTATTTTTTTTCTACCATGACATATCTGGTGATAAACTCTGCTCATATTTTGACTTTTTTTATCAGTTTAACAAGCTTATAATTTCTGAAGTTTTTAAAAAAGTATTTTACTACTTAGATAAATATATCTCTGACATTTTAAGCTTTATAACAGCATTTTTCATTTGATTTCTCTCCTCCTGTGAAGAGTATAGGGGGAATCTGTGAGTCTTCTCAAGGCTTTTTTTGTCACAGCTCTTTTTCAGGAGGTTACATGAAGGTACAGTCCAGCACTGTACCTTATCAGTGCTGGCCTTGAGGCAGCTGAATTGTTTGTAAGAGATCTGACAGACAGTGCAGTTTGCCTCCTCTTCAGTTTATTGCTAAAGCTATTACACAGTAGAGCTAAGATGGATCCATGAAGAATCTGATTTTTGGACGTAGAAAAAAACATTAACCACTACTCGTTGTTGACTTCACTGGGAATCTTTTGTGAATGACTTCACATTTATCAGGGAAAAAATTTCAAAGTCTGAACAAAAGAAATTTCCCCCACATTTGAAAACATTTTTATGATGAAATGAAGTCAAATCAAATGTACAAAATTGATTGCCAATTCAGCAATTATTTTCTTGATTAATCTATTTCTCAGTTTCAGATGTAGATGGAAATTACACTATTAATTGTTGGTGCACTTTAAGCCAACAGTCAGGAAGAGGATAATGTGAGTTATGCTAATATGTTTGGATTTTGTCCATTTTTACAGTACACTGTGGTCTGTCACCAATTGTCCCAGTTCTGGCCAAGATGGGGTTAATATTTTGCAGTAACTGAGAGAAGGCAAGGCTAGGGCACATTCTATACCAAGAATGTGTGGCAAAGGAAGCTGTCCGATATTTCCAGTTATTGGGGCAGGAGAGAAGGGTGGTTTTATTAATAATAATAATTTCTTTTCTCAGACCCTCTGTCATTAATATTGTTGATGTTACAAATTATTTTCTTATCGCATTGTTGTTTCTCATTGCTGCAAATTGTTCTTCTCTCAGCTCATGATCTTTGGTTTTTGTGCCTCCAGTTGCAGGAGGATTGGGAAGTAAGACGTGATTTTAGTGGGAGTACTAAATTGAAGCATAACATTTCTAAATGACAAAGGGAATTAGGGTCACTGGATGCTTAAATAAAGCAATGTAAACAATAAAAATGTTAACAATGGTAAAAAAATCTTAGTAGTGCAGCAGAATAGAAGAACATCCATCTGCAAATACTGGTAGAGGAAATTATGCCAGGTTTTTTTTTTTTTTTCTGTAAGGATTATGTAACACTGCTCTTCCCATGGAAGAGTTTTGCCTAAAAAGGATTCCCAAACACTTCATTATATAATTTGTTCTTCAGTTCAGGTATGCTGTTAATTTTACTTGCTGGCAATCATTTTTGTAGCAATTTATATTGCTATAGCAGACTTCTATATATCACTTTTGTCTATTTTTGATGCCAAAGCTTTGAAAGTGTGTGCCAATAATTTTACATGCGAAGTCTGATATGTGCTTTCTCCTTCTTGGAGCTCTAGGGGATATTTTGTTGGTGAAAATACTTAAGATTTTTTGTAGGTTCTCCTTTATTTCATTGCTTTTCATCGGTAATTTATATTTCTCTCATGCTCCCTGTTCTTTCTGCTACCATTAATTTTGCTCTCTTTGACTGTCCTCTTTTATTGTAAACGTCTACTTTTTTACTCTTGTTTCACACATAAGGAGTTAAACACCAACCTTTACGAACAACAGCATTTTCCTTTATTCCAATCAACTCTCTATCTGTATGCCCAGCATCCACATTTCTCCCTCTTGTATTTAAGCAGAACTCAATCTGTGCTCTGAAGTTCTTTTCCTCAGACTTTATCCTTGACTCTCTTTATTCACTGGTTTCATTTCCTCTGGTTAAGTTTGGCCTAAGTAATCTTTATCTCCTTCCTAGCCAAGTTGGGTCCTCCATGACCTGTAAGTTGTTTTCAGCACAACCAACTCTTCTTTCTTAATTCAGAAGTTGTTATTCTCTGCTATATCCAAACTTGACAGATCATTTGGAGAACAGGGAGATTCCCTTTACCTTCCCTTCCAGCTTTCTGTGGCACTCCTGTTCATGCATCTGTGTTTAGCCTCCTAGCTTCTAAACCTTTTTCCTCCCTTAAGGTAATTTTATTCATAATTCACATATTAAGATAAGATCTATTTTCTTCCTCTTCAAATCCAAACCCCACATATAAACTGGAAAACACAGTTAGGTACAATGGTTTTCTCATGGCACATCAAACACATCACATAATCATTGATATATAAAGGCAATTTCTCTTAACCATTTGTTATTATTAACAAGGTATTTAGAATTACTACTTTGTACTCTGTCATACTAATCTGCTTTACTATTTCAGATAAGAAAAGCCATTATAAAAAATGCAGCAACAATTCTGAGTAAATCCACATTTTTCACCTACAGTTTTCAACCAAGACATACTTTTAAATGTTCTACATAATTTTAACATCTGTGCACTTCACATAAATGTCATAACACAACATATGAAATTAAACAAATTATGTCCAAACATCCTTAGTTTATTTCTTTTTTGTTTGTAGCTTTACATGTATTTTTTTTTAAGTTGCATTGCTAAATATATTCATAAAATTCATGTTACAAACTAAACTCTTCAGTGAAAGAACAATTGCTGTGGCTGTGTAATACATACAATTTGGCAAAAGGGGAAGGGCTCTGTTGCTTTGTATAGCTTTAAGATTTAACAAAAGTAAGATACAAGTTTTGCAAATATGTGTGTGATATGGTAAGGTTCTGATGTTTTATTATGTTCTTCCTTTCATGGCAATTAATCATTGTGGTTTTCTGACTCATCAACTCCTCCATTATCCATTTCTGATGTTGCACTCTGTAGTACTTAATAAAAAAAGAGCAGAAAAACTAAAAGACATTACTTCTTAGTTATTTGGTACATTTGACTATTTTCTAGTCACAAGTCTCTATTGCTTACAGTTGGATGCTTAATCAGAATCTTTCCTAACCTTAAAACATTTATTCTGAACTTATATGTGCAAAAGTTCCTTAAAATACTTTTATTAACTGATCTTTTTGAGTTCTGCAAATGTAATGCTAGAAATCTGCTTTCACATATCAAGTCTGGTATCATGGTTCAGAAAGTAACTCTGGTTTTTTTGGGGATGGAAAGGTATTTACCTCTGAATAGCTCTACTTTTTGTTTGAGAGTACCTTATTTACCAAATATTTTGGTCTTCAAGCCTCAGTTTGGGAAACAATATTACTGATTTTCAGAGGGCATTCTCCAGTCTTATTCAGAACCTTATATCTTCTGTAAAAAACTGGTTTCCTGGTAGGTGCACTCACATACACCTGCCTGCATAGGAAGGATTGCTGATTCAGCCTTATTTCATATGTCATAGATCAGCAGCAGCCAAAAATTCTGGCTGTAGAAAGAGCAGGATTAAACTATTTGAATGTTGAGTGCTTAGTCTCTTGCTTTTCAAGGTCATTGTTGCATACAATTGCCTTCAAATAATTTATAGTTTGCTTGCTCATTTGCTCTATATGGAATTTTTTTTTTTCACCAAAGAAATGTCTTCTGAGAGAACTTTTATCAGCAAAGTAGGAAATTATATGATGAATATTAATAAGAATGTCTAGTGTCTGATGCTTGAAAGTAAAGTTTAAATGTTTGATCCTTAGCTGCACTGCAGTCAGCTTGAGCCACTTAAGTAGATATCATGAGTAAAACTGAGAAAAAAAAAATAAGAAAGAGACTGTAGGAGTTCATTACTTGAAACAAGTGGCTTCACAGGCTGGAAGTGAAGTATCTTGTTCTCTGTTTCTGAATGACTGAAGAACCAATGTGTTTATTTTTAGAGCACAATAGATCTTCCACAAGATAAGATGTAACCCTGATATGAGGGCTTTGACTTCTGGCTAGTCATGCCACTCAGCCAACCTGAATGTATGACTGAATAATTCTGATGAGAGGAGGGAGAGGCCTCCTTTTCCACTCTTATGAAGATCCTGTGTTTCTGACCACATAGGAGGAAGGAGAGAAATGCAGTTTTTTCTCAGTTTATGAATACAATTGGAGTGAGAAGGGTTTTGAGGCAAGTCTTTATCATGTGCGCAACTGCGGTCAATGACTTCCATTCTCACAATGCCTGCTCAGGGCACTGCACTGAGTCCTCAGCATGATGCAGGGATGGGTGCTTTTCACCTTGAAAGCTTTAAGGTTAGTGTCTGGCATCAGTGATTACATTTGCAATTCAAGTTAGTCTATTTTCTGCTTTTTAGCTTTTATTCAACTGAATTTAGTGCTTGTGAAAGGTGTTCAATTGTTATTTCTGGAGACTGATCCTCCCCTTATCCAACACTACCCCTTCTGGTGTCCCTAATGCTGAAGAAAAATGTCTTAGAAGTGAGAATAATGTCTAATTTTCATGTAGCTGTAACAGTTTTAATGAGTAGCTTTGTGTGGAAGAACTTAAAGAGAAATCTGAGCCTATCCATGTTATGGAGTAGTAGCAAATAAATGACAGTGACTGTCACCCTGTAGAATCAATACTGGTTTTAAATGTTCTGCATTAAATTTGGGGTAATGCAAATTGATGGAGAAAATATATGAGGCTAAACCAGGCTTAGTGAGCTTCTGAAAGGCAAAGCGTTATATCTCAAGGTACTGGGAAAATGGGTACATCAGCAGGGATGTTTTGTTAGGTTTTCACAGACACATATTTCTAGCACGTAATGCATTGACATCCAGATTGGGGTGAAAAAAAAAAAGTGGAATTTTAAATAAATTATCAGACTAATTTAAGGATCATTACTATTGGAAACTTAAATAATTATGTTATTATAAAATAATACCATGTTCCAAAACATGAAGTGGTTTTGTAATATGGGAATAACAGAATATGATGACGTTGTCTAAGAAAGCAAATGCACTTGCAGACCTGAGCAAAGCTGAAATTCATGATTCCCATTAGAGGCTGTGTTAAAATAGGGGGGAAAAAAAAATAGTTGGATACCAGTTATGCATAACTCATGTGCAAAAAGTTTCCTAAGAGCTGCCATGTGCTGTGTATGTTTTAAATCATTCCAGCTGCTGGAGATTTAGGGGAATTGTTCAGTGATATGGGGAGAATGTTCTCTGCAGGTTTCTGGGAGGCAGCATGGTATAATGGCAGATTCATTGCTCTGGAGAAAGTGAATAAGAACATGCATCTCTAAATTAGAAAATACAGCTGTAAACTGTCCTGGGTGTTTCCTCCTAGCTCAAGAAAATAGGAACAAGGCAAGAATTATGTTCTCTTTCTGATCCTTCAGAAAAGAAAGCCACAGGTACCAAATGAAGCATTTCCTGGAGGTGCTTATAGAGCAGTCCTTCAGACCCCTTATAATTCATGTATGTATCTATATATGTAAATACTTAGATGTTAACCAGCTATAGACTAAAAGTGCATACCTGTTTCTGAGTGGTTCTAGAGAAAATTTGAATATTTCCTTCAAAGAAGTAGGATTAAGTCTTAATGTCTCACATCTTTGGTGGGTTAACTGAACTATAAATTAAAAAAAAGGGAATGTCATATCTTTCAGCCATGCTTGTAGAGAATCAGGATTCTGCTGCAGTTCAGGATGCATATAGAGTGGTTTTTCAACTGTGCTTGGAGGTAAGCATGAAACAAGCATCAGGTTACTCAGCTGTGTGGAGACATAAGCCACTATTAGTCTTCTCCACCAGAGTCTTGGTAGTCATAAGGAATGTTAGTTTGGAAAGCTAGTAGGCCTCTGAAGTTTTTATCTTTCTAGGCTAATGTAGCTGTATGGAGATTACAAATTTAAATTTTTGAGCCATCTGTAAATCTCTCTTTTAGACTTAATGTATGGATTTGGATTTTAAAGCCTGTCTTAGCCAAATGAAAGTGAATTTCACTAAATCCTGGAAGCTAAAAGTGTGAAATTTGAAATAGGCTCAGAATTGGAAGTCTGAGTTTGCTATTTGATATTATTGAGTGTAGTGCTAGACTACCATTTGCAGAAACTCTTTTCAGCCCAGAACATTAAAAGAATTTTTCAAAAGTCAAGTAACATTTCAGAAAAGATACAAAGATGAGCCTTTCAGGAAAAGAAGAATTTTGTAATAGTAAGAAAATCCAAGTTGCTGAAATGAGGGTGCATAAACATCTGGAGTAGTCACTCTAAGTATGTTTTTGGGAATGAGCTACCCAGCAGCAAGTAATTCTTCATGATGCAGGAAAAAGTAATGCAAGATCCAGTTTGCAGTTCAAGTTAGGTAAATTAAAATTAGAATTAAATATGTATTTTTAACTTAAAGTACTGCAGCTAATGAAAGTATGTTTGAGGATGTCAAGAAGTGTCTCAATTCATTTTATTATATGAAGTCTGTAAATTTAAGACTGGATGTGCTTCCAAATGTGAGTGGTAAATCAAAGAGTTGGGCTAATGACACGTACACACATATATAGGCTCTTTGGTTTTTCATGCAGGAAATAATCCTAAATTTTCTAAATTCAGCTAACTGCAAGATGTTGCAGGCAAAACTACTTGGCACTTCACATTTAGGGAGTTATTAAAGGTGGTGCTGGAAAATGTTAATTCCCTCTCTTCTAAAATCAGTGTGCTAGGGGAGTGTATAAGCAGCTCTCCTGTGGTGCATGATAGACAATAATTGTTCTCTCAAGGGAGGTCAATTCCCCCCTTTTTTAACTCCCTAGTGTGGCCTTTTACTCATGGAAGAGATAAGCCCTCAAACTGGTGAGGTGAGCAGAGAGGAGGCATTGTAACTCAGCTGCACGGAGCAGGAAAGGGGAAAAAAAAAGTCACTTAGTGATCCCCAGCTTTTGCATTGTCTATAGTACCAAGCCAGAGAGAAGAAAAATTACTTTTCAACATCTGTCTCTGTGCACTGAAATTACTTCAGCTAAGCTACCCAGGCAGCAGAGAATGGAGACAGGTTCAACTATCTATAGCAAAAATATGGCATAGAAACTTCCACTTAAACCTGTTGATTGCAATAGTTTTGGTAGAATTGTGCTTTATTAGTCACGTCATTACTTTTAGAAAAATATTTTTGCTAAGTATTCATACAATATGACCAGCTTAATGTTTTAAAATTTTTGTTTTGCAGCAGAATAAAACAGTTCCATGAGATGTAAGGAATCCAGAAATGCTCATGAACAGTAACTGCTGATTTCAACCCACAGACAGAAAATATCTGAGCTGTGTTATGAGAGCAATATATGCATTCAATTGAAATCAGGGTTGCTCTGTGAACAAATACCAGAGGGCATAAATTTGCACTGATTACAATTAGTGTCAGACTGATATCCTAGAAAATTTAATCTTACTTGCAATGCCAATTTAGGAAATGCTTAAGCACACGCTTAAGTATAATTAAGCATATGCTTGGTCCTTCACTGATTTGGGGGTTTTCACTGAAATGCGTGCACAGGGCCAGCAGCCTCCCTGGTAAATTCTGCAGCCCACATAACTGCTTACATTCTGATTTATTTTAGTGTTAGAAGAGAAACTGTAATTCATTATGCAATTACTTAGTCGAGAGTTGTAGTTCTTGCTGGCTGTGACTGTGTATAAAAAACCCCAACAAAGGCACATTAGGAATTACCTCAGAAAACAATAAAAAACAATCTCTGGGTACTTAAGGATATTGACGCTAATTGTGTATGTTAGAGGACAAAGCTCCTAATTCAAATCAGGGAAAATTACTGGGTAGGCTTTCCCTGTGCAGTTGTCATGATTTATGGGATTTCTGTGTGAATGATCATAGCAGTGGGCAGATGGACTCTTCCTGTAGTGCTGGAATCTTGACTTGATTTGATGGGTAGTGTTTTTTAACTCCAGATACAGTACTATTTTAGTGCTTCATCAATCTCTATATCCCCCATTTCATATATTAATGTACAAGATAGTGATCCTAAATGAATATATATTTATTTTTAAGGCATTGTCCATCAAACCTGGGGTAGTATGGAAAAATGCATTACAAAGAATAACCATGCTCTGTTTAGAAAACAATGTAACAAAACCTGAGATCTTAATGGTCACTATGACAGCTTTTTTCACTTGATTTCTTCAAGAAAAATGTTAATTTAAATGTATGCTGTATTTTCAAGGTGATTTCCTTTTATTTTCAGTATATCACTGAAAAGTCTCTGAATTAATTAAAGATGGGAGACCATCTCAATATAATTTATTTTCTATTGATGCCCTGTAGTTTTTTGTCATTGTATGTCTTGGGGTTCCTTTAACATTCTCTGAGGTCATACCATTCCCAATAACAGCTTTTTATCCTTTATAAATGACACTTCTTGAGGAGCCTGGCCTGTTGTGAATATGGAATTAAGAAATGCATTTACTTTCATTCATAGCTTTGCTGTCAGCACATTATTTTTGCCATCTCTCTGAACCCCACTTATCTGTCTTCTTCACAATGTTTTAATGTACTTGGGGAAAAGTATTACCTCAGCCTCTTCCACAGTTTATGTCCATTTTCATTGTTTGGCTCATCTTTTCTCATTTCAGCTTCTCCCTGTTTTATATTATATCTAACATATAATGCCTTTCTATCCTTGATTACATTATGCAGGTCTGATTTCATCCAGGCTGGGATCCTCTTTCCTTTCTCACCTATTCAGCTAAATGAAATGCGGAAAGACTGAGCATATTATGTAGAAATACCCTATGAACAAACATTTATTTGCTTTCATAAAGTCTTTACTTTCTTCAAACTTGTTATTTCGAAGTTTTTATATGGATTTGTTTGTTTTTATTGTTTGAGAGGTTTTTTAAGTGTATTGTTTGTCTTTTTGTTTTATGTTTTAGAAGCTTAAATTCTACAAAACTTGGCCTCCTTTAATGCTTAATCTCTTTTGGGTGCATATTGCTATTTGTATTTCCTACATAGCCACAGATTAAGCCAGATTGTTTTTTTGCCACACCACTTTCTTAATAAGAAAAATGCTTTTTCTCTACTCCTAAGTCTAGGAAGAGTGATTTCTAATACCACATGTTGTGCATTGATTTATATAATGACAATGAAAAAAAGGTAAGAATATAAAAGAATAAGAATATAAGAATATATTTCCTTTAATAAGCCATTCTCACTGACAGAACAGGCTGTCTATGGTGTGCAGATGATCAGCTTGCTTGGTTTGGTATCAGTGTTTCAGGAGAATTCCTTTAGCTGGTATGATCAATGACCTCCTCTGTTTTAATTTTGTATCACTGTAACACCACTGATTTCTAAAGTATAGCTGTACACATAGATTGATCTAAGAATGGTGAAAATATCCAGGCAAAACACAGAATTTTACAGATAACTTGGAAAATATATTTGAGATTCAGATTACATTGAGAAACGTGGTGGGTTTTTTGGCTGGGTGAAGGATCTGAAAGAATCTCACTATAAAGAACAGAGCTTTACTTATCTCATCTGTGAATATGTTTTTACATCTTAAATGATTTGATTACACCTCACATGAGCAGTATGACCATTCATTGCTGCTCAGAACCTAAGTGAGGCTGGTTGAGTTCATCTACACTCATAACATTGTGTCAGCAACTGCATCCTTGACTCTGAAAGTAGGAATATGGCACTCCAAAATGGCACTCAGAATCACCAAGTGGACTGGGTTGGAAGGGACCTTAAAGATCATCTAGTTCCAACTTCCCTGTCATGGGCAGAGACACCTCTCTCTAGAGATTGAGAAACGTGGTGGGTTTTTTGGCTGGGTGAAGGATCTGAAAGAATCTCACTATAAAGAACAGAGCTTTACTTATCTCATCTGTGAATATGTTTTTACATCTTAAATGATTTGATTACACCTCACATGAGCAGTATGACCATTCATTGCTGCTCAGAACCTAAGTGAGGCTGGTTGAGTTCATCTACACTCATAACATTGTGTCAGCAACTGCATCCTTGACTCTGAAAGTAGGAATATGGCACTCCAAAATAGCACTCAGAATCACCAAGTGGACTGGGTTGGAAGGGACCTTAAAGATCATCTAGTTCCAACTTCCCTGTCATGGGCAGAGACACCTCGCTCTAGAGCAAGTTGGTCAAAGCCCCATCCAACCTGGCCTTGAGACTTCCAGAGATGGGGCATGGGCAATTTCTCTGGGCAACACCTTCCAACCACTCAGCACCCTCACGTTAAAGAATTTCTAAACCTACCACATTTTTTGCCCCTCTCTGATAGTGACTGTATTTTTCTTGGAACCTGGAAGGAGCTGCTTTAATCTACAGAGGATAGGCTGATGTTGCTTTCAGTACAACAGTAACATGGTCAGACTGCACAGAAGACAAAGAATTAAAAAAAAAAAAACGCACACCCCCAAAACATGGCTCTGTGTCTAGACAGAAGATTTCTGGTGATGCTAACAGGCTTCAGTATTGCAACTTAATCAAGAAAGTTGCAAGGTTTAAAATCTCATCAGCTGAGTCAGCACAGCTGAAGATCAACCCCATGAGTTAACCTTACTTGATTGCAATGGCTGATATTTGCTAGCTTGAAGTGTGGGAGAAAACAGAGGAGTCAAATGTTAATTATGAATGTTAAGTCATTATTTTTTCCTCAAGACTATATTACTACAAATATTATATAATTTATTATATATAATATTTTATATGGTATAACATTACATTATTTAAAATACTTCTATATAATAATTATATAATATTTTAGTCTATAATTGCATATTATATATAATATATAATGACATAGACTATATTTCATAATTTATAAATGGGCATATATATTATTATTATATAATAATGTAAGTATATTGCTATGTTATAATTATATAAATATATATAGTATTCTATAATTTACAGATTGTCATCTTTCTGGCTTTATTTCAAAGTGAAGCAAATTAGGCCTCCACTACAAATGTGTAGGAATGTATGACTGAGAAAATTATTGCTGATACCATTGTGCAGAAGCTTTTCCAAAGATATTGGAGTAAGGGCAAAAACAAGACAATCCTTTTCTTCGCCTACACTCATAATTCTGTTTTATTTAGCCTTTAATTGAAATAAGTGAGAGATTTTTAAAGCATTGCCCTTGAGTTGTGCCAAGTGAGTGCAAATTTGAAACGGTGAGTCCCCTGTGATGCAGACTTTCCTCACTCATATCACAACATGAGAGAAAAATGACAAAATTATACCTGGCTGAAAATCCAAAACCTCTTGGAGAGTGGAAAATTGCCCTTGAGGTACATTCATCAGTTGTTCTATTTTCAGTAGAATATTCATTTGATAACTTATAAAGTTAGTGAATAAATGATATCCTATCTTTTGCTTACATACTTAAGCTACGTCGTAAATGATTTTTCTTTCCAGTTGGATTGGTGGGTGACAGCTTTTTCCTTGTATGTCTCTGTGTTTGTCTAGCTAAACAGATTACTTTTACTTCTGTGACACCTACTAGTAAATACATGAAAATTTAAGATGTAGCATTTAGGTTTTGGCTTGGAAGAGTTAAAAAAGTCTGACAAAGTCTAGGCAAAACTGATAAAATATCAGTTTGCCCTCACAGACTTGTCTGAATAAGAATATGATAGTTAATGTTAACCTTTTGATCTGTCTTTGGTCTTGTTTTAAGCATTTGTGTAATAACTGATGACTGTGTGATCTCGCCTATCTATATCTCTTATCTCTGTTATTAAATATACCCTTGTAATATGGATTTTCTGACCATGATACAGGTTGCCAAAATATGGATTTTCTGACCGTGATACATGTTGCCAAAACAAGCCATGACTGAATATATTATTCTTTATTATGCATATAAATGGACTTCTCAAAAGTGGGTGTTACTTTAAACTATATTAAAACTTTGAACAGGTCTCTTCAGCTGTAAGATTTCCTTCCACAGGTATAGGTCAGGAAGGATCTTCATTTATGGATAATGGTATGTAGGAGTATATTTAGAGTTCTGTTACCTCTGATGACATAATCCTGACTCCAGATAATAACCAACTTTGTTGGTTCCTGTTGCAAGATGTGGTTGTTAGGGGTTGTTGCAAACCTTTAAAAAATTCTTTAAGCATGCATCAAAAATATAACAAACTCAATCTGTGCTGTAAAATTCTGGTTGAAAACTCTAACCAAGCAGCTTGCAAGTATTTTAAAGAATTTTTGCTGTCTGAGATGGAAAAGTGAGTGTGCTCCTCTATAAATTGCTGTTAGATACAAGTAAATTTTCACTGTTTTCAAAAGCATATGAGTAATATTATCTGCTGTGATCAAGACATGTATTAAAAACTGGAAAGGACTAGCAAGTAAAGAAAAATTATTCTTTGACACGCAAAACTAAAATGTAAATAATTACTCTTTTGATGAAACAGCCTACAATGTAAAAAGTGTGCTTTCTTCAGTTTCATTTAACATTAGTTAAATAAATCTGCAAGGCTCACACTTTCTTCAGATCATTTTATGCTGATCTATCAGTTTTGTAAGGAGCTGTACTCCAGTGGGTAAAGGAAATGTTCCACTCAGTGCTAATAATTGTTCATCCTGACATGGCATTAATAAAAAGGTTTCTGTTCCAATTTACAAATATATATTGGAAAAAAAACAATTTGGCACTGAAACTCTTGAAACAAAACAGCTGGTGTGAATTTTGGGTAACAGTTGAAGTTTCACACCATGGGTTAGTTTTGCTTACTGCATTGACCAATTTAATTGTGTGCAAAATACATTTCATTTAATTCATTATTGAAGTAATCACTGTCAAATAGGTTAGATCTTTGAGTAACACTTTTAAGTGAGAGCAGTATGTGCTAGTTTTGATCAAGTTTTTTTTTTCTAACAAATTAGTTTTTGGGGGAAATTGAAAAAGAACAAAACTTAGGAGCAATGTCACACAATTTCATTGAAGACTTCCTTTTGCTTTGTTGCTCTTATCTTTCTTATTTTTTTTCCTCTGGATTTTGCTGCATGTGGAGCTGACTTTTAGAGACTGAGTATGAACTAATATAGTGTATTCTTGTTTCTGATAGTGACTTCTGCTTCACCTCTCTTTTGGTGCCAAAATGCGTAATTTGGTTAAGTCTGCAGCCCACAGGTTTCAGGCTGAGAATGACCCTTGAACAAATAGGGATGACACAGTCTTTTTAAAGCTGCTCTAATGTATTGATTTACCCCAATTGCCCAATCAACCTTTTCTGGTTTCCCCAGTCCCTTGTTTACAGAGTTTGTGCCAGTTGAATCTTCATAGAACTGCAGAAGTGACTGCCCAGAGCACCTTTTCTTCCTTCAAGCCACTTGTAGCCTTAGAATTTCCACAGAGGATGGAAAAAGAATTCCTTAGCAGCTGTCAGCTAGTTAGTCATAGATACTGGAGTTATTTCATCATTTTGACAATGTGCAGGATATCACTCAAAATTAATGTTTTTTTCCAGAAGATTATAGAAGCAAAAGCTGTAATCAATTAGGAAAGAATGAGAAAATCAGCAGGCAAGATTTTCCTCTAGTTATTCTCCTCCCAAAATATGAGAGATATTGATTATCTACCTATTAAAACAAAAATCAGCTTAACAATGTACATAAAATATAGTCCTTAGATAAATTTACTCAGATTTGAACATTTCAAACTGAGTGTTCAGTCTGCCTTTGAAAGAAGGAAAATTTTGCTTGGGAGCAAGAAACAGTTGAAGACAGAAAAAGATTACTGAAAGGGTGGAAATCTTTCCAATAAAGGTCAGAGTGCAGAATGGCTGTGGAGCTGTGCTCTGCAGGTTTGACAGCTGTATGTTGAGTTGGAAGAGAAGCCTCAAGGCATGCACCAGCCAGCAGTGGAGGAGAAGAGCACGGAACATAACTCTTGCCCACTGCAGGCTGCCTCAACACCTGAAACAGACAAAACTGAACCAGTCTTCTCACTGTGTCTAGGAAAAAAAAAACCTCAAAAAACCAGACTGTGCCACAGAACACAGGACAAAAATCAAACCAGTCATGCAAAGGCACAAATTCTCAGATGCTGTATACATTGCATCAAACCAAAACAGACTGATGCAAGAAACACATTGAATTGTTGGGTAACAAAGGAAAAATAAACGACCTTTAGGAATTATTAATGTGATGTGTTTAAGGGCAGTTGATTCTTAGTGGCGATTAGTTTATGACCACAAGAACTGCATTTTTCAAGTAATGTCAATTTTATGATTAATTTAATTTCAGCAGATTTCAGATATGACATGATAATGACTTATGAAAGCAGGAGTGCAATTTCAATTAAAGATGTGTAGGTGGTAGGAAATTTGCATATTAAAATAACAATTCTTTATATTATTTTGAACTGTATTAGACAGTATGTTCAGTTTTCTCATTATCATGAGGCATTTGTCTTTTATCAATCTTTCCTTCTATGTGTTATTGTAGCTTTATCTGCAAGGTGTTTTATTTTACATTATATAAAGGAAATTGATGGTATATGCCTATTTCTAAAAGTGTAACAAAAACCTTGTAGAAAGCCTTATTCGTTGTGAATAAGCACACTTGGAATAAATTAATCTGAGTTGTTTTCTATTCTACTTGCTAAAAACCTTTGTGGTATTGCAGAGATAAAACAGCATAAGTGCTTTGTTTTGAAGGAATACAATAGCTGGATAGCAAATTATAAGCAAACAAAAATAAAAGTTCTAGTGGTGAAAAAAGAAGTCTCAGAATTTCTTAAGACATCAACCTGGCCTTCTCTGAGAAGAATGGCATTATCAAAGACTTGTTTTAGACTTGATTTTCATCATAGCTGAAGGGGCCTGTTCCTTAGAAACACACAGCAGGAGGGCCTCACTAAATATTTGCATTTGTTGAACAGAGAGCTGAATTGATTATGTTTTTATTCCAATTCAAAAACTTTGAGTTGTTCTACACACGTGACTCAACTTTATATATCACTTGATGTAAATTGTAGAGCCATTGTACAATGCTGGCTATGCAGTGGGACTCAACATATTACATATTCTTGGTTTAAAAATGAGAATGAAAGACTAAACTCAACTGCTTTAGCTCACTGAGTCTAGCTTTGCAGGAAAGAGGTGAATAAAATGCTTTCGAAAGAATAACCTGTGCTAATGGCTAATGTTGTAGTGGAAGAAACTTAAAGGTCAGGGACAGTAAGAAAACATCTCAAGCTTGACAAAGCAAAATATTGGTAAGCAGCAGGCAAGCAAAGCATGCGCCAGCAGTCCTCAGTCCAGGGGAAGTGTCATGACAAATAGGAGACTTTATGAGCAGGGGTTTCCAGACCCTGCATTGTCTGGGACAGGCTCAGGGTCAAAAGATAAACTGAGCAGTGCAGACGTGAAGCAGGCAGTTCTGTAATGCTGTGATGCAAAGTCACATATGACTTAGCATCCCTAAGCTAAGGATGGTCTGATGTCACATAGATGCCTCTTGAACAGGCATTCTGGCTTTACTGAGGAAATCTTAATTTCTTCTCAGGAACTCTACTAGCTTTTCAACTCAACTTCCCTGTTTTGTGCCTTTTCTCTGCTTTCAGGAATAAAAAATTTAGAGTGGTGTCTTAGTAAAAATACCCTCGTGTACATGAAAGTTTGAAAATTAATGAGTCATTTTTGTTTCAGCTCTCACATATTGTCATAGTAAGACTAACCCATTGTAATTTTAGCAATTTTTGTTTTGAGAAGACATTTTCAAAATCTTAGAGAAACTTAGTCTTAAGATTGCTAGATTGTGCATCCAGTCACAGATGCCTTTCTCATCCTGAAATACTTTTCATTCTAGTTTCAAAACATTACATTACCTCTGTATATTTTTTACCTGAAATAAAATTTCACTTAAATGGGAGCTGTGGTGAAGGCATTAGTTCATACTACATCACCAGCCCCACCAGCCTTATCCAGTATAATTTGTTTTCCATGCACATGCTCTCCAAAACCTTGGGGTATATAGGGAACGAATCTGGTGGTGAATTTTACACAGCATGTAGTGGTGCTCCTCTAGACTGTAGGTTACATGGGGGAAAAGAAACATTAATGCCAACTGAAAATCAACCCAAAAACAAAGCACAGCTTTCAAATGTGTTGATATATTTAGGTAGTATTACAGGGAATTTAGACGCAAGTGCAAATAAAGCAACAGATTAAGAAAGTTAAAATGATTTCAAGAGCTATTAAGATTTTTTCTTTACTTTTTTAACACAGGCTTCTTGCAGATAACTACGACATAGAGTGCAAAAAGCTGAAAACTATAATTTGTGTTCTCTGAGTTTTATAATGCTCATGGCAAAAGGAGGATAAGAAGTGTTAAACAGCATTTGAGATTGATTAAACACAGAGTGAAAGTGAGGAATTGATGACTGCAAACCCATTTATCGTGACTATAATATAAGATTATGACATAGAGCCATTGGGTTACCAGGTTAAAAAAAAACCCTGAAAAATAAATTCTGGTCTATATCTAGGGTGCTAAAATACTTGTTTTCCTTTGCTCCTCATTTCTTGTTTTTACTCTTAGAGATTAAGTAGTTAATTTCTTCTTTACAATCCTAGGGATTAAGGAGTTAAAGATGAATAGTTTAAGAAGGATTGGTAAGCATGCTGGGTGCAATTTACACTTTTCAAACAGAACTCAGGGATTACATAGACCCTATGCCATATTTTTTAAAAGAAGAAGGAAGTAGTAACTGCTTGCTGCAAAATTTACAGTCCCTAAAAAGTCCCTCATCTTCCATGAGATTTTTCCTACATCTGAAGCAATGTGACTGGTCTTGCTGGGTTCACTACCTTCTCCCTCTCTGAAGAGAATACAATGAAGATGAAGAAAACTCAGGGACGTGTCATCACTTTTTAGCCTCACAGATATACTTTAGTTTTAGTATCAAAGATACACTTCCAGTATAAATACTTGATTGCTAGCTAGACAGGAGAGAGTAACACTCAGCTCCAGAGTCTCAGTTCACACTGTCCTCATCAAATAAAAATAGGCAGACAACAGACAACTAGAGGTGTCCAAAGGTATTTCTGGAAATAAAAGGGCAAGGGCAGAGATAAAAATACTCTGCAGATCAGTGGTGGAATTTGGTTTATACTGAAAATATATATGATGGGTAGGATAGAAATAAAAGTAGCCTTTAGTTATGGAAATATCTCTGCAAAATATTCATAAGGAATAATTTGCCTTCTGTCTCTTAGGACTGCATGAGCAAAGAAAGCATCCTGCTCTATCAAAATTATACTCTCCAAATTATATTATGTAGTACTCTTTAAATTATGTTGTGCTCTGCTAGCATTTGTTTTAGGTTGTGCAACTTTTGATAAATACAGAACACTGTAGGATTTATGGAAAAAGTCCCATTGTCAGGATTTTTTTTTGTATCCTGATGACTTTTCTGAAAATTCTTTCTTAGCAAACAGCAAAACCTCATCTGAATACTAAGTTCTGCCATCCATAAGTGATGGCAAACTAAGTATTTACAAGGAATGAATCACCTAGCTCAATTGATGTGTACATAAAGAAAATTTGTTCCGTATGAGGTTTTCCCCTTTTTCTTTGAAGTCCATGTTATGTGCTGGTGATGTTTATGTTCTTACCTTGAACATAAAACTATTGTGGCATTAGGATATTTTATTTGAAATAAAGCTGAGAAGATTGTAGCCTTGTATAAAACATTATCATATGATATTTTAAATGTATTATTTCATCTTGCTGTATATGAGCACTTATTTCAACCATCATTCTAAGACAAATCTTGTTTAAAATAGGTGAGATTTTGTTTAAACCTGTTTAAAGTGGTCATGGAGTCCTGGTTTGATGGCTCAGGCCCCATACACGATGGAGGTGGTTCCTTGTTGGATAGTTATGTGCTGTTTCTGGTTTTGTAACAGATTTTATGGATACCATTCTTGGTTTTTGTTTGGCTTCAGCAGCAGAATTGTAATTCACAAAACTAAAATTTAAACATACTGTTTCTCTATTATGGAAAATATAATTTTTAGGTGAATGCAGTATGAATACTAAATGTGATAATGAATCATTGCATGCTACAGTCCAATTTCTTCAGATTGCTACCATAAAAAAAACATGTATAGGGTTTAAATGGACAGGAAAATATTCCTGCTGGGGCAGATTAAGATAATAAAATGAAAACTACAGCCTAGGTTTCTGCTGAAATTGATAAACAGGTTATATTTTCCCAATCTCTATTATTCCAATATTTACTCACTAAACAACATATTGGTGTTCCTGGTTCTCCTATTTTTAAAGCAATAGCAGTTGCAGCACAACTGTTTTCTGGTGAGTGCAATGTGTGATCTGTTGACAAGAGAAATCTATACATTAGTTTGCATGTTCCTTCATTGCCAAAAGTGATGTATTTGGAACTTTAGATCCTTGTTTGTTTAATCTTTGCTCTGATGTTTTAGCATGATGAAACCACAGACCCATTACTCCTGTTCCACCAGAACCTGGGAATGGGAGCACTTTAGGTGTTCAAGGTATTCCTTCCTTGGATGCACATGAACAGGACATGTCTCCAGACATTCTGTCACCATCTTTGGGCTGCCTCATGTCACAACTTCCATTGTATTCAAACAATCATTTTCCTGTCTTAGTCTTAAGTAGTCCATGCTTCATCATTCTCATATCACCCTGGATGTTCTGTTTATTTCCTGTATTTGGCTGAGTGGTGCAGGGCTACATTATCCACAAGAGGAAGTCTTACTCTGATTAAAAATGACTACATGCACCAGGAGACCTGTGACTGAGCACAAAGGAAGCTGTAAACATTTCTCTGTGTAATTGCATGACACTTGGAAAGACTGTCTCTGTAGGAACAAGTGGTGCTGATATTATGAAAGTGCAGCAGCTTCTGCCTTCCAAGCTCAGTCAGGAGATCAGAGTGAACCTTAATAGCAATAGTCCATCTCACTTGCTGTCTTGTTTGTGCCTGTAATTACTCAAACATGCACATGGATGCTTAAGCACTCTAACAAGCCTAGTGTTCTACACATTAAAAAAAAACCCCAACAAATTAATTCGCTTCAGAAGAGGATAATACAGTTCTTCTTGTCATACTATGACCTGGCCTTAGTAAAGAAGATAAATCTCATTTAGATCATACTTAATGTCATTGAAACAAATTAGCATTAAAGTTTCTTTCAAAAGTAAAAACTGTGCCAAAGGATTGTCAGTTGGGCTCATTTTATATGGAAGAGGTATGGAATGCCTTTCTCTTAGCTGGAATTTCTCTATACCTGTGGGATGGGGAGGAAATATAAAGTTGGGCTATTTTTGCCCAGGAATTTCTGAGAAATGTTTATTTTGCAATTTTAGAACTTTCCTGAGATTTTTGTACTGCTGGTTTTGAATTTGGAAATGTAGCAAGTTTGGTGGTAATTACCCATAATACCATTCTGAGTAGAATCTCATATTTGTTTAGAATGTCATATTTGCCCACATTTATTTAAGAAGACAAAAATAATCTAGAATATTTTTTCCCTCCCAAGACTTTTTGTCTGCAGAAAGCACCACAAATTTTCAGGGGAGGGACTTTGCAGAAGCGGAGTGGGCATTAAAAAACAAAAATCCATTGAGATTTTATTTTATTTGTAATCACCTTCCTAAGTAAATTGCTATTTTTTTATTTAGCTTCACAGACTTCAAATTTTAGCCATTGGATTGAGCTATGCATTTGCCTCCAAGATGAAGGAAATGTTTCTATTGTATATAAAGACTGGGGGGAGCTATTTACAAAAAATGGCTGTTGTATTTGGTGAAGCATTTCTATTTGATGAGTGGGAAGATTTGCTTTGTAACTGAGCTACTGCCCTAGGGAAAAGAGAATGCAAACAAAATACATTTATGTGCTCCTCAGTGCATTTATCTGCCTTGTTGTGGAATGAAATTCTGAAGTTTAAACAAGAAGACTCTGGAGGAAAGAGCATAAAGAGATGCATTTTGAGCAACAGCACCTTGTAGCCGGGAGCTGTCAGGGTTTGTATCCTCTGTAAATTGACATAGCAGGAAGATCCTGTAACATGCATTTACCAGCATGATGTATATTGCAGAGAGATTTGTAAGGTAAAGATGTGTTTGAAAGCATTAAAGGGGCAGATTTTTGTGCAAGGGTCATGTAAGTAATCGTATAAAAAGGAGAAGAATGACAGAGCTTTGGGGAGGGATAAAATGAAGCCTAGGATGTGGTGTGAGTCCTGCTGTTTGGAAAGAAACCTACACTTATGTAATAGTGCTGTGTTCATCTTTTAATGTAAGGGTGGAGATCAGGTTTTTAATCTGTAAAAAATATAATTATTTTGTACTGAATGCATCACCAGAGGACAATGTGTTTGTTTGTCCTAATGAACTGCTGTACTCAGTACTTTTAACCTTAGCACACAGCAGTTCTTAAATTGTGGCTCAGGCTTTCCTGGTGAGGCTCCCCTCTCTACCAAGTGAAATCCAAGCAGATGCCAGCAGCATTACTCCTTTATTGTTTTTCTTGAGATGTAGAGTAAGTATAACCTTGTAATGAGTATTTAATAATGAATAAAGAATAAGAATCCTGAAGGGTTCAAACCTTATAACTTTATGTATCTGAAAAACTGGGCCTTAATATTTTCTTTAATTTTTATGATCCAAAGACCTGCTTAAGTGACTGCCTAAGTCATCTGCCTAAGGTCACTGAGCTTTTTTCCCCATGTTTCTGCTCTGTATTTACTGTTCTCTAAAGCTTTTGTAGTGTTATATGGAATGGTTATATGGCCTCACTTCTGTCAGTATTGGATACTGTCCTCTGACCTTAAGTGTCTTTGGACACTGCCTTTCCCTCTGAGGGAAAACTTGAATATTCCTTCCCTAGAAACTTTTGGAAACTTTGCCACAGCCCTCCCTCTGAAGCAATTTGTGAGAGAAGCTGTGTAGGTTTTTTTGAAAATTACTATCCTAGGTGGACAGTGTAAAGAAAATAATTTGTTTTCCTTTCTTGAAAATTTTGTAAGTCATCCCTCTTCCCCTAGGATGGAGTAGGCATAAGAAAATTGGGATAATGACAGACTAGTTACTCAGAAATCTGAAAATGAAATATTACTATATGTACGAGATTTGGTGAAAGAATTGTAGTGTCAGCAAAATGAAGAAAATGAAAAAGGGCTGCAGGTGGAGAGGTGCTTGATGCTGAGCACCAGTGTTTTATGGAGCTTCAAAGAGAGTTTTGGACTGTGCATGAAGGAAAGAATTGTGCAGAAGAAATTGTGAGATGTAGGGCTAATAACTCTCAGGAATAAGATCTTTTGACTCAGACCTTTTTGGTGGAGGAGTTGGGAGACAGTGAGCTAATCTGTTATGATACAAAGAGCAAGCCGTGGCATTTACATTGGCATCTGATAATGAAGAAGAAACATTACAACCCTCAGTTAAAACTGAAACCTCAAATGATTGTCAGAGTCAGCAAACTGCTACTGAAACAGTGCTGTGTGCTGCTGCCAAAATGGCAAAGTCTGAACATGAATTGGGTGATAGTGAAACCCAATCAGAATTGATTTTGAGGTGGAATGTCGAGAGACCGTGTGTGCTTCCCAGGAAGAAAAGAGTTAAAATCACCAGAGCAAGGGTCGTTTGGCAAACTGCCAAGGTCAATATTTACACCTCACAAGTAGAGAAATGGGAATCTGCTAATCTTAACCCTAAAGGAAACCAATAGTTTCACTATCATAGTGCTGGATATTTGCTGCAACACAAAATAGAATTTCTGAAGTTATGGCTAATTTGGACCTAGTTGCAGAATTAAGTATTGCAAACCTAACATTAGAATTCCTGATACCAGCACACATTGCTTCAACAGTAGAGGGATTCACTTCTAATTCTCTTATCTGTCCTGTTTATTACAGGAAAATTGAATAGCAATACTTTTCTCTTAAGTTTTGTGGAACTGGTAACTAAAATTCAGAGAGCTTCCTAGTCATGGATGGCTACCCTAGTTGTAAAACAAATGTATTTTGTGATTCCATGTCAGAAACCTGACAAGGCTGAATTAGCCCTTACCTGCATGGTGGGGAAAGGGCAATACACTTCTAATTAACTACTACAGGAGTTAGATGTTGTGCTTGCCTCAAACCAGAGGAAATCTCCCTTGGAAAAAATTAGAAGTAACAGCAGTGGGACACCACCTGAGAAATACCAAGCCCAAGCTGTTAAACAATTTGAATCACTGAAGCATCACTTGTCAGGGAAGCTGGTGGTGTTGTGTTTTTCCAGGAACACCAGCACCTCTATCACTGAAGATCAAAGGAATGAGTTCCAAGTAGGGAAGCCGCCGACGGATTTACATGGGGAAACTCATAGGAAACAGCCAGAAACATCAGGTAATCATTTTTCCTTTAAGCACTTTTTAGCTTGTGGTTACTTTTGTGTTATAAGTAAGAACAAAATCTATACTCTGAATTTTCACTATCCTTTCATAGGAACCCACTAACAGAGACAGGGATCTTTTAAGTGCCCTCATAATTTATTGTATTATCAGTTATAAATATTTGTGATTTGTTTCTGTGTTCATTGAGAGGAATTTTTTGGGAGATCAAATATTAGTAGGATTACACAAGACAAATCATTTTATGTATCATTAATTTGGTTTTTTCTAAGGTTTGGGGTTTTTAAATTTTTTTTTTTATTAATATTGGTGTGGGAAAAAGTTGTACTGTTCTTCTATGGATGCATACTTTTGTTTCAATAAATTGAGAATTAGAAAATCCAAGGAACTATGACCTGGCAGTTAGTAAAAGAATCCATCATTCACATGTGCATTTATTGTCTTCTATTGAGCAATGTGACTTCTTCCAATGCCTCCTTCACATCTGAATAATACTGGACTTTTAACAGTATTAGTATATCCATCGCATAAGGTATAGCTTATATGTGTCCCTAAAATTTGGAGCATGGAAAAGATTTATGTACAATAAGGAGGTGAATTTTTAACTCATCTATTGCATTGCAATTTGAAGTGACTTTGGCTGGTAGTGATGAAGAAATCTGCTAATTTCCACTGCCTCAACAAAGCCACCATGATTATTATGTGTGCACACTGTCTGTGAGCTGGAAATCATGGCTTCAGTTTATGAAAGCATTGTAGAACTCTTACTGCTTAAAGAACTTTATTTTGTAGTCTCAACTTATATAATTTTATGTTTTTACACAGCCAAAGACCCATAAAAAACTTTTATGGTCGAGCCACAGGGGCACAGATAGCCATGGCTGTATCTGTGTGGGATACAGAGGTATTGAGGTTTAGCTAAAGGACTGTCATTATGGTTTTTGAACAGTAATTACTTGAACTAGCCTATTTGATTATGCTAATGAATTCGTGCTTTGATATTATGGATGTTAAAATTCTTTAGCTCTCTATGGAAGTGACCTAAAATAATTCAGGTCCCTTTTAATGACTATGACTTCATCAAGGTATTGTGTTCCCTAGGAATTAGAGCTATTAACCTCAAAGAGAAAACTGTACAGAGTAATTTTTCCTGCAACCAGTCATGGGTTTTAGTGCTGAGGAGAGGAGAATGGGGATAGCTATCATTGTTTTTAGACAGAACTGCAAAATGCCTGATATGATTAATCTTTCATCAGTTAAAAAAAGGATAAAAAAGGGAAAAGACAACAGAGGAACAAAAAACTAAATAATAATATCTGCAATAATACCTGCATGGGGAAAGTTTGGTTTTGTTTTTTTTTTTTGGTCTCTGAACTGAGACAAAATAACAAAATGCAGACTCTATTTACTTAATGTAAATGGATTTCAGATTTCTTATGCAATCTCAGAAGCAGAGACCAAAAGTTTACCAAAACTTTTTTGAAAGATTAATCATGAAGTTTAATTCCAGTATGCCTAGCCTATGCACTAAGATTTTAATATCTTTTTGCTCTAGGCAAATGATTGTACACTAGCTGTACATTGAGCTGTCATTCAAATGCCTGCTTTTTTGGTGAAAGTTTTATATTTTAGTTGACTCAGTGTTGAAATTCTGTCCTGTCCACAAAAATGTACTGTTAACATGGACTGTTCTTTCCAGGTGGAAGTGGAAAGTGAATAATGCAGGTGCACTCCAGTACATCATATGGATTTTACTCATTGGGTTACAAAAGCCTGGCCCACAGTAATTTAAAAAAAAAAAAAAAAAAAAAAAAAAAAAGGACAGTTAAAAAAGGCTGCAAAATCCAAGGTGTTATTGTACCAAAATTTACTGCTGGCTTCTGAATTCCATTAGCTTTTACCAATACTCTGAGGGTGTGTTTAATTAAAAAAAAAAAAGTCTTCTCAATCCAGTGGGTCCAATCTAGTTTCCTTTTACTCACATAGGGAATGCAGTTGAAATTGAATTAGGGTATGACAATCTATGCCTTCTTGCTGTAAGGTAATATCTATTCAACAGTACTCTTCATGGGTTTTGTAGCACTACCTAGAATAAGTATTTTTCTGTGATATTTTGCCTTATTTTGAAATGTAACCTCTTTAAAACAAGCCAAAACCAAGCCAAACCAACAAAACAATAACAGAACAGGACACAAAAATCCTCCAGGAAACCAACATTTGAATTTGAGATTTAAATATGTCCTTGCCCATAAAAGTGAATGTTTAACACTTGGAAATTGCAGTGAGCCAGCCATCCTTTCAGTAGCACCCACTTTAAGATGGTGCCCTGAGGGTATCATTACTACATTAAAATTACTACTCACTCTTCTGTGGTCTGGAAGTTAAGCTGGAATTTTTGTAAGGGGCAGATTTCATTGTGAACACTTCTGGTTTTGCTTTGAGTAACTCACCTTGTGAGTTATTCTAACACCTTTACATAGTGCTTTCATAGACTTCCTTCGTAAAACATGGTGAAGTACAAAGCAGTTTTCTTTTTTTTCTTACAGACCTTTAAATACATCAGGTGGCCTTTTATACTCATGGTTTTCCAAGTTGTGTTTAATCTTTATCTAATGGAGTCCACGACAAGCTCCAGGTGAAATGGTGGAAATCCTAAACTGAAGGATTCAAAGTATCACTGAAACCCTTCCCCACTGCCCAGGCCCAAGATAGATACTGCTTGAGAGATCAGGTACTAATCAGAGAGAGTAGATTTTGGAAAAAGGTTCAGCTTTTTAGGGTTTAGCACTCCCAGGTTGTGGGTAGCTTGCTGCTTATTACAGCATTTGGAAGAATCCCTTAAAAAAAAAAAAGGAAGCAACAAGGATGGTCAGAGCTGTGATCCAGCTGATACCCCATGGAAAACTCAACAGTTCAGCAATTCCTAATTTCAAAAGGATGTATTTAAGAAGCAGTTTAAAAGAGGTATCTAGACTACAAATGCCACAGAGGGGATGACTGGAAATTTATAGCTTGTGGGGTTTTAGCATTTTAGAAATTGACTTTTATTGTGCATAATATTTGTTTGATGATCAGTCAACATTTAAGCAGAAATTCTGTGGCATTGTCTATCTAATTCAGTACTGGTTCTGTGGGCAGCACATATTAAAGGCTCCCTGGTGAGTTAAAACTGGAGGCAAAATAGTACTGTTATTGTGTTTGTATGTAAATCTATCTGTGCTGAGGAAATTTATCAAAACAGTAGCTGGTAGAGACACAAACTGAAGTCTCAGGAAAGGCATTCTGAATCTAGACCACAGCTTGTTTTGGAATGACTTTAAATTTTTCCGACTGTTTAGTCCCACAATAAAAATCTGTTCATCCTTCATGCCCCTCACCAGTTCCTGGCTTACAGGATTTTTTTTTTATCCCATTGGTAATTCAATTTGTTGCACAGGGATAAACTTCAAAATGAGAAGAACTCAATGAGGGGGCGAAAAAAAGTATATTTGTGATTCACCAACTAATGAATGTTCTTTTTGGCATAGATTTCAGCTGCTAAAATCTCCCTGGCCTTGTATGGATGGCATGGAGTGAGACCTGAAGGCATTATTTGGCACTTAATTGGACTGTGTGTTTGGGAACAGATTTCCTGTAAAACACTAAGCATGCTTTAACTCTGCTTTCACTGAGACATCTTTGGGATTATGATGAAGAATAACAAGGATGTCTGAAAGTAGGTTTCTTAATTTTGTTGTGCAACTGAGGCAGCATTAAATGGCAAAGCAATTTAAAAGTACTTGCTATTGTGAAGAGGAAAGTTTTCTTTTCAGTTTTAAGTGTTTTGGTATGTACGTGTTTGTTCTCAGAAGTGCAGTAGAGCTTTGATTGCTTTGAATAAAAATACCTGAAGCCCAAGTTTGGTTTTAGTGCAGCTGAGTTTGAACACAATGGAAGGACCATGTTTATAAATCTTAAGTAACTTCCTTTCTCTGGAGGTTTTCTTGGGTTTTTTTTTGTTGTTGTTTTGTTGGGTTTTTGTTTTGGTTTGGTTTTTTTGGTTGTTGGGGTTTGTTTTGGTTTTTTTTTTTTTTTTTTTGGTTGGTTTGGGTTTTTTTGAATTTTTTAAAATAATATTGGTGTGGGGTTTTTTTGTTTGCTATGGGAAATAGATCTGAATAAACCAAGAATGATGTACAGGCTGTAAGGTGTAAGTAAATGTGTTATAGTGGTGTAGGTAGACCTGATCTAGTCCCAGTGATATAACAAATTAATTCCATTGTGATCATTACAGAACCAAGAATATTGCAGCACTGAAATTTGGGGTAAATTATCTGATCATTTTCTCTTCCTCTGACACCAAAACATAACTCCCTGATGAATGCTGTAGTCTGGAGCCATATGTGTTTCTACTCCTTTGCCAACTTGTTTTGGGTTTTACTGCCCATTTTTCACTCTTGAGAGGGAAACTTCTGCAAAAGATAAAATACAATTGTAGATTTAGACAAAAAAAAAGGCATGTTTGCTATGAGAAAATGTCTGTCTCAGAAAATCAATACAGAACTTTTAGAGTGTTTTATTTCCAGAAAGTTAATTTTCTTAGATAAAGTCAGAGGATTTTATCTTGAGTTTTATTTGCATTATTGCTCCTCTGTTGAGAAATAAGGAGATTTCCATGCCATACGAATTCCCCAGTTATAATAATTGGTGAGATTTGTTATATCTCATTACATTAAAAAATTGAAAGTAACATCCAGAGTGGAGGTGAACAACAGCAAACTTCTCTGTTTGTTTTTTTTTTTGTTTGTTTGTTTGTGGTTTTTTTTTTGTTTTTGTTTTTTTGTGCTTTTTATTTATTTTTCTCTATAATGTTCTGTGCAAAACTTGAAATATATGGACATTTAATTTTTTTTAATGAAGAAAAACTCCATTGAAAATGTAGAAACATTGATATGATACAGCTTTGAATATTTTTAATATTTTTCTTCTGCAAACTGAAATTTGCATTGGAGGAGAAAATTCTGTCAAAATAATAAAAAATTACAATACAGATGAGAGGATGTTATGGGAGATGGGTGTAATGTAAAAAAAATTGAAGGGATATTATCAGAGGTAACAATTTTAGTATTTTATAGAAGGCAAAAATTGATGTTCTCTCTCTTTCCCCCTTAATAAAAAAGAAAAAGTAGCTACTTTTATGAAGTAAAAAAGCCAGCTACTTTCATCTTTCTGTCTTAATTATTTAAGCTAGCATGCTACTAGGCTGGGGCTTTGTTACAGTTGGTTCTTCTAAATTTAGATATTTGAGATGATAAATCTTACAATATTTTTGTAGAGACTGTCATGAAAATATTTTCTTTTATAAATATTTGCAAAATATTTTTGTTAATACAAAATAGTCTTGTGCATTTTAACTGTCTCAGGAATAACTTCCTGAATCAGTCAAAACTGTCTGGGCTAGGATGCACAACGGGTCACAAAGTGAAAGTCCATAAATTTATGATGTGATTGTTCAGATTGCTCCTGGCACTGGCAATTGAAGGGGTCTCTTTGCTCATGCCTCAACAAAAGAATAGCTTAAGGCAATCACAGGCATTTTCTTGCTTTTAGCCAAATGAAGCTGTTTCATTACTTTCAGCTGATGCGTGTGGGCCCGTGCAATCAGGAGGAAATATTGTGAAGGGACTGGACTGGAAAAAAATGGTACAATTCTTGTCTTTTTACAGGAGAAAAAGCAGGAAAGAGTCCAGTGGTTTCCTTAAAAACAGTCTTGTTACATATGTTTCATTACAGTATTAAAAAGTGTCAACAATTCATTTAGCTGGAAACTGCCTTACCTATGTGAGAAGAAAGAGAGAGGGCAGAATCAAGAATTGCAGAATTCTGGCATTTCATTTGTTGTCACATAATATTTGGTTTTCTCTAGTCCTGTAAAAGTTTCCTACTTGCTTGGGTAACATCCCTGCCCCATGCTTGCTCTGAAAATACATCACAGTGCCAATACAAAGAGGTCTGAAAGAGGGCAGACGTTATCCTACCGCAACTGATGGAATGTGTGATTGTTTTTCAGATGAGGAATAGATTCTTCTCTTCCTTTGCCAGTACAATAAGGTTTGGTACTGCCAGAAAGAAGAGCAGCCAAAAATGCTCACTTCTAGCAGATTTTTCTAAAAGTATTTAGAAATATTTAGGTCTAAAAATATTTCCAAAAGGTTTCAGCAATTTTTTTTTCTGCTATTTTAATCTGAAAGTCAGAGTAATTTAGGGATAGCAATGCACTACAGCACTTAAGGAAAAAGAAGGTTTGAGCCATTGGCATTCCAGCCTCATTGGAGGGCTGATCTATTTTCAGTGACAATGGCTGAGGGGAAGATGATAAAAACATCTGCAGCACCACCAGATTTTAATCTTCCCATTCAGAGTTCTGAAATAATCTTACAGATGTCTGCACCTCATTACATGGCTACTGGGGGATTGTTTCATCTGGCACACTTTTGCAGCCCGAGTGTACCTTTAATAAGCAATCTGGCATCAGCCTGTTTCTGCCACTGGAAAGCAGAGAATTGTGATATATCAATGATACTGTTAATTACACTGCTGTGCTAGGCATCATTAAAGCTCATAACGCTGAAAGGCGCATCAGGAGGATTCACTTTTCCTTAAGTGAATTAGCACTGAGAGACTCAAGGAAACTGTTGCAGGTTTCTTTTTCTTGGCAGCCCATGATTCAAGATGAAAGGTGATTACTTCAAACCCGCTTTTTATTTCAAACATTCTTTTTAAAGTAAAAGGAAGTGGCTGTTTTATTTGAGACTGTTGACCAATGATGGAGCTCTGTGATTTTATGAAATAAAGAAAAAAATGGAGTATGAAATACTTCAGGCATTCCTGCATGTATCTCCCCCCTCATAAAGGGGACTTGTTTTGTATAAATTTTGATCAAATTCCAGAAGTGGAGGAAAAGAAAGAGCAAGAAACTTGGGACAGTATATTATGTGTGTGTATGTAACAGAATTCTACTGAGTAAATTACAGAAACTGCTTTTTAACAAGCTAGACATAGTTCCAGTGATCCAAAAGCATATAAACTGACATGTAGCATAAAGTTCTTTCCAGTCAGTACTCATCTGAAGAGTACTATTTTTCATCATAGGAAAAGTGGAGTGACTACATGAAAAAAAAGTTAGCAGTTACACGTGGTTTTAGGAAGGTGTAACTCTTTTAATAGCTTTTATTGAAACATTATACATAAAAAATAGTTAGCAAGGAAAGCCAAGATCAATAATTCTTAATATTTACATGACATTTGCTGTTATTGCACAGTTTGCTTGGCTTTTGTGTTAAGTTGTTCCCTCAGCCTAAATTTGACTTTTAATTAAATTATGTGCCCTTATATTGTACATTTGAAGAGCGTGTCTTTCACAAATGTCTTACAATAACACAACTAGAATACCTGAGCTTCTGGTACTCTAATCACTGTCATGGTAAACTAATTGTTGCAAAAAAGATGCATAAGATCTAGTTAAGCCATCAAATGTGAGGAATTTATTAAATATTAATTAAAGTCCTCCTTAATTGAAATGGATTATTACTTGCTTAAATTAGTCACATTTTCTTATCTGTAACACCAGTTTCTGAAGCTTTTAGATATTAGAAGTGTCCAGTATATGTGAAGAATTGCATCCTGTTCTCTCCAAAGGAGAAACACCTGACTCATGACCTTATTGTCTTCAAATTTTTGTCCTCCTGTTTTATACAAAAGGTTATGTGTCAAAGAATGAGTGTAGTGTGCTGTGAAATATTGAATTATATATTAAATGAATATAATATATGAATATTATATTATTATACATTAAAATGAGTATAAAGTTGAAGGAGCTGATATAGTTAAGTCTGGTATTATGAAAAGCAATTTTTCATGTTTGAGTACTTAGAAAATCAACAGAGATACTCTATGTATTCCTGTTGTTTCTTCTGAATTTCACTCTAAATGTAAGAGGTTAACTGCATCAGAAATCAGTGAGTTACTTTTTCTCCATGCCATACTTATAAAAGCTGAAATCCTACCTTTGATGTAATCTAGCAAAGCAACTGTTGCCTTCTGTTTGAACAGCAGTTTCATGTGCCCATATAGCATTAATTTGGATTTCAAGATAGTCTATTGAGAGGGACACTCAGAACACAGACCAAAAGATTCTTTGTGTTGGGTAAAATATCAGAAGGATTTTCAGTGCGCTAAGATTTTGTTTGTACTTTAAAGGACTGTCAGAGTCTGTGATGAAAATTGTTGTGTAAGGAAAACCTGCTACAATTCCGTGACAGATTATGCAGGAAAGGGTAATTCACACCAAAATATGTTCACAGTTAATTGAAAGTGGAGAAAAAGTTTCTTCTTTACTAACCATTAAAAATAATAAGACCTTCATTATCCCAATACTCCTGTCTTCATTAATGAGATTGGACTGGTGGAAAAAAAAAGCCATTATAGAATCTAATCTGCTTTTATCACAGGCAACTATGCAGGAAGCTCCACGAGTTGCAAGACTAAGGACTCTTCTAGCTTGATATAAAATAGTCCAGAATAAAGAAGAGATTGGAACTTATAGAGGAAGAGATCAAAAGTTATCAAGAAAGTGCTAAGTATTTCAGATCCTTGGATCAGTCTGGGAATTGTCAAGTAAGGCTCTGGTAGAGTCCTAATATTGACCAAATATAGAGAAAAAAAGAAACTCTTCAATTATGTTTTCCTGACTTTACATAAGGTCAAATCAGGAATTTAATCAGGAATTGCAAGTTTTGATTTCTTTTAACATCTGCTCCTTTAACCTGCAATGTAAGCTGCAGAAATTGTTTCCAAAATTTTCACTCAGTGAATATTTGTCAATTAATGTTAATCTTTCACCATATATCTGTGTAGAAAATATTTCTTCATTATCACAATCTGTTAGATTTGAATGAGAAAAATATAACTAAATTTCTGAAATTTAGTTATTTAGTTAAAAAACTGAAATTTCTTCTATTTTATGTCAATTGTCTAGAAATAATTTCACTAGTAATGAAATACTCTCTTGTTAACACCAGAGCAGCCAATTCATAAAGGCAGAAAGGTGACAAAATCTTGACATTGTGATTTCAAAAAAATCTTTATATTTTCTATGCCTCTTACCTATATTTTACTAAGAACTGATACACTGGGCCAAGTTTTGAATATGTTTCTTAAAAGCACAAAGCATATAGTTCTCACCCAAAATATTAGTAGCACTAACAAATTATGAATAAAATCTCCTTAACTTTATCCACCTCCAAAAATAACTATATATATGTAAAATCAAAAACCGCTTTGTTTTTCAAAATCACATGTTCATATTTATTTTTCTTATTTCTTAATTGGGCAGGTGAACTCAATCTTCTCAAGTCTGTCTGAAATTATGCAGTGATGGAATTTCTATTACAGAAACTTTCACTTCAAAAATAATTATCTGATTCAAGTTTGAACAAGTTAAGGGAAATCCCCTAATGATATGGGAGGGGTACAAATGATAACATCAGTCACTTCTGGTTTTTAGTCCATGAATTGTGAGATCTGCAAACTTAGCTTAAAAATAAAAACTGAGAGCCTCACAAAACATCTAACTCCTACAGCTGGTGCTTTAGTAAATTCTCCAAATATAAGAGGACTGTTGTAAAATTTGTCAGAATGATCATATTATTGGCAGATTGCTGATGAGAGTTGTCTCTGTTTTCAAGGGTTCTCCATCTGAGTGTTCTGATGTGAGATTTTCACTAAGACAGGAGCTGTGTAACTAGTCCCAGTGGAATTACACTATTCTTTCCCAGGATAAAAGGCCTCCCATATTCCATGATGTGAGGTTTGTTTTTTTTTTCATCTTTTCCCAGGTAGTGGGAGAATGCTGGCAAAGACACACCTATTCTCTTATGATTGTGCAGAGTGCTGCCTCCATATTTGAAGAGGGTCTAAAAAACATTCCTTATTTTTTCTAATAAACTCCTTTCCTTTTCTTTCTCTATTATTTGGATGATGGTTAAAACTGCCCAGGGGTCAGATTTGTCACGAGCAGCTTGGTTATAGGCAGAAGACACGGAGTTTGGCTCAGTATATGTATGCCAAGTTCTGCAGAGATACAGTGACAGACCATGTTGTGGGGTACAACAGAAAATACTTTATACTGCATGGACATGGGACAGGGACACGTGAGAAGTGGGCCAGACTGAGGACACACCTGTGTCTATATGCTGGCACAATTGTTTCCAGTAGAATTCAGCTGTTCAAACAATCTGAGCCTATAAGGTACAATCTTCATTCCACAGAACTCTTGGAACTCTCTTAAACCCCAAATGTTTCTCTTAGCCTAAATGCATGTAAAAGATGGATACAGAAGAAATCTCAGTGAGAAAAACAACTACAGGTATTGTTGATTGCACTGGTGCTTTAAGAACTACTATTCATCTTGTATAGTTTTTTATTTGGCTATAAAATTTAGGTCATTCATCAGTATTACTGGTATTTCTGGAATTTGAATGGCTTTTTAAAATATTGTGTTCAAAGTAATGTGTATTCTTAGTTTTAACAGCACACCGTTACAAATCTCTCATTCCACTTATACTCAAAAATATTACAGGAAAAACACCTCTTAACTGGTGTTTGAATCTAAGGCCAAGACAAAGCTCTGTAAAGAAGGACAGATGAAACACACACACAGTATAAAATTCTGTTACTGTCTGTGACTTGGACATGCAGTTGGGAGACAAAATCCTTGCAAGGGATTTGAACATACTCTGCTGGAGGACTGGGTTTAAAATATAAAAAAAACCCCAAAACACACACACAAAAAAAAAAACCAAAAAAACAAACAAAAAAACAAAACCAAAAAACCCTCTCTCCAGCATCTGAAGGAGAATTAGTAATGCAAGCATTGCCAAAACTTCTATCAGTTAAACTTCATTTTGAGGCTACAGAAGGGAAAACCCTTCCCCATTAGGATAATCACAGGCTAATGGTTCTTTTTAAAAGCAGGTTAATCATATTGTCCCATCTAAAAAATAGTGCTAGTGGGGAAAATATTTTTGCTTTGAGGAAACAACATCTTTTCCTGGAACCACGCTTCTGTAGGGTAAAAATGGGATGAGCAATAAAATTTGTGTGTTTTATTGGATTGTTAAAATTCAAGTACTACTTCAGTAAATGGTTTACAACCAGTGGAAATTTATTTTGAAAAGTAATTAAATGCTAGTTATAAAAATATAATGTGATTATGCATATGATTTATGTGGTCATTATAAAAATGTGCCAACCTTACTTTGTGTGTTTGTAACATGATCTATATTTTAATTGTAGAATTAAAAGCTACTTTAAAAAAATCTAACAACTTCAAGCTGCAAAAATACAGCTCACATTACTAACCTTTTTAACTCTATGAAAGAATCAATGAGGTTTGAGTAACTGCACGCTTGATGGTCTGCTGTGCAAGCTTAAAAAGTGATTTTTTTAATGGAAAAAAAAACTTGAAGGGTGATCAGATAACATTCTGTGGGCTTGACTGAATGCAATCAGTCCTTTAGAGAAATAAATGGTTGGGTGAAGATGACTGTGAATTATTACTGTGATGTGATCACAAAAAACTCAAATATATATTTGGGAAAATTTAATTTGCACAGATATTGGTGGGAATTAATTCCAAAGTAATAATTTGTCCCCTGTTAAAATGTTAAGAGAATAGAAAAAAAGTTGCATTTGCCATTATACTTATTACAGATCCATCTGTGCCTAAAAAATAAAAGGCGTCCAAAAAAAAATTTGCATACCTAATTATTAAATTCTTTCATCTGGTAAGAGGGTAAATAAAAACTCTACTTCAGATAAATGGCAGTCAAAAGCAAGACAAATATTTGGGAAGGTCGGAGGAGATGTGAAAGATAGGATTAAGGTGAGGAAAGAAAACCTTAGATTAAATATAAAGTCACAACTCTTTCTTTTATTTCAATGAAAGTATTTTTCTTTCACAGTAGATCAGTAACATCTGTCTCTTTGGTCATTCAGAGCTAAGCGCTGAGATACCTGCTGTAGAGAGCAAATTTATATTGCCAAGGACAAATACAATATGATCTAATAAGCTTTTCTCATCACAAATTTCTTTTTGTGGTACTTTAGTCTGGTGATTTGGAAAATTGAAAAGAGAATTGCACACAAGATGAATACTTGGTTTGAATTTGATTAATATTTTTGCTATGTCTCCTCATGGCACATCTATGATTATGATCTTTTGGTTTTGCTGAGATTGAACTTCTATTTGTCAAGTATGTTATTAAGCCATTGACCTGTATTACTCACAACTCAAAACCCAGTTGTATAAAGTAGAACCTGAAGTACCTTAAGAACTTATCTGTTCTTGTATGACTGGGTTTATCCAAAACAGAAGGAAAAGTCACTTGCTTTAGTCTACTTAACACCACTGTTTTTCTTTTGTCAGAGTAACTGCTGTTAGGTGTAGAAAACACTCCTTGTGCCATTTATTTTTGTGCCTGGGGAGGTAAAGTCCAGCCAGATTTCTTTTCCTAGTAGCTTTTGTCTGGGAGCAATTCTTGGATCTATTTTAGCTTGATTCTCTTTATTTTAGTTTGATGACAGCAGAAAACTTTGAGCCTGAAGCTGAAAAATCACAAATTTCAGGGAGGAATGCAGTTCCAGTACCAAAAGCATCAGTTGGAGGAATTAGTACCTCACTTAGGTTGTTTGTGATAGCTATAGATGTGTATTATTCTTCAGAAATAAGAAAAAAAATCTGTGCTTTTTGTCATGGTCAGCTTTTATTTCCAAGGTCTCACAATTCATGTCTCCCTTTGTGTTTTATTCACCTCTGATTGCTCCACTCTGTTCTGCACTGGTGTAGCCTCACCTTGAGTACTGCATCCAGTTTTGGGCAACACAATATTACAAAGATATTAAGTTGTTAGAGAGCATCTAGAGAAAGAAAAGGAGGATGGTGAAGAATCTGGAAGGAAAGCCATGTGAGGAGTGGCTGAGATTTGTGTTCATCCCGAGGAAGAGGAGACTGAGGGAGACCTCATTGCAGACTTCAGCATCCTCACAAGGAGAAGAGAAGAAGGGGCAGGTAGTGATCTCTTCATTCTCATGACCAGGGAGAGGATTTGCGGGAATGGCATGAAAGTGAGTCAGGGGAGGTTTAATTTAGATATTAGAATAAGCTTCTTCACCCAGAGGGTGGTTGGGCACTGGGACAGGCTCCCTAGGGAAGCAGCCAGAGCACAGGACCATCCCCAAAAATGACGCACGTGCACAGGAGTATTGTCCAAAAGCTTCTTGAGCTCTATCAGGCTTGATGCCATGAACCTGGGGAGCCTGTCCCAGTGCCCAACCACCCTCTGGGTGAAGAAGCTTATTCTAATATCTAAATTAAACCTCCCCTGAGACAACTTCAGGCCGTTCCCTGGGGTCTTGTCACTGGTCACCATGGGAGAGGTCACTGTTTACCCATCCTCCTCCCCTCACCAGGAAATTGGTGACTGTGATGAGGTTCTCCCTTCACTCTCCTCTTCTGAACAAAACAAGTGACATCAGCTACTTCTCAGACTGCTTGCCTTCAAGGCCCTCCACAATCTTTCTTGTCCTCCTTTGGACACTTAATGTGTTTTATATATTGTGGCACCCTAAACTGCCCCGAGCACTCAAGGTGCCCCAGTGCAGAGCAGAGCAGAACAATCCCCTCCCTTGCCCAGCTGGCAATGCTGTGCCTGATGCCCCCCAGGACACAGCTGCCCTCCTGGCTGCCAGGGCACTGCTGCTGATTCACATTCAACTTTCCATCGACCAGGATTCCCAGGTCCCTTTTTATGGCCCTGCTTTCCAGTATCTCATTCCCCAGTCTACTTATATACAGGGTTGCCCAATCCTATCTGTAGAATCTGGCACTTTTCCTTGTTGAACTTCATTTGGTTAGTGATTGTCCAGTTGTCTAATTTGTCGAGGTGTCTCTGCCTTTGAGGGATTCTACTCCTCCCAATTTTGTGTCATCTGTGACCTTGCTCAGTATCCCTTTCAGTCCAAGTAATTTACACAGATGTTGAAGAGCAAAGGGACTTAAAATGAAGTTCTGTGGAGTGCAACTAATCACAGGTCACCAGTCTGATGTTATCCTATCATTATGAATGATTTCTGGATAAAAGTGAACAATTTCCTAATTCTATCTAGATTATTTTTTTTCTTTTTTAAAATACTGGCTCTTTCATTTCAAGCTGAAGAAATATATTCTCATTTCAGGAATAATTAGGATCCAACTAACCTGTCAATTGCTTCAATGATTGAAATCTCCACAGGTTGCTAAGTGGTTCTTGATTGTCCCAGCTGGCATCTGGAGACAGCTCTTTTTGTGTTTCTGGTCAGAGTCCATGTTTAGAATATAAATGGAATTTTCATGCATTAGCCAAATTCAGATCTTAAAGTTCTTTCATCTAGGCAAGTTAATAGTTCTGAAATGTCTGTACAATAATACAAATCCTGGCATTGTGATATGGATTCACTTCAGCTATATTTGAATTAAAAATTCTAACTGTGGTGTATTTTGCTCATGTTTATATATCTCAGAAAAATTATTAAAGCCCAGTAGATGCAACTTCTTTAAGCTTAATCATGGTAATATTAACTAGGAAGCAATATATATGAGGAGTCAAATAAAATTCTCTGGTTGCTTATGGTTGAAACTCATACCATTACTTTTTCAATTATGTATTCATTGTTAATGGGAATGATGATTCTATTTGCTTGCCTCAGCCTAGCAGTGCTGTCTAAGTATATCATGGGAGATTTTTAACTCAGACATATTTAACTCAGACATGCTAATGATGATTTCCTAGGTTAATATCCTCAACTCTTTCTCATGCTCAAAATAAATGGTTGTGCATGTGAAATCACATCTCCTTAATTCTCCTAAGAAGTGCCAAAAGGGTGGAGTTAGAGGAGTGGTATCAGGTGAGGAGACAAAATGGAGCAAAGTCCATAAAATGAAATATAAGAACCATTTAATTCAAGAAAAAAAAAAAAAAAATCCCGAGCCCAGTCAAACACTGAACATTCCCTGGCTGGTTGTGGAGTTTCTTTCTCTGAAGATTCAGAACTTCTCTACACATGATCCTGAGCAGGCCTGCTTGAGTTTGCCCTGATTTGAGCAGTGGGGGGTGGACAAAGTCCCTATCAGTCTAAGCCCCTCTGAGGTTCTGTGTTGTCGTTCCTTAGAACTGTTACATTTAATTGCAGCTGGTTTCAGTGGTGCAGCAGAAAACAATGGAGAAAGCACTTTTTGGTTTGTTTTTTTTTTTTTTTTTTCTTCAATTAAGTGTACTTCTTCATGCCCAGATGAGTATGTAAGTCAATGGCATGGTGTATTTAGATTACTGTGCCAGTAGTCTTTAACAAAGCCAACATCTGATTTCAGGTGATTCCCCTTAAATTACTTTTGATCCTTTCTCTGTTTATTATACCTGAATGTTCAGAATCTGAAGTAATCTTGAACTGAACATTTGTAATATAATGCCCAGAGATCTTGTAAAACATAACAAAAAGGTTTTTAAAGGTTGTTATTGGTATTAATGGGAGCTTAATACTTTGATAGTAGAAGAAGAAGAAGAAGGATATATTCGTCAATGTGTGCATATAGGTTACAAAAGCATTTATTAAAGGACTTCTTAAGAGCTGTGTTAAAATAAATATAGGTAATACACTGGTCACATTTCAGAGGCATTTTTTAAAAATTAAATTTTTTTAAAAGTGCTAGTAATGGTTACTATAGCAAATGGTACTCTGTCCCCAAGACACTCTGTGCTTTAAAGAGGCACTCTCTCTATGCTATAACATGTGATTTGATGATATGGGAAAACAGAGGATTATTTCAAAAGAATTTAGTCAACTTGAGCAGAGTTCAGAGTAATTAAATATTATCATATTTTCTTCTCTGACAGCTGGAAAATTAAGTAAACACTTTGAGTGCAGTGTGCTACTTCAAAAATTGAAAACAAAGCCAGAATTGTGGTAATTTTCTGTGCAATATATTTTTTATTCTGTTGCAGTCATGCAAATCACTGAAATATAACATTAAGGGTTGTGCATCGCACTCTGTAAAAGTATTAAACATAATGTATTTTTTAAATGTAACCCTGTCCCTTCCACCTATGTGCCCACTTTGTTCTGCATACTTTTAAATAAGGATGGCTTGCTGTATTGCCTAACTCTGTAATAGTCTGAGTGTATTCCATAATGAGTTTTCTAATTGTACATATAATGTTTTTTTCTTTTTCTCTAGGGGTCATGGAGAACACTTAAATTGCAGATTTTATAATAGGCTTTCAATGGAGGAAGATTGTAGTGGGTGCTCCTTTGATGGTGTGTTTCTCTAGACCAAACCTTTCTGTGTTTATTCATGTGCAAGTAAAATTCAAAGACTTTTACATGTTCTATTTTATTCCTGAAGATCCTTGTTTATGGCTTGTTCCTTATTTTTTCCTGAAATGCCCTACCCAGCTGATGCATGGTCATCTAAATAGGATTAAAAATCCTGAGTTACAGAAATATATTCCCTCTTATATTCCTACTAAGATGACTCCTAATTTCCTACAGGAATAGTTTATTGTTCACTCATAATCCACTTATTTTCCAGCTTCAAAAGGAATATTAATCTTATTTTTTTTTAAATTTTATACTTGTGCAGTTGATATTTTTTTCCTTGTCTCACTAATTCTGTGGGGTTTGGGGTACAATCAAGCAAAATGGGGAGAGTGAAGAGCATTATTGACAAAATATACTTTAAAGTAACATATGAATACATTGAGGCGCTTGAATGTACCTTGAAGAGGGCAAAGGAAAGGGCAGGAAGGGGCAGGAAGGAATGTCCTCTGAGGAGTGATTTAGGATACTGTGTCCTCATTGAAAACCTCACTGCTCTTTGCAGCTTCCTGAGGAGGGATGTGGAGAGGTGCTCACCTCTTCTCCCTGGAAGGATTATTTTTATTACAAGGGGTGTTTTAGCAGTTCTTTTTGTGCATAACATAAGATGACTTAAATTCAAACAGGAATATTTGTATGTCTGTGTTATCTCCGAAACCCTGTAGTGGCTTGACAACAGCTACTTCAATTTTTAGAAATACATTTAAAATTGTTTTAACTTTAAAAGTTAAAATATGGATTGTTGTTATATTAAGCTCATCAAGAAATCTCAGCAAAAAGTTGGATAAACTTTTAATTAAAAACTGATGGGAATAGTATCGAAGTTTGTCCATCAGGAACAATCAGACCTTTTGTTGACTTATCACTACATGAACAGTGGAAATTCATTATTTGCTCTCATGTTTTTAAACCATAGACTGATTAACAGACTCTTGTATGTATTATAATTATATCCATGTGGAATGTATGACCATGGTCAGAACTCACCATCAGGTGACTTCAGTGGGTTTGCCAGCAAACTGTTTTTCCTGATTAGAGATCCTTCAGGCTACACCCTCTGGGATCAGTGGGAATAAGTGGTCACAATACCAAAGTTGGACACACATTAGATGGCTGAGATTTTCCATTCTGTCTCTTATACTGTGCAGTTCAAAGATAAACACTACATTTCCTGTAGCATTAATGTTGCATCCAGTGAATAATTGCATTGCTGTAAGTTTTGAGATATTTCTGATAGAAAATTTCTGCCTCTGTAAATATCCAGAACAGGATAAAATAGAATAGAGATACATAAGAACAGAGCTGACAAAGAGGCATTTATTTGCACATTGGGCTCCTCCTTACTGGGCTGTTGATTGCAAATGAAGGTACAGAAAGCAAAAAGGGATTCAGAGAGTATTTTGCTGGTTAAATATAGATATGACTCTCACCTTGACAAACACTTTACACCTCTTTAAATAATATACTAACCTTAAAATCCTGAGGTTTTGCAAATTGTGTACCTGGAGCAACACTTATTCTGGAAGAGAGCATTTCACCTACCTGCATTATTGCTGCCTTTTGAGCAGGCAGAAATTACCACGTTGCCAAAACTGAGTGAAGGACATCTGCTTTCACATTCTTTATGTGTATCTCTCCCAATTTGATAGAAGTGTACACTTGATAATGATTAGCTTCCATTTTTCTCCATGTTGGTTCAGTGTCTTTTTTTGATGTATTGATTCCCCATTTAATTTTTAAATATCTATTGTATCTGCTAGGAAACTAATAAAATTTTGTCTTTAGACATTATAAGAAAATAATCATGAGTTGCAGAAGACCAGTAAAGAATTAGTGAAGAAGCTACCAGGCTGTTACAGAAAATACGTAATAAATAAGCACAATATATAATCTAATGAATAAATAAGAAGTTATATATTGGCATCAGAGTAACTTTCTAAATTCAGCTGAACTCCTCATGCTCATGTCAATATAATATAAAAACAAACTTGCAGTATCCTTGATCTAAATAACAGATGTGAGACAAAAGAGACAGTTTGTCCTTCAGCTCTGATAAGAAGCTTCTGTTTCTCAGATAAATAGAAGAAAAATGTAGATGGTTCTTTCTTGGCTGTCTGCTCCAATGAATCATTGTGAAGTTTTGAGACTGCTACTGTAAAGCAATTGTGATGATATATGGGTGATTCTCTTTCTAAAGTGGTAGCTGAAGAAAAATATTTCAAATATTAATAACTTTATGCAAATGGGATATTACAAAAGCTGATGCCATTGAGTACTTTGTTGCAAAAGGGCTTTTGCTGGTGTGGTGTCTTCCCATTCTTGTTTGCACCCAGGGGACCACGTTAAGCACATTACACAGGAGCCCATCTCTTGGTTTAGGTGGCTTAAGAATTGCTCTTACTGATTGCCAACCTCTTGTGGTGTTAGCTCACCTGGGGACACCCAACAAAATCCTGCAAAGGTGGGTTCTCGGCCGAAGGAAAGAGTTTCTGCAACAGAATGTGAGTAGGCAGGTGTCAATAATCCTGCTGATCTGAGGGAGATGGACCCAAGCAAGGCACAGGTTACACGGCTGCTTTGTGAGGGGACTGCATTGAAGTAATAAAAATAATGGATGAGAGTGAAAAGAAAAACCCAGGAAATTCATTTTGAAATCTGTACAGCTTCAATTATGTCTGTGGAAGATCCTCCTCCTCTGCCTGTCATTTTTTTTTTACTAAGCTTCTCTTTTTTTTTTTTTTTTTTTTTAATTAAGCTTCTGAGACGGCTATTAACAAAATGCAAACATAGGTTATGCTTATCTAGTATAGCATTTCCTATCAACTGCTTCACAGAGGTGTTCAGAAGCTGGTAGTACAAAATTTTATTGCAAAATCCAAGTTTTTTACTTCCTCCCACTTTGCCTCTAGCTGTGTGATAGCTAATTTGAGTGAAACACTTAATTATCTATTAGCCAAGGCTATAATATAAAATTAGTCATGGCCCTCTATGAAAAATAACTAACAACTTTCTCCTCTTAAAAAATCAAATAGAGACTTACCCATTTTTGGTACAAAGTGACTGGAATAAAATCTGTTTGAATGTATTAAAACTAATCTGAAAAAAAAATCCCTAAATTAAACCAGACGAACGTAGAATGGAATGGCCATTTACTTTTTAATATTTATATCCTAGAGATTATGAATGCTTATGAAAGTCCTCACCCTACATTTCTACCTTTGAATTTCTTAATACATGGGTGGGGTAATACCTAATTTCTCACTAGCCATAAAGGAGTTCATTAAAACACAGCTCAGTCTTCAATTACAGAATTAAATACCATTTTTCCAAGCAATATGTATCAGATTATTCTAAGACACACAAGTTTATAGTCAGTAAACTTTAAAGCAGATGAATGAGGATGTTCAAAAGGGGATTTTGCAAATGCATGGACAGCAGATACTAAGGTCAGTATGTGTATAAAAATGCCATAACATCCCAAATCCAACAACTGTGGATACTGGGAAAATACAAAGGGAAATGTATCACAGAAAGTGGCTGAGAATGTGTGCTATTCCTAAATGGAATCTTTGGCTTCTGTCAGTACTGTAGTCTTGATAAACCAGTGCTCTTAATGGGATATTTCTTATGTTCCTTGTTAAAAAATTCTTTACTCTTCAAATATTATAAAATGTGGAGATTTTAATGTGTATTTGCTTTATATACTTGTTCTTCGGTTAGTGTGGTTGTTTGTTTTGAGCTCACACATCACAGTGGAAAAAGAGAGGAAAAAATAGATGCACAAGGACATAATGTCTGCATAAACACCTTTCAGATATATCAGCACTTTCGTGGTTTTTTTGAGAAATCTCTACTGTTCTACAGGGCATCACAGTGAAAACAAGACTTGAAATTTCGAATAGGTTGCTTAATTGGCACCCCAGGGGGGTTTCTTGAAGTGCCTAAGCTTCAGCTGATATTTGGATCATCTTTTTGTGGAGCTTTTTTCAGGGTCAGTTATCACTGTGGGCTTAGGAGGCAGCTCCAGTCGTGCAGAGAGGGCTCACACTGAGTAAGAAATGGCAGGAGCATTACCTTGCAAACCAAGATGGATTTGTTTGGTGCAGCTTGGCTGTCTGACCGGCATCTGACAAACTCTGCGCACCCTGTTCACTGAACCCAAATTAGGCATGCCTTGTTTAGCATACTTCCACTTCCTGATTTCAGGTAGTAATTACCTGTTTTGTTGTACAACCCGACGTGCAGCAAGAGGCAGGACCAAAAAGGAATAGTTGCAATGCTTGTGTTTCTTGCCCTGAACTTTTTGTTCCTAATTATTCTGGAAATCTGCCAAGATTCCCCTGTCTGCAGGACAACACAGATGTCTACATGATTTTAACAGCTTTGGAATAATGTAGCAGCTAAATACTGAAATGGACATCCAGTGCATGAGTTAAAAAGCTTGGTCCTCAGAATTTAATGCATAAATGAAAGCCTTGCTAAGTGATTTAAAGAATCCCTTGTGCCCCTTTGTGTCAGGATTTTTTTTTCCTTTTGATGCTGCTAGTTTGCACTTTTATCCTCTTATCTTTTTCTTTCTTTTTTTCCTTTTCTGGTGCAAAATCTTTGCTTCATTGACATTAATTTTATTTATTGCATTGATTTTTTTAAAGGATTTTTCTCTCATGTGAGCAGTGTTAGTTTTCTTTTTCTCCCTATAAAAAAAAAACCAAAAAACAAAACTCCCCAAAAACTTGTTTTTGTCAATTTATTGGTATAAGCCAGCAGCAAGTACAATCCCATTATTGCTGATTGGATTCAAAAAGACAGCACATTTTTTCACCTCTCTTAGAACATGAGCAAAGTTCCCATGTAGCAGGTGGTTGTAATTAGTTTTGAATTCAGTTTGGTTGGCAAATTCCTTCCTGTTCATTGCATAATTTCACTGCTTCAGTCCCAGAACAGTGGTGGGTAACAGCGAGAGAAGTCTCTGGTACTCTGGTATAAATCTTAGAGAATTTCCCCTAAGTCCTGCGAATGCAAGCTGCTACTCTGAAAATTAAAATCGTGCAGGTTTGGGGTCCCTGACATGCAGGTCATAAGACTGAATGACAAAAAAAAAATTCCTTCAGTAAACATAATGCACAAAATGTGAATTACCTCACTGGTTTTTAGCTGACCTCTATGATATAAAGGATCATGTAAAGAAGTCTGACATCTCCACCTCTAATTCTCAGTGGGAATCACATAAACCACATTCTTGTCCTTATTTTTGAGGTGTGTTGCACGATATTCCAGAGAATTTTGTGACAACAGTAAACAGAGATACTTAGCATCAGCTGAAATAGTAACAGAAATCATTCTGAAAACCCTTCTGGAGATGGCTGCCTGTGTGCTACCACGTAGGAAATATGTGTTACTCTGGCACAAAAAGCAGCTTATTTTGCATTGATGATCAAGTCTTGCAAAATGATGCAAGGTAGACTTGCCTTAAGTACTGATATTTTGTAGGCTTTCCCAGGTTCATTGATCTTGCCAAAGAAATGATCATAAAATCAAAGACATGCTAATGCTTTGCAGCAGAAGACAACATTTCCCAAAACTGAGATGTTGGTAGTGACACATAATCGATGTTCTACTAAAACCAATCAGTTAGCTTTATTATTCAAATAGCTAAGTGTTGATAAATGATGCAATTATAAAGTGCATTCAAAGCCCATGTTAGATTAAATGGGTGGCTCTATATCTGCTTTAAAAGATAAATCACAATACACTATTAATTGAATAAGTGAAAAACAGAATTGCCAAACTTTCATTCCCTCCAATTGTTGAACAGACTCTTTTATTTTTTCATTTTTAACCCCTCTACTTGCAACAAGAATGTTTTAGCAGCTATTCTAAATTTTTTTCTACCACTAAAGCTGAGTAAAACCTTCAAATTTCTCATTAGAAAGTGGTAGTTTATCTCCACTGTGAAGCTTTTCACAGGGAATGCCCTGTTTTTGCTGAATATTACAAATCCCTCAAAACCTGGAATTTTTCCTCTTTTAGTCATACTGTTTATACATATACATGCATTTTCATAAACATCTCTGTAAGTGGAGGGGAATTTCAGTTGCTGTTAATGATTGAATAACTTAATTCAAATACCATAGCTATAAAAAACCAAAACAAACTACATCTGAAACTGAAGCCCCGTGGTCACTTTGAAACTTGCCCACTGACTTTTACTCTTGTGATGGACAGTTGCATTTTTCAGATATGTAGTGTTCTTTATTCTAATCCTAGGTGCAGTTCTTCACTGTTTAAATTATTTTCAGGCTGAATCCCAAAGTCATGTGAAGATAGGGGCAGTGAGCATGTCCCCACCACAGTGCTTTATTGTCATTATCAGTGAGCTGAACAGTGGACTAGGTGCTTCAAAACCACCAAATTGTTTGAAATGTCTGAATTTTTATTGTCAACTCATTTAAAAGGACACCCTCTTCACACTGATATTAATTTTCCATTAATATTTTCTTTTATCTTTCAATTATTTCATATAGTCCCAGTCAGTAAAATGATGCCTTCTTTTGTCATGTTCCTTTACAAACTGTCAGGGGCTTTCTTTCCAATTCATATTGCTAATAAACTGTATACAATAGCTTATACTGAAGGAGAAAACTGATCACTTGATGTAGGTTTATAAAGACTGCTGTATCATTTTATCTTTCACCAAAGTCCCACTGTCACTCAATAAATAGGATTTAACTATAAAACATGACCACAGGGTCTGTCCAAGATGCTTTCTTGAGATAAAATCCTCATTAGGTTAATGTAAGATCACTGGCTGTAGCCTACATTTTATTTTATATAATGAGTTCCTTTTTATACAATAAACCTTATGAAAGAAGAAATTATTGGCTCATGGGGTAGAGATGGATGAATATAATAACGTTTCTGCTGGAGGGATTTATGATGTATATTTAGCATCACAGACAACGTACTAAATCACTGCCACAGCCAATGTGAAGGATACATTAGTTGTCATTTGTTTTTACCAGCTTCTCTAAGTCCTTTTCAGATGTCATTCTAGAGATTTCTAAATCAGTCTCACTTTGTGTTATTAAAAAGTCTATTATACATTCTAATGCTACTCTAAAACATTGCAAATTATTTCACTTCCATTGATTTTGATACCATTAATATCTACTCTTTCTTCTGTGATATTTATACTAGATAGAAGAAGCCCTAGTGCCAGTGCTATGAAAACAACACACTAATTGGAAAGGCAGATAAAATGTTTGTGAGAAATGTAATAGGGATACATTTTCCCCAGTTTTCTGGGATATTCTTGTAAACTGACATTATATTCTCTGGTCAGATGCTGCTGTTAATGCTAAAACAAACAAACAAACAAAAAAACAAAAACAAAAAGAAAAAAAAAAAGAAAAGAAATTATTAGTTTGGAAAGGGCTTAGAAGGGCAGATTCAGTATTGTAGTACATGAGCTATGCCATAAGATTGACTATGGCAGTATCTGTAATCAGATAAATGCATGCAATTGGATTTTTGTGTGGAAACTTCAGAGCAGCATCTATGGCCACATTTGTTGAGACCAGTGTCTGCTCACAAATAGAGATGTCACAGAAGTCTTCATAGTATCTTTATGCTGCTCGACATGATCAGCTGAAAAAAAAATATTAAGAAATATTAAGGTTTTTTAAAAACAGAAAGTTGGGAGATATAAAGAATGAAAACTATTACATTTAGTGAATACTCTCAGATCAGATTCCTCAGTTTCTGCACCTCTCGTAACAAAATAAAGTACATTAAAATGTTCCTTTGGTCAAGAGTGTATCCATATGATGCAACTTTTGTGGCTTGGAAAAGAAAGACTTAAAAATCAATTAAGAGTGTTTTGGTGGAATGCATGGCAATATCTTCCAGGTATCAGAGAGGCTGAGATATCAGAAATGGCTTCAGTTAAGAGAGAAGACACATTGTATGAGAAGAGGGTCTGTACTGGAGGAACAAGACTGAAACCCAGTAAATGAAAGTTTCTCTTGTAGCTCTCAGAAGGAAAAGGATAGAGCATCATCACTACAAGGTTTGTGTTCTTTTAAGTAATATTTTGCTTGATCTTGTTCAGTTCACATGGGAAGTATTTTGCTGAGGCGCATGGATAGGTCGATGGCTGGTTAATAATAGACAATTTTGCCTATTTGTGTGTAAAGGTCTCAATACTTTTCCAGCCTGTCTGAACACGTTTTTCCCTTTTTTCCCTTAATGCTATTACTTTAAGAGTAATTGAGATATAATTGATTGTTAGGATTAAGCCACACCCAAGTGACTTTCAGATATTTGTTATTCATGGTGCTTTTCTCATTTTAAATTAACCTTTGATGAACAAGAGCATGTGTTTATTGCCAAAGAGAAATATTTGAAATGTCTGGCAAGCTTTATAACACACAAGAAACTTGTCACTATGGGGGAGAAAGTTGAGGACATCAGTTATTACAAAAACAGAATTATTTCATCTTTTACTGTCACCTAGTCAAAAATGTTGCAGTTCTGAAATGTGGATTTGTTCCACAGCTGCTGATTGTTTCCTCTGGCAGAAGCAATCTGTAAAACAGTGTCTTTGTGGCTTAAACATTTAGATTAGTTGAAATTTAGTGTAACACAGGTACTAGTCTTCTGAATTTCCTGAGAAGAAATGGCAAGAATCTTTTTTTTTTTTTTTTTTCTTTTATCTTTCCACACTGGCTATGGTTCAGCACTCAGAATACATGTCCCACACCATTTATTGGGAAATCCCCACAGGAAAGGCTCAACAAGCATGTCTCTGTTTTCACTCATGAGGAATCCTGATGAGAAATATCCAAACATAATGACAAAATGAAGGAGGAAAGCTGTAAGTCAGTCTTCAGATTGAAAACATGGGTTTTTTGTTTACTTTTGGGTTTTGAAAAACAGGCACAGACATGGTGATTGGTGCTTTGTGCACATTTGCAGTATCACCATTGACAGCTTCCTTTTTATGGGAGCAATGCCCTCTGAGGACCAAATACATCTTTGTCTTGATTGCCCGAGGGCAGAGACATCTAAGATAAGCAAGATAGCAGGAGTTAAATAATTCCAAGTCCCATTAATTCTAATGACCATAAAGCACAAATAAAGCACACTCAAACTAATCATTATTTATAATGATTTCTGAAACTACTTTATAAAGTCTGAAGTAAACTCAGATTAAAATCAAGATTATGTCACATCAGTAGTGATGTGTCTTCTGGAGTTGGTATGGAATACAGAAAATGGTTATAAAAGACTATATTAATTAAAATCTGTGAATTCATGTTTCTGAAAGCATCTTATTAAAAAAAAATAGCTTGTGCAGGATCATAAAAAATGCTGAGTTGCAAGGATCACTGAGTCTAACTCCTGGCACTGTGCAGGATGCCCCAAGACACCATACGGACAATACCTAGAGTACTGTTCAAATGCTTCTTAAGCTCTGTCAGGCTTTGTGCTGTGACCACTGTCCTGGGGAGCTTGTTCAGTGCCCAGACACCCTCTGGATGAAGAACCTTTTCATGATATCCAACCTAAACCTGCCCTGACACAGCTTCCTGCCATTCTTTCAAATCCTGTCCCTGGTCATAGGAGTGAAGAGATCAGTGCCTACCCCTCCTCTTCCCCCCTTGAGGAAGTGGTAACTGCAACGAGGTGTCCCCTCAGTGTTCTCTTCTCCACGCTGAACACAAATCTTATCCACTCCTCCTGAGGCTTTCCCTCCAGATCCTTCACCATGCTCGTTTTCCTCCTCTGGGTGCTCTCTAACAACTTAATATCCTTTTAATAATTCCAAAACTGTACACAATACTTAAGGTGAGGCTGTAAGACCATCACCTTTTTTCTCTTTTTTCAGTTTTAGGTCTCACTGTATTTGCAAAGTGTCATTGGCAACATTTTTTTTGTGTGTATATATATATATATATATATATATGTGTGTGTGTGTGTCACCTATATGTACAAAGAGATTGTCAAGATTATAGCTTTAGTACTTTGTGGTACTTTGAAATAGTTTGGTTTTCAATTAAGGGAAAAAAAGAACATCAGATATGTAAGTAATTCTTTCATAGAGAACATTGCAGCTTCCTGTTTGCTTGGAAGAGCCAATTACTGGCTGGCTTAAAAATCCTGATATGGCAAGTAACCAATAAGAGAAGCTAGAACCACCTCTACAAATTGCTGTGTTCAGGAGAGGAGAAAACTGGGAAAAGTTCTCGTTTCCTGCTTTCTTCAGAGGGGAGAAGCTTACCCCCAGCCTTCTCCAGAATCAGAGAGAAGGAAAAATGAAGGAATGTGAAGAGAATAACATGGAGACACCGAGGTCAGTGGAGAAGGAGTCAAGTCTGAGATAGAAGGACATACTTTAACCCTGGCCTGAAATTCCGTGGTAAGGCTATGGTGAAGATATGATTGATACATCAGACTCTTTTTTTCCCCTGTAACTCATGGAATGCATTGGGGGGATGTAGTGTTCTAAACACAGCCATGAACAGAGGCTGAAGCATGTCAGAGGCTGAATTAGTGCTGAAACAAGCAGATATAGAAGTAGCTGTTATCCAATGAAATTGGATAAATGAAATCCAATGAAATTGAATAAAAAGAGAAAGATGAGAGAGATGAAAAGCCTTGTCCCAGGAATAGAAGAAGGAAACCTCTGTTCCCAGAGATAAATGAAGAGAACTTTTGTTTCTGTGCTAGAACAGCTCATCCTTAAAATTGCTTGATCAAGCAATTAAAATCAAGCAATTTAAAGGGTGAGTTGAGATGACCCATGTTTGGTAGTTGTGGGAAGACTACCAAACTGTGGGAGGGATTTAATGATTGCAGATTTCCAGTTGGTTGCTATTCATGAAAATTAAAACTATGAGAGGACTGTTTCTTGTGGGAAAATCTCCATGGAATGGCAGGAGAGACTCCTCTCCCTAAGAGGACTGAAGAAAGATTTAGAAGTGGTAAACTGGCTCAAAATACCAGAGAGGAGATGGGGGAGAAGTGTTCCAAAGGTTTATCCTGATTCTTAAGATTCTTCTTTTAGTTCTGTTAACACAGCTTTATTTACACCCTTTAAAGTCTAGAGCCTACTTTTGCCCTTCTTCTAATCTTTATCTCACAGCAGAAAATGTTGAAATAATTTTAGCGGGTACACTGGCATTTGGCCAGCTCTCAACCCACCACATGCTTGCGTAGATGTATACAACTAACAGATTTTACAAATGGATTCCAGTTTCTTAATTGTTGAGGAATCCTATTTCCTTCTACTTCTGGAAAAAAGAATGCATTTATTTTTCCCGTGCTGTATATATACACAAATGTGGCAAGAAAAATTGAAGCATATTTCTGGCACTGTGAGTATGGAAAATTAACACTGAATTTAACAACTTTGGATAATTGTGTTTGTTGAGGCTTTGGCATATGTTGCGTTTGCTATTAAAGAAAATCTGTTGTCGACAACCACTCCATTTACAGTTTAATGTTAAATATGACTTTAGACAATGAAAGCTGTATGAACATTTTTACATGTAGATTGGCACACTAAAAGTTGTTATAAGTAGAGAAATCAAACAATATTGAAATTACCGTATGTATTTCACAATTAATACTAGAAAGAGATTGCACATTCTCCTTAAAAAAACTATTCCAAGTCTGACAGAAGTGCAGGGAATGATTTTTTATTAAAAGGGTGAAAAAATAAGAGAAAAAAAGAAAAAGGAGTCACACAGTAGTCAGATAAGATTTTTCATCTATGGACTTTCACTGCACGTTCTTTCAACTCAATTGGAAATGATTCAGTGAGTGAAGCTGCTAGGAATGAAGTGGGTGTTTCAAGTGTCAGTCAACAGAAAAATGATAAAAATGCTGCAGAGCCCAATGTTGGTTTTCAAAGCAAGGAAATGAAAGGCAGTGTCCTTTGTATTCAAATCAGCTTGGTCTCCTGCAGTATTTTAAATGGTTGCAAATTTTTAAGAAGTTTAACATGAATGAAATGGTGAAATCCACAGTAGGTCAGTGTTTTGTTCTATGAAATCCTGTAACTCCAAGAAAATCTTTTATACGGACTCCACTGCAAGTGTCTTGTGCTTCTGATACCATAGCAGTATCATCTATTCCTCTGTCAAAAGAATTCTTGTAAACTTACATTCTTCTAAACTCTCAGTTTTTATTTGTACCCATAAGAAAAAAATGCCAGGTAAAAAAACTTAAGCATAAGGGATATTATTGTTGTTGTTTTTATTATTATTATTATTATTATTATTATTATTATTATTATTATTGATAATAATAATATCATCATCGTTGTTGCTGTTGTTTTATTGTTGTTATGATAATTATTGTTACGGAAAACAATCTGGAAATTTTTCACACAAGTGAACATAATGGCACTTAGCTGTTACGTGGCCACAATAAATAATCTCTTTTAATAGTGCAAAAAAGAAGGGGTGATTTCTGATTTTCTGATGAATTAGTGAGTAGTAATTTCATGAGTGATGATGTTTCTTTTGCCCACTCTACTCAGTTTCTCCTCTGAAGGCCTCTTTCTGCACTGGCACACATGGCCAGCAATTTATTTTATCTGATAAAAAGGTCCAGAATCAGGGAAGAATAAAATTGCATATGAGAAGTTCATTTAGTTTTGCCTTACCTTTGTCTTATTTCTCTTCCTTCAGGAATAGCCATGGTAACACTGCTATCTCTTCTATCAGCAACCATATTTAAAAATCTGTAAAAATTCCTCATTTGGCAGCAGTTTCTATTGATACATAGATTTTAGAAATTCCTTATGCCTTAAAAACTTCTTATAGCCACCTGAAAAACATGAGAAATTATGCCAAAATGTAGTAAGGGCACCCAAGTCAAACCTCTTAACAGAGCTGTAATTTGCCATCTTTGTACCTCCAGAGTACAACTGCACAGCTGAAAAGTGAAGGTGAAGACAAGGTTGGCTGGATAAAATGTTTGTGAATTTAGAAATCTCAGTTGAGGTGAGTTCTTATTAGTCTGATTGAGTTACATACTTGTGTTTGGGATGCTCCACATGTATAAATAAAATGCTTAAATATTAATAAGATCATGTGAAAGACCATAGAACATTCTGATGCTAAAATAGTGAAGTGAAATTAAAAATTAAGAAAGTAAATTTATCCTGGTTGACAAAAATTATTTCTAAGCTTACAAACTCCTGTTTAATGACACCTTAAGAGTGACTCCAAAGCCAAAGTTTTTTTAGTGCTTTCCTAGAAAATCTTCATCCAGGTAAGGTTAATTGATATCAAATAGTGGTATATTAAATAGGGAAAATTTGTGGCTGGCCTATACTAACCATACTAAAGAAGTGCATGGTAGAACTGTGTGGCTGTTGCCAGAAGAAGCTTCCATCAGCACACACATACACAGCTGGAAGGTGGGAGAGGATGCCCAGAGGTGCCTAGGACTGCAAACACCAAAACAGCATCCTGCATCATATAGAGACAGTAGAAAAAGGTAACTGACCTTCTGTAAGAGGCCATCTCTTTGGTACTCTTTCTTGGGTCAAATTCCATATAGGTTTGAAACCCCTGGTATGAATTTTGCTAATTTATGGTGGGACACTGAAAAAACTCATACCTCCAGCTCATTCAACCTTGTACAGGCTTTGGTAGTTTATCAAATACGGCATGGTGTCTAAATACCTTTTATAACTTTTAAAAATTATGTCAGTAGCCACAATGTTCAAGAAAATAATTCTCCAAAGTTAGGAAATAACATGATTTCAGTGAAACCTCAGTTTTAACAATTTAAACTGTGTGCAGAGACTGTTTATGGTCTGAGACTTTCAGATTCTCTCCTACAATCCTGATATCAGTGATTTCCAGAACTCTACATTCTACTCTGTATCAGAGGGTGATGATGTAAGCTTTCAAGTGACTTCCAGCAATAATTTTAAACGTACTTTATTTTTTTTTTCTTTCATTTTATTGCAGACCTGTTGGAAAAAGAATACCTCCTCCGCCTTGCCAGTAGGTACTGGTTAAGTTCTTCTTCTCATATTCAGTCATGGCTGAGGAGCAAAAATTGTTCATGAGGAGTACAAGTTGTTCATTTAAAATGATAAAATATAGCTGAAAACATAAACTGACAGTATCAGTTCTCCTGTTTCCTGGATTATCAATCTTTGATTTCCCAACTTAACAAAGATAACTTTTGAGAAGTCTATTTGACACAGTTTTTTATGGTGAAGATTTCAGATGAAAAAAACCCAAAGTTTCCAGTGCATATATTTTAGCTCATATTGTGAAAAAAAGACATGGACTCTGTTTCCAGCCTTGACATGATATCTGTGTAAACACTTGCCTGGATCAATAATGCTGTCTTTGATTTTTTTGGCCTAAAAAAGGAATACTGCTCTGTGATCTTACTTTCTGAATGTTGTAGGTTTTTAAAAATATCTCCAGATACTGAGGTGTGACATGGTTAATTTGAAGAAATTAAAAAATCATATAGAATCATCTATTTCAAAGATTCCCTGGGAGGCTTATTTTGGTTAATTCCCTCTTTCTTTTTCAACTGCTGTGCCCTGTGAAGTCATTGAGTAGATCTGTGGTTTTCTTTCAGAGAGGAGAAAAATGGCCAAATGAGATTAAATTAATGGGTTTCCCTTTATTCAGCTGCAGTCTTTTCAAGAGACTTGATTGATGTTTTGCTATTTTCACATTTTGTTACATTCCTTGCCATTTGAATGAATTGTCAACATTATAATGTCTTGAATACTCTGTAAATGATATCATAAGTACTCCCACTTTGTTTACACACTGAATTTTGATTGATCTATCCATTTTATATTTCTTTAATTTATAGCTCTCCTAATTGCAAAGCATAATGGGACCAATCAAACCCGAAATTATTTAAAGCAAAGCAGTGATTTAGTCTGTTGTCTTTCATAGATGGCATGAGGTACTAAATCCCAGCCCTGTTTCAAATGGTTCTGAGACTACAGATGACTAAATATAATGTGATTTTTTTTTTTGCTAGTTTTGTTTTGGTTTTTAACGAGTCTGGTTTAAATCCATGCCTCCCCACTTAGGTGAGACTATCCTCTAACTGTGTACTGTTCTGTTTCTTTGTTCCCAGGATAAATATAAATGAATATAAATTAAATTATGTTAGAATGATATAAATGAAAAGTGAGTGTGAGTAGCCATCATGATCACAATTGATGGAGGAACTGCTACTGAGGCAAAAGGGAGGTAATGGGAGCTGGCAGTGTTAGTGATATATACTGAAGGTGGATTGTGCTGAGAGAAAAGAGGAACAAGGAAAACGCAGGGAAGAAAAGGAGGAGAATGTGAGTGGAAGAAAGAGAAAATTTTCCAGTCCTTTCAACCTTGAGACTAATCCTACTTACCTGCTTTCTCTTAGCAGTCAGTTTTACTTCTTGTTCTTCCCCTTCCCCTTTGCCTTCAGAGGCAGGGGAAGAAAAAAGAAGGAAAAAAAAAAGCATAGAAGGAAAAGCAAAAGTGAATTTTCCTCATCTTCTCCCTGACTGTGAGATTGCTTCTCCTTTCACGTGTTCTACTGTGTTTAGTGTTCTTCTGGAATTGCACTTTTTATCTTGTCAGTAGCTGGGATGAGATAAAACTGAGAAAGGGTGTGACACACATGGCTGGTTTGAATTCTTTCTGTAACTCATCATGTTTCTAATGTGAGCAAATATATTTTTTGTAAGCTGGAGTATATCACAGGGACAAAATTGCCATACAGAACTCAATGTGCGGAAGAACTGGTTTCATCTTTCAACCAGACTTAGAGATTGCTTATGAACACCAAGAATGAAGTATTTTGAAATGTGTGACCTGGATTTTTTATTACCAGGACAATAATTTTTTTTGTTCATGAGCATTCTCATTCTCTTTTTGGTAAACCTTATGCAGGCTCTTGAGTGGAGTTTTTTAATCAGTGGAGAGCAGGCTGAAAATGTTAGTGAATCTGAATAATATTAGGCTCAGCTGAAGTGAACAGCCACAAAAGGTATTAGGCAATGGGAGACTCGAGCCTGAAATACTAAATAAGTGTGCCTCTTTAGTCTTCAAGAAAAGGTGTGCCTCAACAGTAAAGTTTGAAGCCTAGGACAATAGAAAAGACAGCATTTTATTTTATAATCGTTTAACATTTTAGAATCAGAAAAAAAAAATTATAGGCACCTAATTTTTTGCTGCATTTTTAGAAAATGAATGAACAATATGAACAAGTCAGAGATAATTATTTTTCATTATGTTTCTATTTCTATTGTTTTCAGCCTGTGAATCTGTGTTGGCTCACACTGTTGGCTCTGCTCTTCTTTAGCAGTCAGGTGGATGATGTTTTTTTTCCCCCTACATCTTTGATTACCCTGCCACAAAAATGAAAGGAGCCTCATCAGATTTTATTTTAAGTCTGGGAACTTTTCCTACCTCTTGAACCTGAATGAATATTTAAGCAACTCATAATGCAACAATTGTTATTCTGAGGCAAAATAAAAAGCAATTCTCTGCTGAACATCTCTGTAGCCTGATGGAAAGGTAATAGCACTGCTGCAGACTAGAATAAAATCAAATCCTAATTGTTTTGGTGAATTAGACTTCCTAGCAAGTCTTACTTTAATCTCTGCATAAATTAGAGGCCTTTACTTTGTTCAAATTCTTGTGGGGTTGCTGTCTTTGGCTTCCGTCAGCTTCATTCAGCTCAGCTAGCAAGTGCTTCTGAATAATGTCACGATATTTCCATTAAAGAATTCAGAGCTGCTGAGTGGAAATGTGTCAAGCTGTTGATAAAATTCAGTCAAGATGAGTTGCAGCCATGAGCCTGAGGTTTGGCAGATTCCTCAAGCACTCTAAGAGATGTTGGTAAATAAGCCAAGGTCCAGGACCCAGGGGCAAAGCTGTTTGTCCAGAGTACCTACAGTCAGAGCAAACTGGAATTCCAGTCACTCCAAATGCAGGTCCTGGGGCTCGTGGCTGGTGAAGAAGAAGGGTATTCTGATAATTGTAAGCTTTTGGTAAGAAGTTGAGAACATAAATGAAAAAAAAAAGTTTTAATATCAGTTATTTCTTTGCGAAAGTGAGCTAGGTGATGGGAAAAGTATACATTTGAGAAGTTACAATCTTGGTGTGTTTTTGGTTAAGCATGGCCTGCTTTTCCCATTTTTTCTGTTCCTAAATATGCCATATAAAAACGTTCTCTACAGTAAGGCTGCTAAATAGTCTAGCGGACTTAGATAAATAAACTTTAGTTTATTTAACTCAGTAAATAGACTTTACTGATGGTCTGATTTTCTCAATAGAGCACTACTGGTTTGATTTTTATTTTATGCAAGGAATATGAGGAAAGTCATGATATTGCCAAAACAGAGTTCACAATTGCCATCAGTATCAAACCAATGGAATATATTGTAACAAAAAAAAAGAAGAAATCTCTCAAATTCTCATGGACTTGTGTAGCTGAACCATGTAAGTTCAGACTATAAGAATAATACACATCAGTCTGAGGTGCAGATTGTTAATTGTTTTTTTCACTCTGAAAGGCATAATGACTTAAGTATAAAAGAAAAAAGTAAATTTAAGAAGTATTTCTAACCATTTTTATAAAAAAAGCCCTCTGAATATACATATAGGCACCCTAGTATGCTATTTATTAATCTACTTGGATGACCTTGAAATGACCCTATCACCCTAACTCAAATCAGCTATTTTTCTGGACAGTGGCAGGAAAATGCATATGTAAGAAGAAAAAAAACCATAGAAAATGAAAAATGAATAAGAAAAATGTTATTTTCTGAGGAGCTTGAGTTATAAAATGAGATTATGGCTGTCAGAATCAAGGGCACATAGGCATAGCTTATGATGATTATGATTTATGGGAGCCTTAAAGAGAAAGAAGTAAATATATATTCTAAAAGTTCTGTTTTGCTATGATTAATCTAAACACCTTCCTTGGGTTTGTGATGACAGAGGAAGGCTATGTTGACAGGAACTTTTCCTTTTTTCCTCACCAATAGTTTCAGTAACTTCTAATGTACAAATCCAGATTTAGAAAATGAACTTTTTGTAGCCTTTCATTGTAAAGGATGAAAGCTAGTAGGTACAATTTGCAATAAATTTGAGGTCAAATGTGACACTAGATTGACATCTGCTACAAATAAACAAAGTCATAGTGCACTACATGAAATACTATTAGCAGGATACAAAATCAAAAGAACAGTCTGTCTGCAAAAAAAAAAATTCTCCCCTTCTGCTCTTTTTGCCAGTTATTTTCCTTGTTTTGAAGCCTACAGCAAAGTGATATCTTGAGCTGAAGGTCTGTCCTGGTTTTAAATTTATAACTTAGTGCATCACAGATGTAGTCAGATATTTGTAGCAATTTAAAAACTGTGTCATACTTTTCTGTCTAATGAATTCTATGTGCTTTCTTGATACCATTTTCTTTTGTGGTTGTCTGAAAGTATTGCTTCCAAATTTTGTTATTTTAAAACACATACTTACAAATACATTTTCTGGTAATATTAAATCTTTCATTTCTTGGTGTTATAGAAAATAAAGAAAAAATGCAGTTATAAGAAACATATATCCACATAGACAAATATCTGTCTCCATCTTGGCCATCCTATAAATGTCACACAACTTAGGACTGGGATAGATAAAGACAGTTAAAACTCTTGTTACAGCAACACGGTTAAGCATCTTGACTAGAAGAGCTAAATGCACTGTATGTTTTTTATGAAGTGTCCATTCAGTCATTGCTGGTACCTTTTAAAAATACTGCCATTGGGATGTGGGGTTTTTTGAACATCCAGTTTTAAAACAAAAACTTTAAACCAAGCAACCAAATCTTAAATATCAGTATCTTAAAAGCAGAGAGATGAAGGGGTATTTCACTGAATTAGTTTTGTTTCTAGAGGATTAACACCCAATTAAACAGAAGAGCTTACAGAGAACATTGATCAGAGCATCTGCTGTAAAGTAGAAACCAGTTAGTGGGAACATCTCAAAGAAAAACAAATGATGGGAAAAGTTAGACACCCATCACCTCATCCCCCCCCAAAATAAAACCCCTTACATTATAGAATACAAAATATGGAAGATTATTTTTCATAGTGGTTTAAGAGGTTCAGCATTTGTTCATTATCTCTTAAATGTTGCCATAATTAATTCCAGCTGTCCAGAATGGCTGTAGATATAATTAGAAATTAAAGAACTCTAATTACTGCACTGCAGAATCTAAAAAAAAAACCCAAAAAAACTATAAAATAGCCTTACAAACATTTTTGCTTCTGAAAAAATATTTCTGTATGTTTATATTTTTGATAATATTTAAAATAAAAATATACCAATAAATGTCACTAAAATTTGTATTGGAAGAATAGTAATGAACATAAATTATTAATTAAGTTCTAGAAGTTAAAATACTAGAAAACTGTCAATGGAAATAATTGCTTTGTAAGTATCAATCAGTGAGACTTCACAATACTTTTATAAAATAGAGAAATGGTAATTTATTTTTTTAATTTTGTTTACTTGGTTAGTATAAAGTAAGTTTGATGGAACCCTTGATAATACTTGAAGATAATGGGAGGTCTATGTAACCACCCTGTTCTTAGAACAGCACAATTTTTTAGCTAATAAGAGTTTGATTTTTTTTTATAAAACTCATTTAGATACTAACTCCTAAGATGAAATCTCTCTTCTCTTAAGACAATTATTTTCTTAGATCTCCTGTATATCTTTACAATTAAAGCAAACTTCATGAGTAGCGTAGGTTAAGGTTGAAAAGTGTATTTTAAGTTATGAGGTGAAGAGAAAAGACTCTTTGTGGCATAGTGCCTCTCCAGACAAATACTTCGGCTATTAAAAGATGCCTGGAAGCAGTGCTGTAGAAGACTTTTGTATTTCACAATAAATGTACAGCTGAATTCACAGCACGCTAGAATCCATGAAGAACAAGCAAAGGGTAAAGGTTGTAGTTTTCTTTGTGTTCCTTCAAGAAACAAATAGCATAGCTATTCAGTGAACATGAAATGGGCTTCCATCCCTGTTCAGTTTTTAAAAATCAGCATAAGCATTTCTTTTAAATGGAAAAAAAATTAATTTTGGGTTAAAACACAGCACCAATAAATATAGAAACCAAATCTTGTAGTTATGCAAGAATTATTTTTCAACAATTGTGTTGGAATGTTTGGGGTAGACTGGTTGTACTTAATTGCATAAACTTTTAGAAAATGACAAACTAAATTAGAAGGAATGCTGCATGGACAGTTAACTGTATTCTACTGATTACAAAACACTAGACCTTAAAAGAAACACAAGTGTAAAACACGCAATGTAAAGGGCTTCTTTGTCTGCTGATACACAATGCCTGAGAGAAATACAACCTAGTAGATAATTCCAGTTAAGAGACTGAGAGTTAAAGGAGAGCGGGAAGAGGGCTTTGGATTCACAGCAGAAGAGCTCTTGTGAGACACACATAGCCTTGTCTGTATCAGAGGTTGGAGCCAATTTTAGGTCTGTTATTTCTCTTTGTGAATGTGTTGGGTTTGGAGAGTTCCAAGGGTGATAAAATGGCCATGTCCTAGAGCTGGTGAGAGAGGTATGTTAAGTTTAGTCAAGACCTCACAGTAGGTAGGAAAAGAAGCAAAGCAGGTGGTGCCCCATTGGGAAAAAAAATCCAGGGAAATTAAGACAGTATTTCTTTATCTAAGGTTGAAAGGGTCAGAAAAGGACAAGGTAAGAAGAATATATGTGCATTGCAAGGTAGTGAGGAGGCAGTTGCTGACATCTCAAATTATACAGATAAAGCAAGTAAAAGAATTATTTGATGCATTTTACTAAGCTGGTCAGAAGCAAAGGCCTGGGCTGGCTCTCTGATTTGAATTAAGAAATATCATCTGTTCTTGGCTTCATCAGCATCGATGAGCATCTCAAGGATGAAACTCTGAGTAACACTATTATCCTTAGATGCGTATTAGGAAGGCATGTAAGGGTAAATAATATAGCCTAGCATCTAGTTCTAGTAGGCAAGACTAATGTACTTCAGGATTTAATAGAAACTGGGGTACTGATTGATCCCAGGTATGTGGAACTGCTGGCTGATAACATTTATGATGAAAAAAAACATAATATCGCCCAGTAATTTTTAATGACATGGAACAAAGCCAATGAAGCAAACCTTATCTGAAGATGAGAAAAAAAAATCAATAGAGCAGCTTTATCAGGTTGGTTTGGAGTACTTGAGTGCACAGACAGTTGCATTCTAAATGCCATAAATATCTTAACACCTATCCAGAGATGAAAATGACATCTATGTTGCTAATCTGTAGGGATTTAATTTAATTTATTATCTTCTTCATTGTTAGTTATTTACTACTTGTATTTACATGAATATATCTAAATTATACCTTGGGTCTGGTGTTATAAATATCAAATGACAGTTTGGTCTAGAATATTTGGATACTGATATTAGTGTGTGGGGTCACAGGCAGAGTCTCTACATGTCTGCCACCACCTTAAAAATTAGGTATTGCTGATGTACAGCTAGAAGTTGGCTTTTTCCTGTCGCATTTGACAAAACTTTTACAATTCCATTAAAACCTTTCAGAATCTTTCATCTTTTGACATTCTTTGCCTAAATCAAACAACGTATCAAATATGCTTTCTTCCACAGGCTGTAATTTTTTAGTGCTGCAAAAGCCTTTGATTTATGGGTCTGCTTTTCTGGGGTATTTTTTATCACATAATTGGAGTATTTAATTGATCAGCACTAGGTTAATTTTATTTCATTCTTGATAAACAGCTTCTTGGAAAAATAGTAATCTCTACCAATGCTATTACAAATACTTCTAGTCCTCTTTTTGCTTCAGATGATGTACTCATACTCCCCATTATGCTTTTTTCTAGAATATATTATCTACTTGCATATAATTGTAATAACTTTTGCCATTTAAAAAAAGTTTCAGGTATTGTGGTACTAGTCTTGGTTTATAAAGAAAATATGTTAATGTGATAATGTGTAGAATTTTAGTAATATTTTCAGACTCATGCTGCTAAAGTGAAACATAGAAGACTTAATGAGATCCAAAATATAGGATCAGGTGTCCTCTTTCTGATTATTCCTATTTGCTATAAAAATCAAACACATAAAGACTAATTTTATTTCTACTTTTTATGACATCCAAATTTTCTAAATTTGAAAAACTGCAGAGGATAAATTATTATTTATTGTGTATTTTGTTAAAAATCCAGAAAAAATACACTTACTCTTGGCACTTAATTAAATGATGTATCTTGATTATACCTCAGTAATGTTAGCAGCATTATCTAGAAGAGTTTAAGAATTTTAACTGAATTTGATTAGATTCCTATAATAATCTTTCATGCAAAAGTAATCCTACTGATTGCCTATTACTGCAAATTTTGTTGAAAACTGAACTGCAGGCTTTTTCCTCTTAATGTGGCGAACATTAGGCTATTCATGTTTATGGATTACAGAATTTTAAATACAAATTACTTTTTGTCTTTTAAATTCAAAAACACCAAGTAAAACTTGAAGCAAAACTAACACCTTATCTTTGAAAATTTCACAGTGTACATGCCTTGAAAATTGTTATCTTCTCTTCAGGCTTCAAAATTTCATGAATTTCCCTTGGGTAAACTTGAAACTGAATGGGTCCGTAGCATAAATTCTAAATGTGTTTATACATGTTAATTTGATAGCAAATTATCTGTATTACTTGTTTTGTTTTAGTACGACTACTTCCTTCACTCTCTCATAATTAAATTGTCATGCATATTCACAAAGCTTAATGAATCAGCATGATTTGGGATTTTTTCCTTAATTTTTACAGCTTGGTAAAATTGATTAATATGCATTTTACCATTTGATACAAAACGCTTCCAAAATATTCTTCTAAGGCTACGGGCCTGATGTCTTTATTTAATTGTATGTGCAAAAGATCCCTACCTCTGCTGAAGGAGGCTCCTTTCTAAAAATATTTAGGAAAATTTTTTCTATTTATATTGGTCAGACTCCTGTGAATTGTTCTGAACTTAAAACAGAAGCAAATTCATTTGTCTCCTATGGTTTTCTGAAATGCTCTCTGGTGTTATAGCCAATTGATCTTCATCAGACTCAGGCTACCAGAGCAATAGCAAGATTTTGAATTGTCTTATTGTGGCTTTTGTGTCTCAAATTTGTTGGCAAAAGAACAGGATGAAATAGAAAGTTGCTGTGTTGATCAATATATATGTTTTTACTCTTTCTCTCTAGCAACCTGTACAGAGAAAAAATAAAGATCACACTCTTTACCTCTGCTTTTATTCTAGATGTCCCCATTTCTGTATCTACATTAATATTAAAAATGTGTTTTCTTTGACGATCTGCTCAACAGTGTCCTGGGAGCCAGAAGTGTCTCTTTTGGGTTGATTTTTCTACTGCAGTTTGTCTGCTTGTCTTGATTCTGTTTCTATTTTTTTTAATTTATTTTTTATGTGCTCTTTCACAGTGTTTAACTCTGAAGTTGGGGAAACATTTCTGAACAGATATTGGAACAAGAGACTTACATACAGTTGAAACCCAGATTTTGAGTAAAGTTACATTTTAAGTAAGTTTAGCCCACTTTATTTCTAGCCAAAAGGGAATTTAAAAGACACATAAATATTTAAGTGAATTCAGTCTTACTGTACAGAAAACAGATGTGAATTGCTAAGACAAATTGCCTTTGTAATAAACCTCTCTTGCACAAAAATCTTCTGAGTAGCTCATTAAAAATACCTTCTGGGTAAAATTTCTAGTAAACCAATATGCTTTAGAGAAAAGTCAAATTAGTAACTGCTTGAAAAGTTTCTTTTTTCCCTTGTCAAGTAAAACCTTCATTCTCAAAAGTAAGCTTGTGTCTCTCTGTCTATTTGGATAAATTTTTATATTTATTTAGCATGCTAGGAGAAAAATCCTGCTGATTGAGCTGCTATATATTCTTTAGAACCACCTGAGGATATTGTCTGGCTCTTTCTAAAGCCTACAAACTCACAAGATATTTCTCTCTATAACCAAAAGAAGCATGTAAAAAACAATTGAAATAATGCTTATAATAAAGGAAAAATATCTGGATTTTTCTTTCTTCGTAAGATTGGGTGTCAAAAGGCTAATCTAATGACCATCCTGGCACGTCTCTTTTACAATATAAATATTGTAGTGTTATTGTTACTCAGAAGCTAAAAGAGAAACATAAAATCTTCTTCCTCTACATGATTTTCTAAAAGTCACACTAGTTTGCCCTAGAGTCATTTATGAAACAGGACCTGCTCTATTTGTGTTCCCAAATGAAAATAAGATTAAACACAATTTGAATGGCTTCATGCAATTGTTCTCTTACATGCCTTCCATGAAAAAATTCTCAAATCATACTCTAAACTATTTGCAAAGAGGACATGATACTCAGTTTTGCAAGTTAGGCTCATTAATTAACAAACTTTTATTCCACGACCCACTAATTTTCCCTGAACTGCTGTTCGCACAGGTGAAAGGACATTAGAAAAGATCCTTCTGAGTGTCTCAACATAAGAAAAGATTTTGGAAATATTTTATATTTTTTTAATAAACCTTTTTTTTCAGCAATACGCAGTTTCTATGCAAGGTGTTTCTTACATTTGGGCTATATTTGTAGAAAAGTATCTTTGACCAACAGTCTGTCAAGTTCTGTTTTTTTTTTTTTTTTTCCTCTAGGATTGTTTTATCTCTGTATCCCAACACATATTTTTAAAGTCTCCTTGACATGTTAAACTCTATGAAGAGAAGCTTGCAATTTCTATGAGAAAAACAGCTCTCATTCATTAATCTAGTTCAGATAAAGTGCAGACAAATGAGGAGAAGAACTCCGGTGATCTTGCCAAATGGAGAAGTAAACTGGATAATCTGTTGAGTCACCTGTGATGTGAATTTAAAAGTATGGCGTGCATAAAGCATGGGAAAGGGAGTCCTACATTAAGGTGGTGTAGGTGGTGTGGTAGGTAAGAAATTTCCCCTTGTGTTGACATTAGGATGCACTGAGGTGAGCTGTCTGAACTGTAAAGACATCTGATTTAAATTTCTGATGTCTCAATTTTCTAACTCTCTTGAGAGAAGAAGAAATAAAGCCTGTGTTTATTTGATTGCGTAGTGTCTTGAAAAAAATTCCATTAGAGGAGCAGTATTTGCAATCTTGATACCTGGTATTGGTCAAAAATCCTTTGGAGCTACAGGTTCTGACAGTTCAGACAATTTTTTTCCACAGTATATTATGTATCTCTCTAAACAGCATGTAATATAACCAGAAAGTGCTGACCCAAAGCTACAAAAATAGCATAAATAATACTTTTTAGCTTAGTCAATCTTGTTTCAGAAAGAAGCTCTAGTGATTACAAATGAATGATCTTATTTTTGTACTCTTTGTTCAGCGTGTTTTTAGGTGTGGCAAGATGCCACAGCTCTTCACAAGTCTAAAAGGAGACTTAATCTATTAAAATAGATTGTTTTATCTACATAAAACCTCATGGAGATAGATGTCCTGCTCTTTAGTGTTTAAAGTTCATTCACCAAGCCAGTTTTTATAACTTTTTTTTTTAATTTAAATAATTGAAAAGCACAAAATTGGCAGATTAGTGTGAAATAGCATTTGTGAAGATACAGAAGTTTTTTTGGTAATATATCTTAGTCAGTTTGTTCCTTGTTCCAGTCAATGAAATTTTGTCTTTTTAATGAAAGTCATTAAAATCAAATAGCTTCATATACAGAAGAGTGGGAAATCTACTTTCTGGCATACATTTTGTTTTCTTCTTGTCTCTAGTTGTAATACAGGCTGTGTTTCAAGATAGCATCTGCAAAGCTGATGTTTTTCTATAAATCTGTGAAAGTCACAGTCTAATGAAAAATATAGGAAAAAACCAAAATCCAGATGTAATAAGCGTCTTGCTAACTTCACTAGCATTATGTAATGGAAATATTATTTCTGTGTAAGCAAGAACTGCAAAATATTAGTGATTTATTAATGGCTTCCATGTGAAGTATACCTAATTTCAAATATCTTTCAGTTTCCATATTTACTGAAATATTTAAGGTACACCTTAAATTAAAATTGCTTTTATCATACATCTGCACTAAACATGTTTACCCCAGAAAGTTTTCTTTGAGAAAACATATCTGGGTAAGTTAACTAATTATTCAAAAATTAAGATACTTTCATATAGCTTTGAAATGGTAAACCCCATGCATTTATTCACTTTAAACCAAAAAAATTAATAAAACTTTCAAACATGTAGAGAACAGTAATTAATTATAGTGCCTCTGGGTTTAAAACCACTAATTTTCTAATTACTGCACTTCCAAAGTCATATATTCTTATTTGTTCTGAGATACATAGCATATAGCTTTTCTAAGGTTAAGAGAGGTAACATGTAACTTCAGCAGAGGTAAAATCTATTCTGAAAGACTTTCATGCACACACAACAGATCATAATATATGATTAAAAAAAAAGTTTATATTTATGATAGATACTGGAAGGAAATATTACATAATCTTTGTCCAGACTTTCAAAAATGCTCTGGTGAATATACCTGAAGAAGGGAAAATAAAGACAAAAGGATAAAACTGTGATCATCCATCTTAAATATAATTTTTTAAAGTTTCAACGTTTCCCTGCTGCTGAATTGTAATTTCCAAAATAAGACCATTTGAACCCATTGTTGTTTTGGTTTTTTCTCACACTTCTTACAGATGCCATTTTCAAAATAAATTGTTCAGGGCAATGTGGCTAGGTGACAGAATAGAAAAACTTTTTAAGTGTTTTTCAGAGTTAATGTTTTGAAAGCCACTGTATTTTTTTCCCTTCTGTTTTGGCAAGAAGTATTATGCATTGAAATTGAAAAAATCAAATGTGCACGTTGTTAATATAAGAGTTTTTCAAGCTTTAAGAGATATCATATGGATGATTTTAATATTAACAGAAAAATAGCCTTCTTTCAACTTGTGATACTGAAGAGTCAAATATTTAATTTGGTGAGATGGTATTTTTGTAAAACCCAGATATAATTTTTTATAACTATATATTGATTTTATTAGGCAGTTTTTCAAAAGTGTTGGTAACTAATCCTATGGCACCAGATGAAAACTGTCCAAATTTATTCCCAGATTTCCACTTATTTTAGTAATTGTGTATACGCTCTACTTGCAGAGTCTCTGCCTTAGATCTTTGGTAGGAAATAGAATGCCTCCTGCAGAAATGTAGATGTGGGGTCTGATATATGTAGACTTCAGGCTATATTTATATCCATCATCTGAGAAATCATCAGCAAAACTATAGATGGGGAGAGAGTAGCTCAAACTCCTTTTTAGATGGTATACTAGCTGTTTCTGTGGGGTCATGGAGATGGGTTACAAAAGTATTTGATCAAACTCCTAGGGAGAACAGATTTTAATTCAGGAAACCCAGCAAAATTCAGGCATAAATTAGAGTTACATGCACAAAATCAATGCTGTAGGCATCTTCAGAACACAGAGTTTCAAATCATGAACGATGCAGCTTGATCTGCTCCATGTTTCATAGCTGGATTCGCTGACAAATCCTGCTGTTTTGGGTCTTTTTTAGGAATCCATCAAGAGAAGTCTAAAAATTCTGTCTATGGTAAATAATTAAAAGGTGGTAATTGAATCTGATGTTTTGTTTTTATGTACATCTCACATTTCATGAGTCTCACAACATACTGCAGATATCTAAAGGGGTAGTTGCATTTTCAAAGTGCAGCTGACAGCTCTCTGACACTCATGCTGCTAATTACCTGACTGAGAATGGATGTTTCTAACTTTTGACAATAAATTAATGAAACTGCTTTGCTGGTAATTCAAATGTTCATGATCTCTTTCTTAAGTTTAGAAAACACTTACCTAGTCATGCTTTATTTGATTCACTGCTCTGTTTCAGGGGAGGAACTGCAGTGTATGATGTTCTATAAACTGAAAAAATGAGAAAGAACCACAAGTGAAAATGGTTTATTGCTTATTAACACAGAGAAAACTGTATGCTACATGAGATATTCCAACTTCTAACGAAGTTGTTTATCACACATCCTTCTTGATTGTCTTACAAGTTGATTTTTGTTAGTGTGTTGTCTTAGGCCACTAGTTCAAGTGAAAAGCCACAGGACAGAGATAACATCCAATTACCTTTTAGGCTGAAAATAATTTCTGTTAACATTGGAAAAAACACATAGGAAGCATCACATCAGATTTAAAAGGACTTACAATATTACAAAGGCTATTGGAATGCTATGAACCAGCTTTTAATGTGTGCTTCCTCACTAAGGCAGAAAATTGCACTGGGGAAAAAATACCCAACCTATTTCTGCTCCATTGCAACAGTTTCACAGATGATGCTGTGCTTCGACTTTTCATCGGAGAAAGTTTAACATTACTAACACTTTGACTGTATTAATGAGTTCTGATATAAAACTTTAATTAAAAATCAGTTTGGTTGCATATGTGTCTATATTTAAGAGGAGTCTGATATTTTCATAAATTATTTTTCTGAGACATTTCTGCTTCTTACCAACATCACTGATTTCATCGCAGGAGCACAAGTGCAATTTTTAGAGTATAAGAATAGGGAAAATTGCCTTTTTTTTCTTCTTCTTCATTACAATCACCATCATAACAGCTTCCTGGTTTACCAATCCCATTCTTGTTACAGTTTCTGTCACAGAAATAAGAATGGAACTGTAATGCCAATTCAGGCTGTGAAATGATGAGTGAGTTACTGGAATGTGATGGTCTGGAATCCACTTATGGGTTTTCCTACCTAGAGAAAAAAGAGAACTGGCAATCAAAACTGAATAAGGCAGAATGACGTATTTGACTATTAGAAGTGAGTGGGAAGGTAAGAAAGTAATTTTTGGGGTGGGAAAATTTCCTTGAACTCCTCTTCTGCCTGTCCCTTGTTGATTTTATTGTCAAAGCTGATGCACTTGCCAACAAGCCTTCTAAAGAATAACCATGTTAGTGCAGTTCCAAAAAACAACAGCTAACCCCCAAAATAAGTAAATGTCCTGTGCAATTTTCTTTTTAGTTATAGTAACTAATGGATTTGGCCCATAGTACATTTGTGTCCTTCTCAAATCTCTTCTCAGTAACATTTCAATCACTTTATTATATGTTATAACTCTTGCTGTATGTTGGCAGATATCTTCAAGTGTCTATCATTGCTGATTGAATACTTATGGCCAGTTAAGACTCAATTAAATGTAATCAAAATAATTGGGGTTATTTGGTTTATGAGGTTCACCCCAGATTTACAGAGTTATAAATGAGATATGAATTTGTTTAATGGAATCCTGTTGTTACTTGGTAGATAACACTCATGGAATGCTAAGTATCACTTTGTTCCATGTGCTATAGGCAATTGCTTCATCTAATTTAATGTGTTGAAACAGTTGAAATAGTTCTGTAGGTGTTCCTTGCCTTGTACTTGTTTGCTCTGCATTTTAATTGATTCTTCCAGTTTAGAGCATGACATCCTCTCAGAGTGTTTTGACATTGTCTTAGACATTCTGCACAATTTTATACTCACAGCACTAGTTCTTCCTCACATTTCCTGTCTTCCCAATCTTTCTCTGGCCTTTATGAGAGACATTTTATTAACTGTCCATTTTGAAACGCATCAGAAGAACAACATTCTGTAATCTCTTAAGAGCAGTTTTTGCTTTGCCTCTCACTGCCCATTTCTCCATATTCTGGATTCTTAAAAGAATCACAGCCAAAGCACTACTGTTATTATTTAAATTATATTACAAGTTTCAGTCATGTAATTGTCACAAGGACAATGATCTCAACAAATATGCCATTTTCAGCAGTGGGAAAGGAATAAAACCCATGTACTCAGAGGAATCTTGTGAGATGAGTTATCTATTGATGAACCCTCTGTGATTTCCTCATGGTACTCTCAGGCAAAAAATTAAAAAAAAAATGACAGTTTTGCTAAACTTCTCAGTGCTTCAGTGAAGGTGATTTGACAGCATCTCTGTGAAAGACCAGATGGTGGAGGAATACTCTGAAGTGTGTTCTTTTCTTTCCCTCCAGTAGATTGTTTCATTCCAGTGGATAATTGATGCAGAAGGGAAATTCATAGCATAGACTGCTTTCTATAAACATCAAAATTTTTTGAGAGGGAAGCAAAACTTTATTATTTTAGGGGAGAGGGGTTGAATGCTGTTTAAAAGGTTTCTCTTATCAGCCATTTTAGAGAACACGGGCAAATGAGTAAAAAGGTACTGCTTATGATTTTTAAGTTCAAACTCGTGCTGTCAGCAGATAACATTCCATATATGCATGTGTGCATCTTTGAAACACAGAGTTTATTTTCTGTCTAAGTAATGCTTTAACAATTATGAGCAATGTAATTAGGGATATGTTGGAGCAAAGATCTCTCTAGCTGGACACCTGGATATCATGATACTGCATTAGACAATTGCAGTTACATAATTTATGCTCTAAAAGAAGTTCATATAACATTCCCAAATAAGTATTTCAATGCTACCATGTACCTCTGTAACTAGGCAGCCAAATCTCGCAACTCTAATATTCAAAATACTACCCAAGTTTCTTTCTAAAGCTATAGTAGTATTCTTGTTCCTGTGTCTTTATAGTACTGAGAGTATACCTTTCTTCAAAACAAACAAAATTTCTTTATGCAAAAACCTGCAAACCATAAAACTTCAGCAAGTTAAATTAATTAGTTAAACAGGCAAAAATGATCAACTTGTACTCCTTTAAAATGAAAATATATGGACATTGAATGCAATGATTTGTTTAACCAAAACGATACAAAGCAGAAACCATATAAAATCTACTGCTTTAAATTAAATGTTTTGCTGAAACAAAATCACTAGTTGCCTGGGCCATTTTGGGAGAAGAAAACAGAATGATATTTTCTGGATCACTTAAATAAACATAGGTAAAAAACATTTTGTGTCTGAACCAGGGGAAAAAAAAAATGCAGTGAAGCAGCAAATCAGATAAACATGTAATTGTCTTGAATGTTGATGGATGATTTCCCATGAAATACCAAAAGGATATGTTTGGGTGTGTATTTAGCTCTTACCATTGTTGTTGATAATTTTATAAGGTGTAAGGTATCATATTGTTTCAGTGTAAAAAAAGATGTATTTTATGACTAATTAAAGTAAACCGTGGCGTGAATACATGAAAATTTGTTTTAGTAAGAAAGCAAATCACTTAATATAATAGCAAAGATGTTTTCATTATCTTTCATATTTCTGAGTTCTGAGCAGTGTTTCATACCTGAAGAAAATTTTTTAACCTTTAGCTCCCTCAGATTTGGGGCTTTGGGTGCTTTTTTGGCATACAGCTTGAGAGATAATTTTGCTTTTGCCCTTTTCCACGTTGAATTGCTGGTGAATTTTCTACCTTGTTATACAAAGTATTTTTTAAGATGTTGAAAATGAGATGGCTTTTTAAATCATACACTCTGCTGCTTTCTGGGGAGGCAGGGAGAGTTTTTTTGTTAATGGTTCTGGAATTCAGCTGGAGCCACTGCTTTTTGCAAGCATGGGCAGGTGCTGTCTGGCTGTTCAGCATGAACAGCTTCAAGTTGCTACCAGTCAGAACTATCCTATCATATCTTTAATGCTAAGATGATGTTTTCTCTTTCCATTTCTGCGTAGTTCTACCCTTGAGGCTGCAGTTAGATCCCCCTATAATCAAATGTCACAACCTATGATGCCATGATGTGGTCAAGATATGCAAACACTGACTTTTTAATTGGGATCACTTTATAGATGTTAAAATGTGTATGTGTTTGATTGTTCATTTATTCTCTTGTACTAGTTCTTGTTGAGGCAGAGCTGTACACATTTAATCATTTCAGGTTTTTTTGATGAATCAGTCCCTCCAAAGTGGTAATTAATTTAGATGGCATTCTCTGAACTCTGAACTCCTTGCAATATATCATTTTTTTGCTGCTGCACTGCACAGGAAAGTGGAGTTTTGGCAATGCCACATAAACAGAAGTCATTAATCATCTCTGTGTGAAGCCTGTGTATACACAACCAAATCTAGAACTAGTCCTTACTGCATCTGATATCACAGAGTAAATGTTACAGACAAAAGGATCAACTCAATGGAAATCTAAAGTATTTTTTCTAAAAAAATAATTGGTGTTATTTCCTAAAGGAATGACACTTTAAAATGTGAGACTCTGTTAACTGCACACAGTTGTATCTAAAGTCTGAGCTATTACTGTGTTTTCAAAAGGTTTATTAACAACCCTGACTTGGGCTAAGCTGTTGTCTCAGATCCCACACATACTATAATATCTTCTGTGTGAAAGAATGAAACTGTGAGTATCCCAGCAACAGGAGTAAAACAAAAAACTTTTCATTCAATTAGCATCTTATCAAGGAAGAATACAGCTGGAATACACAGATGCAGGAATTTGAGAGATATAACTGGACTTTTATAGAAAAGGTTCATCTTCTTGTCCACAAAAAGGATTACTTAAATCACTGGTGGTTTTTTTTTCCTCTCAAGTATTTGTTTAACCTTTTACACCTTTAAATAGTCTGCAAGAATAAAAGTTTCACCATTCCCTCCTGTGCTTCACAGTTTCTCTAATGACAAAAGCTTTTTAACTCTCAGACACCATTACTCCCATTTGTTATAGAGGTACTCTGATAAGCATTTTGGTAATTTTGTCTTCTTGTAAGTCACTCTTCAGTAAAAGAAGATGAAATATTTTTTTCTCCACTATGAACTTCTAATGCACCAAGTCATCTGATCCTTTCTGACTTCTTCTTGAGAACAAAAGCCACCAGTACATGACAGATAAAAGGGATATGGAAGAAATTTTGCCTTTATAATAACTACCTTAGTGGAAAAAAAAAAGAACCTATTTTCTAGTTGCAAGTGGAAGTTAGATTCTGTGAGCTGCAAAGGAGTGATATAGAAGCTGATGATAGCAGTCTTCACTTTATAAGCCTTTCTCCTGAGTCTTATGAAGAAATTAATTGAAAATGCAAAGCGACAGAGAATGTTGTTTCCTGTGTGGTTTCATGTATCCTGTGATGTACCAGTAGGAACACTCACCCTCAGATTTCTGCAGTCTACTAGAAAATGTGTGTTTTGTGCAAAAGGCTTTTCTGTTTTCTAATAATACCAGTTTCCTGATGCATTTTGCTATTTATTGGTCGCATTACAATACCACTGAAAACCCTTGGGTGAACTTTGAATTGTATTTGCTGCAGTATATATGTAAATATCTATCCATGAAGATATTTATAAAGCACAAGCTACTTGTTTTTCTACAGAATAAGGAGGCAAGGGGTGCCTTTTATTGTGAGCTTTTGATTCAAGGCAGAACTTGCAATCTAAACTTCCCACCCAACAAATACACAGGTATACAGAAATTAACTTTTCTTACACAGTGAACAGAACACACCAAATCACCAAATGCTTTGCCTTAAAAACGCTGAGAAAATTTTTTTTTTTTTTTTTTTTTTTTTTAGCACTGCAAGGAAGCACTTTTGGCATAAGACTACTCTTTTTGCCTTTGTGGAATCTATGTGTAGATACAGAGAAATGAATTGTCACTTTGTGTTTACCGTTTCCATACACATGAAAATCTTGTTGCAAATTAGATGAGAAATAGATAAAGCTACTGATTTCCAATCAGCTTATGGAGTCTTTTATTCTGTGCTGATCATACTTTGAATTTATTTTCCAGCTGTTTCATACTTTTTTTTTTCCTCACAGTCAAGGAGAGGGAACTCCCACTGTCAGATTTACCAGTTGTTTTTGGTGTTGCCTTGACTGGTTATAATCTCAGTAGGGGATATTACTCCTTCATGAATTATTAAACCCTAATACAGTTTGTAGTATTGTGAGATTTTATTAAATCTGACAGATGGCTGTTCTGTTCTTCTGAGCTTTGGTTATCTTTCTAAAAAACCCCTAGGTGTCTGAATATATCTAGACTTCAGCAAATAAAACCACAGAGCCTTATCGTTGGGATAATCTTTACAAACTTTGCCTGGGCTCTTGTGACCCATAAACTTGCGTGCTGTAAAATAACCTTTACTGTGTGTTCTCAGTGCAGGTTTTCCTGCAGTTACACTTTAAAAGGGAGGATTAATTTCATATGTATGCAATTTTCTGCCTGAACAGATGAATGTGAGGGAACAGCAAAGCCATATAAAGAACTAAATTACATTTATCATGTACTTTCAGTTGATTTCCTTACAATTTGCCCATTAAATAATTTCAAGAGGTACCTCTGACATTCTTTTTAAAACTATTTATTAATGTGAGTATTTTTTATGTGTTTGAGGCATACCTTAACCACATTTATGTCCAGATGGGTGACTGAGACCAAGAAAAATATGGTAGCAAAGAGGGTTTTGTCTTGATTTTCCAGAGAGAAATTTTCAGACATTAAGAATGTACCTATGCATTTTGGACAGTAAAACAGAAATAAGCAGTGTGAACCTTTACATCAATAGACCTTTTAAAATTAAAACATTCAGCATGGGAAGCCAAGGCAAAGTGAAAAAACCTGGGACGTTCTGGAGGACTTTGCTCAATTGCCTTGTAAAGCCTTTTATAAAAGAGTTTAATTGCATTGCTCTCTGCTGGTAATAGAAAAGATTGCAGTCTGATGTTTAAAACTTGGAGAAAAAATATCCATCTGGCATAAGATCTGGGAGAAGAATTCAGCAGAATGTTTCTGGGGTTGGCATCAAAATAGGGTCCTTGGGATTTGCTTTTCCCTGCAAATGGGATGTTCCCTTCCTTAGAGCAAAAAGAAACCTCCCGCAGCTACATAGGCTGATGAGGGAACTCGTGTGGAATTAGCAAGAAATGGTCTGTTGCGGTCTGGTGCTATAGATTTTTTTTTCTGGTCGTTTTAATTTTTCATTCTAAATTAATACACACATTGAGGGGAAAAAAAAACCCCAAAACCCATAATCTTTCCCCCCATTGAACTATGTTGGGGTTTCAATCAAATAATTTTTCTGATTAAACTTCAGTGCATGCTTTGTGCTACTGAAGTCAATGGCAACAATGAATCTTGTTTATATGTGTTAATATCTTAAAATGAGGCAGGAATTAAATTCTTAGCTGATATGTGCATTGTCAAATCTTCAAAATTCCCCCACTCATATTTGGGTACTAAACATTTAGGTACCAAGTTTCAGATACCTGTACCTGATGGGAGTCTACAACATAGATGGGGAGGGACAAGAGTAGATATTTGACGGGACAAATGTTTCAAATTTTTAAAAAGTAGGTTTAGATTAGACACTAGAAAGAAACTTTTTTACTGTGAGTGTGGTAAAGCTCTGGAGCAGGTTGCCCAGAGAAGTGGTGGATGCCCCATCCATGGAAGTGTTCAAGGCCAGGATGGAAGGAGTTCTGAGTAACTTTGTCTAGTGAAAGATGTTTCTGTCCATGGCAGGGGTGGGAACTGGATGATCTTTAAGGTCCCTTTCAACCCAAACCATTCTCTGATTCTATAACTAAGTGCTTCAATTCTGCTGCCAGCACTTTGGTTAGATGCCTCTCAAGGCTCACATGCCAATTGATGGGGAATCCAATGCCCAAGAAAATGCTGTGGAAGGAGGCTTGACTAAAGTGGAACTCACTTTACCAATGGCACTTCCTTTATCTTTCCACCATTCATTTCTATGAATGTTTTTTACATTCTTAGAAAGAACCCAGACTCAGAAGAAGGCAAAATAATCAGGTTTTTTTCATGGCATAATTGCCTACCTATTGTCTTTTTTTCTGTTCCTCAATTCACTGGCTTCAAAAGAAGCATACAAGCAGAATAATAAAATTAGTCTGGGTAGTGAATGGGGCCATTATGCATTGCAATGCTGACAGCCAGCTTCTCAAAGTATCTCTAGAAGTAAATATAATCCATACATTTTGAGTGAAATGGATTACCATGCTTATGGGAGTTTTAACAGAGTCTTCTACAGTTTTCTTCAGAGTTAGAACAAACATCAGCAAAAATTAGGAGAAAGGTAGCCAGCAACTAAAGAGATTGTACCTTTAAAAAAACAAAACCAATTTTACTAGGTAATTATTTATCTTTTTAGAATCTTTGGTAGTAAATCCACTGAAGTTACAGCCAAGCTAAAGCTTCAACAGTTTTCTTCTGTATGAGTTTTAGAGGAAAAAACAGTTTAATGACCTGAGCATAAGCCATATCAATGTAACAGGCTGTATGCAGGCATGGGAAATTTGAATCAGGAAAAACAGCAGAGATTTGAGAAAAGATAGACAGGAAGAGAGTGGTCAGAGTACAACAAATGAACCTCAAAATATGTTCAGTACCAACGAGTCAGGGATATGGTTAACTAAAAATGTGTGGTGAAAGTGGTCAGCAAACTAACAGTTTCCATGGCCTGAGTCTGGTTACTCTTCATGTCAGAGCTTTGGTGAAACAGGTTTTATTTTTAACCTGAAGCATCAGTCAGAAAAGAGCAGTCACAAATTACTGACTTTGTTGACCTTGTTCTGACATGGACAGATTGACCAAATGTGCTGCTTAGGGGAAGTTTTGAGCATGGCTTTGAAAGAGCTTGGCTACTGTGTAATTAAATTCACTGATTTTACATGTTAGATTAATTTCAGAGAAACACCTATCCTTCCATAGAAAGACCTGCAGAATGTGTGAATTATTCACAGAAGGCAGCTGAAGATCACATTAATTTTGTGTAAAAAATTAACAATTAGGTCAGGACTCCTGGTTAATGTAAGATGCACTATCATTAGTTTTATTCCAGCCACTTTAGTGAGTTTTCATGTTGTCCTTCAACAGAATCGTACACGCTTTAAAAATCATAAGGAAAAAAATTGGAGTACTAGTTGTTACAATTATAGAGCAAGTTAATTCTATGATTTACTATATTTTCCACAAATAAGTCACCTGAACATCTCTAAGTGAACAAATCTTTTCAACTGTTCTTTCTTCCTAAGAGTATGTTGTTGTCCTAAGTTTCCATTCACACTTGCTTTATTTTCTAAACTCCAGGTACCTATTGAAAGCCAAAAAGGGGTTGACTAAATCAGAAGCATTGAACTCTGCTTTCTATAGCTTGGAATGATTGAGGTAAGATGCTTGAAGGACTCACCTGTGTTTTTAAGGAGACTGTAGCAATATTCTTTTTATCCTAACATTTCATAAAACACAATTTGATTGCTGTGCTGTCACTGTCAGTCATTAATCTGAAATCCCTATTTATATGATATGTTGAAATTGAAAACATATTCTGAAAGCTGTTTAAATACATGTTCCAATCATAACAATGTAAAAATACCCATTACCAAAAAATTTGCATAGAAACACAAAAGATTCCTACAAAATTGTGATTTTAGACAATACACAACTATGTAGATATCCCTAGTGATATAGCTGGAGGTTTTCCTAGTCACCTTGTTCTCCAGAATCAGGGCAGTGGAGAAACAAAAGAATGTATTCTACCTCTACTTCTTAACTAGCAATTGGCAGCCACTGAAATAAACTGGTCTGGAAAATAACACTGACCTCAAGTGACTAACAGATGATGTACTTCAATTTTGTGTTCTGGAAAAATGTTTCATTTTACTTTGAGTGGGATTGAAGATAAAATGAAGTAATTACCAAGTGAACAAAGTGTGTATTTCGTGTGATATATAGTAAAATCCTATCCTTCACTTGGTTCTTGAAGATGTTGTGGCTGGGGTAAAATCCTGTAGATTCTCTTTTCTCAAGTAAGCTCTCTCTTGGAGACTGATAAAATGATAGAAACATATTCAGTATATTTCATGAAACACTAAATTTCTTTTTTGTAATTCATTCTTCTGTTGGAAAATTAAGTTTGGTCCTGTTATCAGTGTGTTTCACTTCAGTAGTTTCGTATGTACCTTTCGGTTTTTTTTTTAAACCCACCACACACTTAGAGTTACGATATCTGGAGTAAACCACTGCATATCTATGCAGAGCTGGAGAAATCTCCAAAGATTTCCAGCATCAAAGGTCACTTTTTCTTCTTCTAGCTTACTGACCTTTCCATCAATTTTCTCTTATATTAATTTTCATAATTTAGTTGGATGATTAGGTACTGAGAGCAAAGTTAATAAAAAAATAACTTGGTTTTTTGAAAAAGGACTTTGCGGTGACTAATAAAGTCAGTTCTGCAGATGTCTGCTACTGCCATTCTCAGAAAACAAAAATGACATATTTTTGTCATATACTATACACCCAATATTTATAAAAAGCCTATTATAATGAACAAATAGTAAATTATATGACAATAGACAAGAATAAGAGTGAGGTAATCAGCTTTTACTCTGCCTCTTAAGACACTAAGAGTTGGGATAACAGAAGACAGAGGGTTAGGGTAGATTCAATATTTATTTCAGAGAATAGACCACAAAAGTGCAAATTAGTGCATGTTTTGGATATGATCCTAGGTGGGTGAGATGAAAGGGTGCATTTGTCAACATTATTTTTCTTATGATTTGTTTTATTTTTCAGTGGTTTTAGGTGGCTGTTTTACGAGTGATGCATTAATTTTGCGATGAGTGATTTAACAGTAATTATGCAGGCAAGCTGGTAGGAATATATGGTGGTTCTTTTTCATAAGCTTGAGACCAACCATCTTGACTTTTTATGAGTTTGTACTTTGATCCATATTTTCTCATGATGCCAGGAATCATAATCCTATATAAGAACTTGATTTAAGATTCATTGAAGTCAGTAAACTTTACATACAGTTGAAATTTGTTGGTTTATATTCTGTTTCTAGAATATTTTTGTTATTATTATTCATTTACATGTAAGCAAAAAAATCACATTGCTATTATTTGTAAGATACATTATTATTTTATGAAGAATTGATATTTAATTAGAGATATTTCAGTCACATTTTTCCCCAAACTGGGGTAGTTCCTGGATTTCACCACTGTAAAGGAGTGGGAAATAAGATTCAACACTTTTCTCAGTCATAAAAAATATTATGGCTGTGGATTATACATGTCTTCAGATATACACTGAAAGACAAGTCTAGAATAGTCTAGGCAAACTGGATGGATCCTTTCACCACAAGGGAACTATGCTTGAAAAATATTTCATCATACTATTTGGTTTACCTTACTTCTTTATTTTCAAATAATAAAAATGTGTGTCTTGAAACAGCTTTCATTAGAAATCTTTTTTAATCCTAGATATAATTTCTCATCTAAATGAAAAAAAGGAGCTTCCCAAAATCCACCTATATCTCGCTTGAATCCAAGTCAAGGAGCAAAGCCACTAGACCCTTGACTGATCTGAAGTAACACGCTAATGAAATTTTTGAGAGGTCGTGACTTTTCCAGTAGCAGAATAGAAACTTAGCTCTTCTTTGTCCTGCTGTGAATGTTGATGAAACCCTCTGTTACACCATTCTTTCAAACAAATTCTGGAAACAGGAAGGAAAAGAAGAACTAGTACAACTGTTTCCCCTAATTCACCTCTAAATTGGGTTTTCAGTGATATTCTAATGAAAAGCTGCTTACTAGACTCTCTTCCTCCCCATCTCCTATCTCCCTCCCCAACAACAGGACATTTCCTGAATGCAAGGGCAGGAACTGCACACAAGACTAGTTTGGGTTTTCTTGAGAAATCAAAAAGACCTCATGCTAATGAGAGCTTTTCTCTAGAAATGAGCTCATTACTGTTCATTTTCCTCTGCTTTTAATCTGTTCTTCAAGTGTGTGTCATCTTGAAAAGTTTCAAAAGGCATTTCATGAATCTACAACAAAAACAAAGTTAAAAAGAAACGTCTTGCACTAATGAAAAGCATAGTCATGCTTTAGTCATGAAGCTGGGAATTTAATTATTGAAGAGAGGAAAGCAGGGATGGGTCACAGATCAGAGAACTGAACTGAGGGAAAAAATGCAAAATTATATAAAGGGAGAGAAAAAACACAAAAATTGACAAACTACAACTATTAAATTTGTGAAATGAAGTATGTGACAACTACAAATGGAGTATAAATTTTGAATATGCATAATTTCCTGATAATAGTGCAATCTGTCTGAGTTGAGATTATTTTAATGTTATAATTTACAGATAAAAGTTATTATTCAGGATAATGGAAGGACAATTTCTAAATAAATCAGAACTTTTACTATTTCACCATTTCAGATTTTTTCCTGATCTGACTCCATCTCTGCTGTTCACCAAGTTTAGGATTGATTATACTTTGTTTCAAAGTACTTGCATTTAATACTTAATTTTTATTTACCTGTGCAGGATTTGATGGAATGACCCAATCTGTCACTTAGGTTGCTAGTCATATTACTTAGTAAATTATTTGCAGAGCTGAACATTAATTTCTAAATAATCCTGTATGTAACAGAATACAACCATTATAGTCTATTTTGTTCTCAATATTTCACAGAGTTTACAAAGTTTCATCAAATTTACTTTCTACTGCTCTCCATCTAGAAATTTATCCTAAGCAGTTTAAGATATTGAAAATACGGAATTCTTTTCTTTCTTACATGAGGTAAAGGGTTTTTTTTTTTTTTTGGTTTTTTTTTTTTTTAAGCAGTAAGAATCCAGAAATAAACATTCTTTCTAGTATTCCTTTTTTTACTGTACAACATTTCTATTACTTCTGATGACTTGGCATGAGTCATTTTTATGACACTGAAAGCAACATGCATGAATGAAAAACAGGCTCTCAATCTGTGCAGATAGCAAAAATGATGGTGTAAAAAGGTATCAGAGCTCTTTAAAAATATTACAATAGATGCCCTCCAATAAAGCTCTTGTTTGCACAGTGCCTTGATGTATAAAGGTAGTGTAATAGAAAATGACTACTGGAAAATAATTGTATAAAGTGATATAAGTACACTCAGTGCAGCTGGGGTTCTGCTTCCTCAATTGTTTTTATTTAGAGAATTTTGAAATGTGTATACTTATTTTTGTTCCTTTAAAAGATAATTTTAAAGTATTGGGTGCTTCCTCTGAGGAATTCTCAACAGAGAAACTGATCACTTAATTTGAAAATTATGTCAGTTGACAACTAACCCTTGTAAAACCCTAGAAAATATTTTAAAAAAATCTCACTTGCACTTTCATGTTTAGATTAGCTGCCCTTGCTGTCTTTTACCTCCTCTTATATTAGGTCTTCTGCATACTAAGCAATCACTGATGCTTCAAGACACTGACTACTGCAAGTGCCAGGAAGTGATGATCTGCCTGTTGGAAAACTGCACAGGGATATATATCCTACATCACCTCAGAATTTTGATACATTCTGCATCCCCCAGGAGCTAAAATAAACTAATAACTCACACCTATTCAAGGGCCATGTGACTTCTCAATGTCCTCTATTAAAGGTCATGATATAATTCAAAATGATAGTCATAAAAATATGATTTTATGACTTATGACAGAGAAATACAAAGGTCATAAACTTCATTTAGAGATTAGATTCTAGTAGAATCTTGGGGAAGTATTGAGTCATGTGATATATATGATTAAATGTACACGTATTTTAAATTCTGCTCCTTCAAATAGAAAATGTGTTTTGCAGCCACTCTAGTACAGGTTAGTGTGCAGCAAAGTTTCAATTGCCTGGAATAGTGAATCTCATTTGAGAGCTATGACTGCAACCAGAAAAATAAATGTCATTGAAATGAAGAATTTTTCTAGAGGGGATAAAATAAATTCTAAACTTTAGCTTCTGAAGATGAGTGAAACTGTCAATTTTACACTGAAAATCCAAAACAGCAATTCAGTTTAAAATTAACTCAAGGGAGGTTCCTGTTTGGACCTTCAAGCTTTGTATTGAAATAAGGATAAATGTAGGTATAGTCAAATATAAAACAGCCGAGAGGATTCATTAGAGGTTGTATTTTGTAACTTTAAAGAAAAAACTGGGTATTATCATTAGCTTTCATTGAGTAAAATGAGAAATAGTAAAAAGGAAGTCTTAGTGCAGAGTATTTTTATAAAGAAATATGAGTATTCTTTTGACTAAAGGTTTAAAATAATCTTTATTCATTGAGAGAAAAATGGTTATGAACTGATTCTAGCCCACTTAGAAAAAAATTACAATAAATATGGACACACTACTTTTTTCAGGCTGAGTAACTGAAGGTCAAAATCTAGGTTATAAATTTCCAACCGAGATAGGTTATCCTTACAGTTTTTTTAAAATTGAGCCTATGTTATTTGAGATACCTCAATACACATCTAGCCAGTAAGCATACTTTTATTTCCAGATGGTGGTTTGATTTATTCAAATGAGACAGGCTCCTATTTTGGCCTTAGTTTTTCCATTTCCTTTTATTATTTTATCATCCACGTTTTATATTTCAAGTGATTTTGGCACCAAGGTAAAAATATTTAATACATACTGTTAGACTGAGCAAAATAGATGCAAGTTGCTAAAGGAAGAGATGTTTTCTTCCTTATGTAAATCAGCTGAGCTGAGCAATAGTGGTGCTTTCTTCTGAGATTTTCCATTTGGTAGTGCAGCTTATTTCCAGCCATTCCTGTTTTCATGCAGTATGAGTTGGGTTCTGAGCTCATACATCACTGACTACATGCCAAAAATGGAATTCCATTTACATTTAATATATCATCATCCAATTTCTGCTTTCGGGAAGGCTTTCTCTCTTTCTTCCCTCAACATATAATGATGGGATGGGCTGTTGAAAAGACTTAATAGCCCTCTCAATGTGCAGACAAATAATTTAGAGAAAGACATATAAGCCTAATTAATAAAATGGTGCTACTTCATCATCTAAGCATCACCTAATTAAAAATAACACCAAAAACAGATACAAGTTGTGATGTCATCTGCCTGCTCTTTGCCTGTGTGATTTTTACACTGGTACAAGAAGTTATCATCCATTTCTTGAAGCTTATCTTAAAAGCACAAAACAAATTGGGGGCTGAAAATAGAGGGAAATCTGACATTTTAAAGATTGAATATGTTTTGAAGGTATGACCGTAAAAAAATGGACAATGTTTCAAAATACTTGTAATTTAATTTTTCTTTTCAGATTTCTACAATACATTTCCATGTACCTTTAGTTTAAAAGGAAAATATCAATAGACAGAAGCTTTGTTTGGATAATCTTTTGTTGTGATTTTTCTCACAATTTTTTTCCATAAATTATTCTCTTATGTTCTAAAATTATGAGAATTTGGGGGTGGAGTGGAACTTGGTAAAAATTCAGCAGTTTTGAAAATGCTGTTGCTCAGAAGGGTTATTGCACAAAAGTAAAAAAACAGTAATCAATTCTATCTAAAGATTAATAGGATGAATTTAGTAGAATTAGAAACTAGAACTGTGTTGTGATGCAGATATCTGCTTGATTTATATAAAAGTGCTTTTTTTTTTTTCTTTTTTTTAAGGATTTTGTCTTGACAAATTTACCAGGGCCCGCTTCAAATCATATGAACAACTACAAAATATGAATGTGCCCCTGTGAGTGTCATAGCCAAATTCAGTTCCAGTTAAATGTACACTATATAGACTTGTGCAACTCTGTTCTCTGCCAAATGCACAAACCAGCTGCAGTCATTTGCAGGGGTTCTGAGGAAAGGAAGGATTGGGCTTGAGCAAGGATTATTTGGAAGAATAAGCAAGGTGTTATTCTTCAGTTTGCTTTCTTTCTAAATTACGCTATTGTACATGGCATAGTACTAGCACAAAAAGAAAAGAAGTGCTGTCCTCATTAGATGATGTCTGGTCCCAGTGTTAAGGTAAAAGCAGAGAGATTTCCTGGCTCTTCCTTTAGAACATGAAAAGAAAATCACAGGCACTCCAAAATGTCTTATAGAAGTCAGTAAGAGCCTTTTCTCTGATCTCAAGGAGCACCAATTGAGGCCTTGCAGACTTCCTTCGAAGGTGGAAGCTGTTCCTTACTCTAAAAGTTATTTATTAGATCAGGTGTACCAAGGAGACTTATGGCACGGTGAGGATTTTCTTCTTGGTATATCTTTCTTTTCTCTTGGTGTTTGCTTGTTCTTGTTTCTATTAGGCCATTTCCCTTTGCTCTAAGAAATTCATTTTTTTACCAGGTATATAGAACAGTGTAGAAAGTATCCCTTAAATGCTATGAATCAAGATTTTAGCAAATGAATAAACTACAGAAGTTTGGAAGTTTCGCTGCTGTGCCTACAACCTACTGATACCATCATTTGAAATCACTGTTTCCTATTGCAGTGATCCTTCATAATTTACTTACAAACTGGAAGACATAAGTTTGTCCAGGGAAGAGGCTGGATCAGAATCAGAGGTAATGTCCTTTTTGATGAGTATGGGGTGTTAAGGCACTACAATTTCAGATTTTTTGTTTTCCATGTTTCAGGAAAAGGCTTTAGTTTGTTACGTATAAGCAAAGGTATGGGTGAGGAAGAGCAGATTTCCAGTTGTATGCCACATGGAAGTGAGTATTGGTAGCTGTTCTTACCATGTTGGTCTACATCATGTGTTCCCTGAGCAAAAAGTATCTTCACCAATAGACAAATTCTCATCCACAAATTAAAGAAAAAAAAGACATCAAAAATTAAAATCTCTGTTTGTTGTATAGGTTTATGGATGGTGGAATCCATTTCTAATGAGCAAAATTAAACTGCTGTAATGAGAACCATTTTGGGACTTATGAATTTATGACATAGCATTTAAATTTTCAGCTCAGTCTTGCTTTACAAAGTCTGTCTCCACCTAAACTACACATAATTTTATCTGGAGCATGCGTTTACATGGCCAAGTCCAGGAGACTTTGTGCTGGAAATCTGGAGAATTAAGCTCGGCTGCTGAGATATGCAGCTCATCAAGAAAACAAGACATCCAGAACCTGAAATATGCATTCTGCTAAATAAAGGTTTGTAAAATGTCAGCAGGTAAGGTGTAACATATCCTTTAAGGTGTAGTCTTAAAAATAAAATGGATCAACAAAACACACATCTTCACGACTAAAATTTGCAAAACAAAATTCTATGCACTCTTAAATTAAAATATATTATTTAAGCTATAGTATGAACAGGAATTTAGACAGAAAAATGTGTACGTAAGTCAATGAAGAATCAGCTGACAGTGTGATTTGATGTATGCATTATGTAATTTGATCACAAAATTAAATGTAATATTAAATGGCAGAATATATTATTTAGATGAATCTTTAAAGAACACTAAGATTGATAATTGATGCTTTAGAGGAACTGATAGTCTCATCACCTTTTGAGGGGACCCAAAGCTTCACATGAAGTCACCTTTACTGCCATTGCACTGTTTTATTCTGTATCTACACAGGAGCACCAAGATTTGGCAAACTTGATAAAGTAAAATAGACTGCTCGAAATTTAGCACTGAAGATTTGCCTCACTTTTCTGCCCATTTTGGTTTTCTTATCTGCTCTCAGGATGTAGCACAAAGTCTATAAGGACTGTCTGCTCACAAAACCAGCTGAGAAGACTTAGGAAACTTCTAAAAGAAGTCAACACTAAATGAGAAAAGCAAGATTTCTCTGTCCTTAGCTGAGGAGGCAAAGTGTAGTGTCTTTTGTTTTCCATTTAGGTGGGGTTGCTCCCCCCTTGTATTCAGTGCCCCTTTGATTTCTGCAAAGTCTGGAGATTTTAGGTTGGATTTCTTGCTTTAAGAAGTGAAGATAGCCAGTGCAATTGAAGTAAGCCTGCTTTTGGGGGATTCCCAGTCCCTCCCGTGTGAAGCATTTGAAATTCTTTGGGAGGGCTGTTTGCTCTTTGCCAAGAGGTTTGAAGAATTTTCATGGGCAAAAGACAACTTCAGCAAAATTGGCAAAACTCAGTTTTCCTTGCTACTCTTTGTCTTTGTTTTTGTAGTAGCAATGGTACTGAAATAATTTGGACTGTATTAGACTTGTAGTTGCTATGAGAGGAGATTATATAGTCTTCCTAGTGATAAAGACTATATCATCCTGTGATCTTATTTGATACCTTTGCCTTCCTTTTGATTGTAGAATTATTATTTTTGTATTTTTCAGATCATTCTTCAGCTGAGATTATGTACAAGATGTCTTGAATTTCTCTTCTTTGCAAACTGGGTACCAGCAAAAGTAAATCATCAGTCTCATGAAGAAGCCAACTCTGATTTTACATAACTTATATAAACTCAGATAACCAGACTGGTGATTTTCTCACTGCGCTTCAAAATGTCCTTTGAGCCAATGAGATATAAAAAGGCCGGGAGCTACTAACTACCTGGGGCATTTGTTTGTGGCATGAGAAGGTTGTTACTGTAAAACATAGTAACTTCATTTCTTTGCATTTCAAAGCATGAGAGCCGCACATGGGATCAGTTACTTTCTTCTGGGTTATTCTGTTTCCCGTAGCAACAAACTGTTCAGGAAGTTTAGGGAAGGCTGTAAAGTCAAGCAAAGCACACAGTGATGCTCATACAATAGCTTCTTGCCTCCAAGGCATTTGGAGCTGGAGGGGATACCCTTGTCCTAAACACCCTTTCCCAGATAAACATTCTGTTGATTTGTCTATTTGCTCTTTGAATGTCTTCCAACTTCAAAAACTGAATTGAGCTCCACAGTGCAATACATACTGCTTCATGAAACAGCTTTTTTTTTTTTTTTTTTTTTTTTTTTTTTTGTTTTTTTTTTGTTTTGTTTTTTTGTTTTGAAGCTACCCCATGTTTTTTCACACCTCCCATTTTTTCTACTACAAAGTACAGAGAGCAATACTTACTTCATATTTCTTTTTGTTGTCTCCTCTCTGAGTTACAGTTATTTCTTTTTTGGCAGACACTCAAAAAATCATTGCTGTAATTTCTTGTATCTACATCTAATTCTAATCTAACCCTTACTGGATATTTGGAATGAAAGTGAGTCACTTAAGTGAGCTGCTGGCAAGAGACATAACATCAAAGGGCTTTATTGATAATCTCTCACAGAACTGCCTGATATTGCTGCTCTCAGAAAGGAGTTGATGAGTGCATCATACTTTGGACCCTCTGTTCCAGCTCACAGCTGCACAGAGCAGTATGTAGGGACTGTTTTTCAAATATTTTACTGAATTCAAACCTTTTGAGCTTTTCCCCTGTCTGAATGAATTATCAGTTCTTCTTGTCAGCCTTCCTTCTCATGTTCCCCAAAACCATTCTGAGGATGAGAGATACTGATACTTCTGTTCCAGAAGTCTCTGTGCAGCACAGAGGCTCTTGTTGAAATTGAGATATTTGTCAAGAGTAAGGTTTGTCAAAAGGCTACCTCAAAGGTGACTGACAGTCTGTGAGATGCTTTTGTCCTGTGATTCTGCTCCATTTGCTTGCAGGAGTGCCTCGTGTTCAATGAGGATGGATAAGTGGATTTGTCTGGTTGAGACAACCTTTTGGCACAAGTGGTTTGGCAGAAATCAGCACCATTTTACCTCTGGACAGAGGACCCTGGGAAAGTGAAGGCTGAAGAGTGAAAGAGTAGAGGAGTACTGTGGTTTGGGAGACACAAGTTAAGCAAGAGGCGAAGGGCAGAAGGCACAGCAGGAGACATGGAAAGGAAAAGTGCTTCAAGCTGTGATCAGTATTGAGACTGCAATGTAACTTTTCTTTAGTAATTGCAGTCATTCTACATGAGTAGTTCTGAGAAAAAAAACATCCCAGACAAGTAGAAGATTGTTGACTCTAGGGTAGATGATGACCAGTATGGGTCAGGTAGGTGACCAGTATGAACTGGTCACTAACTATAGGTGGTTACAGGTAAGAAGAATTTTTTCATATTTTCTGCTGGAGTATGAGCCAGAACTACTGCAAAGTCCACCTTTGTCTCTAATAAAACCTCTCTTCCTGTGTATTGAGGACTTGCAGAGAGTACTATTCACACGTGGGGTTCTCTTCAAGTTGATTTCTTGGGTTGCTGATCTTGAAACAGTTTCCACAAAGAACTGTAGTTGAAATAGAGGACTAAGTCTAGTTCCTGTCTTTGCACAAAACAGATTTTTCTGGCCCTAAATGGTTAGTGTGTTATATTTAAGAATATAAAACCCAATTTCTATACTTGGAATTAGACCAGAATAACTAAAAACCAAAATATGCCTTGTGCTGCATAGTTTGTAATTGAGTTTGCTTCCATTTTCTCTGTCTTGAACATATAGGTTATAAATTAATGGGGAAGCAGACTGAAACAGAGTGTAAATACTGCAATAAAATTAAACACTTTTTGTCTTCCTCTCTCAAAGTTATGATCATTGCAGAAGATAGTTATTAAATCTCAAAAGATTAATTGAATTGCTTGTGTAACAATAGCTTACTGATTCTGAGAGTCTCAAAGACTTTTTTCAAAAAGTTGTAATGCTACTCTTCTTTATTCAGAAGGAAGCTGAAATGTTGAATTTTCATGCAAATAAACCTTTTATCTGTGAGGTAAAAAATAAAAATTCTATTTTTTCACATCTTCTATGCAATTAATTTCAAATTTGTTATGTATCTTTTACATATCTGTAACCTTAATATTATTTTTTCTTCTATCAATGAAATTAACATTTCTTTGGTGATAATTTTGTGCCTTGATAAATTGTTTGAAAAGCAGCAAAACCATCCAAAAAAATCAGCATGCTTGACATCTGAACTGCAGAAAAGGACAGTATTAAAATCCTGATTTTCTCTTTTTATTAATTAATGTCATAACTTTTTTGCCAACCACAGTGGGCTGACATTCCATGTTCATCAGGCATGCTCAAAGGTAAGGGTATCTCTCTCTTTTTTCTTGGGCACTGGAGCTTGGGCTCCTCTCCTCAGGGAAATGGTCAAGGCATCAAGTCTGACAGAGTTCAAGAAGCATTTGGACAATGCTCTCAGGTACTTGGTGTAATTCTTGAGGCTGTCCTGTGCAGGGTCAGGAATTAGACATTGATGATACTTGTGGATCCCTTCCAACTCATGATATTCTGATTCTGTCATTAACCATCAGCACTTCAGAGATTTCTTTCAGTTGCTGTAAAGTCTTAACTGCCTTCCTCAGCCAGCAGGCCTCTGAAAAACTATCCTGGCATGAAGTGATGTTCTAGTGTCCCTGTTAAAGCTGTGTTTTATTCTTGGAATACTTTTGTTTTTAGCAAAATCTGTTTATGACCTGAGTAGGGACTATGACTCAGTTTAGCATTTACTGGCCATCATCAACCGCAGTACCCATGTACTGCTGATGGTTCCCCTTGAATAGCAGCCTCCTTTTCTGTTTTTATGGTGAGTTCATGAAACCCTGGCTACAATTATGAATGTGTTTTGTTTCTGGTGTTAGTGGATTAAATATGTCTTTAATCCATTGACTAAAACAGCAGTGCATGAAAAATAACTTTAGATTACTGTAGTTTTACAGCAGCACATATGACATAAGTATTTGGATGCTTAGTAAATCATTACAAATATGATCCACAGAATCACTATTGGCATATAAACTGGGCAAAACAAGGATTTTAATGAGGTCTGAAAGGGTAATTAATTCATATTCTTAAAGCATTATCTAAATGTGTGGAAACTGAAAAAAACTCCAAACAAATAAACAGAAAATAAATAAAGTAATTGCAATGTTTGTGTGAGAAAATACTTAGACTATGTAGAATATAAAAATAACTAAACCACATGGTTACCAGAGGAGTATTCTGCAATGCAGATAATGTCCTAGGGAAGGCTTTTATAAAAATTAGAACTTCTGTAATGAACATGATGTCTGAAATGAATAATTTAGTAGTAAAAGAAGGGAACTAGCATGGTTTGGGTACATTTATTGATCAGTCAGTCCTGAGTAAGAAGGCATTTCAGCCAAAGCTATTATAATCAATAATTATTATTATTATATATTTAGACAAATATTTAAACAAAGCTATTATAATCAATAATTTCTGTAACAAGAGTGTTTATTTTGATGGCAGTGCTTTCCTCTCCTTGAAGGCAAATTGTTGTTATTATTATGGTTTTCTTCAAAAGGCAAAAATCTTAACATTTGAGTCAATTTAATAAAGTAAAATGAGTACAGTATTCAAATCTAAAGCATTTCTTTATGGCAGCTTTCATTTACATCTCAGCTATACCCATTGTTGCTTTCACCACAACCACTAACACCAGAATCTTCCTGTTTTACTTCTGCTTTTCTCTATCAGTTTGACATCCAAAATAAGTCATTACTCATCCATCTTTCTTGTTTCTCCAAGTCATGCAACTTGTTTCACTCTATAAGTCTGTTAAGAGCTGACTCTGCTCTATCTTTTCTACTGTAGGATGTCTCAGATATTGAGCATTTAAAAGCAACTCTTGCTAAGTCATAGTCCAGGTGTTTTTCAAGTTAAGAAGGGATAAATTGTCAAACTTTACATTCTTGCTTTTGTGAGCAGCAAAGCTTTCCACTGTTTACATTTCTGTGGGTAGTGCAAATTGTAATTCTGAATGATTACCAAGGGGAGAAAGATAAAATCCATATACATTTCTCACAGAAATATATCCTGTTTTCATGTACTGAGGTCAGAAACAGAATCTTAAAAGTAATTCTGTTTTTGGAAGTATTTCTCAAAAAATACTATTCTTTCTGTCAAGTTAATAGATTGACAGAATATGATTTGTTTGTGGTCAGCATATTCACTCAGTTAGACAAAAGGAAGATTTATGTCTTTGATATGTCCACTTGGGGTCTTTGTGGGATTCCTAGAAGAATTATCTCAATATATTCAAATTGAAAATAAAGCCTCACATGAAAAGAATTTCTTTGGACATTTATGGCAGCCAACAACCAATATTTGCCTAAATAAAGACATTCAAAAATGGTATCTTATGAGAAAAATTTAATGAGCAAAATAGACCCAAAAGAGAAGAGTTTTTTTTCATTTGAAAGAGGTCATCTAATTTCAATCTTCACAGATATTGGAAGTCAAAATAAAGAGGTGCAGGTCTCTCCTGTCCTTTTAGTTTTGTATTGCTGGTCTGGTATTATAATTAATAGCTGAAGCCTGTTTCCTGAAACCTCTTTTCCCTAATATGGGAAATTAATGCTTTGATAATTTTAAGTAGCTAAAAATCACGTTGTACTAATAAGCCTAGTGTTTCTGATTTCTCATTATATTTAACTCACAATCTAAATTTTGCAGGTCTATGTCCCTATGTGTTTAAGAGAGGAAGGTGATGCCTGTGTGCCTTTTCATGCTAAAATATTTGAGTTATCACACTTGTAATTAAAAAGAAGTGTAGGAAAAAAAAAAAACAAACAAGGTATACCTTATCCTAAAATGGCCATCGCTACTGCTGGTGCCACACATTTAGTGATGCTAATGCAGCATTTGGGAAACCATTTGGTGAAAACCTGTTAAAAGAAAGAACTCCTTTTTCATTAATCCACTCATGCTTCTACAAAATAAATTTGACCTCTCGGAGGTCATCTAAAAACCCAAACTTGTACTCATTTTGTTTCCAGCTGTAAAAGCTTTCTGCTCATACTTTTAGCAAGGTACTGTTCTGTAGTTTGTTTTTTTTTTCTCTGCTATTTAAAGTGCGAAAAGAAAAGTCACTCCAAAGAAGATGAAACTTGCTTTGTTTGCTTCTTGTAGGATCCACAAAGAACAGTTTAAGGACTTATATTTGAAAAGAGTCTTAAAATTTTGAAGGCGAAGTGTTTTCCTGAACTTTGAACATAATGATAAATGCAATTAAAGACATTGTAAATATTCTTTTTAATTTCGAGATGCCTGTTCTTCATTACTCACTTTCTGAGGATTGTATAACTTGATTTCATATATCCGAAAGAAAACGTTAGAAAACTGGGATTTGTGGAACTCTTATACTTATCTTCTAGATATATTTTGAAGTGTTTGTGCAATGGCCATATGTAAAGAGAAATTAGATTTCTTGCATCTAAATATCTTCCAAGTAAAATACAGTAAAGAATTTGTATAGAAATACAAGTGACCAAAACAGAGAGGATTTTAGATTAAACAGAACAGCATGATGTATTTTCTGGGCAGAAGAGTTTGATGTCGTAGTTTTTAATAGAAAAGTACTTTTGTTTGCAAGTATCTTTTTATTCCTATTTATTAAAGAGATATAGAAGGACAAAAGAAAATATATTTCAGTTTGAAGTTTTTAGCAGAATGAATATTTCCACTATAATCTATTGAAATCCAGATAAATCTATTGGAGTCCAGCTGAATAAAACAAGAGTCACGTTTTTTCTTGAAATTAAATACTTCACTCACACTGGGGATGGAGATCTTAGTATTTTGGCTTAATCAATGTCCCATTGAGCTCAGTAAAAAATTTCTTCCTTCACTTGATTCTCACAATTAGCCAAGAGGTTTAATGTCTCTTAATGGAATATCAAGCATCACCTCCTGCTAAATGTAAATTGACCATTTATCTTTTGCTTTTGTGGTAATTGTGTACTCATTTCCAACTCCTTCCCTCAAAATATATTACTTAATTAGTATTTATAACAATAGCCTATTTTAAGATGAGCTTCAAAGGTTTGAGAGTAGTTTAATGAAATATTTCAACTGCTGACTGGTAAAGATATTATTACTCTCTGGAGGGGAGTTGCAGCCTTAATATTATTAACGAAAATGACCAAAGATGAATGTGAGGTTTTCCTTAAAAGGGTTATAGGTAATATTGTACTGAAGAGAACATGTCAGGAAACATTGTCCACTGGATAACAAAATTATACCTTGCCAAATTCACCCTGTAAAGAAACAGGCAGAATATTCCATAAAGAAAAAGAATGTGACTACTACTGTCGTGAAGCAGATTTTGATTGCAGAAATGTTGCCTTTTGAACAAAGTGGAATTTGAAAAGTTAGGGAGTTAGGAGTCAGAAAAGTTGTAAAGTATCAAATAAGATTAATCTTAAAAAAGAATTTGTTTTATATTAAGTAAGATGCAGTTTAATATTAACTCTTCTCCTAATATATTTATTTTGAGTACTTTCAGCAATTTGAGATTATGTTTTTTATGCAGTGTTTGATTTAACAGAATTTTCAGGCATAAAAAAGGAGTGAAGAGCAGCACGTCAAGGAGGTGATTGTGGCCCTCTAGTCCATTTTTGTGAGAACCCACCTGGAGCACTATATCCGTGTCTGGGGACCACAGTATAAGAAGCACGTGTACCTGCTAGAATGATTTCAGAGGAAAGAGATGGAGGTACTCAGACGGCTGGAACATCTGTGCTTTGAAGGCAGGCTGAGCAGAGAATGTGTTCCAGTCAGTTTAGGGAGAGATGTCTATGCCGAAATTGAAGTGCAAACGAGACCATATGATGACAACATCCAAATTTTATTAACGTGGATTTTATTTAAGAAGAAATGTGAAAAAGAGAGATGGAAAGAAATTGGAAAGAGATCTCACAGAGGGAGAAAAAGAGCAGAAGAAAATCTCTTGGAACTAGATGAACTTTGAGATCCTGCCCAAATGAAACCATTCTGTCATGCTAGAGGATGTGCATTTTACCTTGATAATAATGCAATAATAATAGTAATATGCTAGTACTACAATTTCATCTTTCTTCTTCTTCTTCTTCTTCTTCTTCTTCTTCTTCTTCTTCTTCTTCTTCTTCTTCTTCTTTTTTCTTCTACTATTTTATCTTCTACAGTCCTATTCTTTTCCTTATTTAGTTTTTCTTTTTTCTTCTTTTTATCCTTCCATTTTTCTTCTTCTCCTTCTTCTTCCTCTTAGTATTAACTTCTACTACTATTTTATCTTCTACATCAACTTATTAGTTTCTTTTTTTTTTCTTATTCCTTTTCCTATTCCTATTCCTATTTTTGTTCTAATTCTTATTCTTTGTTTTCTTTCTCTTGCTTTAATTTTTATTCCTATTATTTTCCTTATTTTTTTTTATTCTTATCTTTTTATTCTTCTTCTCCTTCTTGTTCTCCTCCTTCTTCCTCTTAGTATTTACTTCTACTAGTATTTTATCTTCTATATCAACTTATTATTTTTCTTTTATCTTTTTCGTATTCCTTTTCTTATTCCTATTCCTATTTTTATTCTCCTTTTAATTCTTATTCCTATTCCTTTTCCTATTCTTTTCCTTCTTCTTTTTTTTTTTCTTTTACTTCTTCTTTTTTTTTTTTCCTTTTCATATTCTTTTTATCAGCAGCGTGCCCTAATCCTCAGGTGGTGGCATCAGGCAGGGGAAGCAGAGCAGGCTGCGCAGCGCCCGCAGTGCCTGTGGTGTCCTGGCCTGTGGCACCTGTTCCTGGAAGGCAGGAGAGTCCGTGTGTCCTCTGGGGGCTGGAGTTTCCACATGGGGAGATGAGGCACAGAGTGGCCCTCCAAGGCACGGCCCAGATGCCCCGAGCTCAACCCAAGCCTCCTGAGGGACAGGCATGAAGAGCCCGCCTCCTGTCAAACCTACCAGTCTTGGCTCTCTATTTTCATCTTCACAGAGCTTCAGGACACTTCTCTCATCCCACTCATCATCCTCTTGCAGCAGAGGCTTGGCCCCAGTGCTCTCTTCCCAGTTATCCTGCGTAAGGTCTTGGTCACTGTCACTTGCCCAGCTGGACTCCAAGGAGGGTCTCTCACTATTCCCTCTGAGCACCTCCTGGCTAATGGAATCTTCTTCTTGAGAAAGCTCTCGGCAATTGGACTCTTCCCAATCCGACACTTCTTGGCAGCTTCCGACATCTCTGTGGGACAGCTCATGCTCTCTGTATTCTTCCCAGTCAGAGAGATTGTGGGAGCTACCATCTTGTCCTTGGGAAGGGCATTGCTCTGTGCATTCTTCCCAATCTGAAACTTCTTGGTAGTTCCCAGCATGACAATGGGACAGCCCTTCCTGGATGCATTCATCCCAATCACAGAGTTCGTGGTGGCTACCGGCCTCTTCTAGGCAGAGCTCCTGCTCATTGCAGGTTTCCCCTTGAAACGCTTCCTGGCAGCAACCAGATTCTGCTGAGAACAGCTCCTGCTCATTGCAGGTTTCCCCTTGAAACCCTTCCTGGCAGCAACCAGATTCTCCTGAGGACAGCTCCTGCTCAGTGCTGGTTTCCCCTTGGGACCCTTCCTGGTCACTACTGGTTTCTTCTAGGCACAGCTCCAGCTCAATACTGGTTTCCCCTTCAGACCCTTCCTGGTCGCTACTGGATTCTTCTAGGGACAGCTCCAGCTCAATGCTGGTTTCCCATTGAGACCCTTCCTGGCAGCTACAGGTTTCTCCTGAGGACATATCTTGCTCAGTGCTGGTTTCCCCTTGGAATCCTTCCTGACTTCTACTGGTTTCTTCTAGGGATGGCTCCTGCTCAGTGCTGGCTTGGGACCCTTGGGACCCTTCCTGGCAGCTACTGGCTTCTGCTTGGGAAAGCTCCTGCTCAGTACGGATTTCCCCTTGGGGCCCTTCTTGGTATTCACTGATTTCCCCTTGGGACAGCTCTGTGTGCTCCTCATCTTTGCTCTGAGAATGCTCAAGCTCCCCAGCCAAGGCCCCCTCCTCTCTCTTTTCCTCTGCCAGGACTGACCCCCTGTCTGCCTCCTCCTGCTGCTCCCTCAGCATCTGGGCTCCAAGTGGGCTGGGTGAGGGGCTGGGGGGGCTTTGTGGAGCAGAGCTTGGGCTCTCTTCCTTTTGTCCTGGAGCTGCTGCTTCCAGTTCTGCAGCCATGCTTTGCTCCAGGTCCCCCTGTTCCTCTGGCTGCTGGTCAGATGCCTGGGCCTCAAGCCCAGCCTTGAGCACCACCTCAGAGCTGATGTGCCCCTCTAAGTCCGGCAGAGCCGGGCTGCTTGGGGCAGGGACTGGGCTCTCTGTCCCTGCCAATGGCAGCTCCTCACTGGGAGCAGGAGAACCTGGTGCCTTTTCCATCTCCAGAGCCAGAGGCTCTGGGGCCTCCTCCACCTCCTCAGTGGCTCCAGCTGGAACATCAGCAGCTGCCAGCTCATCCTCTGTGGGACTCCCTGGGGCAGGAGAGGCACTGGGGAGCTCATGGGTTGACTCTGCTGCCACTGGAGTGCCCACGCTGCTGGGAGAGGCAGGCCCCTGCTGGGCACGAGGCTGGGTGTCCTTGTCCTTCTCTGGGTGTAAGGGTTTGTCCCAGCTCTTGTAACAAGATCTGGGACAAACCCTTCTTCCCCACTGAGGCAGCCCCTGGCTGCCGACACTTTGTTCCCTTTTGGACAGATTTTGGTTGCTCCTATCTTTTTCCCATTTTGGCAACTGCTGGACATTGTAGCCCTTTGCTTGGGTTAGCTTCTTTTCCTTGTTGTCTCCCTCTTGGGACAACTCTGGCTGTCTCTGGTCTCCTTCCCGATGGCAAAAGCGCAGAGGAACTCGTACATCTCCTTCCAAAGGAGACAGTTCCTGGTGTCCCTTCCCTTCCCACAGGGACAGCTCCTGGTTTGTCTCATCCTCTTTGTCCCACTGGGAGAACTCTTGGATTGTCACACTTTCTTCCCAGTGGCGCATCTCCAGCTCTTGCTGTGTGCCATCTCCCCACTGAACTCTCACACCTACCTCGCACTGATGTCGCTCTTGGTGTCTCACAACTCCACATGGGAAAGCTTCTTGCTGTTGGCAAAACTCTTGGACTGTCACCTCTTCCCAAAGGCAAAAGTCTTGCCTGGTATCCTCTCCTGACTGGGAAAGCTCTGGATCCATGTCGTACTTCCACTCTTCCTCCGTACTGGCAAAGGCTCCCTCCTCCTAAGAGTCCGTCAGGGCCAGGCCTGAGCCGCCGCCTGCCCCCAGCCACTGCCGCTGAGGGCCTGGCCTGCCAGCCCGCCGGGCAGGGCCTGGGTGCCTGGAGCTGTCTTCACCTTGTCCTCCTCTGTGTGTGATGTCCTGGAACACAGAGTGGGATCCTGGGAGCTGCTTCCTTCTGAGCCAGCGGCTCTCCTGGGACTGGACAGTGCCGGGCCCTGTGCCCCTTGTGTACCCCCTGCAGGGCCTGGCTCTGCCCTGTCACAAGGGCCCCTGGGCCCTGCAGTGTCCCACGGCAGTCCTGGCACAAAGCACCCGTGTCACAAAGGGCCGTGCCTGGTTTCCCTTCAGCCTCTGAATCCACTGGGAGTGGCATGGAAAGCCCCTGGACTGGTGGGCCTCTAGATCAGCTTATTAAAATGATCAGAAAGGCTTCTGCCCAAATTAGGGTGCAAACAAGACCATATGCCAAAGTCAATAGTATGGGTTTTATTTAACAAAGAGAGAGAGAGAAAGAGAAGAGAGAGAAAAATATAAATAGTAAAGAGGTAAGGGGAGAGAAAGAGTGACAGACAGATTTAATAGAAAATGTCACCACTCCATGGATGCTAGCAGCATCCTGTTAATGCTCTCCATGAGATCTGCTTGGTGCTGAGGGTTCCCTGGAAACAGTGGGATTGATACACACTTGGGCTGGATGAGAACGCCCAGGTACCTCCCCTGGAGGGGGCAGGTTTGGCACAGCCTCTGGCAGCAGCCTCTGGATCTGTGGCATCCCTTTGCATCAGGAGCAGTGCTCTGCTGCAAGGCCTCAGCAATGAGTCTGGGCAGCACTTTGGGGGTGTTGGATGGATTATGGCACCTCCTCAGCTGCCCCTCACGGCAATGTCCCATGGATGTGGCCTTCCTGGGCTGGGCTTTTACAGCTGGGCCAGTTTGTGTGAGGGAGGATGGGTGTTCCCTGCCCGTGACCAGAGGTTACACCGCACCCCCAGAACTCTCCTCCTCCCTTCCTGGCGTGGGCAGTGTGCGCAAACGTGGCTTCAGCAGAGGAGCCTGTGGGCTACGGCCTCCCCAGCCCAAGCCTGGCCCCAGCTGATTTTCAGGACAGCTGCTGGGTTTGGCTTTCTTGTGGATACATTCTCCTGCCTTAGCCTTGTTTCCTTGTCCCTAGATTAGAGGTGATTGAACAATAGTGTCACCTTTATTGCATCTCAGGTTCTGTTTGGCAGCTCCAGTCCCAGTCCAAATCTGCAGTCAGGTGAAGGAGGGGTGGGCTTGGGTGGTGTCAGCCACTTGTTTAGCCATAATGGGCAAAACTCCATCCTAGCAATGTTTAAGCCATTACCCATAACATTTCTATCTCTGACACCCAGAAGCATGTCTGTTTATCTCGTGCCCCGCTCAGGAATTGAACAGAGGGACAGGTTTGATATATGATAAGCAAGGAGTGCAGTTTTTGAAAGTGTAGAAATGAAATTAAAATTGCTTGTGTGTATCACTTAATACAAGATTTTGAGACCCAGCTACCACCTAGAACTCCTTCTAAACATTTTTTTATCTTTCTGAATACTGCCATTCTCACCAGTACGATTTCCTCTTGAGGTGCAATGTTATTTACAGTGGTAAGCCAGACAAGAACACTTTTCTGTAGTTGATTTGTCCCACTTCAGCACTGAGCAATTCGGTGTAATGAAAGAAAGAAAATGCACCTGCAGCCAGTGTCCCTCGCACCATTATATGCTTCTTAATCATGTATTATGGCTTAACAGAGGACTACAAAATCATCAGCACAAAAGAAATGCAGACCTGAAGGCAAGATTAAAGAAATGACACATATCCAACTGTTGATATGTGCCAGATAATTTTTCCATGGGCCAGACATGGATTTGGCTCATAGGGTGAATTTGTATACTGGGATGAGGGGGTGGTGAGGGAAGAAGGATAATAAAAGGAATTGGTCAAGGCTACAGAAAGAAAGATGAAGAAATTGAAGGCAAAGGAAGGAAGGGACAGAAATCAGAGGTGGTTAGAAATGACACACTGGGATTGAGATAAGGAATCATTTAACTGGACCAAGAGACGCAGAAATAAAAGAGTGATGGTTACGTCAAGCAGATATAGATAGGCACACACAGCTGTGTTCCCCCACATCTCCCACGTTAAAAAAAGAAACAAAAACAAAACAAAGAAAGAGATAAACCAGTTTTAAAACTGAGTTCTAGCCTGAAGGCTTTTTCAGATTTTGTGGTTTTTTTAATTAATTCATTAGCAGAAAAAACAAAATCCTTAGGCACTTCTGTCTCCCTTTCTGTACTCTGCGTGAGGTCCATCTTCACATTACCCAGATATTGCATAAGAAAACATACTGGTCTGAAAGAGAAATGGCCCATGGCTCTTCAGTCCAGATACAGTCTGTGTGGGTAGGGAGCTAGCAAGATGTGAGCTGTAACAGTCTTTGCAAAATCATTTGCAAAATGTGCCAAGCTCTTGCTGCCTGCATTTTAAGCAGCAGATGATCTTTGTTTCTGGTAACAAGAGTACATTTTGTGTACCTCATATACCTTTTCACTTGTTTGAATTGATTTGTCATCCTATAACTTCATCTCAACAAATAAGACATCTGTCTGGGAATTAATCCAGTGGTTTTGATTAAACATCACTGTTTTTTCATCCTCATTCTTGTTCCATCCTGGTTTTAGAAGAGGAAAACCAAAACTCATGGAAGAATGCACCTGAACCTTAGCGGTCTCTAAACAGACAATCTTTCATGTCACTAAGCAATGTAAATTATTAAGCTTTTTACCTGTGAAAATTTATTGAAAAAGACACATGATAAGACTATTGTCTCTTCTGTAATTAATTACCTAAGTGAAACAAACAAATGATTTGACAATTCCCAATTAGGATATGACCCCTATTTGGACTATGAACATTCTCCAGGATAAAAGAATTTGTGGGCCATATCATCTGAAGCAGTCTCATTTTCCATACCTTCATTATGGCCAGTGGAGCTAAGACAATTTAGAAGGGTGGAAGAACTGACCTGGTGTCAATGTGATAAATAAAATGATACTTTATTCTCATCATCCTCAGTGTCAGCACACACGGCACTTCTATGTGATACAATTCCCTTAACATATAGCAAGTATTTACTCAGCTCCTCTCTTTGCTTGAGCTGGACCATGGGTGACCAGCTGCCATCATCAATCAATTCATCAAGTGTAAGTTTTTTACCCTTACTTTATAAAAGCCCCTGATTGAATAGGTTTCTTCATGAGAGAGTGTCCAATTTCAACAGAATGGTGATTCTTATGTCATTCGTAGTACTCGGCAGTAATTTTTTACAGTCTTTGAGAAAACCACTGGTGGTATGAACCTTGTTAAGAATTTCAATTTATTTTGGAGGGATGAACAGGGCTGAAGGATACCTTTATGGTATGGACGCTGTATGCTTTTGAATGTTAATATAGAAAGTATGATGACTTCCTTTTCTATTTGAAATAAATATCAAATGCCAAGTATATCAAGGTGTTTGATATGCAATATGAGATGTGGGACCTTCCATTCTGATGACAGTAACAAAGGCTATTCTGAAATCCAGAAGTCTCAATGCCTTGAAAAATTAATTCTCTCAGAGTTTTATTTTATAAAACATATATAATTCAACGGCACTGGACGGCAAAACTGCAGTGGCAAATTACAAGAGTTATGAAAAATTCTCTTTGAAGCTAATATCAAGTCATCAAAAAAATTGAATACTCCTGACCCTTTCTCCAAAGTGTAAATTAGCAGCCTAATGGTAATATTCAAATGTAAGCTCCTTTTGATGAAAATAATATAGGAAAGTGCTTCCCTACTGTGAATCATCCTAACATGAGAAATAGAGTTTGGGTACTGTGATCTCTGCAAAGGGCACAGCAAGATGGCAAATATGGAAATAAAAGATGAAAGCAATTTTGTGCATCTCTTGCCAATGTTTTATTCCCTTTTTAGTTATTATATAAAATCTAAATATCTCAAAGCCCTTCTCTATGTTGCTATAAAAACAAATTATTTGCCTAACCGATTAAAGGTTTTTATACAAAAAACTGTAGTGATGAATGCAAAGTATGTAATACACTGACCATGCTTAAGAATGTTTCTTATAAATATTTTCATCTATCAATAATAGGAGCTTTTACTGAAGCATTAATATTTACATAAAAAAGAAAAAAAAGGCAGTGATTTGAAATAGTATTATTAAAAAATTGTAGATATGTAAAATATTTCTTCCATAATTGCATATTTTAGGAAAAGAGCTTTTAAGAATCCTTAAGCATAGAGAAAGCAGATTTTATGATTTGTCACACCCAACTAAGACCATTCAGGGCAAAGGTTGTATAGCCTAAACTTCCTCAGTGCTGGAAAATCCCTTTTTCATTACTAAAAGCTTTATTGTATTATGCTAGTTACTTTTGCTCTTTTCTTTTGAAAGTAGATTACTTGTTGCCATATGTGTTAGTAACCTTCAACTCTTTTCTATGTATAAAGCAGACAGCTGCGCTCTCGTAATTTATTTTGCTTGATTTCTTTTATTTACTTTTGGTGGCCACATCTACTAAAATGTATACTTTTCATCAAATGTTGACCCAGGTTGCTTTCCAAGATTGCTGATAAGATTGAAAGGAATTCAAATGAACAAAAAAATGAATATTCATGTTACATTTTTATCTTGACAATTCCAAGTGAAGGGTGAGAGTATTCTTGATGATTCATTTAATTGCTTCTGCAGAATCTTTATCTGACTTGAAAGATTCCTCTCCTGAGGACAGATCTTTCACCCACATATGACTGATACTCAGAAATACTCCTGAGATCAACAATGTTCTGCTTTGGACTAAAACTCACTTAGTTTGTTATTTCTAATAGTTAATAAATAACCTTATATATGTCTTAGACTAAAATGAACTGCTAAAAATGAAAGTTTACAATGATCAGCAGAATTTGTGTTGGTTGCTATTGAAAGTTATTTTTAACTCTTTACATCTTCCACATCCTTTAACTCTATATGGAGGACTCTGGATGCATGACTGTAATTAGCTGAAGGCTCTGATCCACAATAAAAGCTGAGAATTTGGAGCCAAAAGACAAAAAAATAATACTTAGCTGAGAACTTGAACTTGGAATCAACCTTTGACTTTGGTCACTGGCAAATGTAAGTAACCTAAGAAAGTTATGGAATTGAACTGATCTTTCTCCTCTTCAGCTAATGTCATTGCAGTCACAGTAGACATATTTCAGATGAAGTGCTTTGGTAGTCAACCAAACACTAAGTTTGGTAGAATCACTAAAGGATCTCCTTAATTACAGTTGAGAACAGCCTTCCAGAAAGCTCCAGGCTCTGTTCTATGCAGATGATCTGTATGCACACATGATTGAGTAAGTGGTCTCTGTCTCCTTTATAACAGGGATAAAATAACTTATTATTAGCCAAATTGTATCCTGGATCTCTCTGAGTCACTACACTTTAATGATGGCTAAGGTGCCTGTGCACAGATGTTGTGCGTGTAATGAACTGGGCATTGTAAGGTTAAGGGCACTGCAGATGTTTGCATATTAATTTTCTGTACATGAAGGTTATGTGATTCTCTGCACTAGCAAGGTTTCTTATAATTTAGTGAATGATGATGATAAAACCTTTTGAATTGGTTAAAGAATGGTGCTAAAAATGCCATTCACTTAAGAGTTGGACTTGATGATCCTTATGGATCCCTTCCAACTCAGGAAATTCTGTGATTCTGTGAGTGATAAATACTGTGAATTGCATTTCCTAGAGAGCTGTATAATCTAGCCTCATACTAAAAATAACTGTGTATTTTGCGTCATGTATTTTGTGTGGTGCATGTAAGAAGGCCAAGTTATAAGCAAACTAGGTAAGAATACAAAGAGGGATGAGAATCCCTGAAAAAATATCAATAAAATTTAGGTACAGATTTAAAGTGATTAGTTGCAATTCAGGCATATTGATTTACATCTGGCTGTCACTTGTAATGTTAAAATCATTCCACTTCTCTCTCAAAACAGCTTCTTTCACAAAATTGCCTCTTCAGTCTACAAAACCAATCTTATATTTCTTGTTATTTAATCAAACATCCCTTGGGACTTAAAGTTCATTTATAAGTAAGGGGCATTTCTTACAAATGACAAACTTTGTCATGTACAGTGAGAACTTACCAGTCGCAGGGTTTCAGAGAACAACTTCACCTCTACTATGGACAAGAGGGCAAACAGCAGAAAGAAGCATCCTGTGTAAAACCTTTCCTGCATCAGCTAGTTGAGCATTATGATAATTAGATCATCTGTCTAAATAGGCTCCATATGGTGATTTTTTTTCTGTAAATGTTTTCTTTACTTGAACACAGTGTATTACTCTATCTACAGCTCCACATTAACCTTGGAGACTGGATGATTAGAATTTGGGCTGAGTAGTAGAAAAGTCTTTTGTTACTCAGGGCAGGGGTGATGGAAATATTAGACATATTTTGCCTGATTTTGAAGAGTAGGAAACAAGTTAGAGATAGATGAAGACATGAAACTGGCAGTACAGTCATGCTTAGATCAGCTCAGAAAATCTAGTATCAGAAAATCCTGGATAAGTTTGCCAATAGGGTTGCCATGTTTTCTTTAAAAGTACAGCAAATCAGCAAAATACCCCAGTCCCTCAGACCACAGGCTGTAAAGTGTGCAAGTCTTAGTTATGGCTCTGTATGAGCAGCCACCTGGAACACTAAGAGCATTGTGTTTAAATAAACTTAAATCCCTCAAAATAACAACATCTTGCTGCAATTTCAGCAGAGCACAGTTTAATGGAACTGTTATTAATAGCCATCATCTTAAGAAATAACTGGAAGATAAAACAGAGAGGAATCTCCTTTTTTTAACCTTAAGATAGCCATTGTGTGGGTGAGCAAAAGTGTTCAGTGATCATTCAGAAGCCAAACTGGCTGGGCTGTTACACCTCAGTGTCTGTGCTGGTGGCCATGGTGGTTGCCCCATCAGGCATGACAAGCCACTGGCCCTGGGGCTCCAGAGTGGAGCAGCTTGAGTCTGATTTTCACTGCATGTCTGAGGCAATGTCACAGTACTTCTTCACATCCAGGAGGTCCTTTTTTTATGATCAGGGTCTGATGAAGGTCCTAGCCTGTCCTTCACTTGCAAGGAAGCTGATACCTTTTGGGGCATCTGCCCCACTTTTGGAGGAGTAAATTGATTAAAAGAGAGTGCAGGACCTCTGCAAATAACAAACAATGATTCCATGGATGATTAGTAGAGAGCCTTTAATTGGTGGGTTGTCTCAGCACGGGACCTTTTTAAGACTTTGGAGCTGACTTACTGGATTAGGTTCTTATTTATTTATGTATTTCACCTTTTGAAAGAGTTTTTATGCTTTCCTTGCACTAGGTATTCTGATATCTGCCAAAAACATTTCAGATTACTTCAGACTACTACTGTACTGAATGATGCTACTTTCTTTGCATGATTTTACTTTTTGAGAAAAACAAAATAGTAGCGCTATTTCCTTTTTTAAAAACGTCTAGAGCTGCAGTCTTCTATTTCACCTTTTATTTTGTTTCTCAGTGTTAGGAACTAATTATTAAGAGATGTCTTTGCCTCAGGGTGCAAATAAGACCATATGCCAAAGTAAAAACTATGGATTTTATTTAACAGTGAATATGAGAAATAGGAGTAGGGGGAGGTGAAGAGAATGAGAGAGAGAATAAGCAAAAACATCACCATGTGGAGTCCTGTGATGTCCCTCTGGTACTTCTTCACCTGGTCTGTTTGGGTGATGGGGGTGATATCCATGGGACATATGTGCTCTTCGACAGCTTGGGATGGCATGTGTGTCAGCAGCTGCTTCCTTTATCACAGTTTGCCAAGGTGGGATATTTGTCTGTATAGGTCACCCAGGTCTGTCCCACCAGGCCTGGCATTTTCTTGGTGTTGCTGTCTGTGCTTTTCCCACAGTCTGGAGGGTGGAGTCTTGTCCAGTATGCTAATTTCAAACCTTTCACCTTCCTGTGGGCCTGACATTAACTCCTGTTTTTGCCATCTGTGTCTGTTGTGGTAGCTCATCTTGTGGGAACTTCCTCCTTTGTCACAAAATATTTATTGTGCTTCTCTAAGTCATCACCCAGGGTCATCTGGTCCAGGCATTTTGTTTGAAAGCACACCTAGCTCCTCCTCCTCAGCTTTGAGGGTCGTAAACCTGTCTCACATTGACAGAACTTCATGTGGAGTTGCAGTCACCATCTTCCCCCTTTCCCAGACCTTTTTCAGAGTTTGCACTTACAGTTCTAATGACAGACTGCAAGCCCCCAAAAGCACAAGCATCTTAAAAGGGCTTATGGGATTTTTGAAGTACTCTGACTTAGACACACAGGTGAAATACTGAAGATATTTCCAAAAGATCAAAACAACAAAAATACTGTCAACTTCAGAAAATCAGAGAACTTTGGCAGAATTTTAGAGCATAATTTTCACTTCTAGAGATAGGCACGTGCCAATTCTTATATCATATTCAAATCAATTCTGAGTTTCCACACATCAGTAACCTTTATGATCAGATAGGACAACCCTCCTGTCACTTGCTTTTTGAACTTTAAAAAAAAAAAAAAAAAAAAAAAAAAAAAAAAAAAAAAAAAAACCGCAGGGGTCACTAGCATCATCAATCCTCTCAAGTGGATAAAAATAGTCAAAGCTAAGTGCTACAACTATGATGTGGAATCCATCCAAGTGAACACAAGAATTTTTGTTATCTAAAAAGGAAAAAAATAAAAAGGTATTTGGGACTTCCTTCATTTTCCCTCATTGCTCAGTAGTATTATAAAGTAAAAAGGGGCTAGAAAGATAATGGTATTTCATCATCTTCATAACAAACTGCACTAGAATTTACTGGCACAGCAGGAAATTCAACAAGGTTGCTTTGGGGGTTTTTTCTTGGATTTTTTTTGTGCAATCAGAATATTGTGCTCTGGCTAACAGATATTTGGCAATATTCTGAAAATTCCTTTTAGGTCCCCATAGAATTTGCTACTGAAGACTTCAAAGACCCTCATGGAAACCTGCCTGGATAAATAGGAGAATGTATGCAACCCAAAGTGCTAGAAGACCTGAGACAAAACACCTGGGCTTAAACAAGGTGATGAGAGCATGTTCAGTGCTTACATATATACTTTTAATATTCAAATTAATTTCCAAAGAGACCCAGCTTGGTCTTTTTGAAGGTAAACCATGCAAAATCCATCTTATTTCCATTTTATATTTAAAGTAGGCTGCAAGAGAGATGCAGTGTCATGCCTCATTTTTTAAATAATTTCCCTGTTCTACTACATCTCAATATTGCATACAAATCTACCACTCACATTAGAGGAATGGTCTTGAGGAGGCAGATGGCAAGCTGAGCTTTATTCCTACTTCACTACTGAGGCACTCAGTAACTTTGGACAGCTTCTAAACTTTTTTGTGCAACAGAATGCTTACAGGCATCATGGAACAACTATAGGCCTATTATCAGGATCAGCTAATAGCTGTATGCTGTAAGTAACATGGCTAACAGGACAAGGGCTTCAGGTTCAGATAATTTACATACAAAGCAGGCTTAGTTCACAAATTATTCACATGTATTGCTAATGGAGACTGGGAAATAAAGGACTGCAGTCAGACAAATGCAAAACCAATGGGAAACTAGAATTATGTTTTTCCTATCCATAAATTTGATGGCATCCTAATACAGAGTGCAGCAGTTCACACGTTTTCCACTTATACCACCATTCATGCCTATAGCCTAAAGCAAAGCATGAATAATGACTTTAAAATGCAGGATTTTTATGATATGAAATTAGGTTTTTATCACCTAAAAATGTCCTGGTTCTGACTATGAATAGTTAATTTTTGCAGTAGCTAGGAAGGGGCATGGCTAAGATCTAGGTGTTGTTCTAAACCACCTTATGTCATTTAAGGGGAATGGGGGAAGGGGTTCCTTCAGGTCAGGGTAGCTATTATGGAGGTGGCTGGGTATTGTTGGAATCCTGTGCTATATAGTGCATATGTAGCATTTGCAAGTGGATCACTCACCTCTCTTGTATGCTTTTGTTATAAATACTGTTGCTTCTCTTTTTCTCATTTCTTTGCTGTTTCCAGGGAATTGTTCTTATCTCAATCTATGACCTTTCCCTTTTGTGTCTCCTGTTCTTCTCTCCACCCTGCCAGAGCAGAGGAGGAGGAGGGGCGGAGTGACTGAGTGGAGCAAGGCTTGGAGTGGTTTCAGTGGGAGCCCTGAACTCCTAAACACCATTCCTAAACCATAACATACATTAAATGTATAGAGTATGAAAATGGTATAGCATGAGACCTTTTGCCAACAGAGCAAAATGCTCAGATTATATTTGCATTTAGTTCTTCCAATCTCCAATAAGAGCTGTAAGTAGAAGGAGGATGTTCACATTTCTAAGCTCTTAAATGCCATTATATTCATAATAGTAATAGTAGAACTTACATTTTAGATTCCACAACAAAAAAAGTCTCCTCCCAGTTTTGTATTATCTGCCAACTGTTCTTCCAGTCTTGTGACCAAGTGATTTTTGAAGATGTTGAGGAGCATTAGGCCTAGGATGAAGACCTGCAGAACCCCACTACTGACAGGCCACCAATCTGATTTAAGGAAATTTTCATTTCTGCAGAGAAATTTTTATGGTTGTCAGTACACATACCCTGTAGATGTGTGTTATTTATTTGGTTGCTTCTGTCCAGTATCACAGGTCCAGTATCTGTCCAATATCAAAGTGTTTTCTCAGATCTCAAAAGCTACTGTGTGACTTTGTTTTTCATAAAGCCTCCTGCTCTCTGCTTCTGCTCTACTCATGGGAATTACTGATGTCCCACTCCCTGTGTTAGTTGTTTTCTTTGGCTGCTTTACAATTTGTGTATTTCAAGAGGATCACAGTCCATGCAAAAATATGGTATTCAGTACATATTTCTTTCTGCACAGTGGTACAGCCTGTAGTGTTACTTGATGTCTAAGCCCTCATATAGTGCTAACTTGTAGGTGATAAACAATGAAGAGTACCTAACAGAGTGTGTACAATCATCCAGTATTTTTGCAGATACACAACCTCTGTCACAACTATCAGCATGATGCTGTGCACACACAGATCCATACACACAATAAAGCAAAATTCTAGAATATGAAGAACTCTGACAACCAAAGATGGCATGGCGCTGGTAAAGACACAGTTATGAGTATCCCTCTGAAAATTAGTTTTATCGACCTCTCAAATGCCATGAGTAATTCCTGATACTAAACAAACAGCTACAAGGCAAGCGCCACTTGTGCCAAATATTCACTAGGTCTGGCAGAATGACAATAATGACAGAAACCATTGCTTTTCATTGCTGTGTGCAACTATGCTATTTTAATATTTTGAAAAAGCAAAAGTTCTACAGATGCATCATTAAATTGTTTCCTTTGGAAACATGAACTGTGTTGGCAAAAGAATAAGCAATAAATTGAAAGGAGTTTAGTTATAGAAATAGTAATTTTAAAATAGTTTCCAGCTTCTGCATTGCTAAGAGGCATTTGAAAGTCTCAGGTATCAGCAGCCAAATAGTTATCAATATTAATCACTTCTCTGTCCCTGTTTTCCAATGACTTGTATATCCCACCAGTTGAGCTCTTAGAACAATGAAGGATATAATTTTCTAAAATGAGTGATGGCTTGTTTAGTTAATTTGTATTCCAAAGGGAAATCCACAGTATGACTCCTCCCTGATTCTACAAAATGAGAAAGTGGAATAGTCAGTAGGACACTCAGTTGGGACTAAAGAGATTTGACTTTTGTCCAAGGCCAATTAATGGCTTAATTCATAACAGCAGACAGTTTGCCTCTCCTGTCTTTGAAACAGGAAAATATTTACATGATCTTTTGAACTACTGTTTCGAACAGAGTTAAAATATCTCACATTCTCATCTAACCTAATAGATGGGTTGATCTACAATGAAGCATATCTTCAACCAAATATCTTCTATTTCCATTTGAAAACATCACAGGGGTGTTCAACAACCAGGGAACCAATCCTCACAACTCATTTGAGACAATTCTGTTTTATAAAAAAATTACTTATTTGCATGACTTCTGAGAAAAATAAAGGGGAAAAATGAAAAAAAGGTTACATCATCCTGAAAGAAGTAGATTTTTCACTCCCACACACAAAAAAACTGCTCAAACAAAGCAAAAAAACCCAAATTCAAAACCTTTCAAAGAACCCAAATTCAGAACCTTTCCCCACAGGTGTCCACCCCACCTTCCTCCATCAATAGAAAATAGAGCAATAAGAAATGTCTGTGCAACTTTGGTAGTCGATTCCTTTATAAAATACTTTCAGATCTAGTGATAAGAATCATAATTAGTGCTTTAATAAGGTGTTGAAGAAAAGCAGACATCAAATGTGCTATTCTCATGGCAGCATCACTTAATGTTGCTTTCAATGCAGCACAGGAAGAATGATGTGTAGACTCTGAAAAACTGCTCAGAAAAATATGCAGATGTTGTTTTCATGCAAGTCACAGTACACATTGCACAAAAACAGAAGATTGTTTTAAATGTTTGAGAACATTTAACCAAATTGTCCCTGAATGACTAAATGATAATTACTTCCAGATTATAGACCTCTTTAAAAAAAAGCCAGCCCTGACACCCCAAAATATTGGTAATTATATGGAGGCTGAAATGCAAATGGCAAAGTTCAGCAATAAGGAGAATCTATTTTTACATTTGTTGCAATGTAAAACTAATAAAAGAATGCTGTGAATTCAGGGGCAGCAAATGTTATCTGCCATGTTATCTAATAGATTAGCATGTGAAGTAAATGAAGCTGTCACACAGAGTTGACTGCTAACAGAACCAAATTTAGATTTCAAATGAGCCCTGGAAATACCTCTTAAAAAAGATTTAATAACCAAGAATTCACTGACTTCCCAAAGTGCAGGAGATCATGTATTGCACCAATTCAATCAGCTGTGCTCCTTCACTGAAAAAAACCAAGAAATGAAGAGCTCAAAGTGACTGAGATAAAAACAATTTCTTAAAAGAAAGAGTGATACTCTAAAACTAGGGTCATGGGTCACACCATTTAAAAACAGCAGAAGCAGTCTTCCAAAAAGTGCAAGACAAGGTCCAGATGGATCCATTTCTTTCTGATGATTAGAGCACTCTTGAAGGCTGAAAAAAACAGACATAACACCCTTGTTTTATATCACATTAGAAGAAGTTCTTATAACTCTAGAAAACCACAACTAAGCCCAAAAAATGGCTGCAAATAGAATATAACATCTTGTCTTCCTTACTTACCAGAAGTGTCATAGTCACTGTATTCTGAGCTATATATAGGCAAAAATAACACTGCAGGATTCTAAAATCTGAGCTTGATGAGGGGCTTTTCTAACTAAAATGGATAAAGAATAGAACATATCAACTGCAACAAACTAGATTATATATTATGTTATTAGATATACAACTAAAATCCCTACTTTATCAACTCTGCTACCTCTGAAGGACATGAGCTTTGCTGAAAAGCTGCAACGTACTTTGGATCAATCCAAGTGAAAAGGAGAAAGAGGCCTCCCAGCAGTGGTGGTCCTTGCAGTCCACCTGGGCTTTGAAACAGGCAGGCACACACCCTTCACCTGAAAAAGGAATAGCAGTCCACTCACAGTTGAATGCACTAAAATCATTAATTTTTAATGAATCACTGTAGAATCTGTGTACACATCCTCACACCTAAAAATGGATGATGGCTCACTCTGTGAGAATTTCTTCCCCTCACAATGAACAGATTGCAAGAAAACCATAATCTCAAATCTCTTATGCTAAATTCTTCTACTTGCAAGAAGCATCTTCTGTAAGTGTTCCCCTTCTTGGCCATTACCAGAACTAAGCTCAACTCCTTTCATTAAATTTATCTTTAGAAATTAAGCTGGTCTATACTCTTAATCTCTTCCAAACAACACTGGAAAGAGATTTTTGGAACTGTTTTGAGCACAAAATTCAGGATGGTTGTTATAGAATTCAAGGCAAAAATAATCCCTGTGCAATTATATGGATAAATTAATACTTGTTTGACATGAATTATAAGATAAAACTGCTCAGTAAAGACCAGCAAAAATCAAGATGTCATCCAACATTTTAATGATCAGAAAGACCCTGCAGGAATTCAGCACAACAGAAGCATAAGTGCTACTGAACCTCAGAAGAGAACAGTGTAGAGATGCTCTCTATATTCTGAATACATGCTGCAAAACATAAAACTGCTTTGAGTAAGCAACTAGAATTCCTCCTGTAGCCCATCATAGCCAGCTGTAGTCAATCTGCCCTATAATATCTTGAATTTTCTGGGTATAGAAGAAGAAAATAAAGCGCAGTGGGAAAAGAAGAAAAGGTAAAAGTACAAAACCCAACAGGAAACAGTGTTAAAATAGCCTTTGTATTTTTATGGCAACTTATCTAGGTTGTACAGGCCTCCCAAATTGCTGCCCTGAAGCTCTAGATACTTAAGTATCAGAACACAATTTCTCTTTTTTCTGGTTTTCAAGGATATTTGGCCTATGATTTTTCTTCCAATCTTAAAAGCAAAATAGAGACACCTACGTTAGAGTGTGTATGAATAAAGGAAATTCTATTCTCTATATATTTTTAAACTATACCTTAGCCAATGGTAAAGGGTTTTCCAATGTGATGAAATAAATTGTTTTATTTTTCATATGTGTAAAAAAAAAAGCAGTGAGTACAAATAAAGTAAAAATATGCATATGTATGTAGAAGTCATCACTGTTTAAGTCAGATTTATCTCTTTATCATCACAGTTTTTTCATTGATTCAAATAAAATCCCTATATCATTCCAATGAGACCTGACTAGAAAGCATCAAACAGTTACTAATATTTACAAATATGTCTTCCCTAAAGAAAAACTTAGTAAATTACTCTTAAATAAGCAAGCTATCCAAATGAGCCAAGTTATGAATACTAAATATAAATTACAAGCTCTGCATTCAACCTTGAAAAAACATAGAAAATTAATATAGCAATTGAGTGCTATTAAGGAACAATTTGTCTATTATTTATCTATTGGTTCTAAATATCATTGTTTGATCAGCTATTAAAAATTCATACCAAAATTTTGTGAGTGCCTGCCACCATTAGGAAAATATAGAAAAAAATGGGTAATAACCACCTAGGGTACAATATCTTTCTGACAATGAATTTTAAAGCATATGCCAAAAATTAATGAGGCAGAAATTACAACAGATTGAATAAAGTTTAAAATAGCTTAAAGTGAAAGATATTTATTGTGAATTATTTTTGCAATTTAATGAAATAAAAATTCTATAAAGACTGAGGTAGTGATTGCTAGGAACCAATAATTAAAAGGGGTGCCCCTGCCTGAATTAGGTGCAAATGAGGCCATATGCCACAGTCAATAATATAGATTTCATTTACCTTATTTATTTAACTTTTATACGTGCATATGCAGTCCTGAATGTCACCATGGACTGTCTGGTGTTGTAGGTTTACACTGTTTCTTCCATCACTTGTGGTTATGTTCCAGGGTCCAACCAAATTGAAGACTGAACTAAGTATCCAGACTAATGGCTAAATCTTCTTCTACTATAGTGCATCTCTTGTTTCTTTGAAAAAAAATCCTCTGTGTATAAAATCACCCTTTTTTTTTGGTCCATATTATATTACGTTTCTGATGAGTTAAGCCTCTCTTTGTGTATTTTAAAGATGCCCAGTAAGATTATGGGTATGAAAACAGTCAGTTTGGATTGGGTGATACTGTGGTAAAGTCAGTTTTCACTCAATTATTGTTAGTGAATATTTTATTAGTTTAAGTATCTTGTCCTAGATACCAGTGAATCTTTGGTTTCTTACTACGTGCTAATTGCCCCCAGGTTGAAAGCCTTCCCTTAAATTTGAAAAATTAATTGTATTTACATTTCTGCATGTTTTCTATTTTAGTGAAATGTTTCTAATGTACAATAGGGCAGAAGTCACTGTCTCTGTGGTGGCCCTTAAACTACCTAAGAATATTGAATAGTCAGGAGTACATGGAGAAAAAGAGCTGTGAGGATTTAGTCTGAAGGTAACTCCTGCTTTTGTGTCTGACACTGTATGGAAGAGTGGCATAGATATTCCAGATGGAGTAGAATAAAATTAAATAGCTCAGCTCTGAAGAGTGGAGATATGGGGGAATAAATGGAAAGAAGGGAATGGTGAGGAGAGGGAGAAAATTACCCATTTTGCATATAAATGATGTAATTACCCCCTCAGCTTCTCAGGCAGAAGTTGACATCCCTAATTAGAATAATTTTATGATCTTCTGGGGACAGATATACAAAAGCATAAAGAGAAAGAAAAAATAACAAATACAACCAACATCATAGGCTGCTTTTACAACATAATTTTGCAACAGAACTGATGATGTACATCCAGTCTCAGCTTTATAACAAATTACCATGTTTGTATTTTACTTGAGATGATTCACAGGGCTTGATATAAAAGGCAGAGGCTGAATGAAACCTTTTCAGAGAAGAAAATGATGAAACCACAATACAAAGACAGGGATTTGAAAGCCTGCTGTAATGTGTTTCATTATTTTCTTCTGATTAATACTGTAAAATGAAAGCCACTGTGTTTAACCTGTGCTGATGCTACAGTTGCTGTAATTAAACATGAGAACTTACAACTTGTGCATGCTGATTGTTTCATACAAAGCACCTGGCAGGTTTGCCAGGACATACTCTATTAAATCTACAACAGACATGTCCAGCCACCAAAGTCTGCCATTGTTACTTGTCTAATGATCTACAGTATTCCACCACATCTTCACTTCCTAATTTCTGGGGAAAAAAAATGAGGTATTTAGCCTTTTCCAGATGGTGAGGTAACAAGGGGACGTGTTATTTTAGTCATGTGGGAAGGAAGGAATTGTGCTACAAAGGAAGATAAAACCCAGAGAGTGCAGCAAATCTGGAAAATTCAATTATCATATGGCTCATTTTATCACTCTTATCATCTGACTGACTGATTTAAAGTTGCCAAGAGACTTGACAGACCAACTTGTTAGCATTAGATACTGCATGCAGTTGGTATTGGTAAATCAATTGTTACTACTAATTTTACTCCAACACATTAATATTCCAGTAGTCAGGACTTGGCTGAAGGATATGTTTGTGTACAGGCATTTCTTTTTTTCTCTTCCCTCACATAGCTGATTCTCTTTTGCATTTCCTAAGCGTGATTTCATGGTAAGGAGACAAGCTAGAAGCCAAGAGAATAAAATTATCCTCAGGCATAAATGTAGAAAAGTCTTGAAATCTCAGAGGAGCTGATGTTCTTGTCCTATAACCATTACTTACAGTAGTGACTAAGTTTTGAATAATTTAGAAAAATTAAAATCTTTCTAGAGTTATTTTCATGACCAGTCTTGATTGATTAATTAATAAAAGCTAACAAAGATTTTAAGCCTCAGAAAAGCTTTGGGTTTCGTTCTGCTCAGAGGATGGTCACGCTGTCAAGTCCATTCATTCTGAGCTGATTCATCCTGCCCAAATTAATAAGATTCGCTCATAGAACACAGAATCTGGAATAACCACTGTGGGTTTTGAGCTAATTAAAAATTATCTATTGCACCACGTGCTTAATTCTTCAACTCCATTTACATAAGTGGAAAGGGAAACATATTCCAGTAATTTTATCTGAAAAATGTCTCAAATTTTGTAAAGATGAATTCTTCCCACTTCCTTTGTTTTTCAAAACAAAGAAGGACCAGATAAAATGACAGTAGGAGCTCAAAGCGTCTTTCAAGGGGTGGTTTTATGCAGGGCTCCACAGTAGGCACCGGTAGGGTGGTCAGTAGGATTTGGGGGTCTTTGTCCCCAAATCCCAGTGTGAGTCATGGCTGCTCTGAACAGTGCACCTCCCAGATTCATGATTACTAAGACTGGGAATAAAAATTAGTCCACATAAAACTAGAGTGTTCAGTGAATATTCCTGAGTGAGGAGGTCTTTTGCAAAATACCCTCCTGTGCAGAACTCTGAGGCAGCTCAGCAAAGACGTCAGGGAACCGAAGCAAAAGAGCATATGTACAGGAAAATAATGTCCTTTGGCTGTTGTGATGTGAATGAGAGAGCAACACAGCGCTACTCTTCCTCTGCGAGAGAAAGAAAATCAAAGAAAAAGAGTGTAACACATTGCACAGAAATTATCTATGACACCAGTACAATGTGTAAAAAAGCTGGCAGAGAGTGACTTCAGTGGATATCATGGATGTGATGATCCTGAAAACATATAAGTATGAGAGATTGATTCTTGAAAATAGGCTGGGACATGGAAAACCTGTCACATTCATATTTTCTGAAAAATCCCTTTGCCCAGGATTTTCCTCCTGGGAAGCTGAGAAGCCTCAGAGAAAACGGAAAACAATTTCATCTCATTTGCTTTTCCTGTTTTGCTCCTTTGGAATGCAGTTGGAGATTGTTTACAAATAGGTGATTGTTTAATTGGTTTCTCATATGTTTCTCAAAACAATTCACAGTGAATTGTTTTGACTCAATGGCCAACCAGTGCCAAGCTCTGTCGGACTCTGAGACAGTCACGAGTTTCATTATTATCTTTTTAGCATTCTGTAGGTATCCTTTCTGTATTCTTTAGTATAGTATAGTTTAGTATTCTTTAATATAATATAGTATCATAAAATATTAAATTAGCCTTCTGAGAACATGGAATCAGATTCATCATTCCTTCCTTCATAGGGGCAGCCCACAAATACAATAAAAACCATGTGGAATGATTCATCCTTCAGCTACCCCTGTCCACCAGGGAAGGGTGCACAGTGTTTACCCTCTTGCTGGAGCTCCTTTCAATCAGAAAATCAAGATTTATTTTCAGAATGTTTAACTCAAAAGCAAATATACGACCTTCCAGCTTCTTCTTTTGAAAAAATGTATATGCATCCTGCCAAAAGTAGCATGCAGCCTGTATCAGATAGAAATTTTGTTTATTTCTGGATTGTAGCATGCATATAAATTAATCTGTCTTTATCGCTGTTTCACAAGAGGTGTGTGGTGCTGTCCACAGACCAGCATTTATCTTTCTGGTTCCTGACACCGTGTGGATAATACATCACTGGAGCAGTGGTGCTAGTTATGATGTATGACACCAACATATCATAAAAGCCTTGCCACTTCTGTGATGTATTATTAAAAACAGGGAACGAAACAGAAAGATCAATATAATACAGGTCCTTAATTTTTTTTAAGTGGGTTAGAAGTTTTCAGATTAAAGAAAATGGGCTTCAGAGAGTTTACATAGAGTCTCAGTACATAACAGAAATGAATAAGAATAACTATGATTTCATATATGACCCAGTTTTTAATGAAAAAAATCTGTCTTTTTAAGTTTCCTACATTTCATGTCCTCTCTTTACTCAGTTGTGATGCAGCCAGCTTCCTACCACATTCCTGCAGAGAATCTTCCACAAGATACCATCTTCTAATATGCTCAATTATCATAGAAATGAAATGAGAAATTATTTTGATTTCACATTTCTTCTTTTATTTCAGTTTTTCATCTCCTTCTGAAGTGCTTGGACAGTTTTTCCCACCTTGTGCTCAGAAAGGTGAAACAGCAAGAGTCTGCCAGGTATTCACGTACATGAACTTTGAGATATGGCAAAACGTTATTAAAAGTAATTGCCAGTTGGTAATTCTGGCTTCTGCATATCTCACCTAAAGAAAAGCAATCCCTCAGCAAGCCAGAAAGACATTCTTAGGTCTAGAAGGTCCTGACCTTTTAAGTTTTAACAGAATAAAAACTCAGTATTAATATTAATTTTATTTTTATTCAGGAGTTGCAAGCAGTCTTTTTACTTTCTTCTCTTTTCTTATGGTTTTGGTGCAGCCACCTGTGTTGTCTTCTCTACTTGAGTATTGCATTTGTCTATCTCATTTGGCCATTGTTTTCTGCTCTTTATCCAAAACATAATGGCTTTGGGATAGTATATTTATTAACCTTTCTTAGATAGCATGCACATTTTTTTCCTGCCTTGATATTATTACCTTGGCTTCTTGAAGATATTTTATATAGTTTTATATCCCCTTAATATCTTTTTTTACCTTAGATGTGTAAAGTAAGATCCCTTCCTTATTCTTCCTCTGTAATACCTTCTAATCTTTGAATCATTCCAGTTGTCCAAATTACCAGCATATGTGTTTTCTGGGGACTTGGAACATGAAATGGAATTAAGAGTCTCCTCTCTACCACGAGGTGCTGCTGCAAACATACCTGTCAAGTCTAGCCTTAAACAATAGGAATTGCAATTCTTCCTGCACAGAGTGGCCTATTTTTATTTACTATGTATTTTTATCAGATTTTGGTACTATTTACAGTCCCAGACACTGTTTATGCGTTAGATACTGTGTTTCCCAGCTCAAAGAGCTTAAAGGAGAAAATTTTGATTTCATGTGAGAAACCCCTAGCAGAGACCCTTGCAGAGAGAGCTACACATTAAAACCTCCATGGTATTTCAGTTGCTTTAGAATACATATTTAAGACCTATAATATTAAGGGATAAATGTGTTTATGTTTATAATGTATTTTGTCCTAAAAATAATGTTTCAATAAGAGCATTTCTGGGACAGTGAGAGAGGAGGGAAATAGTTTGAACTGTGCAACATCCCAAACCTCTGCAGTTTATGTAGCTCATGACAATTTACTTCTCTTTACACCAGATAATACAGAGGTGTTCATCCAGATCATTATGATGCAAATATAGCAAATTTTATCTGAGCCAGAGCAAGAATATAACATGGGTCCTCCAGCCAGTGATATATAATAACTGACTACTCTCTAAGGAGGGACAATAAATCTGCCAAAAAATATTTTTCTCTGTCTTCAGGTCTAAGTCTGAACAAATCCCTACATGTGATCAAAGTACTAGTGATGCCAAAGAGAAATATGGTTGTGCTAATAGGCACCTGAAGATGCACATCTGTCTTCCAACTTCCTCTTCTCTCTACTTGTTGTCACCGTAAATGAATTAGCACAAATGATATGTTGGATGTAGAATTTCCAAAAAAATTGCCTATAAAAAACATGGGATTTTGGACAGAGAACAGAATTCTTTATTGCTGTAGCACAAAAGAGAGTTACTTAATATGGTGAAAAATAATGTGTTAATTATGCTGTTGAATATGTATAAATGTGAATACAAATGCAAATGAGCAGTGTGTATGACACTTTCATTTCTACGTTTCCTGTATATATACAGAAGTACATATACTCTAGTATTTTTTATGTCTGGGTATTTGAGATCACCAACATCTCTAGGAAAAGCTACCCTTTGGAAGCCTTTTGAAATTCTGAAAACACATGACAGGATGTTGAACCTTCTTAGAAAACCTGTAATTTACCTGACATCAATCTCTGACTTAATGTACAGTGCTGGCAAGGAGTCAAGAGCAGAGGGACTGTCTTGTATGATAGTAAAGGAATGCTAACTTTTTAGTGCTGTTTAATGCTAAGTTTCTCTGTTACAACATAGATCTTTCTCTCCACCCTAACCTAGTCCTCACCATTCTCTTTTTCTACACTTATTAAGACCGAATTAAGTTGCTGTGAAACAATGACCTGCGGTTGCTACAAGTGAAACTTGCCTTCTGAGAATTCTCAAGTTTGAGGTATAATGAGTACAGTGAAGAAGACAATTTTGGTAATGTCATGAGCATTGAAAATCATATATTTTAAAGTACAAATATGTATGTATTATACCTAGAAATACTGAATGTAGTGAAAAGTGGATGTTGCAATTATTGGGAGTAAGTACAAAGTACAAAGAGAGACGAATGTATCTCAACTGACAATCATAAGTAGAAAGTATAATGTAATTTCCTTTTTTAAGAGCTGTGTTGAAGGTAAAAAGCTAGATGGGAGCCATTAGCTTTTAATGATTTGTGATGTTTTTAAAAGCTTCCACACAATGAGCAGAGAAAAGAAGAATGGGACTGGTCCGTAATTCACAAAAGGTCATTTAGGCAGAGAAAATATATCCTCTGATGTGTTTATGTGTAAACATTTTGCAACACAAATAGAGATTTGATAAAAGGAGCGGAATCATACAGCAATTATGTAAGGTACACAATTAAATCCTGAGTTTTTCTTTCAGAAAAGTATCAGTAAATATCAGTATGTTGATTTGCAGAAACACAAATTTAGAAAGACTCATAGGTTTCTTTTGAGAACTTTTTCATTAGCTTCTACTGCTAGCAAATGAAAGCTAAAGTAAATTAACTTAGTACATATATTGCTAAATTTCAAAAGTACAGAGATATCCCTGAATACATAAAGAGAAGTTTAGAACTGAAATATATCTCACTTCAGCCTAGGTGGGAACAAAACATAGTATAGAATTTTCCTTGATAAAGGCAGCGTGACTGCTAGGAATTGCTACTAGGCTTTTAAAGTACTATTATTTTCCTTAAACTTAATCCAAATTATATTATTATCTAAGGTAACAGGACAAAGGAATGACGAGTGTACATTTGGTTGAAGATTGAAGAAAATTTATAATTACTTCATTTTTTATTGTGGAAAGAGAAAAAAAATACAGTCAGCCCTTGAAAGAAGCTAGGAAAGTTCTAGTTTCAGGTAGATACTATGCATTATTCAGCAAGCAACCTGGGTGAAGTGAACACAGGCCCTTTTCCACCCCTCATAAATGTATCCTAGCACTTATGACCCTGCCAGCAAGCCCTAGATTGCCATGTAAAAGGTGAACTGCATTTCCACAGAGGCCACCATCTTATATTTTGTCCCATTAACTGTGCTTGGCCTGTCCGTATTTAAAATATGAGGATCCTTCAAGCTGGCATTTGGCCAGTGTTTAGGTGTCCGCTGGTGTGTCCTAAATGTATGTGACACTTGGGAGCCAATAGGCCAGGTCAGAATGCTTCTGAGAGTGAAAAGACCTTTCTGCTCCTTTGGGCTGGTGATTTGCTCAGACGCGGTTGTCCAGTTTTGGGTATCAGGCACCCTGCTTGGATGTAGATTGCTGCTTCTTGAGAAAAGTATTTGTGTTCTGCAACACACAATTTAGTTACTACCTTGTGAAAAACTGTTTCCCTTTGGTGTCCAAGCAAGCTGGCTGTTGTTAAGAGCCCTATTAATACTCAGTATTTAATGTGGATGATTTAAGGACCTTATTCTCTGTTGTCATTTTCTTTAGCACTGAAACACCAGACTGGCTCTCATTGATTCCTGAGATTGGGTAATTACTAGCCTGAAATGTAAGAGGAATGTAATCCAGCTATGGAAAACAGCATAATGCAATGCCATACACCTTGGAGAAACCTATTACATGACTTTGGGTGGTGTTCTGGAATTTGACAACTATATGGCCTTGTTCCAAACAATTAAATGAATCTCTCTTCAGAGCATATGGTGTAGAGAACATGTCATGTTTGAGAAATATGGTTGGCTGGTAATCTTGATTTTTAATTTTGCAAAAGAACAATTATTTGGCACAGTATAAAGTCTTTTTATTTCCCTCCCTGTTAAGTACAGATGTGTTTGCTTCAAAGACAGAAAAAAAATATTTTCAGGAAAATCCAGTTTTTCCTTGCATATCTGGTAGATATTAATTTTTTTTCAGTACTTTTGAACAACAGTGTGGATGTTTTTATAGCCTATTAGTACTAAAAGTTTGTGATGAAAATCAAAATACAAAGACTCAGCTATTGCAGATTTATAGGTTGGTCTATGTGAAGGATCTGGCTGGTAGAATTGTTTCTAAAAGGACAGTGCTTGAGAGAAAAGATTCATTGTTTGATACACCAGAAATTCATTAAGCTATCCTTCTCCCCTACCTGAGATTCATAATTACGTTTAATAGTTGCACTAGGGTCCAGGCTGGGTGGCAGAGAGGAACTGTTTGTGCTGCACAAAGAAGGAACAACCTTGTTGGAAACCTGGATGCTGAGAATTTTAAACTTTCTGTGGTGAAAGGCACAGACCCTCAAGAGAACATTGCATTTGACTTGAGGCCATGGAGAAAGCTTCCAAAATTTATTGATAGCACTGGGATTACAGGTGTGCAATTTGATTAGAAGTGTGTAATACCACAGGGTGGAAAATTTAGAGTTTAAGGTTTTAGAATATAGCAATATATATGGGGCAAGATGGAGGTTTTAGTGTGGTAGCTGGTTGCTCTTTTTTACCTTCTTCTCCTTCTTCTTCATGGGTTTGGGTGGTATTTTGTAATTTGACAGAAAAGTCCACATTGCGGACTTTGAGTGATTAGTTATTGGGTTAAAAATAACAACAATTTAGGTGTCATTTTTTTATTTGGATAGTTTAGTCTTAAAAGACCTTGTAGAGAAAGACAGTTAGACATTTTGTAGCTTGTTAGTAGAATGCTGTAGAACTCACAACATGTAATATAGATAAGAAATAATAGACATCCAAGCCTGAACTTGAGATACCATCTCAAGATCTTCAATCCCAGCCTTGACAGACACAGAAAAGAAGCCAAAAACCAACACAATCTCACTTTTCCCAGGCTTCTGGAAACATCTCGGGTGAGATCTAGATGTCACTACATCAGGAGAGGTCTCCCATTGGTTTCACTGAGCAGAGAGCAGTGGTATTATGCACAGACCAGCCACAGAAAGACATCTTTGTGCTGCTCCTGAATTTAGGATCCCCTTCAGATTCCCTGAGCTGGTCCTGGGTAAGAGAGGATCAGAAGGCTTCTGCCCACTTGGCACAGAGTCTGTGCAGGCAGCTCAGCTCTGCTGGGCACTGTGCCACAAGCTCTCCCAGACTGCATTTTTCTCTGAGGAACTAAGGGGATTAGGCTGCTAAGGGGAAGTCTAAGAGGATTGCAGATTTAAGAGATGGCCAGAGGGGCACATTTATAGTTTTTTAATTAAAAGATATTTTGACTGGAAAACCAGAAGGATTAAGGAATTGGTAAAACCGAGTTAATGTCAAGTGCAGGGTTGAACCAGAAATTAGATGTATTTCTATCAGATCTTTGGCTTCTAACTTTTTTTTTTTTTTTTTTTTTTTTTTTTTTTTTTTTTTTTTTTTTTTTTCCTGAGATTAAACAATCTGTAAATCTTTCTAAGGTAATTTCCCACCAATCCTTTTGACCACTCCACACCTCCTGTCCACAATTATAACATTACAAATATATTTAAATCCAACACAAGAATTTGAGTGGCTGGTTGGATAAAAAGGGAGACATTTAACAGATTGTGAAGTACTTATAGAAAAATCTTGTATTTCATAGGAGTAGTAACCAAGTCCTCTTTTTCTAAACACAGATGTGTTTGAATGTTTAAATGGACTAGTCTTTACATTATTACTTTTATGTCTACTTATTTTAAATGATCTGCTGTATATGAAAGTCAAAAGGAGAGGCAGAGTATTGATCAGATTATAAAGAGAAATTATTACACTTCTAATTCTAATGCAAAATAACCACTGTTCCTTATTTTATCTATAAATCTCTTGTTTTTTATACTATTGAGTCATGTAAAATTGTTTTAAAGATAAAGTGAAGGTGTTAAGTCAAAGGAAGTAATTTTAAGTTTTTAATTATTCTACAAGTTTTGCCCTACAGCACATTTTCTTACAACTGTACCTTTTGTTCAGCACTAAACTGCATGAATTACTTATAAGGCAGACAGATCAATATCTCAGAATGTCTTATAAATAATAGTTTAGTTCAGCTGGAAGTTTTTGTTGTTCATTCACCAACATTTTATTCGCATAGCATTAACAGCAAAAATATGGTAGTGAAATAAGAGTTCTTATCAAAGGAAACTGTCAGTTCAAGGACACAGTTTATATTTAAAATAATATCTAACAACTGCTAACATCCTGACACTTTCAAAACAAGAAGGGGAATAGGTGAATATATCTGAAAATCAATATTTCAGGTTTAGTATTTGCAAAATGTTTCAGGAAGTGTCCTGTGTATGACAGATGTCTCTATCTGCTTGTGGCTTCAGTAAACCATATTATTTGTTGGACTATGCTCTGTCAGGAGCATCTGTAAAATCATCTGCTTTGAATATCTTTGGAAAGTATTAGCACAAGGTTAAAAGGAAAAAAAAATAAGCCAGGATCAAAAGATGTAAATCACACAAACCAGTCCTAAAATCCCCTGTTTTTCTGAAGTCCAAGCAGAAGATACCAGAGTTGGGCATGTTTCCATAAATTTTCACCAGGGAATTTCTCTGAGGACACTACTATACTTTTAATGCTTTATGGTCTGCTGATTTGTTATTTCATTCAGCACTTATATCAACTTCTATCAGCTCCCTGGAACAGACTTTAATGTGTGTGGGCCATGACTTGTTCCATAGGGTAAGTCTCTCATACCTGGGCAGGGTGCTGCTCTTTCCTTTATAACATTGTCCAAATCCAAAGCAATGCTAGGATTTACTCTGCTGTAAAAGATAGCCACTTTTGACCCTCCTGTTTCTAAAAAATCCCCTCTCAATCCTAAAGCTATAATATTACTGAACCTCTTAATTTGTGAAGTTCTTTGATCTTATGGAATAAGAACATTTAAAAACACTTCCATTCACTATTTGCCCTCTTTGATATTTTGAATGGATAGTGCAGTCAAGCTCACTGTTTTGCTTTTTGTTTTAAAACAGGCTTAGTTCATATTTAGTTTTACTGCTTGTGGTAAAAGATTCTGGCATTTCAGACATGCGTTTCCAGGGTATTGTTATCAGCACTTTTGTGTGCAGTAAAGGATAGAGGTGGGCTGAAATAAATGGCACTGAAGTGTTGAAAAGCTTGTTACCCATCACAGTCTTAGTGAAAGGGACCCCTGTGAGATTCCTGCCCAGGCTCTGGGACCTTAGAAAGACATTGACCCAGAAGGAATGGCTGCCTGGGCTGGGTACTCAACCCCATCACTCATCCCTTTTAGCTCTACCGTTTCTGAACATGGATTTTGTATACTTACTCCCTCTTGTCTGGCCTATGAAGTGGCACTTTCTTCTGGTCCAAAAGATTCTCACGATCCACCAGCTTAATCAGTTCCATCCAAAGCATTTTTTAAAGAGAAATGAGGGCAAAAAAGCATTGCCTGGGTGCCAAGTGGTTTCTCTCACTCTCACATCCAGTGGGAATTTGGAGTGCCTGAATCTTGCCCCAAAGGTACTTAAGTGTAAGTCACTACTTTATTTGCATTCCTTTAAATATTTGTTGGTACAGTTGGGTTGTACAAAACTGACTTTGAATATTTTCCCTCTGTCTGTTGTGTGTGCATTTATGGTGATCTTTCACCATATGTTTTATGGGTTCTTTCAGGATGTTTCTCTCCATGAACTCAACACTTTTCAAAGGATGAGTTCTGGCAATGTGGAATCAGATTGATTCCTGAATACAATGTTTCCATTTTCTTCCTTGTAAAGCCTATATTTATAACATGCTATATAAAAGTGAAACTCACACTATCCTCCTACTTCCTTTAATGATTTCCCCCTGTATTGACAGCTATTCCTTTGATATTGATCTTTATCAGACTGACTTTATTTACAGTGTAGCAAGTTCATAGTAATTACATCAGTCTATAAAACAGTCAATAGAACAATCTAAACTGCATAAAACAACCTGATTAACAGTTTTTACAACACTCTCTTCTGAAATAAAAACACTGTGCTAGATTTGGACATCTGGCCCCAATTCTTGGAGAGGTGATAACTTTTTTTCCTCTTTCATTGTAAATGCTGGCCATTTTTTCATCTACTTTTTCATGGGGGTATAGCTGCTGCTGCAAAGCACCACTTATTCACACCTGCAACTTGGCTGATGCTTACTTCCCTTTACTTCTACCTGACATCTTCTATTAGGAGAGTTTTCAGCAATATATCTGAAAATGTTCTGGGCAAAGTCAAGGGAACACTATCATCAATCAATATTTCAGAATTATATTTCATGGGTTTTATGGTATGTATCTGTTTATGTTTTGCTTTTCTATTTAATTGTTCATCTGCACTACTTTTCTGGCAATTCAAATTAATTATTCTTCATAGATTCTCAAGATGCATTACACCCTGTTTATTTGTTATACTCCTGACCATGATTAATGACCTAACACAACTGGAATATCTCATTTTTAACAATCATGATAAATTGTAGCCTATCATGGCAACTTTATATGCTTCCCATGCAAGATCTAAGTGAAAAAAATCATGCCATAATTATGAAGCACAAGAATACTTTGCCAAAAGTATTTTGCATCTCATATTGAAGGAGGGTCTTTTTGCAAAATTGTATCGCTACCTTGAGAACTCTTAAAACAGGTTGGATAAAGCCTGTCACATGACAAGGTGACACTGAAAGACTCCTCATGTGGTGTCTAGTTGATATGGGATGGATCCCAGTCCCACTACTCTTTGGTTGTACCTTGCCCAGCACCCAGCATGTCCCAGCTAAAAACAAGCATCATGCTGAAAGCTGGTGACAAACATCACTCCACTTTTTACCTCCTTTTTTTTTTTTTCACACACGGGAAAGCTGTGGTCATGTAGGCTCCAGAGGAGCTACAGCAGCTCCTAACAGTGTCTGATATGGGTGACTGAGATATCAAGTATCACCCCATCAGGTTGTATAAACTTGGCCTCTCTGAATGTCACATTTAGTGTGACACCTTTTCATGCTTAGTTTCTCCCTGGCCCTGCTGCCTTTCATCACTGTCTTGGTGACAGTGCACGGTGAGAGCGCAGAAGCATCAATCCCAGTCCCAAATCACCTGTAGCTACACTTGTAAAGTGAATGTTTAGCAGATCCCTTGCAGTTTACCACTTGATTTTACTTTTAAACAACAGAAAAAAACCCCCACAGTAATGGAAATGGTAATTCATATTTTTAATGATTTTTATTATTATTATTACTGCAACATTTATGGTTTCTCTACTTGCATTTGTCAAATCCTTCCTGAATTAGCATCTTGCACTTGGCAAATGTTGTTTTGGAATTATCAGTGTGTTTGTCATTAATATTAAATAACATCATGCACTGTAATGAGAAGCATGATCAGCAGTCAGTAAAATTGAAATTAGATATTTCTTTGGTTATAAACATAAGCAATAAATTAATAGGATTTTTTAAATTTGGTTTTAATTTTGTCAGTAGAAGCCATTGGACAGCAGTTCTTTAAGACTGGAGTCTTGCTGTTCCTGCTCTTAACAGAGCTAAGGTAAGAAAAATCTGAAGTGTTGGTGGGAAGAATCTGGAGAGACAGAAGATTTGGATCTCTCTTCTGTCACTGCCAAAACAGAACTCTTGGAGTGTAAGCTACTCTTGATTTATCAGAGGCAGTATGCTTTTTTCTAAGAAGGATATGCCAGAAATTGCACAATTCCTCTAAAAAAACCACTTAATAAAACTTAAGGTTGCATATTAAGTGTTATGGTTAGGGGTTAGGATTGGCATTAGGTTCATACCTCACAGTGTTTTCCCAACTGATGCTAGAATTTATAGTTCTAATTTTAATTTAACTGACTGAATTTGATTTTGTTTCTTAGTTTTTAAAGATTCTCTTCCAGGTCTAGAAATATTTACAGATTTTTGGACCTTGAAATAAAGTATGATTTTCCTCAGAATTTAATTGCTGTTCAGATGAACTTTAAAATATCCAAGCAGAACTTCTATATACAATATCTGGAGGGATAAGTGATTTCAGTTTTGGAAGAAACACAAGAATAGATTTTAAATGAAGCAACATGCAGCTGATTAAACACCTAATCAGTGAGTTGTTTAATCAGCTGGAGAACTAGTTATGACTACCAGGGTTTCTGCTACAAACTTACATCATTATTAGTATTTTTTTTTCTTTTTTCTAGTAATGGAGGATTTTGTGATTTTTCTCCTTGAAGAATATGTTTCTCCAGACGACAAACTGCTCCTTGGTTGGACAAGAAAATCAGGAGGAGTAGTGTATTTATGATAAATAACTGAAGGAGAAGAATTCTGTATGTTAAAGTCTGAAAAATTTATTCTCCTACTCCTTTATAATGCTCTCTCCATTTCCCAATTTAACACTGCCCATAATTTGAAAAAAAAAAAAATTAGTTATTTAAATTTCATTTCTTTTTCACTTTTATTGATGTTCTCTTTTTTAAAGGAGATTTAATTATTTTTTAACCTTACTGTTAAAAATTTTACAGTCTTTCCTTTTTTTCATGAGGATCAGCTGGGAAAACCCATGATTTACCTAGCACATGAAATCAAAATCACTGGTGGCCACAGAGATGACAAAACTATTTTGTTCAGAAACGTGGAAGCTTATGCAATGACCAAATTACTATAATAATGGCAGATTCAATAATCCAAATAACAGAAATGGGAAAATCATAGGCTTATTGAAAATGATAGAATTGAAAATATTATTTGTATGATGATTTTGCTGCAATCTGTAAAAACTGTGTTGCATCTGGGAACTGCACTTGAAACGCATTGTTTTTTTTCTTCTATCTGTATCAGGACTGCTTTTTCAGAGATGTTAGTGACACTTTAATGTAAAAGCAGTTTGAAAATCTCAGTCAAGATTCCATGTCTATATTAAAGGCAAATGGGAAAAAATCAAAGCAAACTTGATATGATTAATGAACAAAGCACTCTAATCTCCTTTCCCCTTTTCCTTTGGTGATTACTGTATCTAATAGCTTAAAACCATTAAATTGAGCACTCATGGTTTCTGACATTTTTTCAAAAGTATTGTATACTTTAGATATTATGAACATGTTCATGTAAATTAAAAATTGTGTATCTTTATTAGAAACACAATGCTAGAACAAGAATTTAAGCTTAGCCACAGTCACACTTAACAGCTCTACTTCTGTCTCCTGATCTTTGGCCTTTTCTCCTCTTGACCTAAGTTGACTCTGAGAAGCAAGACTGTTTAGGAAAGTCTGTGTTGAGGGCATTCTGATGGACCTTTTTTGTCTTTGGTAAATAACACCAGAAATGCTATAAACCTGTTGACTTCAACAGGAAGAAAACAGTGGAAAATTAAATAAACTCTTTATCCACTATTTCTCTGTATGCCTGGTCAGAGTCAGCTCTATCTTTGCAATGTAAAATTTTTGGGGTTTTTTTGTAGGACTATAATGTATTATGACCCAGTTACATTTTCACAATCGTGATCATCCTCTGTTAAGTATTCGTCATAATAAGTGATGTTCATAGAACCAGATCAACTCTTTCAACAATATTCAGATTTGAAACTCCCTAATTTTGAGCAGTTGCTAGATAACCTATCAGAGTGGAAGAGATAAGGAACTGTGTGAGATGAACAGCAGAGATGTTGGATTTGCCTTCACAACTTTGCAGATGTTTTGTATTTCGTTTTTGGGGTATACAAGGGCTGGCAGCAAGAGTCTCAGGCCAATGCTTTCCTGAAAGCAGATGAAGGTCTTCTTGCTGGAACATATTGCAGATTTCACTAGAGACAGTGAGAAAAACTGGAAGGAAGAATGGCAAATGATTACATCATAATTATACACTGTTGAATTGAGCTGTCTCCAGCCAAATCAGACAGAAGATGGTGGAAGGGGTTAAATTCAAAGAAACTTATGGAAAGTTATATAGAGATTTCTTCTTTCAGCATGCCTCTGAAAAGTAGTTGCTAAAGCAGAAAACAATCCTACTTTTAAAAGAAATGATGGAGAGAGATTTGTTTTCTTTAGTTGTCTTCTGTCTATCTGCTTTTGAATAGTCTATGTTTAAAAGCCTGTGTCAATCAATTTTCTTATTTCTTTCTGTGATTTGAAAAAACAACAATTTATAGAATTTCTGAGCTTTTTGATATGTCTCATTCCAAAAGATATTCCACCTCAAAACTTCTTCTAGATCAGAATTCCACTGGAGTAAACGTTAAAGAACTACAAATTAATGGTAATTCTACAAATGATCAATTTTTTATAAAACTTTCCTTGTCTAAAATCTTTCTTATTCAAAGAAATTCAATAAGTGCCCTTTTGCCTGTAATACTACCATTAACAGATTTTTTTAAATACTTATGTGAAGTACCTAATAGATTTTGTGAACATTAGATAAAAAAAAAAGGTCTCTTTTCTCTTGGGACTTGTTATTCAATCCTAAAGAGCAAATGATGAATTTGGGTATATGATAGCCCAACACAGTCAACACTTAGTTAGGATGGCTAGGTGCTAAAAAGTTGCCCATGCTGTTTTAATTCAAATGATTGGAACAAAGCACTCATAGGATGCCTTGTATCTTTCAAACATTAGATGTTAGAGGGAATTAAAAGAAATTTTGTGTACAAGGCAGTGGACGGATCACATCACATTCAAATATTCACGAATGAACAATGCTTGGCTAATTCCAGAACAAAAATAAGTGAGTTTATTCATCTTTTCACATTATAATCTCATTATGTGGAAGTGCTTTTATATCTTTTAAATTTTTTTTGTTTGTTGTGTGTTTATTGCAGGAGGACTTCTAAGGTGTCAGCAAGTGGCTGTGTTGCTGTAAAATTTAATGGGCTCCAGCTGTGCAATGGCATTATCACTAAGAAAGAAAAAAATCACTAGAAGAAAAAGCCAGGAAAACATGATGCTTTTTAAGGGTTATTTGTTTATTGGGAGGATGTATCATGGATAGGCATGTGTGGGGATTTTTAAACAGCCCTGAAGGCATACTGAGTTGCATAGGTATGCAGTACAATTTTGGTAACCTGAGACACTACAGTGACACAATTAAACATCTGCGGTGGAGCGCCTGCTCACGCCTGAATGTCTTCTCACACACTCTTTGTAAGGAATTCAGAACCATGTTTTTCTATGCTTTAGAAAACTTGTTTATAAGATGTTTCTCAAACACAAAGCCTTTCAGCCCCTATTCATGGAGCTTCAAGAATTTTCCTCTGCCACCTTTGTTGCCACAACTGCCTTTTATTTGCTTTCCTGTATGTACAGAGCTGCATCAGCTGCTGTGCTGCATCAGCACTGCTGGCTACCTGAGAGTCAAATCCCGCATTTTGTTGCATCCTGTGCTGTCCTATCTCTCCATTTTTTCAAGAACTAGAGCATCACTAGGTAGCTTAAAACCTTGTTGAAGACTGGATTGTTAATTTTGTTGGTAATTATGATTATTACTCTGTGTCTCCCTTGTCTGCTTGGATTTTTGCACCAGGCCTTGCAAACATCCTTGTCAGCTGTGTTTGTTGCTCAAATACAAAAAGGGGGAAGTATGGAGGGGCTTGACAGCTGGCCTGCAAGCAAAGCTGAGTTAATAGAAGAAATAAGAATTGATGATTTTCAGGTGTATCCATAGCAAGGAAGAAGACAAGACTGTCAGCATGGAAACAGATTAGAAAAGATACATGAACATTTTTATAAGCTAGGCTACATGCATAAGTAGATGTGTATACATGCCTTATTAAATTTCTGTAAAACTTTTGCCAATTATATTGATGCTAATTGCTTTGCACAAATGCATATATTAGGGTCTTGTGATGTAGTTAATGACTTAAGATCACGCTTTGTTAAGAGTATATAAGCTGGAGAACATGCAGAATAAAAACTTTTTTCTTCTTGGACCCTGATCGCGTGTGTGTATGCCACGTCCAACCTAACAGTGACATCCCTCCATCTCTGAGATATTTAAGGAACAATGAAAAATGCTTTGGTAATTGTTGTCACTATGTCCCCCTTTCCTGCTCCCTTCCCTTGTCTCTTATTCTCCAAGAGTGTTTTGGTGAGGCAGCTGTTTGAGGTGAATGTACCAAAAGCAGCACATGATCACCATGACTCACTGGACTCAGATTTCTTGCTGAAGGGGTGCTGTCTGATGATGACCTCTGCCGTGGATGAGGTATTTGTGAGATTCAAATGTGTCTGTCATGCTTAAGTCCCTGTTTGCATCACACTTGTGTCTTCTTGCATGCACCATAAGGATTAGTTGATTTGACCCAGTAGAGTGGGAAAGGTGCAGTTAAAATAGAGTCTATGTAGGAAGGGGCAAGCAAGTTTTTAAATTCATGTTCCATAGAGGTGGAACATGTGCCTAACTCCACATATTGAAAATCTGGTCTTTTAGGAAAGGCACTGATTGCCAATCTTCTGAAAAAGTCAGAGCTGTTTTGATAATGACCCAAAATAAAATTGGGCAATTTCCTATTGCCTTCACTCTAAACATGATTAATTTCTTCTACCTTACTGATTGATCCTTCTCAAGCTGAATTTGACCAACTGAATAAGGCTTGGAAATACCATAGAATATATATGTTTGATTATTTTTCTTTATTTCCTTTTTTTTTTTCCTCAGATGACCACTACAGAGTGAGTGCTCTAAAAACTGGAAGTGACATACTAAAAGATCCTGTGGAGGGCTCTCCCTCCAGAAGCAGTTCCAACCCTGGACAGAAAGTGAAATTGCAAAATGGAATTGGGCCATTTGGCAGATCAGTAGTTTCTCCTGTAGGTGGGCAAGACCAAATATATACCTCTGCCCCTCTGCTTGACTTTGGGTATGGAGTTGGAGCCACAGGTGACATGCAGCCTCAGGTGACATCCCCATGTGACTGGAATCAGGGGTTTTGCACTGGCTGATATCCTTGTATCCAGCGCATACAGTGTGTGTCTGTTCTGGATTAAAACCATTGCAGTGATGAGAATAAGATTAGTAAGCACATTAAACTTATATTTAAAAATTGATTTTGCCTGGAATTATAAGTATCTAGTACATCAGCCAAGGCATCACAAATTTCATTTAAATATTCTTTTTTGTGTATGATAATGTGACTTTGAATTTACTTTCTAAGAAATACTCATCATGAATATAAAATGTTCATCTTCACAATCAACACAAAGAAAGATCCATTATTTCAATATGTTTTCTGTTATTCAGCTATGCTTTCTGGTTATTTTTAATGCTTAATCCATCATTTTGTGACCTTCTGCATGGGAAAGGTAAATGTAAATCTTTCCAATAACAGAGAAACAAATGGAATGAAAATGAAGACTGCTTTGTTTTGATAAAAAATGCTAAAATTTAAAACAGAGAATTCAAGATAAAGCTCTGCTATTCAGAGGGCTCTCTTCTGACTTTGTAGAAATTGTTCATTTTATATGCTTATATTTGAGGATAGGTAAACAAGGCCACCTAAAGTTTTTTAAACTGTGTCATGGGAAAAGTTGAAAATCTATATCAAATTTTTGATTTATAGTTTTTGTCTATATCTTTAACTTTAAGCTTTTAGTGGCTTTTTGTGATTTTTTGTTTATTTGTTTGTTTTTTGGGGGGATTTTCCTTGTTTGTTTTAATTTTGATTTAGTTGGTTTTTTTGGGGTTTTTTGGTTATTTTTTTGTTGTTGTTATTTTTTGGTTTTGGGTTTGTTTTTTTTTTTCATTTGTTTTTTTTTTTGTTTTTTTTTTTTTTGTTTTTTGGGGTTTTTTTTTTTTTTTTTTTTTTTTTTTCCCAGTTCAAGCAGAAGAAGAGCCTTACAGGCTGTGAGGAGGGAGAAGAAGCATCCATCTCAACAATCCACTTCATGTGTCTCAACAACAAGAGACTCTGGTTTGCTCTCTTCATCTTGTGCCTCCACGCTGCCTGTGGAAATTGTGCTTCTAGCTGCTTTTTCTGTCTCCAGCCCACTTTGCAAGATAAGAAGTGGCAGATGACTTCGGCTTTCTCTGGTTCTGACTGGTGAAGCCACATTTATCAGCCCTGTCCTTTTGGGGATTAGAGGCATGGAACTGAGGGTGGGAGACTGGGCCTGCAGTAGTTTTTAAGGGCTGATAATTCACCATTGGGATCTCTCAAGCAACACAGGCTCTGCATTTCATTCCCACAGGTAACCTAATTATTGCTGACATTTGAGACAGAAAACTCTGGGACACAAATGAGATGTTATGCTTATAGCAAAAATGCTAAAGGTTTTCTTGTTCTGCCTGGCATCCGCAAAATGTGACATAGCTTTTTAGCTATGAATATATTTTTGGCAGGTTTTGTCTGGTTGGAGGACTTATTAAATCATTGAATGGCACAGCAAGGAGGTGTGCCTCTGTGATTTCCATGGTAAAACATGCACATGGTTTTCAGATTAAAGTTCCCCTCATATTTGGCATGAGTGTGGTGCTGGTTTTCCTGCTCTGAATTTGGCCAATCCTGTTTAGAAAGGATGAGTTCTTCCCGCACTCATCATTTAGCCGTTTGTGAAGGCAAGTGCTATTTGAAAATGATGATGCACTAACATTGCCCCATTTAGAAATAATTGACGATGATTCATTTTCTATACATATGAAAAAGGAATGACGAAATGATTTTTCAGATGAAATCTACAATGGCACATTTTGGTTTTGACCTGTCAGAAATGTTCCCTTCTGGCTTTGCTGTAGTGCTTGTAATTCTGGTTCCTTTGCCAGTCTGTACCTATGCTGAATGGTGCAGAAAGAGTGTGACCATCATCCTGTTTATTCACAGCAGATTTATTCCACTGAAATACCTTGAGTTACAGAGGACACCTCTCAACATTTGTGCTCAGTTTTGCGTAGCACTCACGGAATCAAACTGGACCCTAATCCAAAATTAGGAATTTTTTATCCTATTATGTTTTCTTTTGTTTTTATCTCCAGTTTATTAAATTAGTAGCAGTTACTCCAAATAAGAAAACTGATAGAAAACTGGTGAAAGTGAGAAGCTTGTTGACGTTTTTGTTTCTGTACTTGAGTGACACTAATATATATCAAGGATCATGTTTCTCAGCAAGTTTACTTCATAAAAGAAATTTTCTTTGACTAACAGGAATAACTTAATTTAGCTTTAGATGTGTGAAGATGCCTATGTCTCAGGTGAAATTCCCTCAGAATAGTGTACTCAGCTAACACTGGTTTCAGGCTGAGACTACATAATATACATTTTGTCTAACATAAGACCAAAGAAATTGCATCATAAAAGGCAAACCACACTTTTCACTGACTGTTTAAAGGTCTATATTGCTTCTTTAGCTAGGGAAAACAAGAAAATAATTCATTCTGATATTTATTCACCTTTTTTTTCTCAGAGGATATGATATGACCTTTGTTGAAGTCTATGTCACTAGTAATGTTATAGTAGGCTTTCTAGTACCTCTTTTCTGATTCTTTCATTTTCTTATTTAACATATTAATGTGATTGGGTAGAAAAAATTCAATATCTATATATTTCCCAAAGTATTTGATTCATGTAATAACTGCACTTTGTTTCCTGTTACTTATTTTTTACATAGCCCTAAAATGACAATTTCCATAACAGGAAATGCCACTTTAATTATCTATTTCTTTAATTAATTTCATTTCTCTCTCTGTATATTTTCTGTCTGAAAAAAAGGAAAAAGACTGTCACAGGTGGAAATGAGATGACATGGTGGTTTGTCTCAGGTGGAAATTAGATGATGTCATGGTTCTTACTACTCATATGGGTTAAAGGTAGGAGTTAATCACTCTCATATCATCTCTCAACAGTAGGAAATTTGTAAGTCCAAATTAGTTCTGTAGAAATAAAATTAAGAGAGAAAAAGCAATGAGAGGAAAGCTGGGTTGAAACCAGTATTTTTATGACACTTCACTGAGTAACTAGTAATCTGAAAGAGAAGAAAAACATGAAATCAGCTAAGGGTCAAATGGAGATTTCAGGCAGAAAATTAAAATAGACACAGCTGTTGTAGAAAAACTGAAAAACTGTATCTGATGGAGAAAAACCCCACCAATCCAAAATATTCAAATGCTTAAAACACAAATCCATTTCCTCCTACACAGTTAGGTATGTAAAGTTCTGTTACTTCATATACTCTGAATTATCCCCCTTTGTTAAAACTAAATATCTTGTAATAGCAGAAGTTCTAGAAAAAAATTTGTTTGAATAAACCTGGTTTAGCTCTCATGGAATTATATTAGGTGTGCTCACAGAGACACTGATATTATCTCAACTATTGGAGAAATAACTTTTCAAATTTTATAAGATTCATCTTCATTTTCTATACTGCTGTTTCCATTATCAACTCCTATATTCAAAAACTTTCAAAGCATAAATAGAATTGGGCTTCCTTAATTTGACTTTTCAATAACTGAGGTTTTTCAGAGGATGATCTAGCTGATGTTTTTAAACTTCCTAGTACTAAAACCACTGCTGGCAAGAGTTTTTGTAAGGAACCGTGGCTTGTAATGGTCTACCTTTTAGATAACAATACAGTGTATTCAGAGATCACTCATTGGGCAGTAGGGCTCCTGAGCTGCAAGTGGAAGGCACCAAACTTTGATAAATGGTTAGCCATATGCATGCAAATTAGGGCAGGTGGTTTTATTCAGGTGGAATCCAAACTGGATTGAATAAAGGTGAAATGTACTTCACCCACATAAATCATGAGAATAAAGCTATGGATGGGTGAAGGCTGGATGTCACAAAGTGCATGCCCTTGCCTCCACATCTGGTCTACCTCAAAATAATGTCAGTTGCTCCACATTGCAGGAAAACCAAGTGCAAAGAAGGATCTTGAATGTTCTGGTGGGGGCTGTTCTGGTGGGGAATATTCTGAGGAGGCTTCAGCAACCCTCAGCAAGCTTGGTCCTGTCTTCTCACACTCAACAAGTCATCTGAAAAGTACGTTTCATAATGACCAAGAGATGTAAAACTAACTACCTAAGTCCCAACAACCTATAAAAGTATTTTAATTAGTGTGAAATGCTCTTTTGTACTTTCAGTTATCCTTATTACCAGCATCATAAGACAATAGAAATCCCAGAAAGAAAGCCATTTGGTATCTCTCCTGCATGTCCTGAAGCGGGCATGATTACATTATTGACAGCTAATTAATTTACTTGGACTCAACATTGTCTAAAGAGCTTCCCCTTTTCTTTCTTTTTTTAATACAGACTTACCTGGCACTAAAGAAGAATTTGCTAAAACCTGATCCTTCTCTTGATTTTTTCACAATGATAATCTCAAATGAGGCATCAGATTTTTTTCACTTTACTCTGTTTCTTATTACCTAAACTGTCTACCATTATATGTTTAGTCTCCAGCAGCAGAATATTTGGCAATATTGATCCATCTCTTCTATAGTATTCTAAATCACTTTTAGCTGAGTTACTTCTCCCTGATTTTGATGAATTAAAGTACTTGTCAAATCTTATTTGCAAATCAAGAGCCTCTGACTCCTGAGGGTCAAATGTTAGAGAGAGAAGCTGTAGAGCAGCTCATAGGCAGGAGTGTTTGCAGTACAGTTTGCAGTCACCTTGCAAAGGAGGCACATAGAGAGGAGTTTGGGTATCTTGTTTGGGTCACTGGTTCATTTATGAATTCACCAATGGAAAAATGAGTTATTTAGCAAGATATTGCAATGCCACAAGGTTTTGATGCTTTACTATGGAATATCAGGCATATTTTATTTGACCTTAATGTTCTAGTTGCTTTACTGCATGAGACAGTATATCAGTAAAAAACACTGTCAAATACTTAATAGTATGGCATTTTAAAAATTGATTTTTTTATGTAGTCTCTGCATTCATATATGTTTTCAAGAGGATTTTCTATGGTTCACCTTCATTATTTTCTCTTTCGCTCATGCCTTTTGAAGTAACAGCTCAGTTCCTGCAGGGCTACTTGTAAAAGACTGTCATTATTTAGAATGGATCATTTAATTAACCTACCACAGAGTCTGTAAGGAAAATTAATCAGTGTAGTTATAGTGTTTGTATGAGTCACAATTACTAGACAAATAGGTTACTGCCCAATAGAGTTGCTGTAATCCAGCTGTACATAGGCTCAAAGAATTTGGGGACAAGCTTTGTTTACTCATAATTACACATAATGCCATTTACTCTAGATAGGCTATAGCTTTTGTTGTTACTAATTAATTTATTTAGTGGGTAAAATAATTTATTTTAATACCAGTGTGTGACACTATCTGAGGGTAAATTGCCTGTCCTATGACTGGAAGGAACAATTACAGAGAAAATATATCAATTAAAATGAGCTTTATTAAACAATGTTTATATTACGAAGACAGTAAAAAAAACCCTCCAAAAATCTGATGTGTATGCTACACCTTGGGGCACTTACTTAATGGAACATCTTCAGTGGCTCATACATTATGTTTCTATTGAATCATCAGGAAAACAAAGAATATTGATCTTTCATCTCATGATCTAAATCCACATACCCAGAGGAAAGATTTAAAAAAAAAAAAAAAAGTTAATCTCATTTGATATGGTAAAATCAGACTCCTTCTATAAAGAAAAACTTATGTACAGTCAGACAATTAGAAAGGATGCTCCAGTTAAAGTAAACTGAGATACAGAAGAGCAGAACTTTCTTGTTTCAAGTGTGGCTAGAGAGATTTTGTAAGATAATTAAACTTTAGAGTGCTAATTTTGAAACAAAAAGAACCAAAACCTTAAGGTGCAAAGCACTCCTAGAGCGCTACCAACGCTTTTTTTTTTTCCCCAATATATGTGAAATAATACTTTAATCTGTTGGAAATTTTGCTGCTTCTGGGATTTAATTGGATTTCCTGCTCACAAGCCCTTGTTTCTCTTTTACCCTGTGTCCTAGGTGCAGAGGTCCACGGTGGGGAACTCCAGGGATGCTTTCCCAGCAGGGCACAACCAGTAGACACCATAAGCTGCACAAGGACACCTAGAGCTGGAGTGCCCACACTTCCAGTGTGAGGTGTGTGCAGGCGGGAGGCTCCCAGAAAAGTTTCCAAGTTTGGTCACATCACTATGTGAATGTGTGTAAGTGCAGTACTGTGGTATTATAGAAGTGGGTTTAAACATTTTTAGCAGTTTATTGATTTAAATACTTTTTTTTAATTTTTTTTTTTTTTTTTTTTTTTTTTTTTTTTTTGCATCTGTTATTGTGGGGAATCCTTTGCATACCTGATATTGATCCTGGGTGTGTAGTTCAGTGAGTGTCAGTTAATTACCCATCCTTACAAAAGTGATCCAGCCCTCCTGAGTGGAATAGTTTTCCCCCAGAGCAGACCTCTGCCCTGGATTTGTCTTCCATCAGCATGTGGCTCCCATCACTGCCTCAACTATGCCACTAGAACTGCAGCTGAGCCTTTTCCAGAACTGGAAACATATTACCATCCAATTTGGAATAGGAACAATATCTATAGACTAGTATGGGATGCTACACCTCTTCTACTGCTGACAATTCCAGAGCAGGTAATTAGGGAATTAAGATTACAAGCCTGAAGGGTTTAATGAGATGGGTTTATGAAGCAGTATTTGACAACTGCTTTGTGTATTTGAATGTTAGGGGGAAAAAAAACCCAAAAAACCAACAAAAAACCCAAAAAACCAAAATTAACAAGTTACTGTTCAGTCTTCAGTATAAATTTCCTTCAGTTTGAAAGCTGTCATTAGCCCCTGGATATTGTGCATGTACTTGTCCCATAACTGATAATGTTTTGTTCTGTATTTCACATCTTTTCTTGTGAGAGTGTGAAGCCCCCAGGCTTTTGGTTAATAAAGGCTTGTATGCTGGAGTGAAAAATTACTTAACATGTTAAGTAACCTTCAGTCATCTAAAATTTGCATGCTCAGCAAAGAAAATTTGTTCATATCCCTGGGATTCACATAACTGTGAACTGTGGTGGAAACAAATACATTTTTTTGACAGCTCAAAATAGGTTTTACACAATTTGGGGCCTAGAAGCATCTTCATAATATTTCAGTATTATCTGGTCTTTGCTTTTGCAATTCTAATGATTTATTATCTGCTGCCATTTTTTGAATTCTGACTTGAGCCAAAGAAAAATTGTGGTTTAGAATGTACTAGTGTCAGCACTAGCAAAACATTGCTAATTACAGCTAGAGGTTAAAAATGAATAGGTCTGATTTCTCACTGAAAGTTTCTGATCAGTCCAGTGGGATTACCTTGATGTAGGAAATTCTGTGTAGCTTTTCTGACAGGCCTGCATCAACTTTAACTGATACCTAAGAAATACACACTAATTAGTCTTTCCTTTTCATTGCAGCATGTATATCATATAAACTGATAACTTTCAAAATGGGCATCTACAATACAGAGTGTTTTCAGGAAGCAATTAATTTTTATGCACAGACTAAAGTTCAAGATTTTTTGTGGTGCTGTTTTCTAAAAGCACTGTTTTGTTATCATTATGTGAGGTATGCAATCTGAAAACCAACATTTATCAAAAATAACAGTATATGTAGGGGAAAAGTGATATATATAGCACAGGAAGAAAAAGCATGTACTTACAGAAAGTAAATAAATTGTTTGTTTTTTAAAAGCTCAATATTTCTAGTTGCAGTTGACTGAAAGTGCTGCATATGACTAGAAGAAAATATCCATTTTATTTTTAACCCATACATTATTTGTGGAGAAAGCTTTAGTTTGCAGAATCTTGCTATATTTGAGGCCATTAAATGATTCACATGAATAATATTTTGTTTTCCTATGTTACTTTACTCCTCATGGAATCAAAAAGTCTTTTACAATTATTTATAATATTTACCCAATCAAAGGAATAGTTTACTGTGCATTTAAAATAAAAATTGTCTTTCAAAAAGATTAGCAGCTGATTTTACCTAAAACAGCTGGCCACCAAAAGCCACTACTAAGTTTAAACAATAACTTTCAAGACTTATATTTTTAGTTTTTAATAATAAATAACATACCATTTATTTTCCCTTACTCTGCTCTGCTGTTTTTGTGTAATTGCATTAACTTTTAAGTCTTTCAATATGCTCATGTCAATTTAGTAAGTTAAATCTTAATATTTTTATTTTTTAACATTGAAATAGCATCCTGTTGTTGACAAACCCAATGTGCAATGTAGCTGAGTAGAACACTCAGTCCAAACAAGTCTCAAAACAACCTGGTAAAATATTCTCTGTTTTATGAAATAGGTTTAAAGATAATAATATAAATTTCAATTTCTCCTAGGAAGAGATCTAAAGAGTAAGTAGCTCATATTTAGGGCCTACTTTTAATACATTGTTCATATATGTTCCTGCTCCTTGTAACAAATTCCCATACCAAGCAAAGTTTTAAACTTGGAAAATAAAAATTCCTAGAAAATCCTTAAATTTAAGGATTGAGGATTCCACCAAAAAGAGATGCTTTCAAATCATGCCCTTTTTGTTCTGTTTTAAAACAGGCTTAAGAATTTCCTGGCTCATCTTCTCAACTTGTGAATCCCAGTTCTGTGCCTATAAATAAGTATTTAACTGAATGGGGAACTTTGTATTCAACAAATATACTGTTATTGATTTCCATATCAGAGCCTGGTATTGAGTGTAAACATGCCACAATTTTTTTTTGTGTTATGTTTTTTCTGTGTGGTGCACTGATGGATGCCTAAAAGTAATTTGGACACGTGTTAAAATAAAGTTATTTTAAACCACAAGATCTAAAGGAATAAACAGACTGAATGAAATACCCCAGCTGTTAAACTTCACACTTTCTGATGAAGTATTCCATACAATGGAATTTTGCAAATCTCATCTTTGAATTCATTGAATTCAAGTTAGAACTGTCTAAAACTAGAACTCTGATTCCAGTTTTAGATTGCATTTTCTTATATGCCATATATTATTTGCTCATGTTCCACTTTGCTAGACTGAAAGATCTTCCTAAACAGGGATTTACAGAAGAGATGTTCTTTTAACTTGAGGACAAACACAGCTTTCAGAGTTCAGCTCATTGTTGAAGCATGCTTCTGAGAGCTCTTCAGTTTCCTTTTGCTTGTTCTGAAGTGCAGGCAGAGGAAATGGACACAGCAGTTTTCTCATCAGTGCTGCACGGAGATGCCTCCTCACAGCACAGTGGTTTTCCTGTATATCTGGAAAATATTAGGGTCACAGGGTCATATTGAAATTGATAGCAATTCTTTACAAGGGTATTCTTTCCTAAAATACCCTCTGTTAACATGACAAGGCTTAGATGAATTTTCTGCCTTGTTTAAAATTAACTGTGCACTCTACATATTTCCCTGCAGCATGGAATAGATTTAGCAGCACAATAAGAGCCCCTCTCTTATCCCACCTTAGCATTGAGGCCGTTTTTTTTGTAGAGTGCCTTCAAAGCCTCAGAGAGAAATAGGCTAGTAAAAGTTTGCGGAAGGAACACCTCAAAGATGTTTTTTCTTGTTGTTTTCTTCTTCCATCTCATTGCTGGATTTTTTCTTTCCTTTTTTTCATTAGATTCACTGGGATTAATAGCTGATAATGGATGGAATGGCATTGTGTTCTCAACATCACTATGGAAGAAAAAAGAATCTAGAAAATATCTTCTTCCAAAACAAACAAAGTGTATTAATTTTCCACTTAAATCACAAACCAGATTTTGTTTTGTAGCTTTAACTGATTGCTTCAGGAGTGAAATAGCCTGAAAGCATAATACACTTAGGGATATATAAGAAGATGTTGCAATCTATAACAATAACTTAAAAAGTTTTTAGTAGATAAAGCATACATAGTTTAATGCTGGAAAAGAATCTATATTCCCCAGTCAGGTAGAACCAGAAGTGGTTGCAGGAAGGACAAATCTTCATAGAAAGAAATGTTTATATGAAAGAACAGGCTTTTGGTATTCTAGAAAGACCACTGATAAAGTGCTTCTGCTGAAATCAACCCTTGCAGGGGAAGAAAAATCCAAATTTTATGGTTAAACCATATACAGTTCACAAATAGTTCAAATACAGTTGCTAACTTAGGATTTTTTATGACCAGCTCTGAGGATGTAGTTGGAACTACAGTTCACAATCTTGAAAGTTTCCTATACTGTTGGATAGTATGGACAGACTAGCTGCATGTTACACTCTCCCTATAATTTTAACATTTTCCAACCAATTTAGACTCTGATAAAGTCACAGAGTAACTGACTCTGCTGTTATTTCACTTACACATACATAATGAGAAAGAATTTCTAGCAAAAACTTGCTCATGGCCTTCCTTCTTTTCCTTGGTACTGTTCCTGCCTTGAAATCTGTCATTCTGCAACCAAAAATACATACATTTTGAGATACATAAACTGCACCAAAGTGGTCAGATTGTGCTGTTTCTTGGTTAAAGAATTACATGTCTTTTCAGTCTGACTATAGTACCCTAGTTTATCCATTTAGTTAATAAAGTCTTATGGTCACAGAATCCCCATAACAAAGAATACCAAATTAAAGTAGCAAATCAGATATAAGATTGAAAAAGCTTTATTTACTTGGAGAAAAATAGCCTAGCATTTTCCACTTAGGTATGTAATACTCCATATGGCTGATATTTCCTTTTGTTAATTTTTTTACAGATTATGTTCTATTTCCATGGAATTCAAAAAAAGTTGATGTATAATTCTCTGGGCATCAGTCTCCAAATGGCCTTTCATTTTAACTGTAGGGTACCTGGAAGAGCATTATCTTCAGTAACACTTTTCATACTCAGGATTAATTAAAGTTTAAGAACTCTCTATATTCCCAGTTATGAAAGCATCATTCTGATAATCTAATGTGGCTCCTTAGCCAAGCCCGACTCTTTTCTCATCTCACCACTAGCAGGTGCCTGAGCTATGACGTTATTTCAAGTGCTTATCTAATATATGGCATAAGAGAGAGAGAAACAATTTACATCTTCTGAATAAACCAAAATATACAGTTGTAAATTTGGTGTTTTTTTCATGAAAAACTTAGTCTCATGTCCAAAGAGTTTGAAGCATCCCACAACCATAAGTTCTGTAGCATCAAGCCAGCTTAACATTGCAGGACTTGTCCCTGAAAGATTTGTTGATGTAATTTCCCATTCCAGTAGTTTGTATCCTGGAAATAAAAGTGTTCAAAAGGTACTGCTTGGGCTTTTGTTAGGGTGTTTTGTCAATTTGGTGGGAAATGGCCAATTTTTGATGGCCTGCTGGAAGATCATCCAAGGTGGCACAATGTGACTGTAAGGTCAAACATGGAGGTAGCGTAAAAGAAGAAGAAAAAGGGGAAAAAAAAGCCTCAGAAATGAGAATTGTCCAAATAAAACAAGATGATAGACATCACAAATCAGACATCACCATTGCCCTGAAGTCAGCAACTGTCAAAAAAATTTTTCCTTAACCAGAAAAATGCTCTGCTTTTATCAGTGCCCTGCATGTGTGGACCAAATGCATTTCAGGGAAAGGAACAATCAGAAGCCTAAGACATTCCAAGCAGAAGCTGTGAGAGACAAGGCACAATTTTGCCTGTGGATCTTACCAAGAATAGTATTTTCATAGGCTCATATAATGTCTTGGATTGGAGGAAACCTTAAAAGAAATCTATTTTAAGCTTCTCCCCATAGAACAGGCTGCAATTTTCCTAATATATAAAAAAAAAAAGTTTTCTTTTTCTAAATACTAATTTGGTATGGTGATTGGTGACAAATGTTCTGAATCATCTTGTTAAATGGAATTTTTTGTGAATTTAGGAGCAGCAAAACTTTGTTAATATTTTAATAACTGGCTTAAATTTACACTTTTCCTACTGGCTGTAGCTAAGAATTAGCTGAACAAAATGACATCGAGAAGAAGGAAAACATTTGATCTAAAATATAATGGAAGTGATTTAGCAAAATCATGTTGATGTTTTTTGGCCAGCTGGGAATCATAAAGGAACAGAAACTTTTGGGTGAAACATTTGGAGACGTTATGTTAACTCTGCAATTCTCACCTTCCTTTTCTTGCAACTGTTCACTTGCAATATACTGCCCATTTCTGCTCTTGCAAACTCCTGCTTCCAGTCCCATGCTTTCTTTAATCTTTTCCTTCAGAGGTTTTAACGCATATAAGAAGGTGTCAAATTTAGAGTCTACTGCTTGCTGGCTGTCACCTGAATGAGCTTCACAGATCATTCTTTTTTTTTTTTTTTTTTTCCCTGCAGCTGAGGAAGTGTGAGAAGATTCAAGCGACTACTGCCGTCCTTTCAATTTGCCTTAGTCTCAACAGGGTTTTCTTTTGTTGCTTCTTAAGTTCAGCAGAGCAAGCAGAGAATGGGAAGCACACTGTGCACTTGAAGTCACAAGACATGTGGGAGAGAGGAGGGGAAAATTGTAGGAAGCACAATTCAGAGACATGGGTACAATGCATGAGAGAGACATCCAAACATTAAGAATGTGTGTAACTGGTGAGCTACTGCTGCTCTGTTGTCTCTCCCTCCTTGTAGCAGTTATGTTCCTTTAATCCACCATGCCTTTGAAGTACTGACTGTCCTCCAGCTGACCACTCTACTATATTGTCGGCATTGAAGTCCTGACTAGAACTAGAGCTCAAGTTTTTCAAGAGTACTGTGGAAGTGTAAGGAAGCTGCTGGTCTTAATTTAAATGCTAGGAGCAGGGCAGCTTGAAAGTGCATGAGTAGAATCAGATTTTCTGCAAGAATACCTTACAGAGAAAACTGCATTTTCTCCCCTAGTTGTTTATGTTCTTTTCCTTATAATCTTGTTTCTTTTCAAATGGAAATTTTACTACTGGAAGTTAAAGATAATATTCAGAATTTATAATTTTGTTATTTAAGGAAGACTGTTAAAATAACCTTTCTAATGTTGTTGAAAGACAAGGATTCCCATTTGCTGTAATCCCATTAAGTTCTTTTTATTAATGTACATTTTCCTCTTAATGCTGAGTTCACTTTGGAACCATATCATTCCCAAACATAAATGAAAGCCACACTGCACAAACTTGCCATCAAAAAGTTATGAGTAATTCTACACTAAAAAATAATATATCCAAATTCAAAGCCCTTGAGATATTTGGAAATATTATTATCACTTCCAGTGTGTTTGGGCCAGATCCTTTTTAAGTAACTGAAGGTAAATCTCTTTCTGAGTTTTCATATCACTTCATGGCAGTAACAAACAAAATCCTCTCCCTTACCTGTTAGGAGCCTTCTATTATAGCCGAATGGAGAAGTCAGGCAGGATATGGTGACACAAATTACTAGTCTTCGAGTTCAGCAATCATTTATTTATTATGCTCTAGGTATTTACAGAATCTGTATCTGATTTATATAGACCTAGCAATGTACACTTTTTTTAATGAGATTTTTCTGGTCATAAATTCCATATTCCTCTGAGTGTGTTTTCATTTTTAATTTACTACATCCCCCAAAGGCTTTCTTTTAACTAGTTTGCTAGTTGTAAATTCAGCAGTGATATTCTTTAAATAAACAGAAGCACGGAACATAATTTCCTGGTAACAGTGTTTAGAGAATGGATCAGAATAAGGCCCCAAAGCTATTCTGATGATGAATTAATTATAAGATTCCAAGAAAAACATGGCATTGACATTTTACACGTTTTGGCATGCAGCCTTGTATAATGCTGTGCACTTAATAAAGTTGTTTTGACGCTTATTGTATGAACAAAGACTTAAGTCTCTAGGAATCAAACAGTATTTCAGCATAATGTAAACTCAAAGGGTAACCTCCTGCAGCTAGTTCTCCATTTAAATTGTGGTAATCTGTATTATGCAAATAGAACAAAGAATGGCTGTTAAAATTCTGAACCTATATTGCAGTGTCTTGCCTGGCCTTTTCTGTTGTGTATAAATTTTCAACAGCTTTTTCTGTAACAGTGAACATTCTTCAGTCTTTCATCATAAGAATGATCAAGAGAAAAACATAGAGCAGTAAATATTTTTCCTTTGTACTATTTCAGTAACGGTTTGGTTTTTTTCTTCTTTACATTTATGCATTTTTAACTAATCTGTCTATACACACCCGTATTCTTCTGTGTCTCCGCCTGAGAAATTTGCCAATATTTAAAACTCAAAATTCCTGTAAAACTGAGGTAAGACATACCTGGTTTACAGTTTCGGAACTGAAACAAATATGCCCAAACCTGGTATATGCATGGGAATGAAATTCGCATTCCAATTAACAGAAATTAGATCTCTAATAAACCTCTCAATATTTCACCTAAAGAAATAAAGCTGCTGACAGGAAGAACAGAAGATCCAAAGGAGTTGTTGTGTGGTTTTGTATACTTGTTTTCTCCTTTCTCTGAAGGAAGCAAGCTGTAGCACTCAGATATTTTTGCCACTTCTGTTACTATAGGAAATATTTCTCAATCTTTCTCAAGTTGAAGGAGCTGCATAAGTTCATAAACATTACATTTTGCCTAACTTAATTAGGAATTCTCAGAGCAGGAACAGGATCTAGCAGGAAGGTTGCTATGATATGCTGTGGTCAGTTATGTTGATTTGTTTAATCCTAGCTTGATTTTGTCTGCTGGGTTTGGTGCTCGACAGCCTAAAAATCTTGACCATACATGGACTGGCAGAGAAATCCTGGCCTTGCTGAAGTCTTTGTGATGTGAATTGGTTGAGTGTGACTGTGTAACATTTGTCTGATCTTTACTCATATTCAGCATCATAAGAAAGGATGTTTATAGTTGCTCAGTATTCTGGTGTTTCTGCATTTAGCCCTGGCCAAGGAAGTGCCATAGACTGTGAATAACAAAAATTGACTTTCTAAATTGTTTAATAATTTCATAAAATGCAAATGATGTTATGACAAGGGTTTAAATTAGTTCTTGTTTTAATTTGATTGCTTTATCCAGATCTGTTATTACTTAGCCTTGGAAATTACCTTAATTCTGATGAAGCTGTTTTTAGTCATAACATTTCCAACAGAAAATACTATATTATATATTCACTTGGTATGCAAACTCTCTGAATAAAGGAACTCCTTGCAGACAGACTAGTAGGGGGACAGTAGGTGATCAGCTGGGAAAACAGAGACATGAGAAGATTATGTATCTGAAAAGGGAATGATCAATAAAGGTTTTCCTTTGGATGTTGTGACAATTAGCTAAGTGTTGTTTAATACGGGCAAGCATAGAAGAAACAATTAGGGATACACTGGTAATTGGAACTGTTGATAAGGAACTGTCATTATGGTCTAAAATACAATCTGATATCAGAGGAAATTATTACTGTAACTTGTCACAGTTCATTAGTAAGCAAGATACTGAGTCAGAGTGGACATGAGAATGGACATGCTTGCTCGCAGTCCAAAAAGAAAAAAGAAAAAAAAAGTAGTGTTACAGAAAGAAAATTGAGGTAACAGCCCAGTGTTACTGCATAAAAAATGGACATATTTTTATCTACACAGCAGAAAAGGGGAAAATTCCAGTGTACAAAAGAGCATAAATCAAGAAGTTGTTCTTTGTCAGTCAGAATACAGGGGGAAAAGGGCACTTTAAAGTGTTAAATTAAATATGAAGATTGTATGGGGCTACAGCAGCATGCCAGACTACAAAATACCAAGATTAAAATGATGATGTTGTAACCTCCATTGGACTTCACTGGACTTATGACAGTTTACACTGTGTGAAGTCTGACATTTTACAGGGTGCTCTGAAACACACCCCAGAATTTCAAACAGCCTTAAAGAAACATGCATTCACCACTCTTATTCCTTTGTGTCTCACATTCCTTTCACAAACCTGTAAAACTCTCTGCTGGCTGAAGATCTGCCACTACCCCACACATCTCTGATGCCTTTTCTATCACCTCTGCACCATAATATTTCACAGAATTGTGACTGGAGGGATGCAAGAATAGGAATAATTAACAATGTTCTTATAGGAGGAGACAAAAATGCAAAACATATTTTAAAAGATAAATTTCTAAAAAAAATGAGAAAAATGAGAAAATTATACAGTACATTGCTAGGTAAACAAAAATACAAGGAAAAAGTCATGATTCTTTGTCAGCAAGGAATTTATCAGCTAATTTCAGGATTATAGTAATCAAAGCACATAGCTCTCAGATTCATCAAATTTATGTGCAATTATTTCTGTTAATAAGAACAGAACAGTAACTCTGTCCATACAAATTTCTAATAAAAAAGTAATTGTGATCTAGTTAATAAGAGACCTCTTCTTATTTAATGTTTAATGCTATTAAATCCCTAAGTTCCAGAAAGATTCTGATGATTTACGCTATCAAATAGGGGGTTTCAGGTTTTCTTTTGCCTTCTTATGAATGTATTTTTTAACCTAGTCACTACTGAGTTCAATATTATTTATATGTGTGTGCAATCTAAATACCAAATACAGATGCAGTTGAATGTATAGCATGAAAGTGTAAATTTATATATTTTTATAGTTCCAAACAATAACTGTTTCAAGAAAGAAGCATTTTTTTGAAAGTTAACTTTACACAAAGGTGTGATTTTGCAATGAATGTGATCTTAATCAGACAAATTTAAATCATTTGATCTGGTAAAACTCCTGCAAGCAGAAAGTTACTTCATCAAAACCTGAGTTCAGTTAAACATCTCTTTCACTGCAGTACCTTTGATGAGACTTGAGATTCATCTGGTAATGGTAATTAGCTTGTCCACACTACAAGCTTGCAGAAAACAGACTGATGTGAGGCATATTTGGGTTCCTAATAGGTCTACAATTGCAACCAAGTACAGAAACCCCAAGGCTTTGGCTGAACAGATGTAAAATCTACCTTATTGTTTATTACAGAGGTATTTCTGAATTATTTAATATCTTTGTGTGTTTTAACACTGGAAGGCAGAGTTTAGTCATTGTTAAATCTGTTCAGTGTCTGTAAGTTATCTATGCCTATGTCATGGGTAAGACGCATCATAAAACCGGTCCAATCACGAGGAGTAAAATTCTTACAATTAACATTAATTTCTAAGAAAATGCTGCATCAGTTTCAGACTACAGTGGCATAAAGAATATGATTTAATGCTATTCCCTCTATTTAACTGCATTGCGTCAAGTGGTTGAAATCACAGGCAGTACTGTATGATGACAATGTCTTAAAAGACATTTTATATAGGGCTTTGTGCCTTAAAATGGATGGTGAGGGATTTTAATTAGTCACATCTAATCCACATCTAATCCAAGTCACAACTTGGATTAAGGCAGGAACATACAAGGGTGCACCAGGTTTGTGCATCCAAAGGAAAACTCATGAAAATTTAATGACAGCTTTTCTAGAGGATATGTTGCTGATTTTATTTATTTATTCATTTCTTTATGTTTAAAATAGCACCAAAGAATGTTCGTCCTGCACTCTGAGGCCCCATGACAAACATATGAAACAGAATAAAGGTGATTAACACAACTGATCACTGTTACATCAGCAGCACCAGCGATTTAGGAGTTACCTTGTTTGACTTTTAAAGTTTCTTAATAAAAAGATATGTGTTGTGACAAAATTTCTGTTACTGCTCATTGACCTTATTCACCTTTCTACTGCTTACACTCAAATTGCTATTTTCAGGTAAAGAAAACAACATTTCAAGCATGGAAGCTATTGCCATTGTTCTCCATTAGGCTGTGGATGCTAGTCACTGTGTGAGATATAAAGGGAATAATTAAACAATTTATATTCTTTCTGGGCCCAAATTAGCAGGTGATTTGAGGTAAAACATGGATGAGTCTCCTATAACCAGACTGATGTCACAAACGAGATAGCTAAAAAGTGCCTGTGGTTATCTTGAAATTAATTTATATTAGAATTGTGTCCAATATACTATATTACATGGTGAGGACACCCAGGGTAAATAGAAAGTGATAGAGTTTTTTTATTCTCCATAGCCTCTGTTCAAGTGTTCTTAGTAATGTTATTTATATTTATTTTTTGTTTTATAAAAATGAAATGCTGAGAGTGATATTTCAGACTGCTTATAACCTGTTTTTTTCCCGACAGAGTGAGTCTACATTTTAAAAGTACAGGACCATGTCTGATGGAGTCTTTTAGCTCTGAGTCCTTTTCCTTGTCCCTGTGTTCATCATTCATGTCATATTTGCTATAGCTATAATTACCTACTTGATCATATTTACAATTTCCCAAGATCCAAGTCAACTGCTCATAGTTGTGTTCTCAATTTCCTTTCCATAATGGGAATGGGGCTGTTTATTGTCTTAGGATCTTTTTTTCTTGTATGACTGAATCATGAACAAGCCAAACATTTGGTTTAAAATCACAGAAATCAGGAAATTATTTTGACCACTGTTTATCTATAACAAATGTTTGTAGTTTTAAACTTCCTTGCTTTAGAGACTTTACTATACAAACCACGGGGGTTTTTTTACATGATGAAAAGACATGGATAATCAAACCACCTTTGGGACAAAGTCTGATGGTTAGCTTCACAAAGCTATTAAAAAATGAGTAAAATACATGCTTACCAAATACAATATTAAACTGGATATGAAATACACTAAAAAGTCAACATTTTCTACCTGAAATTGAAAGATGTTAATTAAAATCAAATTAGATATACATGTATAATACTAATATACTAAGTGAAATTATTTTTTAAAAACTTTGGAATTATTTGGTACGTCTACATTATTGTAGCCAAAGTTGAAATAATTTAGACAGCTCTCCCTCAACGATTTCAAGAACATCAGAGCATAAGAGCTTCTCTCTGAAAGTAATAATGATAATTTTTAGCAAAAGAGCTACACTCTCTCCATTTGGAGGCTTTAATGAGAGATCTAAGCGTCTTCATGCTTCCACACTATTTCATCTTACTGCTGAAAGTGGCTCGGCTTCATAAAGGGCACTAAAGTAAAAAAGGACTAAAGGGACTAAAATAAAAAGGGACTAAAATAAAAAAAGTATTTTAGTAGATCTTGAACTATTTCTGTATGAGTTAACCTGGACCAGAGGCAGTTTGTCACAGCTTCTTATAACATCTGCTGCTTTTCTTCATTTTGTTACGGACAGTGCATCCCCGTATTTTGGATCCCTGATTTTTTTTTTTTTTCTCTTTCTTTGAATTTCTAAGTATTTCTGTATTGAATAAAATCATGGCAGTTTTTAAAAATTAACCTGATTAGTCAGTATTTGTCATAGAGCATTCATCAGAAGACCACCAATTCTTTGTACAGCTGTCTGCCTGATTCACTCAAATTTACATTTGTCTAATAGCAACAGAACATAGTGCTGCTTATGAAAATTTTTGATTAATCTCTTTAGCAATGTAGAAAACTCAATATAAGTATTTTTAAGATTTTATAGAGGATTTTTCTTTTTAGAAAAATGATAAAAAAAGAAATTTCACTTTTCTTAAGTCATGTGCAATACTATGACCAATCTGCAATCTCAGTGCTTCCTAAAATTCTTACTTCCTGTGTTAATTTCATAGCCTTATTCAGGTTTGGGGAGGACAAGGAATAGCAGAGGAAAGAGGACGAAAATAATGCTTGTGTAAACAAGCATTGGTGCATTAAAAAGAAAAATTAGTCTCCTTCTTTGGTGGAGTTCTATGTGATTCCCATGTTGAATTATACAGCACTTAAATTTGTGTTAGGTAAATGCATAAACTAAAAAGAAAAAAATGTAAACATCTAATTTCATTGCTTGATTCACTAATTTTCACATTTTTTCAGAAATAACAATGGTATTAGTAAAATCAAATCAGAAATATAAAAACATTAACTGCCATTAATAGACAGAAGTAAGACTAAGAGGAAAGCTCACAAAAGTAGAAGTAATATATTGTAATGGAAAAAAACTCATTCTTCAAGGGAAGAAAATGAAGCCCAAGATGAGAACAATTCTTTTTTTGTAGCGATGCCTGTTCTTTTCCCTTGCTACTGCTAAGCCACAAAGTAAATGTGCAGAAAATGAAATTAACTCTGACATACCCATCTCGTATCATCTAAATACAGGCTGACATGAATAGCCAATAGAATCAATTGAATCAATAGTCTCTTCAAAAAAGCAGTGAAATAAAACCAAGAAGCTAAATTATGACTAGGAATAGCAGTATTGAAGGATAAAGCCTGAAAAGTCTTCATTATGTGTTTCATCTGCTTATTTTGCAGATGTTTATGCTCACTTTGAGGGAAAACTCCCATTTATTTATAATTTCTGTATCACTTTCAAGAAAGAGACTTGGTAATAACAGAAGCAGCAGTTCACACTGAGATGCTGCAGTGACTGGCATCAGCACAAACCAAAAATAGGTGTAAGATACCTATTCCTTCTCCTTTCCTGCCCTGTCATAGTCCTCCAGGCTACTTTGTCAGCTCATCTCATTCTGCTCTTTCCCAAGAATGGCGTGTGAAGCACAAAATAAAAGCAAAAATATAGGTTGTAAAAAGTGCACATAACATTATGATGCTTTGCCTAGCAAGTTCATCAGCAACAGGAAAACACCCTTCAACTGCCTAGTCAGAAAGGAATCATTAGAAAGAAACATGTCAGAATTCAATAGCCTAATTTTACTATTTAAAAAAAATATTTTCTTTTTTTCTTTTTTTTTTCTAGACATAGAATATGTTTTCATACTTTAATATAGTATGGTGAATACAATCTTTCTAGATTTTAATTGTTTCACTATACACATATTCTGTAAAGTTTCTCCATAATCTTACTCTTTTCTTATCTCATTTGACCCATTTTTCTGCAGTTACTGTCTTTTAGATAAGATCTGTTTCAATGCAGAGGAAAACTACTGCTAAAGATAGTCAAACAATCATAATTCTGACTATGCATACTATGTTTTTCTATATTTTAACAGTAAGGCTGTTTTATAGTCTTGTTAAAACCCGATTTGGTTTAAAAAGTTTACATGTTTAGAAAAGCAGAAATGAACAGAAGCCCTCTGTAAAGTCTGACGTTCTCGTTAATTTTTGTGTAAATTCTAGCCGAAAATATCGTGCCATTTTGACCATGAAACAAAGGACATTTTCATAGTTGTCTGAAGGGCTTAATAATTCTTGCCTTCCCTGTGAAGTTAAGTTGATCTGACTGGGGCTGAGGAAGAGATCGAGTGTTTCGTTATTCTGAGTGACGGTGAAGTCGTCCCTTGCACAGAGCCAGGCAAGAGTGTTCAAAGAAGGAGGCAAACTTAGGAGCTGCTCTGCTCACCATGCTACAAGACTGCTGTCAGTGGATGTTTTTTAATTTTCTTCTCTTTTATACCATTCACCTTACTTCCTTTTATAGTTTTTGCGTGTGTAATGTCCAGGACAAAGCCAAATGTGCGTTAACGTTGAGTTAAATGCATAGGAAACTTTACCATTTTATTGTGAAAAACAAGCAAAATAGCCCAAACATCCACTAATACTCATGGCTCCCTTTTTCACATATGCTAAAAAACTATTTAATTGTAACAGAAAATTCAGAGACAATGACAACAAGCACTTTTCTTTTCACCAAAGGCTGTGGCACAGATGATGTCTGCTATTATTAAAATTTAGCTGTAACTTATCCATCTGTTATCTTCTTGTGTATGCCATACCAGGTTATTCATAACTGAAGGCTGAATAAAGAAAAAAAAAAAAAGATTTTTGCTTCTTTACAATAACCTTTAATGACCACAGGACACTCTATTAATGTCTTCTGTTTTTTTGAAAATGAGAAGTTTTGTACACTTCCATCTTCTTTAATTTAGAGAAGCAGCATTGCACTTCCAATGTATTTTTGTACTTACCGAGTCCTAAGAGAATTGAGTCAAAATGAAGCAGCTTGCTTAATATCTGTGAGATGAATCTTTTAAATTTCATTTTAGTGGCTTAAAGTGAAATACATCTCAGGCATCTGAGGAAGGGGGGAAAATAAAAAAAAAAAAAAATCCCAAGCCATAGGAAACAAGCCACAATCTTCCAACATATTTTGCATCCCATCCAGGCAGATGTTTGACCTTAAGACATGTAAAGCAGATGGCTTTGATCTGCTCTTGATCTCCCTGTAATTGTGTCTGGGGAGATAAGAGATGCTCATCAGGAATTTAGCTAAATATGGGAACTAGGTAGTGAAAACCAAAATTCTGGAGAATATTGCAAAATACATATCTAAAACTAGATTAATATTTTCACCAATTGTATAAATTCTACTGAAACATTATAACAGTTTGTGTTTAAATGGGTGTGATAAGCCTGTCAGGATACAATAGGAATACTTCTTATGAGAGATGTGATTTTCTTAAATTTGTTTAGAAATCTAAGGCTACAGTCTAGTTTTGGACTAGACTGAAGAAGAACTAAAATCTTTTTTTCCTTTTTTTTTTTTTTTTATGCACTGGATATGTTATTTAATTGCAATATATACTTTATTACTTTAACAAAGAGCAGCCGTAGTAGACAGTCAGTCGAATCTGGCATCCAGTTTACATGGGCAGGGCAAAATCTGAGACATCTTAATTAATTCTCCCAACTCAATTTGTGCAGTGACTTAAAGCTGCACTATCTACTTTAGGCACCCACTTTGCCACTGTTGGGGATAAGGATGAAAATTTTTCCCCCATCTTCTACATTTCAGTGATCCAATAAGAAGGATAAAAGGAAGTATTTTCTTTCTTTGATACTTGTGTTTGAAAACTGATTGTTGTTTTGGATCATCAAAATATTTTTAATGCAACTTTAGGGTTATATTTTATTTATGCAATAGCAGCAATTGAGAAACCTGGAAGACAAATTAAAAGCACTATACAAGGTGAGAAGAGAATTGCCTTTTTTTGGCACAAGAAGAAAGAATGGCACACAGACCATGAAAGTTGCCAGCAGAGCCCATCTGTTAAGCAACAGAGTAAATCAGACGCTGCAAGGTTCCAGTGATTGCAGGAAAAGCAAACACTGAGAAGGGTTGAAAAAGGCAGCAAGGTCATTTTCACCTCAAAGGTCTAAGGGAGTTTCTTTTCTTTATAAGCTGCTCTTAAGTTGATTCTTTCCTGCACAGGACTGAGATTGATCAGTCAAGCTGAAAAGGACCCAGTCTGCATCGCTGCCTGTGTCTGGGTGCCTGGTCAGACTCCTGGAACTTCAAGGGCAATATCCTCATGGGAGCAGCCCTCTGTTGGAGCATGGTTCTTGACAGATTTCACTGTTGGATCTTTTCAATACTGGTTCGTGTGCACAGATGCTATCCTGGGACTCCAAGGAGCTGGGAACTTCAGGACTTTAGTTCACTTCTTTGGATAGAAATGGTCTTTCAAAAAAGGGTAGAAATTCAGTTTTGAGTACAGATACCTTACTTCATACATGTGAGATATGCTTCAAAGACACAAGTACTGAGGAAACTTTTTTTTTTCCCCTAGCAAACCCATTTATCTTATTGATCCAGTCTCTATCATTTTTAGATCCTGCATTTACCATAAGCATTAATGTGAGTCCCCTGGTTGTCAGCCAGGGAAGAGTCAAATTTTTTTGCTGTAGCCATGAGAGGAAGGAGCCTGAAGCCTGTGTGGATGTCTCTAGGTTGTTGTTCTACACTACCTCAGGTCACCAGGTGGAGAGTGGAAGTGAAGAATTCTTCGAGAAGAAAGCAGTCATGGCTTATGGCCAGGGAAAAACATTTTAAGATAATAAATGTTCTCTCTAACATGAAAAGCCCACTGGAGTCTGGAATCAGGCCCACAATGGCAGGATCTTGAGCCGTTTTAGACCTTTACTTCCTAAGACTGTCTAGCTCTTTTATTCTGACACCTCAGATCCACAACACACCTTTCCAATGTCAAAAGTACACAAGATTTTGCATTATCAAGACTACTTTTGGCCTTTGTAAGCTTTTCTTGGCATGGACTTTAGGCTGTTAGTTATCATGAAGAACTATAGTCCAAAATAGTTATTTTATTAAAAATTTTTTTTAGAAAATCATAGAAAGAAAAATTAGATCTGCTTGATCAAGTCACAGAAAAGAAGCAATCAAAAAATTTCAGTGCAGAAAGGAGTGAACTGAAACTAAGTGTGTAGTTACAGTGCAGTTTCTATCTCGAGCTCAAGAAATCGTATAGTTACTTTTGGAACTAGATTCCCTACCTTACCACCTACCAAATTTTAAAAGCTATATTATTGCTTTTTGTATAAAAAATAGTAGCAAGGAAAAAATACGTGTATGTGGTTTCCCCAATGGAGAAAAAAGTGATAATAGAGTACTGCCTTTTTCTATTGAATTGTCTGAAACAGTAAATATTTCTAAAACCATGGATATATTTATTTTACTTTTTTCTGCCTTTTGAGAGAAAAGAAATTCCTATTGAAGATTGTGAATAGTGATTTTACAAATTCTACTCTACAGCACATATCATGCTATGCATTCATGACCTTCTAATTCCCTTTGCAAGTGACTATAATTCTAAAGTGCTTCAAGCAAATCATAAAAGTAAAAATGTGTATGTGTGTGTGTCTGTGTGTATATGTACATACATATACATATATATGTTTTCTGTTCAATGAAGCATGCAACTGTAGTTTTCACTTCAAATGTAGGGAACTTTTCTTCTTCTATTGCATGCCCTTTGCTTTCCACCATGAGCTATGCTGATATGGACTTGACCTGGACCAGGTTCTCTAAAATGGTGACCAGAAAAAGAGTGGTGCAGCTGGAAGAGGAAATAATTCTGGTTTTACTAAGCAAATAGTTGAGGTAAACTATTCTGCAGACTCATTTAGAATCAAATTAATTTGACTACACATCATTTTGTTCAGATCTTGGAAACATGATCAGCTTTTTACAGAAATAATAAAACAGTTGCTTCATTTAGTCAATAAAATGAGATTCCAGCTCATATGGTTTAATACTGAGCTTATTTTTAGATATTTGCAGGAAAATTGGAAATAGTTTCAGCCTAGATGATCTGGAGTAGCTGCTTGCATGTGTCTGGCAGTAATAAAATTTGGAAGCTGTATAAGTTTATGGGAAAAAGCTTTGAGTAAATGAAAGGTGAAATTAAATGAGTATTGTTTAGATAGTATCCAGTATATTGAAGTGTGTAAAGATGGATTAGCACTGTTTGTTACTAGTCTCTGTTCATATGATTTGACATTTTGATAGAAAATGCTTTTTCAGAGTCTTAAATCACAAAGGTAATCATTTAATGATGAGATATTGAAGGATATTTTAGTAAAAAAAATATAAATACTTGAAATCTTTTCTATAAGAATGTGAGTGTCCAAATTTTTCATAGAGCTGAAAAACAAACTGTTCTTGTTAAACAATAATTGAAATTAAAATACACTGCAGTAAAATGAGAAAGGCCATATAAATATGCATACTTTAAAAATATAAAGGAAAATGTATATACTTTAAAATGAACCTAAAAGAGACAAATATTCACTCATCTAAAATATTTAGAAGAATAAAAATGAACATCTGTACAGATTTTTTTTGCAGTCATTCACAGGTTGAATCATTAAAGACAGGAGGAAAAACTGAACAGAGCAGCTCCATTGAAATTTCAGCTTTTGTATCTCTTTTACAGGTACGTTTTTTTTCCCTCTATAGCAATATCCAGTTCTTTTATGAGGTTCCAGTGGCTTCTATGATAGAGACATCTCCAACAGTGAAAGGTATAACCTTCCTGTCTATCTGTGAGGAAAACTCAAATAAATGTCCTGATCAGCTGTCACTGTGCATCTCTCATTGCCAAACACTGAGAATCCTTTGAGAAGATGGAGAGCAGTGTGTGTGGTTGTTTTGGGGGATACTCTTAGTAAACCCTGTGACAGCAAATTGAGGGAATTAAGTAGAGCCATTAAGAATGCTGGGTTGTAAATAAACTCAGAATTGTCTGAAGTACCCAAGGCATTCTTGGGGTGGTTGTATGTTGACAACTCAGGGCTATTACACACTGTTACGAGTTCTTCCTCATGCTAAGGGATCTCCAGAGAAAATCCATTGTTGCCCTGATTTTTTAAGTTTTTCTAAGCCTTCTGATGTTTGCATTATTGTAACAAACTTTCTCAGGGACTTTATGTAAATAACTTATTGTTTTGCATTATTTTATGGAAGAAGAGAAATTTGGTGCACTGTTGGTTTGTCCAGTGTCATTGGAGAGGTGGCGCTGTCACCCTCCAATCCACTGTGACTTCTGGAAATCTATAAATCTTAGAGTCAGAAATTAAATCGCTTTTTTACCTTGAGAGAGCTGCGTATGCGCGTTGTGTTATTTCGTGTCCTATAGAGACAATCCCTCTCAATGCTGGTGGTTTTAAGCTCCTGTTCTTTGTTAGTAGTGTTTGGAACCAGGACCTGTGTGCACTGGCAGTCTCACACCTCAGAACAGCACGTGTGGCAGCTCTGCTCTGCCTCATGAACTCAGGCTGAACCTCGGAGCTGAAATGTCCAGCATGATGTGCTCCCTGTCCTGGCTTGGGTTCATGCTGCTGGGGCTGACACCAATAACAGCAATCCCATCAGTGTGTCTGCCCTTACTGGCTCCTGAGAAACCTCCAATATCTTGAGCATTTGCTCCTTTTCACAACTGATTTCATGGCAAAAACATTGCTTTCCCTGGATTAAGATTTATGTAGAGTGAAGCATTCACCACCTAGTAATTTTTGCACATGTAAGGATCCAGTCTTGAAGAAAAGAATGCAAGACAATGTGTATCACTCATAATGACAACACCTTTAAACAGATTAAAAACGCTCATCATTAAATCCCCAAAATACTTTATCACTCTACAATACACCTAACAGCTATGTGTGCCTGTGCTTGATTGTCTGCCTGTGGCTTTTATTTCCCAGTTGAAATTAAAAGCAGGACAGTTTTCAGTAGTAGCTGAGATTTTATAATACACTGAACTTTACATCAGCATATTTTTGTATTCTGGATCACATCTTCATGCTCCCTCAGTCCAAGCAGTTCTATTTGAGGAATAGAGGTGATCAGCTTGTGTCTTCCTAGTGCATAAGATTAAGCAAAGTAAACCATTAATCAAATAGATATGCAAATTAGAAATAATAATATGAGGTGTTAGATAACACAATCTGCATGCAATAGCAGCTGGATCTCTCAGGAAATTAATTTAGCAAAAAAGTCCATATTTAACAGACTGCGTGGTGGCATTAAGAATGAAAATCTAGCCTATTAATCATGCAAGAAATTGCAATTAAATTGTATTTGTTAATTTCATAGTGAAGAGTTTTTAAATTAAAGCATTAACCATTTTCTTGAACCTTTATTTCTAGGCAATTGTAATTCAGAGGCAAGTAAAATGCAGTTTTTATGGGTTAAAAGCTCTTTTCTATACAATATATTTAATTTCTTATGAATGCTTCCTTTGAAAAAAGAGGCACAGACCTCAAATTATGTATCAGTTTGTTTCTCACAATATTTTTCTTCTGGTTCCTTTGTTTATTTGTATCTCATCTACCCCAAGCAACATGGTGCTTTTGACTTCTCTTGTGGATTCTGGAAAATTAGGCTTTGTCCAGATTTTTATTCTTTTGTGATGAAAATATTTGATTTTTCTACGTCTATTTTTAACATATGAATGAAAAACCATAAAGGATACTTTATTTGCAAATGTAAGAGGTCAGGTGATGTGAAGTTAGTTTTATTATTTCCTCTCCATTTTTTTAAGGCGTAAGAATTACTTTTAAGCTTTGCCACTGCAACACGAACATTGCAAACTGAAAACTATCCTAAATTATATTTCCACTTTGAATAAAAAATGAAAGAATAATTGGAGAATAAGCATCTGTTTTCAGCATTTCTACTGAAATATTCAATGTTATCACTGCTATCAAGTAGGTTGCCTTCAGTCTTTAGAGAGGGCTCTGAAAGTCCATCCCTACTAAGTGGAGATAAGATGAGACAGATGAGACCTGAAAGGTCAGTATTTCTGATGAGGGATTGATTTAGTGGATGATCTTCAAAGAACTTTTTTTTTTATTTTAAACTTGTTGAGTAGATAATGTACTCATAATGACTCAGTTAATTTAGACTTTACAAAGTTTAGTTGCCTTGAAATTATGAATCTAGTCTAAGTAACAGATGATGTAATTTATTTAGATAATACCTCAAGAGAGAGATTCTTTCTTAGACAGTGCTCTTACTCTTTACACCTTTATTTTAGGGTGGAAGAATTGCTTCTGTGAGGTGCTCTTTTCTCTAAAAACAGAAATGGAAAGAAGGTGCTTAAATTTCTAGACAGCAGAAATTAGATGAGCTTTTCCACTAAGAAAAATATAATTTCCAAAGCCAATATCTGACCAAACTTCTATATTAATTTCAGGTTTACTTGGGACTCTCTCCAGTTTTACCTCAACTAATTTCAGTGGTACCTTAGAAATCCATGCATCCTCTATGTGCTAATGGAATCTGATGGGGAAAAAAATATCTCATCAAATTGCACTACTAAGGTAATACTTCACTACAAAATTGAATTTTAATATAGTGTATGAAATTCTAGTCATACATAAATGTAATGAGGGTAACTTTATGTCCATTTTATGGGACATAAAGGGTTTGTTATATTTGGTTTCCAAAACTGTTGCTAAACACTTTCAATTTTTATCACTTATAGTATTAAGAAGTCCAGTCTTCTTTGTGTAAGAAAATAAAATATATTTATTCCCTCCTATCCATTGTGTTATTTTAAACATTATTTTTTTTTAATTTACTTTTTTGTAATGACAAATGGTAGTATTTTAGAATTCCCAGAGCTCTAATTTCATACTTAAAAAGCAGAACTAAGTTCCAACATGTCTTTTAATGGAGGAGCTTTGAAAGCTACACCTTACTTTCCCCCTTACAATTCTCTTCAGTGAGATTTGATTCAGAGCAACTGTTTACAAGTAAGTGACTTCTTGTTCTACTTACAGAAAGTGAAGATCAGGTTTCATAATATTCTCAAATATTTTCTGAATGCTGTTTAAGGAGTATTCCCAATTTTCTCAGCACCAACATAATTTACACATTTTTGTTATGCTAATAGGAATGCAGCATTATGCATCATGTCCTTTATCCTGGTGTGTTTTGTTCTGTGCATTGTGCTTGTCTTTCCCATCTGATAACAAACTATATTAAAACATCTGTCCTTGTGTTACAAGTATTTGTTATTTGTAGGAGACAGGAAATAGAAATATGAAATTAATTTTCATTATGAATTGTACTTGCCCTTAAAAGAGGTTGCTAGATATTGCATGTTTTTCTGTTTCAGAGTAAGAAGTGAGATTATATCATATTACATTCATTAGAAATTCACTGTTAAAATGAAACTTGCTCTTGGAAAAAAGCACCCAGCATTTGTTTCTCTGCATTGAAAGAATCAGGATTTCTCTGTCTCTCTGAAGGCAAGTACAGTCAGGATTTCAATCAGTTTTAGCATATGTGTCAATTGAAGTGTGTCACGAGTTATATATAAAGAGCTCAGATAATGGTTTGCTTTATAGGATTAAATTTATACATTGGTTATATTTGTATGTGTCTGGAATCTTTTAACATCAAAGAAGTTAAAACAAGTTTAGGTAAGCCACCAGCAAGATTGTTTTGGTCAAAAAAAGAGTGTCTTCTTCTTTGTGATGTTTGTTTGTAAAGATTACTATCAGATGAATTTCTAATAATTATTCAAGGCAAAAATAAGCCTAATAATACCTGTGCTAAAGGCTTTTACACTTGTCAAACTTTGCAGCCCTTCTCAAAAAGTGGAAGAGAGTGTTTCTGAGTTTTGGGGAGGTTTTAAATTGTAGATGAATTATTTAAAATAAAATAACCAGTGGATTGATGATGAGATTTAGAAGATCATTGTAATTTGCAAGTTTACCTTCAATTTTGGCTTTGATTTTTGTTTATTTTATTGGTGTTGTTATCCTATGGCTTCTTTTCTTGAGATCCTAAAGGTAAAATGACTGTACTTATCCTACAGGCTTTTTTCCCTGTTTTTTTTTTTTCTTTTGGTTTGAGTTTTTTTACCTGCAGAAGGAAATATGTAAGATAGATTAGCTCACACATGGCACCCTTTAAATCATTGCAGCTTTCTTGAAATGAAGTTATGGACTGTGGGAAAAAAAACCAAACTGAACTCTACTGTTGGAGAATATGATAACTTTTTTTTTTGTCTAGCAAAAAGAATTCATTCTCTTTCTCCCTCTTCAGATTTTAATTTCCATTTGGAATTTATATATGGCAGCAGAGCCACATGAACACTGTCCAACTCAAATAGTCATGTAAGTCAAATTGTTTTTTTCCCCAAGAAAGTTTTTGCTCAGGTGAATGGATATTCAAGTCTTTTTCCAGTAAAGCCTTTTTGTATAAGAGTTAATATTTTTTTAGCTGTCTGCAAGAGATAATTCAGAGTTTAATTGTATCAAACCCAAAAATATGGAAGCAGTAAAAATGACAGCTATCCTGCCTGATTGACGGTGCAAATTCTAGCACTAAAATGTTTTAAAAAGCTCTAAAATTCCAAGATATCTAGACCTCTTTCTTGTTTGATTTAATAGTTTATTGCTTGGAATTTTGCTGCAAGTCTTAATCCTTTTATGAAAACCATGATCAAATAGGAATGATATCTTAGAAATGCTGTCATACTAATCTTTGATTCATATTAGGGATGCTGGACACTGTGTTGTGCTGTCCTGGGAAATGGCTTTGATTAGGTATAGCTAATGTTTCCCAAGTTTCTCTAACTACTGATGTGGGTTGACACTGACAAGATTCTGGCACCCACCAAATCCTCTCACTCACTCCCCTCTGCAGCCTGACAGGAGAGAGAAAATTTTACAAAAATATATATATTCTGTCTAATATTAGTCTAGACTGTAATCTTGGTGTGAAATCTAAGGCAAGAAGTGGCAAGAGGAGACTAGAAATTTATATAGATTGTTGATTAAAGCAAGTAATTATTTTCTTTCTCTTTGAGCAGCTTTCACACTAAAATTTTCTCATTGTACTGGCTGTCAAACTTAGAGTACTTACTATCTGTTATTCAGCTGCAAGCCAGAACCTGAACTTACAATAATTCACAGTCTAAATAAATGTGGCCAGAGGCCCTTGGTGTCCATTTTATTCTGCATATCAGTATACTGCTCATGCACTGCTGCAGGATAATAAAGGACACTGGTCAATTTAATTTTCATTTAAATTCAATGATTTATGAAGTAAAACTACAAATTTGAGGTCCATCTGCCAATAGCTTCCTCCCAGGTACGGCTTAGGTTAAGGAGCTCTGATCTCCTGGGAGCTCATGAATTGGGGTTCAGAGCAGGAGTTAGGAAAGGCAGTAACAAAAATTACCTACAATTAATTCCCTTTGGTTTGCAGTGCCACCAGTGCCACTGGCTGCTGTTCATGTCCATATGTAAATGTGAGCAGGGACAAAGGATGGGGAATCACTTCCCAGCTCTACAGAGGTACCTGCCTTGTGTGTCCTGCTCCCCAAATAATACAAAAAATGTAGAGTATTTGTGCTCTGCTGTTACGAAAAGAAAAATCCTTTAGATCCAGCTCCCTCTTCATACATGTGGGAGATATTTTGGGAAAAATCTTCTTGCAATGAATTACCAGGAGAGTGGTTAGGGAGGAGCAGGGCTGAAATGCAGATGATCTCTTAAAGAGGAAGGGAATTGTGGAGTTAAGTGCAGAAGTACGGGCATATTTACTAAAACTATGTCAGGATTTAGAGAAGCATAGTAAATTGCCAAACACTGCCAAAGAAGGAAGTTCCCATAAGACAAGCTAGCACAACGGGCACAAATTGCAAACAGAAAGGAGATAATTTCAGGCCTACACAAAGATGAAAGTTTTGCAATTAGCAAAGGGGACAAGATTCCATTGTGCAGACACAACACCAGGAAGATGCCTGATGAGGCAAATCTGGCTAACATCCAGACAAAAATTCCCATAATGGCAAACTGTGATAAAGGAATGCCCCTGAAAACATATCCTGCCAGGTTGTGGGAACAGCACCTACACCTTGTGGATACCCATGACTTGGACTGTATAAAAGAGGTACTTCCAGGAGGGCTGGTGGCAGGAACACATGTGTTGGTGGCTACCTTTCTACTTAATCTGTCTCTTTGCCTCTCCCTACTTCTCTGCTTTTCCACCTCACACTTACTGTTAAATAAAATCTGTACAATTGACTTTGGCTGATGATCTCATTTGCACCTTAATTCAGGCAGAAGTATCTTATAAGAATTGGACCCTAATATTATTTCAGAAGCGAAATCCTAATATTATTCCAGCGTATCTTAACACTATATTACCTGGTGTTCCAAATGAAACTGCCACAACTGAAAATATTTATGGCTAACAATATTTATTCATAGAATTAATTGGAAAAAAAATGAGTTTTAAGTAAGAAAAACTGCATAAATAAATCCAAGCAACATTTCAAATAAAAGAAATTGTTTCCTTACTCTGACATTTCCAGTTTACTGAACACTTCACAACAACAATATTTCCATAAATTACTGTAGCCTGTTCTTATTGTCTCCTCTTTAAAGGTCAGATGTTTAACATGACCTGAGGTTTTTTGTAGTCTTGGTAGCATGAGAAGACATTTAGTGTATCATTAACAAAGTATCTTGATACAAGTGCAAATGAATGCAGGAATAAAGGGAGATTAAGATACTACCAAGACTGCAAATGATGAGACTTCATTCAGCAAATGGTCAGCAGTTCAGATCTCAGACATGGAGTTTTAAGATAATACCTATCTAGTACGATTAGGGGTTTGAATATCAGAAGAAAAGACACAATGCTTGATCATCATTTAACAATTAACTGATGCAAATTGAAAATATCTAAGGATTATTTTATCCTTCAAATAAAAATGATCTGATAAAAATGTTTGGACGAAATGGTTAAAACCAGAAGACTGCAAGGAGGGAACAGTTCTTGCTTAAAGTGACCTTGCAGCTCAGAATGCTAAGAATGTAGGTGTGGGAAAACTCCACGTATTATGCCTAGTGTTGTTTATTCTCTGCCTCTTTTGAGAATTAGAAATCCTGTGTGACATGCCTGAACCTCCTCCTGGGAGAAAGAGAGATCATAAAAGCATAGCCTTGTTATAAACTGCGTGTCCACAAAGCCTGATGGAGCCTGCTGGGATGAACTGAGCCTGATGGAGCCTCTGTCCATGTGTGTTCCTGCTGCCTGGGGTTCTTAGTGAGGTAATGGAATAAAACAGCCCTTTGCGCTTCAGCTGTGGTTTGCTGGTCACCCTGGTGACCATTCACACATGTGAATGGTCAGACATGTCAATTCACACAAAAAATGCACCTTTTCCTTATAAATGTAACAATCTATCAGCTTTTAGTTAGGACTACATAATTTTTCTGGGAAATAATAGATTTGTATGTCTGCAATGTCAGTGCAGTGCATGCATCTTGTTGTGTGCTTCACTCCATGACAGAAAGTGGAGGGACCCAAGTGCCAGCTCCCAGCTGTGGCTATTTGATTGGCCATTAGCAGTGGGGATATGAGATTTCACTCGTGTCAGGAAAAGGCAGCTGCCAGGGAAACTAAGAAATGTCCTCAGGGTGGGCATAAAACAGGAGGCTGACAGAAAAATGGCTGAGGGCTGACACTGCCAGCAACAGAAGGATGGAAGGAAAGCCGCTTTCCTTGGCTTTGCACATCTCTCCAAAATGCATCTCATTTAAGGCCTGGTATCCCTACTGAAGCACTTACTCTTAGGTTTTTGTCTTGTTCCAAAGGCAGCTGACTATGGGATACAGGCAAAACATGCTCCCAAAGAACAGCATCAGGAATATTAGGTGCAAACCCTGATGCTGGATACTTAAGACTTTTTCTTTCCACTTAATGCAGATGAAGATAAATGTCCTGTTTAAGAAAAGTATAATTATTTTCCTAGGCTGGTCTTGAAATTAAGAATTCACAATTAAATATGTTTTAGACACTGAATAATCCTAGTTTCAACTATATTGTTTCACTGAATTTCTGTATTTTTTTTTTTACAGTAACATTTCACTATCATTGAAAGTTTCAGTGAGTCACTGCTTCAGTTCCAGTGTTTGGTCAGTTTTCAGTGTTCTTTCCTTCTGAATTTTATAGGCAGTTCAAAATAGTGGAGGGAATTTTAAGTTGTTCTGCTTTGAAAAAGTTAAGGTGCAGATCCCCTGAAAGAAAGCTACACTGACAACTGATATATCCTTGTTAGAATCTCCTTTTTGTCAACTTTTGACTACATCACAGGAATGAAACTGGTAATGATCTTTCTGAGGCATTGGAGAGAGGATGAATGGACCCTAAGCCTCTCATTTAATGCATTATTTGATTTTCATGTAACGCTAGGAGAGAAAAAAGCTGTGTTTTAAAGGAAAACATTTCATGTGGATAGAGTGGTAATGCCATCAGGAGAACTGGGGAGATGACCTGAAATAGCCCAGAAACAGACTCAGGCCATCAAGAAGAGCACAGATGTCAGTCCAGACTACCCCACATCTGAATACCTTGGTCCAAAATTGAGAAGAATTTGTAGTTAATGTCACCTACACTTAAAGCATAAATTTGGATGAGACAGGAGGAAGGGCAAGTTATTTACAATTTCCTTATGGAGAAGTTTGATGTATCTTTTTTGAATCCTCTTGAGTTGGTAACTCAAAAATATGGTCCTCAGAATGAGGAGAGCAGATCCATTAATGTGTAATATATTCTTACACAAGTAGGATTCATCTCATTATCACTTACTATAACACTTAATCATTACTAAAAACCTGAAATTACTTTATTTTCAATCTTTAAGCAATAAGAAATTCTTTTGAAAGTAGAAAAAGTGGGAAAAAATATCAGCCTTTCATTCATCTGTATGTTCATTTCACAGAATGCCAAATGCAAAAATGTCCTGACTTTAACCAGCAGTGAAACCTAGCTTAAGCTTAAACTTCCTGAGAAACAAATTTCTTTTTCTAGAATGAGTGACTATTCAATATTTATATTTCTTATAGTTTTTAACTGCTGTGGAGAGGATCATAACTGATCAGAGAGCAAAAACAGAATTATTTATATCTATGTTCCTTAATAGCATACAGCACAAAAGCTGGTTTCAAAACAACTGTGAGTACACAATAAGCACAAACACATATTTATAAAACATAAATTTTAATATCAAAGTAGTGACATTATCAGGTTAATACAGTTTGTGTGTGAATGACAAAAAATGTCAGTATTTAGCAGTGACTGCACATGGCTTTCTTGGGTGTAATTTTGATTCTCTTTAATATTGTTTTGTTTATGTAGCTCCATGGAATGCACAATTCTGAAGCCTTATACTACAATCTTAATAGATCTCCTAAGCCAAAATAAGTTTAGAAGGTACCTCATGTGGAAAACTGGACACTAATGGCATTGTGTGCTGTTGGTACAGCCTTCTGAATGGCTATAAGCAGTTCTGTAAAAACCATATTTTATTGTTCCTTCATATATTTGGATATTTTTTAAATGAAGACCCTAATCAATACACTGCTGTGGTGCAGTTTCCCTTCTCAAAAAAATGTAGTGTTTTATCAAGTTGAAAGGAGGTTTTTAGGTCATAATATTCAGATAAAATAGGATGGGAATGCCCAGTATAGAGGCACCTGGTTAAGAGAAAAGTCTCAGTTGTGCTGATCTTGCTTGTTCATTCACAACAGATCCTCACTGGGAACCCTTACACTTTTTCACATTCTTTTCTGTCCTGAACTTTGGAAAATATTTGAAGTCTGGTGTTCAAGTGTATTACCTATTTTTGGAAACAGAAAATCTTTTTGAGACAAATTTATCAGGGGTTGCCTGACATGTTTTGGCATCTGAGAGATGTGATATAAAGTGTAAGGAGGCATCTTAGCAAGATTTTAATTTTGCAAGGGGTGCCTGCAATCCTGAAGCAACTCCCAAGAGATATTTGGTGCTGGATCAATGCTGGAAAAAAAACGCTGCGCAGCATAAATGTAAATGGTAGCACTGAGAGAGGACCATATGTGTCCTCAGTATCAGAAAAATATGTGTTTACAGACCTTTCTGTCCATGTGGTTGTAAAATGAAGCAACCTAGATGTGAAATAACACCTAGATGTTTACCTGAAGGAAACCCAGTATCATCAGTACAACATCACACACCAGAATATTCTGTTATACCCAAAAAACACTAGGGTTTTTTTGAAAGGTTTTTGAAGTTGAGTGTAATAATTCCTGTCATAAAGTAAGGGATTGCTGTATGACATTTGCTAATTAATTGCTATTTCAATTAAAAAATCTCTGGCATTAAGGGCAAGATAATTTGTCTAGGGCTCAGACAAGGTGAGATTTAGTGTGGTCTCAAAGCAAGGATTTGAGAGGATTGGAATAGAGTCTTTTAATTGACTTAAAATATGAATGGGCTCAGGAGGTGAAGGAGCACAGACTTGGAAAAAAGCTTGAAGAGCAATTAGGTTTCTCAGTGTGGTGAACTGAGGACAAAAAAAGTCCTCTGTCCTGTCTTTGGCAGTTGAAGTGAGTCAATCATGTAACAGCAATGTAATGTTGCACAAAGCCCAAATGGAATAACAGCAGGTGTAATGAGAAGATATAAGAAGGGATGGTCTCAAGACAATTCTGTGTTTCCAAATTCTTCCACAGCAGAATGACTTTTGGAAGTGGGATTTTTAGTTGTGACCATATTTTTTTTCTGTAGGGAGTAGGAGTTTTACAGTTCAGTGTACTCTAAGTAAATCAGAGCTAGCAGTGTATAATGGTAATTCTCCAGAAGGAGAAAGCTGATGAAGTCATCAATTTAAGTTCTTTGGATGTATTCAATATATTCATAACTGAAAAGTAAAAAATTATTATTTGTATATTTCTATTTCTCTAGATCTAACCATGCTTGTATTTTCATAGGTGGGTTGGGTTTCTAACCTGAGAGAATCAATAGGGTGTCAGATATACTTTTGCAAGTGTGAGCATAAAATAATTGATCATTCAATTCAGTGTAGCCTTTTACAATTTTTTTTTATTCTGCCATATTATGCGTGGGGTTATTTATTTAGTTATTTATTTATTTATTCATTTGTGATTCATTGGCTGCCTCACTTTGAAGTTTAAAAGGAAATTCAGAATAACAAAATAATTTCTCTGGTTTTCATTTTTATAGCAGTTTTGAGAACAGTTTTGGGGTTTTTTTCAAGGTGAGAATGTGTTGTACTGGAAGTTCATGAATCTGAGCCTGAGAAAGTTCTTCTTACTCCTTCTGATAGCTAATTGTTATTCTCTTCTTGATAAATGGTTTTATAATAATTATTAATGAGCAGTGGATTTTCATACCTGTGTTTCTGATCCAACAGACTTGTTTCAGGTGGAAAGCTGTTGTTTAAGTGAACTTAAAAATTACAGTTCAGAAGTCTGCAAAGATCTTTCATCTGAATCCTCTCTTTTCTTAGCTATGACTATAGGAAGTGGTATTCAGGTTCTCAACCATATATTACAGATGTCGACAAAAGCCTGGGGTTTGTTATGGATTTCATTATGTATTTGCTTTCTTTTTTTTTTTTTTTTAAATTTTGTTTTAACATAGTAATAAAAAAGTGATGCTAATTAAAAATAATTGCTTTTTAATGTGATATAACTAAAACATCCTAAACTACTTATTGTCTCTGGAAGGAAGAGAGAGATATCAGGTGAAAAGGTAATATCTGGAATTTTGTACTTTGCTTGATGTCACGGTAGCCCATCTATATTTTTGAAAAGAATAAAGGCTCAGTTCTCTGTTGCAGCTGGAGAAAAAACATGGGGTTTTTTTGTGTGTCTTTATTTCCCAAATGTCATAAGGGTGCATAATGTCCCTCTGCACGAATTCATTGCCGAGGATTTAAGGGCTGTAACTTGTGTCAAATGAGACTGTGTTTGAGCACATAGGACTGAAATAGCCACAAAATCTTCATCAAATGTGAATTTTCCCATTCTTATTTCAGTACCTAACATTCCACTGTCAAGTGCTAACATGTTAAGTGTGATAGGAAAGATGAATTCTTCTATCTTGTTAAATAAACAGAGCTGTTTTTGCTTCAGAAAAATACATAACAATGGAAGAGACAGGGAAGCACTGCATTTATGAAGACATCAGTCTCACTGTAATGCATTTCTCTTTACATGCTGGAAAATGTATAAAACTGTTGATTTTTCACAAGTGGAAACTGAGAAGGAGCAAAACAATAAATCTGAATTCTTTAACAACCAAATACATAAGTAAGCAAAATTGCTAAGTTAAATGACAATTTGTAACTCTATACCATTTCCATTTCAATACAATGGAATCAAAAGCATTTGTCAAGACTGCATTTTGGTAAGAAAACTATACCTACATTGGTATCTCTTTTGATAAATACAATCATAGTAATTTTTATGTATACTTAAATTATTAAGACGTGATTCATGATCAGTAAAGCAACTTCAAAACAATCATAAAGATTTGTTTCTAATTGCATATCTGAGTTTTTAGAATTAGTTTTAGCATAGCCTTTTATTATTGAATAACTTGACTATTTTTTTATTTTCCAAAGTTGAAGATAAGTAGGATCACAATTAATTCAGAGGCTTTATTTAGGATATGGCTAACCAGTAAGGCTAGGGTTTTGTCAATTTCTCAAGAAAGTGCAGATTTCATAATTCAAATGCAGATTTCCATTCATTTCTGACTAGGAAAAGCACAAACCACTGCTTCCCTACTATTTTCCTAGGTTAAAATTTTTAAGCTTTTGATAAACCCCCAAGATTAATAAGTGAAAGAAGGAATATAAAAGCTCTCATTGCACTCTCTGCAATGTGATTTTGCTGGTGTGGTCAACAGCAACATGTGAAAAAAATTACATGCTAAAAGGTGATTTGGGGAACAGTTTCATAATTTCCTTTTCATTTCCTTGACTGACACTTTTATAAGCAGCCTGAGTACTGGGGCTACCTGGATCCTTGCAGGAATTCAGCATATGTATCACTGGGTGGAGGTGGGCTGGAGGCGTTTATTTTTTTGTTTTGGTGTTGTTTTTTTTTTGTTGTTGTTTGTTTGTTTTTTAACTATGAAAATATGGCACAGTAGATGACATGACATTTCCCAGTTATTTTAAAAGCAGGGAAATCTGTTCATGCTGTACAACATTGCACAGTTACAGACAGCTCACCTCAGTCTGTGGTCCCTCCACAGACCATACACAGCAGAAAAACTGGGAAACTGGGGCAGTGGGAACAGCCATGGTGCCATGTGATATTTCAATATGCTTCTGTTAGCACAGAAGAGACAATCTGTTAGCACAGGATTGTCAGGTAGGACAAGATGAAAAGCCTTAACTTGTTCTTTAAGGCACGTTGATGTTGGTATTGCTAACTTGAATCAGACAGTTGTCATGAAGTTGATTTCTTGTTTGTTACTTCTTTGTACTTCAAGCATTTTGCTAATTAATTACTAGACAGTTTTCTACCTGCAATGTCTTATCAAGAGGGTGAATATCTCTGTATTGTGTTGCTTATATTTAATGTTAATAAGTTACAGGTGTTAAAACTTTCAGTAATGGATTATGAAGCAATCTGTGACACAGTGACTGGACTAAATTGAAGAGGTTTTTCTAATTTTATCTTGCCTCGTTTACCTGCTGTCTGATATTAAATCAAATTAGTGAAACTGGTAATATCCTTGTGATAAGAAGGCATGGAGAGCATGCTCAAATGCCTTGTTTTCTGAAGAGATGTAAGTTATGTTATGATGTTATGTGATCTTATGTTTTATGATAGGTTATATGTGATATGTTATATAACTTGTTTTCCAGCTGCATAGAAAATAGATGAAATATTGGCAGGATACTATTTTCACCATTGTTTCTCCCCTGCTACACCACTTTCTAGCCAGTTAAAATGGATCATTCACACTGTGGATAAATGTGGATTATGCCTTTATGGTGAAGGCTAAAAACAAACATGCATTATTGATCTTTTCAGTACTCCACAGCTAGGTGAAGTCAAAAAGACTCATTTTGATTGAATTGCAAAAGAACATAATGATTTCTACAGAAAACTTTATTTTCTGTAGACTCTGTCTGACAACAAAATATATTTTTGCTGTCTAGTTGTCCACTAATACCATAGAGTCCCTGCAAAGAGGTTTTGGGATGTTCCTTTGAAACCTCTGCTGAAAGAGAGGTACTGCCATCCCTTCATCCACAGACTTTGTCATTTCTTTATAGAAGACAGGCTGGTTAAGGCTGATTGATTTTCTCTAAAGAAGTGGTGGTGGTACAAAAGCTCAAGGACAGAGTTGTGGTAAAACACTTCAGTTCTCAGGGTTAAAATCTCACAAGTGAAATTATGAATTATTAAGTAGCTTTGAGAAAATAGAAAAAGCTTCAACTCTTTCCCTTCTCTAGTAGTGTGGGTTGTTGTTACAACAGTCCTACATAAGAGGAAAAAAGTAACCATTACTGTCTTTATTTTAATGACTGCTAAGTGCAGTGAATGGTAATATTTAGAGGGGCCTTCCTCTTTTACGTGCATAATCTTGTGAATTGCAAGAGCAGATATTTCCAGTAGCTTTTTAAGTTAAAAAAAAAAAAAAAAACCAAAAAACAAAACAAAACAAACAAAAAAAAAAGAAAACACCGAAAAACCCAAACAACAACAAAAAAAAAAAAACACAAAAAAACCCCAACGAGACAGGTGGAATTTAAGCTTTCAAAGTTCCCCTACTGTTTCCTTTCATGTTTTCCCTGCAGAGTGTTCACACTTCATGCTGGTGCTCATCTGTTTGCTTGAAATGTTGTGATTCAGGTATGACCCAGTGTCTGGGATTCTGTTTTCCAGATTTGTGTCTGGATGCTTCAAATCTATATGTGCACGTTCCAGTGTTTTATGTCTGAGTCAGATTCTGGAAATAGGCTTATATTCCTAATATATGTAATAGCTGAAATGATTTTTTGGTAACATCTATTTTCTGTATAGCTCAGATAAAAACCCAAAGGCATTTAATGAGAATAATAAGTTCTAAGATTTTTCTTATGCCAACCCTGTGAAACTATTAATGCACGGATTTTTTAAACTTTGAGCTTAAAACCATAAGTTGGAAAATACAACCCAAGACTTGCACTAGATAAATTATATTTTATAGTGAATACAGGAAACTGTATGTCTTCAGTGCATTTGCTTGTATGGGCTTAAGAATTGATAATACTCATTCATAGCTTTGGAGTTGTGAAGCTTGAATTGTTCTCATCTCATAAAGGGTGAGAATCTCTTGACAATGCAAAAAAGAACAGCTGAATATCAACGGTGTGTGTGATAGACACCTCACAGACAGAGCAGAGAATGAAATGTGATGCCATTAATTAAAATTTAATGTTCAATATATTTGTATATTAAACTTAGATCTTTTCAGTTAGTGCTTTGGAAATCATTGATAAATTTTTTTAGGCTCTTATTTTATTCTTAAAGAATTTTTACTGTTTTTCTCAAGTAGTTTCTCAACCTTCTGGCTAAAACACAAAGGAAAAAATGTGATATATGTGGAAGAAAGGAAATTTTAACTTTAATTTTCATATGTATCAAATTGCTTTATTATTCCTAAAGAAGGACACAAATGCTTGACAATATAAAGAAAAAAGGAAATAGCACAAAGAAAACAATTCTTTTGTGCTTTTGGGATTTCAAATGTGCAGATAACTAATACTGACCAATTGTTAGACGAGGAACCACAATTGGATTTTCACCCTGAAAAAACTTAAATGGATGAGTCATAAGCCTCTGAAAATGAGATTTCTAATGGAAACACCAAATCAACTTTCGTTAAGTAGAGTGTCAGGAATATGACATTATAATAAAGCACACTGATGTATCTGTATTTGCTTTTTGCAAACATAATGAAACTGGCTTCAGTGGAGAAGGTGCCAGGGTGTTCCATCCACATCTGCTGCTTTATTCAAGGGAATATAACACTATTCAGACATCTAGTGCTGGCTGTTATGTATTAGCACCAGGAAGGAAGATGACTGACAGAATTCCTTTAACCATGACTAGAATAACTGTGAGTTGCTGTATGGATTATGGCATCTACCCTCATCCCTGTGGGTTCAAGTTTGAAGACTATTTTTTTTTTTTTAAGTATTGATGACAACACCGGTAGTGCAGACTGGGAGGCTGTTTGGCTCATCTCCTGTCTGACCCAGCAGAGGCTCAGTGTTAACCCACTCATCCTGTGCTGTTTTGTTGATGACATTTTATTGGAGTGTACCAACAACATTAGGTTTTGAATGTCTCCCACTGTACTTGGCAGAACCTGGGCTTTTTGTTGTCCCATGCTTCCACATGAGGAACCAGAGACCAGGATGTGGCTGAATGCACAAAAACAGCAATGCTACCCCCCTCTAATCCAGAACACGGAGAGAAGGCAGGAACTAAAGACAAGTATTCTCATCCCACACTGACCTCTGCCTCAAGAATTTCCAGGAAGACCTTTTGTTTAATAGCTTTGGATAACTTTTTTCTGCTGTCACATCAAGTTTTATTTGATGACAGGAGAACCTGGAGCTGTGCTCACAAAGCATGGTGAGGGTCAGTGCACAGTGAGGGTGAGGACTGGAGAGGTTGAATGGCTCCAGACTGGCAGCTTGGAGAGGTCAGGGCTCTTTGCCACTATCTGCAGAAAGAGCAGCCACCCTCCCACTGCCTTGAACAGCAAACTGGTCAGATTCCAAACCAAGTTAATGCTCTGTAGGTCAATCGAACTGAGAGAGACTTAGATGAAGGAATAATTTCTTATCTAGAATACTAAATACAGTGCAAGCAGAAGTTTTAAACAAATGTTGGGATATTGGTCACATTTATTTTATTTCTGAAACATTTCCAGAATGAACAAAATTAAATTACTTATTATTAGACTCAGTAATTTTTTCCTCCTGTTATCATCCTACTTACTTGGGTATTTCTTCTTTTGAAACTTAAACTATTAATTAATTTTCATTCTGTACTTTCATTTTCTGAGATATATTTTGAGTTCCTTTTCAGATAAATTGAAGATTTCTACTACATGTTTGAAAAGGTACTTTGGTATGTAAAAATCAACAAAAATCATGGGGTATGTACGTAAGAATGTTTGTAGTTAGTGAAATCTGACAAATTTAAAAATTACTATTCCAACCAATCTTTTAAAATGAAAAATGAGAAATAGCTGTTATAATTGTTTAGCCGAGAGAGAAACCTATTTCAGTTAATACAATGACAATAATTTTAGGTCAGATCACATTTGCAGCAGCACATTGCTGGTCCATTACAATCCCAGCCAGAAAGGCACTCACATCTGAAGAGGTGAATGTGGTATTTTCTGGGGTCCCTGTTGAAGGAGGAAGGAATGAATCTGACTCCATGTTCTTAGAAGGCTAATTTATTATTATATTATATTATATTATATTATATTATATTATATTATGCTATACTAAAATACACTAAAAATACAGAAAGGATACTTAGAAAAAGATACTAAAAAAACCCTGTGACTTGTAGCCATGATATTTTCTGAAAAAACCTTTTGCCAGGATTTTCTCTTGAGGAGCTGAGGAGCCTCAGGAAAGAAGTGTAAACAATAACTATCTGCTGCTGTGGAATGCAACAGGTGCATCTGTGATTGGGGCAGGTCGGTTATTTCTAATTAATGTCCCATCACAGTCAGCTGGCTTGGACTCCCTGGGAGCCAGGAGCCTTTGTTATCGTTCCTCTCCTGTCCTTGCTACCCTTCTGAAGGATCCTTTTCTCTCTATTCTTTTAATATAATTTTTAGTATATAATTTTAATATAATATATATCAGAATATAATAAATCAGCCTTCTGAAACATGGAGTCAAGATTCAGATCTCTTCCCTCGTCCTGGTGCCCTCAAACACAACCATAGTGACTCTCTCGTCAGAGTCTGACGCAGCTTGGCTGCAATTGGCCAATAAATAAAACAATTCACATGCTGGATAAACAATCTCCAAACCACATTCCAAAGCAGCAAAACACAGGAGATGCAAATGAGATAATATTGTTTTCCTTTTTCTCTGAGACTTCTCAGCTTCCCAGGAGAGAAATCCTGGGTGAAGGGATTTTTCCAGAAAATATGACAGTGACAGGTGAATTTTAAATATTATTTAAAATGCTGTTTATTAGATCTGGTTCTACAAATAAAGGGAGAACTTTTAGATAATCCCGCAGCCGTTTAGATACCGTGCACTGTATCACCCCACATGAGACTAAATCGGGTGCACTGTTGTCACATGGCTCCCATCCTCACTTTGGTCATTACAGATCTGGCATGGTTTTTTTTTATGAGAAAGTGACTCGTGGTGGTTTCTGCTGTCAGGTAGCTACCATGCTCACATGGGATCTTGTGCCAGGTTTGTCACTTGGGTGATTTTAAAGGGTTTTCGTGAGATACCTCGTTCAGTATATATTAAACTAAGATGCAAAACCTTACAGAGTAATTGCACTCATTATAGTTTTTATTCATGAAGACGACAATACAGCATATTTTCCAGAGCTAATCCTGTCTATGAAAGGTACACAAACTATGTTAACATCTATGGAACTACTGCACATAGCTGTTAGGTGAGAGAAGAATCATCCAGTCCTTTATTTTTCCTATTATTCCTGGTTTCTCCTCTTAGCTACTTATAATGATAAATGACTATAATGGCAAGTTAGGTTGGAACCCAAAATGTAAAGGCTTTCTTTTAAAGGAATCTCAATCTTGACTATGCTGTTGTTTTCCTTGGGCTTTTCTGTTTGTTTGTTTTTTAATTTCAGCAAACCGTGGAGTGATTTAGGCACCTAAATATTTCAAGGTTTTTAAATGGCCTCTGGCATCTCAGACATCTACCAGGAGCTGGCAGAAAAAAAAGACAGGCCTGACAGAACATGCTTAACCTCCTGGGACAGCATTTGATGAAATGGTAGGAAATACCTACATTTGAGCACCCAAAGTGCCCCACACACCATGTGATCATTAGATTTTCTGTTGTAATTGAGTGCAAAATTTTAATCAACGTTTACAGCTGAGTTTTTGAAATCAAGCTACAAAAGCCTTTGAAAATTCCAGTAGGGCATTCAAGGCTGGTTTCCATGCATAACTTCATCTGTTTAATGATTGTAAGGGTTACTGCCCTTACATTGTAGTGCTTGCTGCAAGTACTCACAGTGTGTCTCACAGTACTTTATTTAGTGATTGTTGAGATTAGCTTAATTTTGCACAGCACTGATCCAAGTACAAAATTTTCATTGCATAAAAGAAAGGCATCTTTTAAAAAGGTCAGATGTGTCAAAGATCCTTAGCTGGCATGTTTTGTCTTATAAAAAGGAAGTTAGAAGAGCTGCACTGTTGCCCTATTTTCATTAATATGTGTATTGAAAGAGTTTGTATTTCAAAGACTTTCTTTGTATGTGCAAAAGCATAAAAATGCTACCAGAAAACAAAATGTCAAATGAAATATTTTTCCCATTCACACAAACATGCAGAGCCATTTCCTGAATTCAGATCCACTTGAGAGCAAATAAAAGATATCTGGAAGGCAGTGAATGCAATTACTTCTTAACACCCTGTTCCTCTGGCTCTAAATGTCAAAGATACAAAGACACAAATGCTTAAATTTACCGAGAAATATTTTCACTTCTTCTGCAATATTAGCATCAAGACCTTCACTCATTCTCTTACTGTGCTACTATTTTATTTGTTTGGAAGCCCTGGAAAAGATGTTTTTATGATCAAAACTTTCAGATCTTAAGTAATATATTCGGGGCAGTAGCTGTCACGATGTATTAGTCTGAGAATGATGGTGTTATTCTACTAGTAATCTGAAACATTGTGTTATTCAGCTGGTTTCCAATTAGTGAATTTAATTGAGCCCAAAATGATGAGGCAGTTGGGTAATTCAAATGCATTGAAAATGTTGTAGAATTATTTTATTCTATTTTTATAGCCATACCTTGGCCACACTTGTCCTTTACGGCTGATCAAAGCATGGGATTTCTATTTTTAGGAACTTTTTAGAGAACAAAATTTAGAAATACAACAGTAACATTTGTTTTTAATTGTTTGAACAAGCAAAGATTAAGAATTTTGCATAATTGAACAGAGCTATAGATGTTCTTCTCTTCCATACTAAAGCTACTCAAACAGCCAGGCATTAAGCTTTGGGTAACCTCTGGATGTGGCCTGGCACAGTAAAAGATTTGTAAAAAAAGCAGGTAATTCCGTCTATGGCATTATCTCCTGGCTCAAAGAATCATTTTAGGGTTCTCTGAGATGCCTCTGCATGTGCTTCTCCCCGAATTTCTCTAGAATAAGTATTTGGGTGGGGGAGCTCCTGAGGCTTCAACACAGGTGGAGAGGCTGTAACACTGCACATAGCTTTTATATATTCCCACATGCCTGCAGGTCCTTAGAAGGCTAAATTGTAAAGAGAGGCTTTTCTCATGAGAAAATCAAGCCAAAGGAATCATGCCTGCACAATTCTGCTGCCTACAGATTGCTGTCTCTTAAAAGTTTTGAAGGTAATTGCTCACAATTTAGATTTAACAAAAGTCACAATAGCTGCACTTTTCCTTCGATTGCTGTACCACAAATTAATGAGGTTTATAATAACTTCTGCACCCTATGAATATGTTATAAACTTAGATTCCTTACCTCTATTCCATCCTCAGTCCTATCATGCATTGATAAATTTGACATGCCTGCTCTTGCTAAAATAATGGAATTTCCACTTTTGCTAGTACAATGAACTTTAGAAAGTGTTTAATCATAGATGTTGTGCTCTGGAGGACCTTCAAAACTCTACTAATCTGTGAAGTTGATATTCTGAAGACAAAATAGCATCTTAGTTATTAAAGGAAATTATCTATACAGGAAGAAAAAAACCTTTAAGTCTTTTCCTTCCAAATCTCAAGTGGTTAATGCATGACTCTGCATGAATCAGAAGGATTCATTTGATTCCTGTGATGACCTCTTTCAGAAAATTTAATTTCTCCATCTCAAACATATTATTTTTGCCTAATACAAAAGGGCATTAACCTGAACCTTATTGCACCCTTCTACAATTAGTTACCTTTTTTTGCATTAATCTTTTATAGTGTATGGAAGGATTAGTGTTTGAACACAATACAAAGCAAAGTCTGAATACAAAATCATTGTGGATGCTCCCTCTATTTTGTTTTGTATTATATTGAGCTGATGAAAAAAAAAATTTGACTTCATTTAATCTCTGACTTAGTTTTGATCCCAAGGGTCAAGTATTAAAAAGTATTCTGTTTGTAGGCTTAGTAAAGATCAGCAGTATGTTGTAATTACATCTGAGAATAGGAGATAAACTTTTATCCTTATTAAAGCTGATTATTAAAAGGATGCATATGGGTAATTCACTAATGATAATTCTGAAATCTAAGTGTCTACTGAAAGTGAAGATTTGGATACCTTCAATTCCTTCCAGAAAATCCAGAGTAACAGTTTGCTTCCATAAATTACTCCAGAGAAAAACAGGTATAGCTGACACCCAAACCTTCTGTATTCTGCATTAAAAAAAAAAAAAAAAAAAAAAAAAAATAAAAAATTAATCTAAATTGGAAAGCTAGGAAATAATATAGAAATGTTTTTAAACCTGTAAATGATGGGTCATGCCTCAGTACACCTTTGAAACTGATTCCAAATGATAGATTTCTTTAGCTAATGAAGAGAAAAAAAGAATTTTAAAACATGCGTGATTGCACTAGATCTTTGGGGCTTTTATCTGCTTTTATGCAGCTGGAATACTGTTTAGTAGAAAACTATAGATTTTTAAGAACTTTTGTATGTTTTGATTTTGTCTTTGACTCTAAATATTTTTCTTTTTCTATTTCTGCTATAACAAATCTTTGAAAATCTGTTTGATTTCAAAGCATGTTCCCATGTAACACACTGGAAAAGGGACTACTTTTCTTCCCAATTCCATTTCCACAATGATTTTAATAGATATTGCCTGATGGAACTTTAGAGAAAATACAGTGACTTTATTTAAAGTTTGGAATTCTGCTGTTATAGATGACCAGTTATTTACAGGCTTGTTTTCTATATTATAGTACAATGATGACTCGTACATAAAAGAACATAAATTTAAATTAGAAACTGAGTGAAATTTAATGGAACTCCTTATGAAAGTGGTAAGCAGATCATTTAAGTATTTTAGCAGGTCTTCCATCTGTTGGAGAGATATCACAAAAATTACCTTAAGATTCAATTCCCTCATCCCTATTGCTTATTGATTTTAACATTTGAGGGCAAACTTACTTCATAGGGTTAGAATTGATTAGGGCAGTGTTTTGTGTGTTAAAGTGGCATCTTTCTTTTCCCTGGAGTCTGGGAAAATACTTCTGCATTAAAACTAATATCAGTAACACTGCTCACATTAGAATATCCATTTATAATAAAAGCTATAAATGTTAGCTTATCCGGGGACAAAGTGCCCTGCTGCTTTAGTGATTCAATGAATTAGGATTGTAGAAAAATAACTGAAAGATAAGGAGGAAATTATAGGATGAAATGTCTTTTTTAAGCATAGTAAATGATTGGGAATTGTGAACTAATTCATAGAAGCTGTGTACCACTGTCAAAAATTAGAAGATACCAAATGATTACATTCATCAAATAAATGATTTGGCAGTTTTGTTTCTAAAGAGAGGGCATTATTAGAAGAAATTAATGAGTCCATGAATACAATACAGATATACAGAAATTATAAATAGTGACACGAGTTCCTAATTTTAATTAACTGAATGTGTTTCCACACATTACCTTTTTTGACTTAGCTGTGATAATGCAGCAGAATTTGGTTGATACTGATATGGGCAACCAAAAGGGAAAAGACACCAAAGATTATTAATCTTCACTGAAATGTAAATAGTACAGCTTCTGCCAGTCCAATCAGTGATAATGCATGCCTGTTGAAAAAGAAACTATTTCTTTTAATGTATTAGAGAACAACGTAAAAGATGAAAGTGAGAGATGAATTGCGAAAATAGTTTGGAGGCAACAAGAGTGTTGCAGTCAGCTGTGAACTTTCTATAGTCAAGTTTAAAAACTAAAAATACTGTAAGTTCAAATGTCACATGATCTACACAGTATTAAGAATTAACAAATACAGGCATTATCATTCATTTTGTCAATTGAATTCCAGAACTAGAGACTAACAATATTAGTGTCTCTTTTATCCAATGAGCTTATTAAACTTTTGAAGTCACCAGTCTTTTCTCTCTAACCTCATAAAATTATTGGGTAAATCTAGAAGAAACATTTGAGTGTTTGTGACACAAATATACTTGAATTAATACATGATTTTCCATGCAGTGTTATTACCAGGAAGGCTACTAGTACTCAGATAAATGATGTAATTTTCTCTAATAATGTGTGCTTACAAGATAGATGGTGTATGAAATGGCCACTTCTGTGCATTGCTCCAAATCCAGCATAACCTTCAATACTTCATGAGATGAAGTATTGAAGGTTGTGCTGGATGATTTCAGCCTTGGAGGAATAACAGATGTAAAGAAATACTAACTTGCTTCCAGGGAAAGAGAGAACTGCTCTGTTACAGGTAACTTGTTTAAGTCAACAAATATTGCAAGTATTTTCAAAGCAATCCACAATCATGCCTACAACATTCTAGGGTTGAGTATGAGACGTGACCACTAAACTCTCTCCCTTAATCACCTCAGCTTCTCTGAGTCATTTTGCTGATCATATTATACCAGTTTCATCTTCTTGGCCAGTGACATTAATGCAAAGTTCCAGCAGGCAGGACTGGGATGTATGCTCTGCTGCCTTCAAAACTTGAGGGAAAAGGAAGAAAAAGAAGGTATAGTCAGTCTTTCTGTAGAATTACTGTGTTCTTAAATCAAAGAGGATGTTAGGGGTGGATTCCAACTACTTGGTGTATTAATCCTTAACGCTGGATGGCTGCAATAAGAGTTGAGGTGCTGGCATTTGTTCCTGGAGGTGAGGAATATTAGTAACTGTGGGTAGTGGCATCCTGTGCTGGTGTTCAAACACTGCCAGTAAAACTGTGAGACACAGCACAAATTTATACTCCGTTTTTCAAATGAATTTCACTGTGGGTGAGTGCAAGTAATCTGTCCCATCCCCGATTACATGTTTGCATTGAAACTGCTATCAAAAGGAATCCCTTGAAACAGCAAATGCTTCCTCATTGCAGCCAGAGGTGCTCTGATAATGAAGCATTTTCTTCTACAAATATTTAAAGGATATTGTGTTGAAAAGCTGGACAACGTAAAATTTGCATCTTAAGTATTTTTAACACCCCAGAACATTTAAATATTAGGGAGTAAACTGAGGTTCCTTTACTCTGGGTTGGCACACAGGAGAAAAAACAACCAGATAGTCTCTAGATGTCAATATTACACAAAAGTTTACTGGAAAAATAAAGAAAATCAAGGGAATTTGTCAAAGGTTTAAATACAAAACAAAATTCAATATAAAACACTTAGAGCATTAACTTTTAGCTCAGCCATATAAACTAGAAACTTTAATCCCAAAAAATGTTTAGTTATGGAGAGCTCTTTAAGTTATGGACCTGCTCTTTCAGGTCACCGTGGAAACACAAAAGTTACGCAAAAGTTTTCATGAAAAGAGAATTAGCAGAAGAAGAGAGAGAAAGAGAAAGACAGAAAAGGTGTAGAACAATACATCTAGAGCTACCAGCTGGACAGCTCTGCCAGGCTCTGGGCTGGGGCATTTCACTGCTTCTCCTGGGCAGGGCTGTACCTGCCCCTCCCATCACAGACACACAGGCATTTCAGGCATCCTAAAATGTCTGGAGACATCAACGTTTTCTGTTTTCTGATAGTGTTTGACCTGAGTTTTCTGGGGAAAAAAAAAAAAAAAAAAAAAAAAAAAAAAGACAGGTTTGATTCTGTAGGAAAAAGCATATTCACATTTCCTTTGGCTTATGGGTAGATATTCTGAACTTTCCCTAGTATAAGTTATCTCTCTAATTAAAGCCAGAGTAATCAAAACAACCTTTTCCGAGGACTTTCTCTTCCTGAGTCATTCTATAAAAGACAATTTTTAAACTTTACAGTTATGCATTTCAAGAACTCACAGGAATGTCCCAGGAAAGTCCAGGATCTACCCGACCATCCTGTGCTGGTTGTATTTGTTCCTTCATTTTGCCATCATTGAAGATGTTTTAGCAACATGAAAACCGGAATAGAATGGTCAGTTTATAAAAATCCACTTTACATTAATACTAAAGAATTTGCATATAAATAGGATTTTATATTTAAATGCCCTGTGGGTGAATGTGATCCAATACCCCTCAGAAATCAAAATCCTGAACTGTCTCATTTAAAGTTTTCCTGCTGAAAAGAAGGTGAAGTTGGACAGCTTTTGATTAAGATGACATTCCTTCCTGGGGAGTGCTTACAAGCCCAACAAATCACAATTCAATTAAACTGTGCCCTCTCCAGACTTTTGGTGTGATCTTTTTCTTTTCCTGGCATTCACACCCCATTTTTACCTTGATTCATTTTTCAGGACTTCACATGGTAAGTCCCATGAGAGAGGCAAATGGGGTGCATTTTAAAAACCTGATTACAGGTCTTGCTGCTTAAGACACAGGCATTGCCCACGTCTGCCATCATGTCAGCTGACTCTCTAACAATGAGATTAAGAAGTTACTATTAGACTGCATTTACATTTCTCCTACTGCTTTGTTTGCTCCCCTATAATTAAAGGGTCTGTCATATTTTCCATTATGAAACCTTATTTTTAAGGCAGCAAAAACTTAACACAAAGCCATGCCAGGCCTTTCCAAGCAGTGGAAAATCCCACTGCAGATGATAAGCTGATTAAAGCCAGGGTAATGCAGCTGGCAGCCCAGGAAGCCACAGGAAGCAGAAGCCACAGGCCATTTGTGGCTCACAAATGCACTTGGGGCAGTATCCTCCTCACTCTTTCAGGACCTAATGCCTTCAACATCAGCAATCTCTCCTACAGATTGTACCTTTCCACACTAAACTGTGAAGTCTTCATTATATTTTACTACTACTACTATCACTACTACTACCATTCTTAATTACTTTCGTAAAGATGGTATCTGCCTTCACACACATGCCCTGCATCATAAATGCTCTACTCTGATCTCCTTAAAGAGATCTTTGCAGCAGCAACCCATTCCACCCAATCCCCATCCCAAAGCAGCCAGTGGATGTTTGCCAATAAGCCCCTGCATGTTCTGTGGCCTCTTCTCTGGCTCTAACTTTCTATTTTCTCCAGCATCTGAAGATAATGTGTGAAATCTATGGAGCAAGCAGTTTAACATGGCATGAAAATTGCATTAACTTTTAACACTGAAAAAAGTCTTAGCAATTGGATTGACACCTTGAACATTTTTAGATATTGGAAACCAAATTTGGTGGGAAACGAGCAGCCAGGTAGGGAATTTCCACAGAGGTGTTTTCTGAGAGGAAATGAAATCTGTATTTTGCTTGATTGTCTTGAGGATATATATCTTGTATATGTGTTTGTGTATATATATATATATATATATATATATATATATACACACACACGCTTTTCCAATAAGCAGATATATATATATATATATATACACACACACACACTTTTCCAATAAGCAGGTGAGAGGTGTGTTTTCTATACACAAGAAGTGCTCACAGTTTATAGGAGCATGGATCTCCAGGGGCTGTCCTCCTGAGAATGCACCTTCCCAGGGTGCATTAAAGCCTGGAAACAGTGACAGTGCTAGCAGGGAATCAGTGGTGGGATGCACACTTTTCTTCTGCCAGCTAAAGTGCCAAATGCATCTGAAGTGACCTTAGGTCAGATAAAGCAGAAAATGCTGCAGGATTTTCCTTTTTCTGTGTTGCCATCAGGCAGGAGTCTGGCAAACACCAGCAGGATGGGGGACAATAGTCTGCCCCAGTACCTGTTTGTCTGTGGAAAAATGATTGGAGAAAAGAGGAAGAAAAATGGAGTAAACTATATTAATTTGGGAATTACTGAATTGCATTAAATTGTTTCTAATTCAGCTCCATTAGGCTGTTATCTTTGGGGATCTGTGGTGCACCCTGAATTGAGTCCTGTAAATGGATGCAAGGCACGAAGTTCATCTTTAATCTCTGAGTCTGTATTAAGTTTCTGGTTTTTTTTTCACTGCATATATGCTGTGTATATTGGGAGTACTCAAGCTTTGATTAAACTAAATTCAATCCCCGAGTCTTTCTAATGAACTGTAAAAACTCACTCTAATTTACATTCAAACATCACTATGCTCTCCATACTGTAATTATATTAGTAATGATCTATCTGAAGGCTTCTTAAGTTTTGTAGGAATTTACTTGTGATTATAAAAATATGGAGAAGAGATAAAGGAGAGAAAATCAGGCAATAAGAAATGAAATAAAGATAAAGAAGGAAGATAGGAAAGGAGAAAAGAATCTGGAAGTGCAGCAAGAGCAGAAGAAACTGTACTAGCATGGCAATGTCATTGTAAAACCTTGTCAGAATCACTTTCTTACATAAATAAAATATCAGAAAAAAAATTATCAGAGTAGTAGCCTTTCAATTTAAAGTTAGGGTAATCAGAGAATAAATAGTACTTAATAGTAATAATAATAATAAATTCAAAATAATTACAATATAATTTGCACAAATAATATTCTTCTTTTGTGAGCAGTATGAGAGCTGCCATTTGGGAACCACAAGGAGTTAAATTCTAGCTGGCTATGAAATTACTTCCATTCTAAGTCAAGCTCTTGGGACAGGTTTAAAATGCTAATCCCCTTTTTCTTTTCTCTCTGCTTTTGATAAACCATTTCTCATGCTCATTTCATTGAGTAATAATGTCAAAGTGTTCAAAACCAAGCATTTCAATTATAAGCATATCCCCAGAGATATTACTGATATAAAAGTAATTTTTTATCTGGTTAGGATTTGAATTATTAACTCTTCATGGTTTTTAATTCAGAATTTGAAAACACACAGTAATAGTTATGGTATCTTGGCAGGTTAATGTAGTGTGTCATGTCATATTTCTGTCTTGTGGCATGACATACAATACACACGAAATTTCACTGTTATTTAAAAATGTTCTTGTTCTTTGTGTTGTACAACCCACTGCAGAAATTAAAGCTTCACATTACAAAATTACAAGGATATGGTTCTTTTCCTGAATAATTTTAAAGTAATATATAAAAAATGCAAAACATAATATTATTTTCTTTTTTCCTTTTAGTATTTTTTCTCTATAGAATGTTACCTTCCTTTTTAATGTTTATTTAAACACAGACAAATACTGATTAGACCTTTTTTGAGATGGATTTCCTTCTTCTGTAACTTCTCTTTCTTGAGTGAATGTTTGAAAATTCTGTTTTGAAATAAAATTTGGGGTTTTTTTTCCTCTAAGCAGTTTGCAATCACAATGTGAAAAAGAAAAAAAAAAAAGAATCATTGAGAAAAAAATGTTGCCTTGTCTTGGTAACATTTTATTTCTGAGGGATTGTACAAACCTTTCATTATCATTGATACCATTATGCTCCCGGTGATTTGCTCTGTTGTCTAAATTCTTGTTAAGTTACTAAGAGAGAAAGCAGCTCTTGAGGATCAACATAACATTATTTCTCAAATTATTAGTCTTATTTTCTTCCTTAATGCATTTTCATTCTCCTAAACCTTGCCACTAAAAAGGTATTATTGTTGTGACAATAAGATGGGATAAGGAAAAATTTATTCAAAGTCACAGCAAGGATTTAAGGAGAGGCTGACACAGCCAAAGGGACTGACAAGAGCAATTAACATAGTCACAGAGTGCTGGATGTATGGGAAGATGAACAGAAGAAATGGGAAGACTACATTTATAATTACCAATAATAACTTGTGTAAATAATGTGTGACTCAAATACAAGACAGGTACTGCAGGCACTGACAAGATTTTAGACCTAGGATAGCAGTAATGGTAAAAAACTTGCTACTGCAGGAGAATAATTATCACTATGTGATGTCTAATGTGGCATGTTGAAAATGTCCTGTTGTGTTTATAGCTGTATTTAAAAAAAAAGAAAAGAACTGAATAAAATCGGAATAAATGCACAGGAGAAGATGGGAAACCCATGGCAGTGTTGAAAGGCCAGCTGTAAATGTGTGCAGAGGGATTTGGTGCCAGCCAAGGAAGGCAGTTCCAGAATGGGGAGATCCTATTAGCCAAGGTTGCCCAGGATTATTTTTTTTTTATGATTTAGGAACTTTATAGTTATGTAGAGAGTGGACAAGAGAAGCACTGTAAATTAGTAATTAGAAATTTGGGAAGGAGTGACTCCTATTCGGGTCAGCTGTGCAAGTCCAGGCTATCTTCACTGATGTAGGGGAGAAAACAGTGAGATGAACTAAACATTGCACAAAGACTAAGAGATCTGATTCAAAATATTTGGACTAGGCTGCTTTCATAAATTATGCAGTGTCAAAACAAAAGAGAAAAAATCATTCTCTTATGCTGTGAGTATACATTTTTGTTTCGTGGACAGTTAAAAGGATTTTGAGGTTACATTTAAAGTATTATTAATTAAAAACCCTAATATTTTTCAGCCTTATTTGAACTTAATTTGGGAATTTGCCTGAAAAATTGATGTATATAAAAGACTAAATTGGTAGAAGTTGTCTTCAATGGTGCTGAAGTTGTTTTCATCTGTCTCAGCAATTGGCTTCATTTCTTTAGGATGACAGAATGTCCTTTTTGTCATAGCTATCATACATTATTATGCAGCTCCACAATGCCATATGGAAGCATAAATGATAAAATGCACTTTCATTTAAGCCAATATAAATAGTAGTTATTGGCAAATTCATCCTTTTCATCCCTGATATCACCTCTCTGGCAATAAAGAAAAACTGAGACTACTTGTCTAAACAGTTAATACATAATTTAAAAGCAGAGTATCAAGAGCATTATCAAAAAAGTCCACACACAAATAGAAATCATATTTGTGTACAAATACAAATTAACTTTGGAGGCACCCATTTTTGTGAACAAATAACAGTAATTGTTTATATTGACATGTAGCAGATTGTAGTTTGAATTATAGGAGAAGATAAATAATTTGAGTTGGCAGCAATATATTCTACTTTAAACTTGGGGGGGATTTGAGGAAGTCCCAAAGTACAGCTATAATTATCTTGAGAGCTTAGAGGCATTAAGAGTCCATGAACTGACATCAAGATTTTTCACACTACTTGGAGGATTGAGAATACCTCAATGAAAAATAAATCAGGACCGTAAGTAAAGTTCTTTTAAAATCCAATACTTAACGGGTGGTGCAAAGGAAAGTTTAGATGTCTCACTGCAGTAAGTGCAGGTCAATGGCTAATTGAGAAAGAAATAACCAAGTCTTCTGGATCATTGTACCTCCAGAGGTAAAAACCCCATGTGGGTCAGATTTAAAATTGATTACTATTAAAAAGAACTAAGAAGATGTTGTTAATATTTCAGTAAATTTCACATTCTTTATTAACAGACCCATATCTCAAAAATAAAAGCAACTTCTCTGTTAGCTAGTGTCAACCAATGAGAACTTCTTTTATATTTTTCATTGCTCTGTCATCTTTATCCAAAGTCAACAGCAAGTTAGAGATCTCAAATGTGTGTAATTCCTTACATTTCCATAAGTAATGATAGATACATACAAGTGAGGATCCACAGTCTGGAAAAGCCTGCAAGGTAAGCTTGTTTTTTACATGTGATGTGCTGGTTCTCCAGATAGTAGGAACAGTGACATATTAAGGAATGCTGCACTTCACAGAAGAAGGGAATATGTATGAGAATCCAGAGCTCAAATTTGGTAATTGAAATGTGAAGGTAAAGTTATTTTCTGGTGCTGTGTTCCAAAATGCATGATTGAGGTATGGGAACAAACTGCTGAGGGAGAAAGACTCCAGTAAAAACTATTATTGTCCTATAAAATCAGTTGGAGTTTGCAAAAAAAAATCCCCCAAGATCAGTGAGGTTGATGTGTACATCAACCTGTGATTTCCTACACAGGTTGATGTGTAGGAAATTTTATGAAGGGTTGGTTCCAGACCTCTAGCATGGTGCATGGCATCACTGGGGAAGTGAGATTCTCTCTGCTTTTATGACACTGCACAGCAGTACTTGGGATTCTTAAAACTGAAGCAAAGGTAAGACTTGTATTCTAAAAGAATAAATAAGAACTTTTGTTGTTGTATTGTAAAAACATTTTCTGAAATAATGAAAGCAGTGCTCTAAGCATGACAGGCATATCTGTGAATTAATTGAAGATACTTATGTGCTTTTGGATATCACAACAATTACAATAAACAATAATCTAAATTTGCATTTTTTAGTCATAGCCCATTCTACAATTTTCTTCTGTTTAATGGTGACCGCCTGTGTACTTGAAACTGAGGCAATTCATGTTGTGTAATGGGAAACCTCAGGAAGGCTCCTTTCTTTTATTCTGAAACTGAGCTAAAAAAATGTTCTTTTCAGGCCCTAGGTGGGTATCTTTATGTCAAAATCCAAGCCTGGCTGTGTAGCAGAGACAGGAAGACTTTTTCCCCAGTAAGCTACAATGCCATTGAGACTGACACTTCACTTTAACTGCATATCTCAGAACGGCTGCTGGGGCACATGGATCACAGCCACAGTATGGGTTTTATGCTTTCTTTTGTTAGTTTATGAATTTGTTTAGGAGTAAAGCCACCAGAACTGTAAGTCAAATTATCAGTTCAATGGAGAGCTCCAAATATCTCTGCTAGGCCAGGTTAGAATAAGACTCTCATATAATCTGGTTATAATAGTATATATGGAATATATATTGTAAGAATCCTGCCTTTGAGGTCTGATCTTGTAGATTGAAGCCAAAGAGAATTCTGTAATAAAGTTGGTGTATAATAAATAGTGCAATTTTTGTGCAAATTAGTTTTTGCTAGATATATTTTAATATCTTCAACTTCAGATGTCACGTGAATTCTTTGCCCCAGCTTGAAACAAATTCTCAAACCTTGCACAAGCGGCAGCAGGAGTAGTTTAAAATCAAGAAGACATTCTATCTGCATCTGCATGGCAGGGACTGAATAACAACAGGGGAAGTATAAAATCAGAAAGACATTACATCTTTGCAGGTTATATGTTACTAACATTGCTGTGTGACTAATTTGATGTGACTCAAACTCCCGAGGAAAAGACTTGTCACTCTGTCAATCGCGTTGGGCCGAGTTAGGTGACGGAGCTGGTGAGCTGTCGGTTAACGCTTGGAAAGAACCCGTCGTGATCGTGTGATTGGATTCTGGAAATACTGACTAAACAGTTTTCCATATCTTTGGAGCTGGCTAAATGGAGTGATAAATATCTCTAATTTCAAAATTGCAGTTTCAGGAAGATTAAAACCTTAGCAATACCCTATTGGCTATCGTATTGTAAAATAAGCTGTGTGCAGGATCTTTTGTGACTTGAAACCTGCAAAACTGAAATGCAGAATAATTTTAGATGCGACTTTCTTTAAATTAGGAGACATGCAAAATAGGAGTACTTAGATGACAGCTACTCTGGTTGATGCTAATTTCAGATTTTTAACAAATTTTTCACTGAAATTTTTTTGAAGTAGAAATGATCTTTAAAACCAAAGCCTTGCCACTTTTATGTGCCATTCAATTAATTTTAAAAGTAACATAATGAAACTAAGGTTTTCTACAATGGTTGCTGATTACAAATTATGTCCATAATGTTTAGCTAGAAAAACTGGCGCTTCACTTCTGTGGTCGTATAAAAAATCTGGTTTGCAGTACGGAAAGATCTGATCAGATCTCTGAGCTGCAAAAGAAGGGTACTGTGGCTTCATAATGCATGGGTTAAGAGCTTCTTTAAAACTATAGTAACTGTACAGTACCTCTATAAATTATCCAAGTGAAAGATGCCATAAAACTGAAAATGAGGTTATGAAGAAGCACTCTCACAATTAACATACCTGTGTCTTATTAAAAAAAAGCATATGGTCATATGCAAAATTGCTTATTAACAGTGAAAACAGATGGATTAAGAAAAAAATGGGGATCTTGTGTGCAATAGAGAGGAAGGTTTCTCTTCTTCCTCATCTTCTATCTAGTTGTAGGGATTTTGCCCTAGATATCCATGTTTGTGGTAGGATGGGGCCTTGAGTGTAACACTATACTGCTTCACTGTAATATGAGGGCTAGGAAAGTTTCTGTATTTTTAAACACAAGATTTTAATGGCTTTTGATGGTTAATATGGCTTTTTTGCCATCACTCCTTTGTCTAGCAATGTTTTATATATATATATATATATATATATATGCATATTATATTCCCTAATTGTACAGTTTTTTATGTCTAAAAGTTGAAGTATTATTCAAGACTTCTGCTTGGTCTCACTTACTAATTGCAGTAGCCATAAAAAGCTGTTACTAACTGCAAATTGCCTGTCATTATAGTCAGTTGTTTGAAATCACTGAAGCATTTCTAAATTCATGAAGTCTGCAAGGATATAAACTCAAATACTTTAAAGAAGTTATGACTACTCCAATAAGGCTCATCATAACTTGCTCATCATGTGGCTTATTTCACCACCTGTTACATTTATTTTACTTTTATAAATCTACATAAATAGTTATTGTGTCTTCGTGCCATGACATTTTATAGCAGCACATTTTTATTGGAAAACCAAATAACATCAGGCTCCTTTAACATTCAGACACTTCTAGGAGCATAAGGGCTATAGTTATGGATTTATGATTTATAACTTCAGTCCTCCCAACTCTGTCAGCAATGGCATTATGGTTCAATTAAAAGCCAACTATCAAAACGAAAACTGGCATGTACCATATGACAAAAGCTTGTCCTGATAACACGAGCTGCAAGGCAAAATGATAAAGTGCTGCTCTGTGAGGAGCAGAGTTATAGGCTAGAATTCTCTGCCCACAGTTTAATTAGGCAGGCAGAGATCCATCAGTGAACTGGGACCCAGATTCTACTGCAGGTTTCTTATCTCAGGGCATAGGTAGGTGTTAGGCTTTGGGAGGAAGGGAATGGTTAGCTCATTCCCACTTTCCCAGGTAAGGGATAACTGCAGAAAATCTGAAAGGTTTTGTTATAAAACAAATGAGAGAAATAGATAAAATAGATCAGGGAAATTTCCCTTTACTTTCTGAATGATTGTATAAGAAAGATGAAAGCTTTCCTGCTCTAAGACTTTGAGTTAAGGGGACTAAAGTGTTTGAGTCTGTGAGAAGCATGAAAAACAGTGAGTCAACAAACAAATCACACAAAGACATTGAGACTGGACTGCTGACTTGTTATATGATTAGTTTTAATTACAAGCAGGTAATATGCCATTAAATGGGGTTAGCACAGGTTCCTAATTATTAAGTGATTTGTAGTTTTAATGTACTTGAATATAAAACAGTTGTTGAGCTTCTAGATTTAAGACACATCAACGTTTTTTTCTAGAGCAATGGTTGAAGGAGACAAAATTCCAGATCTTAACAACACTGGATTCTACCTTTCACCTAAAGGCCTTTTGTTTTTATGCCACTGCAATGTGTAGTGCAGGCACAGAAAGAAAAAAATATCACCTAAAGTTGTGAAACCTGGATTAAGATAGTCTATGCAGGGTGTAAAGTAAGAATTTAAAATAAGAATTGCAAATAAGATCTAAAGGCATTCTCACATGGTAATGTAATGCTTTCACTCAGCATGAGTTTCCCAAAGCTTAGCTCCTTTTCATGGGAATTGTATGGCTAACATGTTCTTGGAAAAGCAGAGATTAAAAGCCAGCATCAGGCTGAATCAATGCATTTATATTCTTTTATAACAGATTTAAATGTAGCTCTAAGATTTAATGAGTTTGAGATTTAATAGAGTTCTTTCTTCTACTTACCTCTGCACAGAACCAGCAGGATTATATTCTCTTTGGGGACATCACAACCTGCCATTTGATATCCTGGGTCCTGGGTGTTTCTGTAGTCCTATTTTTCAGATATTTTTATCAGATATTGCAACAACATCCAGTTGTTTCTGGTTTATATTTATTTTTTTGTAGTGGTCTATTGTATTTGCGGGGACCCTCGTGGCAGGAAGGAATGATGAATCTGTGTTCTCAGAAGGCTAATTGATTATTTTATGATACCATATTATATTAAAGAATACTAAACAAAATTATACTAAAGAATACAGAAAGGATACTTGCAAAAGGCTAAAAAGATAATAATGAAAACTCGTGACTCTCTCCCAAGCCTTGACACAGCTTGACCCTGACTGGCCAGTAAGTCAAAATAATTCATAGCAGAAACCAATGAAACAATCACCTGTTGGATGAACAATCTACAACCACATTCCAAAGCAGCAAACAGGAGAAGCAAATGAGATAAAATTATTTTCCTTTTTCTCAGTGGCTTCTCATCTTGCCATGAGAAAAATCCTGGGTGAAGAGATTTTTCAGAAAATATGAAAGTGACAGTGGTCCATGTGGAAATTTCCTCCACATGTGACAACTCTGTTGTTGGGACAGCCAACATCTCAGCAGGAGGCATCTGATTCCCTGGAAAGCTTTTTAGTGGTGTCAAATCTTCACAAATACAGAGTTTCTTCTCCCTGCCAATCCTAGTCTGACAGCCTCAGGTTGGTGTTGCTCATTCTAAGACTCTTCCAGTGCCTCATTTTTGGGCAGCAAAGGAAGACACCACTGAAATGGCAGGTGAAGAGTGGAAGACAGACAGTGGATGGGCTCAGCTACAGCACTGCTGGCTGCTTGATGGAGATCACCACCCTGATTTGATTTGATGGCAGTCCCCACTAAAGAGTTAAAAGATTTTCTCCTTTTGAGTACAGCTGAACAGAATCTTTCTGAAGGAGTTCTTCTCAGTTAGAATATGTTGATTCATTTAAGTGAAATCTTTTGTGGAAATGTGGCAGTCTGAAGAGAAACTTCAATAAAAAAAATAGATTGCTCCACTTTGACTTTTCAGAAAGACTGATAGAATTTTCAATTAAAAAGGAACCAAAATAGCTTTATAAAATTTGAAACAATTATATACAATTCCATTGCTTGTAAATATAAAAACTTAAGCTGATATTAAATATTTTTTAACAAAAAAAAATATTATTTTGAATTATTTTTGGATCTGCACGCCTCATATTCTTCTTCCAACAGTGTCCAACAAAATAGGGTCAAGGGTTGCTTTCATGACTCATTCTGTATTTTTCCCCTTTGATGGTGATCTGCAAAAGGGTTTCAAACTGTTTTTATTATCTCCAGGCTTCAGCTTCTTAATTGAAATGAGCTCCTGATAGTTTCACACCAGAAGTTTCTTTAAGGTTGATTTTCATTCCTATAAGACAGAGAATCTGCTCACAGGATTTCTCCTGTCAAGAAGCTCTGGTGTGTGTCTCACCCCACACCTTGTTATTCTTGGGGAGATGTTTCTAGAGGTGAGAATCTCTAACAGACTTTCTGTGCCTGGATGTTAGAAGTATTTTCTCCACAAAGAGCAAAATTAGGGACATGTCTAGTGGAAACAGAAGGGAATGTTCAGCTTACTGAGCGTGTATTATGGGCTTGACTACAACACTAAAGCAGAAGTCATTGCAAAGTCAACGTTTGCTGGTTGCTGCTGAGTCCCAGACACCAGCAGCAGCTGACCTTATGGTGAGCCATGAATATAAGCTGCAGCATGGTATAAAGCTCAGGAAGGACGATGAGAGTCATTCTTTCTTGCATGAGATAAAAAAGTTGCAATGGAAGGTACAGATTCTTCTCTCATCCCTCCCTTATGCTAGCATATTGCTCCAAGGACATTAGAGAGATGAGCTCTGTGAGCCATGAGAGAGAATGCCAGGCATGCTGGGCAGTAATTGGATGCATCATTTGCTTACTTCTGGCTCCTGTTTGGATGCCTGGAGAGGGGCTGTGCCTTCCCAGTTTTCGCAGGGGAACTGTGGATCTGTTCCTCTCTGAGCAGTACAATGTAGCCCCTCCCTGACTTGAACATTACGAAGACTCTTTCTAAAAATAGTTATAAATAATTTAAAGACTCTCATAGTTGGAGATTAAGCTGTTGTCAAATACAGCCATTTCTCCTAATCTAAGAATTTTAAAATTATTGTTCTTTGTTACAGGCAACCCTGTGGAGTGGTGCTGTTCCATTTAGACAGGTATTTGCAGAATTTGCCTTGAAGCAGTTTTAAGACTGCAAAATGGAGCTTCTGGAGACCTGCCTGAAGCAACACCCTCTGGAGAAAATAAAAGAAAACAAAAGGGAACTTCTGCCTTGTGCTGCTTCAGCTTTCCCTGAGAGAATAGAATGAAAGGGAAAGAGCAGGAGAGCTTCAACCTGAGTGACTCCGACCAAAATGTACCAGCACCACCTCCCTGCCCTGTTCCATTTCCAGCTGCTGGGTCTTAGAGAGACAGCAACAATCTTGGGCACAGATATGGAATACAATAACATTCTGTGCTACACAGGACATTTGACTATAAATAAGAGTGTTTGCCATCTCTTTTGACTTTAAGCAAATACAGCTGAAAACAGGAAACATACGTATTTAACAGCATTGTTGAAGAAGGATTGGAATTTTTAACATTTTCATTTATCCTTGAGATAAACAATTTTTTTGACTGATGGTATTTAAAGAGAATGTCATCTTCATCCCTTTCCCTGACAGTGTCTCTACATAGTATGTATAACTTGCTGTTCTATTTCCCAGGGTATTCTTTCATTAATACAGCAATAACAAGAATAGAACAGTCACATTGAGCTTAAGGTTTCTTTTCAAATATGGTAGTTTATTTTCTTCCCTTTCCCCTTAAAATGTCCTACTTAGTGCTGTATTTTTTCAACAACTGCACTATATTGTGCCATTTTTGTCATCTCAAAAATAACGGCTTGATGGACCTTCAATTGATCAGGAACTAAAAGATAATATTGTAAATCTCTCCTAAAATTAGGTTTGCTCTCAAAATGCCATTAATATTTCTTCTTACATCTTATCAGAAAGGCAAATAAATTAGGTGGAAGCATCACTAGGCTTATGTAGGCATATTAAAATAATGTTAAAACTGGAAATCTTCAACAGAATATACAAAACACTTTTTGCAAGTTTAGGTTATGATTATCTGGTCTGTGGTTGTGTTTATAAGCATTTAAAAAGCAGTTTCCAATTCTGAGCTTCTAGGTTCTCCATGGCATTTTAATTTCTGTTAAGATTTATGTGAATGTTTTATTTCTTGTTTTTCTATTAATGCATTTCGGGAATGGTTATAAAATGGGATTTGGTTCTTGTTTAAGACGGCTTGGATACATGAGACTAGACCATTCAACCTGCTCATGTAAGACACAACATTTGCCTTAAATTTGAATATTATAAATAAAAGAATACAGTTTTTCTGTGTGTATTGAACCAAAGACAACAGCTTCCCTATATCAAAAGACAGAATTGATTGCACAGTTAACATCTTCAAAAGTGGCATTTATGATCTTATCCTTTTATTACTTCCGGATGTATTAGTGCCACTATCTTTTTTGTTGTGTGGTTATAATCCATGCCATGAAGGTAAATTATGAAATTGATAAGGACATCACCCCCCCAGCTGGATCCACAGAAATTTATGATGAAGGAAGGAATTCTTGCAAGGAAGTGGTGCTGTAAAGGCTATAGAAAAGGAGCATTGTTAATGCTGCCTAATTCAAGATGTGGAGTTATAAGATACAATTTTTAATAGCTTTATATAATGAACTAATTAAAAAATGACCCTCTAAGCTAATAAAAGAAATATGTTTATTTAAATTTTTTTTACATATCTTCTGCTTTGCTTAAATATGAAGTAACAGCATTCTATTTCATATTAGGGATTATGTACTTTTAAATATAGTAAAAAGAACAATTCTTTGGGTTGTTTTCAGAATTTAAGTACTAGTCAGGTATTCTGGATAAAGGCAAATCCATGGTTATAAGAAACATTTAAAAATGCTGACTGCAAAATAACTTTTAAAGTAAAAGCTTAATAAAGTATATAAAAATAAAATTGATCAACAGTAAAAATATACAAATTCCTTTTAAATATTAGGAGATATTTTGAAAGAAAATTAACAAAATGACTACATTTTTATACCAAGGGAAAAAAGAGCTGGGTTTTTTCTAACATGACATAATTGCCTAACAATTAAATGTTTAATCTATGATACTAAATAGCATTTTTGTTGAACATCAAAATCTTTAGAGTCTATTCAGCCTAATTTGTGAAGGCCAAAACCTTCCTGCTATAGCCCAGTTTGGTGACTAACAGGTAGAATTTGCCATGAAGCATGGCAGAAAGAACTGGAGAACGGCATTATATATACTTTGTGCGATTTGGTCACTCCTCTGATGCAAGAAAATACTTATTTTACCAGATTACTCTGTTCCAAAATAGATCTGAATTTGACTGTAAGCTGGTATGGATGGTCGTTTTCTGGAAACCCAGATGCCAGTAAATAGCTGTTCAAGCCCTCACTGCAATCCCCCAACAAAACACACAGGAGTTTATTGTTCTTTCAAAGCTTCTTAGCTGGGTGAATTTATGCCATAAATTCATAACTTCAGGCATCCATGCTTGTACCACAGTCACTGTGAATAATTGATGGTGCTTACAACTTTTGATGATTTAGTACCTGGCCAGGCAAATTTGTAGAATGTCATGTATTTATTTTAGGCAAAGATTTATTTAAAGACTGAAATTTATTCAGATTTTCAAAATTACACATTTGGTGCAAAAATATTTTAACAAGGCATTGTTTGTCCTCCTCTGTATGAAGTGCACTGACAGTTACTTTTCTGTACAAACGGCTGCTTTAAGTAACTGTGTGTCATACATAATGAAATATGATTGCTGAAGGTTTCTCTTGTTATCTTTATTTCACTGGTTACCAAAAAGGTGATAAGATATATGCTTTGACTCAGGCCTGCAGACTGCAAGATTTCCTGTTGTATGGGGCAACTCTCCAATGCTTTTGAATTCCAAAGGAAAAAAACCTATTTTTTGACCTTTCTAAAGGGCTCTAGATGACAGATAATTCTTGTTACCTAAAGATGCCATAGTAGTGTTGCTGAAGAAGAAAAGCGTGTGGTTTGTGTGTACCTGTGCATGTAAAGATGCTCCTGCATGTTGATGTGTGGATGTTTTGAAGGATGAATTGTTGCTGAACCTTGAGTTCTTGTGCACATCTAGTCTGTTTTCCTAGAGAAAAGCAGACATTGCCTGCACTGTATATACCCTGTATGTACAGTGTATGATTTGGTTTGCAAAAAAACCCTAAAATTAACATAGACTTCTTCTTTAATAAGGCTGCAATCATTATTGGGTCATCTGAACCTGCCAGTGTTGTGCAGCAGGTGTAGCACGAGCGGTTTAGTCTGCGCGAAACCTCAAGAGGTGTTTGTAAGGCAAACACTACAGCTACAAGCTCCCTGCATTCTTGCCCAGTTAGAGTATTGTAGTGCAAATGAATAGAAGATCACTTAAATTTTTAGAAATGGAGGATTAGGAACTCTGTAGAACTTCTGTTCTTCAGTGTAGTTTGTAAGTTTAGGTTTATAAAATTTTCTAAGGAATTATCAAGTGATGGTTATTTGGGGAAATAAAGTTTTGCAATTGTTAAAACCAAGCAGGAGGGATTTTTTTTTTATTAAACCAGTTCAAGTTGCAGTGCAAAAAGAATAGGGAAAGTTAATGTACTTCTACAAATACATTGCACTAAGAAAGAATAATTCTGTGTGAGAGATTTCTAGGAGTGTATACATGAACCCTTCATGATAAGCACTTCCTCCTTCAAATAAAATAAAATAAAGTAAAAAATCCAGTTACACTGGTAAACTTCCTCTCAGAAAGCTCTTTACAAAACCTACCAACTTTTTTCTCCTATCTCTAAAACTTTAAATCTCTTTCTTTGACTCAACAAATCCTACAAAAAACTAGCCTTTTCATGGCTGTTCAAAAGAGCTTTTGCTAAGCCAGAATGTCATAAATGAGTCTTGTCTTGCAGACCCTGAGTATGGTTTAGGTGTCCTCTCTTTAGGCTGCATCTCTCCCTAATGGAATTTCATATTATGTTGAGTTAACTGGGATGGATCACACTTGACAACATTTGCCCTGCCAATTCTGCTAAACTATGAAATGCAGTTTATTATGTGAAAACAGCATTTTAACATGAAATTATTATACTATTCTACTTTTTTAAATGTAAATTACAAATATATCGGGAGTTTTGCAGAAGGAACAAATATTTGAAGAAATTATACAGGAGGCAATATTTTTAATATTTAATGAAAAATAACAAAAATTTGAACTAGAAAGCAATGCAGCCTGGTTGATTGGGAGATATACTTGCATTTATTTCACAAAACTGTCCGGAGGAAGAAATAAATCATTGTATTTGGGAGAAAAAAACCCTCCTAGTTTTCACAAGCTTGGTTCAACTCAGGTTAATCTTTTTAGAGAGATGTGTTATTTTCAGACACTGAAAACATTATAGTTATGTCTTAAACCATGCTACCTTAGCAACTACATTCCAAATAGTAATTGGGTTGTACCTCCCTAAGGTATTGAAGAAAAGCTTTTCAGTAAAACATCAACAATGGAAGAAAATACTCAATACTCTACACAGAGTAACTCTACACAGAGGAGCTACAGGTAGTGACACTCTGGTGGGAACCTCAGCCTTCAAAGCAAGCAGGTTTTCTGCACCTCTCTTCAGAACTAAATCAACTGCCTGTGAAATACCTGCTCCTGATATTCTGAGTGCAAAGGCACAATAACGTGGCCCTGGTTGTGGGATCTCAAACCTGTCACAAAGGCTGTGGCAGCAGTGCAGAGGTTCCCCAAGGCATCTTGTCAGTGACGAAAGGAGGCTTTGTGGCTCTGCTTCCCACTAGGTTTGTTAACAGTGAAGGAAAAGAAATTTATTGCATTAAAACCAACTTATAAAAAGACAAAGATGCCTTTTTAAGGGATCTGGGGTACTGTATTTTGTTCCCTGAGGTACAGAAAATGCAGCAGTAGCTCTTTATGAATATATGGAATGCTGAAGAAAATTTTGTAGAGAAGGGAAGTGAAATGACTTCAAAACCAGCTTGATGTTTGGGGGTTTGCATCTTCATTTGTTCTGCTTTTGCACACATTGCATCCTTTAGTGAAAGCTGGTGCTCGTGTTAGGAATTTGAATCCCTTTACAGGAAACCAAAAAATATTTCCATTTAGTGCTCTTCCATTCTAAGTCTCAGCATTACGTGGTTAAAATCAGCCCTTGCCCTCCTGCTGGTTTAGGTTTATATTGTTCTGTGAGTGCCATTTCAAATTTTTCACAGATATCACATGCCTTTGTTGTCACCTTTTCTCATTATCACTACAGGGATCAGTGCACACAGGTTGCTGTGTCTGAAATGAAGCCTTCAGCCTTTCCCTAGCATTCAGCCAGGACTACTCAGATGAGTTTCCTAAAGAACCATAAACATGGGCAATTATGCTTTCTGATCTGAATTTCATCCAAATTTGGTTTTCTGTTGCTCAACTCTGCCCCTCTTAAATTTCTAGTGAAGTGATGGTAAGTTCTAAAGCACACACCAGCTTGATAGAGCCAAGGTTCAATGAGACCCAGAGGAGGGATGCTGCCTTTTTTGGCTTACAGACGCTCTAGCATGGAATCTTCCTTTGGCTTTACAGAAACTATCATAGGAAAGTCCATGCTAGGAAACAAAGTCTGAATTAGACTTTTGTGCTCTTCCAGTCTGACTCATTTTATTTTCATTTTTTTGGGGTGGTTGCCCACCCTTGCTCCTGTCTGCATCTCAGTTTTCTCTTTTAAGGGATAAAATTATGGTTCTGGATAATAATGTATAAAATAATCCATTATTATGGATTATTAATAGAGCTAGTTAATAGAGGGTACCTTTCACTAGTGTTATTGAATCAGGTGTGGGGAAAAAAATTAAAACCACATTGAATTTCTGGGAGATTCTCATCCAAGAATTTTAGTTCCATATGTTAACTCTGGCTAATATTCTTCTTAATAACGGATTAAATATTGCAGTAAATGATTTTATCTAATAGTAAATAAATCACAGGTACTTTGGAGTTCCTCTTTCACTCATTTTAACAGCACACTGCAGACATCTAAAAAAATAAATGAGTGTAAATAACAGGTAAAAGATAAGTCAAAGCAAATTTGCAGGAGTAAGGTAAAGTCAAACTCAGATTTTTGTCATAATGTGGTAAATTTTAATATAAGAAATCTTTCACTGAAATCTATATCCTTCAGCTAGGGTATTTTGTCTACCTGTTCATGTCAAGATGCATTATTTTTAACTATCCTGTCCTAGTATTCATGACAGAAGACTCACTTGTCCATCTTGCCTGTGTTTTGGCATACTTCCCAATCAATGAGCATTTTAGGATGCAAAGAAAGACAGTGCTTTTTTACAGGAAAAGGTTTCCTCAAAAAAGAAATAAATGTGGAACCACTGTAGTGTATTGATGTGCAGTGGGTACCACATGTTGCACAGATGTGCAGATTCATCTCCATCGCTCCACCAACCCCCTGAGCCAGCTCTGAGACAGTGGCACTCCAGGGGCTGTGCCTATACTTCATTCTGAGTAAATGTACTATGCTTTTACAGTCCAGGGAATAGGGAAAACCTACTGATCTTTTTTTAAAGAGAATATACCCTGAGTTTCCTTTTCAAGGAAAGCATTGTTATGCAAGAGAAAAGGCCCTGATGATTATTTTGTTAGTGACATTTTAAAAGCAGCTCCTAACAGTGCCTCTCTTTCTGCTGTCATTAAGGGGAGACAAATAGAAGTATGAACACTGCCATGCTGGCACTCTTCAGCACCAGTCTGGAAAAGCACACAGGCCTGATTTCAATTTCTGCTGTTCTAGAGTCGTTTAGTTCATTTCATCAAATAGTTGAAGTCAAAATACATAACACTACTTGCAGCTAAAATATTTGGCAAATGCTCCTGCAGCCTGTTCAAAGTGTTTTAAGCAGTTAAGCACTCAAAGAGTACATAATAAGCTATATACTTAAATGTGTACATAAATTAGCTTTAAGAACTTGGAGTTCTACAGGTTTCAGAATGCTTGTTAAACTGCTGCTTTCTCTGTTGATTAAAAGCTCCCACTGCCAGTTTGTTCCTGTTTTATTAAAGTGCTCCAGCGTTTGGAACCTCTCCATGAACAAATAAATATAAGCAGTCTTCACATATTTGTGCATATATATATATTAGAAAACATATTTTGGTAAGATAATTATTTGCTTATTTATCTGCCAGCAAATACTAATCTGCCAGAATGTAATTTTTTCTGCTCATAAATTTCTTTCTTATACAACCTCACCAATATAATGATGCAGGATTCTCTATGCAGATATGAACCTATGCACATTTTTGATAAGAATTTTGTATCATGTATTTTAGAACTTCATATCACAAATATAAGAAATTTTCTTGTTTTCTGTAGAATATAAAAGAATAAAGATACTCTGTTACACACAAACACTCTGAGCTATAGAACTCACCTTTTCAGGTACGTCCAGAAAAGTGTAATACCTGGGGCTCTGGTTTATGTTCAGCAGAACACAAGGAGACATCAAGATATTTTGGCAATAAGTGTGATTTGTGTTTCATATTCCTAATAGGAAAATGTTCTGCTGCTGAGTTCAAAAAATAAACTCTCTTTTTTTTTCTTCAAAGAACTACAATCAGTAGGTTTGTATCAAATTCACAGATATATGTGTGCATTTTTATGTGCATTTGTGTAAATATGTACCCATATGACTTGGGGACTAAACTGGATAAACACTTGAGTCTTTCTTATGCTTTACAGGTGTCAAAAATCCCTTTAATGTGCTTTTCCCTTCATTTCACTCCTGATTTGTCTCTGCCTTTGACCACTTTTTATCTGTTTCTCCATCTGCCAGTGCTCTTACATCAACAAAAGCCCATTTGTCTGATTTAAAGGCCATGCAGAGATCAGACAAAATGAAAGTTGGTCAAAACTTGGGAGATGGCTGCAGCTGCAGCTCAGGGAAAATGAGGCTACAAGCTGAGTATTAACTCACCAGCACTGGTCTCAGGACTTGCTGGGACTCTCCTTGGCTACAGTTCATTTTAGCTTGTTTCTGCTGTGACAGCATTTGTCTTTCTGTCACAAGATTATTACCTGCCTTGTTCAAGCTTATCTCCATGCATAGCAAATGTGATCAAGATCTAGAAAGCTGTACAGACTCTACTAGAACAAGAGAAAAAAAACACTTTTCTGATAGCTGGGGCTGTGGGATGCTGTTGTGTATCTGGAACAGTGAAGTGGTGATGATCATCAAGCTGTAGCTGGGATCTAGTGGGGGAAAAAATAACAAGCAAGCAACTGCTTGAAGAAAATATGAAAAGTAGCCCTGGGCAGACCCAATACTGAAGAGAAAGAAACCTCACCATAAATGTCACATTCCTTCCAGCAAAGCTCTTCAGATGCAACTAATAAGTTGATTCCCCTCTAAATTCCTTGATGGGTACTGTGGATTTTGAGACCAAGATGGTCATCCTCAAGGCTGAATGTTACACTAAAGAAAAAGGACAGCTGCCTGAAAGTGAATGTATAGCTAGATAATTTTAAAATATTATTAGTGAGGGGTTTTGTTTTGTTTTTATTTTTGGTATTCATTTGGACACCTTAATTGCTTGGATCCACTTAAAATTCATATTCCCTTTCATCCATAACAAGATCTTAAAGTGTAATACTGTTGTGTTACTGATTCATGCAATAAACAACAAACTTTGGGGGTATGATTGAGTTGTCCAAACATCTTTTGACATCACTTGATGTCTCTGAGACGTCTGTTGTAGGACAGTGACAAAGTAAAGTCAAGGTAGATTCATGCTGTACCAGACAGGGAAGCTGAGTGGGATACCCAAGGATGTTTACCACGGAATTAGGTGCTGCTATCTCAGGAAATGCACTGCATTTTCACAACACTTTATGTAAAGGCACAAGCCAGAAAGCAAAGATTCAATGTGGATTGTTTTTTAACTTACCACAGTCCTTGGTGTGCAGTACATTTCAGTGGGAAGCTTTATGAAGTCTGGCATCAGCCCCCAGCTTTCCAGAGCTGGCTCTTCAGTGCTGGCCAGAGATCAAGGGGCTGTAGAGGGGAAAGCATGGAACAAAGAAAGAAAACCTAAATGAATAAACCTGAGGTTCTGTCTTTTATCAGGTCATTGAAATAACTAAAATAACTACAGAGAAATCTGAAATCTGTCATAAGAAAAAAAAAAATCCTCTTTTTCTTTTTCTTTATTTTATTTAAAATTTTTACTAACTAGCTGTGATAAAATTGAGAAATTAGGGAGTCTATTAGCTCTGTGATACCTTCTATTAGTTTTGTGTTCAACAGGACTACTTGCCCCGTACAGAGCAGAAACCAGGCAAGTTAGGCTCAGCAGCATCATGGTAGGAGCTCAGTGATGAAGAGCTTGCAGTCTTTGAAAGCAGGAGTGTAGGATAATTCTAGTGCCAAATAGAAGGCACATTAAACAACTGATAAATCAGCACAGTAGGAATGGTACCAACAGCAATAATGAAGGATATATGTTTTGGAATAAGAAAGGAAATTGTTTAAACTCAGAACTATGGGTTAAATAGTTGCTTGATTTTCCTAAGTTTTAAACATTTTAACATTCAAGTTTACCTATGTAGTTTAGATTTATCTCCCCTAATGTTTATTTTGGGAAAATTGAATTGAAAACTGAATTGTCTAAGCACCTGTATTGGGTTGAGGAGAGGGAACACAGAAGACAACTTATGAATCTGAATTATTTTCCTGAGGCCAGTACAAATACCAGTAGTTGTAAATTCTAGAAGATATATATTATTTTCTCTGCACTTTCTGTGGCATGGCACTGAAATTATTAACAATGGCATCTCAGATTTTATGTGAATTATGCATCTCTGTAGTGCTTCCTTTGGTTCTTACCATAACAGACATCAAAACACTATGGAACTATTTCATTCCAAAGTTACTATGCATAAACATTTTTTTCAATATGAAGCAGTATCTTCACTTTAGCTGGGGAAACATAATCCTAAATCATGCCCAATCCCATGGTTTGCATCAAAGGAGTATATATGTTTCTGTAGTTACTCCTGCATCAGATGTTTTCTTTCCTTGCTGAGGATCCAGCCTGCACTGATTTCCTCCAGAGCACTCATCCTGCTCACTGATGTAGGGGCTCAGGGGAGACATCACTCCTGAGCTCTGGCTCCTGCCAGCTTCCTCGCAGCTGATCAGCCCAAAGGCACAACCACCTCTCACTGCTTCGCTCCTGCCTGCACTCAGATAACAGGCTCTGCATCACAGGGCTTTTAACAACTAAGGGGCAATAAATTTTATACAGCACATGCCATGACACTAGCAGGGATGCTGCCTGTGTATATCTTTTCCCAGAGCTGCCTATACAAATCCTTTGGCAATTAACAACCACTGTAATGTCCCCCGTCAGGAATTTTACCGCTTTGACATCCAGCACTTTGGCACTTTGGCCTTCAAACAATTCTTCACAAAGGTTCACAGCAGAGTTAAATCTATTAAAAAGTGAATAATTTTCTGGTTTGTTTTGTTCTGGAGAAAGATCAGTAGGAGTGTCTCTTTCCATTCTCTAAAGAAGTTTGTGCAGCCATTCAAACACTGGTTTATCGGAGATGGGGAGTGGTGTGTTCCAGGGAGAGCATCAGCATTGCTCTGCATGGATTCCAACAGCAAAATCAGTTGCTGGACACACTTTTTTGGTCCCATAGCATCTACTTCTCTGTTTCTCTTCATCAGTCCTTTGAAGATCATCTAGTTCACAACCCCCTGCCATGGCAAGGTCACCTGATGATCTCAAAGTGTTGCTGCTAAAGAATTTTTTTGTATTTCAGCTAACCCCCAGACAATCTTCTGACATTATTCTGTTTTCTACAAGCTGGAGAGCTAGTTTGCCTAATCCCTGCTTCTTCCAAATGCTTTCTCATGATCTGTCAATTGTGCAAAAAGTTGTGCTTGCAAAACAGAAATTCCATTACATCACCATTTTGCTTGTGGAATTACTTTATGTGAAATGCATTTTTCCATGCAGCTGGAACTGAAAATGGTCTTCAGATTAATGAGGCAACAGGTGATGAGGCAACAGGCTGTTACTCATCCTTTTGTACCAGATACATGCCCTCAAAAATAAAATTAGGAAATTATGGTATTTCACGCTGATCATTCGCTTTTAACAAAGCAAGGCTGACAGGAGTTGGCTGCTGTTAGCATCACATTATGCCCGTGACAGGGGAAAGGAGTTTCAGAGTTAGAGATGTGTTCGGCTCAGATATACACTGTAAGTTGTCTCAGCCCTAGTAGAACAGTAATGGCAATTTACAAAGTAAGAAATTCAGGCATTTTCAAAAAAGTTTTCAGGCATTTAATCAGCTCAATCAGGTTTTCATAAATTCGGGGAACATGGCTTTTGCTTTTTTAATCTCCTTGATTTACTGAAGATGTATGTTGATATGTTGTCCTGTAAACAGCCAGTGAAGGTTTTGTGTCACACACAAAGTTGCTGGTTTTTTTAACACCTATCTACAATAAATAATGAATGAAATACCCTACAGTAAAATGCAATGCAGATAAGTCATCTGAGTCCAAAAATTAAATGTGAACCAGATGCTTTAATGTTTTAAAGAGCTGGCAGGATGTCATCATGGCAGTACAAGGACTCTGTCAGGACAGCTGTTCTACATGCTGAGTCCCAGCTGCAAATGTGATGTACCTTTCTGAAACCAATTTAAAATTGCCATAAATCCTTTGCTAATAAGTTTCTCTGAGGCTTAAAAGGGACTTTGGTAATGATTAGATCTCTGATATAAAAAGATTTGCTTACTGAAGAGGTCCAAAATACAACATACAAGAGAAATTATAGCTAATGGCCACTCTTAAAAACATTTCATTTGTCCTTGCCTGGGTCACCAGGCTATGACATTTCTCTGTACCATTTATTTTTAATAGAAAGAGTACTGTAATAATTGTGACCAGTGACTGAAGATGGGGACAGACAGTAACTCCTTTGAAACAGAGCTAGGAGCAGGGATAAAAAAAAAAAGGCCAAATAGTTTTTATCCTTTGAGATGAGATTTTTTTATAACACTGAGAAAGTAGTGTGTTTGTTTTTCTTTCAGCATTTCTGGTACTGCTTAAATACCTTATTGAATGGGACTAACAAAAGATTTAAAGTCTTATAGTTCACAGACAAAAGAATACATAACATCTCATAGTCCTCTTTGTTTTTTGGTTATTTTTGTTTTACTAACTGTACTTGTTCTGTTTGTCATTTTAGCTTAAATATTTGTCTGCAGAATCTTTTCTTCTAAATTATTCTGTTCAGGGAGCTTTTGGGCATCAATCATTGCAAAAACAACCAGCAAAAGACTACAAATGACAGTCATTCATCATCTGAAACAAATGATTCCAAGTCTGTCAAAGGACAAACTCTAAACTTGCATTCTTTCATCAGGAGAATCATAAGCAAAATAGATTAATTTTGAAATTGTACCAGAGAGAATTTGTGAAGTACACAGATAAATAGAAAACAAGTTTCGATTAGTCCTCAAGGGGAGCTGCTTTGCTTGCTGCTTTGTTATGCTAGATAGCTGTAGAGGTTTGACACTGCTCAGATTCCTGGCACCCACCAAAGCCTCTCTCTCACTCTCCTCTGCAGCTGAAGAGGGGAGAGAAAATTTTATGAAGGGTTCATGGGTTGAGCTAAGGACTGGGAGGCATCGCTCATAAAAAAAAATGTTTTGCCCACCAAGGGCAAAACAGGCTCTAGTTAGAGATTTTAAATTAATTTATTGCTAAAAAAAAAAAATCAGAGTAGGATAATGACAAGTAAAACAAACCCTCAAAAACAACTACCCCCACCCCTCCCTCCTTCCCAGCTCTACCTCCTCCCCAGCAGTTGCAGGGGGACATGGAATGGGCGTTATAGTCAGTTCATCACACTGTGTTTCTCCTGCTGCTCAAGGAGAGGAGTCCCTGCTCCACAGTGGGGTCCCTCCCTCAGGATGCAGTTCTCCATTAACTTCTCCACTGGGGGTTCATCCCACAGGAAACAGCCCCCTGTGATCTGCTTCAACGTGAGTCCATCCCACGGGCAGCATTCCATCTCAGGCTGCTGCAGTGTGGGTCACTCTTCCCTGGGCTGCAGTCCCACAAGGAAAGGCTGCTCCAGTGGGGCTCCTGTCTCCATGGGCTTCTCACAGGATCACAGCTTCTTCTCAGGCATCTACCTGTTCTGGAGAGGGCCTCCTCCAGGGGCTGCAGGTGGGTCTCTGCATCCCTGTGGATCTCCATGGGCTGCAGGGACACAGCTGCTTCACCATGGTCTGCACCACGTCCTGCAGAGGAATCCCTGTTGCATCTCCTGCACCACCTTCTTCACTGACTTTGGTGTCTGCAGATCTGCTCCTCTCACATCTTCTCACCCCACTCTTCTCTGCCCACAACTACATCTGCTCAATAATTTCTTTTCTTTATTTTAAAATCTGTTATCACAAGGTGTTATCAGCATTTCTAATTGGTCCAGCCTTGGCCAGCAGCATGTCCATCTTCAGAGCCATCAGAGATTGGCTCTGCCAGACACAGGGGAAGATTCCAGCATCTCCTCACAGGAACCACCTCTGTAGCCCCTCTTCTACCCAAACCAGGCTGTGCAAACCCAATAGATTAGCTTACTGCTCCTGTGAATAAAGAAGGGAAAGAGCAGAAACAGTGCAACAGGGGATGACAGGAATTAAGAATGGACAACAGGATGGACTTCTTTTCTTTACAAGGTTATTGCAACAGGTAGGGCATTTTCAGAGCACAACATTCAGGGTTTGTCTTAATATTGGGACAATACTTGTGGCATAAACTTCCTCAGGGTTAGATAGATTTTTCTCCCTTACATTTTCCTACTTACCACCCCTTCAGCACGAGCATTAAACCCAGGGTCAAGAAAGTGAGGTCCTGTTCCTGATTTCTGCAAGTGCTAAGTTTCTCTTTGGTCTACAATTCTGTCTATAGACTTACTTCTCTAAACCATGCCCAAATGTCACACTTCCTAAACCCTCCAAGGGATTTGCCCTTAATGGTTGTTGCATAGAATGTCTTTCAGGGAAGAGGTTTTATTTAATTTGACTAAGTAGAGCACAGTGTCCAGTAATGCAAAAAACTATAGTAAGAACCCTGTGTTTCTAAACAAACAACTAGGTTTATTAGTAAACTTTATCAGTGTTTTCATAAAAAGGCAAAATAAATTTCATACCTTTACAAGGAAGGGATATTTATCAGAGCTAAAAGAGATTTGGTAGCAAGACATTTTAATATGCTGCAGCCAGTATTCTCAAATTGAGAAGGAAACAGAAAACTGAAAAGATGGTACAAATTAGTCACAGCCTGCTGCTAGAATGACAATATCACTCTTGGAAGTACTGTTAAAAGCAGAAAGAAAGATAACAAAGAGGAGTGGTTAAATATTTACCATCTGAATCTTGTAAAGGACTCAGCAATACCATGGCTCAGCTGCCCTCAGTGTCTTGCCTCAGGAAGATCTGGGTTTCTTGGAACCAGAACATAATTCTGCTTTGTAACATGTCAGTGTTTCAGGGTCAAGAGACTAAGAGTGCAGAAGTGCTATACAGCAGTGCATCTGTCTGGATTGCTGAAAGATTAATGGAAAAAAGAAAGCAGTCAAAGATACCAAAGGCCAAAAAAGCATAGGCTTAAAAAACCACTCAGCTGCGCACAACACAGACCAAAACACTTAGCAGAAAGTCTTACTGTTAAATTTGTCATGAGTCTGATTACAGAGACACTTCTCCAACACTACTGTGGGGATGCAAGATTAGGCAATCAAATCAATTCAGTAACCACCATTTTGTTGCAAACATTATTTTAATTACAATTGGCAAATGCTAGAAGAAATCATACAAGTGGCAACCTTCTGTGGAGTTTTTAGCTAGAAAATTTTGTGTAGGAGATTAACACCATTCCGCAAGATGCTAAACATCTTTTATTTGTATGAAGCCAAAAACACTGGAAACAATCAACATTCACAATTGCATTCTTAGATCTACAAAATCTCATTTGTTATCTGGCTAGGTAGGTGGATATACAAACCCATATGCCATTTCAGGAACTGGTTGTTAAATTTACATCTAAAGAAAAAACAAATAATGAAAGAGTGGGTTCAGCACCTTTTCTGAATGACATTAAGAAAAAACAGAGGGACTAACAGCTATTAATTCACAGTTCTATGAATACATAAAACAAGAAATTAACTTTGTCTCACTTTTCATGTAATCCTATTATTTAAAAATAGGCAATCAAACTGGAGCTAAATACAAGTTGGTATGCAGCCTAACTGGCTTCTCAGAGTCATTAAGGGGAATACTTCCCTAAGACAAAGCTCATAATTATTTGAAAAAAAGAGTAATTTTGTGTGCCTGTATCAGGTCCAAATATTGTTGCAATGTTAAGCTGAGAGACTATTTTATACTGAGTCAAAAACTTTTGTGTTATTTCCAGTGCCAATGGAATATTAGAGCAAGCATGAAAGTATTAATTGTAAGATTACATATATGGACTTCTGTTTTGTTTGGCTTGTTTGGTTGTGTTTTTGTTTGTTTGTTTAAAACAGCACAATATCCTTCATTAATGCAGTGAAAAAGCAATTCCAGAAGTTCTCAAAGCAGTTTTTACTACTTTTGTATGACATTGCTTGGTTGGATGAAAACCAGGTGAATGTAGAGTTCTACTTTTCCTTTTCAGGTTTTTTTCAGGGACCTGGGGAAGTAACTGGCTTCTCAGAGTCATTAAGGGGAATACTTCCCTAAGACAAAGCTCATAATTATTTGAAAAAAAGAGTAATTTTGTGTGCCTGTATCAGGTCCAAATATTGTTGCAATGTTAAGCTGAGAGACTATTTTATACTGAGTCAAAAACTTTTGTGTTATTTCCAGTGCCAATGGAATATTAGAGCAAGCATGAAAGTATTAATTGTAAGATTACATATATGGACTTCTGTTTTGTTTGGCTTGTTTGGTTGTGTTTTTGTTTGTTTGTTTAAAACAGCACAATATCCTTCATTAATGCAGTGAAAAAGCAATTCCAGAAGTTCTCAAAGCAGTTTTTACTACTTTTGTATGACATTGCTTGGTTGGATGAAAACCAGGTGAATGTAGAGTTCTACTTTTCCTTTTCAGGTACCTGGGGAATTTGTGGTGGTGTCTTTTCCTTATTTTTTTTTCCTCTCTTTTTTCCTATCCATGCTTTCCACTTCACAAGTAGGGAATAACAAGAAAGAAAAAGTGTTATGATTATTTAAGGATATTTTTTCTATTTTTCCAGAATTCTGGAAGAACACTGCTTAGCAAGCCACACAGCTAAATAAAACTGGTTTATCTCTAGCTTTTCACAAGGCTGCATTTAGATGATGCTGCAACATTAGAAAAAAGGGGCCAGAGGTTGTATGTAAACGCTGCATAACTAAGACCTTGTTTATACAAAACTGCAATTTGGAGGTGGAGTTTTTTGACATACTGACACTATGTCTTCCTGATCAAAAAACAATTGTATTTGAATGGTGTATTTTTATGTTTAGAAAGCAGAAAAGTATATCAGAATGTTTAAATAAAAGTAACAAATGGGTTGATTTTACCTTTTGCCAGGCATACTTGTATTCTGCTCAATAGGAAATTGATTTTTTTAAATTATTGATTAGCTTCAAGTAAATGATTTAATGGTACTTTATAGATCATTATTTAGTAATTCATATGGAAATATTACATGTATTAAATGATGAGAGTAAGATGCACAAGGATGCAGTTGGAGCCCACCATATATTGTCATCAAGTTTTGGATTTTGTGTATGCCTGTGTCGAGCCCAGAGTCACAGGACAAGTTTCAAGTGAGCTATTAGAGCTGTGAATTCAAGAGGAGGTGGGGAAAATAGTTTTTTTTCTGTGCCATAAAGTGATTTTGCAAACATGTTAAAGTCTACCCCTTAAGCATGTACTTTTAATTTTAGCATGTACTTTTAATATAAGCTCCTGAATAAAATTCAGGAGTAGCATCTTTCAAATGTTTTTTGCATTTCGTTTTACTCTGCTGACCCTCTGCATTAATAGCTTTACACTGTACCTTGCAATATTGTATTTGGATTAGAGATGTATCAGCACTGAAACATTCAGGGGTTTAACGAGGCCATGCTGAAGAAGAGCATGGAATGCTTTACCAGAGGAATTGCCTCTTTGATTTGGGATTTTTTTACTGACAGGTTTTTGTACAGAAATAATTCTATTTATATTAGCTTTATTCAGTCATAATGCACTTTAAGCACCATATGGTGTCCTCAGAGAGAGTTTACAGACTTCAAAAAGCTAGACCTTTTTTTTTTTTGAATTCTCAATTATGTCATTCAATTGTTCAAACTGAATGATAGTTTTACTTTTAGATCTAAATATTGTTTCTGAAAGAGGCATATCTTTCAGAACTTTCTCTTTTTTTTTTTCCCCTTTTCTTTTCCCCCCCTTCACCTTAAATAAAGAATAAAATTGCTTAGTTTCTATTATGTTGCATCTGTGCTAAATGTGTTTGGCTCCCAGTCAGTTTTCTTTTTCCTCAAGGAAGACAGAAGCAAATAGAATTTTGAAGTTATTCTTTGAGCAGATTTGAGGTAGAGAAGAAATGAACAGGAAGGATCTGAGGAGTGATAAGCACTAAACAATGAGGCTAAACCAAAACACAACAATTTAATTGCAGCTGCTTTGTTCCAGATAGCATCATTGCTCCCATATCATGTCTCAAAATATATCTAAAAAGAAAAGCCTCACAAAGGGTAGAATAACATGTAAAATTTATATTAAACTCTTCCACAAATTATCTCCCAGAGTCCTGTAATTTGTCACCCAGGACTTTCAGGATCACATTTTGGTTTGAACTCATACCCTGAGGGTCCATGTAACTTCTCAGCATTCACCTCATCTTGTCATAAATTTCATAAAGACTTGTTATTTATATTGTAATGTCCATTATCAAGGAAAACACTTTCAGAATTCAATTTCCTGCCAGAGAGGAATTAAACACCCTGCTGCCTTCCAGTTCTGTGCAGCAGTAGCTGATCTGTGGCTATGCCCACGTGCCAGGTTTCAGGGTAGGGACTGTCAATGTCCCAGCTGGGTCTGATGCACCTCTCATGCCCCCAGGAGCTTCCCATGCACAAAGAGAGAGGGCACCAGGATGTTTTCAGCTGTGTGGATGTTTATCCTGGCCATAGCACACATGAGCCTGCAGTGTGGAGAGGCATCTTTCCCTGTTTATAGCTTTTGGTGGGATGAAACATTACTGCCTGCAGGGACTGCTGGTGCTGAAAGTCACTGGAACTTGCCAGAAAAGTGCAAAATAAAGGACACAAATTCAGGGAAACCCAAATACACTGCTGGCCCTGAAATGCATACTGTTTGTCATATTGTTTGTGGCAGCAGCTTCACTTGAAGAAAATCAGAATCAGGTAGTGGTAGAAGGAGGTCTTTCCCAACCTGGTTTGCTCTGCCTCAAGGGCTGCTTGGTAGAAACTCTCCTGTGGCCAGTTCAGCTTAGCAGGTCTGAAGCACTAGCTTGAGACGGCTGCTAAGGGCATGGTTGGAATTACAGATTTGACCAATTTTCCATCTGTAAAATTAGGACAATAATTTATTATGCGTTAGAAGGTTTCTAAAAACTACACTGTTCAGTATTGCTAAAGGACAAAGCCATAATTTTCTGTGTCATTGTAATTTTTTTAATATATTTTCACTCTATTTAAATGGAAGCCATCTCAGGATTTTAAAGCATCAGTAACTGTGATCTCAGTTAAGCTTAATAATAACAACTCTTTTTCTTCTTCCCAAATTGGCTATAAATTACCATAAGAAGCAAGCAATACCTACATCAACTCCCATGATATTTATGAGTAGTTCCACAACTGATTTTGTGGAATTGGCCATTCTAATCTGTGCTCTTCTGCATTAAGAATGAATTATCACAAGGTCAATACTTGATGTAAATTTATATTTACAAGGCATTATCAGTGAAAAAATTGTACTTGTAAAATTCAACCGAAAATGACACTAACCCATTTCACTTTGTGCCAAAAGCATAATGAAGTCTGATAATGGCAACAGAAATGAATCCATTTTGTGACAAATTTAAGATTTTAACCTTATGAAAGGATCTCCTTAGAACCATATATAAACACTACTACAATACCCTTGAAAGGAACAGATGGCTTTTATTTTCCCAGAGGGACATCTGCATGTGCATGAAGTACAGTGTTATTAATGGTCATAAAATCATTTGCAAATATTTTAAACACAAATGTTAGCATATCTCACACTTGGCAAATGCCTTCCTTTGAAGGAAAACATATATTTTCTTTCCTTTCAATTCTGGAAACAGATTTTCCTTGGAAACTAGAGGTACTACTGTAATTAAGGAATTGCTTGGTCAGTTTAATGTTCAGGTGATACTGGTGAAACCTCAGGACATGAAGGAAATTAATGATAAGATTTTAAGAGCATTGTGCATTTCAACATTGGCCTTTAACATGCCACCCTGTTTGTGACAGACATCCTGCTTTGTTACATTTTTCTTGACTTTCCTTTATTGACTAAATAATGGACACTAATTGTAAAAATTATAATGAAATGGCATAACATACAACACTATGAACCTAACCTTGATATTTTCATCCCTTTTTTATCACTGCCCCCTTTTATAGGAATTGGATACTGATTGTACATTATATTTGAGGTTTAGTCAACGCTTAGGTAGTACTGTTAAATATCATTGACATAAAGAATTCAACATTTGTACATCCTATGCCTGTTTTCCTTCTACGAAGAGTAGCTCAATAATATGACTGCTCCTTTCCTGATGTTCCAAGGAAGCAAAAGAGAGGCAGAGTTAATCCCTGCAATGTCAGTCAGATGTTTTGGGAGAAATACATACATAAATTAAGCTTGCAATTTTCAAAAGATATCCAAATCTAACTTTGTAATTGATTTTCCTGTGAGATTGATTCCACCTTATTGTGCATTATTTTTTGTTTGTGTCCTAATCAGAACTGTCTGCAGTAAGTTGCTGATAAAGGTCTTCTCGCTGCTTTCTCTAACTTTAATACTAAATCTCTAAACTTCCTAAAGGACTGGTGGAAATTAATTAAATGGATAAAACTAGAACTTGTATTTCTTCTTTTCTACCTAATTAACTGGGGATTTTTACCTAATTCTCAAATTAACTAGCATACTCTGTCAGTTACAGCTCTTTCTTTCTGTATGTTTTTTTATCTCCTCACATTACTTTTAAAGTATAACTTCTTTCTAAGAAAAGTCTCACATTTTTTATCTTTCTGTTTCCAGTCTATCACAGGAAAGTGATCATCAGTGAGAAGTCTGTCTCATGACAACAGAAGGAATAAAATCCCTGTAATCGCTCTGTGGCACAGATTAGACTTTTAGTGGGCTAGGAGCTTTTCATCCTTGGCTGACCAGGTTGTTAGGGTCCCAAGACTGACAATGAGCAGCACCAAAGCCTTCTACATGAAGAGAAGACTGAAGCTTTAAAGAGCAGGCCAAAAAGATGAATCTAATCTGAATTATCACAAGTTACAAGACTAACTCAATTGGCTCACCTAGTAATATATTTGTACCAGTGATTTTTTCTCTTTCTTTGGATAACTGTAATTAATTGGAATTTCACTTTTTTTTTCTGTCCTCTCTTTTCCTCCAGTTCCCTCTCACAAGTCACTGAAATCTCAACACTACTGTCCTGTTGTCCTTGCACCTCTGGTATCCACACTTTAAACCGTCTGTGTTAAGGATGAGTTTTACATTACAAAAGTGGCACTTATTCATTTTACTTTATTAACCCACAATTTTGGGGAAAACCAGACCTTATGCTTTTCACAGAATCAGAGAAGGGAACCCACAAGGATCATCGAGTCCAGCTCTGAAGTGAATCGGCCCATATAGGGACCAATCCCCTAGCCTTGGCATTATTAACACCACACTTTAATCTACTGAGTTAATCTCAGAGGCTTTTTTGCACATCTTGTTCAAATACATTGTGAATTTGACTTTTGCCCTTAACCTGAATCAGGAAAGCTTCTCTGCTATTTAGCAGAAATGTTTCTACACATTTCTATGACATTTCGCAGGGAAAAAAAAAAAAAAAAAAAAAAAAAAAAAAAAAAAAAAAGACTAGTAATTACTAAAATAGTTTTTCTGACTTTTAATCATGAAACATTTAAAATCTAAATCAAATGTATTCAATGAATTCCCTGGTTTATGATACTTGAGGAAATAAAAGAGCATTAAAAAAACAAAACAAAACAACCACACAAACAAACAAACAAAAAAAAAATACCATTAAGAAGCAAAGTTCAGGTCGGAGTCTCAGTGCTAAAAGTGGAAGCTTGTGTTTAAAATGCAAGAGAAAATGTCAAGAGGCTTGACCAAGGACAATTTTGAGCAGTCATAAAAGCATCCAAGTCTGAAGGTTCACATGCCCTTGTTTATGGCCAGTAAGACTGCAGGTATTTGCAGAGTCACAGCTGGATAATTCTCTCTTTTTTTAGTGCCAATCAGCTTCACACACTGGGTGCTGGCACAGCTGGAGGAGCAACACTGGTGTTGCTGCAAAAGTTTGGGAAACAGGCAAATCCAGCATAAGAAACTTTTCAAACTTGCCTGTGTCTTATGATGAAACTGAGCAAATGAAGCATTTCCTGAAGAGGCACATATTAACATTCTTATCAAGGTTATTTAAACCCCATGCTGGCTTCAGTTGCTTCCTGTGGCTTATTGACAAGATTCTGTGCTGTGACATTATCCTGAGCAGTGGTGCCACAGGATTAACTCGTTGACTTTTACCTTTCCTGGTGAGCTGGCCAGATGATGCCACCATATGAGCTCCCTGCCCAGCCAGACAAAGGCAGCCTGAAGTGGTCAGCATGCCAGCAAATCCCTCCTCTGATATTTGTGCTCCCCTAGCAAAGTCTTTGAACAGATTTCTCTGTCTATCACCACCCAGGACAGATATTGCTGTGAGAACAGATTGATTAAGTGATGGAAAATTACTTCTCTGAGGTGAAGAACTAATTTAATATGGTCACAAAAATGTTGTATTCTTACATAAATGAGTGCTCTATACTGACTAAACTTAGTCTGTTCACATTGTAAGATATACTTAAAATTTTGGGGTTTTATATGAATTTAATGATTGGTGGGGTTTTTTTAGTTTTTAGATTACACTACAATTTTTATTGAATACATGAATTATTTATTAATTGGTTTTTCATTTCTTCCTAGATGACTTCCAAGCCCTCTTGGCCTTCTTCCTTGGCTTGTCAGAATTTAGAAGCTGGTTTCCATGGATTCTGTGTTTTCAGATTTTAAATTGATTTTCCACAATGTTCATATCATTAAAATTACATAACTTAAATATTTGTGAAAACAATAAAAAGAAACAAGTGGTGGTCTTGACAGTCAATATTATTTAATGCAACTTTAATTTTCTATGAAGCAGCCTCCATTAGGCTAAAGAAGTTAATCAGCTAGGGATGTGGAATAAAAACCTGTGACTTTTCAGTGGATTCTGCTTAAAAGAACCTGAAAATATCAGGTAGGTTTATTTAAACAGTGTAAACTGTAGAAATGTGTAGAGTTAATTATAACCTTGAATCAGTTCCAGTTCTAAATATATCTGAGCTAGGTACGTAGGTTTGGGTAAGCAGGCAAGAGATGGGAAACGGATGGATCTCTGCAGAGCTCTGGAAAGGCAGGTTTGATGCTGCTGCTGGAAGAAGATCCAGTGTATAAACTTCTGTCACAGGTTGGGTACACACATTGTAAGGGGCATCCTTAGAAGTAGTTTTTTCCTCTTACAGCTTCCCACATCCCACCAGTAACAAGATTCAACAAATTTTCTAATTATTGGTTTCCATCACATCTCAGCCTCCTTAAGTCTCCATCCTCATCCATGACTGGAATACAGTGATCATGGCTCCTTATTTTGAACACAATGAGAAGTAATTTAGCCAATGCTAAAGAAGCACCTTTTATTAGATGATGCTTAATAAGGCAGAAATATAAGAAATCTCAGTGTCATTTGTGTTAGCACGAAGAGGTGAAGGCTGTTTATTGGCTGGTGGCTAGCTGATACAGCTAGTTCTGTCACATTCAAAGACTCCATGACGTCAAATTTCATTTCTGTCTCAATACTTGTCTTCATGCTATGCTCATTTTTACAGGTTGCACTCACAGCTTGTGCTGTCAGGAGAAGATTGGTTGGCTAGCAGGTCTGGAAGAAGAGCAAGGGACAAAAGTTCTGAGATGAGCACATTAGTGTCTCTGTTGCCACTGCCATAGGATGTGCGTGTCAGGTGAGCAACATCAGCTCTAGATGAGACACTTCTGCTTCATCAGATACACAGAAGAGGAATTTCCATTTCATCAGAGCACATGAAACACAATTTAATGCTGAAAGCACTCAGTCATCATCCATCATTAGAGGGGTGAGAAAAGAAAAAAAAATTAAATAGATTTTTCATTTTCTTCCTGATTTTCAGGTACTACTCCTGCTCTCCTTTTATCTGTTAACAGTCATCTACCAATACAGATGGCACAGATTGTTAATAGTGTCTCAGGATCTAAGGCAATTTTGGGCTAATTTTTATGAAGAAGAGAGAGTCATGGATAAATATGATCATACAGTTGCTCTTGCTTCCTTATTCTTCTTTCTGAACCATCCAATCTGGACACTTACAGAAACAGGAAAATAGGATTTGGTTAACTATAGCAATATTTTCACAAAAAGTTATTCTTCTCATATTTTTGAATACGAGTATCTCAGTAGTAAACACAAGAAGAAGATAAGGAAGCACTGTTCTAATTATTTCAACTGTCTCGTTCACAATTCTCTCAATTCTGTTAATTGTGTTATTCCATATGTGTAAGTCTTGCTTTGCAGAAAAAATATAGACTGTCTCAACTCCAACACCAAGAACCTGTAGTATTTATAAAATAATCAGTATTCTTTCACAGACACAAACTTCAACAGCAGATTAATGTACAGTAAGGGAAATAGCTGCACACTTATCCTCTCCTATTTCTGAGGAAATAGCTGAATTGTTTCATCCCTGTTTAACCCAGCTTTCAATTTTTACTCAGATCCCATAGCTCAGTAAAAAACTCTTTCACCAAAGAAATAAAAGGAAAATAATAAAACAAACTCCCAAACAAACGCAAAGTAAAATCCTCCCAGTGCCAATTTCATTGCCAATCCTTTATGTGAGTTGGACCTAACTGCTTTCTACTGAGAATAAAACAAAACTCCAACTGATGAGGTCAGTAATCTAATTTTGCCTGAAGCAATCTGATAAACAAAGTACCAAAAGCAAAGTGAATATTCTGCAAAGATAATAGGTTGAAGATAGATATCAGTCTCTCAGGGCTGGAACCAGCTCAACCAAGGACTTATGCACACAGCTTTCAAGTACTTTGCAGCCTCTCTCCTCTCTTGAAACATCAAAAATTATACTAAATACCAAGATATAATTTTCTTCTCTAATTAATTTTTCAATCCAGGCTGGAATAGTCATAATAATTTAATTTTCTATGAAAAATCTCAACTGTATCTCCAAAGACAATGTGGCTTGATGAAACGTCAGGAATCAGAATGAAACATCTGCATGCAACAAATTCTCCTCTGGCAATAAACTTCAAAGAGCTATGGATGAATGTAGTACCTCTTTATATGTGTATAATACATCTGTATTCAAACCTGTGAAAGGAGTTATCAGAAAGTTTTTTTTTATTTTTAGCAATACTCTTCATGTATTTTTTTTTTCCTTTAACTTGGTCCAAATTAAGTAGACCCAAAGAGGGGACACTGTGCACATTTCATTAGCTTAAGAGAATGTTAAACAAAGAAAATAAATAAAGAAAATAGGATATTCATAATGCCTTTTTGCTACATGAGGAGGAGTTATTTCAAGCAGAGGATATGCCTTCCTAACTGCAATTGGTAGAAGGTTCGATGCCACTTTTTAAAATTAAAAACACATCCTGGACTAATACCAGTGGTAAAAGAGCTCCACCATTCTCACCTACCCAGCCTGTCTCAGGATTCAGGGTTGTTCTGAGACATTCAGCTGATTTTTCTTTAGAGTTAGCAAGGATGAGAATCTCCAATAGCTCATACACCTCATTCCTTTCCTCAGCGGGAGTTCAGAGAGCCCCTTGAGCACGAGGCATCCCAGACAACAATCTTACCCTAAACACACACTATTCAAAGGAGCCTTGAGACTGAAAGGTTTGGATTGATACCACTAGGTAGTTATAAAAACACTTTCATGGGCACCTAAATACTCTGAAAAATTAGAACTGGGATTTTCAGTAGTTTGATTCATAATTCATCCTTGGTTTAGTGCATAAGTCAGGATTTCGTACTCCCCTATGACAAAAACCATTATTAAAACTCAAAAAGTTGATCCTTCACCCAGAGCTACCACAACTAGTAGGATTTCTTCTCTTCTTCTAGAGTTTCTAATATCTTTTGAAATATGTATCTCTAATAACCAAAGATCCCACTGGTGTGATATTAAATACTCAGCTAAATAGCTTTGGAAAGATGATGCTCAACCAGCCATTTATGAAGGTCATACCATTATTTGTCACTTAATGGTCTGTTGATGCATGTGTGAAGGGAATGAGAATTCACCTCTTCTCCAGATAACTCCCACTGTGCTACTCTGAACAAAAAAAAAAAAAAAAAAAAAAAGTAAAGCTAGAGGTACTTTGAAATTGCCACAGTGTTTTTCATATTGTTTCACCAAATCAATTCTTTGCAATTTCCTTAATAACCAACACTGTTATTTAATGAGGATGGCTTTGTAATGATCAAAAGTTACATGCTTATGTGGAGTGCTTTTATAATTGCTATCATTATTGTCTTAGGCTCTGGTATTATTCAATAATTAGACTCTTACTCGTTGAAAGGCACGAATGAAACTCTATTTATCACATGTAAATATCTCTAAAAGGTATCTGAAGCAGCACTAAGTAACTAAAGAGGAAAGCAGGCTTGAATAAGTTTGGCTCAGAGTGCTGGATTTATCAGGCTGAATATGACAACGCCTGTGTTGTTCCCAGCCCCACCCAAAAGAGACAAAAGGCAGTGGCACAGCAATTTCTCTCCTGGAAGCAGGAGCACTAACAGGAGCCCATCAGGGCATGGCCAATCTGTTTGCATCGAGGTTCAGAGCTGGGAACTAACCTGAGCTGACACAGGAACAGCTGCGGGTCCCAACAAGGGCATGGTGGGCACAGAGCGTCTCCAGCACGGACACAAACACAGCCTTTGTGTATTTTAATCAGCTGTGAGTGGGCAAAGCAGGAAATTCAGTCTGCACAATACTCTTTTTAATGTAAAGAAAATATAAACTTAATGCTTCAAACTGTTATGAATAAAAAGTTATCTATTTTTTTTAAGGTTGCAGAGTTAAAACAAGTTGAACCAGTTGCTGTTAAGTTAGCTTCATGTTGCAGCCACCTCTTGTTGAGAGTTCTTCTTCAATTACCTGTTAATGTTTGGTGATTAGCCATTGTCCCCCTGATGCTTGCCAGGGAGTGACACCAGACCCCTCAGGGAGCAAGAAAGATGAGAATGCATTTCACCAAATTTTGCAATTTTCCAAGAAAAAAACCCCTAAAAACAACGAGCCAACATAGAATTAAAAGACCTAAGTGATGTCTAAAGATGAGGAATTTAATCCAGTATCTGCTAAGAGCCTTTTTACTTCTCACCCTAACCTAAAGACGTTAGCTAGAGAGAGGACCTGAAATGCTAGGCCAAAAAAGCAGAATCTCCTAATCTCCAGTGAGGATGGAAGACCCAGCTCTGCCTGCAGACCAGTGGACAAAGCTGCATCATCCTCTTCCTCCGTGCCACCCCTGGGAGCAGCGGCAGCGTGAGCGCGACCCGTTGGTTTCTTCCCACCTGAGCGGATTCTTTTTAATAAAGGCATTAAAAAGGAGAAAGATCTCCTGCCCTACTCATTTCAAAACCAGCAACACAGAAAAAATGGTGTTTATCAATTTATCTGTCCTTTATGGACTAATTAATATCATACCCTGAGTGTTGTTTTAATCTTTTATTTTTCCTCTTTTTTTGCATAAAACAACTTTTCCTATGCTTGTCTTTCTACACTTTATACCATGAGTGATCAGTGTGTAACTTGCACAGTGCCTCACTTCCCTTTGCTGCTGGAAGAGTAAATAATTCTGGAAAGGCAAAGGCAGGTTTGAGAGCTGTCAAAGGCAGATTGTTGCCACAGAAACTACGTCTTGCATTTTGCAGGCTCAGTTAGTTTGTTTTAATTTCTTATGGTCTGACAAAGGTGGTGTTCCTCTCCTGAAAAATTAAAAACCCCAGGGCAATTGGGAAATAACAAGGCAGCAGTCTAGACACCTGTCCCAGCTTTCATTAGGCACAGGACTGTCTAATCCCAAGACTGATGGTGTGAGATATTTTCATTTTCAATGCATGAGGAAAACTAAATTTTTTTTCATCTGCTTTGCCTTCTTGGTAAGTGTATCATTAGGTAGCCTTTTCTAAAGGCTTAATTTGAAACCTGAACTCTTTTTCTAGTCCAGTGACATATGAAAACAATCACATTACCAAATCACTGCATCCACAGGTCTCTCTAGACCCATGACACAGCCATCGTGCCATTGAAAACCTCATTGCCTTGTAACAGTCCATTCATTAAAAGTTTAAAATAGTCTAAAAGAAATATTAAGCAAAAAATTTACTGCACTGGAGGAAGGCAAGTGACCAATCAAAGCCATGCTAAAGGTACAATGCAAATTAAGAGGACACTTGGCTCTTGTGGTGTAAGCAAGAAGCAGAACTTGAAGTTTATATCATGCTCTTTTTAACAAAAGTAAGAATACCCAACTTCATACAGACTTCTGCTGTGAGAAATGAACCTGATACAGAAGAGAAAATACCTTGAATTGAATAGGGTACATGGAGAAGAAAGAGATTAAATAAGGAGAGAGTGATTTATTTTTCATTGTGTCTCATATTCAGTATTCTTACATGAAATTCATTTTATCTTAGTCCTCTGCAGAGCTTTGCAGAAATTCTGTGCTATAAAATCTCCTGTGTAATCATAAAACATTTGGGTTAAACATATGCTGGAGAAAATAACAAAGATATTAAATGGTCAAGAGGTCTTAAGCCTATTTATCTTTTTACTGCTTTACAATTGTGCTTTCTAGCTGTTGTTTCTTACGATGATGAATTCTGCTGTGATCATTATGGACACCCTTTCAAGACAGAAGATTGTTTTTAATAAAGGGGAAAAAAGGCTTTGCTATTTAAAATGTTTAAAAAGTCAAGTAATTTTAGCAAATGGCAAATGATTCAGAAAAAAATTTTCTTCTGTTCTTACAAAAATTGTCACAATTTGCAAATTGTTTCATTACAGTGCACTTATTTCTATATACCTGCTAATGCTCAGTGGACATACACAACCCTCCTCTTGATCAAGGCTGAAGTGCTGGATCTCAAACCACATTTTTAAGAGACAATGACATATGTTTTGTGATTTATTTAAAAATTCTAGGGAAGATTACATAATAAATGAGTGCTTTCTTTAGTCTTCTTACATTTTGTGTGCCTGCATGTGTATGAGAAACCCACTGAGACTACCATGTGTAGTCTCCAGTGAGCTCCTGAAATGCCAGCCTATAATTTGGATTGACACCAGGCAAGGAACACTGATGATTTTTGGCATTCCCAAGTTTCTGAGCTGCCCCTGAGTGACTATGGAGATTAGACTCTACATTGGAGGATCAAAACACTCTCCTCAGCTTGCAGCTCCAAGAGTGTTGCATCTAAACTCCTACCTGAGACAAGATCTGTGCTTAAACCTGCTCTTTGCTGCCTGGTATGGAAAGAACTGTGATTCCTGAGCCTGTCTGGATGGGTCCTCACTCTGGACAGTCAGGAGATGACAGCAGAGTATCTTTCCTTCCCAGTTTAGTCAATGGGCTACAGAGACCAAGAAAATAATGAATTTGAGTGTTTCTTTGTGAAATAAATGCAAACATGTTTTCCCTAACTCCCAGCTCTAAAAAATGTAAGATGCTTTTGAGCTCTATCCCTCAGAGGAAAGAAAAAAAAAAAACAAAAACACAAACAAACAAACAAAAAAAACCCACAAAAACAACAAAAAACCCCCCAAAAAAACCCCAAAAACAACAACAACAAAAAAAAAAACTCAAACAAAAAAAACAAAACAACACAAAACAAAACAAAACAAAACAAACCATTTTTTTGTCCTTTTTTTAAAACAGGATTTTGATTAATTTTACACTTCTCTCAGTCACCACAACTTTCAGGCAGCCAACAGACATTTTGCACAACTTGAAAAATAATTGACTCCTTTTGATTAGTGAAAACATGCAAAAAGCTCGGAGGCCCTACTGCAGTCAGCCTACTGCTCATTGCTGTTTTCATTGCCCACTGATTAACTTTCCAAGTAAGGCTTCCCTAAAGTAGTAATCTGAGAATTTGATTTGTTAGACCACTACCCACTGCAGGGTGCAGTGAGCCCTTTAATGGATTTACACCAATTTCCCATGAAATACCAAAACCAGGACTTAAAAGTTTTGTTACAAAACATGAAACAAATAAAAAACCTACTTTAAATGCTCCCCCTTTTCCTGACTTTTCCTGAAATGTCAGGCACACACTGTAGAATGATAGTGGGGAAAAAAAAAACACATGAAAAGTATACAGAAGTTGCAAGAAAATTATTATTATTTTTTCTCCATAAATCTTTATTTCAGTATGTACACTCAGTACCTATTATACTGTATAGATTAGGTTGAAAGCTACTTTAATAGATAGTCTTCATTTGTTATTTAGTGACTATATTAAAAGCAAGTTTTAAAACACTAGAAGATAAGGAAAAATTGTCCTTTCTAGCCACCTTTCTTTGAGTTGTTCCACATGGATAGAGAAAACCTCTACCAGTGTGCTGTGAGATGATCAGAAAGATGCAGAAGTTTGTCCTTCCTAACACCTCTGCCCTTCATAACCTCTCTGCCCTCTTGTCCTCTTCAAAGCAGAGAAGAAATGAAGAATGGGACACTTGTCCTTTTTTGATTCCTTCTGCCATTAGTCCAGCAGAACCAGAGTTTGCTAATAAAGAGGTTATTTACACTGACACCCAGGGAAGCCTCTCCTGTCAGGTGTCATATCTCCCAGGTGGAGGAGGCAACCACCCAGAAAGACCAGTGAGTCCAAGAGTTCCATGCACACCCATTGCTTGAACTGGCCTTGCCAAAAGACCCGTCCTTCTCCTTTACAAATGGAAAAGGACCAAGTGAGAACCGATTCATCTGATCTCAAATGTCTGAAAGTTAAATATTGAAGCATTTGCCTAGGCTGGTCTAGTTTGCCTATATAACAAGGTAAAGTTGAGAGTGATCTAGTCCAGAAGGGGTAAGTATCACTTAAAAATAACCTTTTTAAAGGTGGATAAGGCACATTTTCTCCTGAGGGTTCCTATATCTTTTCACTGACAATACAATGTCCAAACTTAGATATACATAATTTTTAGAGCTATAGGAATTTATAGTTAGAGTGCAATAATATTGTTTGAGGAAAATGAGACCTAAGCTTGTAAAAGTGGAAGGAAAGACATTTGAGGGAAATTTGAGGATTTGAGTTTGCAAAATCAACTGTTTTTCAGGCTGTGGCCATTCTGTTTCTCTGATACTCAACACATATTTAAAACCTGGCAATTTAATTCAACAATGCACCTCCTTCAGCCACAGATTTCATAATGTGTATAAAAAATTCACTGTTTTTTAGGAATGTTGCATTTGAAAGTCTAACAAGAGTAGTTCCTGTAACGTAAGGCACATCCTTTAAATCCTCAATTGTATAATGAGGGACAAACTTTGGCAGCTGCAGTATCCAAAAATCCCAGAGATAGTGTATTAAATCAATTAGTCTTTTTTGCGTCACACAGTTCAGCCAGGGAAAATAAAGAAAAATAATGCTAACTTGAATTGGTATTTGTCAATATAGAGTTTCTACTTGTTATATAGCATTTCTTGGTCTATCAACTTTTGCCACAGCATGCTGTAAATGTGTTAAAGTCAATCATTTAAAATTACTCCTTGTGGGTTCTACTACAACACATCTTTTATAGTTCTATTTCTCTAAAGTATCTAGTCTTATTTGCAAGGCCTTCCTTTGAAACTTATTTCTACTTCCATTTCTCTCTCAACAATGTCTGTCCTATTCCATGGCATTTCTAAGTCAGCATTTCTTATCCCAAAGTTTACATACAGATATATACTACGAGAGCCTTCTGCCAAGCTTTAAAAATTCTCTACAAATCCACTTCCCACAGTTATTTAACTCCAACTTCTGCCAGTCACCCCTCCCTCCTGTATCTCAACGAGCACATCCTAGCTCAGTGTTGCTACTTGTTATCCTGTATGTCAGTACAAGAGGAATAACGCTCCATCTGAGTGGAAATACACAAAGGCTGTGTTTGTGTCCGTGCTGGAGACGCTCTGTGCCCGCCATGCCCTTGTTGGGACCCGCAGCTGTTCCTGTGTCAGCTCAGGTTAGTTCCCAGCTCTGAACCTCGATGCAAACAGATTGGCCATGCCCTGATGAGCTCCTGTTAGTGCTCCTGCTTCCAGGAGAGGAATTGCTGTGCCTTTTTTATGTTTTTTCTCTTTTTTTTTCTGTTTTTTCTCTGTTAGCGATCCTGCTTCAAGAGGATGGATCACAGACTGCACAGCACCGATCGTCTAGCAAGAGGGAAAGCACATTAACCAAAGTCATTTGGTTTTAATGAGATAGGAACCTGAGCTGACCTGTTTTATTTGTTAATTTGAGATTATCCACAGAAACCTATCTTTTACCTTCAGGAAGTACAAAAAGTAGAATATCTTACACATTACTTTTTAGTCCTAGCAGAGGTTTTTACTCTGAAAAGAGTAAGCGTGCATTCTCTAGTGCTTGATTTTATGGTCATGTTTCTGCCCTAATACATATCATTATTTTGTATGCATTTTCAATATTTTGTATGCATTTTCATGCTTTGCATATCTATTTCTTTCTTAGATTAACTTCTTAAAATGTTAGTTCTAAGACAAATACATTCATTATCTACTATATGAATCTATATTGATTTTTTCTGATTACCATAACAATTAGATGATCCAAAGAAGTGGGAATAAATTAAGTCTTGTTGTTTTTATTTTATCATTAATTTTGCATTTGAATATCTAAGTGGATCAGATTAATATTCTTTCATACACATCAAATGGTTTGGAAAAGGTGGGTAAACATAGTTCCTGTCCAATCAGAAACAAGGACTTTGAAGTTTGTGTCCTATATTTAACCAAATGTTAATATTTTACAGATAACAAAATAATCACATTGCAGGACAATAGAATTTCAAGACTGAAGTACGTTATTACTGGCAGCTAAAACTGAATTTCATATGTGTTGACAAATGACTAACAGTGAATAAAATTGTTCAAAATAAGCAACACAGATGAATACCAACAAGTGTTCAAAATAATGCATTTTAAATACTGAATTATTGTTAATAGGTTGAATAAAAATTGGTGATAAGAACAGCAGGTTGGTAATTATTAAAAAAAATGCATATGTTATAAATTAATAATTTTTACTAGTTTATTAAACATGGAAGATCTGTTCAAATCATTTAATTAGCTTTAAATGAAACAACTGTGAGGGATTATTAGGTATTAATTAATTACAAAGCAAAGAAATTGGCACTTATTAATTAATGGTTGATACCTTCCTTGGCCTAGTCCTAATACACAATTTCATCAGTATGTTTTATAGACATGATTATGACTGGATTTTAGAATCCAGCTGTTCACCTAAGAAAGTGCAGCGACCAGTCATCTGTAAACAGGACTGGCAGGGGCATTTACAGAAATTGTGCCTGATTGCTGCTAACTTCACAGCTGTTTTGATCTGATAAAAAAGCGCTTAAAAATCTCATCTGAATTTACTTTTGCCTAAAATAAATTATTTCCTTTTAAGACAGGCTATTCTCTTGTAGAGTTCACAGTGAAAAATGCATAAACTACAATGACATCAGTTAATACGGCTGCAGGTAATTAAAAAACTTACAGCTCAGAAGACATTTGAGTCTTTTGGACTCTTTGTCATTGAAGTCATTCCCATGATCATACCCCCAGTAAGTTTAGAAAGAACCATTTCTCTTTCTTATCTTCATGTATCATACAACATTTCAAAAGAGCAACAAGGAACTCAAAAATAAAACATCACAGGGAGATTATTTGAGTTCTTGTGTGAATATAGCCGCTGACTTTGTGCCAGCTAACACCACCTGAGGTGTAGCATAATTGCCCAAACCTTCACCGCTTGTCATGTTTTATTTGTTAAAGGTCTGTCAACATTATCACTATAAATCCTAACTAGCAATGATGGAAAAGTGATACTCATTTTAGAACATATTAATACAAACAGGTAGGTACACTTTGTGTATATACATACATATGTAGCTACATACATAAGGTGTCTATGTGGCCTAAATAATTTGCATATACAAAGAGTTTATTTATTTATGTAATTAATTTATTGCTGTATAGTAGTCATATACCATATGTAAAACTATATTGCAAATATATTGAATATATATAAAAGTACAAAAAGATTTTTCATGTATATGTATATATATAAAATATATAATCTATATTAACTCTTTCATTAATGCCATAAATACAAATGCTTATATTTATATCTGTCTATTGATTGCAGCCTGCTTGTACCTATTTATAAGTAGAAACCTCATTTAGATTCCCTAGTGAGATATTCTGTGAATTATTGTGTTGAATGTTAATGAAACATAACCTTCAGCACTCAAATAAGTTTTTTACTAAAATGTTCACCGTGGATGACCTGACAGTGAAACGCCTAATCAATTTATAAATAAATAGAGTATAAAAAGTACTGATACAGTATTTACCATCTGATAAATGAAGACATTAAATAAATATTTGTAGATTTATTCCTTTTCAATAGCATAATATATTCCCAACTATCAGATTAACAGGAGAGGAGTAATAGATATTGTATTGCATAAAAGTAAGGATGGAAGGCAGAACAGGAAAGGATCAAAAAATAGTGGAGCTGGAGAAAGAGTGTTTTGGAGTTAAGACTGCAACTATTTGAAAAATATTTAGAGAAATTTGTGTGAAATAGGGATCAAACTTGCTTACTTCAGAGGAGTTGAGATGAGAATATGTTAATCAATCTTAATGACTATTTGCTAGAAAACTATTATATTGAGCACACTAAGAGAATACAGAGCACTCTATGAACCAGGTCATCTACACCACTGCACTCAATTTTATGACACAAAATTCAATGCCCTCATCCCTTTTGTGTCAGCTAAGAACTGAAAAATAACTATCTCAATAGAAGATCCAGTCTATCCTAAATTCTAGACTAAGTTATATTGAAATAAAGCTATCTGAAGATTTACAGAAAGTTCCACATGTTCACAAATAGCCCCTGCATTCAGTGGGGAGGAGTGAGGGCAGAGGTGTATTTGTGTGAATTCACTGTCCATAATTTCAGCAAGAATACTGAATCATGGACATTCTTGGATATACTAAAACACAAGTTTCTCCAGCTGGGACCCAGACTCTGGGAGTGGTGCGTTACTTTGCATTATCATGACCCATCAGGAAAATGGAATGCAAAAAGAGATAGCAATGGCTTTCCACATCTAACTTCTAAAGTAGAGGTGTTACAATTTTCAGTTCTGGGTGTTGTACTCTAAGATCTGTACTAATAGGTCTTTGATGGAAGAAGAAGAAGGATAGAAACCTTTCTTTGATAAAAACAGAAGGCTTTGTATTTGCCTTTAAAGCCTGTATTACTGAATGATGAATGAGTGCATCTAAGTCTAGTTTATCAAAAACATCCATAGATAATAGACATTCACACAGTGCTGTATTGGTTTGCATGAATTTATCAATTATCTTTATTTTACATTATTGTTATCTTTATCAAGATAAGCCTAGGATTCAAGTTAAGGAAGGTATAATGGTTTAGACACAACTCAAATTCACAGATCCAAGGATACAGAGAAGTATCCTTGTTAGATATCCAAAAGCCTCATTTACAGGTGGCCAGCTTAATTTTTAGTATCTCTAATTTCTGACATAATGGATGAACTTGAGCAATACAAATAGCACTGCCTCAAGACTGCATTGTGAGCTTGCCCTGTTCATGTACCACTTCAGAAACATTTCTCTGAATGCCATAACAGCCCCACAAGTGTCACTGCTGATATCCAGAGGCAGGATGGTTCAGGTGACAGTGAATAACCTCGATCACAGATCTGGGTGTTAGTCTGTGCCATTCTTATCCACACTCAGTAATGCAGTCTCCTGGGAGTGGACCAACTCAGCCAATACTCAGTCAGAGGGTGAATTATTCATTATGAGAGCTGTTGGTGAGCAGTGTGACCAACATCCTACTGTAGTATTTTTCCATGCATTTCCCAGTTTTCTAAAACATTTCATTTTTTTTTCCTCAAGAAAGAAGAAAATCCAGAAAGTGGACCTTTTTTTTTTCTTAAACATATCAGTTTCATGGACTTTTTTTCCCTAAATCAGGTCTGAAATTTTTAAGGTTGGAAATACCTCGAGGTGATGCATGATGTATATGTGAAGCGGAGAATATGAATAAAGAAACACCAACGGTTATGAAAAAAAGTCCAAGAGGCAAAGAATGGTTTCCATTCAGTGTGATCAGTCAGACACAAAACCTGATTCAGTGTGAATGGGCATGAGTGAAGCTGTTTAAATGGAAGTAAATATGGCTGTCAACAGAAGACCAGGAATGTGCATGAAAGAGTGTGACAGGGTATTTGCAAGCGCATCACATTACAGATTGCAGTGAGAAAGGAATTTTAACTTTTGTAGTACAAAAATCTAACCCCTTCCCACTCCTTCAGAACAGAAAACTGCACTTTATGAATGAACCCTTTATCCCAAGGGAGAAGCATGGGAAAATAAGGAATATTTGTAGGTATGTGCTTGAAACATACGCTTGTTCCAAAGATGCCATGTCAATGGTAGGGTGAGTTTTGTAAAACTTAACTGAATGTGAACAGTGATTGCATTTGGAAAATATAACCTGAGAAACAACAACTAAAGTACAAGGATAAAGTTTTAATTTTTTTTAAATTTTTTTTAACAACAATAAAAACCAAAGGGGAAACAAGCATGATAGAAAAAAATGCAATTGCAGGCAGATTTTTTTTCTCTGATGAACAGTTTAATATCAATTTCCAATACTCAGTGTAATTTTTATGAATCTTTATTTTATCCAGAAAGAATTCTAGGTGTCCAGCACTCTACTCCCAATTAAACTGGTAGTGTTCAGAGATGCCTTTGACAAAAAACTCTGAAATTGTGAAGCTTGCTTGCACCAGGGAGCTAAGGGGCTCCTCACTTGTATGCAACATGCACACCTTGATGTTTTGGGTAGAGTGAGTATCAAACATAGCTGTGGCCTTTAGACTTTTAAGGGGAGAAGATTATTTTTAAATCAACATGCCCTCAGTATTGGTGAAGATGCTTCTGGCATTATACATACATTTTTATTAATAAAAATGGAGTTACTTGCACTTCTGTAGGGTAAATAAACAGGTTGTTTTTTATTTCTGGGTTGTGCTAATAACCCATAAGTGGCACCATACAGACTTAGGACCAGAAAAATCATTATGTGAAACCTTGTGAAGTTACTATTACACTTTATTACCAAGGACACCAAGGAACAAAATTTCTTCAGTATCAATAATATACTTAGCAAATTTAGAATCTTACAATGTCAGGCATACATAAGGACAATTTTACTTTAATTTATGCATTTATTTTATTTTATTTTATTTTATTTTATTTTATTTTATTTTATTTTAATTTTTTATTGTATTGTTTTGTTTTGTTTAGATTTGATTTTTTTTTTATTGTTAGCCACTACAGGGAGGAGATCTGAAAAGGGGAAAACAGGAGTTCATGAGTTCATCTAATTATATGTCTAATTTTATGCATGCACACATATGTATGCATATATATATGTATGCATATATTCTGCATTTCTGTGTATCAAGATGTGGTAGTAGTTCTGTTCCCATCCATATGCACCATATGCTGAATTTCTCCATCTTCTCCAAGAACACACAACTTTGAACAAAAATTGGTTTTAACTCTATTAGTGCTTCCATTTGAAGCAGAAGTAGAATTTAAGGGGAACATGATGCATTTTAATCACATTTTGATTATTATAAATTACAAGTGCTTTCTTCCATCTTTGCGGAAGTGTGAGTAAAATGAGGTTGCTTTTCTTGCCTCTAAAAAGACTGTTGGTACAGCCACCTTCCTATGTAATGTTTTTCTGAAGAGCAGCCTGCCGTATTCACAAAGATAGAAAACCTAGAAAAATAAATTAAGATTTAGATTTTAACTTTGTGCTCAATTTGAAAAACTTGATGCCAGCTGAATTTATATTTGATATTCACATTACATTCAAGGTGGAAAGAAATAGGAGCCACAGCATCAATAACACAAAGCTAATGTATATGTCAGCTTCAATATTATACCTGTATTATTGGAATTCTTGGTTCAATAAAATCTCTATGTTTAACCATGGTGTAAGCCTTAATATGAAATCTAACTTTTCACAAAATATTTGAAGACTGATGCATCATTTATCTTAATCACCTAGACAGGCTCTGGCTATAGATTGGAATTAGATCTTCTGAAGCAAGGAGGGGTTCCTCTAGAGATATCATTTTTTGCTAAAAGTAATCTCCACTGTTCGTGTCCCTGATCCCTGACCTGGCATAAAGACCTGCTTGATATGGAAGATGAGTTTCCCCAGTGATTGTGTCCTGTATTCTTCCTCCTTTAAAACTTACAGATGGTTATGCTCCTAATGTTAAAGAGCACCTGTGCTGAAGAAGAAAATAAAAAGCTCGTAACATAGTGTTTTCCCTACCACAGCAACTGGTGAAAATGTAGAGATATGGGTATTTAAAATGTTACTATCCCTTGCTACAAATGGAGAAATGCTCTTTTAACAAGTATTTCTTTTGCAAATGTCTATCCTCACTCAGTGTGAATTTTCAGGGTGCATACTTTAGGTATTTGGGGCAGAAATCCTTCCTTCCTTCCTTCCTTCCTTCCTTCCTTCCTTCCTTCCTTCCTTCCTTCCTTCCTTCTCAGCCTTCAATCTTTCACTCCAAAAAGGAACACAGTGTGTTCTTGAGCAGTCTTGACTTTTTCCCCAGTGAGGAGTTTTTTGGTTGTTTTTTTTTTTAGTTACAACCATTACAGGTAGGTACTATGACTTCGACACCAATAAACCTCCAGTCCGGGTGCATATGTTGGCTCAGAGATTTTACTATTACTGTCAAGGTTATAAAGTTTAACTAAGAATATCTACCAGATTTGTGTCAGATGGACTGATGGTACCTGCAGTGGATTGAGGATGTGCAGGAATTCAGTAATTTGAAGGGGATGACACTTTCTGTTGAACTCTGAGATTTTTCCTGGGTTTCAGGTCATAGATATTTGTTACTTAACTTCCTGCCAACAACTTTGACACAATTACAAGGTCCTTAAAGTAAACAAACAAAAAAAAAAACAAACAAAAAAAAACAAAAAAAAAAACCACAACAAAACTTGTTTGTTTTGGAGTTTTTGGAAATTGAGTACCAAGTGCCAAAAGTACAGCCTCACAAGTAGCCCATTTCCTTTTTCTACTTCTCTTTGCAGTCAAGGGCATTTTTTAATTTTATTTTCTGATTACAGCATGTCAAATAAGTTACAATATGTGTGCACATGTGTTTGTTCATCTTTGTACAAAACAGAGACTATCAATAATAATTTGTTTCTTTTTTTCTTTCTTATTGTGTTTTATGTCCTTCCCTTTTGACACCATAATCCTACCATAGCAATGTCACACACAGTTTAATTTTTCTTCTCTGTGTTTTAATTGCTATAACCAGTTCAATTACTTCCTCATTTAAATGTATTTCCCTCTCTGCAAACACAGGTACACATATCTGCAGAAAATAGTTTTTCCAAATGGAATTCAAGTCACCAGAGTGAAATAGTAACTGTAACTGCTGAAGTGGAAAAAAAAAAAAAAGCCAGAACCTTACCTTGTCACAGCAGATATAAAGCAGAAAGCACTGCAGAGTAGCCTTTCCATTTTCCAGAATAAAATAAATTAGGAACTTCTGGATACATAAATTTCTTCACATTTATTTTAATATTATTGGGGTCCTGTTAAGGTTCACCAAGGAAATAGGACAGCAGATGAGCAGCTGCAGTGTTTATTCTCATTTCAGTTCACCTCCGAGATAAAAAAATTATGTTAATTCTGTGGGAGGGGAATTGTCTCAATTTAGAAGGCATTTCTCATATGTGAACTTAATTAAATTGCATGTTAGCAGGAAACATCCCACTTTAAAATGGCCATCAATACATCCATTACAACACCAGGTTTCTCAGTAATGTTTTCAATGCAGCGTCTACTTCTAAAAAGATTTAATAATAAACACTTTATTTTTGAAATATGAAGGTGCAGTTACTACTGACATGATGGCTCAGTTCAGCCCCAGGGTTCAGTTACTCCAAAAAAAGGTTTTGCTCTGATATATCCTATTTGCTAGACAAATGCTTTTATTTTGGGGTTCAAAAAGTGTTGCTTAGTTTAACTAACTCTTGCAGAGGTTGGCTAATATATCTGACTATGAGAGTCATGACACTGCCTTTTATAAAAAGTACTCAAAGGTTGTCAAATTGTACTTCATGTAAATAAATTTGTGCATTAATTAGGTGGAGACCATGGATTTCCAGCTCTCCAAACCCTACTATAAATGTGAGCTAATGTATCACACAGAAAAATTCTGTCCAAAAGGGGAGCTGAAAGTCTCTTCTGATAATCAGCATGGGACTCTGTTACCACCAATTGACATTTCTGCATATCTACTTGCAGTAAACAACTGCTATTGTTGTCTTGTTTTGTGTCCCAGCACTACAAAAATTAGCTTCTGTTTGCTGCTACTTTTTTGGTTTTGTTTTTTTTTGTTTTCTTTTTTTTTTTTTTTTTTTTTTTGTTTTTTGTTTTTTTTTATTTTATAAAGTGGTAATTAGGAACATCAAGGATAGAACTGCAACAGCTCTCTGTCTTGATGTGACATACAAATTATTAAAATACTGCTACTGGAAATCATCATTCAGCATGGTGACTTTATTAATTTTTGTTACACTTATCTGTCATTTTGCAGGTAGCAGGCTGCTTTTTATAAATGTTTTAATTTTCCTAGTTATTCAAGTGTCAATTTTCCTAATTATTCAAGTAGCAACTGGGCTCATGATTCTACCATTCAGTAATGCCCTTCTATTATTTGACAAGTGTACTGCAGTTTGTATTTTGTCACATTCAGACAAAAAATGTATTTCAGCCAGTAAATGATTCAAATCCCATGGAAAAGAATGACTCTTTTAAATTCTGGGCTCTGGATCACATTAAACAAGTATATTAGCTCTAAATTCTAGGCTGGCAAATATGAAAAGAACAATCAGTTTTATTGTTGCTTTATAGACTTTTGTTTCATTATTCTAAATGAGAAAAGAGTAGGGAAAGAGTGAAAAAAAGAAGGAAAAATATTCTTGTATACATAAGTGTTTGTCTGTAAGTGTTGGCATACAAACACTTCTGTTGGCACCCTAAAACATTCACACATAAACAGTTTTTACCTGAACATTTATTGGAAAAAAATACAGGCACCTGCTCCAAAGCACATGGAAAAGCAGAGGGGCTCTGCTACCAACATGGATTGATCACTTTGCTGGATTCAGCAATCGTGTTTGTGAATACATCATTCTACTTACTGCCCAGTAGAAACTGAGAGTGAGATAAATCTTTTCTAAGCTTACCTGCCTTGGAATAGAACTTGGAAAGAAATCTTCCAGATTGCCACGTAACATGGAAGAAAATGAGGAAAAATAAATCCAAACTAATTTTTTTTTTTTGAGGGAGAGAGAAATTTTAGTGGGCTCTTTTCATATATTCATTATGAATAGAAGGTCAACTATCAGCTGCTGAATTACTCATGGAAATCTTATTCCTTAATTTTTCTGGAGACTACTGTCATGGCTTTCAGAATCATGCATTTCCACATTATGTTTCAAGCTGTTATTACAACTGAGAAAAATTGCATAATTTTCTTGGAAGAAAACATTACTGACTTGGATGTGATTCTTGATTGTGGAACTTAGCCCTGCATTGAGGACTTGAAGAAACTACAGGGGCACAGTTGGGACACATGCTGTTGGGATAAATTCAGTCTTCAGCTGAGTTTGTTTTTATTTAGGGCTCCACAAGGTAGAAAAAAAATCTGCATATTATTTAATGTACATACAGTCCCTAACGTGATTATAAAACTCTGACACTTTTACAAAATAATTGCTAGAATCTCTTCAGACAATTTTTCTTATGAAATACAGTAAAATTAGTAGTTTCAGGTCAAAATTTAATTGCAAAACCTGGGAAATGTGACCTAAATTTAACTGATCATTTTAAAGCGCTTTCTGAATACAAACTGACAAGCAAGAACCAGAAAATTAATAAATTGATTTTAGAACTATACCAAAAGCATAACATAATGCCATGTTGCAGTAGGTATCACCAGGTGGCACTGTTACAAATATATTGATTTATCTTGTGAATTGATAACAAGTGGGTGACTATGACAGTAACCCCATTGTTTCAATGAGGATTCCCCCCCTTTATGATTTTCTCTATGTTTTTCTTTATTTTTGTGCCTTTGAAGTGACATTAGCAGAGATAGTGTGTGTTTATGCATACCCACCTGTGTGATTTCTTGCCTCAATATCAATTTTTCCTTACATGATGTGCTGCAGTACTGGAATATTGGGAGAAAAACAACAGTAGGAAATCCAACACAAATGTGCAGGTTTATTTTACAGATATATTCTTACATTTATTTCTAGATTTTTCCGCTTGTGACAATCATGTTAATTACAGACCAAGGAAACTTCAGCACCGTGTAACATCAGCTGATGGAGATTTGCTCCACCAGATCATCCCTAATCTAACGCAGGTTAATTTCCAGGAGGTGCTTATGTCTCTTTTAAGCATTAGAGACATGATTATCCTTTCAGGTGTGGCCTGTAGGCAAGCAGGATTAGCTTTTAACACTGATATGGTCTCTCAAGATGTATTTAGGTATAATCCCCAGCAAGCATGTTCTGTGCCTCCTGTCTGAGAGCAGCTCAAGGGCTGCCTGCTTGGCCTAGGAGCCTTTCTTTCTACCCTAAAATGGAGTTTTAGTTTAGACTTTGTATTAATGATATTGACACCTGTGCTCCAGAGAAACAGGTCACTGGGGGAGTGACCACGGGCAGGTCAGAGAACAGCTCTGTTTTGCTTTTACCAAGTAATTGCATTAGTGAAAGCAAAAAATGGAGCAGGTAACACAGAAAGCAGGGCAGGGAAGAAGTACAGAGTGACAGGAGCAACAAGTTGACTCCCCTTCCACACATCCTCACTGCACAGGCAAAGAACTGAAAGGAGAAACACAAAATCCCAAGGAGCATATATATCAAGAAAATAGACATTTTTGTTGAACTCACTAGGTCAGGAGATTCTGGGATTTAGATCACATTATGAACCAAACAAACTGAAAATACTCCCAGTCCAGAGAGGGCTTTAGGAATGTGTTGGAAATATGGTCATCCATGAAAACATAAAAACACAAAGGAACAAGCCCAAAATGCTGAATGATATCAGTTCTGGCCTCACCAGCACCAAGAAGAACAGCAGATGAAAAAAAAACCAAAAAACATGCAACAAAATTGAGGCAAAAGGCAGGAAACTGAGATTCAGGAAATATTGAGTGACATGCTTAGAGATAATAGTGCCACTGAGAAATTATATAGGTAAAGGTGTTTGAGGGAGGCTGATTTAGGAGTACAGAAAGAGATAATCTGAAGAGCGCAGCATTATACCCTGGTTGGGTTTGGTGCAGTCCTGCATTGAGGAATCAGCCATGGTTCCCACACCAACCATCCCCAAAAAAAAAAACATGCAGGAGGGTATCAGCCAGAGCAGAATCCCATCTATGCCTCACACTAAAAAAACATGCAGGAGGGTATCAGCCAGAGCAGAATCCCATCTATGACACACAGGAGTAGTGATTCTTCCACCACCCTGTGCAAATTTTCTGTCACCTAGACAGCAAATGTAAGTGCTGTTCTTGCTTTTCAAAAAAATAAACTTACTCAAGGAAAAATTTAAAAAAGTAAAACCAAACCACAAATGCCTAGCTGAACTTGTGTATTAATAAACTCCTCTTGTGGGTGTAATATAGGAAATTAGGACAACCTCTACAGCACATGTAGAATCTGCTAAGAGGGTTCCAACTAAGCACAGCAGCTGAGGTTCATCTTTCAAAGGAGACACAATATCCCAGTCCAGATAAACAAATGGAATGAGTTACGTGTGCTGTGATGCTGGTAAGGGAAACACTGAGAAATCACCTTAATATGGTAACAGCTGCAGCAAGGCTGGTCTTTGACTGTTTGCCATGGCAGTCCCATGGCCAGTGTAACTCAAACCCAGCCAAAGATTTAATGCAAAGCAGATATCACAATGCCTGAAGCATTGCTGAATACGGGCCACAAACAGCCTGAAGTCTTCAACGAGTTTGCAGAATTCCCTTAAGATGTACACATATATTATCTGCATTCATTGTTCATCTCTGTCATGCACAGCTGTAAAATTTACAGTTGTGGTGACAGAAAGCAGCAAAGGGAACAAGCAGCAGCTAAGGAAACATGGAATGTAGGCAAAGCAAATGTAGTAACTCTGTGGGCTAACAGCATGGCAACAAACAGCCAAAAAGAGAAATTATGGAATGTAGATGTATCCAAGTTGCAGCAACTGCAGAAAGGCTAAGCTGTGAGAGCAAATGGTCAAAACCAACTGGTCTGCTGCAAGTGACCCCAGTAGAAAGGATGGTTACTGACACATCTGATTAGATGAAGAAATATTGACTTTCAACTTTTGGCTCACCCTGGGGCAGAAACAAGTTTCATGGCCCACCTTTTGGGATAAGGTCAGCTAGAAAAGTGTCACAACCAAAAGAACAAAGGGTACTTGAACACCTTACAGCCATCCAGAAAATAACTGATGACACAGTGTCATCAGCGGCTCCGGCTTCCCTTCCTCAGACGGCATGGCCTCCCTCGCCCCCACCCAGACACAGCTGGGGGGGGAGAGGATCCGATCTGCTCACCTGCCGGACTCCAAAGAGGAAGTCTCTCTGGGAGTGCTCTGCTTTTAACCCCTGTGTGTTCTCAGAGGCGTATCCAAGTCCCCAGTGGCCACACCAGGTGCCAATCTGAAATTTGGCCACTGATTGGTTTGACCATAACTTCCCCAAAACCTCACTTCCGGGTCAAACCATGACACACAGTAATAACAGCATCATTCTGGCGAACTGATTGGTTTGACCATAACTTTCCAAAACCTCACTTCTGGGTCAAGCCATGACACACAGTACATCATTCTGGTGAGACACCAGTGCTGAAGGTAAGAAAGGAATTTCACACTGAAAGATCACAATTTAAGCAAATTGTGTATGTGGTGGTTTCAATCCTTCCTCTGCACTGTGTGGTTTCCACTTAGCCACAGTTTTAAAGGAGAGCCAGGTGTCTCCAGATCTTCCTCCTCTTACAACTCCTCCATGAGATTTTTGCATGGAAACATGCCTTACTGAGAGTTAATAAACGAGCATTAAGGATATATCATCCAGAAATCAGAAGTTCTGTCCCAGTTTTCTCAGAGATGCTGTTTGGGACGTGGTTTTCTTGTAGGCTTTTGAAAGAAGAAAGGCAATATTGTATTGTTACAGACTCCTGTGCAAAATTTGCCACATCTTGTTACCAGTGCAGTGGTAAGTCTCTCAAAAGCAGCACAATGTGTCTTATATTTTTTAAGGGATACCTTCAAAAGCTTTTGCTTTTCTTCTTAGTTTCTAAGACAGTTTTTATGGTTTAACTTTATATTCTTGCCCATTTCAGGTTCCTTTCCATTCCCCATCCAATCTGACCATTAAAACCCCCCATGACAGGACAACCACAATTTCTCTGGGCAACCTGTTTAATTGTTTCATCTCTCTCATAAAAAAAAAACCTATTTCTTCTTTATACCCCATCTAAATGCACCCTCTTTCAGTTTAAAACAATTTTCCTTTGATCTGGCTCTGGAAACCCTGGTAAAATATCTCTGCTTTTCTTATAAATGATATTTGTTCTCTGGAGGGTCTTTTTTTAAAAAATACACTTCTTCCTAGTTATGTCTAGAATTCTGTATTAGTAATTGTCTTCAGCATGAAGAAACAAAGGAACAGATGTTACTGTCTCAAGCAAAGTCAGTGTGTGAGCCCCAGAAACTTCTTTACACTGCTGTGCCTCCTCCTGTCCCCACAGGATTTTGCAATTAGTTACTCCCCAATCTTGTTTCATGGTTCTTCTCATCACCTTGGTGGTGTTGTGACTTTTGGGAAGCAGTTAGGAAGACATAACAAAACGAAAACAAACAAAAATAAAACAAACAAAACAGACAAAAAAAAATTCCCAAAACAAAAATAAAAATCTCACCCCAAATCAACCAATCCAAAAAAGACAGAATATTTTACCTGTGCCTTCGTTTGTTCATCAGGGGAAGTTGCCTGGGGAAATGACAGGGACACTGTGCTGTAGCAGCTCTGGCAAATGAGAGCCCTGGCTTCTGAGCCAGATGTCAAAAACATTTAAACAGCTGCCAGAGCCTTCTCAACCTGTCATCAGGCCTGACCTTAAACCCAGCTTAGTTTTTAAATGTTAGAGGGGAAAAAAGGTGGAAAAAAATTTAAAAAGCCCCAACAGGGTAAAGTTACACAGCTGCCTGAAATATTAAATTAAAAGACTGAACATCTGTTCACTTGCTTTTCAAAATTTAATGGTTTGGAGAGATATTCTGTTGTCTTAGATCCTTAAGAACATCTGAGACCCACACAACTTCAGCACCTGTGAAAAATCCTCTCTCAAAACACATAGACTCTTCAAAGCTTATTGCTCCTGCTCTTTGCCAAACATATGTTGCCCAACAGCACAACAAATTATTAATAATATTTAGGTCATACTTGACTTTTGCACAGTGAATTTCCTGAGCGAGCACCAATACACTGTTTAAGCAAAACAAGCTTTTATTGCATGGAGTCAGAAATAACCATGAAATGGACCAAAGAAACTGGAGAACTGGCTACTAGGAAATAAAAAAGTATTAGATTGATGTGGGTTCAGTTTGCATTTGTTTTAGGTTTTGGGGGTTTTTTTTAGCTACACTTTCCTCTTAATTGAAAAATTTAAACTAATTATTGTTTTCCAGGATCAAGCATAGTGTAAAATGAACTTTTTAGCTTCCTGCCACGGGATAATATTGACACAGTTAAGAGAATTATGAGTGGCTATGGGAGGGAAGTATTAGGGATTTGTATGAACAAGTATGGCCTCTGCAGTAAAACTTTATTGTTTATGGGCAGCCAAACCCTCTGTTAGAAAACACAGGATGTAAAACAGAGAGTAGAAAATCTGTACTCTAAACATCACTGTAATTTTAGAGCTAGATGCTTCCACACTGCTTTTGGGACCAAATATAAAGCACAAAAATATAGTTGGCATACTTTTGCAACACCAGACTTCAAGAGAAGGCAGAAAGGGAAAATAAAAAACCAAAAGCCTGGTCAGCAAGATTTCTGTTTATATTTCTGTTTTCTTTTCTAATGTGTTTCCACTAGAAGTATTTTTTACCACTCCACGGGCTTTCCTTTGGTTCTCACAATTTACAGCCTTGGTGCTCTGAAACGTCAACCTTAGTTCCAACATCTGGAATATTAAGGTTTTGTTTAAAGATGATCTGAATGTTGGTGATATTTCTTTCCCTATGTAGCTTTAAAAAGATTATGCCTAAAGATATTCTGGCTAAAAGTGAAGCTAGACTGGCTTTCTTGCCACTCATGCATTCCAATGTGGCTTTAATGTTTTATAAGATGATGATTTAAATTAAAAAATGCACACCGTTAAAAGTAAACAGGTACAATTAATAATAATGGCAATGATAATAACAGCATAAATAATTTAAACCCCACAAAAGTCTCTTCAAATTCTGTAAAAGATAAAATGCAATTTCTAAGACCCTCTAAAACTATTAATAAATCTTCATTAAAAATTAAAACAATAGAATCAAAGCAAAAGTTTGGAGGAGTAAAAAACTATTGCACTTTATAAAACCATTTCATCAGATCAGAGGGAAAGCATTTTCAAAACAAATGCAAGCTGTGACAAAAGTTCAGGGTTTGAGGACAGGGAGGTGTGAAAAATGGAAGAAATTATATGAACAAAAAGCATAATAGAAAATGGTACATATTGCTAGGAATTGATTGTTTTCCACTGAAGGAAATAAACTAATTTCTGGTGATTTATACAAAGGAAGTAGCATCATCAGGTACTGTTTATTGAAAGGAAAGCTAATTCCTGAATAGAAGAATCTGTCACCTTTCATTATTTTTGAATTGTGGTGTCCTTCGTGCTCTCATATTGTCACACACACACACACACTTACCATGTACAGAATACTCCTACAGAATGAAAATCTTTTAAAAATCTCATTTTCTACTTTAAACTAATTCAAAACAAACAAAAAAAATATCAAAACATATAGCTTAATAATAGACCATTAGGTACATACACACTGTGAAAATAATCCAACAAAGACAAGAAGAAAATTGATTTAGGAAGACAACCTTTATGAAAGTAACCCATTGCTACCTGGAAGCCATGGCTTAGGTGCAGTAAATTTCAGATACTAAGAATATTTTGGCCTCATACATGAGTAGATACAGGGTGTCCTAATTACAGATATGGGCTGTGTAATGGCCATTTGTTGAGCTGTGCAGTTTTGGATGCCATTCCACATTTAACATTTTTGATGGAAGACCTATGTGATACTTATTCCAGCACTGGTACCCTCAAGTCATATTTCTTCCCTTGTCACAAAGTATTTATTTTAATCAGCAGCTTGTCATTCAAGTATATTTTTAAAAAATGAAGAAATGGGCAGGAGTGGAAACTGTATTTGAAATGTGAAGATGTCTCTCAGTTTAGTGCCACTATTTGATTGTTCTACATTCCAAAAAAAAAAACAAAAAACAAAAAAAACACAAAAAACAACAACAAAACAACAAAACCCAAATATCTATTCAAAGGCATCAAGGCATCAAAAGGGAGAGAGAGGATGGAAAGCATAGGTGATATAGAATTTTTCACTTAATCTCACAAAATATCCTGTTAATAATCTGGCTCTCATCTCAACCAGACACAACATATTTTGCAGTTGTCTTTCTCCCTGGCTGTGTCAGATTTGGCAGTTCTAACAAAATTTGGCTGAAATAGGTCAAAATGTGGTGGACAGGCTTAACGACAGAGGAGATCTTGAAGTTTGAAGCCTAAAATAATAAAGCTAATGCCACGCTAAATTAATTCCTCCTCTGATGTGTATAAATACTGGCAGAGGAAACAGAAGCTGCTATAGTAAAATAGCATTTGTTAACCATATTGTAGTAAAAAAAAATTATATGTGTATATATATGTGTGTGTATGTGTGTGTGTGTGTGCATAAATTATATTAGATAAATATTTATCTATCTATGAGGGGCAGTAAAATTCTCTTATTCTCCAGGAAAAATACCCATAATGATTCTCACCACTGACTCAGCACCTCAGTATCTATGTACTAAGTTACTGCCAGATCCTTATGTCATGCAACTTGTTCCTTATCAAGTTTGGCAAATAAAATTTCTCAAGTCTCCTCTTAAGATGAAAATTTATTTTCAATGGGAACTGGGGCAAGTGAGACTACAGGACAGGACAATCCTGGGATTATGATAAAGCCTAAGTTCTTTTTGGTTTGCTGCCAAACACTCTGGAATGTAAGCTGCATGCCTGCATTTCCTTCACACAGAAACTCACATCCATTCTACACCTAAAATAAACATTCAGTTTGGCTCTCTCCGGTAACTAGGCAGGAGTCCATCGTACACCATCACTTGTGTCCTTGTGCTACAGGGATATGGCTTGGGATGTTCCTGTGGTCAGGTATCCTCATGTTTCACTTCCATCTGCATGTATGTCTATGTACCAGCCTCTGTCAGATCTTTAGGCACGTCTGAAAGGAAAATTAGCAATGTGAGTCAGAGCTCTGCCTTCAGTATCACAGAGTCATTTCATTGCATATTTCATGTACAGAATCTTCATATTTTGAAGTAAAAATTTTGTTTTAACAACATCACACATTTCTTATAGCTGATGCTAAAGGCTTGTCTGAATAGGACTGCACTCTCTACAAGTAATACATGTACTGTAAATATGTCAGCAAGCACATACCAAAATGTGGTTTCATGATTTATTATGCATTGTAACTCCGAAATATTCTATGAAAAAAAGAATCAATTAATTTTATCTGTTTAAGTATACTCTCTGCATAGTGTGGCTTTGTTAGGCACATTGATTATATGAAACCTTGTCATATATTGCAAGTGATGATGTATTTTTTTTTAAAGCTTTAATCTTTCTTCATTAGGGGGTGCTTGACTTGATCGATCATGTAGTGATCTAAGCCAAAACCTGCTGGTTTTAATCCTTGTGACAAACTGCTGCCCAGTTCTGCCAGCCAAAGTTGGAAAATGCCATATTGCTAAATAGAGAGGCATCTGACAAGGACAAGAACATTGAACAGGAGTCTGTGAGTTGCTGCTGAGCCTGAGCTGTGGCTGCTGCCTTGCCTCGGAGCCTGAACACCAGGCACATCACTTCCTTTTCTCACCTGAAAGCCCCAAATCTGAGGCTGAGGAAGCAGACCCACAGAGAGGCCCATGGTGGCCTTCAGTGTGGAGACTAGGATGGGCTTTTGCTGTGGAGAGAGATACAGAAATGCAGATTTCTTCTACCCCCAGAGCAAGGGCTGGTTTGGGTGAAAGCACTCTCATACTTGCATCCACCCCCAAATTGTCTCACTCCATATAAAAGAGTTACAGAGGAGGGAATGGGAACGAGGTAAGAAATTCACTCCTCTTTTGCAGTTCTGAGTTTGACATGACAAATTCTGATAATACTAACCTAGGATGCCTGCCTACTTCAGTGCATTGCACAGGAGCTGCAGGTATCTACTTCAGCGCCAGCTGATGCTATGGTGATAAAAGGCATAGTGTGCTGCTGGGCATTTTTTTTTTTTTTGGGTGTGGTAGATTTTTTGGCTGAGGTGGTAGATTGCCTGTTTCTAAAGCACCAAGTTGCAAGGGCACCCCAATTAAGAAATTCTGAGCATCCTTCCTTATAGTTAATTTCCCCCAAATTGGCTGTCCCATCCAGCACCCACCAAACATTTACCTGCCTACATTCCCTTTCCACAGAAAATCCCAAAGGATCCCACAACAGGACACCATTATTTGTTGAGCACAACTCCCTAACAGTACGTACAGGAGACATTTGCAGTGCTGCAAAACTCAAGACAATTTGTTTAGTAAATCTGTTTCAGGATTGTTACAGAATGTACTGCTTTTACCATTGCAGGTGACACATGGCTCCTATACATCTGACATTTAGGAGTGTGTTTTCATAGATCCTAAAAGGTCTTTTTGTCATGAAATTATGTAGAAACCTGTTTTCTTAAGAGACCTAAAAATGAACAGCTTCACTGTTCATGTGCATCGATTTGCTTGCATAGAATATTGATCCTTGTGAGGTTTTTCTTGTTCTACATCATCCTAGAAGGGCTCAAAAATGCATACATGTGTGTGTAAATGTGATCTTTTCTCACCTTTCAGAGGTAATGAGGAGGATTGCAAATAACTTTATTTCAGTTTATTCTAAAATGTAAACTTTGTGCATGCATTTGTATATATATCCACCCTTTCCCAATGAATCATAAAGTTGTAAGGTTTTCACAGCTACCACTCAGATTTCATTTGTGTCTTTCTGGAGATATCAGGGGCAAGTAATGCATACAGTCTGAGCATGTCTAAATTTATACATGTGATTTTATACTTTTGTCTGAATAACATGGTAATCAACACTATTTTGAGATGCAAGCTTTGATCCTTATTGTTGCTAACAACCATATCCATACTAATGTGCAGTATTCTTAACAAAGCATATCATAGAGATTTTTGCAATTCAAATACAATTAAAAAGCAATATAAAATAAATGTTTGCATTTGATTTAAAATATGAATGATTCCGTTCTCTAAATAGGCAAGCAAATTAAGAATATAAGAAAACAAATGCCAAATTGTCCTTTCAGAGATTAGGTCTTTCTGCAGCTTTCAGAAGATTGAGGTTCCTCCCAGACTGTGAAATGAAGCTGGAGGTCAGCCTACAAACCGTAAGGCTTCCAACACACCTCAGGGCCACCTCATTACCCTCACAGCACTCAACTGTGGCTCGTTCTGTGGCTCATTCACAATCAAAATGGAGTTTTTGAGATCCTTCAGCTCCTTGAAGAAGACTGTATGGTTTTCTTACCCTAGCAGTAAAGGCCTTTATCTGATGACAGGAGATGCTGAGGTTAGACTGAAGATCACTTAATGTCCTCGTTAAAAAAATCATAGGTATGTAAGAAGTATAACCCCAGCCTGAAAGAAAAGGCGCAAAAAGCTAATTTTTATTTACAAACTGACTAAATTTATGCAGAAACTCTCTGGAAAGCAATCACTGAAACACACAACAGCATAGTATTCTGAGAATCGCTATTACTTGAAATCTCATATTGCTTTGCCAGTGTTGCAAATGTTTTTCTTGCTTCCTTAATTCACAGACACATGCAGAAATTCAGTTTCCTTAAAGCTTGTTATTTGACCCTGCCCTAACAGAGAGTCTGTCTGACATCTCTGCACTTTACACATCTATTTTATTTTTTAAACCGTGCTCTTTTTTTTTAAAAAAAAATGAAGACTTCAGAGCATTTTATATATATATATGTATATATATAAATATACACACTATGAAAAATTTACAGCAGACCCTACTGATCCATCCTAGCTAATAAATTAAACATTATGATACACTGGAACCCCCCCAGTAGTACTCCAACTATTATATATAGGTTTTGCATATAATCTTCTCTTGGGAAGCATGCTTTCCACTTGTGAGTTTAGTCAGTACCTCCAGTAGAAGTTACACAAGATCGGAAGAATATGAGAAATGTAGATAAAAAGAGAAAAAAAATTCTGAAGAAAAGTTTTCCTGCCAGGAGAAATTAATGGAATAAACTTACCAATAGGAATTTGCCTTGTAGGCTCACACAAAACTTTAGATATGGACCATTCCTAGGCATGAGGATGCTGTTTGACTAAACAAAGACACAAAGACATGAGATGTTGTTGAACATACCACAGGCTACCTGGTCCTGGCTTCACTCTCTTAAAATACTTTGCTAATTTTTTTTCTGACCTCTAGTTTTTAAATTCAGTTTCCATCCTGTACTCATATGGTAGGCTCATGTCTGGCCTACCCAAACTTGTTCAGAAACAGAGTGAAATTCCATTAGTGAAAGCTAAAATGCTTCAGCAAGACATGTGTGCTTAGCTGGTCCTGTCCTGCATAAAAAATATGCAATAATTATGAACTGTTTAGTTTGATTATGCCTTATTCTCCGTATTTCATACTGTAGGGGGGAAGTAAGCCTGATGGAAGGAAAAGAGACTTTCTTAGCTCATCAGGGGTAAAAGGGAAATGTAGTTCTCCAACAAAAACTAGTCTTGGCAATTTGTTGCTTTTCCATATTTTACCCTTAATTAAATTTATTTACTTTCCAGAATGATGTGGTTCCAAGATATTGTTGTGGTAAAGACTATTATTTGGTAAACTATCAGGTCTTTGGATGGGAGTGAGAGGTTCCATACTTTTTAATTTTAAAATAGAAAATCCACTGTCTGTTGATTAGGCAGAAGGGTTAAATTTGCTTCAATGTCAACCATGCCCATTTATGTTATGTCAACTGCTCTGAATTTTTTTATGTTCTACATCATTTTTCAACCAAGTTCAATGTCTAGAAATACTAATGAGTTTTCAGGATGGTTTAGAGCTTTTTAGATGACCTGTGAGCAAAGAATTTGGACACCCAACAATGTGGGCCTGCTATTATGCATTATTCACTGAAGGAAATTATGTCTTTTTTGGAATGGTGGTAAAAATAGATTCTGTCTAGGTAATATAAAAAAATATTGTAGAATAAAATTGATAATTTTCATTCTTGTATGTCTCCTTTGTGGGAAGTAGACACACAGCTGAAGTAGGTGAACTCACAAATTTCAGAAACTCAAGAGTTGGCATTCACTTAAAGGAGTCTGAATTTTTTCCCATTACAATAAACATGAGCTGACACTTGCCAGTGTTCAATAAGAGTTTTTTTTCCAGAATCCTTTTATATTTGTGTCTTTAACACACTGCATGCCTGGGCAAGGTAGCAAAGAAATAGATAGGAATTTAATATCTCTTCTCCAGGGGGGTTGGCACATTTTGAGCCTTACAAATGTAAATTATGCCAGTTGCTAGTTGAGACTGGATTAGACCATATTCTGCTTAAATTGATTCTAGCAACAGCAAAATTTGTATGCTGGAAAAAAATGGGGGAGGAGAGAAAAAAATCTGATATAATTTGGGCCAACAATTGGACAAAAGCTGATGTAGTGATGTGAATTTCAAAAAATGTCTCTGGAGAACCACAAAAGGCAGATAAATAACTTGACTAAGATCAAAACAGATAGGAAATGTTGCCTGTCAGTGCTGTGGGCTCTAGCACCAATACTAATATATAACTTGAACCATTATTTAGTGTTGTACTGTCCCAAAGGTCTTTAGAAGATACATTTATACAGTATAGTCATCACAACCATATTAACTCATGAGTGAAAATATATTTCAATTTCTTTTTCACCTTCAGCTGTTTGAGCACAGACCATACAGATGTGATTTATAAATCTCTAGGCTGCTCCTTATATCACAAGGGTCAGATTAGTCCCTTGTTGACATAAATAATAGAGACTTCAAAACTAGCCTAATTTTTCTCATTAACCCATTAGGCTATCCCTGCTCTATTCCCTCTTTCATTTTATATGTATTAAGATGGTACAAATACAACATAAAAATTAAGTCTCTCTGCATCATGAAAGGATTTTTCTCCACTTCCAAATTCAATTTATTAATTAAAAGAGCTGAAAAACTGTTTCAGAAATTTCTCTTCCCCCTTCCCCCTACCAAACAAAAAATAAAATGTTTGCTTCTAGCAGTCTTAAATAATGTTTGATGCTCCAGAGAGCCTTCAACATTCATTATAGAGTCAACCAGAGCTTCATTAAATATCAGTCTAGAATGTGTATATGTGGTGCTGAGCACTGGCCTCAGGACCTCCCCTAGGCAATTTTCTATAGGCTCCTTTCATCTGTCATTTTGCTTTGACTTGGGGCTATTATCACTTTCATCACTGACAATAGAAAACTCATTCCTGTGTGCATTTAATTTTCATTATTCCTTTCCCCCTGAAGATGACTGACACACACAGATTCTTTTTCATCTTTTACAGTATTGTAATGAATCATTTTAAATTCTTGCCTTGCAGTCTTGTATTAGCATTGGTGGATGAAATAAAATTAAAAGTGTGTATTGGTGCTGAGAAAACCTGTTGGGTTATTCTGCAAAAGACAAACTCTCACAGGTTCACAGAATCACACAGAATGGGTCAGGTTGGAAGGGACCACAGTGGGTCTCCTGTTCCAACCTCCCTGCTCAAGCAGAGCCATCCTAAACCATGTGACATAGGATTCTGTCCAGATGGTTCTGGGATATTTCCAGTGAGGGAGACTCCACACTCCAGGCACTTTGCTCTAGTGTGCAGTCACTCGCACAGTAAAGAAGTTCTTCTTCATATTCAGGCAGAACTTCCTGAGCATCCATTTCTACCTGTTTCTTCTTGTCCTGTGCTTGGCATCACCAAGAAGAGCCTGGTGACGCCTCTTGACACCCTCCTTTTGGATACTTATGACATTGATGAAGCCCCTTCTCAGTTGTCTCTTCTCCCACTTCTGCAGAGACCTCTTACAGAAATATAACCTGATCAGTAACAAGTCCCAGAAGCAATATTTGGCATTCTGTTAAAATTCATTGAAAATGCAGAGTGATGCATTTTACTATATCTCTTTTAAACAGTGCCTATTCCAGCTCACATTATCTTACTTCAATGCCTAATTTTAAGGAAAAAAAAAAAGGCTAAAAACATAAATCAAAGATATTTTCCTACAATAACCTGACCATACAATCCTGTTTTAGGATTAAGCCACATTTCTTTTCATTTCTTTTTAATTTCTGAGGTGATATAATAAACTCCTTAGTGCATGACAGCTTATCTTGAATTATTTTGAAACCTCATATTTCAAATATTTTCCTATATAATAACAATTTTGGCCATCTTCTGTATATGAAGACCTCAGAATACAAACTATTCTCTTCTTCAGAGCCAGTCTGGTGAAGCCTCCTTTGAGGCAGCATTTTGGCTTCTCTTACACGTGCAGTAGGGATAAGCTATGGCCAGACATTTCAGAGACTCTGTTTCTGTATCAGTCCAGTGCTATTTGGTTGCAATGGTTTCAATCAGAAGCGAATGCTTTACTGTAGAAAAATAATAAATAAATTTCACAAAGTTTTTCTTCCCTTTATATACAAGATTAAAATATATTTTCATTGTTGGCACTGATGATGTGTCAGAATGTACAAGGTATTTTGTCAATATCAAGATATTGTCTTGATCTTTATTTTTTTACCAAGCCATTGGACACCATACTGTTGGTCTTTCACTTTCTTTTGTGTCTCTTTCTCTCTCTTTCTTCCCCTAAATTCCTCTTCTCAGGATTTGTTTAACTTGAAGTTGGACTGGTTAGAGTTTGCTAGGTGAATGCTTTCTGAAGTGTCTTTGATTGGATGTTTGCTTTAAAATTTACCAAGTACCTTTTTCTCTAAAGTTTGCCAGCAAAAGTTTGCTATTCAACATCCTGAGCAGTTTGTTGTTCTCTCCTGTGTGCTGCCCAAGGGTACCAAAGTACTCCTAGTCCCTTTAAAATCTCACTGAGTGAGCTAGGGCTGTAACACCACTTTAAATAGCAAACTGCTTTAATACCTGTAACCAGATATCTGAGGGTAAACTAGGAATTATGCAAAGAAAAATTCTGAACTTTTATTCCAGTTTATTCTTGCCTATAATCTGAATAAAATTGCTTCGAAATATTATGGTAGCCATTCTCACAAATCTCACATTATAGCTCCAGAATCTTTGCTATAAGGTAATAGGAAAAACTCTGACCCATGGCTTAAAATGCCATGGGTCAGAGTTAAAACATAATCTTTTAAAGCATATTAAATAGAGATACATTACATCCTAGGCTGCCTGAAATAGAAGAGTTAAAGTTCTCATAGTTGCATTGCAGAAATTTGGATTCTTAAACTTGCATTCTAGCTGAAAAGGCAGTGGAATTTGAAAGAAATTCTTTAATAATTGTAAAAGTTGTTTGCCATTTGAAATTAGGTTTTTGAAGGAAAGGAGAATCAGAGTTGTAAAACATTGTCCTTAACCAAGCACTGAAAACAAGATTCATTCCATTTTAGTACAGAAAAAATCTCAGTTTTGCGCCCAGTCTCATCCTGACTACCAAGGAGCACCAAACGAATGCGATAATGAAGGGTTTCCTACATTGCACACTTTCCACAGAGGCTGATTGGATACATTTTATTCAAGGATAATCTCACTTCTGAAGATTTGTGAAGACAGATGGTGCCCCATGAAGTTGCCTTGGAGCAAAGTAGTTCTTCTATCGTTTGAGAAATGCCCAGTTTTTGTAGTTACATATGGAATTCCTTTTGCTTTGAGGACTGCATTTGGCAAACGTGGTACACCGCGTCTCTCTGTTGATCCCAACTGCCACAATTATTTCTATTAGTCATCAGAAGAACTAGAATCCAGTAAGGAAAGTGACAAAGAAAAAGCATCAACGCACTAAAAAAAAAAAAAAAAAATCCTGTTAATTAAATTTGCCGCAGAATTCAGATCTCTTTTCAGTTTCTAGAAAATATAAGCCATACAGTGTGTGGTCCATGTCATCCTTCAGTGGTCAAATGCCATGCTTTTGAATAAAGTGAAGGAATTTAAAGATTTGATGTTTCCTAACAACAAAATACATGACATGTACTGCATCATTTCTTTGTTTATGGTCTATATGGACAGGTTCAGGTGTGTATATAGGATGTAACCCATTCACTGGTGACCTCCCATCAGGGACATTTCAGTGGTGATGCATACATCTTAGAGAAAAGTCAAGAGGAATTTATGATGGCTTGTTATTTTGGCCTGGTGCCTCAGAAACACAACCTGCTGTATTTAAATAGGTCAGCACTGCCGGACTTATAGTGTAATTAGTGTTGATTAAATTCATGTAGGAATGAGAAAATACGAAGTAACAATGCGTTTGGAACTATTTCACATGTGACATATGTAATCAAGACCCAGAAATCTAAATGTCTTATGGATGGCCAGACTATGATTCAACACTGATTGAATTTTACTTCATTGCTTGAATATTTAAACATTTTAATTACAGGCTCTTATTTTGCTGTGTATGGTTTTTTTGGGGGTCTTGTTTTGTTTTGTTTTGCTTTTTAATTAAACATGACTGCTACTGGTAATTGTCACTAGCTGAAAATTATCTGTTCAACAAATACAATAAATGAATATGAGGAGATGCTGTTTATATTAATTATATACAACCATATTAGAATGAAGCAAGAAAAATAGCCTCAAACTTCTTTCTAGTCATCCAGCCAAATAAAATCACATAAATAGGCTAAATATTTGGAAGATATTCTGGATGAAAACTGACCAAGCAGTAGATGAACGCAGCAGGAATGATTTTGTGCAGACAGTTGTATACAACAAATACTCCTGTAAAAGCTGATTTTCAACACTGCTGGAGTTGGTGTCACACTGGAACGTTCAGAATAAGACCTAATCTTCCAGAATAGCAGCTAATAAATTAAAACTATTTCACTCCCTTTTATATTCCGTTGTCTCTTGCTATGCAAGTGCTCAAAATACATAACATTGTGACTCTGCCTAACAAAATTTTCAATAATCAGGATTTTTTTTTAACTGTCTTCCAGGATTTTTCAGGTCTGCTAAATTTGTCTCTTCTGCCCTTAATTTTCTGTGTTGTCACTGAACAGAGATAGGATCTACTAATCTTTCTATGTTGTCTTGTCTGCATTATTATGATGGGGAAAAGATGAGTAAAATTACATGTTTTTGCTCTGAAGAAGCTATCAGCAAAGGTCAGTAGAAGTTCTGTTCACCTGTATCATTATGAGAGAGAAAAAAAAGGAACTTTTGCTACAGCACCTTACTTTTCCTCAGGTCTGCCATAAAGTGGAATTAAGATATAGAAAGATGTAAAATTCTGAGTTAAATTGAGCCAGGTAGAGTAATACACACTGAAAGCAGAGTCGTGATGAAACATACCCACTTCAGACCCCCGGGAGTGGTTGGCTTGTGCTCAAGGGGCCACAAGTTATATTCAAATCATGATTTTTTTGTTAGCTTTGGCTTGAGGAAACATCTCTAAGCCAGTTAGGGCTAACTATCGTGGACTGATTTGGTGGTGTGTTCATCTCATTTGCAGTCCAAAGAACAGACACTTACTGGATGTATTTTCCATTAAAAGATCATCACCATTCCATTTTACACTTCATATTATTCAAGTCATTTTTTGAACTTGCAATCATTTTATTAGTTCAAATAAGTACTTCATTCATTGTTAATAATAACATAAACAAAAAAAATTTAGAATCTGATTAAAAGTAACATTCTTTGAGCATTTTGGCCTGCTGGCACTATTCTGTGTGACTGGTGTGGGTGGAACTCACACCACTTTCAGCACAATTATTTGTGAGGGTCAACTTGGCACAGCTTCAGGGTATGATTGTAATAAATATTGTATGAGAAAATATCCAAAACCTTTTGAAGAGCAGCAGTGCTATAATTTTCTATATATGTGTGGCAAAGCCTATATTTTCTTAGATCTGTCTACCAGAGGTGCTAAAGGGAGCTGTCGGTTGTTCTAAACTAAGGTCTTAAATTAAAAATAAGATATGCAGATAGTGTCAAGAAAATATACATAAAATACTGTCAGAATGGAAAAATGACTATTTTAGAATGTGTTGTGGAGTTGTCCTCCATAGAGCTGACCAAAAGATAATATCACTGTGTTTTAGTGAATTTATTCCAAAATTCCAGCACTCTTGAGGATTTTAATGTTGATTTAAATAAAAATAACTACATCTTAAAGAAAACGTTCTCTCCACAGAGAACATTAGAAACATAGGTATGCATATGGTTTGTGATACTGTTTAAAATTAAAAACATTGAAATTATATCTAAAAAAACTCTCTTCTAATCTCTGCTTCTCTGTGTAAAAGATGATGGTTCCAAGTCATTACACTGGCAAGAATCTCCATAAAGAAATAGTTTAACACTATAGTGTCAAGAGAAGTTGATAAGAGTACTAAAACTTTCTCAATTTATATTATTTTATCTTTATTGTCTTGTTATACTAACTAATATCCAGGCCCATGACATGATGCAGAAACATATTAATGTTCACATAGCAGAACAAAATGACCATTTTGTCATAGTAACTAATATATCTCACCTTTTACCTCTCTCAATAAGAATAAGTTTTTTATTATTATTTTTTAATTACTTTATTAATATTTTAGCTTTTAAACAAGCTGTAAAGTTATTTGTTGTGTGTTCCTTCTCAAAGATTTTATTTCACACTTTTTTATAGACGTCTCCAGGTATCATTTATTCATATTTCTTTATTTCATATAGTGGTAGTTAAAACAGCTAGCAAAAGCCTAAAAAAAGTGAGACTGAGCTGACCAGACATTGAAAATATCTCCTCAAAGGAAAATGCAAAAAGCCATTAATCACCAATAGTATGTTCATGAAAACTCTTATCAAAGCAATGATTATCATCTGATAATGCTTCTGGGTTACAATGAAACAAAAGAGCGAAATCTATAGAGATTACAAGGCAAGTTATTGCTTTGGTAATATATGTGTATATATGTGTGTCTATATAGAACCTATTTTTAATTCCAATTGCAAAAGCAGAGTGATACTTGAAGTTTAAAATTGTCTCTTGTGTGTGGGAGAGTCTCATTCCAGTTCAGCAGACCCTGTAATTTTCATGGAAGTTGTTAATTTATAAGGCCCAAAACATGCTTATTTTGAAGACAAATGCAACTAACAAGTTGTAAAAAAGTTTTTTTTTCCCAGAAAGATCATTATTCTGTGAATTCCCATTAACACGTAAGATGCCATTCAGCATCCTTCATTACTGAAGCAGGTGGCAAAAGCTGCAGCTGGCTGCAGAGGTGCAAGGTCAGAGCTCCAACTCTCATCACCCTGCAGGCTCTCCTTGTTTGTGTACTTTCCTCTGCTTTAGCAGTGCCCCATGAGTGAAGGAAACAGCAGAAACAAATAGCTGAGGATGAAATGATTTAAGTACTTGAATTTAGATTACATTTTAGAGCTGACAGGTGAAAATTTGAAATGGTAAATACAAATGCCCTAAGCAAATAATCTGTATTAGCAAGAAAGAAGAAGGTCCCAGGTTGTTCTCTCTGTCACTTCAAAAGGAAGGAATAACATGATATCATATGATATCCAAAATAACCTCTCATTTTCCAATTAACAGGATTGCATTAGAGGTTCAGATTTTCCTCGCTGGAAATACTGAACTGAATTTCACAGATGTTAATCAGATTGACTTTTTACCTGAATGAATTTAAGATTTGCAATAGTATAATTACAGAAATTGTATTTACATTTATTATGCTAATTTACCTTACATGTTGCAAGTTATAAAAAATATTTCATATAATGGGTGCACTTCACAGTGTACAGGTATCATAATTTTAGCATTAAAATGTTGTTAAAATGATCTCCCACACAAAAAGAACATTTTTGTTCATGTTTTCCTTCAAAGTAACTTTGTAAAAAATGTTTTGCACAGAGTATGATCACCATAGTGCTTTTTTTCCCCCCAGTTTTTCTTTGGAAGCTTTGGCCTCCTAAGCTTGGTTGCACAATATTTTGTAGCTTAACCCTTTTTTTTTCTAGGAACCATCTTCTTTCTGGTCTTCATTATTGATTGGTTCTGATGACGTAGATTATTAGCAGAGGAGGCTCAATCAAGTGCCATCAGGGTATTATATTCTGCTTGAAGGGTGCTAAGAAGATGCTTTTAGTTTGGTCAGAAGGGGTTTAAAAGTGCAAAATAATTTCTAAAAAAGTAATTGACTTTTCAAATTAAGTGACTTTATTGCTTTGTGTAGTTAGGTACTAATGTTACCGTGAAAACGATGTGTTTAAAACTAAAAAGAGCTCACTAGCAATATAAGGGCACAGATAGTAATCATCAGGTCTCACTTAAGGCTTAAGAAAATTTATAAAATCCTCTTTGGGGTAGGAGGATGAAAAAAGTGGCTTAGTATGGCTTCTAGGCTTACTATGTTGTCAGTACAGAAGGAGATGGCAATTGGGTGGCTGTATAGCACATTTTTTAAGGGATCCCTTTTTTCTCATTGTAGGGTCTTCAGCAGCTGCTGCTTCCATTGGGAGGATGGAGGGAGGGCTGGGACCTCCTCTCCAAACTGGCAGCATCAGCCCACGTCCATGGCCTTTGTCAGGCTTCCTTCCCTAGAAATAACAGTGAAATAACCTCAATTTACATACTTCTTCTGCTTTTCCAGGAAGGTTTTGTGTCCAGAATAACCCCAGCTGCAAGACACAGGCTACCAAGGTACTTGCTCACCACCTTACTGCTCTCCTCCTTTACTGAAGATTAGCCTTAGAGAAGCAATTTTTGTTCTCCTTTATGTAAGAACTGAAAGAGAGATTATTAAAAAGGTCATATGGATTCAGTGGCTCTCTTCTGTTGAAACGCCACCATGGCTATTTTAATTTGAAGCACAAATTAATAAGATTTGCTTGATTAGTATTGGATAGTAATTTGATAAAGACTGGACAGTCAAATAATATTTCTAGAATATGAGTAAAGAATCTTTGAAAAGGTGGAGAGAGAAAGCATTGAGACTTGGTATCAGATTTTAATAATGATTACCTTCATATTAATCTGGAAAGTAATAGCAACATGAACTACTGCTTTGCACTAATAGTTGCATCTAGCATACTGAGTTCAAACATAAAATATTTATTTTCTGAACAGTCTCAGCCTATAGTGCAAATTAATATTGCCCAAAGAAGTACCAGCCATTGAGCAAAAAAATGATATGACACAAAACCTGAGTTTTAAATCACTGTCAGACATACAGTTGAAGCCAAATGAAAGCCAGTTGGAAGCTGCTCAGAAATTTGGCAGTTAAAATACATATTTTAGACCTTATGGCTGCATTCATTGCCATATGTTGAGAGCTGTCCCTCTCTATTTATGTGTGTGTTTGGAATTGTCTACCCTTATTTATTTGCCATCACTTATTTAGGCATAATGGCTCAGCTACTAAAAGATATTAACATATTGCTGCAGTTTGAAGGCCGAAAAACAGATACAATTAGAGGTTGAGAGGAGACTGAACTATGTCAAGAGATCAAGTCTTATTTAGTCACACAGTGATAACTACCCTATAGCCCTTGTTCTTGTCAAAGTCCATTTCAGCCTATATTTTATATTTTCTGTCAAAAGTAACCCTAATACACTGAAATAACAGAAAAATCTGATTCAAACTGCAAATGTTTGATCTAAACTCTCTTCAGTGTTCCTGACCAGGCTGCTGATCAACAAGACAACATCTAGCTCTAAAAAGAGGGGTCATATATTGGATACTGAAATTTCCATGAGCCACTTTTCAGAGGCTAATATTTTGGAACAGACCTGTCACTGCCTTTTGGAGATGGCATATCCTCAACTATAGTAGATGTGAGAAATTAATTTTACCACAGTGTCTTTGTTATTCCGATTGAGAAATGCATCCCAGCAGACTCAAAGCAGAGGGGAAATTAAACAGCATCTTCCCCTCCACCAGCTCCAACTAGTTCTGACAATACTTGGCACAACCCTTTGATTCCAGCTTTTATTGCTTCCCCAGCATGTTATTTTTTCTCATGGTTTTTCCTCTTGAGGTTCTTTCCCTGATTTCTCTCTAATATACATTGAGTTCAGCCAGCAAAGAAACACCATTTTTTTTGCAACAGAGCCATGAGCCTCCCAAGGAAAACCAATGTTTTAAACAACATAAGGCTGCTAAAAGTTTGCTGAATTTTAGAGGGCTGATAAGCCATTACACTGTGCCTGTAGCATCCCAGCAGCAAGGCTGCAGGGGAAGGAAATTCCAGAGACACAAGATGACAGAGAGAGGCTGCATTTTCTTTTCTTTTCTTCTTTTTATTTTTTATTTTTTCCTACTTTGAGAGTTTGTTTTGCTTTAAAATACATAGAATCAAACATCAGCAGCAAAACCCAACACTTCAAAACTAAGCTTTGAACCGAAGTTGCCTCCATCTTCTTTTTCCTGAAGACAGATTTTATTACATACTGTCTGTTTAAACTGTGGTTTCACCTTGTAAAATACTTCAAAGCTGAAGGAGAAGGAATGATGGAAACCATCCAGATTGAAAGTCTCATTTAATTATGTGCAAGTTATAGATTGTTTTCTGGATAATTTTAAAGCTGGTTATTAACAGGTCTCGTGCTGGCTGTTAGCAAGAGAGCAAGTTGGCTATAGCCACATACAGAGCTTATAACAGCCAAATCATGTCCCTGCAGACAGCTAGCTGGCCTCTTTTATCGTGGGATCCATGACAGTGGGAGTTCTTTCTAAATGCATTTATCCCCATCCAGTTCCCACAAGCCAGAAAAGAGCTCTTGTCATCATTATCTGAGGTATTTATGCACCCTGAGGACAAAGACAAAGAAGAATTTAGGTGCTGAAGGCCAGAAATTCAGTTCCCAAATAGTCCCTTGCTTATTTTAGTACACAGGCATTTAGTAATTGGTAAGCTTCCCCATCTTTTCAGCTTCCATAAAAAACTTCCTCTTCAACCAGTACTGAAAAATTTAGCATTTCAAATTTTTAATTGGTATCTTCAAAAGAAGTCCCTAATAGGTGCCACGGGAAAGATGGAAGCACAGCTAATGAGAGTCAAGGAGCCCAGAAGTGCTGAGAGGAGTGATAGGGCAAAGAGCAAGTCAGCCTCAGCTCTGTATCACTTTGATATTCACAAAACAGCCATTGGTCAAGATATATTTTGCCTGGAAGCATGATCCTTCTAGAAATGTATACCTGAACATTGAGATCAGCCCGATCTTTTTTGGTAGGTTTGATTTGCACTCCACCTACTCTCTCTGCCTGTGAGGAAAACAGCAAGTTTTTCCCCTAAAATTAATATTATACAGTTATCTTCTTTTTCCCCTTCCATCATGCTTTCCCCACGGCATAACATCTTATTTCATGTAATGCCTTGTAAATACTAACTCTGTTGGGTAAGGCTTAAGGGAAAGCATTTCAACATTTGCAGCATAATGAATTAGAGAGGCACAGATAAGCTTCTCTTTTTTGAAGTTCCCAGACTAACATCTAACTGTCTGTCTTTTATTTTCAGATAAAACCTTTTTCTAAACCTTTCCAAAGGCATGAACCCTCCTGTAGAAATAGTCATTTACCCAGCTCTGATCAGAAGGATTGTGAAGTGAAAGCTTCTGGAAAGGATTAGGAAGAAATAAAGCAAAGTCTGAGATTTGCTCTTAATTATGAATGTCCAAAAGGAAGTGTGGAAATTGAAGAGAAAGCAAGGGACAGTTCCACAGCTTTTAAATAAGAATGTTATGACTGCAAGACTAGAGGCTCAGAGTCAGGTGTCTGGTAAAATAATTCACAGAAAAATTTCCTATGAGGTAATATACTTTATGTCTTACATTTTAAGATTCTTGAAGAGATAAGCAGAGGAAATAGCTCATTGATGCATCTCAGGAGAAAAACCTTTAGAAGAAATGTTAACATTCAGCACCAAACAGAAGTGTTGCAGTATAACCTAAAATATTCCACTTGGGTAGGTTATTTTATTGTCCTGATAGAAAAATAAAATTTCTCTGACTCCACAGAAGGAATTCAAAGATTCCAAAAGGCAATTGTATAAAAATGGTAGCTGTGAAACAAATTATTTTTCTATAGTGTTGAAATATAAATTATTAAAAGAACTCCATAATGTTTTCATGGGATTGCTTATTTGGTGATTGCACTGGGAACGTGACAATATGCATATTGAACATACAGAAAACTGCAAGAATCAATCCTTTGAGCTAATATTTTTAGTCCATTTCCATTGCTACATGGAGCAAAGGAAAATTTTGACTATTAGCAATGTCCTTACTGAGGACAGATTTTAGTAAGGATGTTGCTAATAGCCAAAATTTTGGGTCTGTGAATATCGAGAAGTTTTCTCCATGTAATATCCTGTTGTAGGCAGTAAGAAGCCTTGCTGGATCAGTGACCCAGGCTTTCAGGGGCGGAGTTATGACAGAGATGGGCAGGGAGTGGAGACGCGTGCAAGGCATTGTAATTGTCTGTAAGAACCATGTGCCAATGCCACACCAGAAAGCAATGCTGAAAAGTCTTGTTGAGAATGAGGACTGTGGCTGGCTCCTCTGTATCTATTAATAAGCCATGTAAGACAGAATGAATACAGAAACATAAATCAGTTTATAAACTGGCATTTTAAACAACTTTGTGCTTTCTTTCAGTGAAAGAAACAATTTAATTTTCAAAGCATAGAAAAGCACTCACGATTGCACACAACTCTGGACTTACTGTTTTTTCTGATTCTATCCAGGAAAATATGTATAATAATTAAGTTTCCACATGCAGATATCCTGCAAGACATTTATTGTTGAAGCAATTATGCAATTACACACATTTGTTCATTTCCAAAATAAGCATATCTATCCATTACTCTAGATGCATCTGATCATGATAACTGTGGTGCCCCGAGCTCTCGATACTTCCCGAAGCAAGTTCTCTGAGTCGCATTTAAATATAACAAGTGTGTCACGTGTGTGTTAAATTAAATTTACATTTAAGACTGACTTTTAAGTTAGCCTGCTTGGCAGCTTTTGCTAATACAATTGTGTGTTTCTCACCTAAAGAGATACCTTTCCTTTACAGAGTAAATCTTATGCAAAGGTCTGCAGAAAAACCTAGAATTTCTGTCAAAACAGAAGCCAGGGAATTGCTTGATTCTTGATTCAATCTGACATTGCAAGCCTCAATTTGAGGCTTGAAATAGATTGATTTACAAATAAACAAAGTTATAGAACTGAAAAAATGAATATACATCATGCTGCATCTTTTCTTGGAATACCAAAGATAGCCCAGGGTAATGAATGCATCCAGGATGAATATATCTGGATTAGCAATGCAATAAAAATTGGCATGCAGATACCTCTCAAGTATAAGAATCAAAGCCAGAAACAGAAAGAGTATGGGTGACAGCAACTGTTTCATGTCTTGCATATGGAGGTTTGAAATACAGCATATTCTTTCAGGAAATGTAAGGAATACATGTGGTGTTGTGACAGGTTAGCTTTTAAAGTAAATGTAAAGCAATTAGATAGATTAAACAATGTTTTCACAGAGACCGAAATTTGCAAAATGTGTGTTGGACTGGAATGGTTTATTATTATAGTTTGTTAGTAGGATACTAAGAATGATTTAAATTGAATTAAATTAACACAAAGGTTTCTTAGTTAAACAGCATCTAGCTGCAGGAGCCAGAAATCATGGTAAATTTTGTATGGCATAAAGACATCTCTTCAGTATGTATTGAAAAAATTATGTGTGTTATAAATATTCAGGAAAGTTAAGACAGCAATGGTTAGAAAAAAGAAATATTAGGCTTAGATACTACACTATTTCATCACATGTTTCTTATTCAGGGAAAGAAAAAAAAATTGAGTTGCATTTTCTGACCTTAAGATTTACAACTTACTCTCCCAGTTTGCTTAACATCTTTTCTACCTATTGCATATAGAGGATACAACAGCTGGAATAAAGAAACATTTTGACTGCTGTTACATCTACTAACACTCACCCTTGTCATATTTTGCACAGTGCATTAAGCAAAAGCATAACAGGCAGTTATTACAAGTCTGCTTTCTATTTCAGTGAATCTTTGTTAGGCAGGGGCAGGAGAGCAAGGAAAGTGAGCAGAGGTGAAAAAACAGCAAAAGAAACAAAACTCCCAAACCAAAACATATTAATTACACTGCACCATGTCAGGAGCAGTAGTGAGGTTTTCAGAATCCCAATGTATTTGTTATGAAAGACATGATAAATGTAGCATTAAAGCAAAACAAAAGAGAAATACTCTGCAAAAGCAATCAAAAAATATTGCTATCAAAGCAGTAATCTAATCACAGTGATTGAAGAGCAAAGGAGAGAGATTTCTTTCTCTGTCCCTTTGCCTTTCTTTTCCCGCTTCTTCTCTCTCTTCTAGTCCCCTCCTCCAGTCTATGAATAGCATTTCATAAATTTTGGCTGTTGTTGCCAATAGTTTGGAGATGATGGAACTTGCTGTTTTTGCAAAAGTTTTGGCTGAAAAGCTGAAATTCACTCAGAGTCACATTACCTGCCATTGTCAAACTGGCTTTCTTTACATCAATGTTTTCCTCCTGAGATGGTTCCAGTCTGCAAAGATGAGATACAGACTATTGTCAAGGGCTGTTACAGCTGTGTGAGTTAGCAAAGGGATCTCAGGTTCAATGAAATGGATTTGAAAAGATGGGAGTAAACAAACACCTCCTTTCGCATAAAAGATATAAGCAATGTTGTGAAAGAGCTACTCCTATGCAACAAGATGACTGAGAAGTACTTTCTCACTTCTCAAGAGACTAAATAGATATTTTAATTATTCTTAATGAAGTAACATGATTCTAAGTAATTTTTACCAAACTCAAAGGTCATAATTAATTTCCAGCAATTAAATCTTATTGCAGACCTTTTGAAAGCTATAACTTCACTGAAAAAGCACATTTAGTTGACATAGGAAAGCAGAAAAGCCAATCCATAAGCCACTGAAACATCCATTAATATATGCCTTATTTTGGTTGCAGATAAGACCAAGAGTTTAAGAAAAACTCCTTGAATTTTTAAAATAAACACATATATCTATATCTGTATATATTTTTGTATTTGTTTCCATGTCCCGTCCATATTCCATGTGAAAGAAAAGTATTAAAAAGTAGGAATTGTGATTGCTTTCTAAGTACAGAGGAGATAACAAATCAAATCAATGGTCCTTATCTGAGCAGGCTGTTGAAATCTCCAAGAACACAAAGAATTTCCTGGCATCTCTTTGCATGAGGAATCTAGCATCCTATTTGTACTCCCACAAATGTGAAAAATTATAACACATTCTTTAGCCAAATGTTACTCACTGATAAGAGTGTGTCTGGGGAGCCAGAGAAACCCATTTCTTCCTAGGTATAAAGCAAAATGTCATCCAGAGAAGACTGTCCACCTTCACTACAGAAAATTCTAGCAAATACCCGCATCATCTTACTATTAGACTACTGTAATTCCAGTTAGCAAAAATATATTCATATTTATATGAATATATGCAGAATTTTCTTCAAATAAAGTCTAAAAGCAGTAAAAAAATGGAGATGATGTAAATATCAGGTTCTACAGCTTCAAAGACATGTATGGTTGTTTTTTATTCACCTAAATACAGGTAAATGCATAAGCAAAATCAATTTCTGATCTCTTCTATTATAAATAAGGTTTGTCACTAGGAAAAATATGGGATTAATATTTAATCTGGGGAGGGCAAGGTAAAAAATTTACACACACGTCTGTGAACATTGGACCACAGACACCTTCATCAACTTCTCTAGAGAGATCTCTGAGGAAGAGAACAGAGCACACCACTTGTTTTGCTCTTGTCTGGCACTGAAACTTATTTAGGAATTCCTTCTGTGATAAGGATTTACAAAAAAATCATCTTTCTAGTGCCATTCCAATAAATTTCATCGAGATTAAATGCTCCTTGGTGTCTTGGTTCTGTCCAGGACAGGGTTAATTTTGCAGTAGCTGGCAGAGGGCATGGCCAGGAGGTTATTCTGTACCACCTCATGTCCTTGCTGGGGGCAAGAGAAAGGGACAGAAAGGATTCTGTCTGATCCAGAACACATGGTAGAGGCAGACATCTGGTATTGTCCGTTACTTGGGTATTAGTTCTCTCTGTGAATAGTTTCTTTTCTTATACCTCTTATATTTAATATGCTGTTTCCAGTTTCTTGTCTCAGCCTGTGATCTCTGCCTTTTGTACCCGTACTTGGAGGGGTGAAGGGGAGTGGTATATGGTTTTATTTGGAGTACTAAATGTGAGAATTCCATTTTTAAACCACAGCATTATGTTATTTATCTATTCTTTTAAAGAAAATACTGTCTTTAGCCAAATCCCAAGCCAAATAACAATACCAAAACTCATTTTTGTCTTAAATACTTGTTTTCACAAATAAAAAGTAAGTTATAGCAGAGTTAAAATGTATTTTAATATCCATTTCATCAAATTTCTGGATGACATATTATTTAGTTCAATAAGGAAAGAAAATTAATTACTTTTAGGGTTACTTGAACTCAATATGGAGATAATAATATCGTGCAGACTTACTGTTGATAATTGCAGTGGCAAAGTCCAAAAAAAATATTGTGTAATTATCACCAAAACCACTTAGACCTTTGTATACATGTTCCTGAAACTCCACATTCATGTTCGATGACAGCCAGTGAACTGTGAACTACACTGTGAACTACACAGTGCTATCAGAATACTATTTCCCCCTTATCACCTGAGTGGTTTAATAGTCACAATTCAGAATTTTCTTCGAAGAAGTCTAAAAGCAGTCAAAAAAATGGAGATGTAGATATCAGGTTCTATATGACAAAGATATGTATGGGTTGTTTTTTTTTTTTCACCTAAATACAACTTCGCTAATGTAACAAGAATTGTTTTCTAAGAAACCTGTGTAAGTCCCACAGATTTTTGAGAAAAAAAATGTTAATGAATAATGGGACAGAGAGTTAATTGTTCCTATCAGTTTTTTCAGTTGTTTCCATTCTGATTCTGTTTCACAACCTTTGCCTTCACTGACTTCTGTACAATTTTATCAGAGAAAATCAGTAAATAATACTGAGAAGTGTCACTTTTTAGAAATGAACAGTAATATTTCTTTGGGATCTGTTACATAACAGTCCTCAGTACTAAAAATTCATGATATAAAAGCCAATACAGGTTTTTTTCCCCAGGGATAAGCTTTCAGATTTTTTTTTAACTGCATTGTCAAGGGAGTCTTGAATTACAAACATCAAGAAGTATGGCTGCAACACTTTAAATATTAGAAAATTCAACTAGACTGGAAACACAGAGTGAACTCCTTATGCTTGGAATCTCATTCTAATTAAAAATCTCCCTTGGCTGTTAATACCCACAAGTCAATAAGTTTATACGTAAGGCTAATTTCATGTGATGACAGCAAGCAGTCCCACACTGACAGGGGCTGACATACAGCACAAGTAACACAGGAGCAACGTGGAGTTTCTGTCAGTAACAAAATACATGTTTCCAGTTGAAGTCAGTACCTGCTAGCATGCCAAAGTGCCAGCAGCCAGCTCTGAGCACACTTGCTGCAGATTTTTAAGACTGTCACATCACTAAATCAAAGTTGCTCTCTGGTTGCCAAATGTTAGCTCATTAAGCTGAAGGAATTACTGAGTAGCCTCAGAAAAGAAAACAAGTTCAGAGAGAAGTATATGAATATGAAAGTATCTCTGACTTGCTCATATGGAGCCTGGTACTTCAGCAGTTGTTTCATTTTCTTGAACAAGATTTTCAGGTTTAGAATATTCAAGAAAGCCTGAGATGTTGTTTTCCTAGTTCGTGCTGATCCTCCTAAAAGCAAGGGCCTCCAATAATAACAATGAGGTAGAATTTTTTTTCCAAGTAAAAACTAAAAGTGAAAACTGTAACTAAACTTGCTCCTGGAAAAAAAATATCCACACAAATAATAAAAACTGAGTTGTCAATCAGTGTGCTTAGAGAAGATTTTTGATGTACTATGACCAACAGAGAAGTGATTTCAGGTGCAATACCTAAGACTGCCATATTGATATATTCCTTTGGGAATTTCTGATTAGCTTCACTTCCTGATTTATCATCCAGAGAAAAGGATTATTTTTTAAAACCCTCAAAACACAGCCTAATACTGGCAGAGATGTGGAGCCCCAGGAAGGTGGGGAACACAGGCAGTGAGGAGTGAGGAATAAATGGGTCAGTGGAAGTGCAGAACATGTACCTGCTTGCTGCTGTTCTTTCCTTTTCTTCAACAACAGGAAAAGAAAACTGTTTATCTGCTAATACTGTACCAAAAAAATATACTATAACATCATTTTATTTTATTGAGTGTACAAGTAATCAACATTAAGCAGATTTATGGTGTGAAAAACTGTTTTATTTTGTGTGTCTGAGGAAATTTCTCTCTTCTAGATAAAGCTGCACTTCAGCTACACAAGGAGTGTATATGGGAACTGCTTTATAGGAACCATTTGGCACATACTCTGCTTTTAGATTTGTGAAAGTGAAATCACATTTGATGGCACTACAGCTATAATTTAAATCAGCTCTTGGCCTAACTGTGTTCTGAAAACAGCTGCAGCATACCATGGCACTGGGAAAACACCACCTGACATTTCCAATGCTAGTATATAAATGTAGGGTATCACATTAATAGCAATCAGCTTCTCTGAACTGAGCTGAAGAGAGTGGAATTGCTGGGCTGGTAGAGCTTTGTGAAAGCCTGAGGTGAAGGCTGCAGTGGGGAATGATAGGGTTTAATTTTTGAGGGCCTGTTTACAGATTGTGAATGCAGTTAAAAAGTTAATTTTGCTTCAATATGACTTATTTCCATTACATCCAGAAGGAACTGTGTGGTTTTGGCTCTCATATAATTGGCTTTATAATGAGTGGTTTTGGAATATGATGCTAATTGACGACATCTAGTCACAACACTTTTAAAAGAAAACACTCTGATTAGGCAAGGTCTTAAAGTTTTTCTTTACAAATGTCTTCATGAAAATGAGATATAATTTTTTCAGTTAGACCAGTCTCAGTCTAAATAAACCTGCAAAGCAGATGACCCAGGGAGCAGGCTCTCTTCAGCTTTACCAGACAGATTCCAAGTAGGATTTGCAGGAAGGCTGCATGAAGGTTTGCAGGAGGGTGGCTCCATCTACAGACAGAGGCTAATGTGATCACAGCTTCACTGTAGCTCAGTCCGGGGGTTGCAATGCCAGGTGATTTCAGCCAGGCTCTCTAACTCACATGAGCTAGCCAGAGAACACTAACTGTTCCAAACTATAATCCAAGTCTCACAAAAAGAACATTAAAAAAGAATTAATCAAAGCTTTTTGATGTATCCATTAACTGAATTTCATTTCCCTCCTTTCATCCCATTTAATTCCTTAACATCTGGGATACTTCAGAAACAGCTAGTCACACTGGATTTATAAACAGACATACCAATCAAATTGTCACAGGAGCAGACCACAGGTGGAATAACTATACCGGGGGAAACAAAATAGTTTAAGACACTGACACTTGCTAGCCCAGAAACGCAGCATGTCATCATCTCAGCTGATTGTGTCTGTCAATCTGTGGAGTTCAATTCCTACTTAAACACGTGATAAGTCGTTTCTAGATGTCTCAGTCATCTGCAGAACCTCTTCACGTCTGATTTGCCAGCTGTCTAAATCTTTGTCTGTGCTTGTAGATTGCTGTCTGTCCAAATAAGCCCTGACAACTCACTCTGCTAAGCTCCTCCTCTGTGAGAGCTCAGACACCCTTAATAAAAGTAAAATGTACATTTCTCGCAGGACTCATTCCCCTCTGAGCGTCTCTTGAGAGAACATGCAGGTTCTCCCAGGTATTTCTCCTGTGAAAAGTGATACAGCATCATGTTGTCTGAAGCTGTGTGGGGAGTGGCTGAATTTAAGATATGGGCTTGGCTGAATTTAAACTGGAAGAACTTGGGGGTTGGTGTCTGGTTCTTATGCTGACAGATTTGTCTTGGACTCTGTGGAAATAAACTCTACCTGAGATAACAGGTCTTATCTTAATTGTGCATCTCCAACAAAGAAAAGATTTCAAAATCTTTTTGCAATCAATTCTGAAATGTTCTTCAATTGCAGTTTTTAAGAATGAAGAAAACATCATTATAATATTTCCAATTATGAAGCCTTTCTGCAGAGAAACAATCAGTTCTTCCCTTCTGACAGCGAGCTCTGTGCTGGGGTATGACTTATCCTAAACTACTGTTCAGTTTTGATTTAGAGAGCAAGTCAATCACTGTAGTGTATCCAACACATGTCAATGACAGTTGTTCAAGTGATGACTCAGCAGACTCATTATTTTCAGATATACTGTGAGGTGAACCTGGAAATACCACACTTCTAGTAGTGATGGTGTATTTTATACATCTCTTCTACACAAAATGTAAGCATGGTTTCCCAAGGCAGTCAAAAAACTGATTATATTTATTTTGAAAATATCCAGATCACCTATATATTTGCATTCAAGCAAATTAGTTTGGTAACAGAAATAGTTGCTGAAATAAATGAATTCAATGTGGCAAATTTGCAGAGTGATCATTTGAAATTATAGATGTCAACACCAGGAAACAGAATCTAACAGCAATGCTTGCCCAGTCATGATAAGAGCATTTGTTCATGCAATCTAAAAGCCTAGAACACAAATATTCCCAGTGAATGCCTTGACAGTTTGCTACTAATCAATAAATTTCTGCAATACTTGAATTTTAAACTCAGAAAATCACAGAGCACGAGCAGCTTTGAACACAAAAAAAAGCCGATGCACAGAGAATACAGAAGCACTCACCCATCTTGTCAGAAATAATGCTTTTCATGCACTCCTGTCCATCACTGTTTAGACAACCTATTCTGGATACACAAATTAACACTGCTTTCATTTTGCCCTGATGAATTCCCCTGCTTTAATACCAGATTCTAGAGCACCTGCATAGCACACTGTGACTTTGTGCTCACCAGGAAGAGCAGCTGAGAGGCTGTCACCAGTTCATAATGGCCAAGCATTTGGCAATTGGATGAAACACTGCAAGACCCATGAAAGTGGCCCAATGTTATTGGCTGGTGATAACTTTCTTTTCAGAGATTGATTCTTTTTCATTGTACTCCTGGCTGAGTGCAGGTGTACAGAATAATAGCCCTTGGCCACAAAGAAGATGAAAGTCAATTACAGCTGGAGATGAGAAAGAAAATTCATTTTTAGTCCGTGTTAGCTGTTGCCCCTGTGAACACAACTACATGCTTTTATCACATAAGAGCAAAGAAAGTCAAGGTGTAATCTCTGCTCTTTAACCCCCTTTCTCCTTTATGCAATATAGAAAGTATAACATTTTTTAATATATCTATATATCTTTGGTGCATGTCAAGTTGTCTGCCTGAAAAGCAACTCAAAACCATTATTTTGTACCACAGAGAAGAGTTTTGGCAGAGTGGATTTTCAGTAGGCCTGGATACAGATTTGAATTATATTTAAACATATTGACATTCCTGGTCACAGATGTTTATGAACTTTATCCATGTGAGAGGAAAGGAAAAAAACCCCAACGATACTGGAAATTTAAACGTTTCTTAGAATTTCACTGCCTTTCTCCAAGCTTTCAAAATTAAAAGCAAAAAGAAAAAAAGAGAGAAGGAAAATCTCCCTGGTACACAACTCTGGTAATATACCTAAAATTTCCCCCTTTTTTATCATGTCAATAGACAGTAAAATTTATCTTTAAGAAAGTTGAAATAGCATTTTTTTCACTCATGAATGGAATAATGAGATGCCTACTTCCTTATGGAAGTTATCACAGCAAAATGTTTTAAATTCCCTCTTATAACAGTGTTTTCATGTAGTAATACACCAATGTGATATATAGTGCAGGTTAACTTAATAGTAGAATAAATCACATTATTTGTATTACAGACTGAATTATTAATCTCCTACCCACATGCTTTCATATTCCATCAGGCAGTTCAATAAAAAAATGCAGCAAAGGCGCATGTTTTTTTCCCCAAGACAAAATAATTTGCTGTAATAACTAGTTTTTTTTGGGGTTTTTTTGCATGTTGCTTTCCATATTTAAGTGGTAAGCACTCTTGTCCAAACTTTACTATTTCCCAAAGGAAGTATTAGTGTTATACCTAAATTTGGAATAAAATATGTTGTGAGATGTTCTGAGTAAGGACCTCTTTTCCTATATTTTATTAACAATTTAAAAAGAAGAAATTATCACAGAGAAGTTAGGTTTTTAATTAAAAATAGCACTGCAAATGCATGAAAATTATTAGAAATGTTCCTCTGCCTTTTCTTTCAACCTAGTAGCAGTAATCAGTTCCTGAGGATACATGTAATGAACCAAACTGTACTCAGCAATGCTAGAAATCAGCTGCACAACAGCAGTGTGGGAGGACACAAGCCACTGAAACCAGCTACAGCATACAAATAACACACAGAGGGAAATAACTAACATGTGTTGTAAAAAATACATTTTTATTTGTCTTTGTTTTCTTAAACAATGAGCTATGCCAATAATAGACAGCTTTTCTGTGCCTGTGTGCAGACACCGACATGCACACATGAACGCACTCCCAGTTGTATGACACCCCTTTTTTTTTTTTTTTTTTTGACAATCAGAGAATCACATATTGGTTGATTTGGAAGGGACCTTACAGAACATCTCGTTTCAATGTCCCCAGACATGGGCAGGGACACCTTTCACTAGACCTGGCTGCTCAGAGCTCCTTCCAACCTGGTCTTGAATGCTTCCAGAAAAGGACCATCCACAGCTTCTCTGCACAGCCTGATTCAGTGCCTCACCACAATCATAGTAAAAAAAATTCCTTCCTAATATCTAGAGATGCTCACTTTCAGCATGAAGCCATAACCTCTTTCCCATCTCTTGTAAAAAGTCTGTCTCAATCTCTCTTTTATGCCCCCTTTAGTCCTTAAATCTATTTTCTTTTTTCTAACCATAGTCTCTTTTAGACACTTTTGACTGTGCAACCAGGCTGAATAATGACATACAGCTACCTAAACACACAGAGAGCACTACCGTTCATTTTGAATCTCAATTTGCACCTGAATTGTATCATTACATTGAGCAATATCACACAGTGGATGAAACTTTCCGTGTTTAGTATTATGAATTTTGTTTAGAAATAAGAGGTAACCAAGGAGAGTTCAATAGAAGACGAAAAATTGAAAAAAGAGCCCTATTATGAAACTCACTTTAAAAAGCTTCCCAAACCGGATTATCTTAATTTATTAAATGTGCAACATGCTATTTTATTTAAAATTGACACAAGATTATAGCATCATGGTTTAGGAATGACACTCTTCAATTTAGTACACCCCTATATACAGGCAGGCAAGTCTGAGACTGGCAGGGTCTTTTACAAGGCAGTTCATGTGCTAAAATTATCCTAGATGCTAACTGATTACTTCAAGGACATGAAAGTGTTACTGAAGATCTGTAGATGACATAAGGCTTGACAGACTGGTGAGGACTGAAGATGTAGGTAGAGACACAGATCAGGCAGTCTTTGGCAAAAATAATTCAGTTTAACCAAACCAAAAAAAGTCAGAAACATAGGTAATTTCCACTGTTTTGGAAAACAGTGATAAAGAATTTATGAGCCACAAGAAGCAATAAGCAGAAAGCAATGATTGTACAGCAAACAGTATCTTGGATCATAAATATTTTTACATATGGAGAAGTTATGTTACTCCTTTAGATATCATGCATGAGGGCTTCTGTTCTCTCAATGCTTATCAGAATTCCTTTCCACCTGAGTCTGAACACACAAACCCCTCTGAGAAGTTACTTCACTCCAGTTACCTCCTCCAGCTGCTTGCATCATGAAAAATTTAAGATGTAAGTAATAAAAAAAAAGGCAGTTACTTTGACCTGTCACAAATATTTTCCTAATGATAAGACTGCTTCTCCTTTGCCAAGAAAAAACTGCCATTTGTCCTCAAAATATTTAGGAGAAATGTCACTGAAATAAGGTCAGTCTAGTCTTGGAGTCAAGAATAAGGAAAAAACCAGTCTCTGACTAGAAACAGTTTTAATGTCTGACTCCCTTTAACTGGAATACCTGCATTAATTGCAGGTTCTAAACATATCAGCTGTCTTGGTTTAAGAAAATTTAAAGGGGAACACTCAAAAATTACTTTTCCCCCTTTGTTTTAACCCATTTCTCTCCACCAATAAGGAGAAACAAAATAAGAAGAGATATAAGTGAAAAAAATAATTGCCTATTAATAAGTAAAATTGTAACAGGAAAAAAAGAATACTATAATAACAGCTAGATTAAAAAAAATGCTAAACCTCACAATTTGAGAAACTTGAAATGGCAGGACACACCTCCCTTCCAAGATGGTGGCTTCCTCAGCTGACCTCGTGGCTTGAAAAGCAAAAATAAAATGGCAATTGTCCCCCACCCCAGGATGGCAAATTTGCTGAATCTAATCCACCACTTCCCGAATTTAAGCAATACCCAAACCTCATAGAGGAATCTCTGCAAAAATTTAATAATATTTACTGTTACTATTAAAATTAAAATTTCAAGATTCTTCTCTAGTCCTTTCTGAGTGAGCTTCATGTCCAGCCAACTTCTGAGACTGCAAATAGGGATGATTTCCTCTCCTGCAATGGAAAGGGTTAGATGAGTACCACTCAAGTCAACTTTTCCTCATTTATGTAAAGGGATTTTGAGAATCTTTGTAGTACTGGAGGGACCTGGAGCTCCAGCTCTGCAACAGGGGCTGCCAGAACAGGGAATTTCCAAGTTATGCAGGGCATGTGTGATGCTGAATGGCCCTCTATGGCTCATTCTGCTCCATGCAGTAACATTCCCTCACTTTTGATGGGAAAAGGATATGACATATATATGCAGGAAATATCAGTCTTCAGATCCTTCCACAGCCTTGGTACCTTGTTGGTTATGATTCAGGGAACTCATCAGTAGGGAATAAAGTGAAATTGAACTTAAGCAACTCATTATCTAGTGAGACACTATTATAAATATAGATGGCAGAAAGTGAGAGATCAAAGTGTAAGGCCCAAAACTACTCACTCAGTGTAACTTTAAAAGGGCTTTATCATTGTTCATGTACTCTGAGCTGTATGCATTGGAGAAATACTGACAAGGTGCTCTCAAGAGGTCAAAGCAACAAAAAAGGCTTGACTAGAAACATTAGAGAATCTGAGAACTTTGGCAAAAAGGTTTAGACCAGCATTCAGTTGAAATGAAACACTTCCCAAAGCATTAACTTAACCCATTCAACTACACAATCTCTAAGCCCATTCTATTTTAAGTGACTCTAAAATGCCAAGAAGAGGGAAGTAGAAGAGAAGGAGAGAAAGACAGAAAATATATAGAAAAGCAGACATATAGCCACCAACTCCTGGTTTCCAGCAGTGCTCAGCTGATAAAATTACAAGAGCATGTGGGGTCAAGACATGTTCTTGCCTTGTGCTCAGCCCTAAATATACTTTGGCCTTCCTAGGCCCTTTTCCCGGGTGGGATTTCTGGTCATTTGCTCACTCAGGAGCTGGGTTAGGGGCTCCAGAGGTGGGTGTGGAGCATTGCCTCTTCTGTGCCAGGGATGGGCAGCCACTGCCAGACTGGGATACAGGCTGTGGGGCTGGGGTACACGGGGCAGGGCACTGCCTCACATGGGCAAGGCCTGACCCGTCCCTTTCCTCACATGCGTGCACCCCAAAATGTCTCAAGACATCAATCTTTCCAGTCTCTCATAAAAAGACAGTTTAAACACCCTGCACTAGGTCTCCTGGTACAGGTCATATTTGTGTACCTGTATGTGTGCACATGGCAATAACCCAATACTGGTCCAGAAGTTTTTGCAAGAGATAATCCAAATGAAAAAAAAAAAAAAAAAGTTAGTACATGAAAGCAGAGAAAAAGAGCCAAAAGAGAAACATTCAAGGAAATTTAGTAAGGCTGACCCAGTTCTCTGAGGAAAAACCTGAAAAGCTCAAAAGCAGACCACACTACAATAACATCTGATGACAAGAAACCTTCTGCTGACAGGATGGCCACTCACACTGAGAAACCCTTTAAAATGAAGAAATTCTCTGAAGAGTAGGTATGCTCTTACACTGAGGAATTCTTGGGGGGAAAAAAATGATAACAGCCTCAAAAGATGAAATTCATAATTACAGACATATCACAGAAAGAGAACAACATGTCTCTGCAGAGCCATCCCCTGAGAAATACTCCTTATTTGATTGTTTTCCATGTCCTGAGCTTCAGAGAACACTAAAAATCTATACTTTCCTTGAGAAAGTCCTTGTTACAAAACACAAGATGACATTTTTCTGCCCTACATCCCCAAACCTGGCAGATGCATCCCATAGGCGAGGTGCTAGGATGGGCAGGAAGCTGTTTGCTCCTATAGATTCCCAATAACAACCACATCCCCTTGGCTCCAGAAACCCACTCCTATGCAGAGGATGTTTCTGAAATGCATTCTTTATGGAAGGCAATACAGGCATGCTAGAACCCTCCCTCCACTGCTATTTTCTTCTAGAAAGTTTGTGTGAAGCCAGAGGGTTGCTAAAGGAAATCCTCAAAGTGCAAAGTCAATTCTTGATGTAAATTAGTTGTCTAGACTGAGCTGATAATTGTTCCCCCATGTTTGGTATATGACATGGTATATTTTCAGCCCACTTGCTCAGCTGCAGTTTTGACCCGAGGGCTATGTCTGCCTTTTCTTGTTCACTTCTGATAACTCTTATGACAAACAAGTTAATAATTCCAGAAAACTTGATGTCTTTTTCTTTTTGTAAGTACAAGTAATTTTTGAAAACTGAGAAATGCTTATCTTTCCTAATAATTTTAAAAACCTAATATTTTAAAATAGTATTCCTTGAAAGGAAGTCAGTCCAAGACTCTTTCCCTTGATGTTTTCTCCTGAAAATGGGATAGTATTTTCAAAGCTATAAAATGGAGTTTAAAGGGAAAGGCTTTTTAATGGCTCCTTTGATAACTGCATATTTCATGATAATAGGAAATGATCAAATTTTATTCAAGGAAAGGAGGAGCAAAAGCTCTCAAGAAAATACAGAGAACATGGAACCTTACCTTCTTCCAACACATTTGGCAATTTGGATGTTGGAGTCACTGTCATGATTTCTCTGTAAGCAAGTAGATTTATGGGGAAATCAGGAAAGATGTACAGATCCCTTTTCTGTACTCTCCCTAGTTCTGCAGCATGAGAGTAGCCAACACTGTGGCTCATTGCACACAATATTTTTGAATATTTTTGCACTTTACCTCAGTAGTGGCATGCATAAAATGTGAACATGATTGCTAAATGGAAATGTATCTTTTACAAGAGAAGACCAAACATGCTTTTGTAAAAATATTTTTTAACTATTTTGTACAGTCTTAACATGTGTGGAGCTGTATTAGTTCTCTCTCCTGAAGTTTCATATTGAATTCATATGTTAATTGCACAGGGTGTATCCTAGAAAGCCTGGGAATCATATGAAAAAGCTCTTGATATTTGGTAAATTTTGGCCTTGTGCCACAGTCACCAAGGGTCTAGACACTTTTCCTATCAGGCATAGTATAATATAACATTGCAGAACTGATGGATGTAAATGGAAAAATGTTTTTGGTAAGATACCAAAAATACCTTTTTACAGGTTGATTTTTTGTTCATTTGCTATAGCAGTTATTTAATACTTTGTTGGTATTATGAATTGAATTTGTTCCAACGAACAATACAGTTAAAATGTATCTTTGTAGATTCATGACTTTCTGGGAAATAGATCCATCTAAAGTGGAAAGGTATAAATCCAAAGAAGTAAATTAAGGTTTTAGAAATACATTTGAAAATTTCCACATCCTATCCACTTTTGAAAACTTGCTATTGTCAAACTGCAGTCTGAAAGGACTCCTTGCCTACTAGGCAGTTAACAAATCATATTGATATTATCATTACAACCTGTTGGAAACAAACAAATAGTAGTGTCTGGGTTTTCCTTTTACTGACCCCCTCCTAAAAAATGAGTTACTCTTCTTCTTCTAATGAATAATTAGAAGAATAATTAGACAAATTTTGAATCTGCAAGGAGCTCTACGTGCAGTTTTTCTACTCCATGAAATGAAAGCTACAATCTAAGCACTGAAGCAATTTGAGATTCAGGCTCTTTCTTGGACACAAATTCTAAAACATTCTGCATCAAGAACCTGCTAATCTGCTTGCAAGTTCTCAGTAGTTTCTTATTGTTACTTTCAATAAGTGAAAGATGTAGTGTAGGCTCCATAAAAATCAGATTTATACAAGTTTAATGAGCCCCGTTGCAAGTCATTTCTCAGATGTTCATGGTCCAGTTATCTTGGAAAGCTTGTAGGAAAGAAAACAAAAACCATTTCTAGACTCATGTTCTTGCAGCAGCAGAAACAAAGGCAAAATAGTAATTTCCTCTACCGTGCTGTAGAGAGAAGTCCACATTTTGCTCCTTTGTCAGAAATCAGCAATGCTGTACAGCCAAAGTCAGCATGAGGAGAGCATGCAAATGGGGATGACAGGGTTAAGCAGTGTTGTTGGTTTGTACCATCAGTTTTTTCCCTCACTGACTGATTAGTTAATGAATGGAAAATGGGACTGTGGAAGTTATAAGCAAGTGTCAAGGAGTTCTAGTAGACCCAGCTAGGAACTTTTGCTGAAAAGGGGGTGTAAAGTTCATGGTTAGATGATGGAAAAGCTTGGTGTTGCTTGAAGAGCTATAAATGTTGAGAAGCATTGAGATTGGAAACCAGTTACTGGTGGGGTACAAATCTAAACCTGTGAGAAACCAGATACCAGCTACCTAAACAGGAAACAGCTCCACTGAACAATTCAGGGTGAAGTTTGCAGTCCTCTTCTTTTTGTTTCCTGTCCTTTTGTTCTCTTTGAGTATTTCTTGAGGAACTATCCTGCAGCAGCTGAGCATCTCAGATTTATATGCATGCTTTAAATATTTTGTCAATATATTAATGTCTTAATATTTGTGCCTTCTTCATGAATATAAAACTATGTGAAATTACATTAAATATAATTAGGAACCATAATAATGCTCACCTAATATGCAATATAAGCTGGTTTTCTTCTCAAAGCCTACACACTTTCTTAGTTTCCTTTTTTTGGCAAATAATTGCTATTTGCAACTTCTGGCTCTATTTTGCATTAAAATTTCTCTAGGGAGCAGACTTCATTGTCTATGTTTGTTTTTACTCTAACACAACCAATGGAACAAAACAAAAAGTTATGTGAGAGTGAAGGTTTATGCTTGCTTTTTCTTCCTTCTGAAAGAAATTCTCAGTTTTGTAAATACCCAGCTCTGGTACTGGCAGAGTTAGAAGCATGTTGATTTCCAGGTGCAGACAGCCCCTACTCCACAAAGCAGCCTATAGGTCCCCACTGTGCCACAAAATAGTGCCTGCTTCCCAGGCAGATTTTTAATTACTGTTCTCCTGAATGACAAGCAGGGAGATGTGTGCCTTGTTGCCAGTATGCTTTTCTAGTGGAGACAGCCTCAGGAGATGGTGAGGGTATCAATGCTTTTGTTTCCTTTGGTGCATAGGAACCTTTGATGGTTAAATGCCCCAGTGAGATCAACGTGTATATATATATATATATATATATATATATTTAATTAATTTCATATTGTTTGCTTCAATTATCCTACCTGTTTCCATGACCATGACACAGAAAACTTTTTGTCTCTGGTTTTATTTATAAGGTTCTAATTCCACTGTGGCCTTATTCAGCTTTCATAAGGCCTGACTATTGTTCCCCCATTAGAAAAATTGATATTGTCATATTGCATGACTCACCATGAACAATGACAGTCTATTGACTGCATAGGGTGCCAGGTGTTCTTAGGCCAGGTTCAGATCTCTTCTCACTCCTTTGACTTTAGAGAATGTGATTGTAATGACAAAAATTGACTTTATAGCAATGATCTGAGAAAAAACCTACAAAAAACAGAGAAAATATTTCCAGTGTTATACAGGAAGTATCCATAGGGTAGTGCTGAGGTCTCCCGAGTCCCAGCCAATTATTTGATGTCCATTCCTCATCACTGGAGGGTGGCTTAGAAAAGAGCACAGCTAAGAAAATGCTGAAGTCTTTTGAAATGAAAAACAATAGGATTCAGAGCTAAGAATCATAACCACACATTCCATTGTATGCAATAAAACCAAACAAAAAACATTCTTCTTTGTGAAGATGACCTGGTGACTGAATATAAAACCTTTGGTGTTTTTCTTACCTGAAATATTTACAAGTTATAACTGCTGAATAAGTGAAGACTGCCCACTCTGAATACTGAAGTGGTGCCCACTCAGTCTCCAGGCAACTGCCATACATGATACATTTGCAGTGATTTTTTTAACGCAGCTTTGTCACATTCCAATGAATGTATTATAATTACTGCCATCAGTACCACAACTGCACTGAAAATGAAGCCATATGTAATTTTGATCAGAGCTATCTCTCTGAAGGTGGGAAGACTTTAATAAATTTAACTTTTTCTCACTTAAGATAATATTTAATCACTGGGGTCAATATGAGAAAACTATTTTGAAAAATGATGTTTAAAATAGACTAAATTGCTTGGGTTTGGGCATGAAATCAAGAGACTGATGCTAGAGGAACACGCTTTAAAAACATGGAACTTTATTTAGTTTTTCATATATCTTTAAAAGTAAAAAATATTGTGAACGTCTAAAAAGTAATGAACAACACTTCAGGTGTTTATTTGATTTTTCCAGCAAGTTAAGTTTTCAGTTTTAATAACACATAAATGCTCAGAATTTAAAGATTCAGAAGGATAAAGTGGTTTAAAGCACTTGATTTAGGATCTCACAAAGTTGGTCAGGAAATCATTGTATCGCAAAGTGAAACATAAATAGGCTCTGCTAATAATTACAAACTGGACAATAGTTTATTAGAGCATATGACATATTCAGTAGTGCCATTTTCATTTGTCTGTCATTTTGCTAAAATACAACATGGTAAAAAGAAAATATATTTTCATCATGCTATCATTAAGCTAAATACATAGCTGTCTAGTCAGCCAATAATTTAATATTGTTATATTTCTATTAGTTTTAGGTGGAAAATTTTTAAGAAACACTTCCTTTATTTGAAAGAGAGATGATTTTTTTCACTTGTGATAAGTGTGTGTGAAGAATGTGGAAGCACATGATATGTGCATGCATTTTTAATTTTTTTTTTAATTACAATCCATTATTATTATAATGCTGGAATCATATTCATTACCACTGTTTCTCTGTGTTTCTCCTAACTCAAGTTTAACAAACAATCACTATCACTGGCTTCCTAAAATACAGAATACAAAAATCTATTATATGAAAATGCAAATCTGAGTGAATAATTAGTTAGTGTGTGGTCATTTCCAACACCTTTTTTCAGTTCCTGTACTTCAAGAAAAGCCTGAGGGCAGTATTTTATTTTTCATAAATTAATTTGATTTCATAACACATTCCTGCAATTTTTCATAGCCTGCATGTCACAACCATTCTTCTATAAAAACAATATGAAGTGGATTCCAAATACATCTAAGCCTTGAACTTTTTATTGTATTGTTCTTGATTTCCAAACATAAATTTATTTCACAGTACATTACTTTCTATTACACAGTTTTGTACTTCATCATTAAAACCCCTTCATTTTTTCAGTAAGCAAAACTAAATATAGTTTTGGGTGTTTGGCTCCATACTTCAATAATCTCACCATGTGTCAGATAGCTGAAGAACAATCAAATAAATGACTGAACACACCATTGTTTTAATTTAAAAATTAAATTGAAGGGTTTTTTTTTCTTGAACTATAATGTATTTATGTCTCTAAATTGATTAATTAATTGCCATTTAACATGCAGTACCCAAATCTACAGCTTATTAAGTAATGTGTTTCTTGTACACTCATACATGCTAAACACATCACATTCCATATTAAAGAGAAGAAACTGCTCCCAGGAAATCTTTACCATTAGCTCTTTTGGAGTTAATGTAAGAGGACATTTCAAAGAGGCAACACTTCAAAATGCAGCTGAGCATCCTGCACGGACATCATGTTCTGATAAATGTGGGACCCTTCAGATGTTGTGCAGCATTGTTGTATATTACATTGCACCAGTTCATGGAGAGATATACATTTCTTTTATTGTTTTCTTTTTTGTATTTAGCTGAATGTATAATCTCTCAACACAATTTTAAATAATGAAAAATTGATTTACAGTGTATGAAAAATATATGCATGCTCAGATTCAGCTTCTAATTAATTCCTTTACTTGGTCTAACCAATGTCAGCTCGTAAATGTAACTTCTCTGCATGTGCGGAAAATGTGAGAATAAGTGACCTGGGTAGGTGGGCACTCATTTTAAAGGCTTGAGAAAACTTGCTCTGTCCTTAAGAAAGCAGAGCCCACCATGCTCCAAGTACATACAGGGTCCCTTTCTGCTTTTCCAATGAATTCTGCTCTTTGTTGGCCTCAGTTCCAGCTCACCAACCTCTGCAGAGGGCAACCTGGATGCCATTGCCTACCACTCCTTCTCAAACATGAGGAAGTCCATAAAGTCATTAGAGAGACAATCCAAGGACACCCAAGTGAGTGGATTATGTAGTTCCTGGCAGTTCCTTCCTGTTCAAATCCGCAGTTTATAATCCAAATTTCCAGGTTGTTGATCACTCCTCATAATTTTTAAAGCAACCTTTTGGCAGTCTTGAGTAAGCTTTGGTAAGGATTGATTATGGTTCTTGTCTCCAAAAATCCCTCTTCTGACTATAAGCCAGCAGATTCCCAATTTTGTCACGTAATGATTGCATCTACAACAAGTTGCAAACATGTTTCTTCTGTCAATCAGCCAAGTTTGCACATTGCCTCAAAAATGTTTGCTGACCAACATTACAAAGCATTTCATTCACAGGCATCTGTATAAAAATGTTGCTCTGAAGGTGATTCAACACTGGTATGCTGTACATAGAAATAATGGAATTTGGTTAGAAAAGATCTCTAAAGTCACCAAATCTGACCACTAACCTGACACTGCCAGGTCCACCACCAAACCATGTCCCTAAGCACCACATCTACATGTGTTTTGGACTCTTCCAGGGACATTGATTCCCCTACTTCCCTGGGCAGACTGCTCCACTGCTTGACCACCCCTTCTGTGATGAAACTTTTCCTATTATGCAATCTAAGCCTTCCCTTATTAGAAATATTTTGGAGAGCTCACACACGTCTTTGGATTTTCTGTATTTAGCTACAAAGCTAAACTATGAGGTAAGAATGTTTCTTTTTTACAAGACCCTCTACATATTCCTTATCTGCTGTTGTTGAGCATAATAGAAGTTGTTGTGGGCACTTGCCTGATTCCTGTGTTATAACTCAAAGTTGCTCAAAGTGCATGCTAAATTGTTAAACAGGGGTTTGCATTAGGCATTTCTCAAACACAGAAGCACCTGATGTGTATTTAATTATAAAATATTTCTCACAGTTCCGATAAAATATGGCCAAGAAAAGAGATGGCAAAATTCTTTACGTTTATAGTTCTCAAAGTAAAGAAAACACCAGATATCTTAGGAACAAACATGAAAAACTTGAAAGTGACTGATGCAGTGGTACTGAAGGAACAAACCAAAAAAGAAAACAGTGTTGTAGAAAAGAGCAGGCTTCTCACATCCTGGGAAAAAATATCCATTATGTGATGCACTTAAAGGAACAGCTCAAAGGTGACTTTGCAAGCGTATTCAATCTGAAAACAGAGCTAGATATTGTATGTTAATCAAAAAAAACCATGAATTTTTCAAACTTAGCAGCTCATAAAGTTTTAATTTGCTACCTAAGAGACCACCAGCAGACATAATGTAAAATGAAGCACCTGTCTTAAATTTACCAAAGAAAATAGAGTAACTCTTTTTAGTCAGTTTTCATTGTGTATATCATGCAGTCCATATCTTGAACACCACAGAGCCACTGACATAGAAAGCAGCATTTTAGAACACCTGTCTTGAAATGTTTAGAATTGTGTCATTCAGAGTTAGCATCTGCAGTGCACATTCTTATATTATTAACCAGCTCTAATGTTAATAAGCCAGTAATGTTTGAAGTGGAAATCATAAATTATAGGTTCTTTCAGTGGTACTTAAATTACTTTTCACAACAGTAAGCAAATTAAACATCAAAAAAATTTCATACAGCTGTTCTTTCAGAAAATGTGCATGAAAATAATAGTATCTATTGCTATAAAAGGAATCAGTGGAGCCTCATCCCTGGAAATAAAGGCCTGCTCACAGGAAGGATACTCTTTCAGGTTAACAGCCATACTGCAGAAGGAGAAAGCGTTATCTGGGGAAAGCCTGGAGGAACATTTTTTACAATTTGTATGAGAACATATGTAAAAAATATAAAAATGCACATTATTTTTAACTTACTGTGTTTTTATTATGAACTCTGCTGAGCAAGACAGCAAATTAAAATAAAGTATGCATTCAGCAAACTCTTCGGCTTCAGTCTTTACTGTTGTTCACATTAGTGTTACATCAGGTTAGAATCTGCAGGTTGATGTGTTGTGTTTGTATAACAAGATGGCCTTCTAAATAACATTTTCATTGGCATAGAGCAAGAAAATATGATGAATTTTTAGCCACAGCGCATATCTCACTATGTTACAAAGAGGGAGCTCTGAACTTTCTCTGGCAGCAGTACAGTTTGCCAAATGTACAACTGTTCATTCTTACAGGCTGTAAGGTTTTATCATCTTAGAAAGTCACAGTGAAATTGAACCCCATCAACTGTAGTCTTATTTTAGGCACTGAATATTTATTATTTTAGTCTTATTTTAACACTTATTTTACACTTGGCAAGTCAGACAAAGTCTCAGGATGTTAAGCATTTTCTTAATTCACAAGATATAATTCTTTGAGCAATTGTCTCTTGCAAGGGGAAAATAAAGCTAGGAATGGGACAATTCCCAGTACTGAGGGGAGCTTTTAGGAGAATATAGATGCTTCTTTGAAAAGCAATTGCTTCAAAATCTAGAATTTGTAATGCTTGAAAGAGGAGTCTATATCCAAGCTATCATTGCTTGCATAAGTTCTACCTCTCACTGAAAAAAAATTGCTGGATTTCAGAGAAAGGGGCAACTCCATTTTGCAAAATCAATTTGAAACTAATTTCAATATATAGGATTTTCAGATTTGACTCTCAGAAAACCTCTTTGAAATATTTCCCTATCTGCCCTTTAAGCCAAATGATGTTGATCCAAGTGCATAAAGAATAGTTAAGTAATTAGTGAATGCAGTTGCTCCATCAGTGGGTCATACTCAATGGGTGATAGCAGAAGAGATAAAGCAGAAAATCAGTCTGTGTGTCTAAGGTCCTTGCATTACCACTGTGCCTTAGATGTTTTATAGTACAACATGAAAAGGAAAGAATACCCACTAATGATACTTAATTGGCTGTTCAGTGTCTTCTCTCATTTTCTGTCTTAACTTTCAATAGATTATTGACTGGTTGAATCACAGGAATTGCTTCCTCTTCATTTCTTACTATTAAACCTCTATACTTTGATGTATTTTGTCTTTGAAACTGTTTTATTGCATTTTGGTGGTAGGTTGTTTTTTCAGTTTTGGTGGGTTTTGTTGTTGTTGTTGCTGCTGGGATTTTTTTGTTTCTTTTGGTTTTGTTGGTTTGTTTTGTTGTTTTGGGGTTTTTTAAGTCTAAAAACCTAATAGCTAAACCAATGTTTTTCAGTGAAACTAAATGAAAACAGGAAGTATAAATGCTGTGCAATTTTATGCAAACAGCAAATTAAACAAACTTACCAGTGATTCCAACTGTGTATCTTAAGACAAGTATATTTAACATATGATTGTGAATAGCAAACTCCTGGAAGATTCCAATTAGTTTCTGCAATCATAATTATTCTTAAGAGACTATGCAGCATTATTCTACCTGGGGAAAAAAGAATATAAACAAATAGAAAAAGAAAAAAAAAAAAACCAAAAACAAACAACCTTTTATTTCTGTCACTATCAAACAGTAAGAAGTAATAAAATACACTGCTGATCTATTTTCACATATTTTTGACACAGAGGTACTGTTAGCTGTAATAGCAGCAGGTTTGTTGCAGTGACTTGTAAACTTCTGAAATTCTTCTGTCTGTGCATGATTAATGAAAAACAAATTCTTCAAAGACAAACAGCTAGGTCTTGCAGCAGTGTTTCTTCATGTTTGTTTTAAAAGCTGATCATTCGTATTTATTCAAGTACTTCCTGACTATCTCTCTAAAAATATTCTAGGTGACACATCCACCTCTCATCGACGCATTCCTGCCTGCCTTTGTAGAACACGCTACAGCTCTTCTGCAGTCGTGGTGGTCAGTGCTGTCCAACCCACACCGCTGCTGGCCTCTCCCCAGTCCACCATCTCAGTGGTACATGGGAAGAATAAGAAGTGGAAAAACAAATAAAACTCATAGGTCAAGATGAAAGACAGTTTAGTAAGTGAAGGAGATGGAATAAAGTGATGCAAAGGCAACCATTTACCACGTCCCATGAGCAGAACAGCGCCCAAGCAGTTTCTAAGAACCAACAGCTCTGCACAGTTCTTTGCTGATCATAATGTGATCTGGCATGGAATATCCCCTTGGCCAATTCAGGATAGCTGTCCTGTCACTGTCACAGCTCAATTTCTTGCCCAACCCAAGCTAAAAGCTGGAGGGGACAGAGCAAGACTAAAATAAATCTTTGACACAGTGCAAACACTTTTCAGCAGAAGTTGAAAAACCGATGTGTTACCAGCACTGCTTCACAAAAATGAGCAGCATGGCAGAAGGATTGCTCTGAAGGATTGGAACTGGGTGGTCTTCCAACCAAAACCAAACCAACCCAAACCATTCTGTGAGGCTACAAAACCCAAAGCACCATACTGGTTGTTCTGAAGAAAGTTAGCTTCATTCCAATAAGAACCGAGACAGCATAGCATCTGAAGACCTTGGCCTATTGTATTTGTTTGCCCTGAATATAGTCTATGCTCTATAAAGTAGGTGTAGTCTGAGACATAATACAAAAAGCTCTTTTACTGTGGTTTTTGTTTTGTTTTGTTTTGTTTTTGGTTTTGTTTTTTTTTTTTTTTGCTCTCTGTAGGCTCACTATAAATTCAAAAATAAAAATTATGTTTATTCATCAACATAATGTGAAAAAGGCTCATAAAACTTACAAGCCAACTCTCAATTTCTGACTATAGGTTTTATGGTGCACTCCAAAGAACAGGAGTAGTTTTTTCCCTCACAGTCCAGAAAAGGGGGTGAAAAAAACAAAAGTCAAACTACCAAACCGCCCAGAGCTCCTGAGTATTTGTTTCCAAAACTGACAAGATTAGATTAAAACAAAGTTAGCAGCAACATTACAACATTATACTTCTACACAGTATAGTGTGACATACACAGAGAATATTAAGATATTTTCTGGCTTTGAACTAGCTAAAGCTAGTACACTTTATTTTTAATTAGTTTTACTATAGCATTGTATTTTGGTAGTGTTAAATAAATCTTTGGCATAACCTATGCCTGACTTTGAACTCCATACAAACATGTTCTCTGCTAGGTACTAAAATAGCACGGATTTTTCATAATACTTTTCCAAGGAGATACACAAGGTCCTTCATGGAAGGACAGAGAAGAGCAAATAACGCCAAACATCAGATTCCCAAAGCATCAATATGGCCCCTGAGAGGGCAGTGACTGCCTGAAGGGGTAGTAGGGATGGTTTTCATCCTTACTATCCCTTCAGGCCTGCCCCATGATATGGGAGCTCTGGAGGTCCTACACCAGCATGAGGGAGCAAACATTCAGCCATTTCTGCCAAGTATGGGATAGGAACAGTCTGACAGATGTGCAGACCTGTTGTAAAACAGATGGTGGTTACCACACTTCACTTTTTTTGTTGTTTTGTTTTGGTTTTTTTATTTGGATTTTTTTTTTGTTTGTTTGTTTTCAGAAATACCTTGTGTTCAAGCTGTACCTAACCACTTTGAAAGGTAGGTGCCAATTAAAGCAGAATGCCATGTTTAATTTTCCTGAGAGATCCCTACAATTATCTAGAAACATTTAAATTAAATAGCCAGGCAAACATAGACATGATTTTCCTACTTTTCTCAGCCAGCTAAAAACCTACCTGCAGTAGTAGTATCCAGCATTCTTATCATGTCATGTCTGTAGTAAAAAGGAAGGAAAAGGATGAGAACAGACTAATGTGATACCTGGATTTACTCTTCCTCTTTATTCTCATGTTTCCTTTGAATAGATTTCTTTGTCCTGACTGATTCTTTTGGAGATTTTAGCATTTCTTCGACTTCTTTGAAACAAGAGTGAATTCAGCCCAACAATAAAGCAGACAGAAAAGGTTAAATTGCAAGGCGCATACATTTCATTTAGATTTTAATTTAGATAAGATACTGATTATTTTCTCAGATGTGGTGCATCATGATCCTCAATCTGGAGCAAAATGCCAGAACAATTATAGAGTTGCTTAGCAAACAAATGCCACAAATTCCCAGAGAAGTCTTACAAACCCCTCAGTGCTGTTATTCTCTCTTTTGTGGCAATGTTGTTAAAAACAACCCTGCTGACAAGGAAATGTGCTATGAATGAACCGGAGGATTGCGGCTTTGTCACACATAAGAGATGCCCTCCAGGCACTCCTGATTACAGAGGGGAACCATATAGTTTCTCAGCAATAGCAAGGACAAAGTTATAAAATACCCATCATATAAAAATATGACAAACTCATTGTATCTTGCACTTCCTCAATAGTTTAGAAAAATTTTGAAGCATACTGTCAGTTAGTTAAACTATCAAGACAGTTTCTAGTCATTAATTCTCAAAGTTATCAAAACTCTAACTTATCTGTCTTGTCCCAAGGGAGAACACTTTTGCACCACAAAGGACTTCAACACTAAAGTTTTCCAAACTCTTGGGGCCTCTACATCAGCTCCTCCCCAGAACACATTGTGGGTGGAGAAGGGTGCAGTCCTCTAAGTCAGTGACCAGCTGGAGAATATGGAATAGCCTGGGGAAGGATGAGGAGCCAGCCAAGAGCTTGTGGGTCATGATTAACAGGAGGGCAGGGACAGGGGATATTTAGAGGGGGTTTGCTATAGCCCACCTGATCAGTAGGATAGTGGCAATGAAACCCTCTACAGGCAGATAGGACTCACAAGCCCTGGTCCTCATGGGTATTTCAACCTCCTCCACCTGTTGGATGGACAACACAGCAGGGCACAAGCAACCGTGGGAGCTCTATGAATGGGTCAGTGACAACCTCCTGACACAAGTGACTGAGAAGCCAACAAGAAGCAATGCCATACTGGACCTTGTGCTCACCAGCAGGCTGGAGCTTCTGGGGAATGTGATGCTCCAGGGCAGCCTTGGCTGCAGGGACCACGGGATGGTCTACTTTGAGTTCCTCAGAGCAGTGAGGAGGGCACACAGCAAACTCACTGCCCTGGACTTCAGAAGAACAGACTTTGCCCTCTCCAAGGAGAGATAAAGTCTGATGGGATAGACCCTGCAAGGGCAGAGGGGTCCAAAAATATTGGCTGAATTTCGGGGATCATTTCCTCTAAACTCAGGAGCAATTCATCCTGGCAAGGACAAAATTGGGCAAAAATGCCAGGAGGCCTTCAAGGATGGATAAGGAGCTGCTGAGAAAACTCAGAGCAAAAAAAGCACCTTTCAGGAAGTGGAAACAAGGGCAGGTGGCCTGGGAGAAATATAAGGGAATTGCGCTGGAAGCTAGGGGCAAGGTTAAGGAAGCCAAGTGGGAATTAAGTTGGGATTGAGTTTGGCCAGGCATACTAAGGATAAGGGGTAGAGCAGGGCTTCTGTAGATATGTTGCAAGCAAAAGAAAGATGGAATAATATGGGTCTTCTCTGGCAGTAAATAGGAGACCTGGCTTTCCAGGACAAGGCTAAAGCTGTCAAAAACTTCTACACCTTATTCTTCAACAGCAAATATTGCAACCACACCACCCAAGTGAAAAAAGGCAAATGAAGGGACTGGGAAGAGCTTGAGCTCACTGTAGGAGAGGATAAGGATCGAGGCCATCTGAGGAGCCTGAATGTGCTGAACCACTTTATTTAAGACAGATGAATAAAGAACTAATCAAGACTTTGGTTTTTGGTTTTTTTTTGTTTTTTTTTGTTTTTTTTTTTTCATAAAAATGGTCATACATTAAAATAAATAATAAATAAAAAAAAGCTTTGCCAATGCTTACTTGAATTTTGGCTTCACCTAACAGCATGCCAAACATGAATATAAACTGAAAAATGTATAACAATTAACATGACATTTTAAATTAGTGTTTCATATTAAGACTTCAGGAGAGAGAAGGAAATACATGTCTTTCAAGATATATATTTTGAAATACTACATGCACGTATTGAAATACCACTATAGCAGACAAGGTAGGTCATATGCTTTGCCTCCCTGTTTTATAAACCATATTTTCCTCTGTTTTGGTGTCTGGGAAATTCTACTTTGAGGCAATGAATCTTTGTTCTATTTCCTAGACTAAGGATTTAATGGCATATATGTTCAGAAAAGGTGACTGGAAGAACAAAAATGAAAGATCAGCAATCCTATTCCCTGTTCGCTTTTCACCACTCTCAGCTGAAGAAAGTTATTATCACCCTGGTAATATGTGAGATTAGTGTTAGGAAACATTTTAGGGTTGTAACCTCAATTCAGCTAGACTGACGTTTTTTAAAGGAAGAAGTATATTTTCCAAGAATTTGTAGGAAGCAAGTTTGTTCTATAAAACGAAAGCAAATCCTCACGTTTCCATTAAGGTAGAGGCAATATACATCACATTTCTATCAGACTTTAACTTCCTTTTGTAAGTAAGTGTCTCCTGTCTGTGGGTTGATATAAAGAAATGTTTGTTCATAAAGGGTAGGTGTTTACCTTATCCTACTTATGAAGTGAAGTAGAAAAAAATTGCCCTGAAGAAGTCTCTTAAGTTCCTAGTGGTATCTAGCCCGGGGTTTTGCAATCTGTTCTGCTACTTAATATTTCTGTAAAAATCACTTTGTTTCTCCTAAAGCAAGACAAATTCCAGTCTCCACTGCACCTGATGGCTGCCGGGGGGTGCGTACAAAACATCAGGTGTGAGAATGCTAAATCATGAGCCTATGGAATTAATGCCAACATCCAACATCACAGCAGATGGAAAACGCTGCATTAAGGCTCCATACACTGCCTCCTCTCTTAAAGGTTCAGTCTGTTGATGGGACAATATGCTACTGAAGTACTTCCAGCTCAAGTATGTACAGCCATAACCATGTCATCTTCACCATTAGTCTCCTCCATTTCACGCCTAATGTTTCATGATGCATTTCTGCCGCGCACAGTCCCCTTCTGGCCACCTACACGTTTCCAAGAGACAGAACACTACAAAGTGCTGTCATAAATATTACCTTAATTTAACAGCAGCAAAAGCTGTGACAAAGTAAGAGCTTTATTGATTTCTGTGCTAATCTACACAAGCACAGGGTCTAGCACATTGACTTCTGTGACGACCAAGTATTGCTAATTTCTCCCAGGAGCACTCTGATTTCTAGAGCTGCTCTGTTGGAACTGATCTTAATTCTGATCAATGCTCTGTGATATTTTTAGTCTCTGAATTCACTTCTTGAGTATCTCCCATGTCATGCAAGAAAATGATAGACTGAAGACTATTTCTAGGAAGAGTTGCATCGATATCTTGGATACAAGTTTTTTAAATCAGTTACATCAAATGAAATTTGATTAATAAGTATTCATAAAAGCTGCACATTATTGTTTTGAACAATTTTTCAAATACCAGATAAAATTCTTATGTTTTTAATTGCAGTGGGATAAAACTTGCTGAGTCTCTCCAGCATTCAAAGCAGACAGCTATGATATTTTCTTTTATTTTACTGTTAAAAAGCAACAGCCAGACATTTGTGATTAGATTTGTATCAGAATTTTTCTGAATATCGAAAGAGTTTGGACCCAGAGTTTTCCTCCAAAGAAATATTTACTTGATGTCTCACCCTTTAAAATTGTATAATTACCATTTATGTAGAAATATAGTTAAAAGGACAGATCCAGCTAAATTTTAGCAGCTTAGTACTCACAAGACTTGTTTTCCTAATTCTGTTGTTAGCTTGGGATCTTTAAATCTGACTACTCTTATGCTAAGTGCTTCAAAGTCAAATTTTTCATTCTCACATGGAATTAACTCCAGCAGGAAGCTCTTCCATTGGTAGCACTCAAAACCTCATCATGGGGAAAAAGGGAATGTACCATAAACATGGACTCAAGAATTTGCTGTTTCCCTAATTAACGTTTTAGCAGCCTAATCACACTACAGTGATTAATAATTATTAGTCCAGTTTTAATACTATCAAGACCTCACATCCTGATTGCCAAAGCCTCATTAGTGATAATGTAAATTGGTATATTAGAAAACCTACTAACAAACTGCCAGTTGTGGCTGGGATCACATTCACTTTCCCTCCTGGCCCCAAGGTTGATGTCATCAGCCTTTGTCTGGGATGGTGGGGATTTTCACATGAGAAAACTGCTGGGTTTGCTTCACACAATGCCCACGTGAGGTCTGCAACCTGCATTAGCATCTTTCCATCCCCTGGGTACCCAACAGACTTCCACTGACCAAGGGGCAGCCCATTGGGATCAGGGTACACAGCCCCTCACCCCTAACACACCCTGCTGGAGCCAGCACCTCCAGGAGAAGGCACAGCCATGCGGCATCTCATGGTCCTGCCTCTGATTAATGCAAAGCCTGTGGCTTTTTTATAGCAACAAATTTTGTTTGCTGGGTAACACTGAGATTAAAGAATCTCTTTTATTGGTGCACATTTCTGCTTGTTTTCTTTGGTTTCCTTGATACTCTGTCTCGCACACTGGTTGTGCTGTATCTGCCAGTATTTCTACTGTTACCAGTTGTGTTACTACCCAAATCAGACAATCCATCCACATCTTCATGGACTACTGAAAATTTTAAACAAAAAAACCCACAGATCTTCAGAGATCTTCCAGTAACTGGGCAATGACAGCTTTCTTTCATGTCCCAAAGCAAGAGGAGGGGGCTGGGAAGGCATGCTCAGAGGGACAGCCAGTGTGACATGCTGAGTATCTGTGTGGGTGGGATGAGGCACAACAGAGCTATTTATTCCTCTGCCAGGCTTAGTTCTCTCCATTTCCACTGTACTGCTGGTGTATACATTTACCCTGGGATGAATAAATTATCTGACTCACAGTATATTACAATTGAAAGGGGAGTATCTAATTGCTGGAAAGCAGATGGCCTTACCCTTTTGAGTATTTCTGACAAGAACAAAAAAAAGTTACTGGCCTACAGACATATTCCCAGAGGCAGCGATCCTGTCAGATTCCATCAGCCAGGGAAATTTGGATATGATGACTGGCCTGTAATAGAATTTTTCAAGGAAAAAATAAACCAAACAACCCAACACACACTCCTTATTTTTTGTACCAGTAGAGTCACATCTGCATACCACAAAAGGAAAGAAAAATTCACACCCTGCTGCTCTTTCTTGCTTATTCCAGTTTAGCCACAACTGTGTTGATTATCTCTATAACTTCAACTTCCCATCTTTCCTTTCTGTTGCAAGTAATTCATTTTATCATTTTTATGGATAAGTGATTTAATGGTGATATAAGAAATCAACAGAGCCTGTTAATGAGAAGCTGGGATAAAGATAAACTGTAAATATATGCAAATTATTCCAGTAGGTTTTCAGGGTTATACTGATATACTAATCTCTTTAAAAATCAGTGTCTCCAAATAGTTTTAGAATATGCTAGTCTTTTTATAGTTATGTTGAAACTTGACAACGACATTGTATAGCATACCAAATGGTCAAATATTACAGAGGAGAATTATGGCAAACCAGATAATTGAATTTGTAATGGAGAAACATAAATGGTGTAGAGTTATAACCACAAAAAATATTTTGAAACAGAAAAAGCTGACATAATCTTTTTACAAGAAATTCACTTAAGAGAACAAGATGCTATCAGCATAGGAACACCTTGGGTAGGAGAGAGTCAGCAAAACAGCTTTACACAAAACAAGACTACTTTCAAAACTCCTGGTAATTTATATAACATCTGACATCAAGGAGATTTTCTGACTGTTAAATATATACAGAAATAACAATTCAGTTTTAGTTAACATGTATGGACGTAATTCAAATAAAGGCTATTCCACAGTACAGGTTATTATTTTCGACAAATTTTCCTGTGGAACACACAGTTGAGGGCTGACCTTCCTGGTCCATTGACATACAAGCCCCCACATAACATGGAAGAGTCCAAAACAATGGCTAAATTATATATATATATATATATATATATATATATGTTTGTATATATATATGCATTTATATATGCATATATATATATATATATATATATGCATTTTTGATATTTATGATCTCCTGAAGAGGCGAAGACACTGATATGCCGCTGATTTTTGTTGTTGTTGTTGTTGTTATTGTTTGCATTTAATCTCAGACAATTATTAATTCCTATGCTTAAGAGCTTTATGCCCCACTCAGCATGTGGTCTGATTCAGAGCTTTGCTGACTCCTTCCTTTGCTCTCCCCTACCACCATCCAGTCCCTAACCTGGCTGAAAGTATCCCTTCCCTCCAAGGAGTAGAGAAGATGGGAGCTCCCTTACCCAGTGTGGCTTGTCCCCTCCTCTCTGTTGTGCAGATACTTCAGGGACACCATGGGTTTGGTACTTCAGTGCAGCATTTGTGGTCTACAGTTCTCTACCAGGAGCTAGGCAATTATTTGAGGCATGGAAGACAGGGAGACAGAAATCCTTACCAGTGCTCTTTAAGTGAAGGAGTTGTTAATGCTCCTGACTCCTTGAAATTAATCTGACAGGAAGAACTGTAAAAAGCCCAGACACATCTATCCTTGTGCGGTCTCAGAAAGCACAGGAGAACACTGCAGCCTTCACTGTCAAACAAGGTTTATTGAAAAAGGACAACTTGTGTGAAGCAACACTCCTTCAAAATGATAAACCTGCTGAAGTGAAATATTCCCCTCCTGGGAAAAGACAGTCTACATTAACAGTGGCAGCAAAACGAAGCCCAAGATCATCCCAGAAGATACTTTACCTACAGCATAAAAACTGAGACATTTCAGCCCTGATTAAGAAGTCTCTAGAGAAATGTTCAGATATTCTCTGGTTTATGGGCTGAGGATGCAGCTTTCCATGCTGACACCTGCCCCTGATCACTGTGAGTTCCTTTGCCTGCATCCCTTGCCCTGTCCCAGGTTACTTTGGTGCCCATGCACAGCAGAAAGCTACCCCAACACAGTAATGGCAAAAAATGACACATTTTTGTGCTGATTTAGTACTCTGGAAAGGACATCTCTGTGGAGTCAGAGATGCAGATTCCAAGGATGTGGCAGAAAGCATCATGACAAAGGGAGGAAATACTAAGTGAATAATTTTTTATAGTAGGGGAGCATAATACCATGAAAATTTGGGGAAGTAAAGCTCAATAAATACACATACATTTCTATCACTGTTTAAAATGCTCCTGGTCATCATATCAATAAAATTAATGCTTTTATTGGCTTCTTCTTCCTCCATTTAATAGATTTTTTTTCCTATAATACACGTTAGTTCATACAGAGAAAAAGAAGAACTATACATTTTTATAATAAGCAGTCCTTTTCTTATTCACGGATGTCAACTCAACTAAAAATGTTTCTCAAGTCTTGCTAAGTAGTTCTGTAATCCTGGTGGTAGCTTATATTTTTTGCTAGGTAACATTAGATTGTAGTACTTTATATTGATAATATGTCAGAAGTGAAGACATTAACATGTCACAGTACCCTTCAAATTAATTTTATAAATATTTTTAATAGCAGTGAGGACTGCTTGGCTAATAAAACATTTAATTATTTCAGGGTGTCACTGCTATTACATTAGTTGATGAAGTAGAAAGCTTCAGGACTAAAAGATGTTGATCAGGACCAATTTTACTATTATCTGTTTCATGTCCATCCCACATAGTCACTGCTCTTTAAAGGCTGAAGGACCTGCCAGAGCCTTTTAAAGCACAATATCTTGAATTCCAGCAAGTTACACCTACATTTTAAGAATCCTTAGGGGACTCAGCAGCTCAGCCAGAACAAAATCTTCTTAGCTTTCATTAATGTATTTTCTCAGGTGTCTTTTCCCTCACCTTGCACATCAGGAGTGGTGCCAGATGCCCCTCTAATTAGGTGATCTACACTCCTCTCTAAATCATGAGACCTTGCCAAGAAAAATACAAATGCCAGGATAGTAGTCATGTCTTTAAGTGATGAAATTGAAAGGAGGAATCAAGATTGAAATTACAGTTACAGTTAAGACACATGTCATGGGGTTTAGCTTAATTTTAAATACTCCAGATACTCAAAATTAAGATGACAATGACATGGACGCAGTTATTTCTAGCCTTTAAGACAAGTATTTGACATCCACCCAAGTTCCCACTGAACACCATTTACATAAAAGTATGCAATCAGTGCAAACTCTAGAGAAGATCACTCAAAGCATAGATTTATCTCCTCTATAAATTCTGAGGAGGGAGGAAATATCACAGCATTCAAACACATCCAGCAATGTGAACACAAACATGCATGTTATCAGCCTGGAATACATTTGCCAAATTTCATGTTTGTGTTTTTAAATCATTGTGGAAGATGACAGAGAATTCTAATAACCTGTTAATGCTGAGAACAAACAAATCATTTGAGAGGAAAATTATAGTCTGGAAATTCCAGCTAGGCTTCAGAGAAATAACTAACATTCCAGAAAATCAAGTTTTACTTTGAGTAATGATCGATTGTGTTTGCTAAAATTACATTTACAAAACACTATAGCATTTCAATCATTCACACTCATATGGCAGCTACTGCAGATTATAAAGTTCATTTATGAGTTCTAAGAATTGCAAGATGGTAAATAACATAAAAAATTATTTATAGCTACTCACTTAAAGGCAATGTATCCACTTTGGTGGAATCTCTAAACTCTTTTATTCATTTCTTATGAGTAATGAGGTTAATAAAATTTTCTTGTGACAGACTTGACAGAAAGAAGCCACATTGTGTGAATATCCATATAAAAAAAAACCTTACTAGCTATAAAACTAATAAGTCTTTAATGTCCTTTGTGGATTTAAGAATCATCTTTCTAAGGAAGGCTGTTACCCTTTTGTAGATACCATGGCATTTTCACAAAGTGAAAGGGTAACAAAAGATTCCCGAGAAGGTATTAAATGAAACATACTCTTAAACTTTAATTGGTTTTTAATTGCAATGTGGTAGTCTTTTTTTGATTTCTTTTTAATTCTTCTTATGTGGGAGTGATTAGGAGTGATGTAGGAGCTGAACACCTTCACACTTAACCAGCGAATACACTGAATTTTGCTTAGGACATAATGGAGTGGGAAGCTAAATCTGCAGCAGGTGAGCAGTTAGCAGAATGGCTTTTATTTAACCTCTTTCTGAATTAGGCTCTGAAGGGGACATTTTTCTGGTGTGAATCACAACTGTGCTTTAGTATCCTCCTGAATCAACATAACTTTCCACATTTCTTTTCTGCTTTGCCAACATAAGAGTCACACTTAAATGGTATAATAAAACCACATCTAATAGCCTTGTAATTACAGAAAAAGAAAGTTTTTTTCCAATTCTGAAATAATATTATTATTTTTTTCAAAGCTTTCTAGGTACATGCAAACTCTATTCAGTAGTAAAATTCAGTACTTTGTAGCCCAAGAGGAGCAGAAAAATAAACTAAAGAATAACTTATATGATTATGACTACTGAGGCAAGTCTAAACTTAAGATTGTAAGCCTCTGCAGTTTACTGGACTTGTCCAGGATACCAAGATATCCAAGACTTCAATACAGCAAATTGAGTCAATCAATCAAGATTCTCAAAGAAACCCATTGTGATAAAGGATGCTCAGTTTGAGAGATTTCAGCAGCAGATGTTCAAGCATCAGCACATGAAGATATTGTTACTCCAAAGGTTTTAGTAAACAACATTATGGAACAATATAGTAATCAAAACTTAAGTTTACATGTGAAAAGCTCATTTGTCAGTCTTTAAAAATTGGAGCGTAATAAAACATATTTCTGCCAAAAAGCCTGAGTAACAAAGAAAATATCTCCATTACAGGTTTCAGAAATGAGCCATGAAAACTAAATGATCAGTGAAATATTCTTTGGTTCAGGCTGCATCCTGCTTTCTGAGGACAGAACTGAAATCCTGTGAAAGCAGATAATTTTGAGTAAAGGATCTAATAAATGAACTCTCCTCCAATACCACACCTTTCAAATGAGACTGTTGACCTTATTGCATCACAATTCCTTTTCTTCACAAATGCCACCCATGCCATTTAGTAAGCCTGGGTTTAGAATGCTACAGTACCTTAGGCATACACTAGTACCTAAGGCCTCACACATTTGTCTTAATAAATGAATCAAAGCACCCAAAGACAATTCTTTTACTTCTTCTGTTTACGTATAACCTTTGGCCAAGGTGCTGAGAGTTGTCTAAAATAGGAAATAAGTTACTTAAACCCATATTGTAGAGCATCCCAAATCAGAAACCTTTGGTTTTACCTATACTTAAGTTCATTCAGCACTTAGAGTGCCCATCACTCCAGACAATATTGTCACCTTTTTGTGCTTAATTTCCATTATTATCTTTAGAAAAATAAGACTAAAGATCAATTTTGAACATTATAAAATAAGAGATGTGTAAACAACAAATATTGCATCACTGAACACAGTTTACTGATTGTTTTAATTGCTTTATACTCCAGGTCCCTGCATAAACTAATCAAAGAAGACCAAATCTCTAAAATAATTTTATTACTTAACATAGAAGGACTTAAACGGCATGGGTTTACAGATAAAATTAGGTAAAAGACAGAAAAGCAGTAAACTCCTTGTAAGTCTGTTGTACTAATTTAGTAAAGAAGAATTTGAATAAGTGAATAAGGTGCAGAAGAAAATTCTTTACTATAAAGTCAGAGTAACAAATTAGAATATTCAAATAATTTAAAAAACCTTCTTATATATTAAGTAAGGAAACATCATATCCACACACGATTACACATCTTACACAAGCTGGACTAAGTCACTTCCAGCCTAGTCTTGTTAAAATGATGTCCCACAGGAATCACTGTAAGGAGATAACTTTTGGGATTTAACAAAAAGCCTAATCCTGGTTTTCCTTTTTTTTTTTTTTTTCCCTTCTTTTTATAATGAGGTGATGCAAACAACTACTTAAGAAATTTAGTTTTGAAAAGCACTAAACCCCCATTGAAATTTGTGATAATAAGCATCTGACTCACTACCTTGGCATTCTGTTTGAATTCCAGTTGTAATAATGCCTTCAAAAATCTGGTCCTAAGGGAATAAATACAATGTTCTGTCCTTTTAGCAATATGCCATTCTACTGCCTTCAAATCTACTCTGGAGCAAGCTTTGTGTCTTTTCTGTGAGCAACCTTCTGGATTCTGAATACAGTTTGGGTTGAGCAAACAATATGAATACATATTTAGTAATATTCTGTTTTATTTGTACATTTGGTACAAATAAAACAGAATATTACTAAATATGTGTTCTGGAGCCTAGGGTACTTGCTTATAGATTACTTTGTGATCAACTTGGTATTTTTGATGGAAATGAGTTTGCATCAACATTTATCCTTTCCAGCTTTAAACATAACAGTGGAACTCATGAGAACAGAAACAAAAACTTTGCAAATGTTAAAGGAATAAAGCATCTGGCAGAGACTTTTAACATGCTTAGGAAGAACATATCCCACTGGACATGACCATTTTGTTGCTGGGGAAAAAAGAATTGTTAATTTTTCTTTTAAGACATTTCATAAGATTGTAGGCACAAGTACTGTTTTAATAGTGAAGAACTAAGACTTGTTCAAATATACAGTAAGTACAGAATCATAGAATCATTAAAGTTGGAAAAGACCTCCAAAATCGTCGACTCCAACCTCATATAATCATATAGTTCAAAAAGAGTTCAAGCCATGCCAACTCTGTATCCATAACAGACCACTTCCTACAAGTAGAGATATTCCCCCTTCACCTGAAAGCAGAAATCAAATTCCTTTCATGTGCTACTTCCTCCTCAAACCCCTAACTTATGGTCTCTGTGATCCACACCAATGGATGTGGAGAGAAGGTCAGACGGATTCAATAGCGCACCCTTTTCAGACTTCCCAGAACATTCCTTGGAGGGTCAAGATTTACATATGAGTGCCATTTGCCCTTTTCCTCTTGGACCAGATTTCTGCAGAAGAGAATTTTCAGCTCACCAGGATATTTGAGGTAAAAAAATCTTCTTGCTTCTCCTGAATTGCAAAGTACAAAATATGGGGTAACTGTGCAGGGGTCTAGAGAGAGCCCAGTATGACAAATGCCTGATTTGGTAGCTGTAGTGTTTGTGTTCTGCTTTCCTAGGATAAAGGAAACCTGTCAATCCAATAATCACAATACCTTGAATCTTGTATTGTTATTTTAAGATCTTGTAAAACTATCACTGTTGTTATTATTGCCGTAGTAACACTGGTCAAAGGTTTTAGTAACTGTGGCTTGGATTTTCTCAGTGTTGCAGACCATAAAAGAAAGGATGAGAATCATGCAAATTACTTTATGCTCATCAGTAGTGCTGTAACTACTGCACTTGGTGGCATCTGTACAGGAAGGCTGTAAGGCAAGATTAAGTGGAGAAATACACAGTGGAGAAAAAGAGATATTACAAGGTAGTTATAAGAAGGACATTATACACTTTTATTTTCTTTTGTTAAACTCTGATTTTAATTAATTCATATGAATAAGAAATATTAATTATTAATTACTAACAGGCCAGTTGCTATATCATAGCCTTTATAAATCTTCCATTGAAATTGTGTCCCAGATAATTCTTCAAACATGATTTGAGAATTAAGTAGCATTTATGGAAATCTACTTGGAGATTTTTTCTGTTAGGTGTCTTTAGAATTGCTAAATACCTTTTCTGTGCCAAAAAACAACAAAACTTCACTTCATAACATTGGTTAGAACAGGTATGTGAAGGCCATAAAGGAGTAAAGGCTCAGAACACTCAGTAATTCATTGCCTTCTAATTAGTGAGAGAACAGGTTTGTGAAGAGATATTCCTGGGAAACAGGAGAAGTGGCATGGACCTATGAAATGAACTAATTTGTGTATTATTTAAATTGTGTGAACAACTCATTTACTTCAGGGTCTGTGTCAAAGTATTACCATCTCTTCTCTATATGCACGCACACTATAGGTACCTATATGTCTGGAGGGAAAAAAAGGGAAAAAATAGAAAGTAAATATATTTTGCATATAAAATTCATTACGAAGTCCTAATTCAACAATCATTTATGAATGTAAGTAGAGCAAACCATTGGACTGGGACTAGAATTGGCTAAAGTATTTAAATGCATTTTAAATATAGTTTTGGGTAAAGAGAGTACAGAGAAACATAAGTGTTTGAGAACATCTTTTCCAAAGAGAAAAGCAGCATTCTTCATAATACTATAACCAAAACTATTATCAAAACTTCTATTGAAGCAGAAGGTGACTTTTACCTTTCCTGACAGTAACTACATTTGTGATTAAGCATAGAGAATTTATAGTTAATTTTTGATTTTACCATATTTCAATAGGAATAGAGAAGTAAATTTTTGTGCATGTTCTGAAGAAGTAATATAACAAAATTGATTATAATTTGCAAGTTTTGAAGATAATAAAAAATTAAAATCAGTGGGGATAAAAGACCACTATGATAAAATAGAAAAGTAAAAAAGCAAAAAGCTGTATTTCCTTCTTAAAAATGAAACCTCCTTTTATAGGATTGGGACTGTCATTGATGACAATTTCATTCTTAGTTGTGACATGATTATCTTGTTGTGAAAAAGTAATTGGTTGATGTGGGTTGAAGACGAAGTTTGTGATCATACTAAATGTCCTGTAAAGTTAAAATATTGAATTAATTCATCAAATCTTCATCAGTTCTGCTGGAACATTTGTGGAAAATAGTAATATTTGATGTCAGGTAAAATGCAACCAAACCTTTCAGTGTTTCATAGCTCTGAAGTTCCAGAGAGTAAAGAGCTCAACACACTTTTGGAGAGTGACATTTTAATGCTCAGCTGAAATTTCCCTGATGAACAAAGAAGGTTGATTCCACACCAAATCCCTGGTGATAACTCATCTGAAACTACTGGTGCTGACTCTTCTGATGGAAGAAAACCCGAATCTCTCCCAGAGGCCAAATCTACCTGGAAGGAGCACGGAGCGTTGGCACTTGGCGCCCGCGCGGCAGTGGAGTGTCGGAATAGCACAGTGCCTGCTGACAGCAGCCATCTGCTCCGTACATCCATGTTCCTCTGAAGGTCAGCATGGGGACAGCCCTGCTTCCCAGCCCTGTGCTCTCAGTCACAGGCTACACTCACCTTTTTTCTGTCCCCAGAGCGTGAGTAGCTTTTATGCCGTGAAGTTGGATGGATTTTCTGTTCAATTCCTCTTCTCTGGGCATGGGGACATCTTGGTCTGTGCTGAAATGTTGGCATTAAACAAGAAAAAACGTGTTTTGTGTAATGCACTGAGAATTGAAGTCTCCATACTGTTAAATTCAGCTGTAGTACCTTGATATGAAAAATGAAAAGTTCCTAATATAAGCAGCATATCATATGTTTGGGGTTTTTTCAACTAAGCAGGGTTATTTTGATTTCTTCTAACTACTAGTTTTGTTTTCCATTCAGCCCCCTCATGTATCTTTATGATTAACAACACTGAATGCTGTGATGAAGAATAATTTAAACATTTTGTTTCTGTCTCATAGTTTCTATCTATTTCTGTCATTCCAGTAAAAATACTGATTGCTTGAATCTTTTTATAAATAAAACAAAGGAATCAAGGAAAATATGTTTACTTTTTATTATTAAAAAGCACTACTTTTACTTCTTCCCATGTTTTATATTTAAATAAGAATAATAAAGAAATAATAAAGATATGAGGTAGACTGAAGTAGCAAGTAGTGATCTCTACATTTAGAACAAACTCCCTGTATGAGTTCATTTACATTTTTACTGATTTCCCATCAGTGAAAAACAATCAATATTGGGTATCTAGTATTAGACTTCCAACATTCAACATCTGGTCACATGTAAAAGAGGATCCACCCCATGGATGGAGCCAAGAATTCATTGCTTGTCCAATTTGTGTTTAAAGCAACTAATAGTGCTAGTTGGAAAAGAAAGCCTCACTAATAATATAAATTAAACCATTAAATGGGAACACCTGCTCATTACATACCACTTTGGCCTGGTGCCATACCCCCAGGTACCCTCCTGGCCAAAAGGTTAACACCAGGGCAGGTGGGAGGGAGTTGCATCAAACTGTCGTTATCCCAAAGGCATGTCCAGGAGGATGCATCCCTTGTGGCAGCTCCCTGCCTCCTCATGCTTGGGTTATTTTTGTTTATCTGCCAGAGGTTACAGCCACGCATGTATGATTATGGAATAAGAAAAAAAAGAAAAAAAACCCCATTCTGATAAGAAGTGGAAGACAAGCATAGAAAATTAAGCATGTTTCTGTTAAATACAATGGCTAAATGAATCATGCATCACCAAGAAACCTAAAAGTCTTTGAGACCCTGGAATAGAGCCACCCTGATGAGAGAGGTACGTACTCATGTCTAAAGCTGAAAGCAAGCTTTCAGACCCTGACTTTGTATTTACTCCTTCAGCTGTTTAATTATTTAATTCTCCTGATTCTCTTAATAATGTTGAACATCTGGAGTGGGAATTTTTTAAATCTAGGGATAACCATATATAGGCTTCGTGTTCATAGGAGCAGAAAGAGAAAAAGAAAATATTTTAGTACTTTTGGAGGGCTTGTGAGTCACACAGTCTCCATAACAAAGGACCAAAGCATGCCTATACCTCAAAGAACAAAAGAATGTATTTTTAAATGGACTTTTCTTGTGAGTTTTCTCTTTATAAAAATGAAATAAAACACAACTTAGACTTTGCAAGGCTTACAAAGCAATGATAGCCCCATGGCATCTTATAAAATAGTCATCAGAAGTGTTCCCACAGTGTTAGCACTGAATTAAAATTAATTTCTAAGAGATTCATCAATTTAACAAGTCAGATCAATTTAGTAGAACAACTGTTTTATGGCTTCCAGTATCCTTGTAGGAACTTTCTATTTTAACTAATTGCTGCATCATTTGCTAAATGGGAAGCATTCATTCTTAGATGGATCTATTCCATTATCAAAAATTTTTATTACCATTAATTTTTATAGCAAGTGAATTCCAAAAATCACGTTTCTGAGGAATTAATTTTAAAATTCTTGTGACTATTTGCTACTGATACTCTTGGTGGCATCAATCCAAGAGGAAATCAGAAAAAAAAAATTACCATTGACTTATATTATCAATCTAATGGAGTAGGATAAATGTGGATTGAATTTTGGTTCTATATACTTTTTAATCTAGAAAATAAAATAAAAGTTAAGGTAGAAGTGATTCTAGAGAACATTGTTCAAATTTTGGGTATTAATTTATTCATCAACAAATGATTGCTTTCCCCTAAAGCATGAATTAAACCTTTATTTTCAACTACAGCACACTGTAATACTTGAATTTTAGCAGAAATATTATTTTGATTCTATTATGAGCTACAAATTTACTATTCATAAGAAACTAAGAGGAAAAGCATTTTATTTGGTCAAAAGTAAATCAAGTTAGTGTCTTCTCACTGGCAGCTGTTACTTGTGGCTACCCAGGGATGCATATGAGGAGAAGAAAATGGCAACACGGCCACCATAAAGTCTCTTATCCACTGAAAAGCTGCAGTTCAAGGGGTATTCCTGAGACAGTTGAAAATACTTCAATTATTTTTAATGACCCTCAACTGGGGTTTTCCCTTTATGAAGTTGTTAGGTTGGTTTCAAATCTATATTGGCATTTAGCACTCAGAGCATTCTGCACAAAAACTCCTACAGCTTAATTGATCATTACAGGAAGAACTAGTTCCTTGTATGGAATATGTTCTCTCATTTCTTTTGATGAATCCTAGCCATGTCTCCTAAAGCAATGCAAAATATTCACATAAATTAAGACTTACCAAGTCAAATTTCTCTCTAATATTTTAGTGAAGGTGTATTATTTCTATTTTTTTTCAACTAGACAGAGAAGTGTCTGCCTTATCTAACAGAGGAAAAATTTGTAAATATTAAACAAAGGGAGGATCAACATGTCTCTAGACTTTCAAGGTCCCAAACACTTTTACCAGAAGCACCCAAAATTATATGGATACATGTGGAATGAAAATAACAGTCATCTGTTTGTTTATAACTCTGACAACACTTCATGCAAATTTCATTTCATAATACCAAACATGACTTTGATAGTTTGTTCTATATACATCAGAGTCCATATGGAGGGTCAAAAACTTTTGTTTTCTTAAAGCTATATACTAAATCATGACTTTAAAAAAATGGTATATTGGAAACATAACATGTCTCAAAAATTAGGAGGAAAATGGTTACAAAAACCCCACAGGAATTTGTGATGAATTTTTATTTTGCTTGAAAAAGATAAAGACTTTTAAAATGAAATAGTATAAAATTTCAAAATAAATGACAGTGCAAAGGAAACTACCATGGGTAGTTATAGGAAGGCACATTCTAGATGTTCCAATATTTTGTTCTCCAAATATGATCACAGTTTTCATAGCAATTACTTTTTTTTAATAGTAATTTTGACATTCATTGGTTAAGCGTATGTAATTTCTACATTCTTTTGAGCCTATTCGTCACAAACCACATCACATAAATATTTATTCAGTGCTTCTGCTGAAAATCATCCCAATCATTGCTCCATCTAGAGCCATCTCAAGTAAATTTTTCCATTCCAACATTTGCCTCATGTATTGGCTCTGACCACTCCTTTTTACAGTAATTCTCTATTCTAAACACCAGGTGTGTCTGTCTCAGCCCCTTCTGTAAAAAAGGCAGCAATCAAAATCAGACACATCACAAAGAGAATTGCCAAAAATTGGACTTTGGCCAAAAATTTTGTCTGATGTGTGAGGAAAATATTTGGGTATCTTTTTTCTCCAACATCCTTTTTTATACTTTTCCCCCCCACTTTCTTCTAATTCTAGAATAACTATTTAAAGTACATTCTGTGAGATTTTGACCTACCTAACCATTTTGAATTTTGGGAAAAATGTTCAAATTGATCCTTCTAAACTTTCATCTCAGCATGGTGTCCTACTGAACATCACGTCTCACCTATTTTTTCTTCCATAATCTGAATAATTTCATTCTCTCCTAGCACAAGTTTGAGTTTAATTTATGTGTTGAAAATGTATTTGGCAAAAGCTCTAAGGGACTATAAAGAATCAATAAATAACAGAGTTGAAAGCTCAGACCAAATTGAAAGAAGATCTAGATGTTTAAAGAGGGAGATCATAACAGGCAGTAAGCCTGGTAAGGCCCCCTTGGTGCACACAGAAGAAGCTGTGCTGGGAAGAGGCTGTGTGCAAAAGTGTTGGATTTTGATCCACTGGTCAGTTTGTCATTCCTGACCCATTTTTGTGGTGCTGCTTCATCACCGTGACAAAGCACTGACCATCAACTGCAGTCACACTCACAGGAAAACCTGACAGAAATACAGAATTGTTGGAAATACATTCACTGCTTCCAGCTCCATCAGTTTTACTATTGTTCCAATTCTATTAAAAACTGGTATTACAGAAAAAGGAAAAAAGCACCTTTAAATCTTTCATAAAACTGTTAAACCCAAAATATTTGAAAGCCAAAGTTTCCTATTCAACTATACATAGATCAATGTGGGTGGAAAATTATTTTCTCTTCTTCTTTCTAGATTTTCCAATCTATTTCAAAAACCATTTTAATAGAATCCCTCTTTCATTTTTTCCTGTCATTTTTATTTTTGCTTTCAAAAACTTGCATATAAGTTAACACAGATAAACAATAATCTTTCATTTTTCATGTCCCTGAACACAATTCTTTCATATATACTTTATTATTTTCTACCTTGTTATTAAAAAAAAAACCCTATTTCTACTGTGCTTTGCTCTTTTTTTCCACTATAATTTCAAATTTTGCTGAAACAGATTGCACACAATTGGATAGAGCTCGACAGATGTTTAAATTGGACACATATGTCTAAAGTATTTAAGGTATTGCTCATTAAAGCTATACATATACCTAAGAGATTTCATGGATCATGGTTTAATGATAGTTTCTCTCACTCTTAATGAAGTCAGTAATAGCACTTAAATACAAGGTCAAGAGGCACTGCTAATATTCACTGCCCTGTTTGCTTTTTTCATCTTTTCCCGTTTTTTGGAACGAGCTATTGCACAATGTCCCCTCATTCTCTCCAAGAGTTCAGACATAATTACTTATGCATAGAAACAATTACAAATCCATGCTATCCTTCTGCCTCATTAGTCAGAAATTTGAGGGGGAAATGCCACTACTAATATGGCTTAAAACTCACTTGGCTTGATTTTTGTCAAGATTTAATTCTATTACTTCAAGTGATTATTAATTAGCATTGCATGTAGTAATAACTCTTGCATAAATAATAAAATGCAGCTGTTTGTGACCCTCTGAAACACATCAACTCTCCTAAATTAGGTTCTCAGTTATTATGCATGCTATTAACTTTGATTATTCTTGTTAAATCACTCATTACAATTTATTTATATTACCATAGCACTGCCAATCATCCCAAAAATTAGGGTTTTTTCCATAAAGAGCAGTTATGGCCATATTTCCTTTCAATGTGGTTTATTGTTTACATACTAATTGTCCCTCCAGGCTGTTACTTTAATCAATATCTAAGACTGTACATGAACATATGAAAAAAGCTTTGTCCTAACCAGCCTAAATCATGAACAGTGTAATAAAGGTTACATTAATGTAATGTAAAAAAGTTAATATTAAGAGCTGTCCTTAATATATTGAACTGCAGTTGAAGAGTGCAAAGTGAATTAACTGCAAAGATTTCAGTCTTATCAGGTCTTCAGCGTCATTAAAATCTATAACAATAAACTCCCTCTCCTACAAGTGCATTCTAAGGAATTGTACACCACTTCAGACTTATTGTCACCTCAAACCAATGCTGGTCTCTGAGCCAACCATTAGCCCATGGTTAATACAGCAGTTAACCAAAGGAAAACCATATCCCTTGGCAACTGAAAGGAAAAAAAATGCAGAGTACTTACCACTATTTTTTTTTTGACACCTAATTCTAATAATTCTTTTTTTTGTCCAAATGACAAAATGTTATCATAGCTATTCTTGGCCTTGCAAACATGTCCTTTACCTTTTTTTTCAGCCTACCACCATTTCAACTGTTGTACCCTCTCCCCACTTGCAAAATCAGGTACATGTTCCATCAAATCTCTTGATGAGTGAAGGTGACAACCCTTTTCAAAACTGGCAGTGAAGACATCTGTTTTGTATCATCACATCACACAAAAGGCAGTAGTAAAAATGCTGAGGAAATTCCCATGCCTCCATGACACCTTCCACTAGACCAGGTTGCTCAAGGCCTTGAACACTTCCAGGAATGGGGCATCACAATTTCCTGAGCAAGCTGTTCCAATGCCTCACCTTAACAGTGAAGAATTTCTTCCTAATATGTAAACTAAATCTTCCCTCTCTCTGTTTGAAGCCATTCCCCCTTGTCCTATCACTACATGCCCTTATAAAAAGTCTCTCACCAACTTTCCTGTAGCCCCTTTGGGTACTGGAAGGTGCTGTGAGGTCTCCCCAGAAACTTCTCTTCTCCAGGCTGAACAACTCCAGCTCCTGTGTCCATAGCAGAGGTGTACCAGCCTTCTGTTATTCTTGGTGGTGCTCCTCCTTTCTCACACCTGCAGCTCCACATCCTTCCTATGTTGGGGGCCCCACAGCTGGACACAATACTCCAGGCAGGATCTCATGAAAGTGTAAGAGAAGGGCAGAATCACCCCCCTTGGCCTTCTGGTTACACTTCTGCTCTGTTTAAATAAAAGCTTTAAAGCATTACTAAATATTGTTATTGATATGGATTTTTAATATGAATTGGATAACAGCAAAAATATGAAATTATGTAATCAAATATCTTTACATTAAAGTAATTTGAAAGGATTTTAAGTGTACTACCTTTCCATTTAGGGTCAAAATTTGTTCTGCTTATGTCATCTGTTCCAAAAAAATATCTGTGGGTTTAGGATGGAAAAAGTGATATTCTGATGCTTAAGTTCAGTCTCAGAACCTGACTTATAGCATTCTTACAAGACAGATATTGCTGACTGCTATTAATTAGGTATCCTGGGTTTTGGAATGTTTCCAGTCTGAAAGCTGGTCTCCTCAGGATCATTAATGAGGTCCCAATTATCCTGCTGTGGGGCAAGTGTGAGTAATGGAGTCACCACATAGGCTCCACCTTCAGGATGTTTACAGAATTTAATGCCCTGTCTGACTGAGGCAAAATCTTTTCACTCTGTGAGGGGCGGACAGACAGGTTTGGGTGATTCAGGTAAAAGCTTCAATCCTGTCAGCTCCACCAAAATTCAAAAGATAACATAAACAAAAAATAAGTGTTTAATACTTATGCAAATGAGTATGCATTATGAGATTTCTTTTCATGTAAAAAATCCTCCAAACTTGCCTATATCATAGCCATTGTAGTGATGGCCACATTCTCAGTGTGTTCTGTTTCCTTGGAGGGTCAGTCCTTTCTTAATTTTTATCTTAAACCAGATAAAGATATCTTTCTCTTCTCCAAATCTACTACTTTATTCACTTAACAATGAAACAAACAATAATTATTAATGAGCCATGGGACTAGTTTGTTGTTCTGAATCTGCCTCTTTACAGCTCTGCACAGTTATTCTTACACTTACAATAGCTTTTTTTCTAGAAGGTGATGCTTGGGAGACTTTGAAGCAGATAATGGTCAAGTTAAGAAATTATGATTTATCCTGTCCAAAAGTATTTTGATAAAAACACAATATAGACTTTCAAGACAAAATTCAAACAAAGTAATAAATTAGTTGATTTTGTTCTGAAAATGTACTTCTGCAACTTCAAAACAAAGTTTTTGAAACTTTTTCTCCTGCATCTGTACCATTATTAATCCAGTGCCAATAGTGAATGCAACAATCTGGTTTTTGCAAGTCATTTTGCTCCAAAGACACTCATGTGATAAATAAATGTTCAAAATAGTAGATAATGGTGAGAAAAGTTTTGTTAAACAGCTGACTTGAAATTTTAAGTAGCCTGGCAGAAAAGTCAATATTCAGGATAACATTTTGTCTTGCATATTTTACAAGTCCAAAAGGAAATCACTATAAAAGAAGTAACATAGAAAATTTAACATATCGGTCAGAAGATAGCAGTAGAAAAATTAATAATATTGCAAAAAACTATATATTATCTATTATGATAGATAACCTATTATCATAGATAATCTATTTTATTAGCCTTAGGCACTCACTGGGCAACGGCACTGGGGGCAACAGAGATTTCAAAATCCCAGGGCAAATTTATCTGAGCTCCTAATCTTTCCTTATCTGCTGCACAGCCTTACAATGCCCTCTCTCCAGCTGCCATACCACAAGTTTTGAAAGGCATCAGTGGAATTCTTAGACAAACTGGCCTGGGAAGATTATCTGTCGATAATTTCTGTTTCAGATACAGATTTTTTTTCATTGTTGGCAGGTCATGAGAGCAGCCACTTCTTTGTATGGGTAACTACATGGAGCTTAAAAAAAAAAAAAAAAAAGAAAAAAAAAGAAAAGCACTATTCTGGTACTGTGGAGAGCTTATTTCATTTGGCAGATTTTAATTTTGCCCATAGCCTTTCTGAAATATATGAGAGTCTGATTCATTAAAATAATAAATTATTTAAATTTGTCTAACACCACAGTAATATGCTGTTATTAAAAAACAAGCCTAACGACCCAAGAAATTATTTTATGGCATTTCAACACAGTAAGTAGATATTTAAATACCAACTAAGCAACAAAAATTTGACTGCTGAGGGAATGAACCTGGACTTGTCCAACAGCTCTGACATGTGCTGAAGCATCCAGAGAAAATGCTGACAATACTGATCCAAGTGTGCTGGTATGTTGTGCTAAATCCAGAATATAGCAAACAGTTTCATAACCCAGAGAGAAGGAAAATATAACTACAGAGTGGTCAGTTTTGGCCAATGCTTCTATTATCATTTTTGTAGAAAGCTATAGACATGACTCCTTTAAAAAAGGCCTCCAGTGCTTAAAGCACTTTTATAGCTCTTAAAATCTACATCTTGCTGTACTCTGATGATGAGGATAATGAATAGTCTCAAACCATGTCAAAACAACTGCACTTTGAGTCTTCACATACAGAGAGAAGAGGAGGAGTAAATCAATTTTTAATTTTCTAAACGATGGCATCAGATTTGTGAAAGAATGTAAAGCAAGAGTAATTTCTTTATATCTGTACAGTCTTCAGGACTGTGCTGAAAAAAATTAGGGATTTTTTTCATTCTGTATTCATTATGAACCACAAAATTTCAGTCAGACGCGCTGAGTTCTAGCATCAGTCACCTTCTTTTCACCTTTTCTCCCCTGGAGGATGTATCTAAGCCACCCTAAATTTTGTGCCAGCAAAAGCAGGAGATGTCAAAAAACCTCTTAGGTTGTAGGAAAGGCATTCTTGGCAGGAAGAATCAGATATATTGGGCATAGGAATGACAGGATATAGGAAAAGAGGTAGACCATAAGAAGAAAATGGGTGCAGAAATCTGTGAGACATTTTAAGTTCTGTATGTTTAAGTAAAGTTATTGTTCTATATGTTTAAGTCAAGTTATTGTCTAGTTACATTTCTGGGTTTTTTTTCAAGTAGCTCACAGATATTTTTGTTTACTAACAGAACCATCACAATATTTTATTGAATATATTCAGTCTTAGACGGCTTGCAAATACCCAAGTCATACTCAAACCCATCCACATAACTTCTGCATCATTCATGCCAGAAATTCAACACCAATGTTGCAGAGTGATTATTTTTACAAGGAAAAAAATATTATCCAATTTCTTGAATAAAATTGTCTTGGACACAGGAAGACATATGCATTTGGAATCCTAATAGATAGGAAGCTGACCTAGAAGGAAAAGCAGGATTGACTTCAACAGAATCATTCTTTCATTAAAATACTGACTCAATTTGAATTCTGAACTTGATTTTACAATTGGGTTGGTTAATTCTTGATTAGTAGTGATTAGTATTAGCTATAGCCATTCATCCTTACTAATGCCACTATACATTTGTCTGTAACTAACAGTAGTGAAAGCAATAGGGCTCCACCTTATTTTTGTGTTAACTACACAAGAATGACCTTGAGAAGGTACATAAGCAAGATGATTTACTTGAGCACTTTGATGCTCAACCAAGAAATTTTCTGGCCTGATGATAGTACCAAGCAGAGGTACAGGACTGAAACCTTATTCTCTCTTTATCATTGCCTTGTCAGCAAGACAGGGAAGTTAATTCTCTCAGGATATGTGACATTCGCAGAATGAAAACATCTCAGAACTAATAAGCATCATGAATTTATTGTGTGCATTAGCAGGGAGCAGGCTCTCTTTGGCTTTAAGCAATTATAAAGACATCTGCAAACAGTTGACTAGTCATGCAGTGTACATCCCTTATTCAAAACAATATGTGAGAGTGAGGACCAGGTTTTTATATTTCTTTGGAATAATTTTACAACACCATATGTGTGTTATGAAAAGTTTAATAATTGTTTTATGAATTTGTATAGTTTTCGCTCACTTGATAACAAAGCCAGTTATGTCTATGGGATCTTCTGAATACTTAGAGGAATATCTGCCAAAGTTGTGAATTAGTGAATAAGAATTTATTTATAATTTATTATTGAGCACTGCACTTGCTTATACATCAGTGTGCATCTTGCTCTGCTTATGCTACTTCACTTGAAAGGTCTAAGACTTTTAGCTTCATCCCTTGGTATTCATATGACAAGGTGCAGCTTCTATTTGCTCCTGAATGAATGGGAGGCAGTGAGCTGATTATTTCTGACAGTCAGTAAGGTGAGAAGCAAACACACTGACAGAAATCGATGTGCAGCACTAAGACATGAAGAGGAGCAAAAGGTAACCTGCCTGAAACAGCCAGCCAAGGCACCTTTACCAAATGTGGAGGAAAGTATGGTAGCTTAAAAAGGTATTATCAAATAACCACATGGTCAAATGTGTCAAATAGATCAAAAGCTAGCAGCAAATAAAAAAATTACCCTAGGAACCAGTGTGCACGCTGCTTCTTCTCAAAGTGACAGTGAAGGATGACACTTACTTAATACAGCATATCTGTTAGTACATGAAGAATGGCAGTTTATTCTAATTATGTTTTTATAAAGTAGCCTTATGTTTATGCATGCATACTCTGTTTACAGTACCTTTTTTCATAAGACTGGCTCTATAAATGCAAAGTTTACTCTCTCATTCAAATCATATGCTTTGTATTTATAAAAAATGCTGCTTCTCACTGTGGTATTACCAGATATGTTAATTTTACTGAGAAAATGTAGCTAAAAAGCAGAATCTCTACTTGAGCATAGAAAAAATAATGAAAATATCCCAAGAAATAAAGCTCATGCTGTGTATGTTTCCATCTCTGATAGCTCATAATGCATTTTAACCACAGGAACCTTCCCATCATGTATTAATTATGGTCTACAAATAAAATCATTATCATTATGTAATGAAAAATGTGAGTAAATTGCTTTTAATATCATGTGCTGTAGAAATTCAAGAGAAGCCGTGCAATTTTTATATTGGAATTTCTCATTATCACATTTGCTCCTACCTGCTGTGGATATTATTTGACATTTCTTTTCCCTTCATGACAAACAAACAGAGATTTACAGAAAGGTCTCAGTACAGTCCTGTCTGGCTCTTACGTATATTAAAGGATAGTACATCAGCTCTCCAAATACGATCTCTTTTTGCCTCTGCTCTCTGTTCTCTCGCAAGAGCCTTGGAATTTCTATTTGTGCTCAATTGCTCTACTTGAGTGGATAAAACAGCTTGGCAAGCAGGGTTCAGTTAAGCACTTCTAGAGCTTTTGCTAAATAAAACTCCCTTTTTTCTGGGAGTCTGCAAAAGGACCACTGAGAGCACTTCTTCCAGCCAATATAATCTAAGTACATATTGACATACCTATGGACAATTTTGGAAAAACCCTTTCTTAGACATTTGCCTCGATGATGCACCTTTAAGAATCACTTGAAGATCCCCTGAATGGAGGGTGTTCAATACATTTACCACAAGACTGAAACTTTAACTTTGATATTGTTAAACGTCTCCCAGAAAATGCAAGAAAAATGGGTTCTGCAGTAAATTTAAATTTGATCAAATTTAAATGATTAAATCACATCTTCAGGATATGTACTGTAACTGATTACTGCCACAAAAGAGACTATGTGGAGCTGGCAGCACAAATGCCATATGCAGGGATCTCTAGCTGTAAGGACATGCTTGGAGGGGAAGTAAGGAGGCATTTCTGTGGGTCTGTACACACCAGAAGCATAGATTGGTCTATAATCAAATTTAGCAATTGGCTCATAAGCAAACCAAGACTCTTAACACGAGGATGTGGGGACACACAAAATAAGAAGGAAAAAATATAGGGAGGAATTGGTAGTGGATGGGACTGAATTGTCTGGAGCATCCTGCATTCCTCTAAGCCAGAAAAAATGGAGGTACTTGCTGCAGTAAATGATTAGTACTTCTATGTTGTAAATGGTTCATAGTAAGGTCGACCTTACATGTTTCCTGAGGATGTAACATGAAACATCAGCTTAAACTGCATTCTTTTATGTGAATTTTATCTCCCTGCACATTTTGCCTTTTTTACCTTGGCTAAAGGGAGATCTTTCAATCAATTTCCTGACAAATTCATTTATAAATGTGCATGGGTACACTCTAAGGTGTACATAAGCATTTATTCATGAGAGAAACAAACATTCCTCAAGAATCAGAAGAGAGAAATCAAGGCTCTAGATGACTTGAGAAGAAAAATTTCAAATAGGCATTACTGAACTAAAATATCCTGGACAAAGAAATTTTACTGATATCAAACTTCTAAAGAATTTCTCTACCATATACTTGTCTAGCTACCCTTCCTATAATTCCCTTATTGAAAAAATATTCAAGAAAATATTACTAATAAAACAACTTATTTCCTAAAAGCGTTAGTCCATTAATAAAAACACAAGGCTGGACTCTCAGCCAAAACTGAGCTCCTTTGCCATCAGTCACGTCTGATGTGGAAGGCTCCTACCTGGCAGAAAAACTTGCTAAGTTGTTTTTTTGGCCCTGTTGGAATCCAGGAGGAATTTGCCACTAACTTCTTTTGGGCCAGCAAGCACTTTAAAATATTGTAAAGATTGGGTATGCCTGAAAGCCCTCAGTGATATGACACAGCATTATCCTCAGTATATCTCTCATCTCCACTGCCTCTGCGTTCAGGCACTCTAGGACAGCAGGTACTTGAGAAAGTGTGGCAGTAAAAGAAAAGGCACTGAAGATCTGACTCGAAGTACAGAAAACAAATGAGCCATGTGAAAAATTTCTCTTTGTCATAACTTTTCAGAATAATATTAAAGATGAAACACTTGCCTGGCTCTACTGCAGATGGTCTGATAAAATATTGTTTTAAGAGACCCTAATCACATGACTATAGTCATTATAACATAAATTGATTCAGAAGAGATTTAATCAATTTAATAAATTAATTTAATGCTTCTGGCTGTAATTATTATTCCGCGTTTATTATGTAGGATTTTTATTAGCTTAATGGTTTTATACATTTATCAGATACTCACTGAAGAAAATTTCAGTTACTCATAGAGAATCTGAATAAATCAGCAATTACTTTTTTTCTTTTAAATGGTTTTATTATAATGGTTTTCTATTTTAGCTCTTAGCAGTCATGACAAATTTCTCCAGCTTCATTGAGAAAACACTCTATCCAATATCATCTAAAGCCACAAAACAGATACAACTGATTGCATTGCACTGTAAATTGTGTTTAAATATCTTTATAATACAATTCCTCCAGTGGTCTGATGTAATTCAAAATAATAATACATTTTTAAAATAAACAAATCATTTTAACGGTTTTAGAGTAAACGCTAATGCCTTTTAAAAAACTTTTCATTTTCATTTTCTCACTATTCTAAAGCATGTCTACATCTCTTTTCTAGTCCTACATGCACATAGTGAAACCATGTAAATTTTATTATTATGGGCCTTTGGCATTTTAAGATTTGCTTCAGCTTCTCTTCAAAATAAGAATATTTTCTAAAGAAAATCTTTGTATTTTAAAAAATTGACCAAAAAAATATTAAGCAATTTATAGCAAAACAATAATTTAAAACTGAGGTTATTTATTGAAGTAGCAACATTCACACTGTAAAAAATTCACACAAATTTTGACATGTACAGCTGATCTTAGCTGAGCTTGGTCAAACTGCGTTGCATGGGAAGAGTCACACAGTAAAATTATGTTCTTCAAATTTACTGCTGTACCCCAGACTCTACATGTCCAAAGAATGCAACTTGCAGGAATTTGGCAAAATGGTTTTTTCTACTATCTGCAGGCTTGCCTGATATTCTCCCAGGCCTCCTATGGAAACCAAATCAGAGCTGGGGAGTCTGCAACTTCCGAAGCTGTGAGAGGAAGAACTGGCAACTCTTCGGTCTCTTTGATCTCTCTTTGCTTGTTTGCATTCAAAAGCAACCTGTCTTTCTATGGATTAACCTTGCCAGTGCATTATTTACTGCTGTAGCATAGGAAGGTAAACAGAAGCCACTGGAGTCAGTAGAGCTCCATTGCATTTTGCATTCAGCACACACTCTGTTTTGATTCAGAGTTCTCTAAATTAACTGACAAAAAATGACCTGAAGTTGGCTTTTGTAAAAAGGTTAGTGTTCTGGGGTATTTCTTTCTCTTGAGAATGGTCTGGGCTTTACACTTAGAGAATTAAATGGTTCTTTTACAACGATTTCTATATAGACACAATTTAAAGCATTACTAAATTTTAGACACCAGTTTTAGGAATATTTCTGATATAAAAATGGATTTGTTTGCATGCAGATGAACTCCACAGCAATCTCATTCTTTCCAGGCTGCTATTGCTATAGCCAAGATTAATTAATTAGAAATATTAAAGTTAGGATTAACTCTTGGACTTGATTCAGAAATCATTAGGAAGTTTGCAGCTCTGGCACACAAAGAATTTTGATTTTCAAATGTTAGCATTATACCACCAATAAGTACTTTAAAAAATCCAAATGGCTTGCAAGGGGAAAAGGAAGCATAAAATTTATAGACTATAAAAATATAGAAAGTTCTTCTAGATTGTTCCAGTTAGAGTTTAATTTTTGTCCATCTGTTTACATTTCCTTTTGCAAGTGTATATAGTTTTCAGAAAGTAATTTTCTTCATTGTGTAGCTCTCCATCTCATTAGCAAGAACAGTTTAAACTCCTGGTTTTGTGGTTAAATGGTGAAACATAACTTCAATCCAATGTAACCAAGGCAAGAACTACTAGAAATGGCTTCCAAAAATGTGCTAATTCAGAAAGTCAGAATTTTTTTAAGTCTGGATCAAAATTTCATATAGGGAAGTTTTCCCAAAAAATGTTTCAGTGAGATTCTCTATAAACAAGACAAGAGTCACTGTGCATATTCCCATATATCCAATGTAAACTTTCCCAAGCATGTGATGTGAAACACCTCAAAAGACATTTTTTTCCACAAGACAAGCACCAATCAATTGTGGAATAAAACTGCCTGATAAAATCATAATGTTTTAATTATAAACAAGGAAGAAAAATTAGGAATCTTCAAACAGAAACAAGGGAACAGGAGAAAACTTTGCTTTTTACAGTGACTGCCTAGCAAGTTTATTAAGATAAATAAACTTAAGAGTAAAGAAAGTTACTATAAATGTGTAACAAAAAACAACAAAAATTAAAATCCCTAAGCTATTGTTTAGCATTTAATGTATCCAAGAAAGCAGTGGGGAGAAAAAAAAATGATATTTTCAAGTTTTATTCTTGAAAACATTAAAGACAAAGGAGAACTACTTAACAGAAAATTCTGTATTCTAAAAAGACTTGTTAGAGATGGCAATTTTTGGAAACTGTATACTGTTTTAAATCCTCGCCTTTTTTATTAGGTTAAAGTTAGATAAATCTTAATTAAGACTTATTTTTGCCTTGACTGGTCATATAACAGTTTTCAGGAAAAGGCAGAGCTTTCACTTAGAATGAAAATATACTTTATCATTCAAATCAATGTAATTTTAGAAATCAGAAACATATCAAGAATTTTCTGTCTCAGTTTCTTTGGACCAAGATAACCAAGAGATGGAAAGCATCAAAAGAAAAGTCATAACATTTACAATTCATAAATAAAGTTATCTAATTCACAATTTTATGGACATATACATGGTGAAATTTAATATATATTATAATGGAGCAATAATAATTATTCATATTTATTATTTCATTTCCAAAATGAGGAGTCCTGACAAAAAGTTTTGTTGAAATCATGTAGGGTCACAATTACTACTTAAATGTACAGCTAGAACCCTTCTATCAAAGCAGGCAACTGCACAGATGCCTCAGTAGATTATCCTTCCTCTTGGGTTTGAACAAATGTAATTTCTTCATTTTAACACATCATGGCAACCTTTGTCATTTGTGTGTTAGCAAAAACCCTAAAATATTAAAAGAAAATGAGTTGTACCCTTTTCATGCTCAGGAATTACACCTTAGAATGAAACACCTTGTTACATAGGATATGATAGGCCTTAAAACAATCAGAATGTCAAAAATGTGAAAGAAAACTATAAATTAAGGCCAAATGATGACTTTCTATTAAATCTGAGTTACCTAAAACATGAACCATCATGCAGAAGAGTTTAGGAGTGTCAGGAGCCAGATTCTGCCCCTGCATCCTCCTTAGTGGTGTTAATTTGAGTTGGACTTTATTTTCAAATAGGTTAATATAATTAAATAAGAATCTGAGCTTTGGTAGCTACTATAATTTGAATATGCCCTGTCTCTTCATGTGGATTACCCATTTCAGCTGAAAGAAAAATTGTTCATCATGCAGGAGATCTCTGGCGGTTTTTTCATTCTATATGGTTTTTATTCTTAGCATGCCCCTAAATATTTTCTCTACTTTACCTGTATCCACCATATAGTAATATAGCACTAATTTCTTTCTACAGCTTTATTATTGCGCAATATTTCAGTTAAAAAGATTTGGCTTGTATCCTCTGGCAAGGAGAATTGCTGGTTTTATGAAATATTATCCATCAACTTAGATAAATTTGTTCATTTTGCAAAGTTCTCTTTGCAAAAGAGTTGAAACAGATGTATTTATGCTCTGTCCTAAATCATTTTTCAGCACATTAATACATAGCTTGCTGTTTTTCAGCAGTCATATGGAAATTGTTATTAACTGTGTATGTTCACTTTTTATATTCATTGATTCTTAGCCCCCAAAGTTGGTAAAAATCCCAGGAAACCAGCTGGTTATTCATTTTAGTAAATAAAACCAGACCTCAGATTTCTACACATAATTAATGCACCTTCTTTTTGGGCCTTATTTTTGCATGTAATCAATTAACATAGTCCATGACATGTGCAGTACTTGGAATTTTTAGAACCTAGAAATATTGCTGGAGCAGCATTTCACGATGATATCAAAATGATCAGAAGCTCTCCGTCCTCAAGAGGAATTCTCGAGAGTAGAGTTTTAACCCTGCAGACATCCAGATTTAGAATCCTAATATAAGTGCTTAGGTCTGTATAATGGAATGACAAAAATGTTATAATGCCTTTACACAAATATGACATGAACTCCTGTGTCTAATAATGACCAAAGACTGCTTTTTCATGTGGAGCCTGTGATATATCTGGACTTGTCCTGCTAATCAGTTTTGGTCTGATAGGTACTTACTGTTATCCTTCAAATTCAATAACAAGGTTAAGAAGGCTAGCAGGATTGAGAAATGACTGCTGCATTTTATCTCAGGTGCAGAGCCAGCTTTTAAATGAAAAAAATTACTATGTGAATCACCACTTTGGAGGGATCATTTTCCACCCAGCTTCTCTTACTCCAATCTCCATTCCTCAGCCACCCATTAAACAGTATGTTTTACACTCACAAATTTTACATCTGAGAGACCTCCACATACCTTCCCAGTGTGCATCCTCAGGAAAATTTAAAATATTGAATAATCATCACATATCAATTATCTGGAGGAAGGCTGAAGGAATAAAAGCACATGGAGGGGTTTCTATTTTTCTTTTGCTAACATTTCCAAAGTCCTGGATAATGGCTTCTGGATAATTAGTTCTTTGGAATTTTAATTTAGAGCTGATCTAAAGTGTTTCTTTACAACATTAATCTGAAACTATAACAGATTATTTCTTTGTAAACCAAATCCCAAAACTTATCTGCTTGGATTCTTTGGTGTCTTTCTTAAAATCTGAAGCAATACATAAAAAAAGGGATAAAAAGCTTTTGTGATACAGATTTGAAAGCAACAAATACCATAAAAAATGAGCACATTTGAAACCTGAGTAATACATCCCTTATGAGTTCACAAAAACAAAATGGAAACAATTATGTGGAAGCAACTACTAACTCTCAAGGAAGTCACCTCTAGATTGTCAGATTCACTCCCACAACTCAGGAACATCAACTTCTCAGCATCCTTTTGGCCAATCTGTCATCCACTAGAATTTCTTGGTGTCCTATAGCCTTCCTTAAAGCACTAGACCTCCATAGCACTTGTGCATGATTGGTGCACAAATAAATAAATAAAATACAGCGGGTACATTGGCAGAATGGTTCTTTTGCATTCAGACAAGAGGCTTAAGTGTGAAGTAGTTGATTGGTAATTTCGTAAATTATATATATAAATAAGACCAGCATGTAATAAAGCTATTTTCAGTCTCATATGGGTAAATGTGGCAAGAAAATGAAATTAAAAGTAAATGTATTTATTTTTTCTGATGTCTAACTACATAATTTATTAGGCTAATGTTTTTCATTATATTTTATACTCCATTATATTTCTATGTGAATTCTCTAACAATACCAAATGAAGAAAACTTCTTTTTAAATTAATAATTTCAGAGTTAAACATTAATATTCAAATCAAATATGATGCTATTGTGGGACTTCAGGGACAAAAAAACACTTTTATGCTGAGCACAATGAAGGATTGATAGGCATTTCTGTTATCTCATTCATTAGTCATTCTGGACAGTTAGACAAGTTGTTACCTACAATAATGGGGAGCATTTTACTTTTAAAAGGTTAACTTAAAGTCTATTTTATACTGAACTGAATAAAACTGTTTATTTATGTATTTATTGATTGTGACAAAATATATATTTGCCTTTTTTCTGAAAGAATAACTAATATTTGTAAAGCTGTAAGCCTGACATAAAATGTGATAAGAAGCATATTCCAAGGCAGGATGACCACCTAAGTTAAGCTGTATAATAGTCTAATAAATTTGCATTAAATTTCAGAAATTTATAAAGCAAGCAGGAAAGAGGAGAATTATTATGACTGTCTTTGTAAGTCTTGTCTCCTCTCCAGCACTTCTCTGCTGAATTCCCCTTCTGAATTTAAACCCACATCTTGTTTGTTCCTTCAGAGACGTCTTCCAAATTTCTTCATTGATAGTGGAAGTCTATAAAGTCAAGCACAGGTAATCTATCACTAGCACTGAAACTGTATCAGACTTACACATTATTTTGCAAGCTCTGAGCAGCCACATCCAAACTTTCATGCTTTCATAGTGGAGAGTAACATCACAAAAAAAAAAAGGTTTAACAATTATCAACATTGCTGACCACCCTCTGATTTTTCAATCGAGTCTAGAATTTCTCTTCATAAAGTAACAACAAAAGTTAAACTGCCAGCAAATATTTACTCATTATGTTTTTTCTGTCTTCAGCATTTTTCTAGACTGCTCTGTTGAAAGCACATATAAATACAAAATATTTGTTCAATTAATATGTGTGTTAATCCAACCAAATATGTCAAGAAAAAAACTAAATACTCATGAAGCTTAGGTATGAAAAAATTATGTTTGTTCTGCATTAAAAAAATAGTTTTATAGGAAAAAAAACAAACTGTGAAGATTCTAAATATTTATGTTAATTTAAATTATTATAGCATCAGTAGTGTCTTAACACTATTAATAACTGCCTGTTTGTAAACCAACACCCGATTCACTTGGTCATAAGTGAGTGAATCATCAGATTTAGATGGATGGCAATAGAAATTTTGGGATGTAATGAACAGGCTTGTGGAACACTGACTGTATCTGACTCTTTGCCTTGCATATCTCTTCCAACTGGGTCTGCACCCTTTGCTACTAGAGCCCATCCAATCTGTGGCACTCATGCCAAAGCCATCTACTTCATCTCCCAAATCTCACACTGCCTCCTGACTTACTGAAGAATTCACAGGACCTTTGTTTCAAGACTAAAGTTTTCAAGAAACAAGGAGGCACACAAGAGCGGGTGCCCTTGCCACTGTGCATTAAACCGGCAAACTAAGCCATCAGATATTCTGTTTGTGGGGAGGAGGCAGGATGAATGTTTAATAATTAGCTGCTTTGGCTCAGCAGTCATTCCCCTGTGACTTTAAAAGCTTGAGCTGTGAACTCTGCTCTTTGAGATGAGGCCCTATTTTATCATTGCTACAAACACACTTAGTACTATAATTAAAACCTTAGAGAAAATGTTTCCACAACTTTTGAGCATGCACAGATTTCCTTCTGTGTTCTTTTACCTTGGCTTGACTCTGGGTACAGGTATGTGTGGGTGTGCGCACACAATTACACACACAATGATGAGAAATAAAAAGGGTTGCCACTGAAAATCAGAGCCTCTTTCTGTGTTTGGATTCATACTCAGAACAACAGGAAGACAACAAGAGTCACCTCTCTGCTGGATACGGTCATTGCAAGAACTCAAATTTTCCCTGGCACCAGCTGGAATGATTCAGCAGCATGAGGGGACCTCTGTAAGTAACAGGGGGTGTGAGGTAGGGATGGAGACATCTTCTCTAGGCAAAAAGACCTGAGGCAATGCTCCCCTGATTCTTGGGAGACATTTTTCTACACAAGTGATCATTTGTGATGGATAAGAGTTCATGTATTTCATATGCAGCTCCTGTCTCTGAACCACTGCGCTGAACCAGGCAATGGAGACCTTTCTGTGGCACTAGACAACAAATTCACCACAGGGAGCTGTATCCCTCTGTCACTTCAGCCATTCGTGACCTCCAGATGCTTCTAAGGTTTAACCTCATCCAAGGCTTGTAGGTATGTGATTTTTCTTAGAATAAAAATTGCATAACTGCTTGAATATTAAATTTCAATGCTTGTGCATCAAAGGGCTCTGGTGTAATTTGTTGGACAGAAAGACCTTTTTAAGATTCTCAGGCAGCCTTGGGTAGTTTGAATTGGTAGGAAATATCTAGTATATCTGTAACACACTTGATCTTTCTGCAAAAAATGAAAGAGAAGAGGTTAGATTATGCTGAGAGCCCCTTGAGGCAGATTTTAGCATGTAGAGTGGGTACGACTTTTACAATCATCCTTGGATCACGAGGGTGCAGTTCAATAGATTGAATCCTCAAAGGGATGGCATTTCTAGAAATTTAGGATGTTTTGCCCAATTTATGTCTATTTCTAGTGGAAACTGAAGCCTACTATTTCAACCTCCTCCATTTCCTGCATAATTTCTTCTGGTTTTAGTTTGCAGCTTTCTCATAATTGAGTGTTTCTTCACAGATCCAAAGCATGACTATGACGGCATAAGCACTCTGCTAATAATAAATATTTCTGGCGTTTATTTTTCATGAGTAGGATCTGTAATTATATTACCAGCACTGTAAATATCTAAAGCACTGATGCTTTTTTGATGGAAATGAATCCAGAAGACTGAGCATTTATGAATTAGTATTTTTCCTCTGAGTGTATGACAGCAAAGAAAACATGCCATTACCAGAAATATCTATAGTGATTAAAATGGTAATTAATGACAGCCCCTCATATTAGCATAAAATAAAGCAAATTACAGATAAACCAATTTTTTTAAATTTACTTATTTTTTACATAGGAAGAAAGTGCTTATGACAGGTGGTGCAAAATACTGAGAAGAGCAGCAAATCACACATATCCTTATCTTTCACATAGGGTTTAGATGTATTTCCAGGGTGGAAAAAAACCAATCATATCTCCAAAGTTTAAAATCTAAAAGAATTTCAAGTAGATAGCTAGTCATTTTGCCTTCCTCACAGACCCATTTACGAGGTTTATGTTCTAATTCTGCTGACATCAACATCTGGAGGCAGAATTAGGGCCATATTTTTCACTGAATTGGAAATTTAATTTATATGAAAAATTACATGTTTTCATTTTAACTCAGTTTTGAGTTGCTTACATCTTCCTGAAAACAGACACATAAATCACACATACAGACATCTATGGCAGGCATCCTGCCTTTGCTCAAAATATTTACTAATGAGAACAAGAAAGCCTTTCCTAAATAGGTGGAGACTTCTGCAAGAACTCAGTAAACTGAAGAAACTTATTAAAGATTCCTGAAGAAACTGTGAGAAAAAAATTATTTTTTTAAATTCAGGTGTTAAAAAATCTATTTGTCAGCTTGCTTTCAAAAAATCCTCTGAAGCAATTTTCCTAAAGTTTTAAAAGTAAGATGGCAATAAAAGTTTCAGAAAGCTATGAGACTTGAGAAATATCCAATCAAAATAGCCATTCAAAGTTCATCACAGATTTTCTTATAATAAAGGAAATTTTGTTTTTAGTGTGGAATAAACATGGTTGCCTTGCTCAATTACTGCAGTTGTCAGGTTAATTAAAGCTACTGAATGTGGAGAATTTGGAGTTGAAATTCTTTAAGCTAGAAAGTATTAAATATTCTGTAAGCAACTTGAAATTCTTTCTCAGTCACTCCAGTCTCTTCCAACACAAGGGTTGGCAAGCAGTCCCAGACTTGACTTTTAGAAAGCCACAAAAAAGAGTGACAAACAAGCCAGCACAAAGTCAACCAGGCTGGCAGCTCTTTGCTGTTGCAGAACTTTCTTGGGCGAAATCAAACACCAACTGTGTGATTTGCATCATTCAAAATAACTTTTCTGCAAATTGTTCACATGCAGTCCAAGACATGGAATTTCTCTTTATGCTCTTAAGTAACACTTGGATGCTGTTATGCAAGATCAGGCTTCCCACAAAAGACATACTAAACCCAGCTTCTACTGTCCATCTACCGTCACACCTAGAGATAATTGAAGGGTACAGAAAAATGAAGAGTTAAATATTGAAGTTTTGCAATGTGTTTATCTCATCAGGCTCTTGAAAAACTAAAGAAATTAAGTGCCTTTTTAATTTTTTGAGTCACAGTTGAAAAGAGTAAATGAATACTCTGAACATCATCTTACTTTTGGGTGTAAGTAACAAAAGAGTTAATCTGACAAAGATTCTTGGACAATGGCAGAATGAATTTTATGAAACCAATAAAAGAGGAATTTGTCCTTCTAAAGCCGAATGCATAGACCTGAACTAAATACTTGGTCTCTGTCCAAAGCCCTGCACAAAAAGCTTCAGAACATTGTTCAGAAAAAGCAACATGAGGAGTGGTCACTAAAATGTAAAAATTATGTGAAGCTGGGTGCTGCAATGCTACATTAGCTATTTACCAGTGCTGGATTCAAGATGGAAACTCTGGATTTCAATTTCCTCCTCTTTTAAACTGGAGCAAGCACCCAAACAATCCAGTGGCTGATTCAGAGGCTGAAAGGAGACTGGCAGCATCATCCTCTGGGGCTGCAGTTTTATATATGTGAGGCATACCAAGGATGAAACTAACCTAAAATAAACCCTTTTGTACAAAGTTCTGTAACAGTAAATCTAAAACATTCACAGAGACCTGAAATGTTAACAAATTTGTTTCCATTCCAGCTTTATATAAACATCAAATAATAACACCATCTTTAAGATATGACTCCCAGGATATCCAAGCACCTGCATAACTCCAAATTAGTATCAGCCTGTCAGGTGTGTCTCATGCCAGAAGGAGCACTAGGTGCATGGGCAAAATTAAACTCAAAGATCTATTCAAAACACACACACACACAAATCTGCAACTTCTCCTGCCCTGTGCTCTATATCCACATGAAAATGTCACGTAATGATTCAAAATCCTCCTTCTACACAGATTTGTGGTCTTCATCCAGTAACTTGTTTTCTGCCCAGAAAACACAAACTTAAATAATCTGGTTGACAAAATGATAGGAGTATCATTTAATGAACCAAATCACGGAACTGACCTAAATTATATTTTGTAACAGGTTCAAAAAGCTTGGCTGAAGATTTCACTTCAGATAAAAGTGCATATAATAATTTCCAGATAAAATTAAAAGTGATAAGGGAAATTACTGTCTTAAACTTTTTCTTGCTGCATAGCTTCTTTTTCAAACTAGTATTAAATCACAGGTGGATAATAAATTTCCTACAAGTTGGAAAAGTATGAATTATTTTCAGATAGCTGCTACAGAAGGCATTTGGGAGATTATGCTACGAAGAATTCATTAAGTCTCTGAGACACTTAATTTGTGTCTCAAATACCTTTGTAAATTACTTAAGTCTGGACTTTTGTTTGTATAAAAATGTAATCTGCTTCTTCTTGGAAGACATTATTCTTTATAAACTGGGGTAAAGTATATGTGTGGTCTGTTGACACTGGCTGGATTCCAGGCACCCACCAAAGCCACTCTCTCACTCCCCTCTGAAGCTGGAGTGGGGAGAGAAAATATAACAAAGAGTTCATGAGTTAAAGCCTGGGAAAGATCACTCATCAAACACTGTCATGGGCAAAACAGGCTCTAATGAGAGATATGAAGTGAATTTATTGCTAACAAAATCAGAGCAGGATAATGACAAGTAAAATAAAACCCTTAAAAACACCTTAGCTCTTTCCCATCTCCACCTCCTCCCCAGTGGTTCAGGGAGACAGGGAATGGGGGTTAAGGCCAGTTCATCACTTGTTGTTTCTCCTGCTGCTCAGGAAGAGAAGTTGCTCCCCTGATGCATTTTGGGTCCCTCCCATGGGAGAGAGTTCTCCATGAACTCCCCTGATGTGAGTCTATCTCACAAACAACAGATCCCTGAGAATGCTGCAGCATGAGTGCATCCCACAGGCAACAGTGCCCCTCAAACTGCTGCAGTGTGGATCTCTTCCCTGGGGTGCAGTCCCTCCAGTGGGGGCTTCTCTTTCCACAGGCCTCCTATAGGATCACAGCTTCCTCCAGGCACCCACCTGCTCCAGATTGGGGCTCCTCCAGGGGCTGCAGGTGAATCTCTGCATCCCTGTGGATCTGCAAGGGCTGCAGGGGCACAGCTGCCTCACCATGGTCTGTACCATGGGCTGCAGGGCAATCCCAGCCCTGGTGCCTGCTGCACCTCCTGCACCTCCTTCTGCACCGCACTTGGTGTCTGCAGAGCTGCTCCTCTCACATCTTCTCACTCCTCTCATCTGGCCACAATTACAGCTGCACAATAACTTTTCTTTTCTTCTTAAATCTGTTATCACAGAGGTGTTATCACCATTGTTAAGTTGGCCCAGCCTTAGCCACATCTGTTTGGATACCTCAGGGATTGGCTCTGTCAGACATGAAGGAAGTTTCCAGCAGTTTCTTGCAGAAGCCACCCCTGTAGCCCCCCCTATCAAAGCTTGGCCATGTAAACCCAGTTCAAGTTGTTATATTTCATTTTTGTTAGCTTTTCAATATGATTGATGCAGGCCTTTAATATGTTAATTCTATAACATGAATTCATATTCAAGTAGATAGCTGAGAAACATGAAGAGCATCAAATACGCAACAGTGAAGATCTGAACTACCCTTACCACCCACCTCTCATCAAGAAAGAGTCCATCAGTAAAATTTTCAGTACTTTTGATTTTGGAGTCTTATCTCAGAAGTTATTTAGAAGGAAACTGAAACCAGAACTAGAACCAGAACTGGGAAAAGCAGACTAGAAAAAATCCAATAGCTAATTTAAAAAAATTGTGAAGCATATGTGACAAATTTTCATCCCCTTTAAAGAAATTAAAACTGACTTACACTTTGTATCCACAACACTGTAAAAACCCAGTAAACATGCTTCACCTACCCTGCTGAACAGATTGCACTGTACTATACAGGTTTCAGACTAATGTTGGTATTTCCATTTTATAGGCATAGCAGTGGAAGTTGTAACTAAACAGCATTTAGGCAGATCCATCTTACACCTGATACAAGGGCTCACAAACAGGTATTTAAAATTCCCTAAGTAGGACATGGATTGTGCCAGCTCACTCCCCATCACTCCCAATCCCATTCTGTGTCATTTCAAGAGCTCCCACGACCTGTCAGACTGTATCTGACCTGGGTGTACAGAATTGCTGTTTCCAGAGAGGCACAGAACCACAGCACATTGAAACAGCAGTATGTAAGAGCTTGCCAGTAGTTGCCCACTAATAGCTGTGGGCAATTAGAACATGTGAGCTATTATGCACATCCTGCCTGCTCCTCTCAGCAGATCAGACAGCTACACAGCACGCCTCCAGACAGGCACTGCAGAGAGTTCCAGCACTGCAAGGCACGTTCTGTGGAGCCCTGGAGACATCCCTGCTGCAGGATGTGTACTCACAGCACTTGAGCTGGAGTCCTGGTGGGCCTGTGATACACAGCTGAGGAGCTCTACTCTCAGCGGGCACAAGCCCATCTAAAGTCAGCTGAATGGGGCTTTAGCAGATGAGCTGGGGATCTGAACAGGTGTCTTTGATGGGCAGTGAAAATCTGGCAAATAGGCTGGATGAAATGGATCTGTCCCTAATGAGAACTATCTTGAAACATCCTGTTTTTGCAGCTATCACACCTTTCTGCTGTGGCTTAAACCCAGCCAGCAGCTCAGCACCACCCAGCTGCTCATTCAGTCCCCTCCACAGAGTGGGGAGCACAATAAGAAAAAAGGTAAATCTCATGGAATGAGATAAGAACAGCTTGAGAAGTAAAATAAACAATATTATTTCATTATCATTATTAATATTATTGTTATTATTATTGCTTTTACTACTACTATTACCATAAGGTTTTTATTTGTGGTTTTTTTCTCATATTATTTCATTATCATTATTAATATTATTGTTATTATTATTGCTTTTACTACTATTATTACCATAAGGTTTTTGTTTGTGTTTTTTTTTCTCTTTTGTTGGGTTTTTTTGTTTTTTGATTTTTTAAATGAGAATGAGAGAGAAGAATAAAACCCAGGACAGACAAGTGATGCACAATACAATCTCGCACCACCCACTCATTGATGCTCAGCCCAGCCCTGGCTTTCAGGTGACCTGCCTGCCATGTGTTTTATTTACTGAGCATGGTGCTCTGTGGTATGGAATACTCCTTGGGCTAGTTCAGGTCAGATTTAGAGCAGCATTCAATCAACATGAAACAGTTCCCAAAGCATTGATTTAGACTATTCAACTCCACAAAATCTAAACCTGTTTGATTTTAAGTTATTCTTGCCAAGAAGAGGGAATTAGGAGAAGGACAGAAAAGATGTAGAAAAGCAGACATATGGCTACCAACTCCTGGTTTCCAGCAGTGTTCAACTGATAGAAATTCCAAGAGGAGGTAGGGTCAAGACATGTGCTTGTCTTGTGTCCAGTCCTAAATACTCTTTGGCCTTCCTAGGCCCTTCCCCCAGGTGGGATTTCTGGTCATTTTCTCACTCAGGAGCTGGGTTAGGGGCTCCAGAGGTGGGTGTGGAGCCTCTGCTGTGCCAGGGATGGGCAGCCACTGCCAGGCTGGGATACAGGCTGTGGGGCTGGGGTGCACGGGGCAGGGCACTGCCTCACATGGGCAAGGCCTGACCTGTCCCTTCCCTCACACACATGCACCCCAAAATGTCTTGAGACGTCAATATTTCCAGTACCTCACAGGTATCCCAAAAAAATGCCCTGTCAGCATCAAGAACAGGCCTATGTCAAGAGCTGGCTCTATTCAGAGTCCAAGATGCACCATTTTTTGCGCTAAAAATTCCATTATCCCACCCAAGAGTTCCATGGGACACCTTGCCAAGAGCAGAACATTGTTCCACACCAGGATAAACCAGCAGGACCTCAGGATTCTGTGGCTAAGAATACCATTTATGAGGAGATACCCAGCAGAGTAAGGGGACCAGTACAATTGAACCAAGTTCTGCTGAATCTTCACCTTTCTTCCTCTCCCCACCACATAGTCACACAAAAAACTACTCATTTGGAAATATTTCTGTGCAACTTCCTTGCCACTTGTGTTCCTTGATCATTTACTCTTAGCAGGAAGACTGGAATGTCCATCCTACCAAAATGCAGCACATTAAAAAGGTCAAAGTACTACAGCAAAATAGCAGAAATCACAAAAGACAATATTCCAAGTCTGACACCTCTTTGGTAAGTAGAGTGAGAAATTATATGCAATTATCTTCTTGATGGTAGGCTCTGAAGACTGTAATTTCATGGTGACTGGATGTCATTTTCAGAACCTTCTGTCTCTTTGCAGTACTGCAGGCACACTTTCAGCTTTCATTTGGAACACTTGAAATAAAAGCAGGAGTAAAAGGAGAGACATGTAAGAGTTTTATTTGGAGCAAGAAGTCATGACAGTTTTCAAAATTACAGTAATATTTTAGCATTGTTCCTACTGAAGTCAGAAATCTCCAGGAGATGCCTGATCTCTTCCTGTGGGCTGTGCATTATTGAATCTCACTTGAGACTCAATAATGAGGGAATATTATGCTCTAGGAAAAAAAGGTAGATCTCAAAGTTAGAAGATGATTTGCCTCATTTTGCCTCCTTTCTCTTTAAGCCAACAGGGCAAATAGGACAGATCAGATCCAACTCATTAGATCCAAAGGCAAGATATGGCTGACTCCTAAATCTTTTACCTGACAATATGAGAGCTGAAGTATTAAACGACCAGCAGTAAAACTCACTTTTTGTTGTGGTGATGTCACTTTTGAGGATCATTTGATTAAATTGAAGCACACAAGGAGAATTACTCTGCTGACACCTTGTTGATTCAGTTGGCCTCTGTTAATACAGTTGATGAGTTATAGTTTGTTTGCTTTTCCCCCTGTTTTATTACTGTTTGTCACTTCCTTTCCCTCATGCTCCTTGTGCTAAAGACGCCAGGAATTGACATCAACATGAGTATCCCTGAATAAATGGTTTGTTAAAGGCTTGCAGCACTCCTTTACACTTTCACTTGGCAAGTAGAAAAGGATGGAGGTGAGACTGGGGTGAAATCTGTATTTTCTAACCTCTCAGAAAGCAGTTGGAAGTTGAAGAAGCTGGATTTCTCCAGAAGCATAACAAAGAGATGAAGTGTTAGCATAGGGTCTTGAAAACCACAGAGCCTGAAAGCCTTACAAACACAAAGAAAACTGGAGAGGGAGAGAAGAACAGAAAGGATAAGAGGCAGAATATATTAGTTTAGGTATCCCACCCTTCTTGCACAGCTCTTCTGTGCTGGAGCTGGCTCACACACAAACTGCTGGGAGCAGAGGCAGAGGAGGTCGTGGACCTCCTCTGTAGTAGACACAATCTCTCTTATTGTTAGGACAATAGAGTTACTGTAATGGAAGAAAGAGGGGACTTTGTCAGTGGAAAAAGCAGAGGGAGAGAAAAGTAAGTGGAGCAGGCAGGGAGGAAGCAAGTGACACTAGAGGTTTCGGGTTGTAGCAGCAGCAAGAGGAGAGCTCTGATGTCTGTGCTGCTGTGGATGTGAGGTGGCACAATTGCTTCACTGTAGGGTGGAAACTTCAGCCATTCTGTCACATTAGAAAGCAAAGAAAGAGTAGGGAAACAATTTTGGTTCAGGGGGAGTGCTAAACGAGGTTGGTAAGAAAGTTCCTGTGTTCTGAAAAAATTATTGTTGTGAAATTTGACCTGATTTTGGTGAATATGTAACACTTAAATGATGAATGAAAGAATTTATATTAACTCATAGCTTATACAACCTATAAAAGAAACAACTTTCAGTAAGACAAAAAACCCCAAAATAAGTCAAAACTGACTGATTTTAAGCACAGCCCGATTTACTGCTTCCTGTGTGCATGTTAAATCAAAGAATGGTTTGGGATGAAAGAGACCTTAAAGATCATCTCATTCCAAACACCCTGTCATGGGTAGGAACATCTAATACTCTGTTACCTCAAGGCTTTCTTAAGAGAAATGCTTTTCTATGCCAAGATTTCCCCACATTTGATGACTCTTGAGCACCTAATCTAAGAATGTAACCCTCCTATGGAGGAATTATGCTGAACAGTTTTAAAGTCATTGTATTGCTGTGTCTCTTCAGTAGATGGATGTATCACACTGCAAAATAAACTGATGCAAACCTGGGATTTGTGCAGAGGCATATCACCATCCTTGCTTTTCCTTAGCCCAGGCAGATTGTGGAAAAGATACAGCACAAAAAAAATTCAAACCCCACATGAATAGAGCACTACTGAGCAAAGATTTCCTTTGTGTTTCAAACTCGTAAGAAATGTGGTCATCTAATAGAAAAGCTGTCAGAAACTATTTACTTAAATAATTAATTTGAAGTCATTTGTTTTTCATGTTGCCAGAAAAAGTAATGTGTCAGGAAAAATGCCAAAACCAGAAGGGTATTTTCTCAATTTTTTTTCCTGGTATCCATCTGTGTCTATTCCGCAGCAGTACAACTTATAAGAGGCCAGATTCTATTACATGATTTCCCCCAGTTATTGCACTCAAGCAGACTACAAATCACTTGTTTAATTTCTGATTACAGCTGCTTTGTTCTATGGAAAATTTTCAGAGTAAGCTCACTACCAAGTGTAATGCTGCTCAGTAGAATCTATAGGTTATTTATCAAAACCACATGGAAGCGGTAAACCACAGCCATGAAAAAAGATGAAGCAAAGCTTTGCAATGCGGTGTCCCAAAGGTATGATAATCATATCTCTTGATAATCATATCTCCCTCCACTGCCTTATTGCTAATTAAATTAATTAATTAGGGAAGTCTTTCCCAAGTGGACTTGATTTAATATGCTGTATGTAATTAGCAGCTCTTGGAAATGGAGATGAGATGATTTCTCCCCCTTTTTTTTGGCGTCACAGAGAGCTCTCAAAAACTTTGCAGGGAAAGCAAATTATCAGGCTTCTTGTTTGGTCCAGTGGCAGCTCTGACATTAGTGTCTAAAAACATTTTTTCACTGAAAAAAAGAAAAAGAAAAAATAAAAGAATGAATATGATTAAGGACAATGAGGTTTTTAGTGATCCTGGCACACTTTGTGAGCTGACCTGAACAGTCTTCCAAATTTAAATGAATAATTTCTATTAAGAGTAAATAAATACAATTGCTGTGGGGATGATGCTGAAGCAGTGGAGATCTGTACAGGGATTGTGTGGTGGGGTGACCCTGTCTGGATGCTGAGTATCCACCAAATCCACTGTCACTCCACTCCTTTCCTCAGATGGACAGCAGGAAGAAAATATAACAGGCTCGTGGGTTGAGATAAGGACAGGGAGAGATCCATTACCAATTCCCATCATGGGAAAAACAAACTCATTTGGGAGAAAATAGTTTAATTTATTACCAATCAAATCAAAGGAGAATAGAGAGAAAATTGAATCTTAAACCAGCTTTCTCCCATACCTCCCTTCTTCCTGGGCTTTGCAACACTCCTGAATTTTCTACTTACTCGTCTTAACTACTTTGGACATGAGAGAAGCTTCTGGCAGTATCTCATGGAAGCCACTCCTGTAGCTCCCACTCTGATCCCAAAATCCTGCCACACAAAGACAAGAGAACTGATCACAGACCTGCCAAATTTTGTGAAAATAACCTTTAATATTTAATAACAAGTAAAGAATGTGAAGAAATATGTTTCATTATTTCTAAAGATATTCTAGATGATAGGGTCATCTCCTGATATCACAGAAAATATAAATGCTGTTTAATAATAATTAGAATAGCTTTAAATTAGTAGCTGCATCATTAAATCAATCATTTTATTTATAAAGAAATTATTTTCTGGAGACACACACGTGCCACTCACACTTGGATAGAGTACATAGGAGGAGGCAATGCCCCAGCAGCTGGTCAGGCATGTTTTCCTTTGCTCAGCCTGCCACCATTGCTTTATCATCTACCTGTGACCTCTTCCTCTGCCTGCTAACATCTTCCTCAGATTTATTCTAGAATTCCTGACACCTTAATATCTGCCAGTGGCTGGCAGTGATAAAACTTTTCCAGAGGAAACTGCTTCTGCTTTTATTCAAACATGTTTCATTTTGCCTCCAAAAGTCCAGGATTGGGAAGTCTCGGTGCTAAAGCACAGACAGATCAACCATGCTTAAAAAGAGAACTTTAAAAGACTAATATTTTAAAGGCTATAGCAAGATGAAAAGTTTTTTTTAATGTCATTTCAAAATAGCAATTTCATGCTTTTGGTAGGCTACTGACTGCCAAAAGATAAACAATCCTCCCCTTTCCAGCATTAATGTAGTGACTGTTAGAGCTGGGAAAAAGACATTGAGGTTGCCAAACAATATAACAGTAAAAAATACTCCTTTCCTGCGTGTGGATGAAGCTTTTGCGTTTTTTTCATAGAAAAAAAAGCCTAGTGGAAGACACACCATTCTGCCTCCAAAATCATTAGTGATGGGCTGATGATTCCAGCTTCAGTGCCTGCTCCCTTTCATTCTGTGCGAACAGCCCCTCCAAACAGGCTGTATATAATAAATACAAGAGCAATACAAACAAACAAACAAAAACAACAAAAACACACACACACACACACACACACACACACACACACACAAAACCCGAGACATTTCTCTTCAGCAGCAAGGAAGACTTCCCCAGTGAAATCCTTATTCATATTATTTATAAAATGTTCAGTATTTCCAGATAAGTATTTCCACCTCTGTTTTATAAATCAGAAAGATTCTGAACTGTTCTGAAGCTATCCTGTAGCTGAAAAGAAATAAGGAAAACAATCAGTACTCAGTTTTGTAGTATTTGTGTTTCTCTGTTAAAAAATCAACTATTTAATTAAATATTTAGGGGAGGGAAATGCTTACTATTTCAAGCAAGAATAAATATTCCTGCACAAGAAGCCTTAAGAAAACCCAACCAACAAATAGAGACACATATGCATTAGAGTACTTGAAATCTCCTTGTGCTCTGTATTAGAGAACTTTCAGAAAAAAAAGTCCTTGAGGGAATTTCCTCCTGCAGTATGGAATAATGTGATACAGGTATGGGAAAATAAAAACCAAGTGCTAAACCTTAAAATCACAAAGCAGAATACAACCAAGAAGTTGTGCAGGGTGGAGAGCAGAGGGTGGGATGACTAACAAGCAGTTTGGCTTGCAGATGCTATTTCGACTGAGAACACAGAATTCCTCTTTGAGAGGAATAATCTCTAAGATCATCCTTAGCAAGTAATGACTTGTAAACCATTCATTGGGGAATATATTGCTTTGTTTTTTAGTGTGTGAGAAGTTCCTGGAGGCTAAGATGCACTGGCATGCATACGCTGAGACTGAAAAGTCGTCACTTTGGAATGTCATTTATGGAGGTCATTAATTAATCACATCAATAATTAAAAATATACTAGGATAGAATCAAAGGCTATGTCAACAAAAATTTCTTAATTTGTCTTCTAAAGGCTTTTGGTACAGAGGCCATCACTTTGATCACACTTTTTAGTACTCAGGACTCAGAGAGAAATTCCATTCTATTTCCTGATGTTTTTATGAACTTCTCTTTGAGCTGGAGGGAGCTGAGCAGGTCCTCGCTGATTATTGACCCGCAGACCCTCTCCTGCCCAGAGCAGGCACAGGGACCCGTGTCTGCAGCCTCCAGGGCGGAGGAGCACCCCCAGGTTACAGCACCCGGCTCATTTCCCACCAGAGGGCACTGCAGGCTGAGGCAACACTCCCTAGGGAGAATTAAAGAAACCCACACATAGCAAGACAAAGAAACAAAACAAAACAAAAATATCCCCACCACTACTAACAAAAAAACCCCAAACCCATGACCCCCCACCAAAAAACCAAAACCAACCAACCAAACAAAAAACCCAACAAAATCCGAAACTGAAACCAAACAAGAAAACCCCAAACAAACTAAACAAAATAAAATAAAACAAAAAACAAAAACAAAACAAAAAAAAAATCCCAAATAACACCCCTAAAGAAATAAAGCCAAAACCCCAGCAGCACACACAAAGCTAATCTCTGTCCAGACTGAAGATCAGGATTGCAAGCCAGCCAAGAAAGGCAGTTGGTAAATAGCTCAGACATTTCCCAACGTCAAAAACACTTACCAGGGATTGAATTTATTTATTTTTTTAAATGCATCAAATGCAAGAGAGAAGAGCTGGAGGATTCAGAGTTTCAGCAACAGGATTCTGGTAATCTCCCTTTGGTCTCAGCTGTTTGGGTCTGACTGGGGTCAATCCAGTCACATGTAACTGGTCTGTGCTGGCTGACCAGAAATCCACTCTGAAGTTTGTGGTCCCAGTGAGGTAATTTGACAAATGTGAGCAACACTGGAAGAGTGTGGCAATATTAATAAAGACAGCAAGAACTAAATTTGTAAAGATCAAAAGTCAAAACAGTCTCAATCAAGCTTCAAAAATTCTTCTTGGAGCTTCTGAACTCTTCCAGCAGTACACAGAGGGGGAGAGCTGATACTTTCCTAAAGCTCAGATCCTGCACTCAGATCCTTGACTGAAGACTCCCACCAATCATTTAAATTTTACCATGTCTTAGAGACATCAAATTCAGAAGTTCATCTAAAATATCAGAGAAATGGAGGATCAAAAGAATGCATAGAATAAATGAAATATCAGTGTTTTCTTATATAAGGTGTGGGCTCAGGGAATATTAACAGGCAGCAGCAGTAAGACCAAGCATCTCTGCTCCAGGCTTTCTTAGATGTTAGCTTAGACAGGGCAAGGGGGAATAGCTTTAAACTGAAAGAGGGAAGGTTTAGATTAGATAATAGGAAGAAATTCTTTCCTATTAGGGAGGTGAGATGCTGGAACAGGTTGTGCAGAGAAGCTGTGGATGCCCCATCCTTGGAAGTGTCCAAGGCCAGGCTGGATGGAGCTCTGAGTAACTTGGTTTACTGAAAGGTGTCCCTGTGTATGGCAGGGGAGTTGGCATGGTCTGTTTCAACCCAAAACATTCTATGATTCTATCAGTATTATCAACAATTTGGGGGTGTGTGTGTGCATATGCTGACATACAATCAACCTCACGGATTTCACATACAATCCAGGGGAATCAATGCAGTAAAACAAGTCACCAGGTAATACAATATGCACTTGCCTACAGCCTTATATTTTTCTTACAGCCATATATTTTTCCTACAATTCCCATTTCTGACTTCAGGGAGTTGTTGATCTTGCATCTGGTTCTGGGATGGCAAATCATCCAAGTGGAACTGTACTGAAATCGCATAAACCATCTTCTGGAAATATGAGTGCCTGTGTCTCCTCTGAGCTGAGGCCACAGGGAGAGACAGATTAGATTCATTATAGAATCATTAATTAATTAGGTGGGTTTAAAGTTAGTTGAGTTTGCATTTTTCCCTGGAATTGTCCTTTGTTGATATCTGTATATCTAAGAATAAGGGTGCTTGGATGAATGTTGTGAGTGATAGAGGGAGAATAACAGGATTAATGGTATGTTTACCTCTCTAGCATTAGCAGAAAAAGGACAAGGAAATAAATGGTGTGGCTGTCTATTGTCTTTTCCCCACAGCTAAGTTTTCAAGCTAAATGTGTAAAACAAACTAGTTATTTTTTCTTCATGTTTGCATAGAGAATTTCCTCTGCAGAAGTGTTTTTCTTACAATTGAGATTAAAAAAAAAAAAAAAATCTAGCTCTTTTGGGAGGACAAGAGTTACATTACTGAAGCAAACTAAATGTGTTTGAAGAAACTCTTTGGGGGTTGATGAGGACAGGAGGGAAGTATTTTTTCCTAGGTACTGGTCATAAAGGGTATCCCAACCTTGAGTATTTAGTGAAGGGTATCATCAAGGCAGGTGAGAGAAAAGGAAGTCTCTTGCAGAGAGCAGAAAGGTAAATTAAAGGAAGGCATCAAGGAGAAAATTGAATGCTGTAGAGTCTTTGGAAATTGCTTGTGCATAGCTCTATGTATGTATGTATTTTAAATTTCCTAATAACTTTCTTTGAGTTACTAAGCACGTGAGCTGCAAATAGAGTTGAAGAAGCTACTAGAACTGTACTTTTATACTTCTTTATTTTTTTCAGTGTGAAAAGTTTCATTATGGTCACGGAGATTTTTATAAAAATGCAACTTATCTCTATGACACAGTGATTATTCCTCATGAATAAAATAATGATTCTGGCTCTCCAGCTTTTTCAGAACAGTAGTCTTTAGAGGAACTAATAACTTCATACAGTCAATGCTTTTTTGTGTTCTCTTGAAAATTTAGAAACAAAAAAAAAAAGCCAAAAAAACTGCTATCTATTTTTAAGGATTCTCTCCCAGCATTACCCTTGTATGTGTAGAGATCCAGAATGCATGTCTTAAAACATATAATGAACAAAGTAATAAAAACATTAAATAAAAAATAAACCAAAACAAAATGAAACATTCACTTTATCTTATTCATATATATATTTTATTATAAATTATCTTGGGTTTGAATTCACAAGTCAAAGCTAAATACATCTGGGTAAAGCTGTAGCAAGCTCTATCTTCTGTTTTAAGACTCAACAATAATGCCTCCATAAAATGAAATCGTCATTCCCTCTCAGAACTATGGAAGACAGTTAAAATTAAGATTCAGAAGGCTTTAAGATTTCAGAAGTGATTTTACTTTGTATTGTCAGCCTAGGAAAAGGCAAAGAACAAAAAGATATCTTAGAACACTAAGTCAGTGCTACAATATTTGAATATTAATAATGAAAAATAAGTATGGTTTCTTTCTCATCTGGTAATTACTAAATTCTCTCAAGCAGAGAATAGGAATGTTTACCTAGCATATATCTATATATGTATGCATATATAATAATATCCTTTCTAATCAAATAAATTGCATATTTTAAGTGTGGGACTACAATATTTCCGAAGCAATCACCAGCATAGAGATGAGTGATCTTGTATAGCTTCCAAGCAGGCAGGTGATTTAAAAGGTGTAAAAAGCACCACCCAGCTGAAGTTCTGTGAGTTCTGTAAGACAGTAGAAAATGGTAAATCTTTATGGTAACAGCAAGATTTCTGTCTGTGTCATGGAGCATTATTGATTGCTGTCCAGCACACAGCAAGACAAAACACTCAGTAATAACTCACCAGGGCTGCTGCCCAATAAAGTCAATGTTGATTTCTGATAGCGCTGGGCTGAGCCCATCAAGCATTGGATTTCACAACTCCTGCTTCTAAGAATCAGCCAAGTTATCAGCTGATGTAAATCAGCTTGACTTCACTGAAGTCAAGAAGATGTGTTGATTTAAAAGGAGTCAATGACATTTACATTATGTCCTTCAAGGGGTCTTGTGGGGAATGACAGTCAGCAATAACTTTCAGCCTTTTGCTCAGATGACAGGAGACACACCACAAATTGTTCTTTTTGACCAGTCTTCATTATAGCCATAAGAAAAATTACAACAAGCCCGCTGTCTGAACGCCCCCCTCTTCTGCACAATTGTCTTTCCTGCATTTCATAATGTCAAATTTTGGTGTTGCATCACTAGAGAAGCCCAAGGAAGAGAAAGCAGGAACCTCTTCTCCCACTTTGGAGCACTTTCTGGCTGGGGGACAAGGTCCCTTAGTTCCACTCACACTTTCTCTGGCAGCGCATGCCAGCAAACCCACTGCTCCAGACTTTTCCTTACCAGTATGTCAGATTTTCCCGGGGCAAATGAAGTTTATTTACCAGTTCTATGCACCTAGGCATTCAGGAGTGAATTGGGCTCTTAGCTTTTTGAGATGGCATCTAATCCAAGTGCTTATTGAAGACAAAAATACATCCATTCAAGCCAGATGACATAAAATGGATTATCAAAACCTTATCTCCAAATTTCCATACTAGTTTCACCTATAGCTAAATGGCACATTAAATTACCAGTCTTCCAACAAAACAAATATAATTTCTGCACTCAACCTCTAGTACAGTGGAAAATAAAATTTTGCAGCCCATACAAACAAAGCAGCATGTTTTAGCATTCCAGATCAAGACTTTTCTAAAAGCATATGCCTGAGTAATATCCCTATCTAAGTACACAACATGAAATAATAAAAAAGCATTCATTATTTGTTTAAATCTAGTTGGTAACTCTGGGCACTATTTTCCATGTACCACTTTCATCAGTCTTTCTGTCCATCCCCCATTATTCATATATTTCCACGACCTTTATTTGACCAGCTGTAGTTGCAAATATTTGTAAGATTATTTGCTTTATCTTTCCTGAACCAATATTTATGAGTTGACTCTTTCTAGGAACCTTATAGTCCCTGCATTCTATAATTAAGCAGTTAGATGAAAAATTTTGCAAGGCTTTTGGAGAGTCTTCAAGTTTTTGTAGTAAAGATGTTCCTGCATCATGCTTAAATCACTTGAAATCACCTTAGACCATGCTATTTGCTCTTCAGGAAATATCATTTGGACTTACAGAAATACTTTCTCATTGATCCCCTTTTCATTCAAGTATGATAAGGACACAGACATAAAGTTTAAAAATAATTTGTTTAATTGTTCTTCTATCAGTAATATCAGTGTGTAGGACTGTGGGATCTCAGCACACCACTGACCCCAACATAGGACAAGGCTTTTGCAATTCTGCATGGAGCTATTATTTAAAGATAAAAGTTATTTTAAATAATCTAAAAGTAGTGCCAAAGAGAAAAACCAGGCCAAGACAGAATATTACACTCCTGGCTTCTATTGTCAACTGGACTTCCTTTGCTATCACTTCTTTACCTCACCAATTACCTGCCTTTATTGAATCTCATTTTTATCTTGTTCTAAGAAGGAGGGAATGGAAACAGTGCTCATTTCCTTTGCTATCCCTCGTCCTGAGCACATGGTTCATTCTAAATTCACATAAGTGTAAGAAATCTCTATATTGGTTACATGACTTGGGCTGTTCCATACTTTTCAATCAATATGAAAATGACAAAAAAAAAATCGTAAGGATCTTCTCATTAGAAAAAATTGATTGCATATTATGGAGATAATTGCAAGCAATATTTGCTAGAACTGTTTAGTTAATGCTATATATTTTTACTACAAGTATTTGCATACATATACTTACAGAGGGAGAGAGAAAACAAGTATGTGCTCCTTGGTATCTACTTGACCCTTCCTTTGTTTTCTTTTTGGTGTTTCTGCATTTTTCCTCAGTCTAAAGAGATCAGCTATTGTTTCAATAATTTACCTACCATAAGTAAAACAAGCAAGAAATAGTATGTTAAAAACTAAGTAATGTTTCTTTTTCTTTTCGTCTCTTTTTTTTTAATATTTTTTTTGTTTCTTTTTCCCTCCTCATTTTTTTCCCTTTTCTTTTAATCTCAGAATTAATAGTGTATTTTTCACTGTCATGCAATTGTTTAAAACCTAGGCTGGGTAGAAAAGTGTTATGGCCTGAGACCTGCTTGATTTCTCTTGCAGTGAGTAACTGATTTTGAGATCTCAATCCAAAAGCACAGCTCAGATTGAGAGGTGTCTGCACCACAGCTGAAGTTTTCCTGATGGCTTCATTGAACACTCAAAATAAATTCCCTTCCCATCCCAGCAGCAGTTCTCCAGATGGCTGTTAAGAAATGATTTTCCAACAGGGAGTAAATAAATACACAATAGATTTCTGAGAAGCGATAATAAATAATTCTGCCTGGTCCTTGAACTATACCTATTTTGAAGATAAATAAAGGTCTCTGGTGTCAGGAGCTGTCAATCCATCTTTTGTGATGTTATGAGTGCAATCTCAGAGCCGCACTATGGTTGAAAAGCAGACTTCACAGAATGCGTGTCTGTGCCTAAGACACATCAGTATTCACCTAACTTCATTATAGAACATGTCTTACCACACTTCCAAAAATTTAGAGGGACAGAAAACCAGTGCGGAGGAGCAGGTTTGAGTGCAAATATTACAATCTAAAACCTCCTTTTGATTTTTAATGCCCCAAGTCACATATGCCACCACACATACACATTCTATTTTGTACTTTGCAGAAATAGCCAGTGAATAAGCTGAGTAATAGAAGCCTCAGTAAGAAAGTTGTATTTATTAAGCCATTGAGCTTCAAATCTGTCTGTTCCTGTGTTACAAAGTGCTCAGCCACGTATCTGCTTTTGAAATATTGTAGAGAGAAATGCCAAATTTCATAATGTAAAATTAGCATCTTTGTACCATTCACAGCTGGATAACAAAACTAAATTAAAACAAATTAATCTCAAATTATACTTGTTTTGCTCTCCTTTCTCTCATTGCCTTTCACATGTGTTGAATCAGGCCTTCACTGACACAAAGTTGTCTATATTACTGAAAAATTCACAGCTAAAGCACAGGTGGGATTTATACAAACAAAATTACACACATAAATACTTTATTTTTCTACATGACTACGTCTCTAAACTTTACATCTAACAATGAAAGAGATCATGTTTTCTCAATCTGTTATATCTCTTCTTATTTGCTGACACTAAAGTAATCACAAACCCACACATCATTTTACTTTGAGAAACACTCCTGAAAAAGGCAAACTATTCTGTTCTCATGATGGTCGAAGCAGACCGTCCGTGCTGCTGCAGATAGCATTAAATGTAAAAATAGTAGCACCACCTATTGGCAACATGCATAAACTGAGCCATCAAATTCCATACTAGCATTCATCCTGCTACTGGATGTTAAGGTTGAAAGCTATTGTTTTCCATTTGTTTTAATTATTCAGAATGAACATGTTTGTTAATATGGCTTTTTTATTTCTTTTACAGTACCTCTGACATAGAATGCAATAGGACCTAGTTTTGGACTGGGAAAGAAACAGAATTGTGAGCCATAAATCCAAAATGTTGAGGTCAAATATGTTTGGAATATATCTAAAAGGTCTGAAACCTTTCTATATTGTGGATTTTGAATATTGACGAATGTTGCAATCCAGAATTTCAGGTCTCAAATTTTTTGACAAGTCTCTTTTATTTAAATGGACTATAAATGGAGACAAAAATTAATGTGGAGAGAAAGTATTCTAGCACTGGGGTGAAAAGACAAGATTTTTAAGTATTTGTGCATATCAACATCTCTATAAAATGTGACCTATGAACTGCCCTTGGCTTGCAGTTACCATGATTCTGCTTAATATAAATAAAAACAAATGGCTTTGGGCAAGAAATGAAATGTGAAATAATAATAATAATAATAAAAAATAATGTAACTGAACATGAAACATTAATATTTTGGTGGGCAACTTCAATTTTTATTTAGATATCATTTAGACTGTTATCCCACAAATTCTTTCACCATGCTTCTGTTTAATTTTGGTTACTTGTGTTGAGTTGCTCAGAACAACCCTAGCTTAATTTTAACTTTATCGGACAACTTCGTTCTGATTATTTCTTTTTCATTATTTCTCTAGGATTGATAATTATAGAATCTTTATTATATTTATATTTTAAAAGTGATATTGTTTTGCTTTTTAGACATCATTAGCATTTATTAAAAAAAATATGCTTCATCTGTGCATTACCATTGACACTGCTATTTTTAAAGTCTCTTTCTCCTTCTCTGCTCCTCCTGTACATTGCTCCATTATGTCTTCTGAGACAGAAAATGTTGCTGATCATGGTAGGTCAGATTCCCACTGCAAAAACTCTTTCTGCATGCTAAGACTGACTACTGACCTTTCATTCTGCATTCCTGGGCAATTCACTGTTTTCTCCTACAGTGCCCAGTTCTTAATTTTTTTTTTTTAATGCTGTGTTTTCTTTAAGAGAAAAGCTTTCCTGTTCTCAGGAGTGTATTCATTTTCCTTTTATTCTGGTGCTTTTGAAGAGTGACAACAGTCCTTGTATCTGCAAAGTGTCATGAGCAGGATGTGTTTCTTACAGAAAATCATGCCAAACCCTGTAATGACTCATCAGAGCTCTGGGGTGAAGACCTCTGCTGGAGAGGGGATATTTTCTGTGTTTGTCATCTCCTGAATCTCAGGATTCATGATTTCATGGCCTACTTTTAGAATCATGAGATCATTAGTAATGTTGGAAAAGAACACCAAGTCCAACCCTCAACCAAGTACCACCATGCCCAGTAAAGCACCTCGCTAAATGCCACCTCTACCCATTTTTTGAGCACGCCCAGGGATGTTGACTCCACCACTCCATTTAGAAGCCAAGGGGTTGCATCTGCCATCCACATTCATATCTCCAGCCTTTGCCTGTGATGAGTCCTTCCAGCTAACAAACGACAGGACACAAGAAAACGGCATCTAGTTGCACCAAGGGAAGTTTAGATTAGACATTAGGTTTTTGGGGTTATTTTTCCCACAGAAAGGGTTTTAAAATATGGGGAAAGGCTGCCTAGGGATGTCTAGAGTCACCATCCCTGGAAGTGTTTAAAAAGCTTGTGGATATGGCTCTTAAGGACATAGCTTAATGGTAAACATTGCAACAGCTCAAGGTTGATAGTTGGACTTAAGGATCTTAAAGGTCTTTTCCAACTGTTATACGTTCTGTTTCAATGATTTTACTAGCAGCAAAGCCAGCAAGAGCAGTATCTCTCTTGGTTTCCTCTGCAAAGTCTCTTTCTAATCTGAACTTCAATAAGCAGAGTGAATAAGATTGCATTTACCACCTTCTTATGGCTGAGTTTTATGCTTTCTTGGCAGCAGGCATTTCTTCATAGCATTCTCTGTATGAAAGATTTTTTAATTCAGTGGAAGGAACAATTCAATTTATTTTTTATCTACAAGAATGCATTAGCCTAATAATTCACGTAGGCTTCCTTGGCTTCATGACACTGTTTTCAACAGTGCAGAAAAAGCCAGCCACACTGCAGCTGCAGGCCTGTAAATACTTGCCTAACAAAGCAGTTCTACTCCAGCTAATGAATCTTGGGGAAGCCGACACTATAGCCCGAGATACAAATGGAATTCATTATATAAAATGAAAACTATCCAAACAGACTGCACCATTTCCTTGGGCCCTCTGAAGACATGTCATATGCTATACATCACCCTGGGCTGAGTCAGTGTGTTGTGTTGTTCTATGATGTTATATATGTGTTTGGTAGTATTTCTGCACAGCTCTCCCCATGGAACACAAGAACAGTATGTTGGAAATCTGTTAAAGATTTAGAGGTTTCTGTCTGAGGGAAGGCATACATCCAACATCTTGGGGCAGAGAGATATAATTATGTGGCTGCCCTCATGTCATGAGACATGTCACCTGCCAGACCCCTCTCAACACTACATCCAAATCTCCCAGAAGCTTCTCTGCAGTGAGTGGAAGATACCTGCCTCAACAGAAAGAGACAAACATCTTGTCCAAGCTCACAGAAATGGCTTGGTGCAAGAGCCAAGCACAGAGTCAAGCAGTTTGGACTTGTCATAGTTTGTTCTAATCAATAATCACAATATGTCTTGAATGTGTGATTATTATGCCTGCATCCATAGCTTGTCATCTCAGAAATGCATTACAGGTTTAATTCCTCTCAAAATTATGTCAGTTTTAAATGTGTCACAACTGTCGTCACTGGAATTACTCTGAACTTGCCCCTTTGTGACTAAGAAAAACCAAGATTTGCATGCCATCTAGGGAGATAGACATTTTGGCACTACAAGTTTATTTAACTTCTGACTAATAAACAAAAGTAGATTGTGTATTGAAATGAATTATAGCAGGTGACAAATGATTTATCAGCAGAGAGAAAATTTATCATGACAGAAAGTCACACAGATAATTCTCGTGTGTTTCAGGTAGCAGTTTGTTTTTTTAAATCACTACTAAGCCATTCAAAATTAGAGAGCCTAACATAAAAAGCCATCACATTGCACTTCTAGGGGCTAATATTTGTAGGGTACACCCTTCATATGCACTTCACACCATAGCCTGATGTATGAATTATGTACATTTCTTGAACTCAAGTAGTGTATGGCTTGTTAGGCTAAGGCTGCAGAGTATCCAACACTGAAATGTGAGAGAATATCTGGCTACCAACAGATTGCATCCTCTACATTCACATTATTGAGTGATTATTGATTAGTGAAATAAATGACAATCTTTCACCAAAAAAGTGGAGGCAGCCCTTCCTGAAACATGCAGGAGGAAACCCTTGACCTGTAAATCTTAGGAGTTATAGTAGTTTCATATTTAAATGATAGCTAAAGTGATAAATTACTATAAGCACCCTACCTTTATAATTTCATTTTTTACTTGGTAGCTCATAAGAGCTGGCTGGATAACTTTTCCTAATAATGTTTGCAGTGAATTTAACTCACATTTTTCATTAATTTATGGTCTTCAAGGCTATGTAAGTCCCTTCATACTGCATAGTTATTATTCACATACCTGTTTTTCCATTGAAGAGTAGTAGCAATTACTTCCTTAACTGTTTCCTAGTAAACTCAAACTACCTTTAGCAAAGTATTTATAGTGCACACAACAAAAGGATTACTTTTAAATAAAAGGAAAAATAGACATGGTTTGTTTACGTGTGACAACCACCGCTGAGAGAAATGAAACAAGATAACTGTAACAGATAATTCTTGCACATCTCTCCTTGGGACAAAAAAATTTTGGGAGCAAAGAAAGCATTTTAAAACACCAAGATCTTGCTTTGCCTGAGGAAGATGCTGATAACCTTGACAGCCAGTCTTTGCTCATTTACATTCTTCAAGACAAGCAGGGCAGAAACCAAAGCACAGAAATGGGTAAAATCTGTAATTTAAGCAAGTATGTAAAAAGAATGTTTTAAACTATGTTACAGTAAAGAATGTAAAAATCCACTTTAGATGTAGCAATGTATCAACAGGGAGACAGAAAGAAACAAGTAACTCATTTCCACTTTCTGAGCAGATTCTCATGGCCAGAAGCCTTCCTGCAGGGAGGGAGACCTGGCTCCAGCACCAGCACTGGTTGGTGCTGACACAGGTGACACATTTGAAAATGACATAATTGTGGGAGGAATTAAACCTGTAATGCATTTCTGAGATGGCGAGCGCAGGCAAGCTGGATGCAGGCATAATAATCACACATTCAAGACATATTGTGATTATTGATTAGAACAAACTATGACAAGTCCAAACTGCTTGACTCTGTGCTTGGCTCTTGCACCAAGCCATTTCTGTGAGCTTGGACAAGATGTTTGTCTCTTTCTGTTTAGGCAGATGGAATATTTTCTATCTGCTGCAGAGAAGCTTCTGGGAAGTTTGGATGTAATGTTGAGAGGGGTCTGACAGGTGAGGCCATCATCCTCTGTCCTGTGACATGAGGGCAGCCACATAATTATATCTCTCTGCCTCAAGATGTTGGGTGTATGCCTGTCCCTCAGACAGAAACCTCTAAATCCTTAACAGATTTCCAACATACTGTTCTTGTGTTCCATGGGGAGAGCTGTGCAGAAATACTACTAAACACATCACAGAACACTGGTGGGCCATGCCCTGTATGTCACATGGACAGAGCACACTGCTGCTCCCCCCTCAGCTCCTAGCCTAAGGCACTGTTGGTTTGTGCCAATTTTCCACTTCTGTATCACTATCTAGGAGTTCCAAAGATGAGGATTTTTCCCGACACATAACAGCGGACCCCGACACCCAAGGAGTTGTTTCCAACAGCAATTTGTGGGCTTTTCCTCCATGAACTTATCTCAAGGAAAGCACCCGCCTTCCTGGCCTCCATGGCACCCAGCAGCATGGGATTCCACATTTTAGTCCCATGATCTCCTCTCATTCCCAAACAACAGCCGAGTCTGAGACAGGCTGCCAGCTTTGTTCTGCCATCATGCTCACCCTGATGGTGCCACAAACAGCCAACAATCTTCCCAGAATTTCAGGGACCTGGCTGAACTGTAAAATGAGACAGCCAGAGAGAGATCCAGACCTCCTACAGAGATGAATATGCCACCCGATGTGTCACGGATGCTTTGGAAACTGCTTATGGATTGCAGGCGCGTGCTGATTATAAATGTTGTGCCACTTTTCTCTGCATCTTATTGATGGGGGTGATGAAGAAAATGAATATCATCTTAACATTTTAAGAGAAGGCTGCTAAATTGCCTCTGATCAGATGACGTGATTCTGCTTACTAGGCCAGGGGATATAAAGTTAATTTTTCTTCATTTCATAATAATTAAACATAAAAATAAAGATTTTAAAAATAAGTTTATCTAAGAAAATATACTGGATTGATAAGAGATGTGGATGCAGAGATGAAAGATGATTTAAAATAGAGTTTAGAATGGTTCTTTTTCTTCCTTGAAGCAAATTAAAATAATCAAAGCCATGGATCAGGATAACTTGATTTTTAGTTAAAGGAAGATTTTAGGAATGCCCTTGTCTCTAATACAATTCTGTCCCAGTGCCTATGCTCTCCACTCAGAGCAGTTTGGGTTTCTGGGCTCTATTCCTTTGTGGTCAGGGTGATGCTTTACGTGTTTCCCGGACATTTTCTGTCCCTTCATTTTCATCCCTCCAAATCTGTCTCTTATATTTCATTGTAGGGGATGCCCTGTGTTCCACTGCCATTTCTCAGGAATCCTGCACAAATTGATACAATTGGCAGCCATTACCTATATATTCCCCTTAATTGAAAACCATATGGAGCTCACAGGAAAGTGGTAATACCCAGTTTTCTCTTGTCTAGTTAAGGCCTTTGCTTCCAAACTTGAAAAGCAGCTCCACAAGGCAGGCAAGGTCAAGAAGAAAACTGATCTAATTATCTCATAAATCTTCAAATAACAAGAACTATCAGGCTCTGTATATATAACACAGAACTGACCAAAAGACTTTAACAGTATGGGATCTTGCTTGGTAAAGGACTTCAAGAGACTATGGCTGGAATTAATTTATTTAGGCCAAGGAAATGAATCACAAAATACAGCCAATGCTACCTTACTGTGAAAATCCAGCACATAGGCACTATTTCTCCTGGCTGTCTTTTAGATTCCCTTGCATTTATTTTAACAAGTTGGACAAAACTTCAGACTGAAACTTTCTAGAAATTGAGGGTTTTTCAAGGTGAGGAGTGAGGAGAGGCAGGTTAAATTAAAGCAATTTGGGCAGCTCATTCTGAACATGAGACTGAAATCAGCACACCACAGACAGTAACAAGCAGGTTAATTTCAATTAGGTGTGTCACAGATTTAAGGTTGCAAAGGCAATTTGGACGACACATCCAGGCAGAGGGGTTTTCAGAGTGAGGAATGCCTTCTGCTGCTTCAAATGAGGGCAAAACATAAAACTTCTGTTTTAAAATCTGTTCAGCTATAACATACTACAGCTAAATTATATTAAATATCTGTCTATGGTGAGCACACAAAAAGGCCTCCAGGAGAAAAGGGCCATGAACAAATATTGGTAAGAGACACGGGGTGGTAGATTAGGGCAGAGGGAAGAAAGAAAATGCACTGAAGATGATGGTGAAGGGCAGGAGCTGTACATCCCTTGCAGACTTCAAGGACCGTGCAAGGCTAAGGGATATCAGGAATGCTCATGGCAGCCCCAAACTTTCCAAGCAAAGAGTTACTAACTCAAAAAGTTCAGTTAAAATTCACTAGAGGCACATACCTTCAGAAGAGCAATCAGGGAAGGATTTGAATAGCACAAATCTTTTCTCCAAGTCTTTTATTGGCCCAGCTGTAAGGTTTAAAGTGAGCAGGGTAAACAGTCACTGTCTTTGGGGAAAAAATAATAATAATAATAATAATAAAAAAAAGCATATCCTTCCTTGAAAATTAGGTTTCTTTTAAGAGAACTGGTTTTCATACTTTACCTGAAATGCATATTTATTGAGTTTTTTTCTCTAGCTGTGTTTCAGAACACAAGAAACTTCACATTAATGGACCTAATAATACAAAAGAAGTAGCCCACAGGGGGAATGTCTTAACATCTATGTCATAAATGTTAAAAATGCAAAAATATATTTGCATTCTCAAACATATTTTTCACTAAGTATCAAGTCCTTTTCACTAAATAGAATACAATTTAATCAACAAAATATATTATAATCTGTTTTAAAGGCAATACTTAAACTTGAGATGAGGATACAGAAGAAACAACCTGAAACAAAACAGAATTCACCAGGCAGCATGGAGTTCACAATTTGTTCATAGCCATAACTTCAATCTGCCACTTCATGTATCACAACTCCCACCACACTCTATTTTGAGAGCTGAGGTGGGATTAAATGCACACACAGATCATGAATCAGGGCTTTTTTAGCATATGGGTGGATTTCACCTGCAGTGTTTCATATTTTGTATATTTTCACACAAGGAGAGGGTGACCATGCTTCTTCATTCTGTTGCCCCCTTTATGTAAATTTTTATGTAAATGCCAGCACGTAGGAAATACAAATAATGCAGTTACTTTAGAGAAAATGAATAGCAACTAGAAGTAAAGTATGCTGCCTGTATCAGAAGAGAGCAAGAATGCATCAGAATTAAGTTTAACTGCAAAGAGCATGTAAATTTCAAATTATAATCTCTACTTTATGTGGCTTGGACAATAGTAATTATAGCAATTTTTGTGAACAGTGTTGGTTGAGCTACGTAGAATGAAACTGCACTAATGAGATGTATTTGAAATCAGTAGGCCAGCATTATGAGGGAAAATCTCCATTATGCTCCCTTGTTTCAGCTGCAGGTGAAACCAGTTCGGAGGCTTAAATTGCATGAGGAAAAAAAGCAGCAAACCCTTGCCGTGTGCTACTTAGCACACACTGTGACAGTGATAAATTCCCTCAGTGATTCTCAGGTGCCCTGTTATTATCTTGAACTGCCTTCTAGCCTGTCAATCTTCTGCTTCCAGATGGTATCGGTCATTCACACAGGCAAAACCTTGCTTAGAGGGACTTACACTTTGTGCTGGTAATAGGTGTTTTATCTTCCAGTGGGTTATTTGCCCACTATTCTTGTGGAATTCCACCAAAAGAAGCATCTCTGATTATCTGACAATTTATCTTTTGTACGGATCTTGTTGGAAATTGAGTTACTAGAAGGAGTTTCTTCTTTCAAAATGGAATCTCTCCCTGAAGGCTTTGAGCACAGGATAATAAGATTTCATCTTCTGCATCTCAGAAAGCAGGGGACAGGAAAATACCTCCACCTCCAGAGTGCTTGTTAGGGAACACCAGAAATTCTGTACACAACACATCCTTCTGAGGTATCTAATGCTACAGCTGGCCCAGACAAAAAAGTTATATCCCCATAATCTCCACGGGACCTCAGCCATGTTGTGTATTTCCTCACAGACACTATTTATTGCCCAGAATACTTGAGGCAGGATTTTTTTTTTCTCATTTACTCTTAAATAAAGCCATGCTAATTTCTCCTTTGCTAGGTGCTACATCATCCACTCACTTGTGAGAACCCCTTCTCATGGTTCAAGGCACCACCAATGCCTCTTTGTGCTGGTGACATCTCTGTCCCGCTGTCCTGAAGTTGTGGACAGGTAAGAGCACAAGAACTCATCAAAAATAGTAAGCATTCCATCAACTTCATTTCATTTCATAAAATTCATGTGAAATTTCATTTTACAAGATCTTGAAATTTTGTTCACAAATACCTTTGGAAACAATACAGTAGAAAGGAAATGGACTTTTTGTTTTAAATCTAGAATATCAGATGCCAGGTAAGTTTTGCATAAATGCTGTGCTGCATGGTGGTGTAACGAACAATTTTCCCTAATAAAGTTCAGTTTTGTGTAAAGAGGTTAAAGTATTTAATCATCAGGACACCTGATAGCCAACTTATTGAAAAAAAACACTCTATATTGAAGAGATATTCTTATTATATTTAACAGGCTGAATAAAATAATTGCCAGAATTCCTAGACAAAAGTAAGAAAAGATAAAATATTTTTCTTGATAAGGTTAAAATTGTGCAATTCTCTAATTCCCACAGCCCATGCCATAACTACTGTTTCTTTGGAGTGATTTGTTAATTTTTTTAAACTGTTTAAAACATCTAAAGCATGGAAAAATACATCAATGTCATAAAAATGGAACAGGTGCTGCCCACCTGAAGCCAGAGGGAGAAGAGGAGAAAGCTCTGTTTTAAGAAAAAAAAAATCAACAAAAAAAGGACAAAGACATTGATGCTACTGAAGTTATGCAAAAATATCTGAAATCCAGGTGAACTTTTTAAAGTTGACACATATACAAGTCCTCTTAATGTGACACATTTTATTTTATTTTATTTTATTTTATTTTATTTTATTTTATTTTATATTTTAATTTGTTTTATTTTATTTTATTTCATTTTGGTTTGTTTTGATTTGTTTTACTTTTAATGTGATTCCCAAGGCCTTATTAAGTCACTTTTTAATAAAGGTAGTGATCGCTACCTGAGCAACTCTTCTGAGAAAATACGTAGGAGTTTTATGATTGGACTTGATGATTTTAGAGGTTTTTTCCAACCTTAATGATTCTGTGATTTCAGGGCTTGGTAAAGTCAAAGAAAAGCATTTCTGGAAAAAAAAAGCCAAACAAATTTCTTGTGGGTGTTTTTTTTTTTTTTTCCTGCTGGCCAGAATCCATTTCTTTACTAGAACTAAATGAATTGAAGGACTGTGACAGCTTTTCCTAAACCAAGTATAATATTGTATGTATCCTCTACTCAGCATTTTCTCTTTAGAGTTAAAAGAGAAAACAATAAAGAACGGAAACAAAACAAAATCTACTAATTACAGTAAAGTCTTCAGAAGACAAATCAAGTTGTCTAACACAAATATGATTTAAGATTTTCTTTTTCAGGTCATATCAGTAAAAAAGTCAGTTTCTCTCAACCTCTGTCAACCCAAGAGCGACTGGAAGTGCTGACTGATGGATACTCACCTCAATGTCTTTGAAACATACTACTTTTAGGTTTCATGTATAACAAGAAAATATGTTTTCATTTTTTTCTCCTTTATCTGAAGTACGCCTAGCCCTTCACATGAATTATTTCTCAGTAATGAGGTCCTGTTACCTCAAAACCCATTTTTCCCTTTCTGCAAGGGGAAAATACTTCTATAGTATTTTCATAAGGAAAAAGAAAAAAATTCACTTACAAAAGCCAGATAAAAAGAAACAAAAAAATTTATAAATTAGAAACACTGATAGGAATATACGAAATTAATAGTACAAGGTTACCAGGGTTACCTCCATTTCCCATCTTTCTTTTTTTTTTCTTTTTTTTTTTATTTCCGTAAAAACAGACAACTTAGAGCCAAGTTATCTGTGAGGGGTTTTTTTTCCTTTCTTGCCTCTTAGCAAAACCATGAGTATATATTTTTACATTGTAGGTTGTTTAATTTTAAGTTTTTTAAAATTTTAAGCCTCATGTCTTACTTGACTGCAAGAAAAAAAAAAAGCCCTGGTGATCTTGGCTCTTCCTTATTGACAAGAACTTCCTTATGCATATTGCACCCAACAGCTTGACCTTTGAAGATGTAAATCTTTGTGCCTAGTTATTACAAAGTTTATTACAATAATGCCAAGTGTAGAAAGCAACCTTTCTTTCTTGGCTGAGGGTCTGGTCACAGAAGGTTTTTATTGCACAACCCTCCCACAGTTCATCACATAGAGGTATTTTGAACTAGCTGACACCACTAAATCTAGGTGGAGCGACATCTAAATCTACAGGAGAGACAAAAACAAATACCAAATAACAAAAATAACATGTTTTATGTAAAAAAACCCAAAACAACCTCTATTCCATTAGCAATATTTCAATCAGAATGAGATCAAAATCAGATCATAAATATTCATCATTTTAAGCATGACTATTACAAAATCTTTAACAAACTTTTATTTGATATATACTTTTTAAATCCTGAAACTCTTCAGTATAGGATGTTTTCCTTTTTTTCAGAATATGAATAAAACTGAAGTGAAAACATACTAGCATTAAGGCCAGCTTTCCTGAATTCTAGAGTTCCTCTACCTGCCAGAAGTAATTAAATTTGGCTACACACCGATGCCAGATTTTCTTACAAGCAGCAACAGAAATGGAAAATCAGAATGAGTGATTACACCCATCAGTATTCCAGAGGCAATAAGATAAAATTTAAAAAAAAACTAAAAAACAAACTCTATGAAAATATTTGCACCCTGTGTATGAAATTTGCATGATTTGGTTTCATGACAGAGTTTGGGAGTCAAGCAGAAAAAAATTTAAGGTTTTGGGTGACAGCAAACAATGTGTAAATGTGTGAGCATTTATGCTCATATTAAGTTTTGTAAAAATACCTTTTCTTTAGCAAGAGATACTCATACAAAAAATCCTTTCAGTCACATCTCAAAATATGTTAATTTTTCACTCACTGTTACTATTCTAAGGGCTTGTATTGTTGGGTGTTCTTTTTTCCCTTGCTCTTTACCATTCCATTTATTTCACTAAAACTCTTAGGAGAAGTAGCAGAAGTAATTTGTAGCTGCACAACAGCTGGTTTAGATTTTGTCAGGATTTTTGTTACATTTCAGTGTGCTTTCAGATTATGTTGTCTTGTGCTTAATGTGTGTAATCCATGTCTGTATTAAGAGGATACTTGACCGCATTTAGTGTAAATAGCAGTGCCATCCAGTTGCCCAAAAACAACCAGTAAATCAGCTTACAATTAGCGTGCTTCACTTTATCCCAGGGACAGGACTAATTCACAGTGCTGAGGATCATGGCAGCAATGCTTTTAATTAAATAGAACGTCCTGCTTACACCAAATGTAGGCCTTGCATTCTGACACAGTTAAATTGAAAGATGGATAATCCCAGCAGCCTTTGACTTGGTAATGTTGGAAACAGGAATAGATTAGAAAAGCTTTTTTTTTATTTTTATTTTTTTTTATTTTAGAAGTAATAATAATAGTAATAATAGTAATAATAATAAATGCTGAAGTGGTATATTTTAGGGGGTGGTACCTACAATGCAGCTCCCTTAATCCTTTTCCTGATGGTTAATCCTGATGGATTAGAAAATACATTCCTACGATTTTTTGTCACTTGCAGGGGCTTTTGACAGAAACACAGCTCTGAATCAGTGTGCACTAAATAGTCCTATTTCTAAGTGCCTCATGCCTCTTCCCTGCACAAAGAATAGGAAGGAGGGGGCAGACAAAAGTGACGTTAGTTACCTTGGCATCTCCAGTACTCCCAAGAAAATTAGTCATCCACAGCTTGTCCCCAATGCTATTCTGAGTGCTAAAGGCACAAGGTGCACGCCAGCTGAGACAAAATGCATTGAGCCAAACCACCTCCCTCCCTGACCTGCTCTCTCCTCAGCTGGGATGTGGCTGAACATGGGCAGATGCAAAAAGGCCAATGCACTGTGGTCCTTTATCTTGTACAGACACAGATTTGGAATATAAGATAGAGCCACACATAAATACTCCTCCCTTGTCTTCCCCCTTTTTGGCTTATTAACATTGCTTATGGACCATAGTCATGCAAAGGCAATGCAAACAAAAGAGTTGCTTTTCTGTCTCACAGATAATTAATTTTTTCTGTGTTCTTCAGAAATCTTCTATAAGATGCAGGCACAGAAGTACAGGGAATATTCCTTCAGAAGCTCCAGGATAGCTCCCCAGGAATGGTGCTGCAGATGAAGGAAAGTACATAAAGCTGTTTTGAATGAAACAAATCAGACTTAGTGATGTGGTAACTTCTCACTAAACATGCTTGTGATTGCTTATAATCCCCTCTGCTCTGGAAAGCTGCCTTGCACCATCATTTCAAATTATTTTTATTATTTCTTCAAAGTATTAACAAGTGAGGTGCTGTGAAGGAACTGCACAGGCGTTGCTGCAAACGGCATTACACAGAAGGCACAAGTTACTGCCAGTGAGAAACCAAGGGTTTGGCAAATGCAGTCAAGTTCTGAATTTTTGTATTTTCTACCACACAGGAGAGCATGCCCAGTTTTCTAGGATCCTTGTGTGAAAACATTACCTGGAGAGTGTGGTAGTTTCTTGGGTTCCTGTCAAAGGAAGGAAATTGATGAATCTGACTCCATGTTCTAAGAAGGCTTATTTATTATTTTATGATACTGTATTATATTAAAGAATGCTATACTAAAACTATACTAAACAATAGAGAAAGGATACAGACAGAAGGCTACAAAGAATGATAATGAAAACCCGTGACTCTCTCTTCAGAGCCCGACACAGCTGGACAGTGTTTAGTCATTAAGTTAAAACAATTCACATGCAACCAATCAAACATGCACCTGTCGGTAAACAATGTCCAAACCACATTTCAAAGCAGCAAAACACAGCAGAAGCAACTCAGATAATATTTTTTTAATTTTTCTCTGAGGCTTCTCAGCTTCCCAGGAGAAGAATCCTGATGAAGGGATTTTTCTAGAAATGTGACAGTGACAGGAGAGGGTGGAGGATTCCTGCTGCCTGGCCCTGGGGGTTCAGGGGGTGCTTTGTGCTTACTGACCCTGTTGCCCGAGGGGTACACATGGGCACATGCTGCTTGCAGCTTCCTCGCACTGTGCCTCAGTCATACCCACCCCAGCCACCCACTGGGGTGACCTGCCAGCACCACACACCTGCTGATGTCACCTGTCACCATTGCATGCCTGCTGACAGTACTCACCAGCATGGCACACGTCTGAAGCAGAGCTGAGAAACTGAGGTGAGCAGTCATGGAGCATCCCGAGACAAGGGGTGTCCAGCCATCCAATTTCTGCCTGGCACCTGACTACCCAAACTACCCCTAGGCTTTATCCTGCCAAGTTTTAAAATCCAGAATAGTCACATTGCAAATCTGGAAACTTCATTTAGCAAGAAAAGCTGATTACTGTTTTTACTATACTCTTCCAGTCCATAATACAAATTTATTTTCTTCTCAGCTTCTTTCCTAGATAGGACTCATTATATTTAAATGACTACCCTGTGACTAACCAAACTGTAATGATTGTGAAGGTGAACAGGACAGTTTGGATTGTGACAAATGAGCTCCTTGTGGCAGGCACAAGCAGTTATTAAAAAGTTTAGCTTCCTTACAAAAGTCTATTGTGATGCTCATGAAACTGATTTTTTATGTAATGGCAAAAATTCACAAAGTAGTAAAAAACACCTGACTGTAAGTTTGAATAATGTCTAAAAAGGTACCATAGGTGCCATCTATTATTATATTATTTGTGCTTTGTTTCAGATGCTTGTGTTTGTAAATGTGTTATTTACTACTTTTAATATGAATGCCTGGCATTTCAATGGAACGTGCTGACAGACTACTCATGTCTCTGGAAAGTTAACATTACACAAATCAAGTAAGCTTTATGGAAATTCATTTTATAAGTGTAAGCAATTTCTATAAATGTCAAAATATCTCATTTCATCACTCTGGGAACCAAATGCTTTCCATTTTAATTTTCTTTTAAAATTCATATTTTTAAGTTTTAAAACATTAGGTAAGTTTTCCAGTAAAAGATGTTAAACTTAAAGAATTAAGATGTTTCAGTCAATAGTTATCTATTATTTTGGCTTATGCAGACTATATATTGTAAATTTTTTGCTTCATTTGAAAAAGAAACTGAACTCCAAGAGCCTGTCATGCCTTCACAACCATGATTATTTTATTTGTTTTAAAATTAGCCCCTGCAATATGGGAGATAGATCTATGGGCAAAGAGGTGACGAAGGAGTGGTTGAATGCTACAGTCAGATAAACTTTAACACATGGCAGATTCCCATGATGGCTTTACAACTAATACTCCTGAGCGTCTTACAGATAAAATACAAAGTAGTCTGTGGTGTTGTTAGGCTTTAATGCTTTTAAAGACACATTGAGTGTTAATGGGGTCCTCTGGACTTAAGGCTTTGTTGTTTATCATACCCAGACTGCCTGGGTGTTCTCTAATGACATTCTCTAGTAAGTCACCTAATTCCTGACCTGCTGTTACAGTGAGAAACCCCTGGATTATCTCCATCCACCTCCCTGCCTGAAGCAACCTCTCTTCAGCACTGAGTCACATCCCTCCCAGACCCCAAAATAGGCTCGCACCCTGCATTTCATCAGCATCTCTGGAACACAGAAACACTTATGGAAAACTCGAAAGCAAACAGTAGATCCTCATTGCCAAACCCTCTTGCATTCCCCATGGCTGTACCAGTGAGATATCCAGGCACAGCTCAGCAGTACTGGCTTCCAACCCCCCATGCAGAGCTGGAGCCTGCTAAAGATCCCAGTGCCCAACAGCAGGAATAAGGACCCTGAGGCCTGGTGCAGAGCACAGGAAATTGCACAGGCAGCCAAAGAGCCCAAGGTGAAAACTGAGGACAAATGGAACTTCCATTAACAATGTTTACTTGTCATCAACACAAAATTCACTCCTGGAAGCTAACAGCAAGCAGGGCTTGGGGTCAGGAATTGGACCCTGTACTTTATAAACAGCTCTGGTGGCTGGCTTTACTGTGCAGCTGCCTGCTTGGAGCAGGAAGAGGTTATTTAACCAACGAACCAAAAAAACAATCAAAAAACCCCCACAAAAACACCAAACCAAACCAGAACAAAAAAGGGTTGTATTTTTTTTTTTTGTTTGTTTGTTTTTTTCCAGAGAAAAGTTTCTTCTGAAGCATACTCAAAACCATTCCTCTTTTGGGTTCCTACCACTGGAGCAATGCTGTTCTTATTTGGATATGCTAAAATTGAAATAGAGGTAGCATCAAATAGCTAATGCCACTGATCCTGACTCTCTCATAAGAGAGACCTGGTCCTCTTCACAAGGGAATTTTTCAGTCTTCTGTCATCTAAATCAGCAGCAAGGTTACCACTACCTCTCATGGTGTGGCACTGGGACACCACAGCACAGCAAAAAAGAGGTCAATCACAGCTGCACATTCAAGTGTTCACATGAAAATTCATAATCGTGATTTTCTAAATATTTCTAATAGATTTGTCTCAGCTACAATACAAAAACATCCCAGTACCATCTCCAAGGCCTGTATGAGGTTTTACTCTCAGATGCTACTTTTTAAGATTTTGAAATGGGGATTCTGAATAAATTTAAAGCCTAGGTGCAAAAATCTCATTGAGAATCAGTCAAAGATTAAGTGCTTTATCCAATTAGAGGACTTGAAAATTGTGACATAAACTCAAAGGCACACACCAGTTTTTACTCTATGCTGATCTCAGAGGTATCAGGAGTTCATCTCAGAGCTGCAGAGGTACAGTGAGGGAAGATCCTGTGGTTAGAGCAGCAGCACCAAGGGAACTGGATTTCCTGCCATACAGACGGCTTTCTCTATTGCACAAAAGAGAGATATTTAGGCTCATATCTTTAAAGGCTCTTCAGTACCTTACTTTCATTGAAACAGGTGACTAAATGCTTTTAAAGAACTGGACTATAAGCTCTCTGATTCCCATACAAATTAAGAGCCCTAACAAGGAGCTTAGGTAGAATTGAGTAAACTAACCCCAGGAGACCAGTCCTCAAAACCCTGCAAAACCCATTTAAGTTGGTGTCTCCTGATGCCTATATGCTTTCATTTAAGAATTCATCCTTGAGCAGCAAATGTTTGTTTTCATCTGTGTTGAAAATTGTCTCCATATAGTTAAAGAAGGAAAATACTTGTGGTTATTTTCTAAAAGGAGAAATGTTCCTGCCATCTCAGAGTTACTTAACAGTCAGGAGTGAATTACATCAGAAAAAGCAGTCATGGGTTATTTACATAAAAAAATTTATCTGAAGGAGGAAGCTGTAGAAATGCCCTATTTTTAAAATGGCAGCTCAGGTGCCAGAATGCCAAAGACAGACTCAGTGGCTTCTTCAGCCTGAAAGAGTTCAAATCTGCATCTCAGGAGAATCCTACAGCTCTCATGATGTAAGAGAAAGACATGGTGAAGGGACTGTCTCTAGTTTCCAAATTTTAATTTTTTTTTTTTTAAATCATGTATTTTGCCCCAGAGTCAAAGCCAAATTCTTTATTACATTGACTAGGGCATGTGGCACAAGTCATACTTCTGCTTCTAATATTGCCTCCAGAGAAAAGATACTCAATTATTCTGCATTACAACATTATTTTACAGCCAGTATTTAAGTAGCACTTCAAGGTTTTGGGTGTTGCAAAGGAGCAGCTCCCAGCTTTATTTTCTGATGAAAGAATTTCTAAACTAACCATCGGTGTTGATTAACAGAGCTGCCTCTCCCAGCTGCCTCCCATTCTTCTCCCTGCCGTGGGTGCAGCTTCTTCTAGTGAGTCAGATTTCTTTGGAGGGAAGATTAATATGCAGCTCTCTATGGTTAACACTCTCTTACAGAATTATTTTAATATTCTTTCTGTAGCCTAACTCCTGATATGCTGACAAGGCATGAGATATGCTCACATGTTACATATGACAAAGTGTATGGTGACATTTTTCCACTGGGTTCTTATTGTACTGAAAATCTTCAAATTCTTTCCAGGTTAAAAGTGACTAGAACTTGTGAAGCAAAAACATAGAGCTTTTTTTTGTAGTCAATGGATTTGGTCTTTCAAATTTTTTTAGCCTACACCAAAACATTTGTGGTTTCAAAAGTTGCTTTAATTTAAAATATTTCCTTTAAATACAAATTATGAACATGTGATTTGTTCAAATCCTCCAGCCAACTAAGAATCTCTCTCAAGAGTTAATTACAACAACATATGATGGAATATATTCTTTACTCATTGCTTATTTAATTTGTTCAAGACTTTATACTGCAGTACTTCCTACTTCCCTCTTTAGTATGAATCATTTTACATTTTTCCTAAGCATTTCTATTTTAAGTACAGGACTGTACCATTTCAAGTGAATTAACATCTTTGTTCCATAAGGTTTGATAAATGAGAACATTAGATATACCAAACAGCCTAATGAAATTCCCCACCTTGGTTTGGATGCTGCAGATTGTTTATTTGATTATTTGGAGAAAAACCTCATCTTTGATAATGGTGCTAAACAATGCGTGGCTTCATTGATATTTAATAGATAACAGACTTAAAACAACACTGTTGGAGTTTATCTTTTGTACCCAACAGCTGTGCAGTTAAAAAAAAAAAAAAACCAACCAGAAGTATAATACTGTATTGTATACTTGAATTACACACTTAGTTTAAGGGATAAGATTCCCAGCAGCAGATGGCATTCCAGGCTGTCATAGCAGGGGAAAGAAAAAAAAAATTAAAACAGGCCAATAGTCTGCCTTGATATTATAAATCAACAGACTGGTTACTGCTGAACACATGAAGATTAATATATCAAAATCTGTGAGTTATTTCTGAGAAATGGAAGTAGAAAACACTTTGGTGTGGGCAGAGTGATGACAAAACTGTGCTTCAAACTCTTAAGTAGGTAGAGAGAGAAGCTGTTATTAACTGAATTTACCCTGGTATTTCTCATTAAGTGCAATTAGGTCCCTGAGCTGCATTTCAGGGGCGAAAGCTGAGGACAGACTCTCCACTCCTAGGAAAGTCCAGCTGTTTCAGTATGACAAGGTATGGGAATCACAACTACCAGGCACATCACCCCAGAGATGAGCTTCACAGCTTGACAGTGACACTGCTGCAGTGGATCAGGGAACCATGAAAGTTCATATATCCCATGTAATCATGTTTTATTCCAGGAGACAGCCCCTCCCACCCTAGTTGCTGCCTCACAACAGACACAGATTAGCTGAGGGGTTTAAATCGCTGGTCAACAAATAAAGGCATATGGTATGAGAAATCTTCCTTAGAGCTGGAAGGATTAAATCAGCTGACAGAAGTATAGGCAAGAATTCAGGGCTGGCAGTTATGTGATTGTTCTCTGTGAGAGAGATACTGTACTGCAGATTTGGACAGTGACTGCTTAAGTGTTGCATGAAAACCACTTCAAACATGAAGGCATCTCCAGCACCATAATCACCAACATGACAAAACATGAGAATTCACACAGAAAGGTACAAACACAAAACACACAATAAACTAATTACTTACCACAGTTTGTCTGCAGCCCTCATGCATAGGATTTTGATGAATAGGTCTCAATAAACCTTGCCTTGGAAACCTGGACATAGCTGCCAAGAATACAGCTCATCAAAAATTAGCTGTTTGTTGTCAATTGTATAATAAGACAAAAGAATTCATGGTTAATTTGGACATGACAGCAGCAAACATTATCAATAGATCAGAAAACATAATAAACTCTCTGCTGATCAAAAGAAAAAATAAATAATAGAGACACATAAAAGTATTGGTGGAAAACCCCAAAAATGTATTGATTGCCTGAATCCCAGTCTTGAGCCTCAGGCAGCACTCTGATATTTTAAAAAGTACCTATCAGTGTTCAGGATGATTCCCAGTCACAATTTTTTTTTAGATTAGCTTATTTCTTATTCCTGTTAAATGCTGGGGAAAAAAAAAAATCTTTCTTTTAGCTTGAAAAGACAATATATTACTATGGTTTTACTATTGACATAAAATTATATTCGTTTTCTGTTTCTTCTCTTTTTCACTTGCATTTATCAAGTTGTCTTCAACTGGTTCTGCACTGCCATTGCTGTCCTCATTACAATAATTGCAACATAATTACATCTATAATTCACAGGTTTTAATTACAATATTGTAGTATAAAAGGGTGATAAAATATCAAAGAAGATTTACAAAACAAATGATAGAGTACACTGTGCAACATCTACTATATAACACACCTACATCTCTTGAGCAGCCCTTTTCAAAAACAGGTGCTTTGAATTCATTTGTCAAGGGAAATATTAATCCAGTGAGGATTTTCTTTTGGTTTTCATTCTATGGAATGCCAACATTCAAAACTTAAATGGTATCTGAACAGCTTTAGTTGTTTAATCTCAAAATTAGTTGTTGTATCTCAAGGAAAGGAAATTTGTCCTATTTTCTAATCTTCTAGAATTTGGGGTTTGTGATTAGAAATTCTCTGATAAGGAAAATAATTTTTACAGTGAAAATTTGAAGCTTTCACAGATTATGAATACTGTGAATTTACACAACTATTAGGTCTCATCCAGCAACACACAAATTTTCTCCATATATTATTATTGTACAGTATTTGTACCATTCACAGATATTCAGTAGACGCCTACAATAATTTTCAGTATCCTTCAGCTGTACTGTTCAGGCTCCCATTACTGATGTCAGCAGAAACTTTCCATGATTTTTCAAGAGAATATCTCCTCTAAAATGGGATGTAATACTTTTTGGTCCTATTTATCATGATCTGAGTAGCTGAACGGCTACTTATCCATTCTATCTGAATGACTATAATCCAGAAAAAAGCCTCAAAAAATCAGAATCAAATAAAATTAAAGTACAATAGGTTCTTAGCTAGAAAAAAGAAAAACACTTTTGCTGTTCTACAATTTGTAATATAATTTTCACAGGCCAGCTAATCAATATCTTCTGCAGCTTTGAAATATCACAGATTTGGATACATTTTAACATTTTTTTCAGATAATTTTGATCGCTGAAAATTAACAGAAAAAATTTATCTTTACACTTACTAAAATATTTTATATAAGCCATTTGCTTTAAAAGAGACTTCAGAGAATCTAATATTTTTGGTTTTTTAATTTTTTTTTCCAACACAGGTCAGAATATGGAAGAGATTCTTATGATTTCTGCATTCCTGGCATTATTGTAACAATAGCTGTAGTGCACAGATGTGACTGATTTTTCAGATGCATCAGGGAAATCACATCACACTCCATGGTAGAGGTGAAATAAAAACAAAAAAACAATTCGTTTAGAAGAGTTGATTGAATTAGAGATCCTCTGTTCTAACAGAGAAATAACTGCTGGCAAAAGAGGTGAGACTGCTCTTCACTGATATAGATAAATTACTAGAGCACACACAAAACCTGTGTCAAGGCTGAAATAATCCAGCTGAAGGTTAATGGTAATAAACATATGGAAATCTTGTGAATATCCACAAATCAAGTGTTCCAAATCCACAAAATTCAAATACAGAGGTACACTTAAAATTATGGTGAGATATACACAATTAATGATTCTAAACTTCAGTTTATGATAATAATATCAAAACTCATCAGATTAAAGACATAATTGAAGTTTATTTTACTGGGTTATATTCTGCTCTGTTTTTCTATATTGTTTGCTAAACATCATATTATAGATAAGTCATACAAAGCAATCTTTTAAATACTTATTCTATTAAAATTGATTAACTAGGCATCTTAAAAAACAATGTTTTGATTAACAGTTGGAGAATATTGAATAAGAGCATAGACAAAGCTCTTTTATATGTTATATGTTGATGATGTTACAATGTATGTTAAATAAATATTATATATTAATGACATAACCATTCTAATATCCAGTTTCCATGTTTCAAAGTAAGTATACATTTTAAGGACTGAAGAACTACCAGACATGCTTTTTACTCTAGGAAATCTGTTTTATTCTGAGAAACTTAAAGAAAAAATAATGAATTCATTTATTAAAAAAAAAACTATTCTGAGTGTATGCAAGAAAATAGAATTTTAATAAAGGAATTTTGATGCAGACACTAGTACAATGTGACACTGCAGTGTCTTGCTACTGACAGTGGATACATTCAGACAAGAAATCAGGTGAAAATATTTAAGAATCATTATATTAGAGCAACTTCTCTGTTGAAGCAGTCAGTTCTCTGTTACATAAAGTATTTAAAATAATATTAGCTATCTTATTAAACAATATCCTCTAGCTCAACCAGGAGTTGTGGACTTGATTTTAAATCAGTTAATAAAATTACCAGTTATCAACTATGCCATGAACCATGAAAATTATCATATTGGTTGCCCTTGGTCTTCAAAGTTTAAGGAAAAAATAATATACAACACTGCTGAAACTTCTGCAAAAGATATGGAGCTCACTTTCATTAGTCCCTGGCCATTTCTATTATGACAGCTCCCAGTGTAGGAATTTTTCATTTCACTGTGTTTACTTTAGGAGGAGTCATCCTTGACAATAGTCATTGAGTGCACATGCAGTTTTCTGTTGATTTCAGGGAATTATGGTCTGAAATATGCTACAGTGCTCATCCTGAGTGCTGTCTTCCTATGGAAATCATCACCATTGATCAATAGGATGAATTTCAAGATAAGATACCAATCAACAGGAGCTGGAATGGAAGAATAAAACCCTCTATGATAGCTTTCCCTCAGATTTGCTTTCAATTACTTTCTTCCTCCTAAACATACAGACATTTACTAAAAATGAAAAAAAACATGCTTTGAAATTTAAATTTTCCTACCAGTATTGAAATGCCTACTTTCTGAAGTTTGAGAGGCACGTTGCAATGTTGTTTGTAACCACTCTGTTACAAAAGAGACAATTTATTTGTATAATTAATCAGCTGAAATATCCCCAAGGATTTATTTTTTTCCCCAGGAAGACACCTTTTATTGTTTAGAAGTAATGAAAACATTTCATCAAGGCTTTCTAGTGTGATTGATAGTCTTTGCTGAATTTTGTTGAAGGCTTTCTGTTTGAATGGTTCTTTGAGCTCTTTATTCACTTTCATGGGATTTGGAACATTGTTTTTAATACTCTACTAGTAACAGGTGTTTCCCCTATAGGAGACCATTAGCACCACATTTTTAAACAATGCAAATCTAATTTTTATTTCAGGCTTGAAAGTTTTCTGGTGTCCCTTTTAGGATAGATCAAACCTATGATAAGTCATAAATAAACTTCTGATCTTCATACAGACAACTGAAGGAACACTGAAGGGTTCATTCATTAAGCAGACTTCTAAAGATATTCCTAAACAAATGAAGTTTAACATGAAATCTGATTATTATTTTAGCTCTTTTCTGAAAATGCATATAGAAAGAAGTGGGGTTTTTTCTTGAATGCTCAAACTGAAGGAGAACACAGATGAACAGCTACTCAGGCTTCAATAATCAATCTGAAACATGGCAGAAACTGAATAAAATAAAATTATTTTGTACTACATGGCTACTCTGAAGGTACTCACAGGCTAATCTTAACCTAGAAGTTACATAACACAGGAAGAAAAAAAAAGACAAAAGTAATTGCTGTGATTACACAATGTTAAATTCAACACTGACTAGGGAGTAGTGATGTAAATACCCCTCTGAAGGGGTAGCTTCACCCCTGTGATTAATCTAAGGATATGTGGCTTGTGAGAAAATCAATGGAGAAGGAGATTTAGCAAAAAAAGTCACTTTTTTGAAACCCCCGTAAAACATCAAATAGACATTAGCAAAACTCAGTAAGGAAAGAATAACTGAAATGAGTATGGGAGAAAGAAATTAAAATATATATTTAATTGGTACAAATGCATATAAATATAGACAAATATGAATTTTAAGACCAGGTTGAATGTGGCCCAGAGCAACTTAGTCTGGTGGGTGGCATCCCTGCCCATGGCAGGTGGGCCGGAACTAGATGTTCTTTAAGGACCCTTCCAACCCAAGCTTTTCTGTGATGTTATGAAATAGATGATTGTATGTAAATGTGTATTTATACATATGTATGTATAGGTTAGTGAAAACTAACAGAAAAAAGAATGGGACTAGTCATGTGGGAGTATGCTTTCTATTGCACGTGTTATTATTGACTGGATCACGTGCAACACATTTAATACAGAAAACTGAGTTGGCTGTTGATATTTCTAAGCATTCTGGATTAACTTTGATTTTTTTTACAGCTTGTCAGTACATCAAAGGCTGCTTTGGCCAGTGTGGCTGCCTGATTGACTCTACTATATGCACTGTATCCCAAATGAAGTTAACTCTCAGTAGAATGGAAATTCCCATGGTGGTCATGGGGTCATGTGCAGATTTGTCATCAGTTAGGGCCTGCAGGTGGTTAAAAGAGACAAGCACCATTTAAATTTTAGAATGCTCGCTTGATGAAGCACAAATAACCATTTAAATTGAGAATTCAGGAATTTACAAATATATTAATTATACTTTGACATCTTAAATGCTTTCATTACTATATGAGAAGTAAAAACATTCGAAAAAATAGAGGAACATGCCTTTAATCAATTTTTTATGTCTGTTGCTGTATAGAGCCATGAAAAACAGGATTGAAAAGGTAAGAACAGAATTCTAAACACTTAATTAATAAAAATGACACTTTTAAATCTGAAGAGGTTTAAGCAAACTAATTATTCCCAGCAGAGTGGATACTCTCTGATGCAATGTTGATGTTAGATAAAAGCCTAATCCCTTTCCTTCTACCTGTTAATCTGCTCATTTAAGACTGCTTGTTAAAAACATGTACTGCTTTCTGTACAATCCATGAACCAAATTATCAAGTACAATAGAAAGAATAGATACATCCATAAAAATGTGTAGTTTTTATAATCCCAGTTTCATAGCATTGAAGTTTGGATTTTGCAGCATGATAACTGGTCCTGGCAGAAATGCCATTGTTAGTGGATTTTTTTCTTCATGCTTCATCAAAGATGCAAAATGCTGTCAAACAATTATTCAGTTGCCACATAAGTGATGTTTATCTGAGATCTTGCTCATACAATTAGAAAGAATGTAAATAGGTTGTCACTAAAAATGCACTAGTAGACAGCTGCAGGGAAGACAAATTATGCACATAACTAATTTATAAAGACCTTGTATACAAAGAAGTGTTATCTCAGCCCTTTATTGATTGAATTATTTAACTAAAAATAACATTTTTTAGCTTTATACAACTACTAATCTAATTTTTTGGTTAAAAAAATAATAAATGCAAAAATGTCAATCATCCTGAAAATTCCAAGCAATGTTTCAGCTGTTTTGGAAAAAAATAGCAAATAAGTTATATTTTGAGTTCTTTTATATGTAAGTATGCATTTATCAAAACTTTTGCTCTGATATCATCGTTTTCTGAAAATGTTCTTTCTGCTTCCTTCTTGTTAAAAATGACATTAGGGCAAGGAGAAGAGGGTTTGCTGAAGTAGGAAAAATGTTAATGATGTCAAAGTAGGCTTTTAAATCAACTTTTCCCTTTTTTCTCTTTTAAGAGGGACTCATTCCTACCACTTTTAATAATGCACTTTTCTCTCAGATCTAATAGTAAGAACAGCTTTCAGTTGCCCTTGGACCTGAAACAGAAGATGGCATTTACTGGAATGATTCCTCAAATTCAGACATAGAGGAGCAGCACTAGCTCCAGAGAGGTGGGTGTCTTAGCTGCTGGTTCACTCTATAGCTGTGGTTACAATAAGAAATCCCCACAGTTAGCTTGTTTTCCTCTGCTAAACCTCTTTTGCCTTGCATTTCTTTGCATGCCCATGCCTCCATTGCCACGCTTACCTGCTTCCTTTCTTGGCCTTGCATTGCCAGGCCTGCACCTTGTTGGCATTGCCTTGATATTCCTAACCAATCTTGCATTTCCTTGGTCTTCCTGATTATCCCTTCTGTGCCTTCCTTCCCTTGCCCTTCCTACCACTCCACTGCCTTGCACTGGCTTGCTCACCAGTTCCCCACCTTGACTTCCCTAGCGCTTCTGCATGGTCGTGCCATGTGTTTGCTGTTCTTCTCACAACACTTATCGGATGGACTACCCCTCCCTTGCCTTGCCGTTTCAATCCAACCCTGCACTCCCTTGTCATTCCTGACCATTCCTTTGCTTGGCCTTGCTTCCATGCACCTTGCATTGCCTTATTGCCCCCCACCCCTGTAGCCTTCTCTTGCCCTTCCTTCCCCCAGCTTGAAATCCCTACTCATTTTTCCAGATCTTGCCTTGTCTTTCCTTCTCCTATAGGACTCTCCTTGCCTTGCCTACCTCTCCCCAGCCTTGCCTTGCAAAATGAGTATTTTTATCTCTTCTTACAAAGAGATACAGCATCCCTACTTAGCATCCAGTTAGCTCAGTGCTTCTCTTTTACTGGTTGCAATGTACTTCTGATCCTTTCCAAAAGATACTCCACCCTGCTGAGGTTTAGGAATGTTGTTCCCCAGTTTGGTGCTCTCACTGAACCAAACCTTCAAAACATGTGCTCCTTGCTCACATCCCATCCCCCTGCCGCTTCCCGCTGTGGTGGGGTGGAGAGTATTGGAGGCACAAAAGGCAGAGATCATGAGTCGAGATAAAAACAATTTACTGGAAACAGCAATCAGATAAGAAATGAGCAGTAAAAGCAGCAATATTAATGAAAGGATATACAAGAAAGGCAAATGATTCACACATGGAAATACCCCTCACCGTGTGTGAGGGACTGTTTAATGTTAGAATAAGAATGCCTCAGCATTGTTTGGATTTTGTTCTGAACTGTTGTTTTAAATCTGTTTTGCTAACGCAAATGGAAAGTACTAGAAAAGCTGCTCGCATCTTGGCTGTGAGTGCATGTGGCAGCATGTGCACAGAGAAAAGTTCTGCACTGGGCAACCCACTCAAGGGGAAGACAAAGGCTCTGTCTCCGGGGGGGATTTCTCCAGACAGCCCCACAGGGGGATGGAGAAAGCCCTTATCTAGGGGGATTTCTCTGAGCTACTCCCCCTGAGGACAGAGAGAATTCCTGATGATAAGGAGAGCTTCTCTAGACTTCCCAATGATTTTCCTTGCATGATCAGACCACGGGAGGGCCTATGTGGTATACAATGAGTTAGGGACTGTGTAACATTGCCCAGCACAGCCTGGAGCCCTAGAGCTATCTCAAATCAAAGCTGCTCTCACTCAAAGCTGGCCCTAGCCCAGTCTTCACTGACCCCACCTTTGCCCCTGCTTGTTGCCATGCCCCTGCTGTCGTCTCAGCACTAGCCCTAGTGTCATTGTCCCTGTTTCTGTCCTAGTTTCCTGCTGCTGTCCTGCTTGCTTGTATGCCATAGTCCTGACCTGCCCACTCGTTGGGCTGTCCCACTGCTGCCAGCACTGTGTCACTACTGAATTGAGCTGGCAGGATATCATGAGAGCCTGGGGAGTAACATCCTCTCCCTCCAGCACTCTCTTTTTTTTTTTTACTGCATCTCTTTTTCTTTCTTTTCCTTTTGCCTTTTCTGTCTTCTCACTTGCAGCCAACTTTCTTGTTCATATACTGTTCATAGATGTAATATCAAACTCATTTGTTTCTAACTTTGCCCTAGAGATTTTCAGAATCCCCTCATGGTTCCTTCTTTGGAATGTGACACCATGTAGAAACAAAACCACCCAGATGTGCTGCCAAGCTCCCCAGCCAGAGACAAGATTCCCCTCTCCTATCCCGTCCCCTGTCAATGACATGCAGTGCTACAGAACAACCAGCCTTCCTGGCTAATGCAAACATCAACTCTGTTCTGGCCCAAAGACAATGCCAGGACTTCTCTGGGCAGGGATGGCTTCTGCAGTCTTCCAGAGGAAGAGGAAACTCCCAAATCAAAAGAAGGCCATCTCCCTGCAAGGCCCAGGGGGCTCCAGCTAGTGTCTCATTTTCCAAGCGGGTATTTTTCACACTTGGCACCCTCAAGAAAAATATTTCATGACTTAGTGTGAGCCTTGTGCCCACATTTTCAAATTTTTTCCTTTGTCATTCTTTGCTAGAAACAGTTTAGAATCTATGATGGTTGAGTATCATGACCACGTAATGCAGACATTCTATCTTTCTGTGAGCCACATAATCCCGAGGTAGTATTTTAACCACTGAACAAGTAGAGAAAAGAGGATCTTCTCCCCTTTTTCTCAGTACAAGAGATGTATTTAGCTTCTTTTAATTTTTTTTTGTTATAACCAGCTCTGGAAACCAGACTAAATTAATGCCTAAATCAAGGTTTTTGTCAAGGCTGCTCTACTTCAACATATTTTATCAGGTTTAACCTTAAGCTGAGATCCAAGATCCTTATCAATGTTAAAAAGGAGGCACTTTGTCATCCATACAATCAGAAATAAAGGCAACTTAGAGGGGATTACCCTTAAAATGGTTACAGACCTAAGACACATACAAAGTTACTAGGGGGTGAGTCAAGATCTCCATGTCCCGGTTTCATTGTTGCAAATGAGGCCATTAAGCTCTTTGGATCACAGGTAATGTGTGTGGAATCTCCACAGCTGAAAAGCAGCTGTATCCAACCAACCCAACATCACCTGATTTTCATCTTCCTGTTTCGTGGGGCTTAGGTTTATTTTCTAAACAAACAAACAAAAAAAAAAACCCAAAAAACAAAACAAAACAAAACAAAACCAAACAAAACCCCCGCCCCCCAAATTAAAAAAAAAAAAACAAAAAAAAAAAACACCCAAAAAAAAAAAAAAAAAACAACAAAAAAAAACACCCCAAAAAAAAAAAAAAAACCCCCAAAAAAACAACAACAAAAAACCACAGCAGGACTTCACTGATGAAAGGGGAACTTAAAGGCCAGTAGGTATCACCAAGAACATTTGATACTATTGTTGGAACTGTCCCAAAATCCCTGGGACATTCATCTTGAATGACTGGGGAGATTTTCAGGGCACAGGAAATTGCCATATGAAAAATCAACTCTTCAGTCAAATAAGGAATATTTTATAGCCAGTATAGAGATATTTTTCAAAAGACAGATTTAAACATACTTTGACCTTTTAATTCATTTTCTCCACTTTTTGAATTGGGGTCTGAATTTCTTATTTTCTTCTGTAATAGAAGATACAGAGAAAATAAAACTTGAATCATGCTTGTTGTCAAGGAACAAAAATAACTAAGTAGTTTAGGAATGATTACCCAAAAGCCTGATTAAGCTGTTCGGGCTTTTTTAATGTCTCTTGCAATCTAATGAAATTACTACCTTCTCCCTTGTTCTGCAACTCCTTATTTCAGCCAACTCTGATGGTAAGTCTACATGAGAAGCCAGAGCACACTTGTAGAATTGTAGGCAGAGTTAAATCTTGGATACCAAAACAAGGAAAGTCAGGATGTTGCAGTCTATCCCAGTATTTAGATACCAGGAGACAAGATGGGTTTGTTCTGATGCACAGCAAAGTCCAGCACCTTAACTGGCTGGTTTAAAAGCCAGGGATGGACAGAGAGCCCTCTGTCTATATGGAGTCCACATGAAAATCCACTAGCTTGCATTTTACTAAGTAAATTTCATTAACTATTTAAACTGTTTACACTAGCCACCATTCTGGCTTGATTAGGAGTGCTGTTCCATTAGCAGGGCTGTTTACAGAGAGCCTGCTCAGCCTGACTGCTTCTATTTGGAGCACAAGCCCACCCTGCTAAAATAGGACTTCGGGTTCAAAAAGCAAATGTTGAGTTTAAAAAAAAAAAATAATTTCTATGAGGGAATAATCTCAAGATACATCCTAATTTTCTATATATAAAACTGATATTTTTAAAATTGAACGCTATGTCAACACACGTACATCCCTCAGTATGCAGCATGAATATCATATTAATAAAATTAACTTCTCCTGGCTGAGGTCTCATGGAAGTCAATGTAGCCACGTAAGGGACAGGCTTCGTCTCCTAGGTCTTATGAAGCCAATGAGCTAGGCAAATTCTGATATGGCTAAAGGAACTTAATGCCTAATTAAGAGCTCAATAAGGATTAGAAAATTGAGTCATAATAAAGCAGGTCCCTTATGGCTGGTAGCACCATGTTCTCTTTCACCTCAGAGGTACATATGGGCAGATCTCATAAAGACATGTATTTGCTCCACAGTCCCATTTTTCCATTTATATTATTGCCACTACAAAACATGACCTTTGGGCAGTAATCATATAACTTCCTTGCATTTCTCTCTTTCACCTGTTTTCTTTTGCCTCTGAGCCCAAAGCACTTGCAGTTACTTACATATGCCAGCAGAAAAGGTAAATCCTATTTCTATTTCTATGCATTTTATTTCTTTATAATAGTGGAGAGGTGACAGCAACCTAAAATATTCCTCAGGCTGCTTTAAAGAAAGTAACGACTTCCTGAAAACATCTAGCAGCAATTATGCAAATTTGTGCATATTTTTATACCATTCATTCCATACAGGCAGAGGAAACTTTTTTAAAAAAGAAACCATAAAAAGCAAAAGAAGGAAAGATGTTTGAAGACACTCAGCCATGAAAGAGAGAATGCTTTAATGTGAAAGTTTCCACAAATGTACCAAAACTCCAGTGGGAAAGGTTTTCATATAAAGTCAAGGAGAAGGAAGCACAAAATCAAGCTGCCATCAGAAACAGTTATGAAGTCATGCCACAGAAAAATGAAGATGGCAGCATTAAATTAGATTTTAAAAATGGGTAGCATGTTTTAGATTATTAAAATGAGCAGACATGAGGTGGGCTGCCCGATATGTCTGGTAGAAGTATTACTAAACCCTAAAAGTGAGAGAGAAAACATTTAGTGAGATCATAAAAATGGGAGTTATATTAGTCAAGATGGAAAAATTATTTATTTTATAATATTTATTTTTTTAATTTGCAGACCACTGCAATGATAAGTGCTGACACATGACGATGACACATGATTCATGCCTCAAAATTCTAATGAATTATTAGGCAAAACATTAAGAATTTACAGTTCCATTAGATTTAGCAAAATCCTAATCTATTAGTACAGCATCTAGACTTTTGTCAGAATCATCAGAAGTGGTTTTGCTTTATTTTTAAAAAGACTTGAGCACAACAACCATACTACTGCAGTAATCTACTTTTCCATGCTTTCTAATGTATATATTTTCAAAACTGACTGCTAGATTCCATTCAAAATAATGTTATATTTCATCGTGTTATAATTTTGTGTGACAATGCTATGTAATATAAAACATAAATAATTTTAATATAGCCTTTAATTAATGATAATTTTACTTTACCTTTTCTCCATTTCAAAAGATCACGTTTTGTTGCACCGCACTGCAATGGGTTACCTGCCAAGCTGAATAATGTGAACAAGTGCTATTTAACCTTTGTTTTCATTTTTACTCTAAACAAGACTTTCATCTTCCTGGTGAGTTTGAAAATGATGACTAAAACTTATTAAAAAATGGGATTTCTTCCAAGTTGCTGCTGGGCATTTCTTTTTGGCTAGACATGCTACACTTCAAATAATGCTTAAGGTTCTGAATTAGTCCTTGGTAAATCATACAAACTTGAAAGTAAACCAACAACATATCCTAGAACAACAGCCCCGCAGAATGTCAATTTTTGGAAAAGAAAAAAGGAGACAAAAAAAAAAAGAGGAAAAGTAAAAAGATAAAAGAGACCTCCTCTCCCACGTACTTTTTTCCAGCCTAGTAAAATGACCATGAACTGAAATCCACCTCTTTGCTTTAGTCCACCTAAGAATTAGCAATATTTGTCACATTGCACTTATTTTATGAAGACAGCCTGAGCTGGGGTTTGCTCAGCCTGGAGAAAAGATGGCTCTGGGAGGACTTTAAAGTACATTCCACTGCCTAAAGGGACATAGGAGAGCTGGAGAGGGACTTTTTGCAAAGACATTGAGTGACAGGACAAGTAGAACAAGGAGGAATGGCTGGAGAATTTAAGCAGCAGTGTAACAGTTGTCATTCCTATGGAAGCCGTTCTCCAAATCAATCATAGCCTTCCAGTTAAACACTTTTAGTCCACCTTCTCACTTAAATACCACTGGCTAGATTTTTAGGATGTGCAAAAATATGTTATTTTTTCAGAAAACAAAATGCTTGCTTTTGTAGCGCAGCCCTATCAACACAACATATGATTTACTTTGTTGTTTGATGGGGAGAGGAGGCTATTGGTAAAATGTTCAAAAACAGTACTTTGAAGAACTCAAGTGGTCAAAATACCTATTTGAGTGTACAGAAATGCTGTTTTCCCAAGTTAAAACAGCATTGCAGATTTTGTTAAGGTGGTCATTGAGGAGTTTAAAATACAACAGAATAGAAAAGGAGGAAAAACATTTGGGTTTAGAGGATGAAACTCAAGTCTGCTGTGTGTGGATATGGAATATCAGAACAGCATCTTGGTAGGGCTGCCTCATTCAGCAGGCAATTTTCTGGTATAGTAATTTATTCCAACAGTACATTTAGATGGTTTTACAGCTTTAATTTCCACAAACTTTGGAAGCATTGCTAAAGAAATTCCAAACTAAAAAGTATAAAAAATTGAATAAAATCTGTGATATGAAGCTACTATTGTAACATGAAAAACATATAACAACAGTTTCAAGACCATTAGATCATTAGAGTCACAAACTCTTAAATGAAACAGAAAATTTTGCCTCACAAAAACTTATGCCCAAATGTATGGGACAATTCTGTATAACTAAAAATAATTTTTAGATAGAAAAAATTAAAATGAGGAATTAGAAATTGCTAGATTTAGCACAAATAGCAACAATGCTATTTTACACAAACATTATTCTGCCTGACAAATAATTTTGTTACTATTCAAGCATTTTATTTACCCACAGTTTCTTCAGATGTGCAAACAATAGCCCAAGATAAAAGGCAACAGCACACAGAATTTCTTGCCATTCTGGATAGCAGTGGGAAAGTTCCAAATATGTTGACCATAGATCTGGTATTACTGCAGTCTCACTGGATTTAAAAGTCCTGCCTACACCTACATGCTTACATAAAAACAGTCTCACACACAGTTATCAGACTTATCACACAGAGTTATGAGGGGGACACTGACTTTACTGCAAACTGAAGTTCTCAAGACTAGTTTTGGACCTAGTTTGTTGGCAGGTCTTTCTCTGTTAGCTGTTTGAAACTGTTTTTCTCATATTTGTTTTGCTTTTATAAGTACATCACTAGGAAGAGCTTTAAAAAGTGCTTTTGAAGTATCAGAGAGTAAAATTACTCTCTTGACAATACTGACTCCCAGTACTGCATGATTTGTTGTTATATTTTACCATCAGTTTGGTAGGGAATGTGATTGCTGCCTTTCCTCCTTTCAGAAACATGAAGTAGATGAATTAAGGCTTTTTTAAATGCAGAAAAAAAATAATAATAAAGTAACAAAAACATAGAGGGGAAATGTAGTTGTTGGTAGTCTTAACAGCAACCAAAAAAGAAAAAAAGGTTGTCAGCATTTCTTGATGTCATATATTTTTAAGAATCCAGTGGGCTACAAGAAAGGCCATATCCACTTTCATATCCTCTGAGTGCCACCCTGCTGCTTCTTTGCACCTTTGCCAAATTACCCTTCTCTGCCCACAGAGGACACCCTGGAGTTTAGACCCAGATAAATCAGCATTATTTATGTTAACTGCACATTTTCACATGTGCTCAGGTTTTCTCCTGTGTTAAGCATACACAGGTAAGCTGGAACTTCAACCTAGAGAGAGATTTGCAATTGATTTTGGGGTGCCAGAGAGAAGTGCTCAGTTTACACCTTTCTGCACTGAGCTAGTAACTCAAACTGCACTCCAATGCTACTTGCCATTGCATGTGATTTGAAGCATGACTCGCTTACAGTGTTCTCTGCTGTGGCAGAAAAGCTACTTTTTCTTGACTCCTTGAGTTGCTAAATACTGGAAATCCCAGGAAAGCTGATAAATAGTTTCTTACTGGAAGAACAGGAAAAGATAAAATGCTTCCTAAAAATGAAGGTCTTCCATTCCATAAACATGCTACAAACCTTATTAACAAATAAAGCCAAGGAAAGTAAGGTTTGTCAGTCTCAGTTTCTCTCTCTCTTTTTCTCACATGCACCTTCTTTTATCATCACATACACACATGCTTAGATCTGATTTTAAGACAGATTTTTCTAGGGATAATGTAATCAACATCACTCATCCACAACAAGACAGATTATTTTCCCCTCTGAAGTGCAACTCCAGCTGCAATATTTGCACTTGCTGGTTCACAAAAAAAACCCAAAACAAAACAAAACAAAACAAAAAAAAATTTCTGACTTCCTTTTGTATGCAAAATTACTTATCTTGATATAGTACTTTTTTAACAGGAAAGATATTCTGTTTACTAAATGTTCACACACTAAATTCAGTGTAAATTTGCCATTTATGCACGAGTTCACAGAATATATTTATTCCTAGAAGCAACCAAAGACCTACTTGAACTGTTTTACTGTGCCTCATTGTGCAAATTTGAAAAAAAAGAAAAAAACCCCACAGAAACATAGACTAAAAAAAGAGAAGAAAAAAAGCTCCCAAACTCAAAATCTGTAATCATTATGTAATTAAAAAGACAAAAGAACCCACAAAAAACTTCCTGTGCATCTTATTGTACACTTGACAACCAAATTAATCTATTAAGATTCCATTTCAGAAAGTTTTTCATTAACCATATAAGCAGCATTTCCAGAGTACTATTTTACACACTGCTCTCATCTTGCTTCCAGTATTGTAATTCATAAAACAAAAGACAAAGCTGCAGAGAACATGAGTGCCTTTTTTTCTTTGCATTACTGCTGACATCAAGTGTATTAATAGGAAAGAAATTACAAAGAAAGAAAAAATATTTTTGAAATGGAAATTATTCAAAGTATTCAAATAATTTGTGTTTGGAGCTCTAAAAATAACTTACAGTGGAGCAAAAGGACAGTTCAGTTGACTGATAAATATTTTGGGGCAAAATCTATTTTTCAAACCATATTCCAAATATGAGGAATAACTAGGCAGAAGAGATCCTGTGGCTGATCAAGGAAATCATAAGTCTAGAAAGCTTGAAAACAACATTATTTCAATTTCCCTTACAATAGGTCTGTATGACTTATAGGTCTCCAGAAGAAAGGTTTATATTCTCTTATAAGGCACTCAGGCTATAAATAACAAGTCATGGAGCTAAGGAAGGAGTAGCAGGCATGAAAGAGAGTGCAGTGGTGGGGCTGGACATGGAAAGGATGGATGGATGGATGGATGGATGGATGGATGGATGGATGGATGGATGGATGGATGGATAACTTCTCTCCTTCAGCCTAAACCAGCCTCTCCTGTGAAAAGTAATTATCTACCTTATCTGAAGGAAGTTCTCCTGTCTAGGGAATCTTAGTTCTTTCCATACAAAGCAAAGCAAAAACAAAACCAACATCACAAATTTCTTACATGGGACACTGAATCAGAGAATGGATCAGTGCTCCGGGCTAAGCACTCACCTGTGCCTGCACAGGAGAACCCTGCCCTTGTGTTTGCAATTATTTGGTAGGAGAACGTGATGGAAATAAAATTTTAAGTGCAAACGGTTTTTCCAGAGTGTTTAAAAAATACGTTTGCAACAGAAAGAGTTATGTTCTAAATGTAAGATCTCAAAGTGCATAACCTGAAACTTACTGTTAATTAAAATGGGTTCTGCTGTAATTGTTGTAACTACATGGGTCATAACAAATGGCTTGTTATGTGATTTCCAAGACATATCTGGTTACTGAGTTAAGAACTTAATACAGTTTTATGACAGGTCCACTGATTTGTACAAGAGCCTTGATATACAGCAGTAGTGACATGAGGTAAGAGTCATAAACCTCTCCAAGTGTGGTGACTTAACACAGGCAAAGGGAACCTTAAGCTGCTTATATGATACTGGTTACAAAGACCATAATAAAAGGCTTCATCTGTAAGATTATCTATATCATGCAGATAAACAACACAGCTGTCTGTTCTGCACACTAGCTTATCTTAAGAGCAGAGTTTAAGCAAAAGGGAATCTTTAGATAGGATGTCCATTTTTAAATATGTGTCAACCTGCCCCTCAAAGTGTCAATTAATCACATCTGGCAAACTACTTGTCCTCCTCAGCAAATAGTCACTATTAGTCCTCCCTCTAAAAAGGGATATTCAGCAAAAGGGACATTAACTGAGTGCCTTTTATACCAAGCTAAGAAGCTTGGTTTTTCTAGGTTTTCTTACTCAATTCATCCAGTTTGTCTATTTACCACTTCAGGAAATTCACTAATGTCCACTAATATCAGCCTCTGAAACCAGTGTTTCTTGATGGTCAGTTTTTTGTATGCCTAAAGTCAGAAAGAAATAATTAGAGGATGGATTTAGCTCGAATTACCTTAGGGCAATAGAAGTTTGACACATTTCTTTTTAGCATCTTAAGATCATCCAGATGTGAATCACCACTATTAAAGTTATATCATTATAAATGTATAGATTCAATCCAGAATAAAAAAGCTCATAAAATTGAACTGGAGCAGTCAACTTCAAGCTCCTGATAGAGACTTTTGTAGTGTTTATTGTTTGTCCTTCATAGTTACTTCTGTCTATACAGCTACTAACCTTGTAATTTTAGTGGTTGCAAGTTTATTTGTAGGGCTTAAAGTGTCTTTCATCAAGTGGATGTTCATTTTACAGAGTGATGTCTTGTCATGACAGAGAAGTGTTGCTTCTCTTCCAACATTTTTGCCATGGAAACCCTTCCTATCACCACCTGCCCTTTCTCCATACCTATATCTGAATGTTGATATCAAAGATATTTTTCAGAATTTTCAGCATTTTGTCTTGGAATTTCAAGGTTCAACTATTCCAATTACTAACACATCATAGCATGAAATACAGCAGTGCTACCAGAAATTATGTTTGCAAGATGCTGCTGGTCTGTGATGCAGCCAGTGCTTAGCTCAGTATTCAGACTTCCCATCCAAGTGTCTGTTTTCCAACTACAACAAAACTCAATATTTGTGAATGAACTTCCTTTCCATGTGCACTGTGGACCTTGCCTATTGCTGCTGGGCACATCACAAGGAAATAATGGATGAGATTGCTCAGCTTCCTGTGCTCTCCTAATCTGCACAAGCGCTGTGTCACTCTAGGCCTCTTCTAACCTTTATAGCTCTGACTGACCTCAGTTTCCAGTTTCCATGGCAGAGAAGTGCCAAGGGAGAATATAAGAACTGCTGAATTTAATCTATACAAAATGTGAGTTCTTAAATAACGATTTTTAGGCTTGTCCTGCATCAGTGGAAAATAATGCTGCATAGAAGAAATTAAACCTTATTCTCTCCTACTCCATCACCTCTCCACTCATATAGAAGATATAATTTTCTGCCCTGTTACCTAAAATATTCAGCATTTTTAGAAATAATATATAAATCAAATGCACTCCACTTTATTAGGCCAAAAGAGAGAAATGTAATCTCGCATACAAATGAGAAACTGGACTCACATCTGAAACTTCAGACCTCAAAGAGAGAAGAAAATCACAAGCCCCTTAGCTAATGCAAAGAAAACTTGTGACTACTTGCAGTTGTTCTTGATCCAGAATTATTCTTACCATACCTATGCATTTAATGGCTATTCACAATATAACATTACACAGACACAATACTGATGTTTTTCCTGCACTCTTTTCTTCTCCTATGGCCAATTAATGACTCCAAGTATTCAGACTTGACCTGCTTCAGATTGGCCATGCTACAACTACAATGAATTTTAGGCCTGGATATTCATGAAATATACTTCAACAATAAATTTTCTTAATCATCTAAGCCTCAAAGCAAGATACATCTACATCCTGTAGGAGCCATGAGCCTCAAACTACGTGCTGTATTTGTACTAAAGAAAATCTTTGTCAGGTACAATAAAAGAAGTTAACTATCAAGTCTCTTACAAATATATAATTAATTTGAGTCTTGAAAGGGATGAGGAGACCTGTTTAGCAAAATGAAAAGGTTATAAATTATTTAAAACTGGGGAAGCAAAGCCAAGATGAACCAACAGACATTTGTAAAGAACAAATCATGTTAAAATTGGCTCATTTCCTTCAGCAACACAGTATCCAGCTATGTGGTTAGAGAGAAGCAATAAGCCTAATGTATCTTTCCTTTAAAACATGACATTATTTCACATTACAATCTTTTAAGCTAGGGAAACATGGTCTAGATTGAATGCTATAAACTGGGTGCAAGAGTAGTTGGATAGTACCTCCCAGAAGACTTGCCAAATGTAGTCTGTCAAAATGGAAGCAAATATTAAGTGCCTCCCCACAGGGCCCCAGCTTTCAAACAGCTCTTTTCAATCCTTAATTAATGAAAGAAGAGAGAGCTTCTGTGCAGAATTAGAGAAAACATGAAGACAGGAATGACCATGGTGAAAACTGGGACTAGCCATCAAAGAGATCTCAAAAAAGTAGAGAAATGTTCCAGAAGCAGTTCAGGCGGGAGAGGTACAAGTTGCTATACTTAGGAACAACCAGCTGCAGATATACCAAGCAGGGAACGGCCAAGCAGACAGCTCTCCTCCAGCAAAGGGTCTAAAGGTAATGTGGTGCTACATGCTCAAGCAAAATTGACAGTGTCATGTCTTCTTGAGACAGGCAGATGTCACCATGGCATGCATAAATAGAAGTTCAACCTGAAAAATGGATGAAGCATTCCTCCTGCTCTGCCAAGTGCTTGCAAGACCTCAGCAGGACACTGAGCCTGCCTCCAGCACTCAGTTTTGGTAAAAGGACAAACTAGCAGAGCAAACCCCAAGGGAAACTAAGGGCGTGAGGGGTGTGAAGAGGGAGACCGGCAGAGCACTTCTGAAACAACCAGGGCCTTTTCCTCTAGAGAAAGGTGGGTAGAATGGAGCATCAAGGGAAACAGTGCCATCTTCCACCTCTGCTGGGTGAAATGCCCTACTGAAAAGAAAAGGAACCATTTTTTCTCCATGCTTGTGTCAGACACTGAGATAGTTAAAGGGTTGCCTCACTTGCCCATCTTCAGTCACTTTTTAAATAGTAAGGATAATGAGCAATCATCTTGGTCAAACTTCTGTCAAAAAATGACACTAATATAGTAGATCCCACTTTGATTAAGGAAGACATTTCTGAAGGTCCCTCTCAGCTAAATGTTTTTATAACAGTATAGAGACACATACTGCCTAGACTTTATCTATAATATATATAATTCATTATTGAAAAATTAATCTTCAAAGGATTGGATGACACCATCCAATGCTTTGCAGTCAAATAGGATTGACTCATAGCTTTGCTTATAACAAAGACAAAAAAGGACGTGAAAAAACTCTGTATTATGAGTAGGCATTTATGCAAAATTACACTCATTATTCTTTTCGTTTATTTGCTAATTGTTAAAATAGTCTGGTAGAAAGACACTAAGAGCAGGCACAAGTATTAAGCTGGGTATTTAACCTCAAAGTGATACTGTGTAAACAGGTGCACTGTAAATATTTAAAATTCTATGACTAAGCCTCACATTAATCCTTATTAGCAGACTTTGAGTATGTAGAACAAGAATATTACCCACGCTCCTTCCATAAGCAATGTCCTGTGAGAAAGGATGTTGATAAGCCCAACCTCAAGAAAAAAAAAAACAAAAACACCAAGCATGTAATCTTTTTCTGACTACTTCTGCAGTGTGGGTCACTGGGTTACATGCTCGCAGCTGAACTGGAATTATTTTATTTATGAATATTATGTACATATAATTTCATTGCTGAGGTGCAGTGAAAGATGCAAGGTATTAAAGAATCCTGTGATCCAGATTTACAATAAGCATCTCAGGTGGCTGGAGGGGAGATCCCACAACAATCACCACAGAGGTCTGCAGATGTGATTTTTACCATGCCTTTTTTTTTAAAATATGCAAATGGAAACACAAATATTTTAAGGTTCTTAAACTTTATTCTGCCTGTGCATGAGAGATTTAACCATTCGTAAAATTGTTACATTTTATGAGATTCATTTTCCAGAAGGAATTCTGAATTAAATAGTTTAATGCATAAAGTTATAACTTTTTTTTTTTTTTTTTTTTTTTTTTTTTTGACAAAGGCAAATATAGTGGTTAACTGGTTAGTTCTCTTAGGTAAATACGCCTCTAATGTTCATACAAGCTTATTTCAGCCATTGAAAAACAGCATAGGGCCAAATACTTATATTGTTACTGAGACACCAAAATAGCTTTTCATCCCAAAAAAAAATGTCCAAGTGCCCACCAAGCCTGTCTACGACTCCCTTTCCTAGAAGAACACGGGAGAGAAGATAAGATGGAAAACAACTAGCAGGTTGAAAAAGGACAGTTTACTAAAGCAAAAAAAGAAAAGAAAAAGTTTGTCCACACATTAGCAAAGAGGAAAACACGAATCTCCTTTTTGATGCCATTGAGAGTGAAAGAAGAGGACAAACACTGCTATAAGAGCTTGGTGCCTAGAAGTCAATGGACCCTGGAAATATCCACATGAAGGTATCAAGAGAGCTGCCTGATGTCATGGAGAGGCTGCTTTCCACAATGGTTGAGAAGTCATGAAAATCAGGGGATGCCCCAAATGTCTGGAAGGAGGCTAATGTCACTGCCATCAAGAAGAAGGGCTTAAAGGAGGATCAGGGAAACTACAGTCCCATAGTCCTTTCCCAGAGAAATCTATCTATTCCCAGAGAAAGGGAGTCCTCCCTTGGGCTAGAACAAGTCAGATAAACCTCATGCTTGGGAAAACTCAGCTTGGATTCACCCAGGGCCAATTGAGAAGCCTTCTGTGACAAAATAACCTGCTCAGCTGATGTGGGACAAGTGATGGACATTGACACCTGAATTTCTCTATGAATTTCAATATAGTTTTCTACAGCCTCCTCCTAGAGAAGCTGATGTGTTATGGTCTAGACAAGTGGTCCAGGCACTGGATGGGGAAATCCTGTCAGGCAGCACCCAATGGTGGTGGCAAATGTTTCCTTTCCAAACTGGCCACCTATCACAAGTGATAAATACTGGGTCCAACACTGTTTGATATCTCCATAAGCAATCTGGAAGATGGGATAAGCTGCAGCCTGACAAAGTTTGCTGCTGGTACCAAACTGAGTGGGGAAGTGGGCACTTTGGAAGGAAGACCTATACTGCAGGAAAGACCCAGACTGGGTTGACAGGGACTTTATGAAGTCTAGCAAGAATAAGTGTAGTTCTTGCTCCCAGTGTTACAACTGGGAAACTATAATCCAGGAGAGCAACACAGGCTGGGATATCCCAAGCTGGGGAGTGGCTGTTTGGAAAGGGTCTTGGTTACTCCTAGTGGGAAAACTCATTACAAGTGAACAGTGTGCTGCTGTGGCAAAAAAAAAAATGACCCAGGATGATGTTGGGTTTTATCAAGAAAACATCACTTCCAGAGATAAAGTCATTGCCCCACCGTACCCAGGGCTTTACAGGCCATACCTGGAATACTGTTAAGCTTTGGTCCATGCTGTACAAAAAAGGCATGGACAGGCTGATGGTGATCCAGAGAAGACTGTCAGAAATGAGTATTTTAAGGTCCCTTAAAGAATCACTGCAGAGGTATCAATAAAAGCAGGTTTAATATAAGAGCAATAGGACTGGGAAGTCTGCCTTGTGAGGAAAGGCTGTGAGAGCTGGGGTTTTTTCAGCCTTGAGAAAAGAAGGCTTGGGGAAGACCTTATCACCAAGTTCCAGTATTTAAATGCTCTCTACAAAAAAAGATGGAGAATCCCATTTTCAAAGAGTGAATCAGCCACTAGAATAATATCAGGGAAGTGCTGGATTCCCCAGTGTTGAGCCCTTTTAAGATTTGTCTGGACAGAGTGCTGGTCCATCTCATTTTGACCATGTTTTGGACCAGGTGATCCTTCCCTTCCAACCTGTTAATCTATGATTCTGTGATTTTCCCACTCCCACTGGTAAGTACTAAAAAAAGAGAAAAACATTAAAAAAGCCCAGGCTAGTTTAAGGAATCTCTTCCACAGAGACACTGTAATGGCACTGTATGAGCTGATAATGCACAATTCCTGTTTATAGTGCATTTAAGCTCTATCTAGTGATTGACTTTTATTTAACCTGATAGATCTCCCATTGATGACAAACTTTCAAAAGTAGCTTTAAGAAATGAGAATGCATAAATTTTTCAATACAAGCTAACAGCTTGCAAGTGAGCAGGTGATTATGAACCCTCTGTTGTGGTCTGCTTCTGATCTTGGATTAAAAAATTCCCGGGTTATTTAGCTCACACTTCCTCCCACATAGCATTCAAAGGTATCTGACAGCACATGCCTTTTGTGCCTCATGCATTATGCACAGTCCTCTTGACTCTCCATTACTGCATAGAGCTCTATGAATTGTCTTTTCCTCTCACGGCCCCCCTGCTTCCCAGCTCATCTCTCCCAGTGACTGGTGCCTTTGCCAGGGCAATTCCAGGAGTAATCCACTCAATAATATGTCAAGGAGGTCTCAAGTACCTAAAGAAGGCAAAGCTGAGAGGTCTCTATCAAATAAGAAAGAACATGTTTTACTGAGCAGCACTTCAGTGCTGCAAAACTATTGCCATGATTTTGTTAGGGATATTTACCAATGGACAGCTATTCGATCTGCACTGATGAACACGTATCATGGCCAGCAAGCAGAAAACTGTGTAGGTAAATTATATTAACTGTTTGACCCACTAGGTCAATCCATTACCATGCACAAAAGGAAGGTGATAATATTTGTGGATAAAGTAAAAAATCCAGTTTGCTGGATAGGACAACAAATCATGTCTTTGAGATGCTTTGTTTTCAATTCATAGATAAAACAACTTCTCAATATATGTTCAAAGACGTTTAATTTAAACAAAATGATCCATGAGCCATAAGGGTTTCCAGGAGGAAAATACCTACAATTTACTATAAATCAGCATATTTAGAATTCAGCCTGTTTTGTTGGTTTGGTTTTGGGTTTTGTTTTGGTTTTGGTTTTTTTTAATGGTATGGCAAGAAATCAATATTTCTTGAGAGTTCAGTGTTTTCTAATTATGAAAATAGGTTTTTCCCAGATTCACTAAGGCATATTTCCTGTACAAATTCCAGTGACTTCCTGCCAAAACCAGACAAGCTGTCAATTATTTATTTTTGTTTCTTATCCACATTAGCACCTGAAATAGATGTTGATGAACTCTGTATAGAACACGGACACTGTGCTCTCAGTCATGCTAAGTATTTGCACCATCTCATCATGCCACATGGTTGACATCACATAAAATTCTCGATGCCTAAATAACCGTTTCATTCAAATCCGAGTAAAGTCATCATAAGTCTATCTGCTATCTTCAATAAAACATGGATCTGGCAGGGGTGAGCCAGCTGAATGATATTAATTAATGCAAACAGGAAGAATGAAGGGAAGAACAAGTGCTGACTTGTACACTGTACATCACTTACACTGAGAATCAAATTACTGAGGTAACAAGGGAAATTGAGAGAGAAGAAAAGGTTGGAAATCTGGATATTAAAATAGCATATACTCTGTGCCAAGCCGCAGTCTAAATGAGAGAAAGTCATAACAAGTTATTCGTTATGCTTTATATCCCATAAAAAATCCAGACTTTATTATCAGGGATGATTTCGCTATGATCTCCTCATGACATATCATTCTTCCCATAATAAAAAATAATTTGTGAGCTTCTGAAACAATTGTCAACAATCGGGAGCTACTTCCTAAAGCGAGTTATTGGCACAGTGCACTCTGTGTCAGATCTCATTCTCACAGAGAGGGTTGGATATCACAGCTTTAAAGACTGCTTGCTCAAGTGCCATCCATGTAGCTCAGCTGTTTCAACATGCACAAACTGTATGTTTAAGCTGTTAAAGAAAAGACTCACATTTGAAGAAGTAATTATCAAAAGGAGTAATCATTATCAAATAAACCATGAGGAAAACTAGATAAGGAGAAGCATAGCCAATTGGAGCTTTTGTCCCTGTCTTAAAATTTTGTGGAACAAGAGATCATGCTAACACAAAAAGAACAAAATCCCAGGATTCTTAAATTAAAGAACATGCATTAAATGGGAATGGGGGAAGCAGACAACAACAAACAATATTAGAAATAAGGGATTTAGCAAAATACCAAGGGAAAAAAAAGAAGGAAATATGATCTCAGCAAAGAAAACACACTTCAAAACATGCTTTTATGGCATATATTACGGTTAGAAATTTTTTTTTGTATTTTACGGGTAGGTGGGGGCTCTAAGGCAGCAAATGAAATCATCAGTCTGACATTCATTTCTAGAGTCAGATTGAGGCAAAAAGAACAAAAAGCTGCATGTACAGAGGACACCAGGTAGGAATACAAAAATTATTTCCTACCATACGAATAACAAGTACTGACAGAATCTGTCTGAGTCTACTACATTTGATTTCAGAAGATTCTGTAAAATTGAAAAAGTAAAGAGATATAAGAATGACACTAGAAGTCACATTTTGTTTTTAAAAACAGTGGTAAATCAGAGTCTATTTATTCCATCTTTTAAACAAAAATTTAAATACTAACTTGAACTGTATATAACTTGCCTGTAGAATATTGATTTGATTACAGAGGAATGTACAATCTCCCAGAGATTCATATAGCAGAAGCCAGACATGACAAATTCAGACAGGGTGGCAACTGTTAATCTAGACTAATATAGCAATTTTTTAAAATGCAGATTTATGACTGAAGCTAATTAATAGTAGAATCTGCACCTTTTCCATCTTCTGTGTGCTAGAGAAAAAAAATCTTATATTTACAGCCAAGAATTCATTGTTATTCTGAACTTTTACATGTCTATTCAAAGACTTACTACTACTCCAGTTACAGAAATACTAATGCTGATTGTTCAAACTGTATTATCATACAAAAAGCCTCATTAATAACACATCTGAATTTTTTATCCACGCACTTTTTATATCTAACCTTTCACTTGTGCTGAAATGAAATGAGAACTCTTGCAAGAGGAAAAGATGGGCAAACTGGGATCAGAGGTCAGCCTTCTACACCACAAGGAGTGTGATACTGACAGTGGGTTTTCTCTTCACCCAACTTTAAGGTCTGCATCACTTTGATTCTGATTAGTTTTAATCCATGCTGTACCTTGATCTCCATTAATCTACACCTTCACATGATATCCCCAAATACTGTGGCACACACAGTGTGTGCTGCATATTCTAGACACTTGCTCTTCCTTTTTTTTTGCCCTGTAACTATTTTTATGTGATTACCAAGGGTACGTTTCTTGGCAACATTGGTAATTTGTTTACTGCATGTTTATAACGTCTGCTGTTATCCCAAGTCTGTACCTTTCAAGGAAGGCCTTTGCTACCATCCTTTGCCTGTTTCTCCTCAGCTCCATATTACTTTGGAGGGTCAGAAGTATTTCACTGTACAAAGAAAAACATACTACTATTACTGGTTATTACTTATGGATATGACACAAAATTATTACAACACTGCACCACACAATTGCTAGCTTAAAGAAAAATAAGTTAGAAAATATTCAACTGCTCATCAGACAAAAAAAGCTAAACCACATCTTTAGGCAAGCCAAAGAAGGGCAGCCAAATCAAGCCTGGCCAGGCTCAGCTCGGGTGATTTGCAGGGCAAATGCAATATCTGTGTCTTTTGGCTAGCAGTGGCAATACCAAATTTACTCCATCACAGAGCTACCAATCAAACGACCTACAATATATTGAATTCTTCAAATCTTAATTTAAATCTTAAATTATATATAAACTGGTTTAAATTAGAACTAACTGGGGAACATAATGGCCACTGCCAAATAAGTTATGGTTGCTTTCTGGATTTATAGTCTCCAACTGAAAGTTTACAGTGTCCTGTGTCTTAAAGAGCTAATTAACTCCTCCCCAGGATTTTATTTGTAAAACACAGCTTGTAGAACAAAAAATGCTTAATCTTTTCTCTATCAATATTTTGCCTTTGATTGCACACACTACTTGAGATTCCAGAAATTAGCAACAGTCTAATTCTCTTGAACTTTGCGTTCAAAGTTCCAACTTTGTCCAGGAAACAAAAAGGACCAAAAGTTTTAAAAATTGTAACATAGCTTTGAAAGCAGAAGAGTAACTTTTTGGATTTTTTTTTATATTTTTTTCTGGTGGTCAGAGATCTTAAAGACCTGGAACAAAAGGCGGTGTGATATACAGATCATCTGTTCACACCTAAAGTTCAAACCAAGACCAGACAGATGGAAAAAACAGGTTTTGGGTCACTAACTTTCTGCAGAAGGACAAATTTTCTTGCATGTATGGGTTCTTTTTAGTACATTTTATTTCTCTACTTATTCTACACCTGTTCCCCTATGTACCGTCTGCTGCGTTGCAGCCTGCCCTTTAGCTGATAGGTGACACCTTCTGGGGTTTTATAAGAAGTTCTGGACCAGGTGGCATTGCAGAAGTAATTCTGCACCAGGGACAGATTCCTCTCTTTTTTTCTGTTCTCATTTGTATTTGCTGCTGGATGACCTGCCAACCTCTTCTAAACATAGGAATGGCTCTGAGCTGCACTCGGTTTTTTCACCAGCCAGAAAGGTTTGGGTTTGTTTACTAAGGAGACTCAAGGATGTGTTTAAAGTTAGGCTTATCCATCAGATTAACTAAGCTGCTCTCTTTTAGCACTGAACCTGGGGAAGAGGCAGTGCAACAGTTAGTTGGTCTGGAACATTAGGTCAATGTAAATAAGTGCATTAAAAAACTACCATATTTACAAGAGCTGAATTAATCAGTAGTCACGTTAGTATGAAATTTTTTAAAGTACTGGGTAAAAAGGCTACAGCATTGGTAGTGTGACTTTACTTCTGATATACTTTAATTGCCAATAAATTAATAACAGCCTGGACACCGCAAAAGGCTCAAAACTTGTTTCTTAAGCAACAACAAAAGTAAACTAATGAAATGTTACTTTTTTAATATACACTTGGTGCTATTCATACTGTTCCAAAAGTATCTCTACCGACATATCTTAATAACATCCATCAATTATTAGAAACACTGCTGCCTCCCAGGGGAGCAGGAGTTTCTTGGATATCTTTATCTGAAACAGTTTTCTGCATGGCAGCAGTTTTCCCACCAGGAGTCCTTTTTAGTATTTCTCTTGTCAGGGATCTTCCTTTGCCTTTGATGAGCTCTCCCAGGCATGTCAAATGCTGTTACTTCAGGATCCTTCTAGCTACTGAGTTATCAACTACAGTGCCTTCACCCTATGACTGCCAAAGTTATACCAGCTCCTCAGTGTGTCAAACAAGTTTACTATTTTATCTTTCAGTGACTTTTACTTCTACAGACTGCTTCCTAAAAATCTTTCCTTGGCCTACCAGCTATTCCTGTTGTTACATATAACAGTGTTAATGAAATGCATTAGTTACTCACAATGATTTCCTCATGAATGAAATATTATAGCATTGACGTTTCTGGTCCAATGCTTGGTTAAGCAATTTCCAGGATTCTAATTAGTCTGCTATAAAATTGAATACACATAACATAAAAAGAGTTAAATTATTATTATCTAGAAATTCTGAAATTAAATCCAAAAAAGAACTGCATTCACAATGTTTTTTTAGCACATTTAACATATGGCTTTCAAGTTATTTTTTTAAATACTCAAAAAAAAGTACTGCAAGTTTTTGGCTTCTGTTGTGTTCATGATTTAAGGTTCATGAAATGAAATGTTCATGAAATCTTTCTTAGCTTTGCTTGAATCAGATGCACTGAATATTTGTAAATACAAAAGTAAATATCATGGCAGGCTGACAGCTAAATAAGCCTTAACTATTCTTGTGCTTTGCCCAGAGCACAAACTATTCAAATCATTGTCCTAGAGTGAATAAAGAATTTTTACTCACTATTTTATCCCTGTGCACAGACATACACACACACTGCATGCACCAAAAAAGTAAACCAGTGATGCTGTGAAGACAGCATGAATTGCTGACATGCCAGAAGCTGGGAACTCCTCTTCTTCAGACTCACCTAGCCATGAAATCACACACATATTTGAAAGAATTTCCAAGTCCAGAATAGGTTTTTTCAGAAGAAATTATGGAAGAGAAGTATGGAAATCTTCAGATACCATATTTGTAGTATTCCTCAGTAATCTCTCTTCTCCACGCCAAGAATTTTGACCTTTTCAAAAAGGCAGGGAGTACTGGAATTCCACAGGAGAACTGGGCAACAGTTAGGAGCCAACTGCAAGAGAAGCCTTGGTCATTGGTGAAGGGAAGGTGACTTTACCATCCAGAGCCCTGTGGACTACATGAAGGAGATAATAGCTTTATGTAGAAGATTGACTGAATGCATAGAATAATCCAGAATCATAGAATAATTTAGATTGGAAAATACCACTAAGTTCGTAGACTCAAACTGTTAACCCAACACTGCCAAGTCCACTGCTAAAGGACCCAAAATATTCCCAAGGTCCACACCTATCCATCTTTTAAATACCTCCAGTAATGGTGACTCCACAACTTCCCTGGGCAGATTGTTCCAGTGCCTGAAGAGTCTTTCAGTGAAGAATTTTTCATCTAGTATCCAGCCTGTATCTCTCCTGGCATATCCTGATGACATTTACAACAAATTACTGAGAATGCACCTTTCTGTACCACTTAAAATATCTTTTGAGAACATGTGATACACTGCTTGTTTCACATAAAATAAACATATAGTCAAAGACTCATCTGAATAGGTTCCTAAAGGTATGCATCCCTAGAAGTCCTTGGTATTCATTCCCACATTTTGAAGACTCCTGCTCAAAATTAATCACATTGTGCTCAGATACCTTGTGAATCTGCATTTATCCAGCTTGCCTTCTAATTTTACTTTTCAACGTAATGTAAATTACTACATTAGCAATTGCTGATAGCATTCCTTCCTAATAGCTTACATGGCACCCAAGTATTTGCTACTTTCAGATGCTGCTTTCCTCAACAATACCCTTTGAAATCTGTGTAAATGCTGCCTTTGCATGATGAAGGTATCATGCCATTCTGAGTAGATTCCTTTAACTGCTGTTGCAGTCTAGAGATGACACCTGTTTTTCCCTTATCCACTTCAAAATATTTTGTGCTTTACCACTCATCTCTCACAATTATTATTTTTTCTTCTATTTAGTCTCACACCGACAAGCTCCAATAAAATGTTAAGCTAAACACTTCCAATGCTTTAGCTGGTGGGGACAATCCTAACTCCTTATGATGTACTCCTGCACATGCCCTGACAATATCAATCACACAAATAAAAAGAAGTTTCACTCTTCTGAGGTCACAAAGCTCATTGCCAAAGCTTTCAATACTGATGTTATGAACATCTTACCTCTAGCTGGTGCCAAAGATGAGACCAGACTTCCATTTTGTACAAGATACCCTCACAGGAATGCCATGACTCTTTAGTGCCACAGATTGTTAACATTTCTGCAGAAGTGATTATGGTTTTGGCTTAGTGGATGCCTAGGTGCAATGCTGATTCCAGTTCCATTTAACAGTGTTTGACAGCAACTAAGCCCGAGGATGAATCAAAGTTGACATATTTAGAACAAAGCAGTGGAGCACTTGACTAAGCCAATAAATAGTTCCAGCTGGGACTTGTCCTGTTGTTAGTGATGAGGACACTGGGGGCAGTTTCTGTGGCAGTTAACTTCAGCTAAGGATATTTGGCATTTACAAGGAATAGCAAATATTTTTTGTCAGGGTTTTTTTTTTTTTTTTTGGTTGTTGTTGGGGCTTTTTTTGTTTGGTTGGTTTTTTTTTTTTTTTTTTTTTTTTTTGCAACAATTTTATCTCACTCCCCCCAAAATATATGTCAAATAGGACCAATCTGTATAGATTACTACACTAAGCCCCAGCACAGATCTGGTTGAGTGTCATTAAATGCAAAAAAAAAAAACTTAATTAAGAGTTTAACTGAAAGAATTTGTGGAACATGTTTGGGATATATGGGTTTAAAAGAAACAGAATTATGGCCACTCAGCCTACACATTGAGGGCATTTCCCTAGACATTAAAAAAAAAAACAAAAAACCAAACAAAAAAACAAAAAAAACCAAACAAACAAAAAAACAAACAAACAAAAAAAAAACAAACCAAAAACAAACAAAAAAACCCCAAACAAACCAAAAAATCCCAATCATTCTACTAGAACTCTGAACAGTCTATGAAAACTTAACCAACTGCCAACTGGTAACAGGTATTTTAAAATTTTTAAGAAATTTCTGTGATAAGTATAACTAGCAAGCACTTAATCAGAGTTCTAGAATATCTTGTTCTTATATTCTTTCCCTTCAAGAGAACCTGACCACCTTGCAGCCCTGGCAGACAACAACAAAATATACAGAACTCACATTCTTTTTGGGAAATTGCATGTTGGCACCTTTCCAATATTATATAAATAAGTAGTATAAATAAGTATATATAAGAACTATAATTTAAGGTTTTCTAACAATTTACTTTTTGACTTACATGTTGTGTAACAGGCAGACGAGGTAGTTTCCACTAGAAGTGCAGATAGCTTGATGATAACGAAATTTTTCCATATGCCACAGTTATTACCATGGGCAAGACATTGCTACCAAATGTCAATGAAACATCAATCTTCTGCCTTGGCTCTCTCTTTAGTTTAGTACTCTGCTTTTCAAAAGTAGGCATTTTGGGTGCTATGAGTTTACAGGTTTGATTTTCTTATCTAGATCCTGTGCTGCACAGTATGATGCATTCAACACAGTATAACTTCTGAAAATAATGACATTTTTTAGGACATAGAAAAACATCCTCTGTTTTCAACCTCTTCTTGCGCTGATTATGAAATCTGTATTCAGATGGGCAGCCTTTTGCACAAACATTTTCTTTTACCTAATTCATACTAATCTGCATTCCCTATGCAGTCTCACTACAATATCACCAAATTCCCTTTTTCCTCCCTGCCCCTGCGAGAGATTATTATTAATATCACTTTTATTATTATTGTCATTGTTTTGTCCCTTCCCAAATTCCAAATTAAATACAGAGAGCATGAAAAACACACTTTTAGATTTTGAGTTCCAGGGAAGAATAATACAGCTTATATAAAATCATGTAGTTCATATTCCAAACAGTCTTCGCTATGATTCTCCTCAGTGTTCTTTTATCTTCCTTCATCTTAGAATCACCAAGGTCGAGTCCAACCTTCAAAAATATACCACCATGCCCACTAAAAAAAGATCAAAAAGTGCCACACCTATTCATGTTTTGAACACTTTCAGGGATGGTGACTTCCCTAGGGAGCCTGTTCCAGTGTTCCTTGTGTGAGTCCCACCAGAATTGTATCTGGTTTTCAGCTTCAACTTATAAAACATCACCAGAACAAATGTAAAAGTCAAACAAGAAGTGCTTTTTTCACCCTACTTGAAATGTCTATCAAGCTTTATAGGGTCATGGAATGGTTTGGGTTGGAATGGACCTTAAAAACTATCTAGTCCCAGCCTCCCTCACCATGGACAGAGATACATTTCCGTATCAGAGTTTCATCCAATCTGGCCTTGAATATTTCCAGAGATGGGGCATCCACAACTCTTGAGTGAGTGCCTCACCATCTGCACAGTAAAGATTTTTTTCCTATTATCCAATCTAAAACCTACTCTCTAGTATTCATTCCCACCAGTGAGACAATAAACTTTGTTACCAACCACGTCTATGTGCAAGCCCTAGCAGAATGCAGAGAGACCAAAAACACAGTTTGGAGAAGCATCATGTAAAGAAATCTTAGTCTAAACATCTGTGCCTCATGAATTTAGAACAACATGGACACTGAGTGAGAAGACACACTACCTCACAGGAAGAGTCTTGAAAACTACTGAATTAGATCCCTCTAAAATACTAGTAACTATTGATTCATATAAAAGGACTGTGTAGAATGCACACAGTAGGATGAGATTCTTCCTAACCCTCTTTCTTGTTTTCTTCTTCTCTACCACAACAACTGTAGCTACAACAGAGGTCTCATTTGAAGTACAAAACTTTCTAGTTTGTGAACACTGGAAAGAATAACATAAGAAATGTCACATAATTTTCTACCAGCAGATGATTTCTCCTGAGAGCACAGACTTTGTTCAATCTGGCTGAATCTTTTACTACTTCAGGGAAGGAATAGAAAAAGCAAGGCTGCTGAAGGAAAAAAATAATTATCCGTTGTGTTTTAGGGTAGAATGTTAAAAACTCTCTTTTTCAATTTGATAAGCTTCATATAGCAGGATCTTTTAAACCAGCTATTTTCTTACACTTGCTGAGCACATGCAGCATAGTACAGATCCTGAGGTTTCTGCAGTTGTGGGAATTTCAGTCAGTGGAGGAGTCTGAAGAAAGTTGTCCTGAGACCAGAACTAAATACGCTTTGATGGTAACAGCTTCAGTAAGATTTTGTTTGAGCTTGACCTGTTAAGGACTTGATGGATTTTCTATAAGGCCCCATCTGACATATTTTCAATATACTTTTACCTACTCAGAAGCATGCTTTGGTAATTACAAATTTGAGGATGTCTCAGCTTCAAATGAATCAACTTTCCCTACTGAGCTGAAATATTATCTCCATTAAACAAGTTTTCAGCATCATGATACAATATTCTTCCAATTAAATTGAAATGTGTTATATAGCATATAATAATTTGGGGAATAAAAGTGTGAATACTTTTAAATGTGGCATATAATTTCCTAATGCAGGATACTCTGCAAATACTATCCCCTGCTGAAAGAGTTCATTGTATCAAAAAGTAGAAATCTGTCAATAATACCCATATGTCCCATAAAATGTTTTCATTTCTTTCATGGTACGTTATGCTTCATCAGTTTCCTTAATCCTAGCTGCAGTTCACGTTGCTGTGCTGAAACAGCTCACTGAGCAGTAATTTATCTCTTGACTGTGGCATAACAACCACAAATACAGGTTATTCTGGGAGTGAGTATTTGCATTGCATAGACTGTATTTTTAAAATCATTTTCAAATGAGATTAATTCATGATAGGGAAATTTTTCCTCTATTTTTGGATCTGGTTTCCAAGGCACTAGAGGCTCTCTTAAGTGTTTTGTTTGGTATCAAGCAGAATCTTTATTTGGGGATTAGGGATTTCTGTAAAAACGAAATGATACCGCAAGAGAAATGAGAAGATGTTTCTCCCATTTAGTTTAATACCTATTTAAAATTGGCATTGGAAAGATAATGACAGATTGTATTTTAGCTGAATTTTTCAGCTGTGCACTAGATGACTTGTATTTCTTTTCAATTAGGTTGACTGCTTTAGCATGGTGGGAGATTACTTCTCCTGCATGCTGAAAAGTTATTAACAATTAAAATGGAGGGGATAGCAAGTAGCAGAGGATTATTGCAGTCTTCTTTGCCAAATGACTCTTTGCAACGATCTTGTTTTAATGTTTGCTGCTAAGCGAGTATGGTATGCATTGAATAGATATAATTATGATGAGAAAAAATATTTTTTACAAATGTAAATATTTACATAACAGTGGCTCTTGAATAGCTCGGCCTCACGCATCAGAAGGAAGCAAGGTTTTCTTCAGGCACAGCACGGCGTGAAATGCATTTCTCAGGTTCTCAAGGCCCACATATAGTAAACAACACTTTTCTTCCTACTTCTTTTCCCAAAGTGGGGACAAAAAGCAAGGGATTCACAAGTGTCTCCTCTCAGCACTGGAGAAACAGGACGTTGCAGGGGGATGTGGGTGACCCTACAGCCTCAGCCATCTGCTTGGACAGACTTTTCTCCTCCTCTCCTTTGGGCAAACCCCACCTAAGTTCCTTTGGCTATGTCTGTGCATCACTGAGATACTCCCAGCAGCTTTCTTACAAATTATTAGTGATTGTGTCAATGGTAATGAAACTCAGAATAATAATAGCAAACTGCCACTTTAGGCACTATGCAGTTAACCTAACTCTGTTTTCCAAATTGCCCTCCTGAGAAAGCAGTCAGAGATATTGCAGAAATCAGTGTGATCCTGTAACTTTTATGTTCTCCCAAAACTACTCATCTGTTTTTTTCCCCCCTTTTGATTACTGAAGTACTTTTGACTGCAGAGATATTCTACATTGCCAATGCCCTTTAAGAACCTGTGACTACCTGACTTACCTTGATGTACTGTTTCCACCCTGCTGATTTTTCCATAAAGGCTTATATTAATCCAAACCAACATTCATTTAATAAACATCTCAGCAACCAAATGAATATTTAGCAATCATAACTCCATTTCCATCACAACAGGTAGTGGCACAGCTGGCTCCAAATGATGTCCACTTTTATACCAACTGCACACACACATAAATCCCATTGTTGTTATTTATATTTTTTTCGTGCCTAGGTTACATCTATAAGAAGGTATTAAAACAAACAAACAAAGAAAATATAGAGGTGTCTGGAGAGATGCCTACACACAACATTAAGTCAATAAAGTTCATTTTGGTTTTATGGAAAATTACCAAGTCTCACATGCAGCTATTTTTTTCAGTCTAAACAGACTCACTCAAACTCTTGTGAATGACACCAACAGAGTGAGTAGCTTTTTCTTCCAAAGCTAACCAGCACTATTGACTTGATACTGTATAATTATTCCTAGAGAAACTTATGCAACGTTATCCAGGAGACATATTTGCAACTTTTTTCATTCATTCATCTTTGAAAACAATCTCTAGGATCCAGATCTTCAATTTCAGAAAATTTGCATAGTGCAATCCATCTTATATACACACACCAATTAACAGTGTTTGAAAATGCAACTCTAGACTGAATTAACTCTGGTAATAGCTCTGGCAAATTTTTGTTCATGTAGTCTAGGTATAGATAGACTAGTAGAATTACATTTAAAATCTAAGTAGTGAAGTACAAATGAAAACAGATTAAAAAAATATGACCCATGGTGTTTTACCTGGACAACACCTTCAAATAATTCAGAATCAAACATTTTATGTTCTAGACCTAACTACTTTTTTTTTTTTTTTAACAAAAACTCTCCTAGTACAGAGATAATTCTGAAATTAAAAATATATTGATATCTATGCATACACAAATAAAGACACAGAAAATTTCATATTTATATTAGTAATGTATGTGTAGCCTGATTTTCCCACATCCTTTTTAGACTAATACAACTCTGTTAACTTCAAAGCAGCTATTCTTGATTTACGTCAGAGCTAACACTCATCAGAATTACACCTGTCCTCATATTTCATATGGAAAAGTTCAGGATCAAGGTCCTTGTGCCATGTGAAGGTCTCCATCTTCTATAGGTTTTTTTCTTTATAAATTTGGGCAGTGCCCATGTTATGTGGAATTTTGTTTACCAAAACACAATCCAAATTTTGGTAGTCAAAGTGATACACAAGGTGGACAAGCAGAATGGATTTGGAGGCAAAACTACTCAACTCTCATTTGAAGCCAAAATGGGCCAAATAAAATGCTCTCTGAAAAGTGCTTGGGAACAGAATTTATGAAATAGGCTTGAAAAAAATCTGTCCTGTATGGTGGTAATGACAGCAATAACTCTTAACCATCTGAATAGACGCCTCTTGTGACAAAAGATGGGGTTTAAAAAGCAAGGTGAGGGTCAGTACACGTGAATCAGATTTGTGTGACTGAGGTTTGTCACTGAAATTGATGCTTTTTACCTGCTAATGGTAATTAATAGTGTCTTGGTTTGAAAAGAGAGGTGTCTGTTAAGGAGGGTGGGAGCCTCACGTGAAATGGCGAATGCAAACCCACTCCCTCTGAATTATTATAATTTTGAAATTAAGGGGCTTTCAGGTAAAGATATGGAAGTAGGAATAATAGTAGTTCTTTATTAGGGAAGAAAATAAAAATGAAATAAAAATGCAGTAGTACAAAACAGCACTGACAGAGTCAGAATACAACCTGACACCCTGTGGGTCAGGGTGTTGGTAGCAGTCCCATTAAATGGTGGCTGCAGTCCTCCTGCAGTGACAGATGTGGTTCTGTTGAAGCAGTGATCCTGGAGAAGAGTGGAGTTTTCCTCGGAAGGTCCAGTGGTGGTGTAGATGGGCCTGGTCTTCCTCTGAGAATCCAGTGCAGAAGAAAGATGTTCCTCTGGGAATCCAGTGGGAAAAGGCTGCCTGTGGCATTCCAAAGCCCAGAGTATTTCCAGGTAGGAATGCTTGGCTCCTCCCCCTGGGCAGAGCATCTCCCATTGGGATGATGTAATTTTATCAGCCATGCAGTAACACTCAATGGCTCATTAACAGGAGATATTTCCCAGAGGGAGGATTGGTTGTGGAAGAGATAAACCAAACTGCCCCACCTGGTTTTTATAGGTGGCCCAATTAACAGAAGATAACTGCCCCACCTCTAACAGATGGCAATAGAACATCCTCAGCCACATCTTGCCTTTCCTATTTGCTATAATTAATAGCTATTAATTATTTTTCATAACAGTCACACATCTATACTTGGCCGTGGAAAATGCTTTGTCCTTTTCCCAGCTCTTCCTCAAAGATCACAAATTCAGAGGGTCAGGGATCAGCACCTGGAGAAGCCAATACTGATTTCCGTACTAAGATGACTCAAGTCAGAGGAAACAATAAACTAGAAGTGCCAGCTACAGGGTTTTCTTGTGCTCTGCTACCACACAGATCTCCATGGATTCCTGTAAGAAGATTCCTGTGTATCCAAATGGGACAAACTGCTTAATTAATTTTCTGATTACTTTAATCTTTCTAACAAGTGTGTTTACTTCTTTAATGATTAAAATAGCCTTTATTTATGCCAGTTAAATAGAATTATTATTATTTTTGTTGGAATCCTAGAAAAAGAATAATCATTTGTCTTACAGGAGTGAACCTGTACATCATGCTATTTAAAGAATAAAAGTTAAAATGGCATGAATTCAGGAACTATATTAGGATGTGAGATATTAACAAATAGACCATTTCTGTGCAGGAGGTCAATAATCATCCACAGTAATCCTCCAAATATCTAATGTCATCATGGTATTTTATGAAAATCCCTTTGCTAGGATATTCTGCTGAGAAGACTTACAAAAGAAATGTAAACAATAACTATCTGATGGCTGTGGAATGTGGTCTGGACATTGTTTACCAACATGTGCATCTTCCATTGGTCCATGTGGATTGCTTCTATTTAATGACCAATGATGGTCCAGCTGTGTGGACTTTCTGAGAGTCACGGGTTTTTATTATTCATTCTGTTCCTTTCCTTTCTAGCTTTCTGATGGATCCTTTCTCTCTATTCTTTTTAGTATACTTTTAGTATAGCATTTTATTATAATATAATATAATATCATAATATAATAAATCAACCTTCTGAAACATGGAGTCAAGATTCTCATCTCTTCCCTTGTCCTGGGACCCTCGAACACAACCACAATCTAATACCTAAAATATATTCCAAACAGCTTATATCAAATATCTAAACTGTGTCTGGGGTCCCTTGTGTTTTTGGGGGTGTTTTTTTGGGTTTTTTTTTTTTTTTTAAATTCATTAATAGCTCTGTTCCAATCCTTAGTTCATCTTTCTTAGAAGTTTTTTAATAAAAAGATTATTGTAAAGGTATTTACAGTGAGGATCAATGCAAGAGGATTTTAAATGTCAAGTTCCTGCTAACAGTCAATATTTTTTGCTGTGAAATGGCACTAGGCTGTAACAACAAATGCCTGGAAACATGCAAACCTCTAACTTGGACATTAAACTTGGAACCAGCTTTAGGTAGCTCTCTTAATAATCTGAGGTCTATGATAAAGAAGAATAGGAATTTTTTTCACATATATGTATAAATACTTATATATTTAAGTGTGTGTGCATTTTTCTTCAGATGAGAACAGACTTGAAATTGTTCTGATACTACATATTTTGGAGATTTTATTTCATAGACTAAAAAAATGTCTTCATGCTGATAGGGCATTTAAAATCATTCAGGGAAGGGTAATGATGGAATTTCTCTCTTGGACAGTTTCCAAGAGAGACTTCTCAGTGGTAATATATATGGTGATATATCCTCTTCTTTTTCCTTAGGAATTCCACTACTGATTTTTTTGCAAAGTGATAAATCTGCAGCCATCACTAAACATTCTAAATAAGGATTTCTGCAAAGAAAATAATTTCATAGATATTTCTTAAAAAAACCCAAAAACTTCATAAACATTCCCTTAAGCTTGGAGAAGAGAATAATTTATTTCCAAGAGCTGAGCAATTAATTTATTGACTACTGAGAAATTATTTAAATTATAAGACATTACAGGGAAGCAGAGGCTTCTCACCCACCTTCACAACATGGAATTAAGTTTTAAAAAATAAATAAGAAAACAACCCTACTACTTTTGCCTTTACAGGATTGGTTCAGTTTATATTGTTCTTATTTCAGGCATCAGCTATTCAGTGAAGAGTGTCCAGCTGTTATCACCTACATACAACTCAGCAGCAGTAAGCAGTAGAGATCTGATAATGATGTATATATGCAGTTTAAATTACACAGTTCTCTAACTGGGGACCTGATACACTATAAGTGCACATGCACATTTATGCTTAAATACATAAATAGAGAAATAAAAGGAAGAGAGGTAACATTATATTGAGAAAAAAGGGAGTCATTGAACTCCAATGGTACTTTCTAGACCTCACAAATGTATTTTTAATGTATTTTTAATTCCTTACATTTCCAACCTTTAAGCCTTTACAAAATGGCTTAACAGTTGAAATAGTTGATATTGAAGCTCTTGCTGCTTTACTTTTCCTTGCCTAATGTTTATAATGGCACTTACTTTCAGTAAAAATGTAATACTCAAACATAGAAAGCCTCAAGAAAGTGCTTCTTATAGACAAAGAATTTTGGTAGCAAGAAATTCCAGGTGTAGATTTAAGTTCTTCACCTACAGATCTAATAGCACCATCTTGGCCAGTACTAAATGCTGTTTGTTTCAAACTGAAAATATTGCTTCAGGTGACAGACACCTGATCTCTTCTGCTCTGCCAAAGCCAACACTTCATTGGCTGTGAGAAATAAAGCTCTTTATTACTTTATATTACCTGCAGATCAAAATGTTCTGATGTCTTACTGAAAAAAACCCCTCAAACAGAGGCATTTGATAAATCTTTGTCTACCATTGCTGTCCTCTATCTTGAGTATTTCAGAAATAGAATAGCTGCAAGCATATAGGATTTTTACACACATGTATGCACACACACAAATGAGCAGACATACACTTCTCAAGGAGGCCAATGTAAATTCCAAAGGATAATAGTCATGCCTGGAGACTGGTGTATTGCAAAAACTAAGGAAAAACAATTCAGTTCAATTGCAAACAAGTTCAAGGTACTGGGCTTTACTCCAAAAGAAGCTTCAATGGAATATGCATTTTGCTCAGCTGCCCATCAAAAATAGCATAGCAATTTTCTTGAGTACAGCTGAATTGAGAAGCACATTATGTAATTTTTACTGCAGAAACCCAGTGGTGCTGTTTGATCACTCAGTTTCTGTAAGCCACACAGTTTCTACTTCATACAGATCAGAGGAGACACAAGTGAAGGATTCTGCCAGCTGCTTCTGAAGTACTGCAGGCTCAGGCTGAAGTGCTGGAGATTTCATTTTATTGAGGTGTCTTTATTCCAGCAAGTCACAAAAACATACATGCTGCTTGGAGGCCACGTGCAGCTCTTGCATTCATTGTCTGGGTGAAGCCTTCTAGATTAGGACCTTACACAGAATAAAATGCATGTCAAATCATAGAGGAAAAAATTTTGTTGAGAACAAAACCTAGGCAGTCTTGCAAAACTTTTATCTTCATCCAATTTTATTTTCCATTTATGTTAACAATATAGAATAGGTAGCTTGGAGCTCTTTATCATTTCACTGATTATAACATTCTGTATTCTGTGTGCACTTCATTGTCCTCAGTTATAAATGAGCTACAACAGAATTTTAATAAAATTCAGGAAACATTTTCTGATTCATGCTTGCTATTAAGAACAAGTAAAATAAAATTTATTATTTCAGTTGGGATGGTACATTTAGTGCTGATATATCACCTAAGATATTAACTCCTAATAAGATACTACTGAAATATATTTCAGCTTGTAAACACTCAAATGTTTTGTTGGGCTGTGCTCTGTTTTTTTGTTGCACAACAGAAAGTGTAATTGAATAACTAGATTTTCTATACTGTTACACATTTTGTTAAAGTCATTCAACCAAGAAATAGCAGATTCAAGAAATTAGTTATTTCCTATCAAAGAATATGACAGAGTTACATGATGACTGATTCCCGCATATTATGGAAGAAAAAAAGAGATTTCACTTTTACAAGCTTTCTTTTTTGCAGGAATTTTCTTCCATTTTCTTTGCAGTTTACACAGGCCATTGGATCAGACTGCCCTGGGAAAAAGCTACCTGGAAATATTGGGCACATGCTCATTTACAGAACATTATTTGTATGAAATATATAGACATATAATGTCTATATATATATCTTGTTCTTATTGGATAATTCTGTAACAGAGATTGCATTTAATTAATCCTGATCTGGTAGTCCATGTAGATTATTAATAAAAAAAAATTTCAATTTTTATAAGTCAATTTTCTATCCCATAAATTTTTATTTAATCCTTCTCTCTGGATTTTGGCCACAGTCTTGCCACTTTACTCTTGATTTATGAACATACTCTCTTTGTCTACCTTGTCCCTTGGAGGGATAATTTGCAGCAGTTATTTGACAAGTACTGGGAGAAAGCCATTTCCTCTCTCTTTGCCCAGCTGTTCCAGGCAGTGAGAGTAAAGAGACCCTATAAACCATTTTACCTTCCTTAAAGTCCACAGAGATCAATAGATACTGCTCCTTTACTCAATTCCTAAGTCTTATATCTAGGTCATATTTTTACACCACAGTTCAAAGGTTGCAGACAGAACTTAAAAATATCATGCCTTTTTCAGCACCAAAACTTAGTCACCTTCTTGGTTACCTAGGACCATTTATAACAACTCCAAAGAGAAGACCAAAATTCAGACCATGAAACAAATGCAGTGTGGATAAAATGGCTAGGAAAAAATGGACACATTCAGGAGTCTGCTTTATAGCAGACAGAAAGTGTTTTTTCTCAGTGAATGTCCACAGGGCTCAGCTGGGGACAATGAGATGCAATATTTTAGATTTGCTCTTGAGAATCCTGAGAATTTGCTAAATCTCTATGTTCAAATGTTTTTCTCTTTGTAAATGTCACAGCTCACTCTTATTGAATGTTTATCTATTGTAACGCTTCACTGAAACAAAAGCCATATTTGAAATTTTGTCCTGTTATTTGTAGAGAAAAATCATGATCAACTAAGGCACAGAAGCCTTTTCCTGATACTCATCCTTGCTAAATACTGATTTAATGTTCCTGTTATGGCTAAGGGTGCAAGACTCATGGTAGCAACATGATGGAAAATATTTGTGTATTGGATTGTTTTCTTTTCTTGCTGGAGTTTTAAGAGAGGGAAAAAAACAAAAAGAGAAATAACACTGAGCAGAATGGGATGGAAAGCTTATCATGTCCAGCCTGAACCAGGACAAAGGATAGCTTGCTTCAAGGCTGTTATAACCCTTGAAATAAGCTAGCTGTATGAAAATGCTAGCATTTTAAATATAGCTCTCTGTTGAAGCACTTCAATTTCCCACTGTTCTACAATAGGAAGCAATAACTTCACATATTGAAAGACTCCATTTAAAGCCACCTAAAGAATTTTCAAATACATCTCTATCTGATGTGATGCCAAAGCCTGGAAACTTCTGCAATAGGCTTAGAGAGAACACAGAACTTGTAATATCTCTCTTCTCTGTGAGGCAGTGGGAATGTTGGACACTGACAATCAAAGGGCAAGCCTGTTCTTTGGCCCACATTCCCCCTGTGTGTTCCCAGTGCTCCTCTTCACACGTCCAAAACTTTCACCACCAATCAGTCTTTGCAGCATATTTGCTAGGACTATAAAAACCCAAATGTGTTAAAGAACAGTGATCCTTAAATAAAGTCAATGATAACATTTAATCTTTAAAAGAGGAACTAATCCTTTCCAAATTGCAACCAGTCCATTCCTATTAAGTTAACAAGCAGAGTGTATCTTTCCCAGCTTGAACTACGTGGTGGCTCCTGGTGTATCATGGAACTCAAAGACAGATAAGACACCCTGGGGGGGACCCACAAGTCTATTTTGTTGAAATAAAACATTTGCTTAGTTTCTTTTAGATGTAAACCCTGAATTTTAATGGGACAAAAAAAAAAAAAAAGAAAAGAAAAAATGGCAATTTGCTCTTGCAGGTCACTACCTCTTGCAGAAACAGTGAGAATAAGAGGGCTCGGCAGCTGCATTTTTAGCATTTCCCAATCATGTGACAGGGGAAGGTCTGACAATGAAAAAAAGATTCCTTGCCTTGGTGACCAAATTCCTTGCTTTGCATCAAATTCCTTGGTGGCATCTTAGGATGTCTGAACCTCAGACTCCTAACCTTTCAGGACTCTTCAGTACCAAACTCCTGCTCAAGTCAGAGACAGCTCCTCTTCAAGCAGAGGCTCAGCAAGGAAGACCCAGGCATGGCCACCTGGCACAGACTCAGGGGCTGCAATGAAAAGGATGGGAATACCTTTATGGAGAAGAAGTTACAGGGAAGCAGCACAGGGTCATGCCTACAGGATTCCTGTCAGCCACAGTGGGACTGCTGCTGTGGGCAAAAGCCACAAAACTTCTTTGGGAAGTGCTTCTTTGAAAAAGCAAGGCTGTGTATTAACCCACCTTCTCCTGAGAGAATACACAACCAAGATATTTTTGAGAGGTCACTGACAAATTCACATTATTACCCAGTAGGGTTGTTTTCATTGTTGTTGGCCTCTAGTATGTGAATCTTTCTACATACAGGCTCTGCCTAAGGGCAGTAATGGTGAAGTCTCCTAACCCAAGAGTAGAGAAGAAAGATTACACAGGCAGTTCTATATAAATAAGTTTGAGAACAATTTTACCTGAAAATAAAGCATATTTTATCGTGACTGCCCTCGAAACTTAGTTGTATTACCCTGCTTCCCCACTTTTTTCCACTGAAAATGAAAAGAGTCACTGTAAATTGAATCAACAAGAAGTACCTTAAACGTTTCTTTCCGTACCAAGTTGATTGTTTTTAAAATGCTTAGCTAAAACTGTTCATATAAATTCTGACCTAGATGTTGGCTTTAAACAGGAGTTGTTTAATGTGTTTTAATAGCAAACAATCAGTGAGTAGATATGGACAGTTCCACTGAAGAGTGCTGCAGCAGAAAAGTATTTTATAATGTGTTGTAAAGAGCTTGTGTTTACAATATGTGTTCATTAAAGAGATCTGTGCTAAAGAAGCTGTTTTTAGAAACAAACAGTAAACCTTTTCCAGTATAGAATGTGTTTCCATTGACACTCTCTTCATAAGGAAAACAGTAAAAGGTACATTAGCACAGAAAATTTCAGTAAAAGTTACAATCTATTTTTGACAGCATTTGCCAACTGCATTTGTGGTGGAGGTGCATACTACTCTCATAGTAGGTGAATTGTTGTTTTGGAGAAGAGAAATATTCTTCATGATTGCTGTAAATGCAGTGTTTTCTCCCTAAAGAATTGCCCATGGTAAAAATGCTGGATTAGAGAATGGTTTGGTTCACAGCAACACTCAGATGTTCAGCCCAGATCAGGGCAAGGTGGTAGGCTGACAAAAAGTTTCTTCCCTGAAGAGTTTCAAATTTTTTTGAGGAAAAAAGCGGAAAAAATGATGTGGGGAGGGAGGGGGGATGGAACATCACAGGTGAAAGAGGAGCCAAGTGACCACAGTTGGAATGGAGGTCTAGTAGAGCCACATGGGATATTTGGTATATAAAGTTTTTGACTGCCTTATTCTCTGCTTGGTTTGTTTTTCACTGGTGCTGGCACTGCCACACCATAATCTTCTGTCCTTTAGGGATCTAAGCACAGAGATGACAGATTTACAGACAGCCAACAGGGAATGCCTTCAAAGGGACTGTCAGTTCATTTATGCTCCTACTGAGCACTCAGATGCAATCCTTTTGGTAAATTCCTAATTCTGTTAGAACTGCACTTTTTTTCCTAAGGTTAAGGTTTGGGACTTTTTTTTTTTTTATTCTAGCTCACAAGACAACATCAATTTTTTTACTGAAGCATTCATAATTTCAATTCAACACATTGGCCAGAGGTAGCTATTTTGTAAGAGGTTTTATAAGGGTTCACTCACTGCACTCAAAATTAATAGACATATTGTGACACTACAAGGTCCAACAATTGAATGAGAGCTCATTTACACTTTCATAAATTAAAGAATTCCATTCAAGTAATTTTGCTATAATGATTATAAGCCATCAGGAATTAATGCAAAAAGCTAATATTGTATCAAGAATGTGAATAATATTTTCCAATTTGCATTTTGTTACTGCATTAAGGTATTTACATGCTAAAGAGTGCATATTGTATATAGTATTAATACATTTAAATCAATTTAATATTCAATGCAACTACATTAATGTAACATTATGGTTAAGAATTTAAATGCAAAAACAACTAGAAATTTTAAAGCTGTTTCCCAGAGCAGACATAACTCACTTGTATATAAATTTCAATGTAACTGGAGTAGTAAAAATATGAAAATTAATTCTTCAAAAGAGCTTTTTATTAATTTATCACATCAGTGATTGTTCAACGACTTATAAGCATTTTCCTGCTCACTAAGAACCAAGCAATCTCAAATGAGTCCTGCTTCATCCAGGTCTTAGACAACTCCTACATCCTGCTCGGAACCATTTCTGACTTCATTGGTGAGGAGTTAATCAGTTTGAAGGCACGAAGGCTTCACTGTCCTCAGAAACAGACATGGGATGGGTTGGATGAAAGAGATTCCTTCTACTCAAATACCAAGTAAAACAAAGCATAGTGACTAATGTGAAAGTGAAGCTCTCTGTAACAAAAAACTGTTATGGTTTGAGGCTGGCACAATGCCATTGTTTCTATGAAAATACACTTTCTCTAGTGGCTCCTGTGAGATGTAATCAGGAACAGAGCAAAGCAGGCTCTAACTTAGGAATAAAGGAAATAAACTTTATTAACTACATCTAAAAAGGAATAGACACAAAACTAAGAATGAAAGCTTTCTAAATACATTCCTCCTCCTCCCCCCATTTCCTCTACAGCATAACACCTTAGATTTCCACTCCGTCACCATTTTTCAGATAATCAACTTTCAGTCCCTCATTACCCTTCAGATAATCAACACTTAAGTCTATCAGGGAGAGAGGAGTTTTCCTTTGTACCATAGGCTTTCCCCAGAAACACAGTTGAAACCTCTTGTGTTTCCATGTCACTCATGGCACTGCCCGGAGAACATCTGCCCTCATGACTTCTTCCTTCCATGTCCAGCGCTCTCACCACTGCACATGGACCAGGACTGTCTTTAGGGTTTCCTGTTTTTTAGTTTTAAAAGCAGCAGTCTCTCAACTTCGGGACACCAGTCCCCCTCAAATTTACTCCCTGGGGCCGAGGGGCCCTCATTCTGATTCAGGAGGATCAGTATCTGTAAGGTTTGCATTATTCTAGAATGGGGTTAAAATCTTCGCCTCTGTCTGCCCAGAACTCCCACAGCGGCCGGGCACCTTCTCATGGCGCATCCTCCACTTCTCCTTCTGGCTGGATGTGCTGCCAGTCCATAATATCAAATTTCAAGGCAGTACAGGCACTGGCTCTCTCTCTATCTCCCGGGGGGTGTGGAGTGGGCTGATGCCTCTCAAGGCTTCTTCATCCTTCTATCTTGCAAGGCCTTCACCCCCCTCCTCTGCCCAAGGCTCCGGCCTACCTCACCTGGCTGCATGGCTTCCCTCCCCCAGCCAGCCCCAGCTGGGCAGGGGAGCTCTGACCTCCTTCATGGACCAGGGCCAAGAGACAGTTCTCCTGGGAGTTCTTGCCTTTAACCCCCTGTGTTCTCAGAAACGGACCATATCTTCAGTGGCCAAACCTGGTGCCAATATTCAAATCCAAACACTGATTAGTTTGACCACAACCTCCCAAAAAATTCACTTCCTTCTTAACCTATGACAAAACTTTCATGACAAGACTTCTAAAAGGACTTACAGTTGTTCATGACGTCTGAGTCAGATGCACAGGAAAAATACTGACAAGATGTTCTCAACAAAGTAAGAAAAAAGACTTTATTGGCCACTCTAGAGAATCAGAGAACTTTGGCAAAAGGTTTCAAGCAGCATTCAGTCAACAAGAAATGCTTTCCAAAACATTAATTTAGTCCATTCAATTTCACCATGTATCTAAGGCCAAATTATTTGTGTCTGCACAGGAACTCACCCCAAGACCTGCTCTCCCTACTGCTTGCTAAAATCTCCAGTTTAAGGAACAAATGTCGTGGAAACATAAACAAGGGTAATTGATGTGGTGTGTGAAACAGGCATCTGCTCACCCATGAAAGCACATGAAGTGGCACATGAAGGATGTAACAGGAAAACTTGACTTTCGAGCTAACAGAGTCACCCCATCGGACCATGTGCACCTTTTTGGGCGGCAGCACACTCACTCAGAATCTTTGATGTTCAGGGGAAATCAGAATCCTCATACCTAGGCTCAAAATCCCTAGGAATTGACCACATACTACTTGTGTGTATTCTGAGGGAGCAAATCCCTACTGTAGCTGAGGAGTCTGTGTATCCAAATCGACAACTGGAAAAAAGATCAGTGTTGTAAATCTAAAGAGGAAACCTTATGAGGAGCAGCTGCGGTGATTTGGTCTGTTCAGCCTGGAGAAGAGGAGATTGAGGTGAGACCTCATTGCAGTTACAACTTCCTTGTGAGGGGAAGAGGAGGAGCAGGCTCCAATCTCATCTCTCTGATGATCCGTGGCAGCACCTGAGAGCATGGCCTGAAGCTGTGTGAGGGAAGGTTTAGGCTGGATATCAGGAGAAGGTTTTTCACCCAGAGGGTGGTTGGGCACTGGAACAGCTCCCCAGGGCAGTGGTCACAGCACCAGCCTGACAGAGTGCAAGAAGTGTTTGGACAATTCTCCCAAGTACATGATGTAATTCTTGGAGCTCTCTGGTGCTAGGAGTTGGACTCAATTATATCAATGGGTCTCTTCCAACGCAGGAAATTCTATGATTCTATGCATTTTAATGGCAGGATTCCTACAAGCGTTGTTTGTGTACACTCTTACACCATCTGGTAAGTTCTGTACTTGTAGAGAAATTATTTGTCATCCTTTTCCCAGACACAAGCCTATATATATTTAAACAAATGTCTTCAAAATTAAAGAAGAAAGCATAATTGAGACAGTAGGTACAAAATAAAAAGTAGTATGAGTGATTTTTGCAATTCTTCCTAAGCACATCAGGTGGAGAATACCTCTTCCTCAAACAGCTTCCATGTCCTCTTGCATAAGTTGATCACTGATGGAAGAAAACTATACTGCTGGAATATTTAACTATTTGTTTATTGTTGTGATAAAGAGCCCAGGGAATACCGTAGTCATACCTATACTACTCAAGAGAAGACACAGGTTGACTCTTCGAGGCAATGTAAAATTTGTATCAAAAACATTTCCAATACTTTATGCTGATTTCAAATTTTATGAGTAAAATCCCTTAAGGAAGGTAAGTGAACATACAACCAGCTTTAATGTTCATACAAGGACTTATCTTGAGGTCAGCCACGTTCTGAAACCCAATTGGTTTCACATATTTTAGTACACACCTGAAAATGTCTTCAGAACTACTGCAGCTTCAGAGAGTTACTGCAGTACTTCTAAAAGATATTTCTTTTACCTTGGAAAGGTCTTGGAAAGGGGGAATTCCTTTTGGGAGGGTCAGGAATTAATTAGAATTACTTTATGAATAAGAATTTTATTTAACAAAACCCAGCAGGATTGAAACTTAACACCCCAAAGAAGGCACATACTTGAGGAATTATAGGAGTTGGCACAGTTTCTAGGCAAAATCTCAGGCACTGAAAGGTCCTTTTTATAATTATCATTGTAGAAACATATGGAAAGTGGTTATATTAACATCTGAAAGTATCTACTTAAACAAAATTATGCTCTTTTTACACAACCTACTTGTAAGCCAATACTTTTTATATAAGACAACTAAAATATTGATGTAGTCTTTCTTCCTCTTATGCATGTAGTCAAATGAGCTTTTTAATCTTGTCTTTCTATATTGTTTTACACATTAACATATTTATGTTTAATATTTTAGGGATCTATCATGTTCAGTCTCCAGATTCAGTGTTCTATTGCAAATTTTTTCTGGTTTAAAGGTGTTAAAGGCTTAGGAGAGTTGTTTTGTTTTTTTTTGTTTTTTTTTTCTTTTGCTACCTATGTTTGTGTCTACTGAGGATATCTATGTCAACAGGCAAAAATCATCATGGATATTATAATATGACCTTGAGTCATTAGAGTGGGGAAGATCTATTTTTCTTTATTACTATTGGAATACAAATATAACCAGAGGTGTTTATTCATTGCTGTGCAGTAACCAGTTTAATCATTATTACATTTTGAAAGTGCCCTAACTTATTAGTGGTCATCTTGTAGGAAAAAATTAACAGGACTAAAAATGGCCAAGGCTTGAGGATCACAGGCAGCAAAGAGCCTTGGCAGCAAGCACCCTTTGAGCATCCATTTCCTACCCAAACACTCCAGCCAGCAATCTGACTGGCCAGTATCATTTGGTTGCTTCTTAATAAACAACCAGTTACTGTCCAGCACTTTATTACCTTGCAATTCCCACACAAGTGCACACACACACACCAGAGAACGCAGCTGTGGGAATAACTTTACACCAAGAAAAATATGCAGTTTTTCCTAAGGAAAAAAAAATGATTGAAAATTCAAGCTGACAAAACCTATTATTTCTACTTTCACACCCAGCCATGTGCACAGTTATTTGCTGCTGCAGAGAGGTGGAAAAAGCAGAGCTGGCACAGAAGCAGGGAAAAAAATCAACCTCACCCAACACTTGTCCCAAGCATGAAAGTCTTTGGAGACTGAATTCTGTACTGCACCATGGGAGGGACAGTGCCTCCTACTCAGCCCATTGTCTGTTGGCTAATCATTAGGCCACTTTCTTTCTCATGTATGTAAATTAGTGAATTAATATTATTAAACTAACTTTGCAAAAGCTGGGGATTTATATGACTAATAAACATTTCTGTGGATTTGGGGGATTTTGTCCAAAAGAGGGAACACAGACAATAGACTATTTTGCTCAGGTTATGCTGCCCATAAATAAGCATGGTAGCAGTTTTGACGATAAAAAAGATTACAGGCTCATGTATCATTCACCATAAAGCACACAGAAAACAAAATGTGCCGTGAAATTTTTCATTTTGTCCTGTAAGAGCCAGATCAGTTGTCAAAGGCCAACATCTGTAGCAAACAAAACCATGCTGCAATTGTGTGTTTGGGATGTAATTCCACAGCAAGCTGATGCACAAACCTGCACAATCAGACAGAGACAGGTGTACAACCAAACCCCAGCATTGCTACTTACTGAGACCTCAACTTCTGTAGGGATCCTGCACATGGAGAAACTTTTATTATAAATATTGCTTTTGTTCCATGATAACAGAGAGAGATGGACATCCTGAGTAGGCAAAGATGTCCATGAAATTAGCTACCAGAAGATAAGCACCACTGTCTCATCCCACATCATGCTGCCTATCAAAATACTTCCATTATCTATAATTTCTGGTTTTGACACATTTTGTAAATAGATACTACAGAAAGAAATTATCCCTCTACTGAACCACAAAACCTCTGTTGGAAATGGAAAGAAGAAGAGAGCCTACTCCTCCTCCCCAACATACACACAAGTGACAGAAGTAAAGCGATGCTACTGTTGCCAGGCTGAAATAAATTTTCTTCCTTATTTGTGTTGTCTTATTAACAGTAATGCACTTTATAACAGATGAACTTACTCCAGAAATATGTGTTTTATTGATGAAAAGAAGAGAAAATCATTAGCAGTAATGTTGGTGAAGGTGCACATCTTGGTAGAAACAGAATGGAAAATACAAATAGAATATTAAATGGAACAACTATCAGGAAAATGAAATTAGTCAACTGCAAAGGCACAAGACAAATCACTTAAGAAAAAGAGTCATACAGTTGAAATATTTGCAAGTAGTCCAGACCTGCTAGCTACAGTCAGCTCTGTCTTACTAGGGGACTGAAATAGTCAGGTTAATGGTCACTCCAAGGTTATAGACATATTGCAGGGATCTAAGTGGCTCTGTAGACTCAGCCGGAATCAAGTCAGGCTTGCAAGCCATGGTTCAGATCTGTCCTCAGCTGACCCAAGCTGCTCCTCTGCACAGCCAATTTCTCCATGTCCCCTGGCTCTCTGCTCCTTTAGGATCTTATTGCCCTGAGTCCCAGGGTGCTCCTGAGCTAATGCCCTGAATTCCCATGGCATGGAACTTCCCAGAAGCAGAGTAGGATGAAACCAGCTCTGCCTGGTGGGGCTGTGGCTGAGCTGCTGCTGGCTGCATGCCACTGCCTGCAGGGCCATCTGGTGCTGCTCTTCCCTGGCTCCCTGGCCATGGCAAGGGGCTTTGCCACCATCCTGAAAGCACCTGGAGCTGGGGATTGTCTGCCTTTATCCTGTCATGCATTTATTGCGTAACGTGGATCAAAAAGGAGAGATGGGCAAGGCATGAGCTCTGAAATGATGTATTTTAGTCTAGTCAGAGCACGGGCACTTTATTCCTGGAATATCTCAGGTGTCCAACAAACACATTATTTAAGGACAGGTGTAATTTTAGGCATCTAACTAATCTCCTGGTATTTTGTGCATGTGTTAAGCATTTGTCAGCATACACAAAACTCTGCAGAAAATTATAATTAATTTTGCTAAAAAAGAGTGTTCCACTGTTAAAAAAAAAAAAAAAAAAAGAGAAAAAAAAAGCTTGACAAATAAGGTAATAAAGAGATATATGACTAACTCTCTATTGTCATCTATTAAATTCTTCAGGAAAAAAACTAAAACTCCTGAGCTTCTGAATAGACCTTTTGCCCACTGAGTATAGCTTAAAGGACATGTTTTCCTTAGACACTTAATATCAAATTAAAGTGAAGTGAAACCTGAAGTGAGACCAGAAATCCTAGTGGAGTCCTCTGCTGGAGCTAATTAGTGTATCCTGAAGCTGCTTTCCAGCTGGGAAAAGCTGAGGACACTGGAAGCTGCTTCTGCACCTGAGCTTGACTGAGGCTTCACACGTGCTGGTTGTGCCTTCCAGGAAACTACTGTGCATAGTGATCAAAAAGTGTTAGAGCTGGACAGGAATTTTCTTCAGCAGAAGAAAATTCAGCTGGACAGAAATCTATTCTTCAGCATAAAAACCCCACAGTCACTTGTAACAGCTATTGCCTCCCTCCCTGACACAAAGCAAAAGTTAGGATTTTCATCTGCACAGTCTCCCTGGCATGGGAGGATATGGTGGTAATTGATAATGAAACCAGTGTATCAGGGAAAGAAGTGAAGAATGCATTTTAAAGCCTTCCATTTCATAAACACATCCATGAATTTTTTCATATATGCATTCAAAGCTATAAAGCATTTGTTTTACACTGAATTTTATTCTATTTATTGGACTATAATTCACTTGTGTGTATAGCATACCTACATTAATAACATCATTGGGGGTTACAGGGATCTGATAAATATCTTCTTGTACTTGCAGAGGCCAGAAAAATCCAGCCTCATAACTACTCAATCAAAACATCCATAGTCATCTACTATAAACATCCCAAATACATGTGTCAGCATATCACAGTGACCAGAAAAATTACTAACAGGAACAAAAGACAAACCACTGCAATGCCATCATTCTCCTCTACGCTGCCATTATTATTTTTTAAATTGTTTCACTTGCAGAAACGAGTTGGTTTGGGTTTTTTCCAGCAAATTCTACTTCTTTATTTTGGAATGATGTTTGCTTCCTTCCCTGTTATTTCATTTAAACAGCAAGTCACTCCAAGGTGTTCTCCCACCCATGTCCTGAAGAAAACTCCTTTCTTCATTTATTGCATTTTGTCCCCCATAGCCTTGTCAATCAAAGTTTCCCTTAGAGAATTCTCCACTCCAGTTCATGCAGGTTGCACCTAGGGAGATGCTGTCAGTTCAGGGAGCCATGCAAGGAGGATGAGTCCATGAGATTTTTGATCTGCAACTCATTGGGACAAATCAGTAGCATAGAAAATGCATTTTAAAATTGAAATCACATAGAAAAATATGTTTTACTATTTCCACTTTTTTTTTTTTTCTTTTTCTTTTTTTTTCTCCAGGTGCTTGATAACAAATTGTGTGAAATTTCAGTCTTTCAAGTTTGACCAGATTTGAGAAAAAGCTAAGTGCTGAATTAAAAAAAAAAAAATCCCACTAGATAGAAATTGTGATTTTTGGCTAGGTCTAACCAAAATAATGTTCTTTGAAATGAAGCAAAAAAAACACACCAATCTCAGGTTTTTCAAAACAATTCTTGCTCAAGGAAAACATCAATCAATACAAGATGGACTATGTCCAACTATATTGAATAATGTTGCTATTTATATGTTATTTGTTTTTTAATAAGTGTGTTTTTTTAATAAGTGTGTTTTAAGTCTCAGTTTACTCCTAATTCAAATACATATAAGTTCCATTGGCTGAACATTTGCTTCTTACTGTGATAACTCAAGATTTTCAAAACCAAAGAATACACTACATTTTAATTACTATGCAAAAATCATAGAAATTTGAAACAAGTAGCCTGGATAAATGGTAAAGAACTGATTTAATGAGAAACTATCTGTACTTAGGCATAAATTAACAATTACAAATATTTTTTTTAATAATTGCAACCAGTGTCTAGCCATGTATATGGAGAATTCTTTTAATGGTGTTAATTCCCCTGGACTATCATAGACAGAAGAAAATCTTTCCTGAATAATTCTGAGATTCAGAAAGCCAAACAAAAAAATTTCCATCCTATCTCAGAAAAAAAAAAAAAAAAACCTTTAGGAATCTAGGATTCTGGAGATTGTTTTTGTTGCCTTTTTTTTCCCCCCAAATTAAGTCTCAAAGCTGTTATAGCATTCTCCAGTGTTTTGGAGTAGATAGATGTTCAAAGTGGATTATATTGAATTTATGGCCAGATTTGTCATTCTAAAGTTGGCACAGACCTGATTTCAGGTGTTTATGAAAGAGAAATACCCTACTTTCACCTAAATTTAGTACCTGTAGGCACCTATACGTAGACAACTGAAGCATCTAGCACCTGCCCACGGGTGGCTAAGTTTGTTATTAACAGCAGCTCACAATGGTTTCTGTCCAGAAGGGGAAAAAAAAACCAAAACAAAACAAGGAGAGAGAGAGTTGAGAAGATAATTAGATATTTCAGTGCAGAGGGTGTGAAGGATAAGTGTAGTTTCATATGGTCTGGGGACAGGAGTGTGCATTATATTTTGTGGCATTTGCTGAAAGAGAAACAGAAGCAGAAATTGGTAATTTGAAGTCCTTTACTGGGAAACTTTGAGAGGCTCTTTTGGTCTGACGCTTTTCAGGCTCAGAGCGGGCACCTGTAAGCCTTGCAGCAGTGCCTGAGACCATCACGTCTCATGTTGTAGTGTCAGGGCAGGTACTGTGGACAATGTCTAGGAAAAAGGGAGCCTAGTAATGCCAGAATATATCCTGGCCTTTAAAAAGGACTAAAATATGAACTCCTGGTTTAACATAAACTATTATATTTTTACTCCTGGTAAAATATAAACTAAAGTAAAACCTGCCTCATGGTGCTTTCTAGCATGCTGACAGAGAGGTTAGGCTTGAATTTAGGACTGCTATGTCCAAAGGTGATGGGTGTGGTTAGATGAATAGCATCACTCTTTCCCTGACTTGAGGGATATCTAAGATATCAATATTCATAGCTGAGGGTATGAGGGTAAGTCAAGAGAGATTAAAGGGGAAGAGGGAAAGACTGGGGAGGAAGAAGTGAAGATAAATTAACCTTTTGAATAACAGGACCACAGCTGCATACAACAGATTTAAAACTAGGTGTTGATTAAAGCTGGGACAGCTGCTGCCAGCTTTACCCATTTGCTAGTACAAGATATTGGTGCATTGCCTGGCAGGAGGAATTGCTGAAAAAAGGCATAGCTGCAAGTTTGAGGGCTAACCAAACGTACCTGGGTGCATGATTCCTTCAGGATGAAGTCTGATTTGGCTGTCTCTACAGGTTTCATTATTGCCGTTGCACACCTCAGTAAGATTCATTTCTTTGAGTTTTCATCTTGTTTCTAATATTTTGAGTTCTTTTCTCTTTTGATGGCATATAAACTGCTTCATACCTAATATTAGCTCTGGTAGCTTACCTAATAAATAAAAAGTCCATAACCACTTGGTGACCATATGGCATTACATATGTTTGATGTGATCTGCAGATGTAACACTGCAAAAATATCATCCTTTAGCTGATCTGGATGCTGGTCCACAAACTGAACAAGTGGAGAGCCTCTCAACCTCATTATGCGTGTGAGCTATGGAACAAATGCTCTGTCAGGTATGTCCTTACGAATGCTTGCCACAACCCCCAAGACAATATTTGAAGCAGATTAATTTATATTTTTTTTAAACTCAGATCTTTATTTTGACAATAAAAAATGAGGTTTCAGACATGCATTGCTCTGTCATAACCTATAGTTACAATAAAATGAGCAGAGCTAGCTCTAAAAGGCTCTGAAAACTCCAGTATGAAAAATAAATTTGCACAAAGTAGTCCTCCTACACTTTTGATCCACAACCCTTTGTGGGTGCTGAACAGTAATTCTGGTTAGTGAAAAGGAGAACCAATCCACCTTGGCAATTACCTTACCTGTAAGGCCTTTATCAAGAATCAGGAGATCCCAGTTTGTACCCTCATGTTCAAGTAATCTAATACTAGGTTTATGTACACTGAGTTTTTTAGAGAAGTGCTTTTTCTATTCCATTTATTTTTCAAACAATTAAAAAAAAAAAGTATTTTGAAATGCCTGATGAGAAAAGTTTAGAAATTAGGTGGACATTTTCTTTTGATATAATGTCATAATATTTGATATTGACAGCATTTTTCATTATATTCTATGGTACAGAGATACTTCTTCCTCTCAGTTCCTAAAGTGTTGTTTAACTCCTCCCTTCTCTTTCTATTTTATGGGCATTGACTCTAATACTGTACTAAGAAAATGGAAGTTACCAAATTCTAAGTAATGTGGACTAAAGAAAAAAAAATAGTACAAAGTAAGACAAGAGACTGCTTACTGGTAAAAAAATTACTTTAATATCATTAAAAAAAAAAAAAAAACAAAACAAAAAACAAAAAACAAAGAGACCCATAGCCCACACTCATTGAAATGTTGGACAAGCCATAAGAAAGTCTATGATCCCTGGAGATATTTTTGTATACTGACTTCTTGGGAGGGAGGGTTTTATGATTTACACATCTCCATGATGTATTCTACTTACACAAATGATCATAGAAGTGTAAAAATTACGTAAGAGAGTACAAGTGGAATACTTTGCATACCACTCAGAGAAAATACCATTTCAAGATTAAATGAATTATCAGTGTGTGTAGAGGAGGAGAGTGAAGCTTGAACAACCACAAAGACAGCATGTCCAACAAAGGGCACAACACTGCAGCCTTAGCATCAAACCTCATAGCAATGAGGTGTGGGGTTTTGTTTTTTTTTTTTTATCTCTTTCCTTGAAACACAATTAAAGGTTCTACAAGAATCTGCATAAATCATCTTCCAAGATTTGTTTATACTTCCTTGTTGAGGTCACATCTGAGTATTTTGACCATTTGTGATATATTCTTTGAAAAGAAGATACTTCTCCTTTCCTTCCTATTTCCAGTTTGCACTTTTTTAATGAGACAGAACAAGGAGGTGTACTAAGTTTAAAATCTAACCAAAGATGGCTCAAGTGTCTACACTGGTATTTTAGAAGAGACATAGCACAAATACATTCATTCCACATCTGCATCACCATGTTCAGTGCCTGTTTAGGAGCTCTCCACTGTGATTCCTAGATTTTGGTATCTTTTTCTGCAATGCCAGAACAATAAAATATAAACTTCTACGAAGGTTTTCTCCTGCTATAGTCAAGGACTGAGGTTAAATCACTTAATAGAGGAACAGCCATAACCCAAGCAACCCTCCAGTGATTAGCAAATGGATATAAATAGTGATATTTGTCCCCACTCTCTCAGGTAAAGCTGTAACTATGGATCTTGCACAATAATTTTAGCAGGGATTCAGTAATATAATACATGTATCTAATATAAAGTTCGCAGAAAGTGCAATGGTCACATTGTAAGGATTAATTCCCCACATTCATATCTTCCTTCCCCCAAGAAATCTGCATCTTGGCAGTGTTAGAAAAAACTTAATTCATCACTTGAAACACCTTCCATTATTGTTTCTTTTCTCCAATTTTTTTTTCCATATAGACCTTTGAGAGTTCATATTGTAGTTTTGATCTATTTGGCTTAGTGTTCTCAGTTATATTGAATTTAATCATGGGGTCACTTGAACCAAGTGGCTTTGCTGTTTCTAATCTACTAACTGCACATTTTTGCTGAGATTGGAAAGGACAAGTCCTATTAGTACTCTGACACCACAGGTCAATAACTCTTTATTTCTTCTATAATTTTATTTTCCATTGTTCCATGCTTTTCAGTTTTCCCAGTTCATACTGGGAAATTGAAATCACCCATCACTACAGCCTGTTTGTTTTATTATTTTCCTCATGTTGTGCTGAGGACTGCTACTCTTTCCTTTATAATGATGGCTTGTTCCAGGAGCAGCCAGCATTCTTTTACTTTACCTAGTCCACTGCTAGGTGTGTGTGTATCAAACTATAAAGAGTTATTTTAGAAGAAAACATAGTTTTTCAGGTAGAAAAGTGATTGAGCAGATTCCTCACATATTTCTAATCTAATTCTTTATATTTAATTAAGTTTAACCTCCTCAACAAACTCTTCAAGGACATCACAGGAAGAGTTTAAGGACATCAGCTGCACACTGCAACTGAATTCCCCATCCCCAACAACATCAACTTTAGGACAAAAATTCTCAAAGCTGTCACTTCATATTATTAAAATCATTAAGGCTGGGTCTATGCAAGCCAAACCTCTAATCAAAGAAAGGATGAAAGGCCTGTCCTGTGACCTTCAGGCTCCTAGCCCAGGATGGTTTTAAGCCCACTGCCATTGGCAGAGCTATTCCTGTCCCTCCTACCCCACAGCTACCCCCTCGTCAGTCAGGTTGGGCAAAGGGATGATGAAGTTAACCATTACAATTCAAATGTTCTCAATCTAAACAAAACATTCAAAAAGGGCTCTGTATTTGGCTTCATTCAACAACAGAAAGAAAAATCCAGAGCAGAGGGTGAAGTTGTACTTGGACACACATTAGTTTGTCCTTAACTTGTTTTGCTGTGCCTGGAGATACTACAAGTGCAGCCCCAAATACAGTTTTGTTGCTACTCTGACTAAATGCTATAAAGCAGCCAGTCTTCAAGGGTAAATGCCTATGAAGCTCTATAGTCACTTGCTGAGAACAACAGCTCTTGATAACACACAGAAAATTTTTTTCTATATAGAAAAGTATTAAGTAAACAGCAGTAAAGCTGCAATATTACCTTTTTCTTACAAATGCTAATCATACTATTTCCTCCTTATGGTTGCAATGGTTTCTAACAGAGGTATTAGTAATAGTAATAAAAAGTAATAAAAGTAATACAACTTTTTTCTACAAGTTCATCAGAAAGAAACATCAAAATGTGCAGACTCTGCTGTGCAATGAAGTTTTCTGTTCGTAGTTTCTTCCTTTGTACAGCCTGCTTAGGTTTTGCATGCCCTTATCCTGCAGCTTACATTCAAAGTCACTATCCCCCTATTTAGCAAGAAAAGTCATGATCATTATTTTATATACACACATGCACATATATACATAATTTATACCTATTATATACATAATGATCAATCTAGGTCCTCGGACATATTTTTGTCTTTATGGTTCCTGTACTATTATGTTCTAATGATAATACCAGAAGTGATAATTTTTATTTTGGAAGTGTGGGAGAACACTAAGAATAAATAAATAAATAAAAAATCCTCAGGTAAGTCAGCCAGAAAGAAGAGAAAATATTTTTGTTTTCATCTACTGTTACCTGAAAAAAAAAAATTACATTAAAACTATTTTTAAGAAATAATTATTCTTTATATCTTATTCTTTATATCTATTCTTTATATCTTATTTTCAGATCACTTGTCTGATAATTGCTAGGTTCTGAAAATGGAGAATGTCCATTAAAATAAATTACAGTTAATTTCTTTCCTACTCACAGGGCATGGATTATCCTCAGTCCTCCCATATCATAGAAAGGCAATATTTACCAATATAAGGCCTTCAAATAAAGAACAAAACACAGTTTAACTTTTGTCATAGCACAAGTAATAAAATATAAGTTACTCAAATAGAGACATATCAATGTCTATTTTTTGATTATCTGAGTTAGAAAACATAACTGATTTTTTTGGCTCACACCCCAAATATGGTAAAACTCACTGGTGGAAAGTTAGAATTGCTACCAAATGCACAGCACTCAAAAGAAACAAATCCACATTTTAATTTGACATTTATTTTTGTTCCCTCTCTGTATAGTTGAGATATTTTCCTGGATTTGATTCTTACAGATGATGGCACATATCTTTATAAATATTTGTACATGTATATATATACATTATATACATAAATATATATATCAGTCTCCATATATACATATGTATCTATAAAGAGGGAAACCAAGTTATCATGGGTTTATATAAATGCATTGAGTTAAAAAGGGAAAAGGGAGAATAAAATTAGCTTGGCATGACTATGTGAGATTAGACACTAAAATTACCCTCCTGCAGTCATATTTAATTCTCTAAACAGCTTTAACTAATTTGCTTAGGCACACTACATTTTAGTGAAACTAATGAAAAAACATGCAGCCTCTGTGTTCATTTGTCATGAGTACTCAAACCTCTAAATGTAATAAGATATTTTTTAAACTTTTGTTTAATCATTTCATCTCTATAACACTCTCTTTGCTTACTCAAGCTGCCATTTTAGGCAAGAGCTTGTGCTAGAAGTGCTCATATTCCCTAAATGTATTAATTTAAGGAACTTTAGTGATATTACATTACTATAGCCACCAATGGAATTAAATGAAAATTGCCAATATCAGACAATATTTCCCCTGAAGTTAAAAAAAAAAAAAAAAAACCAAACAAAACCAAAACAATGAAATGAGAAACAGGCAGCAGTTGTTCACATTAATTTGACCACAGAAGAAAAAAAAAAAAGCCAGGAACCTAATTTATCACAGGTGGGTTTTTTTTTCAGTTTTGTTTTCACCCTGTTCCAAGCATTAAACAAGTTAGAAAGACTTTTAGTGCAAATTTGAATACATACCTGTCCTCATGTTATGTGTCTCTGACAATTCAGTTAGTTTACACAGAGCTACAGAGCTAATTCCTGAGAACAGCAGACCTCACATTGTTACTAAGAAAAGAACTAGTTCTGCTTTTGTTTGGTATTTTTTTCATGCTAGCAAAGTATCTTACCACATGCAAATCAATGGAGACAGCTATTTCTTAATCAGTCAAAGAACCACTTCTGGTGGCCTTGTGAATTATTTTCTCTGTCCCATCCCATCAGCTGCTGTGCCTCATGGAGATCAACCAGCAGAAGTGCCAATAGCAATTAGGTTTTCAGGTAGGCCAAGTGCTTTACCTTAATCTCTTGGTTTAGGTTTTATTTAGGTTTTCAGGTAGGCCAAGTGCATTACCTTATTCTTTGCTCCCTTAAGAGTCATATACAATGTTTGCAGCTCATGACTTTCCCTCTAGTCACTGTTTGGTGGAAATCCAGCCCAACCCAACCCCACCCTGAATAATTGCAGACATTCTGGCTAAGCAAAAGAGTGCAGAATAGTTGGGGTGGTTAGGTTTAAACAGACAGGCAACTCCCCAAAAGAGTTCGTGTGTTGGAAACTTGTATGTAATGGTTTCACTTAGCAAGAATATACTTTTCTGTTGCCTGGCAGAACCAGTTTCCCAATGTGGTTTTTAAAAAAAAAAACAAACAAAAAAACCAAACCCAAAAACCTTATATTCTTGTTACCTACTGCTGGGCAGACTGATCTCTCACTGACATTGTTTACAACAATTTTGTCAACAGTGATTCTCTAACATTTTATTTAAATGTCAAATGGAAAGGTAGAATATACATTGTGAGATGGCTTAAATGAGCAGTCCAGACATGCCTAGCAGGTAAACCACTCGGGCAAACCAAGCATTTTTTGTTATAAGCAATACCAGCTTTCTGGTACCTTTCAGGGCACTTTCTGTAAGTAATAACTTTTTCTCCATCCCTACTCATCCCATTGTTCTTAGTCTGTACATGTCCCTATGACAGGCCCAAATCACAAGTAATTTAATATTTGCTTGAATAAAATCAATATTAAAAAAAAATCTTTCACAAATCTAACTAGAAATCATTTTCCTGTTTTACTCACTGACTGTTACTTTGTGTAAACTAAATACAGATTGCTTACAGAGAACTCTTAACAACAGCACTGCAATTATCTTTGGCAAACTTCTGGCAAATTTAGATATTTTGTCTAAAAATTGCATGTGGAAAAAGCAAAGGCAGCCTGTAGAACATTTGTAGTATAGTAACACAGAATTGTGTTTAGTGTAGAGTTGCCCAAAAGTTCAAGGATTTCAAAAGCCTAATGTAATTTTGCATTGTAGAAGATCTATGCTATCCTCTGCTGTCATTAAAATCAATCCAAATTTCACAAAATTTGTTTAAACTGGTGTAATTCCATCCTAAATGAAAAAATCTAGATAATATATTTCATGCTGTTGCTAACACTGCCAGAACCTGAACACTAATAAGGTGCTAATTAGGAAATGCCATTTTAAGACTGTCATGCTTTTGCATGTGAATTTACCATATGGTCTAGATCAAATTTCCTACTGTGAAAAAAACTGAGATGGCTCAAGCATATGATGTGCAATAAACCACTGCTTTTCAGTGTCCTCTTCTCTAAAAATGCCTTTTGTAAGTGTGGGTTTTTGAGAGGATTGCTAGAAGTTCTTGTATTTTTTTTTTTCATTTATTTTATTTGCCCAAGAAACCTGCTTTGGAAAATCATGGTATAATGCTAGAGAACTGTCCACTATTTATACCAAAAGCTACCCATATGGCTGCATTCTTCAGACATTTAATAGAGTCTATTTATTAATGTTAGAGATTTGCAGCAAAATGAATCACATAATCAATGCTCTTCTTTGTTGCAATATGTTTAGATTATTTTAAAACTACACTTCATTCCATGTTTTTTGGATTTTTTTTTTGTTGTTTGGACATTAAATGTAAAAGAAATAGTTGGTGTTACAGATGAGCCACCTGTCCCATGCAGCTTGCACTTGTAGCTTTGTAGTCCTAAATTTAATCAGAATGAATAGGAACAGTCTTTTTCTTGTCACAGTACACAGACTTTCCAAACCATGCATTTCTCAGAACACAGATATTGTATGCAGAGCTGAAAATGAAGACAGCTTTAATTTGTAAAAAAATCAAACCACACAAAGTTTAGTTTGACAGTCAATTCCATGACAGTCAATATTTCATCTTGTTGTTACAAAACCAAGCCATTATGTCATAACAAAGCCTAAAGGTGTTGAAAACTGAACGGCTTTTTGGATTTTTGCAAGGAGAAAAAAAGCATGTTGTGGACAACATCAACAAGAGTGCAAGTAATTGAGATCTGACTCTACTTAGATTTGTTGACTTACTGTGAAAATTCAGTGCTCAGTATAAATCAGGATTTTGTTCTTTCTTACATGTGTTGACATGGGCAACTGGTAACATCACAAAAATTGCAGCCTGCAGCTCTTCATCATGTGTTGTCCCTGGACAGAACTCCACATGGGTCCATTAGGAGGAAAAAAAATATATTTATGGGAGAAAGGAACACAAGGTCAGACCCATAAGAAACATTTAAGATCTTCTAAGAATATCTGAAATTCAGCCTGCCATTCTTAGTTGTCAACAGCTTTGCATAAAGTATCTAGACAAGGTTTTTGTCTGCCGCAGTTGGAAAAACAGATTTGATCTACACCCTTGTGATACAGAGGGAAAAATCACGATTTACACCTTGTAGTAGGCACTAGGTGTTTCATAGTGTCATTAGGGCTGGAAAAGACCTCTAAGGTCATCAAGGCCAACCATCAACCTAACCGTAGCACCACTGAGCCACATCCTTAAGCACCATATCCTCACATCATTTCAACACTTCCAGGGATGGTGATTTCACCCCTTGAAATGTCAGCCTGTTTCCATGTTTGACCACTCTTTCATTGGTGAAATTTTCCCTAATATGCAATCTAAAGCTCCCCTGTCTGCATCACAGAAATTTGAGCAGGGGTGGTGCTAGCCACAGGAGCTCACAGGCTGCACTCCAGCAGAGGTGAAGCAGCACAGGACAGACAGATACAGGACTAACTTATCTGATTATGGCAATCCTTAACTGATCACCTCTCTAGCTGGAAGCAGGAGTGTCAGCTTGAAATCAAGCCCACAGACAGAAAAGCATGTAATTGCACTTCCCCCAGAGCAACTTGGCAGAGAGGGAGTGACTTAAAAAGTCATAATATCCCTCACAGACTCTCCCTTGTGCTAGATGGAAGTGAAGTGACATACAGCCCCACCTGGGGTGATGTATGAGCCAAGAAACATCAGTGTCATTGTGCCATCAGGTGTGCTGGCAAATTATGCTTCTGCTCATTCTTCATCTATCTCTTGCCACTTGTCTGCACAAAATGGGTTTTTATTGGTTCCTTAGAGCTCACTCATGAATTGCACATAAAGCTATGACGACTCCTGAGCTTAAAAGAAGAATAGAGTGACCTCCTCACAGTTTTAACCTGGGAGGCAAAAGGTCTTCATTTTGCAAATAGGAACACACCTTTTTCAAAAAGCAGTTTATATGTTTTTTAGCATATTTAACCATTAAATTATTGACACATAAGAGGGAATGATGAAAATACCATCTCAAAAGAGCTTTCACCAACATTTATTTACAAGAAGTAATAAGTTTAAGTGGATATTATTGTACATTCCAAGTTGAAATCTTCCTCATAATTTCTATATGACATAGTGAAAGTAGGAGCATTAATATTAAGCTCCTTCCGTGTAAATTACCAGGAAAAATGATAGCATGGAATTTAGAGATTAACAGGCTTGCTAATATCTGAATCAATGTTGCAAATCATGATAGCAGAGCTGGCTATTTATTTATTGGGGGAAAAAAATCAGCAAACCAATAGCACCATTACGTGCAACAAAGAATATCCCAGCTCTTTTTGGCTGGTTTATTTAGATTTTTTTTTTGTTTTGTTTTGTTTTGTTTTTTGGTTTTTTTTTTGGCTTGGAGACATAGAAAATCCCACAGAGTGAGACACCATCACCTTTAAAGAGAAAAAACCTGGAATATGAAAAGAATATTATAAATGGAGACCTAATATTCAAACCGATGGTATTTTAAATAATGTTACAAAATTAAAGAGCACAGTAAGAGCACATGGCATAGAAGAAAAGTGGAAGACAGCCCTAAGAGAACTCATGAAGTGTTTATAGGCCCTTGTAATGGCATGAGCAGATTTTCTGGGGAAGCACAAAAACTCCAAACTTCAGGGTAGCTCTGCTGACCCTTTAATCGCTGCATTCCTTGATGAAAACAAAAAGCACAGCAAGAAGTAAAACACCAGTCTTTGAATTTCTGTGCTTCTCTCAGGGCCGCACTGCTGGCATTTGCTGAGCAGAGCCTCAAATCCAGAACTGAGGGAGGAGTCCTGCTGATGCTGGGCAGTCACTTGTCCCTAGAATCCCTCAGAGTGGGAAGCCCTCTGGTCCATGCCAGTGTTGCTCCATCCCTGAAAAGCATCCTCCTCTCAGCTCACCAAAATACCTCTCTGCAGCTGACAAATTTGTGCTAGCAGACAAAAATAACTCTGCAGGGGAAGTTTACAAGTACTTGTCGGCATGTGTATAAATAAATGCTGCTCTTTCCAAATTTACTCAGGATGTGCACCTTTCACATACCCTAAGGCCCACCTGTAACTGCAGAGTCCCAAAACACCTCAGCATACATCAGAGATTAAATTTAACTGTGTTAGAAAAATGTCTGGACTTGGCATAAGAAAAGAGTGGGGATTTTAGGCATAAGATACTGGAGAATATCAGGGAAGGGTAAGATTTGTCTCAGCAGCAGACAGCTTTGGTGACCTTGAACAAGTGTTTGTACCTCAAGTCCTCCCCTTCATAGCACAATTCTGTAAGGTCTGCTCATCTGTCTGTCCCTCTGTGTTGCTGTTCAAACTGCACCTCCCTCAGACTATTCCTTTTGTGCTGTACCTAAAAAGATGCAATCTGTAGTAAAAAAATAAGCGTTATGTGATGGAACAGTATAGATATTGCAGGGAGTTAAAATGAGACTGATTTTCTTCTGTGCAAGCAAGATGGCAGGAATCAGAAAAGATGGAAAATACCTCCAAGTCCAGCAATCAAGTGCTTCCTAATCAGGGCCAACTCACTGAATTCCAGACTCACTTGGACTCATCTTTGTCATGAACATTCCTGCTTGGATGATTTTCAACTTTATTTGAAGGACCTTATGTCCCTCAGTTTTTTGGAGAAAATAACCTAATATAAGGCCTTTCATAGCTTTCCATTGGCCATGGAAAGAAAACATCAGAAAATTAGTATTTTGGATGATGGAAAAACTTTCAGAGAGAGTTTAATATGTTAGGGGAATGAGAAAAGCAGAAAAACTATCAAAGTAATATCATGGTAGAGATGCAATTCAGGCAGCATATCAAGAGAAGTGAGGGCAAAAAGAGAGAAATGTTGCACTTTGAAAGCCTTATAGACTGAAACACGAAGTGCTTTCTTTCATTTGCAGTTAAAATTCACCCAGTGTCAAAAGAAACGGGCAAAAATTGCCTTCATCCCCACACACCTTAGTGTTTTGTATGCCAGGACAACCCCTGAGGTTGAAAATTTCCTGCAGGGGAAAGGGAAGGAAAAGGGAATGCACAGAAGTGTCCAGGTCTGACCTTTCATTCTTTCTGCCTGAGAACCCCAGTAGTTTTTTCCTCTCTCATTATCACCAGACATTTCAGCTGCTGCCATGAGGAGTGGCATTCTTGTTCTCTGCAGTCAGTCAGTTATTTATGGAGCACGAGTTTCTTCCTAATTTACAGCAGTTTCTCATGGAATACCTAGCTAGCCACCTGCTTACTCTTGCTCATGTTGTTTTATTTTCATAAACTCCTGTGTTAATTGTATACAGACCAACCCTATAATCTTTTATACCAATTTAGAGGTTTAATTCCAAGATAAGTCAAAGAGAAGGAGTAACAGCTTGGTGTTACTGAACTAAGGAGCAAATCTGTATTGTTTTTTGAAGTTCATACAAGCTATGTCAGAAGAGATCAACTAGTCCACAGGCATGTGATTCACAGGATATTTAGTGTTGCTAATGAAAACACAGTAAAAATTACTGTACATAAGCATGTAATGTGTTAACCTTGTGTTCTCTGGGCTCTTTCTGTCCCCCAGAAGCACAGATGTGGTTTTAGTTTTATATTTTCTTCATCAGAGAAAATGATGAACACTTTAGTCATTGGTAAACATTCTGCAGAGTAGGTCCATTATTTCTGTCGGGCCATTTATACAACAAATTACTGTGCATGCAAGGCAGCATTCATGACAACTGCTCCCTGCAAATAAATACTACCTGAAGGCTAAGAAACCTGGTGGAAGCATTGCTTACTTGAATAAAGAACAAAGTTTGTGTTTAAAGTGTGAACATTTTGCTTGTTTATTCAAGCAGCATTTAATCCAAGCATGGCAACAATAAAACTTTTTACTTCTGTTTTCCCATCATTCCAGAGCCATGGTTTGCAAAATGAAAAATTACTTATTGCTTTAGCAGTTATCCCCATTTTCCCTTGTGATGGCTGGTTAGTGTCCATGGACCTCTGTCCAGCAAATCTTACAAGGGATGCGAGTGAATAATCCTTCATCTGTTTTCAGTTTCTAGGAAAACAGTTTCTTTACCTGCTCCTTGTTTTAAAATGCCAACAACATTTTCATGAAGACTCGGAGAATAACTTAGCACCAGCTGATCATATTCTATATCATAATGCAGTAAGCCTCTCGTGTCACTGCTCCAAACCCTATTTTTAAAAAGTCTAAACTTTGAACGCCATGAAATCAATAGGAAAATGGGAAATGTTCACTCACTGTCAATTAATTTGGTATTCATCATATCAGCATTTATCACAATGTATTCATTCTTCATTCCTGTGGCTATCACACCTAAGAGAGTTCAATTATAATGTACTCAGCTAATGAGCATAGAAAGTGTTACTGAATCAATATTACTCTGCAACATTTTCTTATTTAGAGTATTCACATGCTTTAGGTTTTAATACAAAACAGGGGAAGAATAAAAAAGAAGATTTGAAAAGAAAACAAAAATTATATGCACGTGTGCTTTTCCACTATCTACTGTGTAATATCAATTATTTCTAAGCACCTGCTGCTTCCCACCTAGTTTGTGTGTATTGCTTTATACAAAACCTCCAACTCATCATTCCCTACATTTTTGGTTTTTTTTTTTCTCAAGGTACATTCAATTACTCTTATTTTACTTGCATACTACAATGCCTCCTTCTGACAGTGTTCCTGCAACACTTTAATGTCTCTATTTTCAAAAGAAGAAAACTGAATTCACACTTATCTTTTCTTGGTGGGATGAGAAGGGGAGTAGCATTAGTTTAGTTTACAGAACAATTCCTGTTTCAGGTAGATTTCCAACTCTGTTATTCATAGTGAGTTTTTAATGTGGATCCGCCTCAAGTCTCCATTCCAGAATTCGTGCAGAAATCCTGAAGAAAAATCAGCAAATGCTCAGCAATTATATCAAGCATTTCAAAGCATATTGTGCATTTTCTTAAATCCTTTTACTATATCCACCCTTTCCACTAAACTCTGCAGCACAAAATTTTTTGAAGTCAGAGCAATAAGATTTTGCTGCAGGTATTTAGACAGCCTGAGCTTAAATCTAAATTCTATATAAGCAACTACTCTAAGAAATTTGATCATTTACTTGGTGTCCACACTGAAAACTGTTAAAACAATGGAAAATTTATAAAAGCTTGTCATGACTTAAAGTGTGCCAAATGGCTGTGTAAAAATTGTGATTATGTAAGTGTAACTAGCTCATATGTAGCGATTTAAGGTGAGTGCAAGAAACTCAGCTTCATTTATATTGGAGTTTTCTTTCTCCATTACAGTTTTCATTCTCCCAGCTGTGTTTGCTTAAGCACTGAAACATATTTGGGCCTGGTAACCAGCTAAATAACAGTATTTCTTGTTTGTTAGAATTTAGAAACAGCATAATGAGAAGAGGAAATCTTTATCAGACAGAATTACCGAAGCCTTGCCTTCATTGAGGTAACAAATATCTGTGTGTGACTGAAAAAAAAAAAAAAACAGAGAAGAAACTGCAAACATAGATTCTAAAGAGAGACTATAAATAAGATACAGTAGTAAGAGATACAGTAAGTTAAAGGGCTAAGACCTCTTCTTATCAAAATGAGAGTCCTACATAAAGGGAGAGCCAAACTGCATCTACAATCACTTTCCAGTCTCTAGTATATCAGGCATACCTATTGCAATTTTCAAATAGGGATTGGATATAAAAAAATGCTGATATCAGACACTCCTTTGGGTGTATTTTAAAGTAATTTGAAACTTGTTTCTTTTACTGCTTTATTTCCCCTGCAAAATTATCAGTATACAAAACCTGAGAGATCTCTGAATCCCTGATGTCTGGTGAGGTCATAAGACTGGAGAGAGCTGTAACTGCCAAAGCCATTTCCATACAGTAGCTGAAATGTTGGTCACAAATTAGATATACCAGCTGAACATCACACATAATGTGCAAATATATAGTGGGGTTTAAATGAAATAATCCTTACTGTGTCTGCTAAATCCCTTCCCTGTCCCAAATATATTGCTTTTTTGGAAAACATTTCACCTTTCACATGAGCAATTCTATTGCCAAGTTCTATCTGCTAATCATCTGTAATTCAGTTTTGGGGAACATGTTCAGCTGTTTAAATTCTCTGTTCAGCAGACATTCACTGGGTTTTTGTTTTCTACCAGAAATTAGAAAAAGTGTTTGAAAGGTAGTGAACAAGAACAGAAATATAGTTGTTAGCACTTTTAAATGTTTTCCTCTAATCACATAACTGGAAGAGCATCCATTTAACCAAAGGCTACTCCCAAGTCAGCAGTGCTCTATGTGGCTTTTCTATTACTTACAGATTGTTATTTGCTCTAAATAGCAATCTAAATAATACCTGCAGCTCTATTTTGTTATGAGATTATCAGTTGCTGCTTTTTGTTCCTTCAGTGCTTTTAGTATAGGATAAACGACCCATTTGATACGAGTTAAATACAGGAAGGTAAAACCAGGTCAATATTATTGTGCCAGAAATGTGTGTGCAGCAGATGACATAAGCTTCATCACAGCAGGGGTTTAGGCTTTATTGACAAGCCTGAAAACATTATCTCATAAATTCATTGCACATAATTCCTGAGTAATCAAGGATTTTGAGCATTTTTATGTCTTTTTAAAAATGAAATATGCATATTACATATTGAAAATAAAGAATGTTATGATTGGGAGAAATGTGTCACTTATATGCACTCAAAGCTTTCAACCAAACCCTTTCATTAAAGAAGAATAATTTCATGCTAAATATTAAAGAAGTTGGAGTCGTCTTTAGGTACAAATCTCCAGTTTGTTCTTTCTGCTAGCAAAAAAAACTCTTACATTTTCATTTTTTTAATAGAAAACATATTTAAACAGAACATAAAAACATAGTGAGATCCACCTGAGGCCACAGCAATTCAGTTTAAGGATGTACAATGATAGAAGCAGGGCTTTAGAGTCACATGTCCATGCTCACCCTTTGCTTGTATAATTTTACAGAGTCCAAGTTTACAAAGAGAAAAAGGATAGCCCAGCCTCCATCTGACCCACTGGATCCAAGGCAAAGTCACATGTCAACACCCCTGGAAGAACCTTGGCTAACTCACCCTGTGTATTCTGAAATCCCATAGAACAACACCAGACCTTTTCAAGAGCAAATTTCCTTTTCCATGTCTTCCCATTGCTGACATCACTGGAAGATCTCCCTGGAAAACACAGCACAAGGATGCTGAGCGTGCACAGACACACCCAGGAACTGCCCATCCATCCCTCAGGGAGTGTAGCCCAAGACCTTTGCTAATTGGCAGCAGAAGCTTGGCTTTCTCTCTTTTCCATATTTCAGAGCTTTCCCAAAATGGTGATCTTGGATCTCTGCTCAATTAGTTTGGATTACAGGAGATAATTCCGTCTGCCAAGTATTGAAGTGTGCAGTGTAGGCATGTACAATCAAACTACTTGGCTGACTGCCCCTTACAGTAACCTTATTTTATCTTACACTAAATTAGGACATCTAAATCATTGCCACCAAACCACCAAACAGCTCAGAGGCAAAGAACATAGTTAATTTTCCAGTAAGTTCTACTATTTACCTGTTCTCTCCATGAATTTCTATGTCTTTCCTTAAACATTATTCCTTGTTCACTAATACAGTGTCTCTTTATTCTCTGTCCCCTATAGAAATCTTTCAATAACTACAAGATTCTTCAGATGATATTAGCAAAGTATGAACACTGCCAAAGTTCACTCTCATTTTCCTTAGATTATATATGCCTTTTTATAGATCCTATTTTTCTTATGTCCTTGTGTAATGGTGAGCAACAGGTTTCTTAATATTTCATGCAATATAGCTTTCATTTATATTTTATTAATTTAAACTGTCTTTGTCTATAGGGAACATGCTACATACATATAATAGATTTCAAGTGTCTATTGTTTCTGGGTCTATATTAAAGATAAAGGACTAGAAAAAGACAGTTATATTTGAAGAACTTACTGTACACACTTAGAAGCTCCTTTGAGAGCCTCTTTTACTCCACAGACTGGACTCACTCTTGGAAGAGCCCTGGGTTCAAATGGCAGCTACATATATTTGATTGCCTATAAAACTGATATAATTGTGCTGTCTTACTCCTTCACGTGAAGATAACAACATTTTAATCAATATTAAATAATTTGAAAGGTGTTCTGTCAGCTGAAAAAATAAAGTGTAGCCTTCAAGTCTATGGTTCCAAGGAGAGGTGAAATTGAACTTCGATAGGCAAATCACATAATGTATGAGGTCTCTGAAGAAGGTCAAATGCTGTAGCCATGATATTTTCTGAAAAATTCTTTTGCTAGGATTTTCTCCTGAGAAGCTGAGGAGCCTCAGGAAAGAAATGTAAACAATAAGTATCTGCTGCTGTGGAATGCAACAGGTGCAGTTTCCATTGGTCCATGTGGATTGTTTTCACTTGATGACAAATCACAGCCACCTGTATCGAGGCTCTGAGAGCCATGAGCTGTTGTTATCATTCCTCTCCTGTCCTTTCTCGCCTTCTGATGGATCCTTTCTTTCTATTCTTTTTAGTAATGTTTTAATATAGCATTTTAATATAATATATATCATAATATAATAAATCAGCCTCCTGAAACATGGAGTCAAGATTCTCCTCTCTTCACTCGTCCTGGCACCCTTGAACACCAACATGAAATGTAACTCAAATTTTACTGTGCTTTGTCCTGAGGAAAACTGGTCTAAATCACCAAGATAAATTGATGTAGAATGTATCTCTCTGACGAAAGTATCCAAAATTTTCAGGAAGAATCTCTAAACTGAGCAAGAAGCAGTTCAAAAACTGTTAAACATATAGCCCAGCCCTGTCAGATTGCAACTGTGAGGGACATAATGCAGTCAGTTTATTCAACCCATTTATTCATGGGTCTCTACTACGGAATGAACTAAATATTGGATGCAAGCAATACCACGCAGTGCCAGAACCATTGCATTCAACCAAAACTGGAGTTTTTCTGCATTTCTGTTATGTGCCACAGTCTTCAAGTTTTTCTGTACTGAAAGCAGCTACTTCTGCTTGGTTTTATTTCTTTGTCCAGTGGAGTAACATGTGATGGCCCATAAAATTCTGCAAAATATCTTTGATGTCAGTGGTTAAAATGCAAGCAAATATTAATATTAAAAATGCAATCTACAAAATATCCATTTTAATTAGTACGTTTGACATACTAAAATCAATACTTAAGTTGTAAAATGTTCTGCAGTTTAGGCTACACTCCACATAAATGATCATTTCAAAATTAAGAGATGCAAATTTAATCAATAGATTTAAAGCTTTACATCACTTGAAGTACTTGAATTATTTCTAATCAGCCTAGTAAATTGAAAGCATCATTTAATTGTTGTTTCTTCCCCCTCCTTGAAAGACAAACCCACCTTCAGGCTAGATTTTGCTCAGAATAAACTAGATTATCTGCAACCTTTGCTCTTCTCTGTTATTCTTGACAATTAAAGGTATATTATAATGTCAGGATTAAACAAACAGCTTAAAATGCCAGATATCATTTCATCATTTAAGCAACCTGAGCCAAATCAATGGATTTTAAAAGATAATATTAGTAAAGTTGCATTTTCTCATTGTGATAACTTTAACAAAGCTGAAGTATTTCTTTGCTGATGAGAGCTCAACCTTTATGTTTAACTCAACCTGTAAATCTATGTGCTTATTTTCCAGAATTATTTTTAAATTGCTCATTTTGTGAAACTGGCTGTGTAAAGCTCTCATATTTTGGTAACTTACAGTATGAACCAAAAATTGTCAAAAGTTAAAATTCCTTCTTTTTTCCCCTCCCCATTTTTAATTTTACAATCTACATGTTAACAATGTTGTCACAACCACCTGTTGAAATACCTGCAAGACACCTTGAAATACTATTCATACTGAATTTTAGCCCTGAATTACGTTTTCTTTTTACAGAATGTTCACCAATAACTTGTCAAATGTACTTCTGAAAAAGAGCAAGAAAAACTGAAGACCCAGTTTTACATTTTTACACAAAAGGTCACACCGACATTGATAGAACTACTCTCTCACTTGATTAGTTTTTGCATCTGAAATTAGTATGATTTTTTCCCTGTATTTTCTAGAATTATATCTGTACAGTAATAATTACATATGCAGTTGAAAGTATCTTAAAAGTTTTTCAGCTCAATATATAGCCTGAAGGTTTTCAGGCTACAAATATTTTGACAGCATGCATAAAGCGTATATTTCCTTTGAAATGGACAGGTGGAATTATAATGGAGTACAATATGACAATTTTATTCTTTTTCCTTAAAGTTGTCTGTGGTAAGTGCTGTGTGGGAAAGCCTCACACTTTGAAATGGAGCAGAATAACCTCTTCATAAATTCTTGCCACTACCTAGTTATTTAGCCTGTATTCTATTTATATAAAGAAACTTGTTGACAACATACTTGAACTTTAACTCACACAGTTTTCACATAAGCCACCAGAACACATAAATAATGATAACCTGGAGTTACCTGTAGCTCGTCTTCAGTAAAAAGTCAGCTTCTGAGTTACAGACAATGGGATGCTTAGACATTGGCATGATGTGAACTGGGTCAGAAATCTTTTCTTTCCACAAATTTCAAGGACAAAAATCATATGACACACTTAAGGAAAAAAACCCCAGGCATCACGACAGAACCACTCCTGTATCCTCTGATACAGATGAGTCACTCCAGCAGGAGTTTCCAGGGCAAAGTATTTTTGGACAGCAGTGGAAAGCAGAGGATTATCTTTAATCTCTGAGTTGTACACAGGCTGTTGCATGGTCTCAGCACAGTGACTTCCTAGAAGATGTGAGGTAAAAACAGCCTTAGATTTCTGACTCTGGTCTACGGCAAGCAAACATTGGTTAGTTCATGGTGTTGTGAGAACCCTCAGTAACAAATTCAGCAGTAGCAAGGTCTCAGTGTAAGATAAACCATCAGTATAAACTCACAGGTTGGTGTGAAGGTAATGTCCTTTCCATACATGCAAATCCAGCTGGGATTCTAACTTAAAAACAGTTATTCCCTCAAACCTACAGATCATGGCTGTCAGATGCTCAGGGGAAAAAGATAAAACCCATAACAACATATTAGAGCTTTACCATGTATCACCAAGCCCTCATTTAATAAATGATGTAAGCATGACTAAAGAAAGATCTAGCAGGAAACTTTTGAAGGACAGGCTGAGATTGCAACTAGAGAGCGGGCAGCAGCTATTCTTTCATATGCAGCAAACTCAGATTTTTATTATTTTGCTACCAAATGGGTACTACATCCCATACTTTAATGCCGTTTGACAAGGCTGACAAAGCACTGTTCAAGGAATGGTAAGAAACCCACTCCTTTCTCTTCTCCTCTACTCACAGATGTTATGTAGAGTGCTTGAACACACAGGTCTTGTCACCTATGTTCCTAGAGGGTCATGGGAGAGGAAAATCCAAAGAGAAATGATAGAAAAGCACAGAAAGAGTTTTCAATTTGATTCAAGTACATTCTGTCAAGAGTTTATTCTTCATCTATGGTTCTGAATTGCTCTTGTAAACTTCAAGTCATAGCCCAGCCCTTGGGATGTTTGGTATGACTTGCAGTACAGATTTTAATTGCTTTTAAGAGTAAAAGCAGTCATCTAGCCAGCATACATTTTCTTTTGTTATCCATTTGAAAAGAGTGATTCCCTGTGAAATATTTTTACCTAAGTTTCACATGCATTCTGTAGGAAATAAGAAACTTCCAAATTTTGTATTTCCACATTGTCATGTAATTCAAAAGAACCATTCTTTTTTCCAGAAATGTAATGTATTATTTAGTGTGTAAAAATCTATACTGCTTGTATTTTTCATAGTTTCCAACTTGTATGCAATAGTTAAAATTTGGCAGCATTCAATATTTTATTTCCTAACAGAAAGATCACTTAATACCATCTCTGAGCAGTTGTGTTCAGGAATCCATATATTGTCCAAAACAGTCAAGTTGCGGGTTTTTCACTGATTTTTCAGAGACTAAAATGTCAGTTATTTATTTACTTTACTAGATAACGGGTGAGCAATCAGTTATCCTCTGACCTCAGATCCCCCAGGCACTTCCCATCTGTCAGACATTTCTGTAACTACATGTTCTTTCCCAACATCAGACTAATGCACTAGGCTTATACACATCCCTTACAATGAAACAGCTCAAACAAAAACAAGAAAGGTGTCACATGCGAACAAACTAACCTTTGTTTTCCCTGTTTCTCTGCAAAACTCCAGGGAATCATTGTTTTTACTATGTGTTTGTGCTCCATAATATTATACAGCTGTAAGACCATAATGTTATTTGGTTTGTTTTTTTCCTTTGTGAGACTGAAATCTTGAACTTTGTACACTAAGACAAAAAAAAAAAAATTCAATGAGGCAGGAACTCAAGGGATCCTCTGGGAATCTGTGGCAGACCCATCACAAATAGAAGCTCTAAGGGTTGTTTATTTTCCTCTCATTAATTCTTTGAGAAGGTAATTTTAATGAAATACAGAGTGATCGGACATCGTTTAATGGTTAAATGCAGAGCTTCCTGGAAATGTTTTCCCTATGTATTTACACAGGAACATCTAAAGTGTAAATATAGTCCCTGGGTAGTTATCTCACATTGTAATGGATTTAATACAGTGGCTCAGATTCAGAGTTGACATAAGTGTTTTGCAAATATAGTGCCATTAAAGTCAATGAGGCTAAGTCAATTTACACCAGTTAAGGGTATGACAGTGTGTACAGAAGATTTTTTGGCATAATTGTCCTGGGTTTGACAGCTTCATGGGCTGAGAGAGCCTTTAATGTGATTGTGGGGCTTCCCATAAAAAGGATTTCTTCTGACATACAGAGGAAATGTACAGGGGAAAGGAGAAGAAACAATATAAAAGTCTGGTTATGATACAGTAATGTTGAAAACATCTACATTATAAGAATAATATATTGTTGTATGCCTTCTTTTTCCAGATGTTGTAAAGCAACAGTATGACACCCTGGGAAGAAATCACTATGGTAGCCACCTGAGGGCATGCTAGGAAAAGAAGAAATTTGAGTCTTGTGTACACATTTGACCCACCCAAACCAACAAAAACTTCCTGGAATTATACCTTTTATTTGTATTTATTTAGTTCATTGTTTTCCCACCGATTATTTGCCTTTCATTTTTGTGATTCACCTGTGGGTAGCTAAGAGCATCTGAGATATGGGGCTGAAAGGAGACATGCTGGGTTGTTAAAACAAGTCGGCTGCTCTTCTGTGCCATACGTCCTTCTGCTTTGGGAAGCAGATCTCTGTAAGCAGGAAACGTGAACAGAACAGTAAAATCATCCCCTTTCCAATTATTCTAAACAGTTTAAAGTTTTCTTTGTTATTTGTTTTTCACTACTCTCCTCTAACTCCCTCCTCTAATCCCCCTGGTATGCATAGTATTTGCCCTGACTACAAGGGCCCAAAACCCAAAAGGAAATATTTAAATATACACAGGTTACATATTAAGTCTCATTTTCTGATGTATTTCCTCATGATGTTCACTTTGCCTAGTCTGGTTGTCATGGCCTTTATTACTAAAGCTATCTGACAAGCTCCCCATCACCACCTGGCCTTTAATATAAATATATTGAAATAATACAACAACTGAAAATTAATTTTACTTATTAACAACTTTTATGCCGTTACTGAAACAAACTATTACCTTAATTCACTAAAGGCTTTCTTGTTGCTTTAAAAAAATTTAAAATATGTTTTGGGAAATTCAGGTTACTTTTTGTGTGTGTGTGTTATTAATTATAAAAGAAAAGAGTCTAAAAACTATTTTTATGTGGTTGTGAACCTATTTTGCCAAATTGTGCTGGGAAAGGTAGTGGCATATATTTGGTGTAAGGTGTAGCACAACATACACATCCTTTCAGAATAATTTCTGTACATTTTCAGAATTTTACAACAGCTTAGGAAGACATCATGGAGGCATTTGCACTTTATTTTTGGGAGAATGGGAAATATTTTCAGTGTTAAACACAAAAGGAAGGAAATCAAAACTCTACTTGCAGCGTTAATTAAAAAAGAGAATCATCCAAGATTTGTTCATTTCCTTTGGAAGACTCAAATTACAGTGTTACAAATAGATTTTGCAAGTGTGGAGTTTTGACTTCAAAAAATAATAACACATAATAGCCTTATCTGATGCGAGGAAGAGATGTAATCCAAATGAGAGGGAGCACAATAATTAGTAAAAAATACCAGAAAAGGAGCTCTGATGCGGTTATATTGTGAGAAATAATGGACCTGCTTGAAGAGAGAATATTCCACTTGCTATATATACTTTCTAAGTTTACTTGTGGGAAAGTTATGTCAGGCACATGCACAAGCTTCAGTCTGCATTTTTCAGCACGTCATTTAAAGCACAGGCTGGTACATACCTACTCAGGTTTTACTCATTGCTCCAGGATGCAACTACATTTCCCTTAATATGCTTGGATAATAAAACAGTTGGTGGTAATTAGCTTAATGATTTCAGCATGAAGATTAGTAACCCTTGTAATTTTTATCCTTGCTAGTATAAACCAATTTACAAGGGCTCAAAGTACCTGTTAAACTGCCAAAGTAGTGTACACATTTTCAGTACTCAAATTAACCTCTGAGTTTAGAACAGCAATGCCTTTTTTATACAAAAGTGATGCCTCTCTACTTCTTGTATAGAAAGCATTAGTAATTGAAGCACTAGTTGGGAACAGACCTTGGATTTAAAGCACTTTTTCCAAAAGGAAAGAGGAGATGCTACCTTCAAAATTTAATTCGAATACAAATGATCCAAGAAAAAAAAACACCCTTATTTTCTTTTGATTTGGTAGAGTTTTCATACATTGGAATTATCATCATTACTGTAGCAATACATTATGTGTATTCTTTATTGACTATATAAAAACAATAATACTATATATTATATCTATGTATCTCTGTATATGTATATAATCAAAGCCAGTGAAGACCTTCAATTTAGCAGTTTAAAGGCACTTAACTGGATGCATGCTGCAGCCCCTTATTTTCCTGTCAGTTCAATAAATTCTGTTGCAGTGTGAGGTTAGGTAACCCCATAACCTAAACATGCAAATAGATTCTGCAGTCACACCAAGAGCCATTTGTTCTGTCCTAATCTGCTTGTAAAAACTTCCATTGAGGAATTTCTCTCCCATGTATGATCAAGGAAACAAAATACATGCACATTTGTGCAAATAAAGATTGCAAAGCAGTTAAACACTGTTTTTAAAAGACTGGTAGATAAATGCTTGTCCAGTACTTCAATCTTCTATTGAACCTGTGACTTTTTAATTACATAACAAATAGTCCATATCTCTTATGTAGAAATTCCTTTAACTAAATATGAAAAAAAAATTTCCAAAAGGAACACCTTAAAAAGCAAATTAGACCTTTCTATATATATAAGCTATATTCATCATTACTAACTGTTCAATCAGCCTTAGTGTCATTTACGTATTTTCTCAGTAATAATTCCACATATTTTCTTCCAGATTTTTTTCTATGCATCTAACAGCACTGGGACAAGTTGGTAAGGATTCTCATTAGAAATACCTACAGCAGATTATGATATAATACAAGATAAAGTACTTTTTGCCACCTACAATTTCAGTAGTGCAGCCAAGCACTTTAGTCTTTTAAGGTTGTTTCCATTAACCCTATGCCCATCTTCTAAGAGGAGCTGAATTTAAGAGAAAAACCCATCAGATATAAATATCTATGTAATAATTAGGATATCTAAATGGTTAACTGAAAACCTAAGAGACTTTGCAAATTAGGTTTTATACTCAGAAGCTGATGTTGATTGGAAGATCTTAAGAAAAAAAAATATTGATGAGCAAGAATTAAATGGAGATGATGCTAACAGAGTTAACTTTTAAGGAGCATAAGCTTCATACAGGTTGCAAAAAATGTGAGATGGAATTAAATTGTCTTCTCCTGTAGCCCTTGTTTGCTAAGCCTAAAGCACTAAGATGACCTAGTTTGTAATTAATGGTTATTGGTGGCATAAAATAGACACTTCCATTTTACAGGACATATCAGGGTAGAAACGGAACAAAATATAGGAACGAAAATGCAGCTAAGTGACTAATTAAAATACTAATTTCTGGACGCTTGTGTAGTACTGTTGAATATGATTTTGAAGCGTATGCCAGTTACTTTATTAACCTTCAATTATTCTGCACCAGGAAGTCTACAATATTAACAGATATTAAGACCAAAGAGTATTATTTGATCACATCCTCAAATATTTTGCTTACAGGAAAACTTTTCTACTGTTATTTTAGGAAAATAAGACATATATAGTGTTTATAGAAACAATGAAGTTATAAAACTTCCCTATGCAGCATAAGTAATTCACCTTCAGGAAGGTGTAGAAACAATTCTTGAGGTCTCTTCCAAATATTAACTCACAAGTTCTGAAACAAGTGTTCAAGAGCATACATAAAATATATATATTAAATTCCTTAATCCCTGTCTTGCGTGCAAACCTAAAGACAATTTTTATTGTGGAAATCTTCTTCCCTTTCCATTAAATTTTTCCTCTTCTGAGCAGATGAGGGAAGGGAGGAGGAATTATTACTACTGATTTAATTAAGCTACTAAAATTACTGGTCCAGTCTATTGGGAAATGACAAGTTTGAGATTGCAAATTGGATGTAATCATCTCACCTCATTATTATTTTTGGCATAAAAATAAATTAATTTTGTGTATTTTCTGTTCTCATTACTGTACTTGTCATAAGAGGGAACTATCAAACTTTTAATAACACCTGATGTACTTTGGTAATGATGGTATTATGCTCCACAACTTTGACATTTTCAACCCTGTCCCTGATTTGCTGGCTATTCCACTCTTCCCTGTCAGGTTAATAAAGGCTGTAAATATGGAATCAGCAAGGCAATTTTCTACAGAATGCAATTGCCCTACTTTATCCCTTTCTAGTTTTCAAATAGAAAAATTGGAGGGAACGAAGAGAAAATTAAGCTGAACTGCATTGATATTACTGCAGTTTAAGGTACTGAAATTATTGTTGTGCACTGAATAAATAAAAAATGTGAAATAATATCTCTGGATATCATGTCTACATTCAGGTCCAAAGATTAGGCATTTTTTTTCTGGAAGTAGGCAAGTTTTGCTAATGAAACGGAACCACAATTACATAAGTTACAACAAAAAAAAATGGGTTTGGCCATTTTTACACAGAAATGTTGTTACAGATGATTAGAGAAACAAAATCTTGCTTAGTAAAATTTGCATCAAAAGCAAAAAAAGAAAATCAGAAGCTTCAAAGGAGTTATTACATTATTGATCCTCTTCTTTTTGGACCTGTGGCAGAGGACACGAGACAGGCTGGTTTAGCTGTCAGCAGTGCTCCAGTAGCATACCTCTATATACCATTTATTTGCAGCTAAAGCAATCATTAAACCCTCTTCAAAACAGAAGGCCTCTTAGCTTGTGAATGAAAACACAGAACTGAGAAAATACCAAAATCATTCTAGATAGCAGAAAAAAATTCAAAATTATATCCACCTTTTCCTCCAATTCCAGCAAAATCTGCCACTTGAAATGATGCCAAGTTACACTTTGAATGGCAGTGTTTTCCAAAAATGCTTTTCACCACCCATACCTTTCTAAAAATGAAGGCATAGTTAAACTGGCACATGGCTTCATAATCTTGTGCTCTATTTTTGTAATTGTTGGGTAAGTCCAAAAATCAGAGTTACAGATCCTGATGGTGACTATGTGAGTAACTTCCTCCTTCCAGGGCTTTGGGTTGAGTAGCAAATGAAGTTTATGCTGAAAAACTTCCACTGGCATCCAGGCACGTTCTTACACAAGCTGAAAGCCTTAATGCAAGTTTTCAAAGCAGTTAAGGGATCAAGCACCAGCTGCATCAGAGAATGTATTTTGATCTATAAATCACAGAAACAGAGATATTTTTGAGGGAACACAGAGAATGAAGATCACAAAAGCCAGAACAAAGCATGCAAGAGCCAGGGAGAAGGCATTTTCTCTCTAAAGAGGCAGAGCTCTGAAGGGATCCTCTGTCAGAGGACACCAGACAGAGTGGTTTGATTGCCTTTCAGATGCAGCACATGGCTCCATTTTAAGTGGCAGAACACACTTTTGATCTCCAGCTCACTAATCCTCCCAGAATCTCTCTCCAACTGCACTCCCAAACAAAAAATTTAAATGCCTACTCCTCACAAAGTTTTCTAATCAAAATGGCAAAAGCATCAGAGTCCTCATAAATTTGATGAGTTATTGTAAGGTTATTAGGGTCTATGAGGCCAGGTGCTACCTGGCTTCTCAACCATCACCTTCTTGATCAACACTAATGGGAAGTTTTGTCCTAAGCCTCATAGCAAAATGAGCCATCTTAGAGATCAAAAGTAATCAATAGTTATTTGGGGAAAATGACACTAGTGTGCAGAAGAATTGGACAATACACATTAACTGCAGAAAGACACAGGTGCTGAGATGCTGGCACTTGATCAAAAGTATTGTTTTAGAATTTGACATCACACTGCAAGCCACTTTCCTAAGTGGAAAGTTGTGAAGTTGTGTAAGCACCAGTGAACATCTTGATATAGAACTGGGATTTCACTTCAAAGTCTGACACTCCTATCTTCTTTCTTCTCTAAGGATAAATATCTCCCACATCCCAAAATTAATGTAGATGTCCCATCAGTCTAGATCTTTCTAGCACATATTCTCTAAATATAAAATTTACAGCTTTGAGCAAATGCCTTCAGTGAAAGAGTAAATTCTTGTGGAAAAACCAAGGGTAATATAAAGAGCATCAGATAAAAAACCAGGATTACTTTCAACCACTAAAACAACTTCTATGGAAAAGACTCCATGTGGCTAGAAAATCTGGTAGTAGATATAAACCAGAAAATTGTTTTAGTAGATATATTAACCACTTGGAGCTTTTAAATCAATTGAAAGTCTGTGGAGAAAAAACCGCAACAAACTAGTTTGTCTTAAATTTAGAGCCATATTGTCACTGACCTAAATAAAATCAGTGGGTGTCTAACATGATTCTGCTGTGTTTGGCTTATTATTTTGTCTAGACAAAAGCTGAGATCATATCTGTAAGTCACATAACAGTTTTGTATCTGTTGGGAAACAATAGTACTAAACGAGAAAGATTAAAGCTAAATTGCAGCAAAGATTTGGTTTCTTATGGGGACACATGACCTATGCAAGAAAGATACATATCTATCACCTTGTAGAAAAGTCCTCCTCTGACTCTGTTAGCAGAAATAATTCTCTTTAGTTGGCTTTTTCCTTTATACAGAAACTATACAAAGGTTCATTTTAACAAGTTGGGAAATCCCCCATTTGCACGCTGCCTTGTGCTGCTTTTTAAGCCTTTCAAACAATCAGAAATTCATTAGCAGCTCGCTTTTTCTCTGGGACCCAAAAGCTCTGAGGCAGGTATTAAATACTCCCACTTTAAAGCATTCAAAACAAATTCACAATCTGTTCCATATTTACTAATTCACAAAAGCTTGATGGCCACTGGAAAGCAGATGTTAGGGCTTTCCTGTCAACATCTGTGTTTGCTAGGAAAAGGTGGAGCTCTTCTAATACAAAAATCATTATGAAGGAGCGAATAAAAACCTTCAAAGAACTTAATAAAAATTAACCTGTACTAAGCAATGTATTTTTGCAGCAAGGATCTGAATGCTAGTTCTTTCCAAGAGATCTAAGGAAGCTTCAGGCTATATTTCCAGACAGTATATAACAGGGAAAAAATAACAGTTACATAAACGTGTAGATTTTTAGTGGTTGCCAAAGAGATTCATTTGATATTTTTATGATCCAAGTGTTTTCCATTTAGCCAGCAGACACTGGTAATTTTGTTCTGCAGAGAAAGCCATAACAAACCAAACAAACTACTTGATACAATAAAGCTGTTCTGCCCTTAAGGTACAGAGCTTTTCCATACTGTTTCCATTTGAAAGTTTATTCAGATTATGAACCCCCTCCTGACACCAATACCTCTCTCTCTCTGTCCCTCCCTTCCCAGTTCTTAAGTCAAATTGTTGGGCCAGCACTTTTACTTTGGTTATGTGAAGTCCCTGTGGAAATACACAGTACATTCTAAAACATCTTTATTTTACAGTCTGCTGTGATCTTAAATATTTGAATGTCTAATTTACAAGCATGCTTAGGGAAGTGTTGATGCAAAGAAACTGGCTATTCGTACACAACCCAGATCAAAGTGGTTCTTCTCAGTAACATGCTATACAGCTTTAGTTAAACAATCAAGAAAAAGTCTACCCTAAAACATCTGTAAGCTATTTCAATTAAATTTTAAAATTCATGGCAGACTGAAGTCAGTCTGGGTTGTCTGGGTTTTCCTATCAAATGACCCTGTGCCCTACCCACTGTGCTGACTACCTGAACGACAGTGTTGATGCAAGCACAGACCTGGGCAGATGTGGAGAGGTCCCAGACACACTGTCTACTAACCATCAATTTTGTAAGGCTCCAAATTCAGACATCTGTGCTCTGCCTCTCAGCTTTGCTTGGTAGCACGGGTTTACTATGCCCTTGGCTGTGCTCACATGACACAAATCAGCTTTTAACACAGGCATATCCACTTGCACCTGCCTGATATATAGTGCACAAACCTTTTTTCATTACTGACGCCTCCATAACAGAAAATAAATGTGGAGAATTGAGATTGATGCCTTAATTCACCAGCTGAAATGTCTTTTCGGATGTGAGGGGTCAACATGGTTGTAAAGAGGCATCAGAACAATAGTGATAGGGCTCAGCATGAGCTGCCCCTGTGCAGACAGAGGTACAAGCCTGCAGAAACAAACATCTCATTTCTATTCATATTATCTGGGCTTTAAAACATTTAGCAGTACAGTTCTTGTTCCTACATGTGAGAAACAACCGCCTCTGTGGGCAGCCCTCAACCACAGCAGATAATGGATTCAACCATGCAACAACACACTTGTCATTTTTTTCCTTAAGAGGAAAACAGTTTAGTTGGACCCCAAGTCAGTTCTCAACAGAGTATGTCTTTGGGCAGAAGCAATGAGTGGGGATGAAATATTGTAATCCAATATTGCTGCCCAGTAATTTTTTTAATGTTGAAAGACACCCTGAGCTATGGTTTTGATTAAGTTAACATTTATATATTTTATATAAATATATATTAGAAGATTAGGTCAGCACTTTAGGATTGCTCAGGATGCCAGATTAAGAAATTATCAGCAAAACCAAAAAATTTAGTGATGTTGCTGTTGAGCAAGCCAACAGCAATCACAGAAATTACACCTTAGGGAAGTAGAGGAACCACTTGTGTTGATACTTGTGTATCAGGACTGTAAGTCACTACAGCACAGTAAACTAAGAACTACCAAGGGCTCAGTCAGAAATCACAACATACACAGTAGAATTTATGAACCATTTTTGAAATGTCAAAATGATCTTTCACATGCTCTTACATGGACTAATAAAGTGCTTGAAATTTGCTGTGGTTCTACACGTTCTAGTATCTGCAGTAATTAAGGTAGATTGTTGCATTTGTCTTGAAGTAGACTTTGGTACTATGACTTACCTCAAAATAAGGATGAATAAAATAAAAGCAAAGATACACAGTTGTGTGAGAGACTGAAATGTTGTTAATAACTCAAAACAACCAGCCATTTGCAAAATCATCAGGGTGCTTTGCTGAGGCCAGGTTTGCCTGAAAACCACCAGCTGAAGGTGAGGAGGAGCTTTTGGGGTGTGCTGGCCATGACAAACCAACCTTTGTTTAGCAACAAGCTGGGCTTTTAGCCAGAGAAGGGCGGAGGCTGATAAGAAACATCTCCTGAGGAGCTGGGATTCTGCTTTTTATCACGGCAATGTCCTCCCTAACACAACTGGCTCAGGTGTAAACTCTCCTCCAGGAGAGGTATCAGGTACACAGGCCTGAGGGTTTTCATCCCTTCTGATGGGGAATCACTGGCTCAACTAGACTGATGTGAGACACAGCAGTCATGTCTTAGAAGGGGTCACAAACCATCAAAGACCCCTGAAGCACCTCCAAACTAATTTCTGAGGCCTTCTGCCAGAGGACTGCACATAATCCACACTGTTGCAAATGACTGCACAAAAAACCTCCCCTGCCAGGCATTCCCACCTGAACTGAATGTATATTAACCCATTGAAATTGGTGTTATAATTTTGAAATTAAGAGACTCTCAGGAAAAGATATGGGAAGAGGAATAATTTTCCAATAATAATAGGAAAATTAAAAATGCAAATGCAATAGTACAAAAAAAAAAAAAAAACCCCAAAAACCACTGACTGAGTCAGAATACAACCTGACACTCTGTGGGTCAGGGTGTTGTAGCAGTCCCATTAAATGGTGGCTGCAGCCCTCCTGCAGTGACAGATGTGGTTCTGTTGTAACAGTGATCCTGGAGAAGAGTGGAGTTTTCCTAGGAAGGTCCAGTGGTGGTGAAGATGGGCCTGGTCTTCCTCTGGGAATCCAGTGCAGAAGAAAGCTGCTCCTCTGGGAACCCAGTAGCATAAAGGCTCACTCTGGTGTTTCAGAACTCAGATTATCTCCAGGTAGGAATGCTTGGCTCCTCTCCCTGGATGGAGCATCTCCCATTGGGATGATGAAATTTTATCAGCCATGCAGTGACACTCAGTGGCCCATTAACAGAAGATATTTCCCAGTTGGAGGATTGGTTGTGGAAGAGATAAAGCAAACTACCCCACCTGGTTTTAACAGGTGGTCCAATTAACAGAAGATAACTGCCCCACCTCTAACAGATGGCATTAGAAAACACACCCCAGCCACATCCCACATTTCTAACCTAAGACAGGAGAGATTAGTCAAAAGATATAACTCCCATGTAGAGCCCTGTGGCATCCCACTGGTCCTTCTTCACCCCAGCCATCTCAGTGGTGGGGATCCTGGACTTGTTTTCCTGGGGTATTGCCTTATACAGTCTAAGCTCCAGGTTTCCTGGGGCACAGATGCCATTCCCATAACTTGAGAAGGTATGTGTATAAGCACTTCCTTCCTTTCCCACAGTTTGCCATGGTGGGAACTTTTGTCCGGATGCTAACTGAACCTCCACCTCTGTTAAGCCTGGAATTATCTTCTTCCGGCTGTGCTGTCTGTGCTTATATCAAATTCCTGTCATGGGGGTTTATCTTATGGGAAGTTCCTTCTTTGACAGTGTTTTGAGAAGTTAACTGCATTCTTTAAGTCCTTACACAGCCACAGGTGGTGGCATATTTCTGCTGTCTACTCTTACCCTTTCTTTTTCTTTTCCTTATGTATTTTCCTAAGCAATATCTTTATACTTTTATATCTTTTCATTTCTATAGGTAACAACCAAGATGGCTGTATATCTACCTTCCACTGCAATCAAACTGTTCTAAAATAAACCCTACATATATGTATAAACACAGGTCAATCTGTGTTATTTTGCTCTATTCAGCCCCTAGGGATCTACTAAAAAGAAGCTTTGTTACCCTCGCCTTCAGGGGCTGGTCATAGCAAGATGACACACCAGTGACGGAAGCACAGTATTTTGAAACTAATACTGATTTAAGCACAGCAGTTTCCAAATATTCTATTTCATTGTACTTTTAAAAACAGAATAAATACAAATTGTCTTGAACAGTTATATTTAAACACATATTCTTAACTCTCTATATGTCAAATTTTGATTGAAATTGGAAAGTAGAAATGCAAGTTAACCTAAAGAGTATGGAACCATCTTGCAAGCTCATTTCCTCATGAGATCTCACTGACTTTGGTGAAATTATTATGCTATTGATTATTAAAAATTACTGTTGCCATCTTCTGGTGCAATTGAAAATAGGAAGTTATCCTTCTTGAAACATGTCTTGAGCGTGCTGATGCTATCTAGTGCTGAGAACAGTAATGTTCCTTTTGGAACTGAATTTGGAATGCATAATAGGTGTGATTTTCCTCTAAAAAAAAGATTGATTTCTCCCAAGGGCTTTTTTGTAGACTGGTGTGTATTGAACTTAATGTTTGTCTTCAAAAAGAGGTAATAGGAAAAGAGTGATGGTATATCAAGCTCCTGAACCTTTAATAAAATTATTAATTTAATGGTCTGATGTGGTGTGTTTGATTAAATTTCTAGGAATAATAAATTTCTATTGCCAATTCAAAATTACCCTCATCTTTTTTTTAGGTTTCAAGGATTTGAATTCTGTAACAAAACAAACATACACTAGCTTTCACCTTTAGTGGGCAATAGCCAAATGTCTGATGCCAAGAGCACATGTTTCTTGTTCACAGTTCTAGATTGAAAAGTATGGGAGAGACTTTTGGGCACATTCAAAACACCCCTGGTATAATTTTTGCTGTGATTATGAAAAAAAAAATGTAGGCCAGCCCACTTGAGAACAATCCATTAGTCAGAAAGACAATAAAATCCACCAACTTAGGAATTAAATCTTTCCATATAAAAAGCTGCCAGAATTGTAATACATATTCCAAGGTAAAACATATTGACACAGTTTAAAGCATTTTTTAAATTTTGCAAGGCATAGTTGCTGCAAAGTAAAATGGACAAGTTTCAGCCCTGGAATAGGTTAATAAATATCTAGTCAGTAAAGACCAAGTCACCAGGAAATTTCACATTATTTGATGGCTTTATATCTCTATGTATACCCTTCCACCTGAGTACAACTTCCATGCACCAATAGCTTTGTGAAATTTTAATGGCCTGTGTTTTATAGTCTAGGTGTTTTCAGGTTTTTAAAATCTGTACGTCTTTAAATTATACAGAAGGGAATGAAATGTGCTTCCTTACCTGCTTAGGTACAGTGGACTGATTTCAGGGTTTTTAGAGACTTTAATTCAGGACAAAAAATAAACAAGGAACTTGCTTATGTACCCACTGGGAGTTTTTTCACTAAGTGCTTCATATATTCTCCTTCACTATAAGTGGTGCTACGTAAAGTCAATTCTTAAATTACTAGAAAGAATTCAGCACTAAAAGAGGTTTTTATTTGGTCTAAGATTAAATACATAATAGCCTCAAAGAAGTGTAGGGGAATTAAAGGGGAACTGAAGAGGAAAAATCACATAGATGATAAACTGTTACCCATTTTTTCTTTGCAGATCTAATACCAGACTAGAAGATAATAATACAAAAAAAAAAAAAAAAATAGAATCATTAATATGCTTACCTAACTACAACACATAATACCTCGATGTTGCAGATGCTCTGTTCAACCAAAACAAAGATGCAGCCTTGCTGAGTTATAGGCAGAGACTGACCCACAACAGTTTCTCAGCAGGAAGAAATCATGAGATAGGCAAGGTGGTATCTCATTCCAGCTCATTCAAGTGAGACTGCTCAGCCCAGATCCTTCACTCCCATAAGGTCTGAACAGGGACTGGCTTCTCTTTGTCCCACTGCCATCCTAAAGAAGTAACCAAAGGCTGAGCTGGTCCAAAAACCCCAAAAGGAGACTTTCTAAAATTTCTTTTTTTTTCCTTCAGCTGAAGATATTATATTATGAAAAGACAATGGCCCAAGCTAACACATTAAGATCTGTTCCAAAAATGCCCTGTCATGTCTGGTCCTGAGCCTATGGTTTTCCTCCTCTTCTCTCTGTGCTTCCTTATTCTACCCCCAAGAAGTACCATCCCCCTTTCCTGCCACAGATTCTGCACCCCAAAACGTAGAGAGGTCAACCTGAATGGCTTAAAAATGTGCTTTGGGATACACCAGCCATTCTTCTGGCAGGAGAGGAAGAAGTAACTTTCTAGAGAAGAAAGTTGAAGTAGGTTTATGAAGAATTATTGGTCGCGTGGCAAGAGCCTTGCAATATGAATTCAATTAAATACATGGATCTTTTACTCTCCATAAATTATGCATTAGCAGGCAGCCACTTAACTGATACTCGAATTTTAACCAAACTCCATTAGAACTGAAATACAGAGCAATTTTTTTCTGTCCTTCCCTTCTGGAACAGTTCCACTCTGAGGCTACTTCTAAATTTTATCTGCCAGCAGCATACTCTGTGCATTTGCTATTGGTTCTAGTCAAACTGATTCTGCCTTGTTTATTATTTATAATTATAATTTAAAGATTATGTAGACAGTTAGTTGTATTTTTATAATGTTGTCTTAACCTCTTTTACATTTATTTTCAGTCTCTGGTGTCAATTTCATTATCTGAAGTGACAAAAATCCCGCAATTTTTTCATTGCTGATGTATTAATATTTATCTTATCTTTTTAAAATGTTTTAAATCACATACATTTATCATGGCAAATGTTGTACTGGCCCTTTATACCACAGATAGGTCAGTTCTCGGATGTCATCCCTCAATTCTCAGGGATCCTTCCTTTCCTAGTTTAAATCTAATCAGCCTATCTACCTTCCTACACTGACAGTCCTGGTCACACAAATGTCTGGGGACCATTCACTCACCACAAAACAGGAGACATCCTGAGTACTTAAGAACTTTTAACAAAGACATTCATTTTGATTATTATTGAATCAAATCAATTATTCTCATTTTAAAGTTTTGCTGGATCCGAGTCAACCATTACTACTGCCTATCATCCACCAAAGACACATCAAATAAAAATGTACAGCTTTCATGAATGCATTTTGGCAGCCATCCACCAGTCTCTAAAAAACCTACTTAATTTTTCATGGCACACAGGGTTTTCCAAAGTTCATCTATTAAATACACAATTACTTTCAAATAAGAGTAAACCAATGACTTGAACCCTTCAAAACAGCACAACTGGAGTTGACAACAATGCCACTGGAAGGGGTCCCAAATGTTCACATCACAGCAAAGGATTGTGTGGGTGGAACAAGACTTTACAAATTCTGAAAGAAGAGGTGGTTTCTGTCCAGACCTTCAAAAGGTATTTGATTTTCGGAATTGTGGCCCTCTCCTTAATTTTCTGTGAAAGGCTGACAAAAATTTCCGACCTTCCAATCCAGTTTCTCCATGTTTTTTTTTTTTTTTTTTTTCCAATAGAACTGTATGCTTCCCAGCAGATGTGTTTGATTTTCTTCTTGATTCCAGCACTGATTCTGCAGGTCACTTTAGGTGAGAATTGCCACTTCCCTGCTTCTCAGGTTGCTTATATACAGAAATGAAAAACTAATGTCATTTCTAAGTACCTTGATATCTATGGCTGAGAATTGTTCCCTGTAAGCAGTTATTACTTAGAAATGACAACTGGAAAACAGAAAGTGCTTTCAAAATTAGAAAACAGAAATGGAGCACTTCAAGGAGTATTCTTTTTGTTACTCTTCACTCCCATGCACAACAATGGAAAGTTTTTTGGGGCTTTTTGTACACCAAAAAAATGTCTCTTGCCACCTATTTTTCTTACAGTTACTACTATATTTCTACTTTATTGTTAAGAGATTTGTTCTTCTTATTTTATATTTTTTTCCATTTAAATGTCCTTTCCTTTGCCATTAACCTTTGCAATGATGTAAAGAAAGCCTAGACTAAAGTGCTGCATAAAATATGATTTAATAAAAACTGTAAGAATGAGTGAGAGAAAATTGCCTTTTGTAGTTAAAGCACAGCATGCTTCAACCAAACAGGCAAAGACAACTAAGGTGAGCAGAAGAAGAAAAGCAAAGATATTAACCTTGTGCTGTTTTTCCTGAGTATTTGTAGCATTTTGATAACTCATGAAGAAAAGTCTTCAGGATGCTAAGGCCATAAAACTGAAAACAGACAGCAGACACAACGTAATTGCTTAAGAAGACAACAGATATGGGACCAAAAAGGAACTAATTGAAATATAAATAATATAAATATATTAACATATATTAAAATATAAATAAGAATAATACCATTTGTATTCAAACAAAATCAAATTCCATGTGGGGACATGGGGGGGGTGGAGAGATGGAAGCAATTGGAACCTGAAAGACCAGAGAACGTTTACAAAGATGCTGCTCCTCTTACTGAGAGTTCCTCTTTTCTGTGACTATGTTGGAGTGATTTCTTTTGATACTGAATATTTTTAGGAAGCAGCTACCCCTTAAATTCCCATTTATGCCTCTGCTTATTAGTGAAAAATAAGTTCTGTGAAGACATGAATATATTTTGTTAAATAGGCTGGGTCTATAGTTTGAAAATTGATTGTAGCATATTGAACCATTCTTATCAATGTAAATACTATTTTGTACATGACAAAAATTGATGAGAACAAATCCTCTGAAGTAACTTATATTACAAAACAAATAATAGCCAAGTATTACATAAATATAGCCAGTGTGGTCTTTACTTAAGAAACTGGATTCTCCACAGTAAATTTAGACAAAGATTTCTTAAAATCCACGTCTAAAACAGGTGGAGAAAAATGGATTTGTGCTGTGCATACAACACACAGCTGTTTCCCAAGCTTTTTCTGGTTTATTTTCTTAGAAAAAATAAAATTTTATCAAAATTCTAGTCAAGCAAATCATTAGCAAGAGAACAATAAGTATTTTCTGATTTAATATAATGCTAAAATAAGATGTGATGTTTATCAAAGAAAATATGACAGGTACATTTTCAATGATCTCATTTGCTGTTTTGCACACAGAAGCCTTGCGGTTTTTTCAGTCAAAGGGCCAGGGAGGGTGTGCAGTTGTTTGGGTATTTTTTTCTATAAAAAAAGTGTAATATGGATTAATCAGAAGTCTCATATGAACTTCTGTGAAAATTGGGTTGTTTTCATTTGTTATTTGGTGGTACACTGATACTTGTGTTTGGAATTTTGTGTGGCTTATGGTACTGGAAAATGTTATTATTATGTAGAGTAGGCTCATAAACAGGCATTAATCCTTTTCATAAGTAGGCCAAAAGAAAAAATATATGGGTTTAGGAAAAAAAAAATCTTTTCCATGTTGTCACTGTTGATGATCTCTTCCATAAAAAAATGCATTTTTATTTGGCACTACTTATTCAGTAAGCCCAAAATTTGTAAATAAAATACATGGACAGTTTTACTCTAGAAATAAACAGACAGCTAATAAGGATCTGGCATCATGGGAAACAGAACTCAAGCAGCAATAATCAGATGAAATGACAAGGAGAAAATATAAGTCATAAGAGAAGACAATGAACACACCAATATTCACTATAATAATTAAGTGCATTGCAAAAGTGAGAGAGGGAAAGAACTTGTTTCAGCATAAAACAAGCACAGATGTTACAAGACTGATAATATCAAGTGCATCTTCAACAGCAGTAAGACTTATCTGTGCTTCCTGACAAATTTCTCATTATTTTGAGTCCAAATTGTCCTCTTGTGGCTCCATTTCCATAACCATAAGCTTATGAAGAGTTTGAGGTATTTTTCATTGGAAAAACTTGACTTCTCATGGTATGACAAAGAATATCAGTCAAAGAACTGCTGTGCTGCGGTGGTGCTTGCTGTGCTTTTCCACCACCTTTTCCACCAGCTTCAGAAATAGAGGCAATCTGCTTTATGACAAAGAAAAAGGACAAAATACATCAAGAAAATCTCCAAAATTTTTATTCCTATAACAGTTTCCTCATCCTCTATTTTTTAGTTGTCTTTCTACAGTCAGTAAATTCTCAGAAATTTGGATTTTCCTTGGCTGGATTCCCAGCCATGCCACGAGCTCACTGAAGTTCTCTGCAGAAAGTTTTTTGCATCTTCAGCAAGTAATGCAAGCTCTGTTTTACTCTTCTCTCTTTTCCTCTTTTCCTTCTCTGATTTCCCTCTTATTCTCTCTGATAATTTTCATTTTGGGAGTACAAAGGCTCTGCATTTGGGATGCTATCATGTGCCTCGCTTTAATCAAACCTGGGGGTGCCAATGGAATTCTTGACTGTGGTTTATTTTTTCATATTGACTGTTCAGAAAAGTTGGCTCAGTTGGGAGGGGATTTTTCCTTTCTCCTTGCCAGGCATTCAAAAGATCTGCTTGGACAGAAAGTTTCTGCTGTAATATGAGACCACTGCAGACAACAATTTTATGGTAACTCCAGGCCCTCAATAGAATGAGTCAGGAAAATACATCCTTCACTATTCATTCTTACATGCAAAGGAAGAAGAATAATAAGATAAAATCATTAGTGAAATATAAAGGTAGAAGAGCTAGAGTTGCCCTCTGTCAAGGGATTAATACTGTACAGGTTGTCTTTTGTTACTAGATGTGGCATTAGATAAAACCTGCAATTTTTTTCATTTAACTTTTAATTATTACTCATTTTTTCTTCTAATCTGCCCAAAATTAGAGCATACGCAGGTAGAACCACACATGCAACTTACTTTACACAAACCAGCATTTTTAATTTCTATAGAACAAACACTTCAGAATCAACTAATTAATTCCTCTTCTTGTGCATAATATTCTCTGAGCTGCCTGCAAACCTCTATCAACTGTAATTGCTATCAGCAGAAGGCACAGCCATCAGATCCCAGACTTTGTAGCCTTTAGTCTTCCATCACCTTATACTTTTGTGGCCTTTAAAAAACCCATCACCACTAAAGCACAAGTGAAGGCCTAGTTTAATTTATCCTTTTCAAAAAAGAAGTCATTGGTTTGTTCCAACTTGCTTGGATGCCTCAGGGTTTAGCTTTTATATTTTTCAGATTCTGAACTGCTTTAGTGTGCAGCTCTGAGCTTCATATTAGGGGGATAGTGAGCTCTCTGCACAGAATAGGGAGACAGAACAATTCCTTCTCTAGCTGGGAACCAAGGACAACTGATCCACATCTCAGGCCCAAGAGCATAAACAATGTGGACTGAAGAGAGAAAACAGGAAGGATGGGACTGCATGGGCTAAAGCTGTAATTGGACAATTAACTCCAATATACAAATGGACCAAAACCTATAAAAGTGTGAGACAACATGACCAGTCATCCATTTTGTGACCATTTTGGTTCATCTTGGGTGTAGCCTTGGCTGGGCTCTTGTGCTACCCAAGGGGGATCTGTTTAAGTTTCCTAATAAATTCCTGCTTTATTCTTTAAATCCATCTAGCCACTGTTGTAGGTCAGCCTTCTCAAGGCATCAGTTTCATACAATGCAAAGAGCAAAGCCAAGGCCATGCTTTCCTGGTTACCACAACAGGAAAGCATGCACTCACACCGGCCATGGCGATCTAATGGTACCTTGCAAACATGAGCCTAAATGAAGCATTCCTGCTCATGGGTACCATGCTTTTAACAATGAAAATACCAGGCTATAACTCACCAAACTGATATTACATTAAAACTTTATGATAGCAAGCAAACACACGCTGACAAGCACAGTCTGACAACATTTTGTCATTCATCATAATTAGGAGCTTGTGATAAATCTGATGTTCTGCTCTTTGTGTATATATCTCTGTTGAAAGTACTTGCTTTGCCTTTAATATTTAGTTTCTTTAGATATCATTAGTCATTGTGTTCAGACAAGGAAAATAGGGAAAATAAGCAACAGAAAGTTTGACTCTTCCATGAAGTATCACACAGGAAGGAAGGAAGGAAGGAAGGAACGAAGGAAGGAAGGAAGGAAGGAACGAAGGAAGGAAGGAAGGAAGGAACGAAGGAAGGAAGGAAGGAAGGAACGAAGGAAGGAAGGAAGGAAGGAACGAAGGAAGGAAGGAAGGAAGGAACGAAGGAAGGAAGGAAGGAAGGAAGAAAGAAAGAAAGAAAGAAATTTTAAAAAGTAATATATATCCAGTCTACAAAAGCTGAAGAAACTGGCTTGTGAGGGAGACACAAATCCCTGGTCTGTTGGGATCCAATCTTCGTAGACTCCATTTTCATGCTGGATTAACTCCTGATGATGACTTCAAAAGGACAAGGTTTTCACCTCAAGTGTTCAAAGCAAAACTGAAAAGAAAAAAGCCCACACAAGACTCCCCAACCTGTTTTTGATGTGGAATGTGCAGCACAAGATGACTGGAACTTGCTGAGCAGCTCTGATCCTCTAATCTACATTGTTCAAGAAAATGACTTTGAAATGCATTTTGTGGTGTAGAATTATTTTGTGGTGCAAATGATTATGTAACCTGTAGTAACCTTTTATATAATTCAACATGTAATCATCAGCTTCTGTACAAGGAAAATTTAGCCAAAATGTGTGGAATAATATCTTGTTTACATCATCATACAGATTTGCAAAGAGATGCCTGGTGTGTACTCCATGTATTTTAAAAGTGTAGACAGCTTTAGCGATATCTGAGCTACATATGCTATACTGATATATTAAATTTTTATTCTTATACAGCTCATTCTAAAGCATTTGTGTATGTCAAGCCTTTTAAGTTTTAATTTTCTTGTCACGTTTAAAGCAATATATCAAGCTGAGCTTCATATTTAAGCCCAGACATGGAACAGCTGCATCTTTATGTTCTGACTAGGAAACATTAGGCTCTGCACCAAAAGCTGACTAAAATATATCCAAACTAGAGTGCTTGTTACAGGGGAGCAAACTACAACAACAACAAAGAATCAAATTTCCTATCTTTCAACAAAGTAGAGGCAGGAATGATTCTTCTAATGGTAAGATGATTGTTGTCATGTAATATCACCTTTGTTTGAAGGTGCTTTTTATTTTCATTTTAAGCACTTCTTTCAAAGGTTATCTGACCTAAAAATTAGGTATTGTACAATGTTTGGGTAAGCAACCCTAACTCAAAACTGAGCCAGTCACTAGAAAGTTCATTTCTTTTCAGGAAAATATAATTGAAGATTCCAGCCAGAAATCAAATTAATACATAAGGAAGAAAGGTGCTGATAATATTGAAGATTAAATGAGGAATTATTTCAGAACACAATTCCCCTTTTTCTAATGACAAAATTATTTCCACTATGGAAAATGCTTTTGATGGAAGTTCAGCATTTGAGGGCAATGTCTGTGCGTAAAGGGCAAACATTATAGAAAAAAAGTTGGTTCAGAAAATTACAGAACAAATGAGGAAAAACAATTGAGTAGTTTTAAATGGGTCCATAGAACAGTAAATAATAGGGAATCAGAAAAACAAATATTTTTTAATTTAAATGCTAATATCACCTTTGCCTTCTAGAAATAAAGAAAATTAATAGGAACAACAGAAATGCACTTAGATCAAGCTCAACAACTAGTAGCAGGATATTCACCATTTTGTAAGCAAATGGAACATTTCACAGCTATGTAACTTTGCAGCTTTTTGTGCTGAACTAAACAACAACTAAACAGAATCCCACATTGTTACCAGTTTTCTCTATTCCCTTATCCTAGCATAAAGCTGAAACCTCCAGGAGTATAGAGAGGGAAAGAACAGCGTTCTTTGAGAGTCTTCAGCTCAAAGATGTGTGGTTTGGGATGAGTCAAACACTCCAAGTCCAATTTCATGTTCTTTCTCACCCAATAGCTTCTGCTGTGGGTATTCTGGTGCCTCTTCATCAAAAAGATTGTGTGGATGCAAAAAAAATCCTTGTTCAGAACAGATGTAATAAAATGCGTTGATCTGAGGTGACATAAATCTTGATAACTTTTATGAAAGCTCTCCCAGACCTCTGCACCTGAGTTACTTGTCATCTGCACTCAATTTAAACACACTGCTACAGTTAGAGCAATATGCCTTCCACCCTCCCTGGCTCTCACAACATGCAGACATGCTGCTAAAAGCTGTCTTTCAAATTGTTTCTGTTCAGATGTGAGAAAAAGGCACAGTTTGGGAGCTGGAGGTAGCTGCAGAAGAGGGAAAAGCAAAACATGAGAGCTGAGGGCTTGTGTGTCACCATGTTGCTGAAGAACTGAACTGAGCTAAAATATATGTAAATTATTATCAGTTTTCATTTAACACTAATTCTCTTTTCAAGACTATATAAAGTTTACCAGGCATATGCTCTGTAAATTAAGTAAGTCCCCTATTTTAGGATTTACAGGAATAAACCTTTATCCATGGACCCTGACAAAAAAAACTAGGTAAACAGACTCATTGCTCAGATGTGAAACACACATGTGTACTGTGCTCTCACAGTACATCAACTGCAGCAGCACTTGGCTTCTCACTTACCAGGTCTGAGCCCTTTCACAGATCCACAGAGCAAGCACAGATCTGTGCTGGCACAAGGCAGGTGAGAGGGAAAAAACTAGAAAAACTGAAAAGGACTGCAAAAGGGGGAAAGATCACTTTTAGCATGTCCTCCTTTTATTTTGGTGCTTTTTTTCTTGATGGTTGTTCTCTGATAAACATGAAAATTGGTCTACATAAGCCTTTCTTCTGACCTGATATGGGATATCTTGGTATATTTCATTCCAGAGTACAATGCTATGTCAAAAAACTCTCTGTTGTCAGAAAGAACTTAAACTGCAACCCAGAAGCACACACAAAAGAACATTTGACTGTTCTCATATAGTGCATTTGATTAAAAAAATAAAAAGTAACAATTTATCCAAGAAAACCTATCAACTAAAAGCATTCAAAGCTTGTTAATAAAAATGTACTGACAGGAAATTAAAACTATGGCCTAAAAGATTTTTTTAAAGGTGATCCCAAATTCAGTTTAATGCTGTTTAGTGAATCTTAAACGTGGTTAGAGGAGCCCTCTAAGTAACAGCATCACATTTCTAGCACATCAGAAATTGAGTCCCAAATTCCTGCTGTGTCTTCTGTGATGCCTTGGTGTACAGCCTGCATGAGAAAGAGCTCATTATGTCCCACATGATCACAGATGCCCAGCAGAGATAACAGTCTAAATCATTTGTTCTCCTTAAAATAATTTATTCATAGGTAAGAATATGAAAATATGCCCTTTATGGAGTTTATCTGTGTCTATAGCAAACACAACTTAAATCAATTCTTCATCTCCAGGACTGGCAAAGTTTGACTAAGGCGTTAGGGATTTTTTATCAACCTCTATTAATTCAGCAGTCCTACCACTTTAATAACAAATAAAAATAGATGACTAAGAAGTTTCATCTCATTAAAAGGTGTGAGTGAGTACAATTAAACATGCCTTACATATCTCAAGATATATTACACATTCTAATAAAATTCTAGGGTTATAAAGGAGTAAGTGAAGTTTATTAGGCTGTTGACTAGTGATCATATATAGCACATAATTTCTGTGGTAGGAGGAACACACAATGATTGATCTTAATTTCTCTTGCAGTTCTGATTTTATTTTTGGCATTTCTATGGAATCCTCAGATATCCCACAGCAATTTAATTTTAATTAGATGAGCAAATAAGATGATGAAAGTCTTTTTTTTTTTTCATAGCATTCAATGAATTGCCTACATATTACATTCTACTGCTTGAAAAAGTATTAGAACCTATATGGGTTACAAATCTCTGCAAAACCCTTATATTTCTGCTCATTTCTACTCAGAAAACTCTAATTTTCCATTAATCTAACTTATTTTAAGTGAGTGTCTCAACTGCTTATTGTCACTGCCTCCCCATTTTCTTTTAAATGCAAAGTTCTGGTCCAAAATTTTAGCAGCCTAAAGTTCAGGACCAATCCATATTTAGCACATGAGAAATAAATTAAAATAATCAGACCATATAACCTTTTAAAAGTGAGAAATAATGCATAAAAGATCTGGGGAGAAAATACCAGACCACACTATTTAACATTAAACAATGAATTAGGAAGAGGGAGAGAAAAAAAGAATATCTATCAGGTGATGTAAAGAAAATGGGTCCAGTATGCTACTAGTATAACAATGAAGAAAGCAGGCACACAGTGTTGCACCATTGAAAAGCTAAGTCAAGATAAGCCTGCTTTATGTGTCACTTGGAATGAATAGGCTACATTAATATACAGCCCATATTTTAAAATTACCTCTAAAATAAAATGAATAATGCTTTTGCTGCACAAACCAAACTCCTTTATCTGCACAATAAAACTGGGGTACTGAGTCACTTAAAAAAGAAAGCTCTTTAGCACAGATAAAAATTCAATGAAGAAAAATCTTCTCCTGTGATGAAATATGGAAAATAAATTATGGTAGTTGCTTTTGCTTCTTGCTAGAATGACATTTATAAAAGCATAACTTAATTTTGGGAAGAGATTTGCTACATTTCAAAACCTCATGTAAGTTCATCAAGCATGAAGACTCACAAATGTTAGGTGCTAAATATAAAGCTCAACCCCTTCTTCTGCAGCAGTTTTCTTCAGGCATCTAATTTAATATTGCTCCTTAACTTGCACATGTTTATGCAGAATTTCAATGTAACAATCAGCTTTGACTGGTCAAAATGGTCTACTGACATACTCATCCTCTCTAAGGCAGAAGGAACAAAAAAAAAAAAATCCATTGCTTTTACAATAAAATTCAATTTACTCTGGTTCTCACAGAGAATCTAAATTTATCACCCTGTGTTTTTCAAACAAAATATAAGAACATTTTCACTTTTAAGATAATTAAGGCATTTTTTCCATTGATGCCTTTTTTAATGACCTTTTTGACAGTGGAAAAAAGAATGAAGATACCTCTAACCCAAAAAAGTTAAGACTTCATTTTCTTTTAAAAATATATGATATTTTCCCTCTAAATATCTCTTAAAAAGAGAATAGTAAGAAAGGTCTCTCATTTAAGAAACTGTAATCAAAACTAGTAATAAAAATCTTATATCACTTAAATATTAGCAATTTTTCCCCTAAACATGCAAAATAAAAGGCAATCTCTTTAATTATCTAGTAATTTCTTCCACTGACAAGAATACAGAACTAGATCTATGAGGCTATTTCAGAATTCTTGAGGCTTAGAAGTACTAGAGAGACCAGAGAACTGAGAAGAATGGTCCTGCAGAAGATGCAACAGGCAATGGAGGGTATGGTCCATTTCACTGCTTTTGTTTATATTTACAATTATTATTCCACCAGAAGGCTTCATGGGAAGTGATGGACTTTGATTGCTATACTTTACATGTTTTCTTTCCCTCCTGGCCATCAAAGGACTGCTGTTGCAAACTGAGACTCTGTGTATAATTTTCTCTTATTTTGTGATGACTGGGTAGCCTAAAAACTAATTTTCAACCATTACATTTTGAACCCTCAGTTTAATCTCATTACTACACCAATCCATTTCTAATTACATACTTTCATCCTTTCAAGAAATACAATTTTTGTGAAGTTCATTAGATTTATTTTTTGTTATTATGTGACAAAGAACTCAAATACATTGATTACTCAATCAGTTACACCTCAAATGTATTATAATAAAACCTTTTCTTTCTGATTTTTCTTCACACTGTAAGAAACAGTTTTAGTTTGAAACTAAATAATGGGACAAAAAAAAAGTGCTTTATTTTTGGTTTTGATGGAAGAAGTGACAGGCCTGATCCATTGCATTTGACAGTTTATATCCCCATAGCCTGAGCTGAAATTCCAGTTAGGATTGAACAGATTTATCTGGATTCCCCAGACTCGTCTTTACCTTGCTGATACTGGTCTGTGACAATAAGTTGAGTTTCTCTTCTGAAACAGAGTGAACCTGGCTGATGCCTTTCCCTTCCTTGCTGCTGGGAGAAAAGCTCATGGTTTTACGGCACAAACCTCCCTCCACCAGTGAATGCAGTGAAAACATATGGAGAAGTAAAAGGGTGTCTTTCCTCAAGGCTGTTGTTGTCCATTCAAGATTCCAGCAGTCCAAGGCAGCAGAGGACAGCCCACAGGGGTCAATCCAAGTTAGCAGGGTCAGCACAAACATAACATTTCTCTACCAAGCCCTTAAGAGTCTTGCAACACCCCAGACCCTCTTTTAGAGCCTCTTTGCTGCTGTTGTTACTCTCAAAGGATGGTGCTGTAGGGCACCATGGCATTACTGCCAGACAGCGGTGAGTAGGCAGTGGATAGGAGGGAACGCTATCCCAGTGGCTTTGCCCACTGGAACTCCCCATCCCTCCAGAGAAACCTTGCCAGCAAGTCTGTGTGCTCTACTCAGAGTATCAAATTGTGAGGTGCAATGCTAGAATAGAAATAAATTAGAGAAGAGAAGAAGGAGGAGAAAGAAGAAGAAGGAGATGAAGAAGAAGAGGAAGAAGAAGAAGAGGAAGGGGAAAGGGGAGGGGAGGGGCGGGGCGGGGCGGGGCGAGGCGAGGCGAGGAGAGTTGGACCAGATAATCCTTGAGGTCTTCTTTGCACACAGTATGCTATGATTCTGAGATTGTAATAAAGACAATCACAGGTCACTAAGCCACCCTGACCACCATAAGACCTAAGGGAATATGAAAGAGTTTGTGCAAAGTATTTGGAATGTATTCAGTTGCCAAGTTCAAAAGAAAGAGAGCATATACAGAATCAAAATTCAGATGTGAAAAACAGATAACTCACATAATTATGTTTTGTATTGTTTCAGTAAATATGGGCAGTAGCACTTACTAATTTTTTCCCCTTAATTTTTTGTCACAGCAAATGGGCCTGACTGGGTATAATAAATATTAGGAATTACATATATAATGTCTGGTATTTTGCCTTGAAGTTTAGTAGCAGTGTATCTCTAGTTTAGTAAGACAAAAACATTTTTAAGGCCATCTTTAATACCTCAGAAAATAAATTTGAAGACAACAAAGCAACAAATGTCCCCATCAACTTTGAAAATTGCACCTGAGCACTTCTCATTCCCAGTTCTTCTTCACTGTTAATACTAGTATAGAGCAAGTGGGGCAAAAGAAAGAAATAAAAAACAGGATACTGTTGTAACAAACATCACAGCACATTATTTTAAGAGAATAGGGAAATGCAAAGCAGCAAAATGTTACAACTCAGTTTAGGACTTTGTTTTAATTTTAACGACTGCTGTTCTTGTTTAAAGATTCAGGGACTCTTAAACAACTCTGAACTGCCAGAATCTCATCTTTAGGTTCTCTTTTATCAGATTTCCAGCACTGCAGTGCTCCCTAGAGTTACATGGATGAACTGGTTTGGTTCTGGCCTGATGCTTGACCATTGCTCAAGGACATTCCAGGGCAAACCTCGGTGGGTGCTCAGACATCCAATGTAAAGAGAAGTATCCAAGGCTCTCCCTAGCTCAGGCGTGAGTAGCTGACTTCTTTAATATTTGCATGTTCCGTGTAACCTACACACAACCTATTCTCCTTCTACATCTTTTTTGTCTCTTTGATGTCTATCACATTCTGTTTACAAAGATATTACATTTTCCTTTCCTGAAGTTATTTCAGTTTCCAGACTATTTCCAATGATAAACTCTATTAAGTTTCACTATGCACATGGAATACTCATGACTGAAGAGAGAGGCTACTATTAATCATGAATTATGATAGCAGATGTTTCTTTTAACATATTTTTGTCCATTTTTATATGCTAATACAAAACAGTAAAACTTCAACTTTGACAGCAAAACCACATTTGCTTTATTTTAGCATTTATTTAGTATTTTCCTTTATTTTAATGGAAAATAGCATGAGAAATACATTTGTAAATATAATTATTTTCTTAGATTTACACCTAATATCTCAAATAATCTTTCACACTGATTTATTCAAATTATTAGAAAATGCATCTCTCTCTCCCTTCCATTAATACTGTTATTAAATTAAAGAACAAATTCAGTCATTAGAATTAATATTAACAAACTAATGAAGGGTTTAACAACAACTGCACTGCTAGAACATCACTTTAGGAAGACCATTTATTATGAAACATTATAGTTAATAATGATCTTGTTTAACAGTAATTATTTCCTCCAAGTCACAACATGGTCTTTTTTTTGCACATCAGTGTAGTGTAAAAGGAAGGAAAGTGTCATGGTTTTTAAAAAGGCCTAAGTATATTCCACTTGGAAAGATAATCCAAATTTGGCCTAAACCTCTTATTTTTCAAAGTCTTACCTTTAAGATTGACTATTTCCAGAGATTTTCCATTTTAAGTTTCTAAATCAACTTTGTGATCCTTTTTTATTGCAAAATGTTAAATTTTTTCTTTAATAGCAACAAAAAAAAAAAAAAAAAAAAATAAAAAAAAAAAGTTTTCCTGGCAATGGTTAGTTAAAACAACGACAACAATGACAACAAAGTATGGGTAATTTTCAATTGAATAAGCTCTCGATCCAGGTGAATATTACTGGAACAAGCAGCCCTATCTAAAAAATCCACAGGGAAAAATCACATTTCCCTTTGTATTATAGCTATTTATTCTGAAGTTCAACTTTTGGAAGTTGTCTACCCTCCTCTCTGCACCAACCCTCCTAAAATTATTATCACAAATATCTTGTGTCTCTATCTTTCATAGTAAAACTGAACTTCCTTGATCATGGACTCTGATAAGATATTTGAGATATCAGATCCTTAGTGTACATCACAAAACTCTTCAAATCAGTACTCAGATCTCCTGGTTCATCATATTTTTTTTTAAGTTTCCCTTTCTGCCCTTTAGAAAGGGCAGGATGACAAAATGACAGTTACTGTTTTTAAGACTCAGTTCAAAGTGCTTAAACACACATCTAAATCCTATTAAAATCAAGTGTTTACTTCAGTTAAAGAGGACATGAGCAAAACAATTTGTTCTGATGAAAAATAAGGCCATGTTTTGTATGAGCAAGACATGTCATGGTTGGCATCTCCTCCCGCCTGCCTGTGACAGACCTGAGCCACAAGATTCATGTTCAACCCTAGAGCAAAACAAAATTATGAAGTTGTTTCTTCCAGGTTAACACCACATTTTGAGTATTCAAAAGCACAGCGGGATTCCTTAGGCAGCTCAGCAGTTAGAGGATCAGCCCTTGTGAGGCTGCATCTGGAGCACTGTGACCAGCTCTGGGCTACTTCCCAAGAGGGAAGTGGAGCTCTTGCATCAGATCCAGCAAAGATGGAAGGTGATGAAGGGACTGGAATATCTGTCTTGTGAGGAAAGGCTGAGGGAGCTGAGCCTGACTAGGCTCAAGAAGTTGTGACTGAGAGGGACCTCACCAGTGTCTGTAAGAATCTGAAAGGCCAAGTGGATGGACCAGGTTCTGCTCGGTGGTGCCAGGCAATAAGACAAGAAGAAATGGGCAGAAACCTCAGGAAGTTCCACCTGAGGAAGAACTGGTTTTACTGTGTGGGTGAATGTGCACTGGAATAGCTTGCCCAGAGAAGCTGTAGAGATATTCCCAGTGGAGATATTCCAGAAATGTCTGGATGCTTTAGGATGACCCTGTTTGAGCAGGGAGGTTGGACCAGATGACCCACTGTGGTTCTTCTGACCTCACCCGTTCTGTGATCACAGAAATACCAGTGAGCATCAGGACCTGCTGGAGCAAATCCAGAGGAGGCCACCAAGATGGTGAAAGGTCTGCAGCACTTCTCTTGTGAAGACAGTCTGAGACAGCTGGGGCTGTTCAGCCTGGAGAAAAGGCTCTGGGCACACCTTTTAGCACCTTCCAGCTCCTAAAGGGACTCCGAGAGAGCTGGAAAGGGACTTCTTAGAAGGGCAGGTTATGACAGAACAAGGGGGAATGGCTTTAAACTGAAGCTGGGCAGGTTTAGGTTAGACACTAGGCAGGAATGCCTCGCTGTGAGGGTGGTGAGTCACTGCCCTAGCTTGCTCAGAGAAGCTGTGGGTGCCACATCCCTGGAAGTGTTCAGTGCTAGCCTGGATGAGACCTTGAACAACCTGGTCTACTGGAAGGTGTCCTTGCACATAGCAGCCAGGTGAAATCTAAGGTTCCTTCCAACCCAAACCATTCTCTGATTCTATGATTTTACCATTTAAGCAGAAACTTTATTTTACAATGCTGAAGTCTGCAGTCAAATTAGGAAAATCTCTATTTCTTTACTGTACACTGTGCTTTTAGGGCAAACATTTCAGAAATATGGAAAGGCCACCACTTCAACACCAAAATCCTCAGAAAATTGTTAGCCAATTCTAATAGTAAACACCACATACACTTAAGTTGTATTATTTTGTCAATTACACTATTTACACACAAAAATTACCATTGTCAAATACTCCATGACTCAAGTGTTAATTCATTTTGAAAGACTTCAGTGAACTCCATCTTGGATAGCAGATGGCTGTTCCAATGCTCCAGCAGGTGGAATACAAGTAGACCACATGCTTAATTTGGTTGGCTACTGATATTACAGGGTAATTTTTTTGCCCTCAGTGCCATCGACCATAAAGATATTTCAAGCACACCTAATTAGTTCTTAACAAAAGACAATTAGATCCAACAAAACACCTCTCTTGTTCCAAGATTTTAACAAACTGAGCTTGAAAAGGACATTAGTACACTAAGAAAAAACTTAAGAAAAAAAATATTGCAGATGATTTTTTAAATAATTGTTGTGATCTTGGTGTTTGGCTTTGGTGTTTTTCTTTTCCTAAACCCATATTATGTTAATATGTATTTTCTCCTTACTTACACAACACTTAATGACCAATTTAAGTACTTTTTCAATTGTTTATTAATTTCTTGCAGTTCAGGACACCTTAGAATGCTTGAGTAAAACAAAATCCAGGTTTGCATACTATAAAATACATTTTGGTAAACAGCTGCTCAGAATTGTGCTCTCTTAGTCAAAATATTCTAATAAAAATATATCAATGGACAGGGTCTTTATGTAACAGTCTTCATGACATGTTAATTTCTCGATATATGTTTTTCCTACTCTTTCATTTTGCTTTTTTTTTCATCACCAATCTCTGCTTTTCATCTTCTCTTTAGCAAAAAAATATGCTGCTGTTGTCCATTGGAATTTTTCTCAATTTTTATACTTCCCTACAACCTAAATATTTCACAACAATGTTAAGTTCTCCCTGTGTTACATTGATTGGTTATTCTCACTAGTTCCCTGTACAAAACCAGAATCGATATCCCTTTCTGACAGTCCTTCTAACACATTCATAAATAAAGGGTTATGTCTTCCTCTGACACACATGTACTTACTTGATTTATAGCAGCTTAAGTGTCTGGGAAAAATCACACACTATTACCTAGGCAAGTAAAAAGATTATTGTTCAGAGTTTCTGTGGGAGAAAATGGGGGTGGAAATCCTATCTGTCAGCTCTCCCTGTTGCAGAAGAGCTGCATGATGAATTCAATGCCATTGCAGTGATCTGGTTGCCTTCATAAGGCATTCAAGATAATACCTGGGATTAAAATAAATAAAAGCAGTGTTTTGAGACACATAATCAGAGTTGCACACCCAGGCCTCTTCTGCATTACTGTCAAGAGCATTCAAGATTAACCCCAGGCAAAGGAGGATAGGCCTGTGTAGATTCTTGAAATTCTGCTGTTACCCAAGCAGTCTGTCTTGTTCACTCTTTTCCCACTCCATAAAGCCACACATAGTGCTTGTGCACACTCTACATGATGAGGTAATAAACCAAGAGCAACTCCAAATGACAAAATCACCTCTCTTTCCAGTTCAGTGAACTGTGTCATGCAATAAGCACAATGATTTGCATGATGACTGTAACCAAAAAATTAAAGAAATATTTCATACATATATAATATATGTCCCTAAATTAAAGGAAAATGTTTCATACATATATAATGTGTGTATATGAATACATACATACATATATATATACATATATATATATATCCCTGTAGAGTTGGAAGAGATGGCACCAGAAAGAAAACAAACCAAAACCATGTCTCAATGTAATAATGACCAACAGCATTTTAAGCAGTAGTTTGAAGTAGTAATTAGAATATGAAAGCTGGGAAGTATTTACTACAACTTATAAACATATTTATGACCATATTTATAAACATATAAATCCTTCTTAAGCAACTCCTTTACCAGTTTCCCTTTGTTGTCAGGTTCTTGAGTTAAACTGTGCCATCCATGAACATGACTTAAAACTTACTTCCACAGAAGAGTTGAATAAGAAAAATTACTGTGTTACCTGTTCAGTTTGTGCCTAGTCTGGATTTCAGGCAGTGTCTTGAAACTTCAGAAAAAAAACAAAATTAGAAATTACATGGATTTTTTTTTTTTAGTATTTCTGTCTCTCTGTTTTGGCTCATCCACCAAACCAATAATCTCAAATACTCATTTCTGAAGCTAAGACTTCTATAAAAAAGCAGCAGTGAGTCATACAGCATACACTTTGCTTGCTAGTATGATGATATCATTATTACTGTCTCAGTGACACTCCAGTAACACCATTGCTATTGAATGTCTAGGGATGATCTCACTGGTCATCAATTTATTTAAAGTTGGAGCATTTTAAAATACTTAAAATATTGCTGTTCACATGAATAGGCTTTATCCAAGTGTAGTTAACCATAAAATTCCAAAATAACTTCCTCAGGAAATAATTTCAGCAATATTTTGACTAAGAACTTTATCTCAAGTAATGGTACAGTATGTTCCAGTTTCAGAAACTTGTGGTTTTGTGTCTGCATCATGTTCTTTTATTTTCATAAATTTTTGAGTCTGAGAACACCAGCAAGCATTTTATTATCAGTGTAAATGGAGATGATTCATATAATAATATTTTTTAAAAATTACCCCGAAATTCAAAGTAAAATGATGTGGTGGTCAAGAATATATTTTTTCATTATATATTTGCACTGGATGATGTTAAGTTCTCACTAGTTAAAATGAATATAAACATCATTTAAATAAATAAAAGCAAAAAGGAGTAGATGTTTTTCAAACATGAAGAAATATTAAGAGAAGGAGATGCAGACCAACAGATTTCATTTTAATTTATGGTGAAATATCATACAAAAGGAATAAAATGCAGCTCTTTCATAAAGACTATCTGAATTTAGTAGATTAGACCACCTGAAGAACACTTTTTTAAAAAGTTCTTAGCTAATGGTTCTATACTAACAAAATGCAACAGACCCCCTTAATCAAATCAAGAATGAATTGAAGCACAGCTGGATGTTAAAAACATTTCTCTGTCTGTTTGACATAATAAATAGTACAAATAAAAAATGTTTGCTGCTAATAAAACAATCTAAACCTGAAATATTGCGTTTAAAAGAAATGTGGAAGTTCTGGTAAAAACACTCTTACAGAAGTTGTTATACATCAAAAAAAAAAAAAAAAAGAGCTCTGTACCATGGGAATTTTGCTGATCTCTGCTGATAAAAATATTCTTTAAAACTATAGTAAATGTCTATTAAAGTAGCAAAAGCTAGGGGGAAGGACACATTTTCGTTCTTTAGATACCACATTAATCAGGGGTTTGGTGCTGTTAAAAATGACACAAAGGATTAGGACTGGAGCATTCAGCAATTTTGGGCCCAAAACCAGGTCTCCAAGTTGGGAAACACATCTCAAGCTGCAGCTCTGCTTAAAAGTAACTCTCTATTGCATACATCAATGCCCCTGTATGTAAACTGCACATGAGCACAGGTAATTCACAAAATATAAACTGCTTTTTTTTTTTCTTTCTTGTCTTTCTTCAAAATCTTGTTGAAGGTGGTGAGCACAGATGCTGATGCTGAAACTTTGTCAATCTCCTGACATTAAGTCAAACTGCAAATGAGAACAAAGAAATGTAAATGGGCATGTTATTTTCACTCAATTTATTATAACATTTTAGAAGTGTTACAGGGGGTTGGTTGTTATGTTTGGTTTGGTTTTTTTTTTTTTTCTTCCCTGCTTTGAAGTTTCAGGTTTTGTTCTGAAGGAGGTTCCCACACAGGGATTGTCCTCGCCGCTCCCCTTCCCTTCAGACCGACCCACCCCTGCTGTGTCAGCAGCACATGAGCTGAACACTTCTGAAGCTTCCTGTAATTAAGTTCACCTTGTTGCATTACAGGCAAACATGTTCAGACTTATTTTGGATCCATTTGGGAAATAATAGCTTTTCAGAGTCTACAATGAGAAGCAACTCGAGCTACTGAAATAAACTGTGGTGAGGACTGTGTCTTGTAGTGATTTTACATGTGGCAAATTCCCTTGATGCCTCGGTACTTTCATCAGAAAATAAGGAACATTAATTTCTGTTGTTTTGCATCAGAACTGACATAAGTTTACAATAATGTTTGTGTCTATTGTGTATTGCTTGTGTGTGCACCTAGGATGGGATTCAGTTGACAAAAACCGAGTATGTGGTTCCATTTCAGACACAATTTGGGCACCCTGCCTGGACTCCACTTCCTTTCCACAAGGCTTCTGGTCTCCCCTCAGTTCGTTGTCATGTTTCCAATCCCTACAAAAAACATTTCCGACATCCTAGGGCAACTTAAAGTTGCACAAGGCACATAAGCTTTGGCAGTAGATTCCAACCCACTCAGAATTATGTAAACTATGACAGAGTAATTTTCTGGCACATTTTTATGCATGTGAAAAATACTAGCCCAAGATCCTTCAAGGGACAGAGTGTCTCATTTCATGCCATGACACAACTACTAATAGAGCAAGGGAAAACTGGGGACGTACAATTACCTGGGTATTTCTCAACCCTAACAATTTGTTAACACTGTTCATTAATGGGTAATATAGGAGGTTGCCTTTCTTTTACCAGCTGGCACACAGAGCACAGCAGTCAGACATTTCATTGGAAGAATCTCTGCCTCAACAAAGAAACAGCAAAATACCCACAACAAAACTCAGACTCAGTGATCCTGTGGCTTGTGCCAGGCTGACATGCTGATGAGGCCAAAACTGGGCTGTCACAGAAGTCACCTGCCATCCTGAGAGGTGGCACTTTGCAGGAGTACTGCATCCATCTCTGGGCTCCTCAGAACATGGAAGGTCATGAACCTGTGAAAGCAGCTCCAGAGGAGGGACACAGAAATGGCCAGCAGGATGGGACACCTGAGCTGTGAAGACAGGCTGAGTCTGTTCAGCCTAGAGAAGAGAAGGTTCTGAGGAGACCTTAGAGCGTTCAGCAGTACCTGAAGGGAGCTACAAGAGAACCACAGAGGGACTTTTTATAGGAGCATGTAGTGATAGAACAAGGGGGAATGTCAGTGGATAAGTTATGTCAAATATTGGGAAGAAATTCCTCACTACTAGGGTGGTGAGACACTGGCTCAGGTTGGTCAGACAAACTATGGGTTCTCTATCCTTGAAGTGTTCAAGGCCATATTGGATAGGGATTTGAGCATCCTAGTCTAGTGAAAGGTGTCCTTGCCCATGGCAGGGGGTTGGACTAGGTTTGGAAGATCCTTTCCAACCTGAAACGTTCTATGATTCTATGTCTTGCCCTGTCCTCAGAAAGGTCAAGCGAAGATGCACCATCACGGAGCATGCAGCCCTGGGACAGTCCTACCATCCCCAACACATCTATTTTATCCTGTTCAGATGGCAAATGCCACACCAAAGCCTCTCAGCTACACTGCCCAAACAGCAAACACAGCAAAAGACAGTCCTGGATCTCTGCAGCTCTTCCTCTTTCCTCCAACCGCGATGAGAACAGGGCTGAAATCTGCTTTTTGGCCTCCTTCAGGGGTTTTGGCCTCCCTCAAGGGTTTTGATCTTTCTCTGCCTCAGAAAGGAAAAAGGAAACCAGACACTACTGACTCGAATCCTTTGTATCCATTTTCTCTTTCTACAATAGTATAGAAACCAGGCTTTCCTAAAATACTGCTATTTCACCCTCATTGCCCTGACTTTTGCTTTTGTAACGTAAATTAGAGCTAGTGTGTTTTTTCCCATCCTCAGACAACATGTTAGGAGAACAGATTCCTGCTTTTATAAAATGGACTATATCCATCTGCAAGTTTAGGAGCCCAAGCAGATCTCATCCTGGAAACCATTATTACATCCAGTCTTCTGAATGATCATTAGGACTGGCTGAAACTATTACTGTAAGTGGGCCTCCAACTACAAAGTTTCTCAGGGAATAGCTGTGTTTTCTTAGAGCAAGGTAGGTGGTGGTGGGGGAAGCAGCTAAAACCTTTCAGTTCATGGCTACTTTCTGGATTATTTTTTTTTAACTATTAGAAGAAAGCTTTCATATTTCTGTGGCACTTTCCTTTAAAAACTCTGTGAAAGGAACATCTTCATTAAAGCTGGCCTTGAAACAGCCGCTAATGGGAATGCTCAATTTTAAGATCCTCCTTTGAGGGACAGATTTACACTCCCAGGCAAACCACATAGACATTTAAAATATTTTCAAAACCAGGGCACGGAAAGCTGAAGAATCTCAGCATCTGCGAAAATGTGACTCTAATTTGTAATGCTGAGAACACTTAAAAACAAGACCTTTATTAAGGAAATAAAAATTAATTCTGACTCATTGATGTTAAAATGGTATTAAAAGAATCTGGAAATCACACAACAACACTGAAGAAGAGAAAGGAGAGAGATACAAAGAAAGTACATAAGAATGGAAGAGATTAATAGGTTTAAAGGGAAAAAAACCCCTGATATGTTTAAATATAAATGTTCTGTGAGGTGCTATTCCTGCCTGTTCCCATACTTTGTAGGTCTTGTTCAGATACATGGTAGAAAAGGAATGTCCTGAATCTTTTTGAGCCATTCAGTTTTAATAGTAATAGTTTTTTTTCTCAGGTGGGCACTGAACAGTTGCAATTACAGTTTATTTTGCCAGAGAAATTCTTTTAAGACACTAATGGTATGAGACAGAGGGTAAGGAATGTCAGCACAGCATGTCTCCTAAGCTTGATACCAGAAGATTTGCAGAAGGTCCAGGGACAACAAATGGTATTTTTTTTTGTTGAAATCTCAAGGTGGTTTATTTCAAATGACTTCACTTGGGTAATAAAAAATAATGAAAATATTCTAACTGCGGTCAGGCAGCTATTACTATTCTTATTCTCAGGATCCATTTAAGCTCTAGCACAGTTGTCTTTGGGCTGTCAAAACCATAAGAATTTTCTTCCATGAAAGGCTCAAACTTTCACTATCTACTTTTCATTCCCATTCACTTCATGGTTGCTTAAAAACTTAACCCCCCTTCACAAAGTCCACGCTAAAGGTCTATCTCTTTTTGAAACAAAGACTGCTTAAGCATCATATCATACATGACAGGTTAGTTCTACAGACAGGAACTAGAAGAAAACTAAATATTAAAAGACAGTTGTCTTCTTTTAGCCCACTGATGTCACCATACCACAGAATCAATTAGTTTGGAAAAGACCTGCGAGATTGTCAAGTCCAACCTTTGACATCTTTTGAAAATTCTCTTGGGGTTGGGATTTCTCTTTCTGGGTTAAGAAGGTCTTGATTTTTTGGTTTTGTTTATATTTTTTTAAATTATTTGTCAACTTCTTTCAACAAGTAAAGTCACTGTTTAAAACCCCCGTGTCTTGTTACCCAAGACACTGCTGGCAGCTCTTTTCTCACTGCTAGAGTAGCTCTTCATGAACTTCTATACTTAATTTAGGAGTGAACTTGGTTTTTTAAAATACTTTCTGCACACCCATTAAAAGTATACTAGAGATCAGCATCACAATATGATAAGTGAACTACATGGAAGATATGATAAAATCCTATTTTTTTTTTTTTTTATTGACTAGACCTGAACAAGGACAGTTTGATCTCTGCTATACAGGCAGTTCACAGGAGGTCACCTTATCTCTGCAGTGTTATTTTGGTTTTGGCTTGGTTGAAGTTTCCCAACATCTTTATGATAAACAAAACAATTTTTCCATTACTAAAGGCCACTCACCTGACAGCTCAGGGTCTCAGGACTTGTATGGTTTGTCTTCACTTGAGCAGATTTTAGCCTTAAAAAAAAAAAAAAAAAAGAAAGAAAAATTGGTATTTTTGATAGCAGTTGCTTGGTGGTCAGCTAACTACCAACTACATTTTTATTCAGATTTCCTTTGGTTTACAGTGATAACGAGCAGCTACTCATGTTTCTAGAGTAAAATGAAGGGCAGAAGGGTGCACGTGTGCAAAACAGTACCAGAGGAGCAGGGGTTCTGACAGAAACCATAGCTGTAATTCAGAGGTCACTATGGGATTTCAGCCTTCCATTGCTCAGGTAAACCCAGCCTTAGAACAAAAAGTGAATGGTTAGGACCTAAGGACAAAAGTGAGCATCTAAGCTGTGTTCAAAATAACTTCCAAAAACAGAGTCTGGGGAGGACAGGACTATCATCTGTCTTCTCCCAGAAAATGGAAGAAACTCCCAAAGACCACATGCCTCCCAGTTTTGATTTCAGGATACTGATAGCATATTCTGAGTCCATTTCTTTCTTTCAGGAAGGCAGAAGCTACCAGTCTTTCAACCCAGAAGGTTTCTAGAAAGGATTTTTTATTTTCCCCAAAAAGCAGTAACTGCATTGATTTTTTCCGTATATTAATTTGAATTATTAATACATACTATTGTAACTAATAAATCAGACTATTATACTGTTAAATCATTAACTGGAGTAACAATAATGTCCCAGCTTCACCTGTGACTGTGTTCCTCAAAAAAAAAAGCAACAGTTTTGTATAATAAGCATAAAGCATGATAACTTTCTCTATATATATGTATAGACACACAATAGAAAAAAAAAAAAAAACACCAAACAGAGCTCACAACCATGTATTTAAAAGATGCACATCATTCTAATTGACAAAGGATATTAGAAAATTATAAGAGATGTGTGAACACCTATAGCTCCTCAATCACAGGTGTATTTACCCTGTCAAAACTTCGCAGAAATAGTTTTTCTCATTTCAGCTGCAACTTGGGAGGTTATTTCATCTGTAAACAACAGCAAAAAGAAGACATTAAAAACAGCAATATCATAAACTTGCTGCAATCTGTCCTAGAAGGATCAAATGAGTTCTCATCATCAAATCTTTTCAACCAGAAAGTGATTTGTGTTTTGTACAAAGTATTTAACTGAATACAGTGAAACTGTGATGAATTTTCAGATATGCAGTACTCATTTTACACAAGTGCACTTAAGAGGTAATTTTGTGGAAATACACATATTCCATCTATGCTTCAGAAAAAGTCAGACTTTGTGGGGACTTTTTCCTCTCCTTTTTTGTTGCACTTACTGGGTGTAACAGACCAGCTTTTGGGGTGTACAAGTCTTTCCTTAGACCTAAAATAAAACAAGTAAACTCAAAGTGGAGAATTGTTATGATAATTATTTAAACAATTCTAAAGAAAATGGTGGTTAGTACCAGCAGAGCAAAGGGAAAAATCAGCAAGCAAAGCAATAATAAATTCAGTAGTCTCATGGGACAAAGAGGTCAGGCAGAGGTTCCAGCTGGAGAGAAAGGCCAGATACCACGGAGCCAGTATCTTAATGGTTTTTAATGTCAAGTACAGCTGTGAATGTTAGCTATGAATATACTTTTTTTTTTTTTTTGGTAGTTACTTCTTAATAATCGGGGCTGAAAATTCAGAAATGCAGTCTTCCTTTTCTGAGATACCATGCTTCTGCCAAGTGCACACATTTTACCTTCATTAATTAATTGTAGAAGGCCATGCTAGTGGATATCTGATTTTGTCCATGGAATATCTTCAGGGGGTTTTTGGTTCAGTGATGTCTTGTGAAGGCTGACCTAGAACAGAGGCTAGATAGAGTTAAAGAATAAAGTAGGTATTTTTTAGGAGGTCTCAATGGAACCACCTTGGGCAGCAACAGAGCCCAACCAGGGCTATACCCCAGGTGAACCCAAAATGGTCACAAAATACACAACCGGTCACAGGGTCTCACACTTTTATGAGTTTTAATCCAGTAGAATATTGGAGTTAATTGTCTAATTGTAGCTCTAGCTTATGAAGTCCCATCCTTCTTGTTTTTCTCTCTTCAATCCACTGCTGTTTATGCTCTTGGGCCTGAAATTTGGATCAGCTGTCCTTGGTTCCCAGCTAGAGAAGGAATTTTTCTGTCTCCCTACTCTGTGAAGAGAGCTCACTATCCCCTAATATGAAGCTCAGAAGTATGCACTAAAGCAGTTCAGAATCTGAAAAATATAAAAGCTACAACCTGAGGCATCAGCAGTATAGGAAAAGTAATTTCTGATAGCTTTGCTCTGAGAGACACCTAATGCTTGGAAGATATGCCTGAAGTTTTGCATATTCTCAGGTTTTTCAGGCTGGTATCACTTGGGGGACACTCACCTCTGACACGCCTCTCTACACAAGGTTAGTAAGCCACTTGAGTGCCAGAAGAAGGGCTGGAATCATGCCAAGGTTGCTTGGTATGCTTTAAGTAACTGCCAGTTTTTTTGAGGTAAATATACTGGTCTTACTTAAAGTAGATGGTGTTCTTTCTGCCTTATGAGACTCATCAACAGCACCATCGTGAAGAGTGTGCAAAGACAGTTGAAAGTGGTACAGTTGCTAAGTTGATGTTCTTGATTCTTCTAAAATTAAAATCATAAATCTATTTTAGAATATGATAATTTCATGAATGACTTTAAAAGGAAAGAGAGTAAAAAAACCACCCCCACTCTGCCTTACTCTTGATTAGATATATTCAAAATGAAAAAAAAAAAAAATTTAATAAGGATACAGTCCATTTGAAAATTGTTGTAAATATCCTATGTGGCCAGTGGTTTGATTTTTAATTCAGAAGATTCAAAACTTATATTTTTGCATCCCCATCAAAAGCTTTATCAGAAATTCTCCTAACAACCCTATTAGTAACACATATGCAATCATCATCACGCTGTATTTAATTGGGACAGATACAAGAGGCATAGCTGTTTCTATGAGAGTTTCAAGCTAAATTACATTTTTGATTGACTTGCTTGAGTGGCAAATCTCCATTAGTCAGTTATATACTACATGCTGTGCTCTCACTCTCAGGAAAGCAAAAACTCCATTAAGTATTACTAAAGCTCTCTATCAAACAGGTTTTTTTCATATGCATTCATTGCATAATTTCTATTTGAATATTCCCCCATAAAAAACCCAAACCAACCAAACAAAAAAACCCACCACAACTCAATAGTCTTTACTATTTAAAGTATTATAGTAAATGTCACTCTTTTTAATAAATAGTTTGCTCAAGTATTTTTCAAGTGTTACACAAATAAATAGTCTTCTTTTAATACTTGCAACTAATCTATGTTAGTTTACAAGTAATAATTCTGCTAAAATGAGAAGAAAGAAGATTGGATTACAAGTCTCTTTCCAAAAGAGCCAAATGTGTATATATGGAAAAGCATTAAAGAGATGAACTTTATATTAAAGTAAGCAGTATCAGTACATTTACCATATAAATACACTCCTAAGTCCATTCTTTGGTGAATGGTTACTGAAAAGACTGAAAAAGATCCATATCAAGTTAATGAATTCCACTCTGCTGACTTACAGAAAAGAATATAAAATAGAAAAATCTACATATACTATTCCCAACTGCTTATTAGATAGACTTATCTATAATATATATGTTAGGCACAAATTACATTAAAATAACATTTACAGAACTGCAAAGGAAAAGTTTCACAAGTTAGACAATGGGAGGGGGGAATGAAAAATATCAAGTTTGGCTGAGTAACCTCAGCTCACCCCTTTTGCTTAGGCAGTATTTTGTGATCTTTATTTAAAGCACATGATATAGAAAATGTTTATTAGGACATAGCAAATGTTGGAAGCTAATGCAGAAGAGTATTGGTAGGAAGCTAGGAGACATGGAGCAAGGATAGATTACTGACATTCCCCCTTAAGGCGGTACAAGCCTGATGCCACAGTACAGTCCTGAAGCCAGCAGAAAATACTGCTGCTTCATTAAACCCTAGACCTAAGAATCCATCAGAGGAATTTGTGGTTTGTAATTCCCAAAGTACAACATAATTAGGTTCAGTCTAATCTGCTTAATGTCATAGGTGATTCACTGCCACTGACAAGGTTAAATAAACCCCCAAACTCCCAGAACAGTGGTGGTAAATCAGAGTCTAAAAGGTGGGGGGCTTAGAAACACAAAGCAGGGGCTTCAAAGTGTTGATACATTTTTTGAGGACCATGGTCACCAATTTGCTGATAGAGAAAACAAATGGGTCTGGGCAAAAGAATTTTAAATTGGCAGGAAAGAATAAAGTCCTCACTAAGAGGACAGGAAGACAGAGGAAAAAAAAAAATAAACAAGCAGCCAGTACACAAGAAAATCAGTAAGAAAGATGCATCAATCAAAGAAAGAACAGAGGGCACCAAACTGGGATTCAGCAGGCAGGTAATTTAAGAGCGTTTCTAGAAAGTGGCAAGAAAGATAAATGCAAAACTCAGCAAAATGAAATAATGAGAAATTATGAGAAGCGTATGAGGCTACATGAATTAAAATTTTCCAGTGAATTAAAGTGTTTTGTGTGGGACAATAACAGGAAAACTCAGGAAATTTTAGTGTGGGTTAAAACCAAGTAATTGAAATGTTAGCTGAGGAAAAGCCCATGAGACAGGAGTGACTACTACATATGCATACACAGGAGGCATCCCCTACTCCAAGGTAAACATCAAAGTAGGAAGGAAAATTATCTCTTTAAATCTCTGGGTGTAAATAAAATCAGAGAGACAAAGAAAGCTTTCTCTAAAGATAATCAGCAAATCACACATGAGATGAAGTCCAGAAAGGGACAGCACATAGTGAAATTAGTTGAAGAATCATTAAAAGCAATATTAATTGTAATACAGAAATTATTTTAGTATAAAGATTATACAGAGTAGAATCAATTATTCTCACATTCGTTCAGCAGACATGATTCCTATGCACAGTGCAGGGAACATCAGGATCCTGGGAAAGAAAAACTCAAGGAAAAATGCTTTTAAATGCCCTGCCCCCTGGAATATATGTAGGTGATATTGTAGCTACAATGGTATGCAAATACCTCCTGATGTCATAAATTCTGCCCTTTCTGAGGCCAGAAACTCTTGAAGGATCAAATGTTTATCTTGTTTTGTTCCCAAATCTACACAATATCTTCATGCAGCCAGGCTATCTTCCATGTAAAAGCATTTCTCACTAGAAATTAATCTTTATTTCCCTAAAGTTTATATTTATTCTAGGCTATGTAGTTTTCTAAAAACATCTAAGAATTCCTTGGCTGTGTTTGCATTGTGCTCGCTTTTCTTTGCAATCAGACATGTTTTTAATTTTCAGGTTAATAGCATCAATCAATGTTTTTGCATTAGACCACATTTTTGTGACAGAATTCCACTTTAAAATGGCCCTACACAGTGACCTGGCCACAGCCCTCTGTGAATTCAGCAAGGGCCATGACCTCTTGCAGTTGTCCCTTATTGTGACCTCCTTAATTGCACACGTTGGGAGACACCAGCAAGTCAATAGCCATCAATCTCTTTACTCCAGCTTTTAAGGCCATATTTCAGACTGCACAAAACACCAGAGAGTTAATTTTTACTCCTAAATCAATGGCACTTAGGCATATTAAATATCTTCATAAACACAGAGCTTCATAAACAGCACTCTGACACTGAATAAATGTTATTTTCTGATGTGTTTCCTCTTTTATGTAATGTCTATGTAGAACAGCTGAGGGACTATATGTATTTTTTTCTAGATGATCCTCAGTAAAGTCTTAGAGAAGATCAATGTTCTCCCTCTTTAGAAGTCACACTCTGATAACACTTGTGATAAAACAAGATAAATAGATGAGCTGAAGGTTGCTCCACTGGATTCATGGCTCTATCCCTACTAGAATTTTGACCAAAATCCAAGCATGGACAGACAGCATTTCATCTTTTATTACTCTATCAGATCTCCTTATTGCTGTCTATTTTCTTGCATATTTTTTAGGCTAAGTTCTCTCAAGAACATATGGTAATAGAGCAGAATACTTAGTGTAGTTTTTTTAAAAAATCCCTCTGCTGGGGAGAGTCACACACCAGAAGATTTAAAATTGGTGAAAATTACCTTGCACAGATCAGTCTGAGGTGTAGCTAGCTTTTCTGGAGTAATACTGTGTGAAGAAGTGTAGCAACTTACCTGGACAGCTCAAAATATTTCTATTTTTCTATTTTTTGAGGGAATGAGCTGCTGCATCTATAGAGAGATTCAATTATTATTTCTCCTTATCAGGCCTGAAATTCTGCTACCTAATACATCATGTCTTCCTGCATCTTTGTCATGGAACTGCAGATCTCAGAGCGTTTCTTGACTCAGAGGATTTTTCATTTTGCTTTGGTGGCTTTTTTTTTTTACACAGAACTTGCCTATTTAAATTGGGATGCATTTTCTGGCTTGTGAAGCTCTGGTGCTGTCATATGGTTTTACAAAAATGGTAGTGTCTCAGGCATCTCAGTTCCTAGATACCCTTACATAATAACATAATAAGTGTTCTTATATATTTTTTTTCTTAATGACCGATCACCATTTATTCTATGCATAAATATCCAGAGAGAATTTGTAAACATTGAACTCAACTACCCTTTTTTGTAATGCATTTCTTTCACCTTTAGATTTCTACCTAATCTGTTACATTTCTTTAATCTAGACTGAGGACATGACTAGCATCAATGAAGAATATTTTGGTTTACACTGCCTTTTTTTACTAGGAGGATGTATAAGGAAAAAGCATTCTAACATTTTTTAGCTACTTTAAATAAAAGTTGTTGTGTTTTTTTGCTCCTGTTTGACCACAGAATTAATCCAAAGTCCAAGTATACTTGTTAGTGTAAAGCATTAAATCCAAATCACAAATTTATGCTTAATATTTTAAAATAGGTAGCAGTAAGAATTATTTGATGACTACCACAGAATTTAAGTCATGTTGAAGATTATAAAAATAAACGTTACCTTTAAGTTAACTTGATACTTAATAGGAAAAAGTCATATTTGTAGCAGTAAGAAAAGGACTTCTTTTCTTCTGGTACATCCTCTGTTGATCCTGCTCTTTGTGTCCACAGATTTCACTTCAAGCTTCTCTTCTAGGCAATCAGGAAAAAAAAAAAAAAAGGATTTTTAATCTGTGATTAACAGAATTTAGCTCAATATATACAGGTGCTTGCATATATTTTCAATCTTTTAAGGAAAACCTTGAAACCAGCTAAAGACGTCACTGAACTCAATGTTTACACATGCGCTGTGTATTTTTTTGCATATAGGAAATGGTGCAAGGTTTTTAAGAAGAGCTGTTCTGTTAAGCTAAACTCTCCTGAATTCCACTTTGCTTGGATACCATCAGCTTTCACCTCTCTTGTCTCTTTCAAATGTGTGTTGGGAGTTGTATGGTATAGTACTCACTAAATTATTTCATGATATAATAATAGCAATTTAAAAGCTCTTAAAAAATAATTGATAAAAATTGTCTCTTTCTTAAATTCTTACTTTTTTCATAATAATTATGAAAACCAAATATTTTGTTTCAATTTCCTCTGCAGAAAAATTTCATAGGAATTGGGTTGATATTTTTGGCAATGAAATTTTTTAAATTTTTTTTTTTTGAGATACAGTTTGCATATGCATTCAGTCCACTGCAATTTAAATTTTCCTTAGAGACCTTGAGATATAAATAGGAGATTTGCAGTTAAGTGTCTTGATGCAACAATTTGGAACAAGTTAACTCTTTATCCCAGAGTGGATAATATATATTATTCTACTTGCACTCTCTGTGAAGACAAAAAGGGAGCACAGAGGTCCTGCGTTAGCAGTAAGAAAACACCATATTTTTGTCTAAAGGCAGATTTCAGACATACTTTCTACCTACCAAAAACTAAAACTACTTCTGTTCATCCATGCCCCTGGTCCTGCTTTTGGCTCTGAGATAAAACACCACAACTGACAGTTGTACTGTGAAGCTTCCATGAAAAACAAAAAGTGTCAGAAAGGGGATTGCTTTGTATCATCCATCTACAATCCCTTCATCCTGCTGCTCCAGACACCACTTGGCTATCCTGCAATCCCTGAAGGAGAAGACTTATGGATCTATAGTGGAGAAAGCTTTATTATAACTGACTAATGGGTGGCAATGAGGGCCATGGGATAGATGACTCACTAATCTCTTAACTAAAGATTTATGTCTCAAACACAACCACAACCACAAGCAATATATTTGAAGTGATTTACTAGCAGTGTGAAAAATGATATCAACTAATTAAAATGAGAAGTACAATCCTGAAAGTGTTCCAGTAGTTTCCACTAACACATATCTGGCATACAATCACAGGTAGCCACAGGGAACACGCAGAGCGAGCACACCAAACACAGCCACGTGTGGAAAATGGAAAACATTCCCACCTCCACACAGGCAATTGGAGTGGAAGCAAGTTTTTTAATCAGAGCACAAAATATACCTCTCATCAAGGGGCTGAGTACAGGAAATCTTCCCAAACAGCAATGTTAATGTGCCTTTGCTCAGCTCTCCTCCAAACACAGGGCAAAGAAACACGAGGTGACGATAACTTCTTGTCGAGTTTGGCTTTGCTTCATAACAAACATGTTGATAAGCTGTCTGATTGCACTGTATTAAAACCAAAGTATTATCTCAGTGATATGACTCAGAGCACTTAAATAGATAATCATTTCTCTGTGACAGAATTTCACCTACCCTAATGTAGAGGTTAACTCCACGAGCCATAGCCTAAAGAATCTTGTCATTAACCACAATTACAAACCACAGATCAAGCCAGACCCTGAAAGGAACTGCTAACACCTTTACAGTCAGTCCTGTTACAGTCAAAGGACAGAGAAACAGGAGCCACCAGATGAAAACTGTTGGAACAGCTATGTCAATCCACATGACACAAAGTTCAAATCATGCAGAACGATTATTATGTTGTAAGACGCAATATTGTGTTATTAGAGTTGTTGAAATGCTTTCAATTCCGCCACACCACAGGTTCACCTGATACAGAATGATTGGGTTTAAGATATTCCTTAAGTGTCATTGACCTGTAACCTACCTTTTAGTATTCAGCACAGCTATATCAATAGAGGTTCATAAAACTCAGGCCTAAAATAGAAATGCTGATAACAAAAAAATATATGGGTTTTTTAAAAATTATGTTTCCCTTTCCAAACACAGCCTGTGAAGGCACATATTTGTCCTTCATAAATAATTTGGGAGACTGAAACATGAGGAGGAAGAAATACTTCTGAAATCAGACAAAGATCACCCTATGGAAAAAAAAATAAATATGAAGATAATTGCCTGTAAGAGGAATGTCTTTAATTTCTTCTGCAGTGAAGTTCCTCAACAGGATGGAATAATATTCAGGGGATCTTTGATCTGTTTATAAAAAGGATGGGGTGATATTGCTGAGACCAGAACAGAGACTTGATGACACCTAGCAGGTCTGTCCAGCTGATGTTAGAATACACCAACTTCAAAAAAAATTACAGACCACTCTTTTAAAATGACCAGAAGGAAAATAACATGTTAAACAAATTGTTCATGAATAAATAAAATATTGTGCAGAGGAGTAATTCAAATCCTGTATAATCCAGGCTGAGTTAGTGCTTTCATTTTGAAATGTCTGTGCTCAGCTTTAGAAAGAAAACCTTCAGCACATTTTGGGCCAAACACAAAATTCTTGGGCTTTTCCACTTCTTGTAACACTGACCCTTGGTATTTTCAGGATATGCTGGTACCATATTTTCCACGGTTCATTTTGGTTTATGTTCACATTATCAGATACCTGACAAAATAAGATAAAATTTTGTCACTGGTTATTTTATTCATGACAAAAATCTGTTCATCTGCCTAGAAACACTGAAGTCACACTGGTGCCCAGTAAAATTGCTGGCTGTGGCTGCCACATTGATACCTCTCCACACTGACTAAATTAATTCAGCATTCTACATAATAGTTGCAAACATTAGGTCCCTTGAAAACTATCTGAAAGGAATGTTCATTTATTTAGTTAGGTCTTTTCACAGTGCATTAACTTGCAGGGGTTGTTGAGGGCGTGATGCTTAAAAATAAGAGCAACTGTATGAAAATATTAACTGTTGACTAATCATCAACACCTTTTCAGCCCAAAGTTTATGCCGACAGTAAACTGGGATCATAATCATGTGCTCAAACACATCTTCATAATATATTACATGTTTCAGCAGAACCTAAGGAAGTAATAAAGTACTTAAAAGCAGTTGCATTCTCTTTCATTGGTTCAGAGCCACTGCCTACTATTGAATTTTGTGCTATGCACTTCCTTCTCTTCTTCTTCTCAGCCTCAGAAAAAACCCCACAAAAACCAAAAAAATCACCCAAACAAAAAATAACCCCCCAAAAAAACCCTAAAACAAAACAAAAACAACAAAAAACCCACCAAAAAACGACAGCACCAAAAAAAAAAAAAACCCCAACAAAAAACAAAACAAACAAACAAAAAAACTCAAACAAAACAAACGAACAAACAAACAAAAAAAAAAAAAAAAAAAAAAAAACCCCCGAAAAACGTTATTTCTGGACTGAACATTCTTTTCTTTTCCAAATTTCAATCTTCTCAGATTTGTCCATGAGCCACAAGTGCTCAACTGGATGTTAAATACCAGCCCATGTATTCAAAATAAAATACTGCTTAAAGTCAACAAGGTGTCATTCAGATGTATTCCAATATCTTTCAGTATAGCAGAGGTTCAACCTATTTGAGCTAAAAGTGAGCTTGTTTGAATGGCTAAAAAATATCAGCATCACAACATTACTCACCAGTGCCTGAAAAGTGCAATTATTTTTCCTTCAGAGAGTTCACAGCTTGTTGTTGTCATTAAAGCCTAAGTTTCATTAAAGAGTGGTCTCAATTTCCAGGTATTTTTAAAAATAACGCTCATAACATTTGTATTATTCTTCAGAAAAGTTCCTACTTAATTGAGTCATCTCATACTTGGGCCCTCCGGCCCCCGTTTGGTAATATTTTAAAGCAAATATGCATTGAAGAAGAGGTTCACTAAGTCATTTCCTTGGTAACATAATTTTTAATGATTCATATAATCACGCATATCTTTTTAAATATATTCTGAGCAATAAACCATGATTGAAATTAAGTAAAATACACTCTTAAGGTTGATTCAATCTCTTTTACTAAATAACCATTAAAAATAAAATTCGCTCCTTGGATGCTCAAGTCAAAATGACAAACATGATAATAAACATTTGGTAATAAAAATAAATTAAAAATCAAAGCTTTATGATATGTTTTCTTATCAAAATGAAAGTGGCAAATTGAAAACAATAACGATGCTCATCCACAGTTACAGTTCCAACAGAACACTTCAGAGTTTGATTTACAATTAGCAGCAGCTTGAAAATGAGCTGTAATTTTACATTTTAAACTGCTACTGCTCAATCCATCAAGTATTAAAATCTTGATGTTGATTGATGGCATTCTCTCATGCTGTTCTCTTGATGAAGCTACACAGAAACTGAAGCAACAACATTCACCACGTTCTGAGTTTGCATACCTCCTCTATTCCCAGTTCAATTGCTACCACTGTGTTCATATGCACCAGGTATTTTTTTGGTGGTTTGACAAATTTTAGTATCTTCACTAGGACACAAGTGTAGGACATGCACTCCAGTGGCTTTCAAGCTGATATTCGTACAGGTTTCCAGGAGCTGGAAGAAGTGAGCTGAGTACAATCACTAATCAGTTTTCCAGCTGCCATGCTGGTTCCTAAGAAACTGCAATGACCAAATGACAAAATTTGATATTCTTATGGAAGTTTCACTGCTAAGAAAGGGTTCAGGGACCAAGATCTCTTGGAGTTTTGATCCCTGGTGCAAGGTGAAGGGATAAGACCAGTAGAACACTGCCTGGTCCAAGCAATTTCCCTAGTGGCATTTCAGGTTTGCTCTTCCTGCTCAGTTTGTCTCAGGTTTTGAGGCTTCACTTCCCATCCAAACTGCTGTTGCAGTGGGTCACAAAAACCCTGCATGTTTTATTCACATTGACCCACTTGCTCTTGGCATCACACCTTTTAATGGCTACAGGACTGGAAGAGTCTAAACTGCCTCTCCTTGCTTTTTCACTTATTATTATTAGCTCCCATCTGGTTTTGTAGAGTGGCAACAATAAACTAGAAATTAGAAAATATGCATATCCTGAAAATAGTACATGTAATATCAGTTCAGGCTATGATGTTTCCTTTAATGCAGTTTCCTTTAATTTGCAGAAAAACAGTGAACCATAAACTTTTTTTACTGCTATTTCTTTTAAATGTGGATATCACCAAGAACATTTGCAGCTTGGATATTTCAAAAGACACCCAGACCAGTTCATAAACTTTTGACCTGTGGGATGACTAGGACTAAAATCTTTCTTCCATGAATATTTTCAGGAATTTTAATGCATAAGAATAACAGGCACAGTCACTCCAAGTTAAATAACAAGAATACAAATTTTTTAAAAAAAGAAAAGAGCACTTATAAATATCACAGTAGTTGTGGGCTATTTCATACCTTCATTCTTTAATACTAAAAAACATCTAGGTGCTAAGCTCTCCCAAAAAAGTCAGTTATTTAAATTGGAAAAAAACACATGATTTTTGCCATATGTAATATTATGTAAAACTGAATTTCATGTGGAATATTTAATAATAATATATTATAGTTTTAATAAAATTTTAAATGCATATAATGATAGGCAAAAATGCCATTCCATCTTAAATATTATTTACTCATTTAAAATGGCACTCATAGACTATAAAAAATAATTAAAGTATAAAAACAAATTAGTAAATATTACACGGGCTATTATATAATCTGACAAATTGATTTTCTGCATTATATTGTGACTGGATTAATTAGTATAAAATAAACAATGAAACTGTCTGTTAATGGCTCTGGAAAGAAACTGATTTTATTTTATTTTTAGCCAGTTCCAAATCTTCAAGAAATGTGAACGTCACCTTCAGTGGATGGATGATAAGATCTTTAGTGCTTTGAAAACAGCTCTTGTAAAAATTTTCAAAGGAATGATCTAGGTCTTAAAGTGGGAATATGGAATGGCTGTGACTAAACAAGCAAGAAAACATCTTCAGGGCTTAAATGGGCTACACCCTTTTGTTTGAAGTGACAAGGCCTATCATTAGGAAGAAAAATTTTGCTTCTCCAGCACAACAGACACCAACAATGCATTCTCACTCTTTCTTCCCTCCTGTTATTACCTTTTCAAGTATAATTGATTTCACACATTTCTGAGGAGCCGGAGTTGAAAGCCGTTTGTTTCCCCAATAACACGCCCAGCCCTGAACACATCTGATGAAAGTATTCCACATCCCCAGCCACTGCTTTATCTCTCTAGCAGATTTTTCCTTCAGTATCATGCTTCCTATTATAAAAATGTCTTTATGCTGTTTCAGGGTAGATATCTATCTATACACATATATTGTTTTCCTCCTTTAATTTATCACTGTTTCTTAATCTTTCTCAAAGAAACAAAAAGGGAAATGGCTGTTAATTGCTTGGAGAAAATCTGATTTGCAGCATGCACACAGAAGTTACATAGAGTCCTGTAAGGCCCCCAAAACTCACACTGTGAGACTTTTCAAAGGGCTTTCCAATTGTTCATGTACTCTGAGTTAGAGGCATGGGAGAAATACTGACAAGATATTCTCAAGAGGTCAAAACAACAATAAAAACTTTAATGGCAACTTTAGAAAATCAGAAAAAACTTTGGCAAAAGTTGCTCTAAAAGAGCAGCATTCAATCTACATAAAACATTTCTCAAAGCATTAACTTGACCCATTCAATTTTGCAAATTCTAAGCCCATTTGATTTTAAGTTACTTAAAAATTCTGAGGAGAAAGAGTTAGAAGAAGAAAGAGAAAGAGAGAAAGATATAGAAAAGAATAAATATAGCTACCAGTCCTGATTCCAACAGCGTTCAGCTGATAGAAATTCCAAGAGGAGGTAGGGTCAAGACATATGGTCCTTACTTTCTATTTTTAGTATTCCAGAAGTGTACTACAAGAATTCTATTAAAAAAAAAAAAAAAAGGGGGAGAAGGGGAGTGGGGGGAGAAAGAAGTAGTTTCAAAAACCAAAAACTAGAAAAAAATGGAAAGAAAACATAGGAAACTAAAAGTACTCCAAAGAGAAAAATATGCAATCAGAGCTGCATGGGGGTATGGACGATGGCCTGGAAAACCCTGGTGGCAGTAGGGAAGACACTGTAGCACGAGTCATCCATGTAAAGAATAAAAATACTTTTATAAACAGTTGGACATGGCTTGAAATCCATGTGTGAGCAGCCTGATTGGATCTAATGCTCAATTTCCCTTTATTTGCAGCATATCTGGATGTACAATTAGGGTTAAACCCATCAGCAGGGCAACAACTGATACAAGCAGTAACACATGCATGCAGTTTTGTGTGCTAAAAACATATGCTGCCTCAAAACACAATAACCAGATGGATTTTGGTGTTCTAAAAATGCCTAAATTTGTGTCTCTACATGCGTACTGTGATGCCTTGTGAAGGCTGACCTAGAACAAAGATGGAGCTGAAGAATAAAGTGGGGGTTTAGTAAGAGGCTTCAGTGGATCCACCTTGGGCCGTACAAGAACCCAGCCAAGATGAACCCAAAATGGCCACAAAAAAACGGAGGACGGGTCATGGAGTCTCTTCCTTTTATAAGTTCTGGTCTCTGTGCATAACGGAGTTTATTGTCCAATTACAGCTTTCGGTTATTAAGTTCCATCCTTCTTCTTTTTCTCTCTTCAGCCCACATTGTTTATGCTTTGGGCCTGAGATTTGGATCATCTGTCCTTGGTTGCCAGCTAGAGAAGCAATTGTTCTTTCTGTCTCCCTACTCTGTGAAGAGAGCTCACTATCCCTTAATATGAAGCTCAGAACTACTCACTAAAGCAGAACAGAATCTGAAAAATATAAAAGCTAAACCCTGAGGCAGAAACTCAATACTCTGGGCTGTGTGTTCAGGATGATGCTGTTGAGCTGCAAGTCCCAGGCTAAGACAGCCAGACATCTGCCAGCCACGGAACAAGGGACAAAAGGTGATTCTGACAGGAAGAATGCAGGACCTGCATTCATTCCCTCTCACTATCCACAGAAACAAGAGGGAAACAGCTAGCTAGACCCCAGGGGAGCAGAATGAAGCAAGAAATGTGACAAAACCACAAGACATGAGAAAGAAAAGCAGAGGCTGTCAAGAATATGACAGAGCCTGCAACTGGACTGAGAAAGCTCCAGAGAAATTACAAATCTAAATACTACAGAGCAAACAGAGCAAAGAAGGGGTTGTTAAATGCTTCCAAAATGCAGATGTGATCAAGAAATCCCCAAGGAACAGCAGGTGCTTTTACAAAAAGCAGAAGCTTTTCCTTTAAAAAAAAAAAAAAAAAAAAAACTAAATTAATAATGTCGATGAAACTGATTAGAAAAAAAAAATAGGTTGATATGAAGCATTATGACTTTAAATTTGTGAAATAAGTACTTTATCCCTACCCACACATTCCTCTGAGTCAAAAATCTATTCTTTAAATTATATATTGATGACACTGTGACTGAAAGCCATCCAGTCATCCTTGCTTCCCTGTCATGAGAGGAAATACCTCTTATATGACATATACAGCCATACAATCAAGATATCTATCAAGAACTTTAATAAAGTAAAATATTAAATGCCATTTTGTACTCAAGAAATTAGTGTTTATGCTTGTCTACCCATTTCACAATGTGCACTTTCATTTACTCTTTTTTTCCTCTCTAGCATTTGTTTTCTTTCATTCCTTTTAGCTGCTTAATTTCTCTGAAAATATGGATTTTTCCCTAAAAAAAAAAGAAAGAAAGCAAGCAACCATTTTCTGCTCTTTTCATTTTGTTAAACCTCATAATCCTTTTCCCTGCGTCAACCACTTTGCCTGATATTCTTCCTTTACAAGTAATAGTTCAAATCTGATGATCTTTTGGAAAACATTACCTCTCACAATGATACGTATGAGTTCATTAGCTCATCTCTCCCAGTTATATTATCCTGCCACAAGAAATACAGTGACTTTTGAACTTTGAGACTTTTCCAGCCCTACAGGAGCTGATGATCAGGGGATTTTTGCTTTGTCTTCCTTTGCATTGAATCAGAATAGATTTAGCATCATCTTGACCTAGAGACTGAACTGAACCATTACCTAAAATTGAATGCTTCTAGAAAATATGTAAAATAGTGTAGTGATATATAATGTAATGGACTCTTTTGAAAGCGCTTCCATATAATTGTGCAGATGTTAAGGAGGTAATTTACTGTGCCTCAGACTTTCATTTTCTATTTGTTCTTTATGAAACCTTCCAGAAAAATTCATACAAATTGTAAAGATTTTTTTTTAACAAAATTTGTAATCAGCATTGCCGATGACAGTTCAGCATACTTTAAAAAAAGAAGTAGTTAATTTTCTTTCTAAAATGCATTGATTTCCAATAATTATTTTTTACCTCAATTAATACTGATAAAAGTATACCTTCTCCATACATATATTTTTACTTTCATGGAATTCGCAAGAAGCACTTAAAAAAATATTACTAAGTAAAAAGCATAAAGTATGTTGCATTCTGTACAAGACACCAATTTACATGCCTGACCTACGATTAAGTATTTTATTACTGTCTCACTCCTCACTCAAGGGAGGAAGTTTTTTTTTTTTTTTTTTTGCTGGCAGTTGTGATCAGGTGAAAGTGCTTCTTGCACAAATCATAAACACCATTAACCTAAACTGCCAGCTCTTGGAAAAACTTGTACAAAGAAAGGTTCTCTTCAAATTTGATCCATAAAACTGAAACAGACATATAAGAGACTGGACTACTTGTTCCTTGTCATAAGGATATATAATTTGAATTAAAGTCTCTTGCTTTTAGTTACATTATTTTAAATTTTGATTCTTCTCTAATTCAGTGTGAATTGTATTTTCTGGCAGGCATAAAGAGTTTTTTCTCTCTGAAATGTCTTATACTCAGGTATAATAAGAGATTGTTCATTTGGTTTGAAATTAAGATCATTGTCTCTATGTCCTAATAATAGAATAACTTGTGCAAATAACACATTTTTTGAGCTACAGAAGTTAATCAGATGTACTCTTGAAGTCATTCTGGACAGCTTTAGTCTTGTGTCCTGTTTCCCAACTCCTCCTCTCAGTGAAGAATTTCGTTCTTCACCTTAGCATAACCAAGATTCCCCCTTCCACCAAGATCTCTTTTTTCCCTTACATCTCCTGATATGAAAATGCTGCAAGTACACCAATAGAAACAAAAACAGCTGAAAAAAAAAAAAAAAAGCTCCAGTAAAATAAAACCCCACTACAAATAATGTTTGGAATAAAAACTAGTAAATTTGGTATTACAGAGACAGCCTATTTTATTTAACCAGATGCTAGAAAACTGGAAATACCTACAAAGTCACCTTACAGCTTATATTTTTATGTGTCCTGTTGAAAATTGCTTTCATTTTTCCAAAGCTTTCTGACATTTTAACGGCAGACATCTTTTCATAGCCATTTGCATGTTCTAATTCAAACCAAGGGCTGAAGGTGTATCCAAAAGATCTCTTTTCAGCTGTTTGAAATTACTACTCTCAGCTAAAAATCAATGTTCTATCAACAACCTGTTTTTTAAAAGTAATTTCAAAATATAATTTCAGCTATTGACTTCAGCCTGTCCTTTTTTCTTTCTCTGTGCCCTGTCCTTTCTTTAAATCTGCCACACATTCTATCTCAAAAGCTGAAAATTAACTGAGAGACCACTGCTTAATAATTGTATAGTTTACATTTAGCAGTGATTACCTATCGCCTTCTCACAGTCAAATCAGACTGGAGTTTGTTTCTTGTCAACGCTTGCTCCTTCTGAAAACCTGCATTTCCAGCTGTGAAATAATAACCAATCTTCCCCTTCTCTATCTCCTGAATTTTCCAGGACCTTCAGACGTGAAAATTAAATATGATGTGTCTGCAGATTCTCATTAAGGGGTTTTTTTTTTGGTTTTTTTTTTTTTTTTTTTAAGTAACTAGTTGTGGAAACCTTAATGTCAACATAAGTATGGAAGGGAAAGGAAGGAAGCAGATAAAGTGGGGAAAGAGATCAGTTCTGAACAACTCTAATGTTCAATAATATTCTAGTTTTGCAGGTAACATTCAAATCTTCATTACCTAGATTAACACAAAACACGTCTGATTATCTTGAAAAATACATTGATCTCATTTTTAACACATCCTTACCTTTCCTTATGTATTCATTCAGGGTTGGTGGTCAAAGATGTCTGCGGCAACCACCTGCGTCTTTTCCCATGGACTTTCCTCATATCCATTGCTCCCAAAAAACACACATCCTCTTAATTTTCATCCCCTTTAAGTTTCTACATGTTTTTAAAGAAGGTGCATATGAGAGTATTTAGCTGTGAAAGCTGCTACATTTTAACATACAAAAATCAGCCTCTAAGACCAGGCATTGATGTATCTGTAACTATCTTTATAAAAAGAAATCTTTTAATATCCAGCTTAGAAATGTAACAAAATTTCTGAGACTTTAGCTTTAAAATTTTTGTTTGTTTTGTTTTTTTGTTTGTTTGTTCCCCCCCCAAGTATTTCCTAATTGTACATTTTGTAATAGTACAGTGTTTCCTAACAGGCAAAATTATGGTTGATTCAAGAAAGTGCTTTCAGGAGGTGATCATCAAATAATTAAAATCCTTAAGGGTCTTATCTTGCCCCTGTATTTATAAAAGAAAGATGCCTGCATATTTTTTACCTGCTTTTTAGGTACATTTTTTAGCAAGTAAAACTGCCTACAAAGTAAGCAAACTCCTTGTAAATTTTCATCATCCCTCCTTTTAGCTGTTGTTTAAGGTACCTTTGAGGAATTAATAGGAACTGCTGTCAGTAACAGAAATATTGGTTGTCTAAATAAAATTCAATTTTAAATCCAGGAGTTGAAAATTAAAATAAAACCTGTTCCTTTCAAAGAAATTATTTTTTTACTGTGCTAAGATGTAACCTCCAGAGCCACTGCTGTGAATCTTTTTTATCCAAAAAAGGGTTAATTAGCTTTACATAGTGCTAGAAAGATCCTGACAGCAAGTGGCAGTGTGGTGTGGTGATGAAATCCTAACTTGTCTTACACTGTTCCATCAGAGCCCCTGCCCACACAGGTACAGGGGCAGACCAGCTGCATTTCCAAATCCATCACCACATGTTGGTACATAATCACCCTCCAGCCCCTGTAGCTCCAATGCAACATTAATTTTGCAACATTAATTATGGCTGACAAACATAATGTGAGAAACATGTTTGAATGCAATAGCTATTAGCATACTTCTATCTGAAATCAGTACATATTTTCATATTTATAAAAATCAAGATGCAATAATTGAATATATTTTTAATGGTGTTTGGGAGAAAAACGTGTCATTTTTCCTTACCATTGTACTTATTTCACACATAAAATTAAATATAAAATGAAGACTCAAGAATCATTGACTTGAAAACATCAAGCATCCAAAAAGAATCTTTTACCAAGAAGAAATTTTGAGTTGTGACTTGAGTAGGACTTGAGTGGGAAGAGGTTATTTATTTCAATAGCTAGAGAATACCCATAAGGCTCTAAGGAAGTTAATAAAGATTATAACAGTTCTCACTCTTTCTTCACACCACTTCAAAAATCTGCAAATAAAAATGAGGATAAGATATTTGCTGTTAGGAATCTGGAATTCAAATAGACCATAAGAGGCATCAGTACCATGCCATTAACATTAATACTTGTACAGCAGCTATGATCTTGATTTTTTAAATGGGAGACACCTCCAGGCAGATTTTACAAAGAATTCTGAAACCAGAAGAACAATTAGCTCAGGGTCAACAGCCTGAATTATGACTCAGTCCAGGGACATCAGATCATAGATCACTATCTCTGATAAAAAGAACAAAAGCAGAATTAAGCAGGTTGCATACAGCCAAAGACATAATGAGTAGCAATATTGTCTTAGCTGAGTTTGAAGAAGAAAATAAGTGAACAACTGTGATACAACAGCCCTGTGTTGATAGTATTGCTATATTCCTCTGGGGAAAAAAATATTTTAAAAATTAACCTAGGACTGTGATGTTTAAGGCCTAGTAGCTGTGAACCACGTTCAGACTCTATAGCTACAGTCTCACATAGATAACTTTACCCATATCAAGAGTCTCAAAGATTTCAACAGAATGAAACATATACCAAACATACAATATTCATCTGAAGGGAATAAGTGCACTGTAGCATGAATAAATAATGCTTAGTGAAAGGTTGGGTTTGAGACAACCTTAATCAAAGAATGGCAGAAAAGCTTGGATGGGAAGGGACTTCAAACATCATATTAGTTTCAAACTCCCCTCCATGGACAGGGATGTCCCACAGTAGATCAGGTTGCTCAGGGCCCCATCCAATCTGCCTTTGGGATGGGAATCAGGAAACTTTTTTTTTTTTTTTTTTTTTTTTAAAGGACTATTGGGTCATTTTAAAGAGAAGCGTGTCCAAATGTGAACACGCACAATCTGATGCAGTGACTTTTGTCTGCCTCCACCACCTCAGCTACCACCTCTGAGGGAAGGGAAACTGCAGAACCCTGTCTCCCTGGGACACAGTTCTTGAGTATCAGGTATCATCTGCCAGCCAGACACCACACTTCTCCCCCTTCAAGTCCTCTCCTAGCCTAAGAGACCACGGAGCAGCAGGCATTGCTAAGCCAAGAGAATTTCCTTTTTCACTCCACAGAAATATGACAGCCTTCTGCATTAAATAAGTGTTGTGTTTACCAATTTCCTTTGGTTTTGAACTTGCCTTAAGCTGCTATTAGAGAATTATTTCCTTCTTTGACAATTTGCTGACATCTTGCTAGCACAGATGAAGTCATCAATAAATTCCCTTCTCAGGACTCACTGTAAACTCGATGGGAAAGTAAACACTTTGCACAATGGGTTTCTTGCTTGTGCGTTCCTCTAGTTGCTTTTGCAACACAAGCAGATTTGCTCAGCAGCAAAACCTATTCAAGTAGTTATTGTGATTGCCTGCACTAACATGAGACATTTAAGAAGATTACAAAATAATGATGAAATTGCAGCATTACTACATTGTAAATCTCATCAGTGAGGATAGAGAGAAACTCTCAGAAAGGCACTGATTGTTATTTCAAATTTCTCCATTTCCATTATCTGACTTCTATGAACATAAGAAAACTAAAGACATTGATATTTTGAACTTAATTAAATATTTCAGAGGTAGTTGTATGTAATGCCCATATTGTAGTTTAGCTTCACCCCAGAGTTAACAAATGAATAGCGGGTGATTAAAATGCTGTTTATTGTACTAGTAACTTGTTTCATAAGCATCTACATTGGCACTTTAGACCACCTTGTGAAAAAGCAGGGCAGCATCAGCTTGTGCACTGGGCATTTTTGTACCACTTGAACTATTTAAAGTGCTTAAAGCATCTATCTGCTGAAAGACGCATTAAGATATCCACTACTTTAAAATGATATTGTCAACAAATATTCACCTAAACAAAGTCAAGAGTTCATTCTGATTGCTATAATCAGGGTGAGGAAGCACCAAATCTATAAAATGTAAATGCTGGATTGCTTTTACTGCTTATCTGAGAGGCTTGGTTTCAGGCAAAATTGAAGACTACTGGAATTACCTAAAACTTCAGTCCCATCACAGAAGCAAACTGGCTGATCTTGTTGTAGGACACCTCACTCCCTGCAGACAATCTCAGAAAAATATTTCCCTTTTCTTCCCCCTAATTGCACACCTTGAGGGGCTTGTACCTTTCTGTGCCGTACTGCGGTCACACGCTCTGCAATGAAAGTGGGAATGCTGGCTGCCTCCAGGACAGAGCAGCGCATCATTAAAAAATGAGCAGCTGCTCTTCTCAGCTTGGTTGTATTGGCACTTTTTACATCTCTGGCATTCTAACAGGGTTGTGAGCTACTGAGAGTAGTCAGTGCTCTCACTTGGCCTCAACACCTTTTTTGAAGCAGCTTATATAATCAACAGAGCAATTCATGTCCATATTCACAAGTGGTTCACACAGCCAGGCTCTCACTCCAAGTATTATAAAGCACATTACTATATGTATAAGGTTTTATGCACAGATATTCTATATACATTCATAGATATGTCTTAATTTAATATGCTTTCTGGAAAGGACAAATATATATCTTATAGAGACAGTCAAACATAGATATGTTTTCATATAAAACACTTTCTGAAAAGGACAAACCTGAGCAATTGGAATCTTTCTCCTATTGAAGATTATAGTAAATAACTTCAAAAGTCTATCAAGCTTGGGACAAAACAAGCAAGATTATTTTCCCAATTAAACTTAGGCAAGGAGCTTTTGGGGGTGAAATTTCTGGTGAAGTTAGTCAATAACAAATAGTAGTTGACAATGAATAGTTATAATCCACTACCTTTGTCCCTGCTTTTGCCCTTAAAGCAAAGTAGGTACTCTAAGGACAGGAGCATGCAAGAAAAACTGCATGTCTTACATGCAGACAGATGAATAAAATGTTAAAAAATAAAAAATATAAAAAATCATCTAGTTCTCATTTATCAGGAATACCCTAGCCACAGACAGAGCTCCATTTGAGATACCTGTTCAGGTGAGTTATCTTGAAAAGATTTTTATGTTATACAATTAGCTGAGAGCTGGGTTGCATTTCTCTTGTGGATAAGGCAGCTGGCAGGAGCATATCTTCTTTGTACTCCCACTGCAAGTACCTCTGCCCCAAGACATTCTGGGCTTGCAAAACACCCAAATGTTATTAGCAGCTATTGACTCCATTTGTGTCCTAGGGTGAGAAGGAAGTGAGTTTTTTGGAGGTTGTGGTCAAACCAATCAGTGCTTGGCACCTGGTTTGGCCACTGAAGGTATGGACCACCTCTGAGAACACAGGGGGCTAACAGCAGAGAACTCCCAGGAGAACTCTGCCTTGGTTCCAGTCAGGGAAGGAGGTCAGAGCTCCCCTGCCCAGCTGGGGCCGGGTGAGGTAGGCCGGAGCCTTGGGCAGAGGAGGGGGGTGAAGGCCTTGCAAGATAGAAGGGTGGAGGAGCCCTGAGAGGAATTGGGGGCCCCACCCTCCAACCCGGGAGAGAGATAGAGAGAGAGAGAGAGAGAGAGAGAAAGAGAGCGCCAGTGCCTGCGCTGCCTCAAGGTTTGATAACGTGCTGGCAGCACAGCCAGCCAGAATCGGGGGATGCGGCACTTAGAACCGGCAGCCGTGGGAGTTCTGGGCAGACAGAGGCGAAGATTTTAACCTCATTCTAGAATAATGGAAACCTCCTGAATCTGAATGAGGAGAGAGAGAGATGAAGCTGGAGGAAATGGGCAAGTGTGATGAAAGTTGGTGCAAGTGAGAGATGTCAGTGGAATTGAGAAGAATCCTAGGTGGGAGGAGATGATGGAGTGGCCTTGGGCTGGACTCTTTCTTGTGTGGCCATGGACAGACCCATGTTTTTCCTGTGACACAGTGGGGGATTTAGGCATTACCTCCCCCTGCATTTACGGGGAGGCAATGCCTTGGAGCAAAGAGAGTGTGGTGAAGCAGTGGTGAGAACAGAGACGGCTGAGGAGGGTGGGGATGCCCTCTGTCTCTAGTGAAGAGGAAGATCTCTGTTCACGAGGCCCCTCAGCTCCAAGGGGTAAATTTGGGGGCGACTGGTATCCTGAAGCTGAGAGACTGTCGCTTTTTTGGAACTGGGTGGAGCATCCTTAAAAGGGGAACCCTAAAGGCAGTCCTGGTCCATGTGCAGTGGTGAGAGCACTGGACATGGAGGGAAGAAGTCACGAGGACAAATGTTCTCCAAGCCGTGCCACGGGTGACATGGTGACACAAGAGGTTTCAATTGTGTTTCCAGGGAAAGCCTGTGGTGCAAGGGGGGACTCCTCTCTCCCTGATGGACTTGAGAGTTGATTATTTGAGGGGTGGTGATGGACTGAAAGTTGATTATCTGAAAGATGGTGACTGGGTGAAAATCTAAGTTTTTATTTTATGCTGTGGAGGAAATGGGGGGGAGGAGGAGGAATGTATTTGGAGGGTTTTCATTCTTAGTTCTGTGTCTGTTCCTTTTTAGATATTGTACTTAATAAAGATTTTTCTTTATTCTTAAGTTGGAGCCTGCTTTGCTCTGTTCCTGATCACTTCTCACAACAGCCACCAGAGAAAGTATATTTTCATGGGGGTACTGGCATTGTGCCAGCCTCAAACCACGACAATTTGTTAAACATTTTAGGAAAGTTCTGGTTCCAGAACATGCATTTTCATTGCCCACACACAGAAGTTCATCTTATTTCCATCCAGAAAAGAAAGAGTGATTTTGATGTGATTATCAGAGGCAGAAGAGACCTTAAAGATCACCTTGTTCCAACCCCCGCCCTTGCCATGGGCAGGGACACCTTCCACCAAACCAGGCTGCTCACAGCCCCACCCAACTCAGCCTTGGACACTTCCAGGGATGGGGCATCAACAGCTTCTCTGGGCAACCTCTGCCAGGGCCTCTCTATCCTCACAGCAAAAAAATTCTTCCCAATACCTAATCTAAACATATTCTCTTTCCTCTTAAAGCTATTCCCCCTCTTTCTATTCCATTCCCTCTTGTCCTATCATGGACAGGAGAGAGTTGCAGGCATCAGCAGGAAACCCTGCTAAGAATTTGCTTTTATTGTAAAGCACAAACACTTCTCAAATTCTTGGTCTGCTGATCCTATTCTAATCATTCTAGTTTTTAAGTAATTTGAGAGATCTCTATTTCTTGAAAATATGCCTTTATTATAGTTAGAGTATGCTGTATTTAAAAGGAGCATTTTCCCCTAAATGTAAATGTTTTACTTTTGAAAAACAAAGTAAAGACAAACATTATTGTGCTTTCAGATTTCAAATGGCTTTTGGCAGATGACATATGTTCCCCATAAGCATACTTTGGGGACTTGGGCCTTGACAGTAGAAAAGCACTAAAAGGATGAGCAACCAAGTGATATATTCCATCTCTGTTTTCAGTAATGCTATAATTTGTAGCATTTACAACAAAAACAACAACGAGTATTCACAAAGCAACAGCTGCCCTTCTCTTCAAACTACTCTTAAAGATTATCTCTGTCATGATGTTTACAAAACTTGACAATGGTTAGGCAGATGATATTCTCCAATTGCTTATTACTTGTGCCAAAGATGAGAATAATTTCATTCCTAAAAAGAGGTTCTTCTATCTCCTTTTTGTATTTGGTGAATATTTTATCTTGGTGAATAGGGGTTATACTTTCCTCTATGTTCCAAACATAGGTAATAATGATAGAGATCCTAGATGTCATCAATATTAAAGAAAAAGGAAAGAAAATCATGTTTATTTTTCTACTGGAGCCCAAGTTCTCAGTTAAAGACTATTATGGACAGCAAATGACTCCTGTATTTATGCTAGGTAATAATTTACTTCAATAAGTTATGAAATTACATCTAATAATTTCTCTTAGGTAACTATATAATTTTAAAAAAATCTTATGTGTGAAATCAGATTTAAATGTCAAGTTGAAAGAAATCCACCAAACATATCTCTCAAGGTATCACAGGAAGGCTAACATTAAACTGCAGGTAGGAACACAATTAAAAAAAAAAAACCAACCAAACCCAAGCCAAAAAATGTATCCAACATAAACCCAGAGATAATTTTTGGGATACATCACAAGAGACTTTCAGGCAAATAAAGACCTCTTTAGGAGTACAACAATATCAAAACACACAGTTTTCATAAGCTGCCTTAAAATTCCTTAGCTATTGGTGTTTCTGGCTCAAGTGATATAAAACCACACTTGATATCAAGGCTAGTATGATTGCAGCTCCAGGGGTACAGGCAGCAAGTTTCATCTGTCACCTTGCCTCCACCTAGTAGAGATCTATGTGATAGGTGATCTCAAAATATCTCATCACACAAACTGGGAGAAAATGTGGAGGTGAAAAAAGCTGTCCTAAAACTCCAGTGCTTCAAGAACCCTTTGAATACTAGGGTTTGTATTTGATTCTTTGAAAAGAATCAGCTTCTAATTCTGCTGAAATTGTGAATTCCTCTCTCTGGGACAGTGATTTCTAACTCCCAAGAAAACAGCCCAACCCTCAGGCTGTGGGCATTCTCTAAGAAAACCGGGTTTTTCCAATTCTGAATGTTTGGGGGCAGGGAAGGAGGGAAAAGAAATGGAAATGCATTCTCCATTCACCTAAGAACAGTCCAATGATCAGATGATTCATATCAGTCAAGTGTTAGAGAGCTATATAGAATATTCTAAAGATAAAAATCTCTTCTGAATATGTATATAAAAGCTTGAATTATTTTTTGAGCACTTCAACAACTTCAGCAGTAACCCAAGAAGCACAGGGCTGGAATTGTTCAAACAGTAGCTAATATTCAAATAACCCATCAAAACTGTATTTCCAACAGACTGGCATCATGAAAAGAATTTTGGATAAAGGGGAACAGATGAAGAGAAATAGCAAAAAGAACTCAGAGGAGCTGTCAAAGTCCCCCAGGACAGTTTTAGACAGAATTAGGACACCATTTGCAGGGAAAGTTGTTGTTATGGACACTGAAGGCTCAGCCCCAGCTCTGCGTGAAGAAAGCAGTCAGAGGGGAACCTGATTGTTCAGCTCCGATCAGAATTAAATTTACATTTATTTAGTCTCCTAACTTGTGGATTCTACATTTTGAAGTAGCAGTTCAACCTCAGACTGGACTTTAATATTGGATACACGTCCAGGTGAAAGGGAAAAACCCTGGGGAGCCCTCTCCCCGGGAAATCTGAACAAAATTGGGATATGGAGGCACATCCAGGATACTGATACATCCTTCAGAGATGCAAGAGTTATGGAACACCTCTCCAAGTTAAGCACTGGCAGGCAGCATTGGGTAGCTGCAAGTGCAGGTAGAGAGATACCATCTGGGAGGTGTTAAGTGATACTTTGGAAAAGTACTTCAGGTGGCACACGGCAGGTTCACAGCCTTAGAGAGGTGTTTCAGGGCTTATCTCAGCATCCCTGGCTGCTGAATCCCAGCTATAAATCACAGCACCAACTTGTACCTCACTTTTCCATGTCTTTGGTGAATGCTGTAGGCACTTTCTTTTTCTCTCCTCCACAGACTTCATGGCCCAAAGCTTGGCCCTATTAATCTTTGATTAGAGATTAAAAACAGCTCTAGAAGAAGGCAGATGGTTCCCACAACACAGACCGTGGTGTTGGGATATTCTTAGTGAAAGCAAAAAAATTCTAAATTCTGCACCACATAAGACTGACATTTATAAAAATTCCTCTGGGACATTAGGCCAGTGATGTAGATGATTCTTTTTGCCACGAAAGGGCAATAACCTGGCGTAGAGTCCAAGGGGCACTGTCTTCTTAGGAGCCTCCAGTTCAGCTGGGCACAGTATTATGAGAAGCTGGACCCTGACTTCTCACCCCAGCATTTCCTAATTGCTAGATTTAGACATTTCCCCTCCCTGCTATTGCCTGCTATTTCCTCTGTATCACACTCTTAGCACCTCCCTGTGCACAGTGTGAGGTTACTCAGCAACTTGACATATCTAAATTTCAATAGAAGTGCAGTTTCCAAGAGTTAGGGGACACAGTGACTTCAGCAGCCAGAGCTCTTTTCCAGTATTCAGTCACTGATTTATTATGTAGTGATACAACAAATGTTTTGAACCATTTGCAGGTATTATTGGCTAAGCAGTAAATTTATCAAATTACTGTGTTCCAGACTGTGGAATATACCCTGGCTTTCCCTGGAGTGGAAGTAGGAGGAGGACAGTAAATATTTCCCTTAGTAAATACTAAGGGACTGAAGAGATATGTTATAAATAGACATTGAAATACAGAACACTATAAAGTAGCAACCAATTAAAGCCTTTACTTCTCTCTATTTCTTATCTCTATCTCAATTCTTATCTTATAAAACCTTTGAATAGGAAAGAGCATTCTGAAGGCAGTAAGTGGAGTCCAAGGTAGATAAGCAATTATAAAGTCTCTGAGAGGCACACAGGGTCTTTAGAAGTAATGATAAAATTTAGAAATTGAAACTAACTCTGAATGCTCAGCCACAAGACTCCACACTGCTCTAGGTGATCTAGACACTGGCAGCAAGAGTCACCTTGGTTCAGAATGCCTCAAAATATCCATCTTCCTTCCAGAGAAGGGAGGCTTGCAGTGGCAACATTCTGCAGGGCACAGAGCTGAACAAAGACACTTGGTCTTTCAGAAATAGCTAATACTTTAGGCCAGTCAGCCAAGAGTACTCACACAGATTTGATAAAATGAAGTGCTGGTGCAAAGCCTACTTTCAACAAAAGAAAGTAATTTAGGCCAGTACTAACTATATTAATTTCTAACAGAGGTTCACTGACTAAGGGCCAGGTAGGTACCTACAGCAAGCACATGCACAAAACCCTTCTTTTCTTTAATCTGTCTCTAAAATTACTGTGTAAAACTTGGCACAGCAATGAGTTGAACTACAACAATTATTTCCTTAAAACCAGAGCTTGCAACATGCTCTACATTACTGGCTTGCATAAATACCTCTTCTTCAGGTGGTTTAATGCACTATTCAACAAGTCATCACAGGCTGCTGTAAATTATTTGTGCATATTTCAGGAAGCAGCTGTTAGGAAGCCTCACAGGTCTAGATGTAAATCACATGGCTACAGAATTCCTGGGAGAGGTAAGCACAGCTCATGCCAAGATACTTCTTGTATTAAAGAAAGGAAAATGTTAAAATAATGCTCTAGATTTGGAGCAGTTTCTTTCACTGATGAGTTGGAAGTTAACAAACCAACTCCAGCTAAAGTAACTGACTGGAAATCATAGTGGTCATTTTATTCTTTTTTTAAAAATGCAGCCTCAGGATGTGATAAAAATTTTTTATTCAGAACTAATTTTACCTAAAACAAGATAAAGGAGAAGGTAGTGGCATGTATAAATAAAAATGTTAAAGACAGAAATTCACCTGTCTGATCCAAATCCCAATTAGATGGGCTAACTTTGAATTTGAAAGCTGGATTTGGGTTAAAGCACAAAGGTTTTAAACCTCTTTCAAACTCATGCAAAGTTAGTCAGCGCAAGAAACAAGTTTTACCTGTTCTCCAAAGCCTTCTGGCTTTCTGGCTGAAAATCTAAACTTGGCCACTCTGAAAAAAAAGAAATATGTCATGGAGCTGAGCCAAAAAACTTAATGCAAGTTCAGGCATTTAAATGTACTAAGGCTGAAAAGCCATGCAATACTGGTCATGAAATTCTAGTAATCTTTCACTATCTGCTTGTTCACAGCAATAAAAAAATAGTTACGAGTTTCCCAGAATAAATAATTTAAGTATTAAGAAAACTAACGAGCCAGAATGCTGTTGAAAAAGAAGAATGTATGTTTCAGAGAATTTGTGTATGCAAAAACTTTTTAAACTTGCATTTACAAATTTTTTTAAACAACTAATTTTTTTTATAGAGATCTAAAATGTCTATTCCCTTTCTCCCTCTGATATTTTCTGTCTTCTGAGCACACCAACCAGACCTTTTCTCAGTTTAGCGTTAATGGCCATTAAAATAAAACAATTTTTCTGTGTGAAGCCAAAATACAGTGTTTCAGACTGACACTAGAACTCACTGAAACTGTTGAATTCAGCTGCATACATCCACCTTCAATTAAGATTGCTGCAAATGCAGGTATTCCCAAGATGTCCAAAGCATGACCTGCTGAGAAAATCAAGCAACCAGGGGCAGAGATTCTACCTGGAAATTATTTTGTCCATCAGGAAGACATGAGAGAAGACAAATGGCTCAGAGAGAAAAGCATTACCCAGGTAAATGCTGGTAGGACAGTGCTGCAGGGGATTCCCCCTTTGGAAAGGTGAGATGTTGCATTCACATTCTCTGAAAAATCCCTTCGCCCAGGATTTTTCTCCTGGGAAGCTGAGAAGCCTTAGAAAAAGGAAAACAATTCTTATCTCATTTGCTTCTCTGGTGTTGTGCTCATGTGTGGAATGAGTTTGGAGATTGTTTGCCCAGAGGTGATTGTCTGATTGGTTTCTGGTGTGAGTCATTTTGTCTCATTGGCCAATCAGTGCCAAGCTGTTTCAAGACTGGAAGACTCACGAGTTTTCATTACTATCTTTTAGCATTCTGTAGGTATCCTTTCTGTATTCTTCAGTATAGTTTAGTATAGTATTCTTAAATATAACATAGTATATAAAATAATATATTAGCCTTCTGAGAACATGGAGTCAGATTCATCATTCCTTCCTGCCACGAGGGTCTCTGCAAATACAATAATGAGAAAAGCAAGAGCTGCAGCTGTGACCAATATCTCCTCTCCTCCTGTGTTCAGGCAGCCACCTTTCTGTATGCATCTTAGAATGAATAAGAGTACACCAAAGGTTAATCTGGTATCACAACATGATACATAGTGCCTTGGCTGCGGCTCACCTCTGCAGGCTGGGTGTGTGACAAGGAAGAGCCCGTCAAAAGCCTGGGCACTTCAGTTATTCACATCCCCTTCTCTTGAGTACATGCATACTGAAGAAGATACAAGTACGTTTTTAGTCATCTTCACACTGCATGCACATACATATATAAAAATACACACACAGTGTCTCTCTGGAAGCCATAAAAACAGATAAGCCATTCTTAGCAACGCTCTTCTGGAATTGCACTGCTCCTAGCACAGGCACTCAGACAGGACCTCTTACCACTGTGGGGACCAGTCCACTTTGCAGCACACCACTAGCCAAGCAAGGTACAAGCAGGAAGCAAAACTGGCTCCTTGCTCCAGAGTGCTTATAACCAAAATAGAGGATGGTGTCAAGTTGCATCAAGGGAGGTTTTGATTAGACATTACAAAAAACTTCTTCATGGAAAGGGTTGTCAAGCACTGGCAAAGGCTGCTCAGGGAAGGGATGGATTCACCATTCCTGGAAGTGTTCAAAAAGTGCTTGGATATGGCATTTCAGGACGCTGTTTAGTGATTAACATAGTGGTGGTGCTGGGCTGATGGTTGGACTTGATGATCTTAACAGTCTTTTCCAAACTTAACAGTCCTGTGATTCTCAGAACTAAAGGAAAAATGAAGCCACGCAGGCACTAAATATATATATATATATATATATATATATATATATATACAGGTGTCCTGTTTCAAAATTTCATTTTAATCTAAAAAATGGAAACTTTTGATGGACATCATGTTGTGTGTCCCTGAAATGAAATATGGATCTCTAGCTTTTATGAAAGTAAAGTATTTCAAAGGAGCCATGGAAGAGAAAAGACATCTGAAATGTTTCTTCAGGAAAGACTCTCTCTCAGTATCAGTTCATGACACTGCAGACTTTGATGCTGCTTTGACAAATATTTTCTCTAAAGTAAACTTTAAGTTCCTTTAGTTTAGTTTTACCATGTTATTTTTTCCACTTTTAGTTTATGTAGGAATTGCATTGAAATGATAACCTCTATTCCCTCCAAACAGACGGATTGAAGAATAAAGACCATTTATATCTATTAAACTGTACCACTTCTTATTAAGGTTATCCAGGCCTCTAGCTCATGACAAAATATCTTGTTCAATGTAATTTCAATTTTGACCTGTAAGTAAAAGCAGAAGATACACTTGAAAGAGCACTGCAAGGTTTATTTTTTTAATTTCCTTAAAGAAAAAGGAAAAAATGGAAAAAAAAGTATTTGTAATTCTGAAAAACTAATGAAAAATTACCCTGATATGATTCTTTTTTTCTTCCAATTTTGAAATGGCCTGCAATTTTCAACATGTTGTTTTAAAACTTTGTCTCATGTGCTTTCCTTAAATTTTTTTGTAAAACGCAAGTTATCTCCTCATTCCACATTGCTTTGCAATCTCAAAATAGTAATCTAACATGAGAACACAGTCAGAGCTGTAACAAGCAGAGCAGACAAGATAACAGCAAGAAATTCCATCCTTTGCTTTCACCTTAGTCAAAAATGTAAAGTACAGCATTTTAAAATGTTTCATTTTGAACTATTATTTGACGTCTGGATTGAAAAAGGTAAAACAGGCTATGCCATCTGAAAAGCTTCAGTTGAGTTTCAATTCAGATTTTCTTTTTCTCTTTTAATGCATGAGCTTACAGAAGAAATTATTTCCTTGCTCTTTAACTCAGTCACTCCATTTTCCCTTGCACAATTTTTATGGACTGCCATCTCTAGCTCTTCCAATTTTTTCCTTCCATTCATCTGCTGTCATTTCTTGAAGCATAATATAATGGCATCTTACACAGTGGCACAAGATAATGGTTTATTTCTTTGCTCTTGCTATGTTTAACAAGGAATACTTTTCTATGCATATGTTGAGCCTTTTCTGTAAAAGGACTGCAACTTTTCAAGCCTCCATTTGAGCTTGGAAATTTTCTTCAAAAAGCCCTCTAAAATCTTTTAAGTGTAATTGTACCTTCCACTATTTTAACATTTTCCAAGAATCAAAAGCACATGTTTTCAGTTTTGCTGGAAAACTTTTTCCTTTATGATATAAGACTATGGTTTCTGGTCCCTGTATTTCATGAATTTACAGTCATGAAGTTATACCTACATGAAAAGTTGTCAACAGTCAAGGCTGAAAGTTACTCATTTACACCTCAAACAGCACCAGATGAATAGGAAGGAAAGATCTCTCCGTTCTGGACTCAAAATGCTTTGAGCATTCTTAAAGCACTAGTGTAGAGCAGAAACAGAACAAAACAGTTCCAGTAAAACAAATGAGAAGAAGAGACACCTTTGAGACATTTCTCCAAACTAGTCTATTAGATGTGGCCTAGTGGAAGGTGTCCCTGCCCAAGACAGAGGGCTTGGAACTGGATGATCCTTAGGGTCCCTTCCAACTCAAACCATCCTATGATTCTACAATATGCTCTGATTTATCATAAGGGGTGTAAGTGGAGATTTGTATCTTCTTCTCTAAATTCACAAAGGCAGAAGAATACAAGCACAGCTAAGTAAAAAGTCTAAAAGTAAAAAGTCAAAAAGTAAAAAGCAAGCTACTCTTTCCAGCACCATGTAAGAAAGTTCTGATTCAGAATAGCATTATTTCACTAAAATAAGTGTTTGCAGGTTAATTTCTTTGCCAAACCCCTGTTTGGCACAGGACTAAGGGAAAGCATTTCAGCTCCAGCCTTGCCTCCTCTGAGCTACAGTTTGTATATTCAATTTGAGAGCCAAGTATTTGGTATCCACCAATTCTCCAAAGAAAGCAAGAATATAAAGAAAACATCTAAAGTAAGGTCTACCTCTGTACTCCTCAGTGCAGCATCACTTTGTATCCAATCAGGAGGCATTAATGAGACAGTAACTGATGGTAATCTGTGTTCTAATATTTGAACACTAAGAACCAAGTAGAAAGCAATACAGCTAAGGCTGCTGAGGACAAAACTGATATCCCAAACCACTTTGCAGAGCAGTTATCACAATAACATGGTTTAAAATAAATGAACAAACTTTAGTATTCAGTTTTGTTTCTGCTACAGAAGTTAGATAAAGCTTGACACTGATTTTCTTAAACATGATTAATTTTTTTTTAACTAGTTGGTTTGATGAAAGGGCACATTTTGATGCAATAATGTCCAAACTGTCTTCTTGGCATGTAAATCTTACCAGTTATTTCACTTGAGGAAGGAAACAGATGTAGGGATAAAGAATGGTTGGTAAACCTTGAACTTACTCCTTATGAAAAAACCATCCTAAAATGAAAATAATAAATGGAATACAGTGCTACTGTCAGGGTAACTGGGATAGTGAGGACAAAGGAAACTTAAAAGCTAAAACAACACTTGAATATTTTCAAAATAATCCACAAAATCCTGTATTTCAAGTATTTTTTTTTTTAAAAAAAGGAGGATAAATAAGATTTCTTAGCTAATATTAAAATGATCAAAATTAAAATCATAAGAAAAATATTTCTGTTTCCTACATGGGAATATGTTTGACTCTTGGTTTCAGATCAGGGTAGATTTTTCTTACTCCTTCTTCCCAAACTCAGGGAAAACGCTGGGCTAGGAAATTAATGATTATCCCTCACGGATCCACCAAAGTGAACAGTATTGTGTTCATACATTGAACAGCACAGAGGGAACCAGAGCCAAGTCCTTTATTGGCTCAGTAGTTCAGCTGGGAGATGGATTTCCTAGCAGAATTTGTTTAGACTGCCTATCTCCACACAATTAGACAGGAGGCTGCTGGTGGCAAACTGAAATATTCAAACATCTATTGAAAGGAGATGGGGACCAGAAGGAGAGAGGCAGCATCCACTAGACAATGGCAGATGATGAAGAAGTAAATGATGCTGTAATTCCAACACCTGTACATCCCCAGGGATCCCAGACAGTTGCCATACAGCACAGACAGTAACTCCAGTCTTATCCCTTCATTGTAAACTCCTCTGATCCAGTTCCACTGGATGACATGCCATAGATTTCCCTTTCTATTGCCTTGGAAAAGCCATGTTTTTGGACTCTGCTCAGTTTGAGCCAGCAAGGAACCTAGCCCTGTGCACTACGCACTGTGCTTCAGTACAAAAGCAAGAACTAAGATTTAAGCCTACGATGTTTTGGCTACATCAGCCACATGAAAACAGAAATACCATATTTATATATATATATATATATATATATATATACTAACTGAAGGTAATAATGCTCTAATTTTCAAATCTCCCTTACTCACCCCTTCTTGAATTTTTAAAAGCCTTAGAAGTGATTCCTGACCTCAAGTTAATAACCAGTGCTCCTCCTAAATCACAAGTCTTAAGTTCTGACCACTACTTTTAAAATTTCAACTAATGGCCGCATGATTACTTTATATTTTGCTTAAAAGTGATTTTATTTGGAACAGAGAAGCATTCAGATCCCCGAAACATAGAATGAAAGTTTAACTCACAGTCCTAAAGTAGTCTGTCACATTGTTATGAACTTTTACGTACACCTTGGATCTGTGGTGAAACTAGGTCCAAATAATTATCCTAAGCCAACCAAGGGAGAATGAATGGTAGGCTCAGTTACATCAAAAACATGCCAGACCTTCCTTAGACTGATTCACATTTTTTTACAAGCAGGATTTTAAGGGCAGAACCCTAAATCTGCTCTAAAATAATTTTAAAAATATTACTGCAATTATTAAATAACTGACAATTGAAATGTATTACACAATGTTGGCCAAGCATTTTTTCATCTAATAGACAGCTAGAGAAATTTTCTTTAAAATACTCAAAGCTTTAGATAACAGCAAAATAAATTTTCACCTCAAGAATATTAGTTAATGGCACATCAAACCTTTATATGCACTGAAAGATAAAGGTAACTATTGCCAGAGAACAACCTCTGTTACTCATTAGTATAAAAAATGGTGACCTGACACATTTAAAAACTGAAACTATCAGCTCATTCAAAAGAAACTCACAACAGACACAGGAGCAATATAAAAATTCAGATCTCTTCACAATCATTATGACTAATTCTGATGAAGGATTATCTTGTGCTTACATTTGTGGAAGTCTGTGATATGCAGATTTTCACCCCCAAAAAACCTAAACTGTAAATATTGCATTTACAGCTGATCCTGTTAGGTGTCTAGCTATACATTTATTTAGGAATGGGAGCATGATAGATACACCCACTTCCATGGGTGAAAGCAATGATACATAATGACTAACACCAGTTTAATTTGTTCTTTGAAGAACTCATTGAACCTTTACATATCAGTTTCCTCATTTTTAAATGCATGTTTTTACAGTTATTGGCATTCAGAAAAGCCTGTTACCCTTTCAAGTGCATAATTTCTTAAAGAATCTGAGTACACAAGATACAGTCATTGGGGAAAAGATGGGTGGAAGAGAAGGAAAAGGCAGGTTATGATAGTACTTCTCCCTAAGGACTTCTGCAGTTTAAATATTTTATTATGCATTTTTTAATGTTAATCTAACTTTTCAGCAATTTTATTTTAAATTAAATCAAATTAAATTTAATAAAATTTCACTAATGTAGCATTTTAATTTTAAATTACATTTATTTTTGATAAAGAGGGCAAAACAGTGAAGAGGGGTACTTAGAAACATCAATATGCAGCATCCTCTCTCCCTAGATTCAAGATCATAATCAGCTACATTTTCATGACAGGAAGGATATTTTCAGAGCTACCAAAGAAGACTCTGGAAATAAAGAGTTGTTTATGTGCCTTCTGTCAACATACAATTCAAATCACTGCCAAGTCCTCCTCCTTTCCATCATGGACTAATGGCCTCTGGGCAGCTGCCAGGGAAGAACAAAGGATATGCCCATGTCACTGTCTGAGGCATTTGATAGTAATTCCACATCACTGCCCTGGTATCTGCTGGTGACAGCAGAGGAAGGAGCCCAACAGCTGCTGGCCCTGACGCTGAAGCAGACCCAGTTCTGCAGACAAACAGCCAGCACTGGCAAGACCTGAGATGAGTATATCAGGCTCGTGTGATAGCCCAGCTTCTGGAGATGCTCAGTCTGCATAAAAACTGGCCCAGGAGCAGTAGATCACCTGTGAAAAGTGACTTGCTGCATGCACTTTGAGTACACTGAGCTATTAAAAAAATCTTCTTTTAAAGGTTGCAGTGACCCTTTGATTCAAGTGTTTCCTTGCATACAAATGGAAAATTTTCTCACCTTCCTCCACCAGCTGTCTTACCCCATCCCTTCCTCTAATGAAATTTCCTCTTTTTTTCGCTCCTCTCAGTTCTGTGGCAGTTGACACCATAAAAGATAGATGTAGAACCCTTCAGAACACTACACTAACCTTTCATGCTGATAGAGGAGACCTTTAAAGGGTTTGGCTGCAGCCTGTACACTCTAGAAATAGTGATTTGTGCTGTCACCTTTACAGATACATGATGAATTTCAATTATCTGAACATCCATACTGGACATATCTTGTTTGGTTGTCAAAAGAGACACCAGGGACCACCTTTGACTCCCATTTTACAGATCCTCCACCTGAGGAATTCACAAGGATCTGCAGAAACCATATTCAATTACAAGGACCGGAAAGCTTGGGCATCTTTCTTCTTAAATTATTGCAACAATGTCAGAGGCAAACTGAAAGTTCTTTAAAACACTTCTGACACACCAAGTAGCTTCAAGAAAGTCATATCTCTGACCTCATTTAATGCATTCCACATTACTTTCACCACCTTAGTGTCATGCACTCAGGTAATTGAAGTACTTCTGATTTCTTTCCTGTTCTACTTCATTTTGCAGCACCTCCTCAGCTGTGCAGGCTTTGGTGGCATGCAGCTGAAACACATCTCTTGAGCTGGTCAGAAGTCTCTTGGGATGAAATCAGAGGCAAGGTTCATTATTTTTATGTTACTGCTATGCAAGCAGATTTCTGCATCACAGGCTATTGAGTGAATTTCCATGTCGATCCAAGCAACATCATTCCAAAGTTAATATGATAACTTATGGAAGAATAATAAGAAAATAATTCTGTTTGAGAGGATTATACGTCTCAGAGTGGAACTGGTGAGAAAGTCATGCAGTATCACAACCTGCAATGCAGCTACTGTGTTTAAGTTTCACTTTGGTATAGAATAAGGAGTTAATGCCAGCTGTGAAGTTCCAAGGATTGCTCTGCAGACAGGAACTGTTGAAGAGTTTATCATAATTTCTTTTTTAATAGCATATACACACAGGAGAAGAGACAGGATTTCTTTGTAAAAGATTAGTAACCTCTAACACACACACAGTTTGAGGATGAAATTTTTAGAGATTAGATCAAAGACACTGATCTATATCTTTATTTTATGACAGCATTTTTAAAAAATCCATTTAAGATCCCACCAGTACATACTACCAAATTAAGTTTCCTGTAGTAATCAGTATATTCATCTGATATTAAGCATTTCAGTATCAATACTGAATAGAATACTGCATCTGCAATGTTTTAGTTGCATAAAAGACATAAGTTTATCAAATATCCTTCAAGGGGCAAAAGCAGATCTATAACATAACATCCTGGATAGGTTTTATAGTACTGTCTTTTCTTTTCTCTTTATTTGGTACAATAATTTAATAGTTTCTCACCATATTTCCCTAACAAAAAAATTTCTTTGCTATAATTACAGGTTTATTGTGTCATTAAACCATAAAAAAAACCAAAAAACAAAGCTGAATTAGACATTATATAGTGATTTCCAGCCTTACCATTTCAAACTAAGCCCAAGTAGACAGCAAATCCAAAGTTTATGAAAACTGGGATGCATCAGAGAAATGTGTGCCATTAAAAGAGACTTCTCTACAGCACTTTATCTTGGTGTTGCTTAGAAATATCACACATGAAGCATAAAGTTGAGCTCCATCCCTCTGCTGCCAATTCCCCCTGACTGGGATGGGGAAAAAATGGAAGTAGCAGCATCTAGAAGAGTGTGCCTCTTCCACTTTTATCTCTGAATCACCACTTTCTTCCTTCAGTTCAACTACCCAATTATAGCAGAATAATTTTGTACACTTTCTGCAATACTGAAAAGCTTTTCTGTCTCTCATTTGCATGTCTTTTGGCCACTTTTTTAAGCTCATAAAGTTAGAACAGTATCATAGTTTTGAGCTTCTCAGCAGTAAGGAAAAAGAGCATAATATGGTCTCTGTTGGGAGAGCAGGGATGTAGAGGGAATAGAAACGGCAAAATGTACAATAATTGCTTTAGGGCTTTATCTTTTTGGCTTTGCTGTGAAAAGACCTCATACAAACAAAATGATTAGCTCATGTTACAGATCATTCCTAAAAAAAACCCCAGAACTTCTCCAGCAACAGCTCACTTGAAATAGGGCTGCTTTTGGAGACATTTATTGTTCATGCATCACAAGTCCTCCACAAGTAGCAAAAGCAAAAAAAGAAAGTACATGCAAGCACTTCTTGTCCTTTCACAGAAAAACTGAACCGATGGTTTGCACTGAGCTCTACACAAGCCAGCTACAGGACACCCACAGCTGCAGCAACAACAGAAAGATGTGTTGCAAGCTGGTAACAGCTGTGGGAAAATCCATCTAGCAGAGGGTGAAATTTCATTCTTGCACAGCAAAGGAAGGCAAAGGAAAAGCTCCAGTCAATTATCATTTCTAAGCCAATACAGAGGCAACTGTTCTTACCAGGTGCATATTTAGAACAGATGTTGAAGACAAAGTTCATATAGCAGCATGGATAACAGCTCAATTTTATCTTCAATTTTAAAGCATCTAGAGTTTGATTTTATATATTAGTGACAAGAGGTGCAGTATCACTAGCTGTAGAGCAGAAAAGGCTGAAATATTTCTCATAAAAATGTCAAACAAATAGAAATTTTTCAAATGGCATTTGGCCTGCATTTTACTGGGCCTATGAAAACACAGGTTACTTGCAGGATTAATCACCATGAGAAGAAAAATTTGGGTTTTTTATTGCTGGCTGGTATATTTCTCTACCTTATTTCTACATACTTATGTAGTTACATCCTGAAATTCAATTTTATATGTTCCTTAAATCAAGATTTTGCTGCTCAGATTTTTTAAAGTAGGAATATATTGCTTTTTAATACAGGGTGGGACAATGTGTTCTGCCAAGTCTTCTCTAAGACTATGCCCAATGCATTTTCTGAAGAGACTAACCTGCTAGGAGTGTTGGTTGGATCAGTGTTCCTTATGAACCTTAGGAGTACAGCTTACATCCAAGGGAAGTGAACACATCACCTCCACAACCCCTATATTCCATTCTCTGCAGTAAAATGCCCTGGAGAAATAGTTATGACAGCAATTGGTTATGCTGAAAATTTTCATTTTCTCTCATTTAAATACAACTAGAGAAATTAAATACTTCCAAAGCTGGTTCATCACAAGTTTCTTCTTCATTTGGCAGCTAAGGAACTCTGAGGCATAAAATACCCTCTGTGAATCCATGAGAAACAACTTTCCACTGCCACCTCCTCAAAACAAAACAGCAGAAGCCAGAAAGACACAGTAACACCCAGAGGAAATCATTACTTGGAACCACTTCCTTTTCAAACAGTGATTGTTGTGGGCTACTGGCCCTTTTCTAGACCTTCATAACAGAGCATGAGGTGTTTGGTAAATAAATCTTGCTTACTTTGAAGTACACTCCCTTTATTGTGACTAGTACATTGAAACCACATTGTAATTAAATATTTTAAAGGATATGTTGCAAAATTTTAAAATGTATTTTAATACTGTGTACTTATAAGCATTAGCAATTACAAAAGAAATGTAAACTATTCTGCATATGTTACAATGACGGATAAATTATTTTGCTCACTGAAAGAGAAACAAAGAAAAAACATTTTTGCCTCTTTCCTTTTAAATTTTTTTCTCTACTAGAACAAGCAGTATCACAACAGAAGTATTTAATGGCATTATTAACTCAACCACCTAAAACCAGAACCTATATTAATTACTTTCATTATGCTTAATTGAACATAATCATCTAACCTAACAATTCCTTGCACACTAATTAATAAAACAGCATGTCTTCTGGATCAGAAATGCATTAATTGATTTCTTTCCAAAGTAAGATATTTAGGGGATAGGATTCATAACTTCCATCATTACTATGTTTGGACAGACAACTTTTGTAATCACAGTGACTCTAAAGGGCAATGAATCTCATTGGTGGATTTGAAATTTCATGCAAATTTTCATAGGGGATTTTCTGTCTCCTTGGTGACATTTGAAGAGAAAGATATGACTCAGCAAGGTCATTTCCATAAAAACACTGTAAGGAGTTGCAAAAACTCTAAAAGCTGTCATCTGTATTATAAGTAACCTATAATGCTACATTTTAATGTAATGGTGTTCAAGTATATAATGTCATCTCCTTAAGGATGTAAAGAGTAAAACATTTATTTGATAAACCTGATCAGATTAACCATTCCAAAAAAAAATATATAAATTGTTTTTCCTTCTAGCAGGAAGCTAGAAGATCATGAATTGATCTGAGCTATCTCTCATCTCTTCCTCTGCTAAGCATGAGCCAGGCCCTAATTTCTCCACCTTGTTCTTGAGAAACCTGATTATTGTCAACAGATACTTCATCCATGATTTCCTTTTGTGAAGGACACAGCTGAACAAAAGCAAGGAACACTTTCATCCTGATACTGTACAGTCAGGATTATCCTGTGCTAGAGGAAACCAATATAAAGATGACCCTCAGCCTGGGAAGTCATCTTGAAATCTAAATAATGGACACCTCTAAGGCAGAATTGTTGCCTAACCCTGTTATTAAAACTATTATAATGTCTAATAACTAAAAAAGCAATAGGCCAGAGAGAGAAAGCTTTAACCATCTTGTCATTTGGTAGCTACGTAGGTTTGCATCCTAAAGCATGCATTTAATTTCATATTGAATAAATAATTTCAGTCATATTAATAATCCTTGAAGAACTAAATTAAGGAAACAGACCTATACTTCATAATCAGGACACTTCCCTGGGAAGGGAGAGCAATGTGTGTTTGGCCCAATTAATCTTTGATGTTGCTCTGCTGTTCATAACAAAATTAAATTCAAGAGCTAGGAAATACCACAGACTAACTCAGCAAAATAGTTTAGAAGGCAAAAAATAAAAAACAAACAAACAAACAATGGCAAACTCCCTTCCTGAAGAAACTGGCACCTCGATTTCACATCCTGCATACATAGCTGCAAAAGCATGCTAACCACTGAGCTACATTTGGTGAATTAAGCAGGGAAAAGGGTGGAAAAGAGGATGGGGAGTCCATGCTTGCATTCCTAAATATCTCAATCCACTAAAGACACAAAACAAAGTGAGAAAAAACAGACTATACATCAATATCCAGAAAATAACTCTGTTTTGTCAGTCACAAGATGAAAGTGCATCCCTCAGAAGAATGAAGAAAGGGATCTAAATTCTAGCTTTACAGGAGTTTAAAGACCCATTCCCACAGTTATCATTTCCCTCTGGTAAGTTCTGTAATGCCTGGTTAGCATGACATGAACTGACCCAGTACTGCAGGCAGAGGTGTCCAATTCTCCACCTACATCATACTGGAAGTTCAGATTCAGTTCCCACTGGAAACTGACTGCCTAAACCAGCAGCTATTAACCATGGATTGGAGCAACCTTTCCATATCTACTATCATCCCTTGAAATTATTCAGCAACTTTGTGAACAGGATTTGATGTTAAGTGGCTGGTTTGAGGGATAATTTCTGCACATAATGCTTGAACACCCTTTTGCTTCAGTACATGCACTGCATGATACATGTTCTTTCCCTGGAAAGTTAGACAAGCTACACATTTGAAAGAATAAATAAATCTACCTGGTTTCATAAAAACACATTAGTACAAAATGGTAGTATCAGTCATGGCAGAGGCAGAGTGGTTGTGTTTCCCAGCTCTCAATTAATTTAACCAAATTACCCATCCTTTGAAAACTTTCTTTTTAACTTTCTTCCTTAATAAGAGTAACTGAGCAAAAGTTGCATTTTGTTCACACCAGATAATTAAAACTTCTGGTATTGGAATAATTTTTTAAAAACTCATCTGTTCCAACATCATTTGAGTTCCAACAACACATTTTAATTGAGCACACTTTTGAATTGCTACATTAATATGCTACATCCTACTTGAGGAAGAAAAAAAAAATGTTTTTCTCATTAATCTTCCTTCATTCTCCTTCTCTTTTTCTCCCTAAACCTGTTTCATTAAAAAATCTTTTCAGGTCTCTCTCTTTGCAACCTTTGCCTCTTTGAACAAGTAAATGGTGGGGATCATCTTCCCAAAATTCCCCTAGGCTGTCCACAGGAATCTCTGAACTGTGTACTAAACACCTGCTCTTAAACACAGTAGAAACAGATAAAATACAACACAACCTTGATTCCCTCACCTGAATTTACAGAGGGCATGCTCATGTGAACAGCCATGCTCATGTCTTGTGAATTCATCTACATAAACTTGATTTCAGACCAGCCACACATGACCCTCCTTCCCCTCCTCCCACTCTCCAACACACAGTGTTTGTGAGTTTCTGACCAAGACACAGTTTCAATACCCTACTGTTTGAGCTAAAAGACTTGCAGAGACAGCATATAAATTTTCAGGCTATACCAAGTCCAAACTACCTATTTTAAACCCTGATCCCTATTTTGGATTCTAATCCCATTTTCCCAGTCTCTAATTAGCCATATTACTTTAGTTCCTTATTCATTGCTAATGCCACTACCTAAATTATCATCATTTCAATAAAATAATCTTTTAAATCCAATAACACAAACAGTGTAAAACATTTCCTAGCTGCAGACAGGTATGCCCTAGCATGCAATTTTCAATTACATAGGCATAAACAGATCGAGTTTCACTATCCTATTATTAAGTATAGTAATTAATGAATTAAGCAATATTAAAAAAATAAGAGTTTATAAGTAGTATATATGAATCACTGGTTCCAGAGCTCCCAGCCTTTCCCAGGGAGCATGCTGCAAGTCACACCCAGATCCAGGTCTGTTCTGTCTTGCTTTTGCATCTCAAGCCCTCGGGGCTGTTATCTTTTGACACTCGTAACTGCACAACATCGCACGATCTGCAGAATTACACACTGTGAATAGAACAAATTTTTTCTTCAAGGGATTTCAATGTAATTTTGGTTTTGTTAAAAGCATTAAATCCTGTTAACAAAGCTCACCTGATGCACTGAGTCTCAGTGGTGCAACGGGATTTCTTTATAAGGACTTCTAGGAGGAATTCAAGGCTGGAGGGACATTCCTGTCCCAAAAATATTGTACCTTTGCAATTCCAGCAGTTCTATGTCAATGGTAATTACTTATTTTCAAGCAAAGCTCTATCTTCCTTAAAAAGAAGTTGGAACAGGAAAAAAACCCAGACTTTAAAATTTTAATTTATTTAGAAATGTCTGTAGAAATCAAAGCAACCAGACAGATTTGAGAATGGCGTGGGTTGCATTTGTGGTGGAGATGAACAGAATTGGGATATGTTGAAACTAGCTTAGTTGGTTCCAAATGTAAACACAAGATATGCTTATTGTATGCACTCTGAAACTAAAGAAAAAATTCTCTTAGCGCTGAGATGCTGAGGCTGGAAAAACTACTTTCCTAACATTGTTCCTCAGAAGTCCAGAGGAAAAATTTTAAATGTAACCCAAATAAGAGTTGATTCCTGCCCTCACACTCCCCCTTCCCCAAACAAACAAATCACTCTCAAGGCATTATTTAATAGCCCTGTTTAGAAGACAATTGCTGTAAGAGTTTAGTATCATTAATTTTTCCAGAGCAGTCTGTCAGCATGTGAGCCAGTACAAATGTGGAACTCATGCATGTGTGTTACACGGTACAGAGCTTGCCTTTAGCAGTCCTCCATTTCTGACAAGCAGGAAAATAATTATCAAACTACTTGATGCACCAGCCTGAGGCTATAGCAACTAGCTACCCAATTTAAATTTTGCTGGTTTCGCCAATATGTAATTGGTTAGTGTTTTAATTTTTAAATTGCCAGGGTTTTTTTTCTGTTCTATCAGACTTCCCTTTATGTAACAAAACATCATCAAAGGAACAAAAAAATAATCATTGAGAGTTCCAGATATTTTTACTCTAAGAAAAAGGAAAAAAAAATCACAGAATCACAGAATAGTTTGGGTTGAAAGGAACCTTAAAAACCTTCTAGTTCCAACCCTGCCATCATAGATAGGTACACCTTCCACTAGATCAGGTTACTCAAAGTCCTGTCCAACTAGCCCTTGAATATTTACAGGGATGAGACTTTTCTGGGTCACCTGTGCCAGTGCCTCAGTACCCTCAGAGTAAGGAATTTCTTCATTACATGTGAAAAAATATTATTCTTTAATTAACTTCAATTAAAGAAAAAAAAAGCCTATAGATTCAAAAATATGCTCTGAACCCATATGTAATTTTTGTCCATCATCTCTCTCCAGTTGTGAAACAATTTTTCCACATTTGGTAGTTTCTTAAACAGAAACTGGAACGTAACTTTACAGTTTATTGGTGCCCTTCTCTGAATCTATTGCTGATGTACTATATCATTTTCAAATCAGCAGGAACCAGTGCTACATATGATATCCAATGAAAAGCAGAAAAACCTGGGATTAATACATAATGTACTCTTTTGTTGTTTGTTTCCCAAAAACCCCTAACATTCTGCTTTCTTTTTTGTTTATTACTTGCCTGAGGTTTCCACAAAATTATTTGTCATAAACTCTGAGATTCACTCCTTAGTAATAATGAGGCTTCAACCTCACCAACAGAATAAATATCAGAGCAAGGATAGCTGCAGGGCAGCAGTAGAGAAATCTTTAAAGATAACTTGAGAGCTGTATCCCAGGACTGGCTTCTTAGTTCAGGAAAGCTTACATTAAGAATTCAGAATTTATTTTCATTTTCCATGAATGAAAGCATCTTTTAACAACTGGCATTGAAAAAATACAAGAGTAATGAAGCAAGTTAACAAAGACAAATAAGAAAACAACATCAAGAATGACTAGTGAAGGGCAGAATGATTCAGAAACCACTGAAATCTAATGGTTCCTTGTTTCCCAAATCCCAAGCAAGTGCTGCTTCTCACCCCTGCAAATGGCACCTGATCCTGAGGAGCTACTGCTGAACCAGAGCTGCTTCCAAACAATCCCTGCAACAGCTCTCTTATGCAAGAAAAGCTGAAACCATGCCTCTAATACACTCCCTCTGTCCATGGACTGGGCTGCAATGCAAGCCAGCAAGATTCACAGATTCTGGATAGTGATAGCTAGTTAATTGCTTCACCTGAGCTTTGAAGGCTCCTCTCAGCAGGATTTATGACCTCAGCACACCACCATGCTAAATGCAATGACACATCTGCCTAGTCAATTCCCCAGAGGGCACGAAATGTGCTGAAGTCTGTTAGGAGAAGACCATAAAGACTGACCAGGAGGACATGTACATCTTTTTTTAAATGGGGACTGCTTCTTAGTGGACTGAGCAACTCCAGATGCTAGCCCCTGCTTGCCTTTTGCCTTTGGACAAATAAGCAAGCATCTTTCCTGGATTAAATTAACTATAAACTTAGGGATGAGATAAAGAGTGACTTGCCTTCTCTCCTTCAGTGGTGGCTTAGCTACCAAAATACTGTCTGGCATGGGAGTAGCACACATACCAGAACAAGCTGCTTGTTATAAGATGCTGTTAACACTCCAGAAAATCTTACTTGGTGATAAACCATTTAGAAGAGTGCAGGGAAATTGGTGATCTAACTTTAACTGTTTGAAAAAGATTACTTACATCCACAGGAGTAGGGATCTTGCCGTCAGTGTTGAACAGCCAAATAGCATCACTAAGAGAACAGCACACATTTGATACTTATAAAGCTCTCTTCTGTGAAAGGAAGATAATCTTCTTCCAGTCCTTTCCAGGGGCAGAGAATAACAGGAGTACTGTTGAAGAAATTACATAGCTAAAAGCATTAAGAGACTACACTTGCTCTTTTGGTGGCACACAATGCAAGACTGTTCTTGGGTCAAAGTCTATTCTGGTGCAACATCATTCACCTTCACAGTAGAAACTGCTGAGTCAGGAGGATGATGTATGAAGAGAGACCTCATAAATCCGCTGAACAACAATCAGAAGCAATAAAGCTTTCGGGAGAATGCTGCAATGGAAGACTATAATATCTTTCTTCCTATAAACAAAAGACAGGCTGTACTTACCATCAGATCAGCTACCTGCATCAAATCTGATGGATCAAAGTTGACAACAGTGACTAAATACTCTGTTCAAGTGTTATCTGTGCAAGAACTGGCTTGATTTGTCACTTTATAAAGTCTGGAAACCATTGAAACTGGTTGATAGATGGTTGCCCACCAATAAAGATCATCATTTAATTTGTAGGGTTGCCCCAGTAAATGCCAACTTTTTCTTAATCACTGAAGCACTTTATCAAAATACAAAGTATGCTAACTAATTCAGGACTTTGAAAATTACCATTTTTTCTTAATTCACTATATAAGACACTTGTCAGGTGTTTGGAAGAAAAATTGACACAAACAAATACTGAGGGGTGAGCATATGCAGGAGGGGAGTTTAAGAAGACTTGAAGACTATCTTACCAATGAATCCTCAGCTGAATATTTCCAGAAAATGGCATGGGTGTATCCAAAACTTGACACAAAAACAATCATGTAAGACATGAGCTGTATCTGAGGCGTTCATTTTTCTTGGACTTTCGAGAGAAGATGACAGATAAGATTATCTTCCTTTCAGGTCATTGACAGATTCTAGGACAAACAATACAGGAAGCTGGAAATCCTTATCTGAAAAGAAACAAGTATTATTATTAATAAAGAAGGACCTAAAGCAGCATGCAGGTCTTGGTGTTGTATTTCACGATCATTTAGCCAGGTAGAAATCCATGCTCAATTAATGGAACTACAAATCCTTTCATGCTAAGGAAGCATAAAACATGAGGCAGTTTCATGTTTTCTGGAGCATGGGATAATGTAGTTCACATAGTTTGCTATTGCTTTGTCACTGAACCAGTACAAGAACTGGTTATTTCCACTATGACAAACGATCAAGCACAGATACTGATTCAGTCCCACATCACACTTGGTAAGGCTGACAGCTTCAGAAGGGGGAAAATCTGTAACTGCTTATTTGGCCAGATTGTCATGAAATGATGTGGGCATTTGCTGCACAGCGGGGGACGGCTTTTACTAGACAGGAGCTCAGCAGACAGGAAAGCTGTGTTTTGAAACTTGCAGACCTTGAGTTTCAATCCTGTTTTCTAGTGCAGGTCATATTGAGACAGACCTCTCTTTGTAACTTGTTCCACACTGTTGGAACTGCTACTGCAAGTCTATTTACTCACATACATTATTAATATCAGCTTCTTGTGTCATAGCCCTTCTAACCTTCAGTCCAGCTATTTGAATTTCATTAGGCTGTAACTAGAGCCAGTTGAAATTTGGGCCTGAAAACAGACAAATTGCAAAAATTCTCTTACCTCATTATTAAAGATTTATATCACAGCAGAAAAAATAAAGTTTACAAACTTCGTGATTTTAAATGGGGAAGAAAATGTTCTTCTCTGGTGAGGATGAAATTTAGCACTCTTAAAATGGCATTTTCTTCTTAATATTATTTTAGAAGACTGCAAAAATTGGTCCATTCCCTGAGAAGGTTACAGTTGCAAAGAAATGTAGTTTTCCCAATGCAAAAGCATTTCTTCTGGGTCCTCTTCCAAAAGCAAGAATCCACAGTAACATAAGGATTTCTAATAAATACAAGAGAGGAAGTGTATATGGATTTCCAGTCTTGGCAACTATTCCTCGTTCTCTTCTTCTCCCAAGAAGCCTGAGACATGAGAGATCAGAGATACTTTACCACGTGCAGTAGCAGAACATACAGCATTTCTTCCAAAGAAGAAAAGCTATGACTATTGTTTTGCAAGGGTTTTTACATTTTAAAACAGTGCCTCGGCCATTGGCCAAAAAAATAAAAAACCTTTATAAACTAGGTTTACCTTAAGGTTAGCATTTGAGAATATTTTTTTTTTTTCACGTTAAATAGTTTTGTGCGAGGTTGGGTGGTTCCATACCGACATCCACACAAGCAACTAAGGTTCACAAAAGTTTTTTTCTCTTTCCTTACTTTCTCAGTCTGAAAGGTCATTTTTGGACAGTAGAGAATTACAACATTTAAGTTTTTGACAAATATCTCAGAATATTAAAAACCGGGAGTTGTTAGTCTTTCTGTTAGTCCTAAATTCTCATTATAAACAGTTATAATCATTACTACAGTAATTCTCCTGTAGTTTTCTTAGTTGGCTTTCCCTTTTCTTCCATTCACATTCATATACTCTCTGGTGCACTAGCTGTCCTTGACATTTCCTTATTAGGTTTACAAATAATCATTAATTTGTTTTGTGTTCTGCCTCCTGTTTCAGTGATGTATAGGCATGTCACTACCTTTCTAAAGTGTGTTCATTATTTTTCTTCACAAACAGCTCACTGCTTCTCACACAGGGTTCAAGACAATTTGCATTGCACACACATAATGGTGTATACTTATCATTGCACCTTCACTGAAGTGTGTGCTATCTATTCTTTAGCTTTCATAATTAATGAACTTGTGATCTGAAGTCTCTTTCACTATTTGATTGTTCTGTCCCTTTGCCCTGATTGAAAGGCATAGCACTGTAGGCAACAGAATACTAAACTCTGACTCAGGCTTGTTTGCTACTCCTCTTTTTGTCCCAGGCCTTTTGATTGCACCTTCTCCATGGTTTTCCCACCACTGAGGAAGCAAGGCATATATAAAATATGGGTTTGTGGCAAGGTGGGGTTTTGGGGTGGGGGATGTGAGTTAGTGATCACCAGACTTGAGACATTTGTGTGCCAAGAAGCTAGCCTGGCTTAAAGTCTCAGCAGTCTTCTGTGGCTGACTTGATCGACATTTACTGGCAAATAATCTGAATTTGAAGCCCTCAAAGAAAAAAATTAATCTCTTTGTTGTACTTCTTTTTTCCCTAGCAGTTTTGGCTACCCAGTTTATATAGTACTGATTTTCCTACCATTTTAAACTTGGTGGAAGTATACTTTTACTTAAAAAGTTAAAACTGCACCATACCAGTTCAAAATTTCACTCACATTTCTGATATTTAGATGCTATATTTTCAAAGTCAACAGAATTTTAATAGCTAAATGAAGACATAACTATGTTTTCTTTAAGGTTTCTATAATGAAGAGAAACTGAGAGACCAAGATAGAAGGCAGTTCACCCTCTCAGTGATTTTAAAATGGCAGAAGTCAGATGACCTCAAGAAAGGCACATTAAAAAGAAAACAATTAGAGCAAAATTAATCTGATTTATAGTGGAGAACCAGTATAAATCCAGATCTCTTATGCCCTGCCTTAGAGAGAATATTAACAAAAATCGGTTGTCATGTGGATTACATTTTTTACTCATGCACTCTAAATTAATATTGAAAAAGTGCTGTGCTTTGCTATGTTATAAACAAAGTCAGACTTCATATTCAACCAGAGAAGTTCCCTGTCCTACACTCCTAGCTGTGCAATTACTGATCCATGATGAGCATCTTATTTGTCTTTATGGTACTTTTCAAGATACTGTCCTTTATTTTGCTCTGGATCTTATGTCAACACCTGCATATGTGCAAACCAAGTGTAAAACACAATCATGTCAGCAGTGATGGTATTTCCCACCCACTCTGTGAAAGGAATTATGCTGTATTTAAGGCTGTTGGGCAATCTGCTTGTAGCAGCCTTTTCCAACACAATCCAATTAAATTAAGCCCTGTGTTGTCCTCCATGTGATGGTCTGAAACTATAATGTCAAAATTAGACACCTTAGAGTTGAATGAGATTTTTTTTTAGGTATGTTTCAATTGTTAACACAGATGAGATGAATTAACTGCTATCTTCATTTCTTCCCAAGTGTTGGAAAAGGTTAGTTATTGCAGTTTCTTGGAAGTAATATCTTACAGTGACAGATTCCTTTTTCCCCTTGCATACTGTATTTGTACAAATGACAACAAGAACATGCAGCAGCATGTAGTATATTTTCAGCATTTTTTAGGGAATTATATTTGCAATCTATTTGTCAGCATTTTCCTAATAGGTCTCTGTATTCAGGAGCCCATAGCTCTACTGAAATGTCAGTCTCAACTGGAACTTCACAAACAGATCCTCCACTAAACAAATCTTTCTCACGTGAGCTTCAAAAAAAAAGCCATTAGATGGGAATCACATGCATAGCTTATTACAGAAATGACACTACAACTAAAAAGAAACAAGTCTTATTTTATTAGTTCATACACCAATGGGAAATCTATAAGCTATAGAATTGGAAATTGTATCTCAAGAAAAAACAAAATTTACAAAGAAAGAATACTTCACTCTTCCCGAAAAAGGAAATTATTAGCGTGAGCTTTAAGAGAGGAATATAAGACTTTTTTGAAAGGTAAATTATCACATATCCATTCCTTTCTTTGAGTTAGCTGGCTTATAATTATCTGTACCTATGCTAATAGTGGGAATGTCTGAAATTACATGGAAGTAAGATATAATCAAGAATTATGTAGGTTTATTCAAAGAAAATTTGAAGTGAAGTTTAAAAGTCAAACTCAACCCACAAAAGATTCATAAGCTGAAAAAAAAAATAGGTTTTTCTATAGATGCAAGAAAATAATTTACAAATCCAAAATACAGTAGTGCCATGCATTAATAGAATTAAAACCTGTTGTTCAGTAGGAGTAACACAAAAAAGGAAATAGCAGTCAACACATAACAAGTTTCAGCTGCTTTAATCCAGTTAAACTTGAGTTTTACTTGACACAATGCAGCCAGTGTCAAAAGCCAAATGACTGAGCTGCCCCACAGCATTTCCATGGAATCAAAATCTATTAACTGCCTGCACATCAAAATTCCTTTGCAACAATCACTTTAAATCTCAAGGCTAGAGAGAGACTCTCAAATGAAGTACATCATCAAGTACCAAATAATTTAAAAGGTCATGAAGAAAGTTATGCTTGAGTAGTGTTGTAACAAATAAGAAAACCAAACAAGCAATAGCTCAACCCCTTCCAATTTCTGCCTCACTTAGCACCATCCCTCCCTTCTTCACACTGGGGTTTGAAAGCTCAGATAATAAAAGCTGTCATGTGTTTATTAAGGTCATGAGCATACAGCACCTGAATGATCTTAATATCCTTGCTACAACTCCTGAACCACATAAAGCAGCCACACCTGGCATTTTAAGAGCATCAATAGTGCATATTTATAACACATGTATAACTTTGACAGTGGCAATATTTGCACCCTTCCTAAATGTTTTGGAGTGCGGAAAAAAGTAGAATTCAAACCTCCTCCATATTAATTTACTTTCATCAGATCTTACTGAAGATGACCTCAAAGATTATACATGTATGAGAATTCTCTAAGCATAACCTATAGCAGCATTGAGAATCTAATTCAGACAGGCTTTCATGCATGACTAACATTAATCAACTTATAAATCTTGATGTAGAACTTTAGCTTAAGAAAAATACAGTAATTTAATCAGTGTTGTACACTGTAGTTCTATTTTGCTCATCACTACCCATAATACTGTATCATTAAGCTCATTTAATTCCACATAAAGCAGTCAAGCAGTGAACGCTAAAGCCTTCCTCAGACATCATTTAACCCAGCAAGCCTCAGGCACCACTGAAAAAAGCCTGCAATTCGAGAACAGGGATAAATCAAATCATAACATGAGTTGGGAAATGTTTTATGTCTCAATGACCAAACGCAACAAGACTGTATTAGTAACCAAATCCTGACATTGATAATGCTAATTATTCATAGCAAGACATACTCCAGCAGAGGACTGTGATGTTCTGAGGTATATATTAGGATGTTAAATACATAAATCCAAGATAAATACAGGCTAATTTACTACTCCATTGCCCTCTTTAAGTTCCAGAGCAAAATGTGGATGCAAGACTTGAAAACTCCACGCCAGCATGGGGAAGCCTCTCTCAATCAACCCTTTCCTTCGGAAGTGGTCAGAGAGGAATCTTTCAGTCTCAGCAGGATGTATAAACAATGTTTACTGCTCTGTCTCTCACAAGTCAATCTTCTGTCCTCGGTCAAAAATAGTGCAACAGGGAGATTTAAAAAAAACAACCATTATGCATCTACAGGTTGTTTTTTTAAATTTCCACAACCCCTGAGGGTTTCTCTCTCGAAATGTGAAATGAAAACTGTGCAGCATCCCCCTTTTGTAGCAAGGAAAATGATGAGGAAATCCTTATTTTCCTTTTATGCTAAGAGTTACAGATTACCATTTTCCCACAGCAACAGAATCCCATTAAAACCAAACACTCCATCGTCAAGCAATGATACAGGAGAGTGTAATTCTTCTCTGAAAGCAGACTATCAATTGTCACTGAGCAGTGACAGTGGAGAAAGTGCTGTCCTGTGGAGACCTGAGTCATCAGCCTGAATTTCTGCAACATTCTTGCATTAGGCATTTGCCTGCTGAGCAGTTATTTGCCAACACAGCAAGGGATAAACATGTTAGCCATGAGATCAGAAGGGGAGGGGGGGAACCAACAAAAAAAGCTAAAAAAAATGTGAGGCAACTGTATGGAATTTTGTAAATATCTGAAACAAGAAGTAGAAATAATTCTCACCCCAAGACTCATAAAACAAAAGTTTTTGTAACATGCTCCTTCTAGGGACTTTTCTGAGAACTGAGAAGTACTTGCTCATATACTTCAGAATTTTTACCTCTATTTCCACATGCTTTTTGACCCAACAAATTTCTGTTTCTTATTTTCTTACACTCCAAGTACCAGGTTATAAAATCCTGAATGGGCTATTCAGACCACCAACTAAACTGAACAATTTCATATCAACTGAACTCAATTATTCTGTCTTAATTAACCACAGAAAGATCTAACCCCTTAGAAATTAACAATTCTTTCATCTTCCAAGCAAGTAACAGAGTATAAATATCAATAAATTCCAAAATGCCAGTTAAAACTGAAACTTCCCAGATGTTTTATTATTTCAATATGTGTAGATGCATGTTGGAATAATCAGCATTCAAGAACTTCCCCCCCAGCCACACCACTTCATTAATGGCAAAGCCACTGATGCAGTAAACAAAATGGGCCACAGTGACACAAAAAAACCCACTTCCAAAACCCCATGGATCAAGTGCTATCAAAGAAGTGTTGTCAGGAAGAAAGGAAAAAGACCACATGGGAAGAAATTCTTTGGGATAAAAAATAAGTGGATTGTTTTGAATTTCAGAAAAGTTGAAGAAGGAAGATACTACAAAAGCCTACACAGTGGTTTGTCAAACCCTTTTTTCTATTTTTTCCCTTTTGTAGTAATTTTCTACAGTGCTGTCTCAGGTGTGACTGTTTAGACCATGCAGCCTGACCAAGCCAGCAAAGGTAGTAGGCATGCTGGCATTCTATGACAGACTTCAGATTTTACACTAAATTATATGTACAATTATGCAATGGCCTGTTTAAACCATGGAATGTAAAATATACCAAGGGAAATATAGGTTGGATGTCAGAAAAAAGTTTTTTATGGAAAGAGTGATAAAGTTCTGGAATGGTCTGCCCAGGGAGGTGGTGCAGTCACCCTGGATGTGTTTTAAAAAAGACTGGATGAGGCACTCAGTACTATGGTTTAGTTGAGGTGTTAGGGCATGGGTTGGACTTGATGATTTTGAAGGTCTCTTCCAACCTTGGGATTCTGTGATATAGTTCCATGGAGAACTTACCATCAAGAAGTATAACCCAATTTTTGTTTTGTGAGACAAACCTATTTAGATGTTCAAATCTCCAAATATTTGAACTGCAATTAAAAAAAAAAAAAAGAGGTGAATTAAAAGCAAAGATAATAAAAATTAAACAGTTGTGAGTGCCTGTAATATGGCTAGACAATGTCTGTTTTACTCAAATCATACACATTTTTAAAAAATCTCTCTTCACAGATTAACATTTTCCTTGCTCAACAAGAAGGAATGATCCAGTTCACTACGGCAATATCTAAAAGGGAGCTTAAAAATAATATATCAGCCTCCAACTTGATTGAAATTTGTAGAGTCAGTGAAAGGTAGAGGGTGGAGATAGGCACAATACTGAGGATGTCATTTTATTCAGTTTAATGCAATCAATGTGAGCCATCATTCAAAATGCATAAAGAGCCTTCATGGACTTAAAAGACAAATATTGAACCTGTGAGGAGATTAATACCATTCACAAAACTGTGCTCTTATCAGATAATAGAAGTGTCTTCAAATTCATTCTCCTCTAAAAAAAAAACCCAATTGATATTTGCCATTGATGAAAAAAGAGCCAAATTTCATTCTTAAATTCACCTCTGCTTACCGACTATATTTATTTGAAGTAGAGATGAACAAACACACCCATGGAAAACCACTGAAAAATGTACATTCAATTCTAAATCCACTGTCAAAATTATAAACCTTCTAACTAAAAATGTCCTACACTGTGGTATTTTCAGACATCTGCACTTTGTTTTCATGGTGTCTGTGTCAACCTCAGCTGTCATAAACTCTGCAAATTAATTCTGAATTATTGTTGAAACAAGTCCACCACAATTCAGAGCTTAGCAAGCCTCTTAAACAGCTTTCAAATATGCATAACTAATCTATTATTTTATATTCTGAATCTGAGATCTTGATATGAGGACACACAACTGCACTGCAGAGAAATCACAATTCACATGACCACAACTCCTCCCACCTCTCTTCCATTATGTGAAGGACAAAAAACTATTTCACCTGCAAACCTTTCTTGAAATATTTGGGTTTTTTTTTTTAATTATTTTCAAAAACTCAAAACTCAGCCTTTTAAGACATGTTATCTGAAAAAAACGTTCTTGTCAAATTTCAAGTGAGTTTCCAGTCTTTGTATGGGAATACACTCGATTACATCAGCCATAAATTAAAAAGGAAAATATAGGCATTATTATATTTTTGAAAGCTGTACTTTAAAGCTTATTCCCCTCTTTACCTCTTTTCATAGAGCAGTTTCATCTCATTACATGCCCAATAAGGAAGGACTAATGTGATGCCTTTCAGTAATTCCTGCTCTTCTTTTTCTTCTTTCAAGAGAATTTGACAGCACACATTCCTTCCTTATGTGACTTAATGACAGACTAGTGTAATAAAGTGGGAATGAAGATACTGTCTTTTTTGCCAAGACCAAACTCAAGGCTTTGTGTGAAGCAACCTGTTCATACAATGCTTCCTGGTGAGCAAGTAGAGACAGAAGGATTTTAGACCCCGAGAGCCCTGCAGAGAAAATGCTCTTTGCAAATTAATTCTGATTCCCTTACAGCTTGAAAGGACTGAAATGCAAGGAAAGTAGTTTGAATTTTACTCCTGAGAAAATACATTTGCTACTTCTACATCATATGACAACACAGTAGTTACACATCTAATTTAGGGACATAACTGGTCATCACCCAGAGCACTTAATTCTGAAAACTCTGAAATGAGTTTTCAGAATTAAGAACTGTTTCAAAAGACAACTCTTTTTATTGGAAGATGCTAACAAGTTGCTCGCACTAAAGGCATTACTAAGAATGCCACTGACTTTGAGAGAATGAATGTGGAAGTGCAGGTACCTCTAGAAGAAAAATAATGTGCTGATGAATCACATATGCAGTATCTAGGTCTTACTCAGTGTCATTCTAGGTCAGTTTTCTTCACTAGAAATTACTTTTCTACTTTTTCTAAACTTAGTACAACCCACCACCCCCCCCAAAAAAAAAAAAAAAAGATAACCTAATGACGACTTGACTAGTAACTTGCTGATCTTCTGAGTATAGGGAATTTCAGTTATAGCCAGCAGTAAAAAAAACAAAACAAGACACAAACAAACAAACAAACAAACAAAAACCAGAACATAATAAAAACTATTACAGGACTTAAAAAAAACCCCAAAACCCAACGCCAAAGCCCAATAACTCCAACATACTCATATTAACCTTAAGCCATCAATTAGTGGAGGACACAAGTAAAATCTACTACAAATATACCCCCAGCAAGATTAGCTGGACCAGAAAGCTAAAAAATAAGGTGCATAACAGTAACTCAACAACAGAAATACTCAGTGTTTGATGCTGGTAGAGCACATCAGACAGGTTGTATATTGGGATTCTGGAAAAAAAACACAGCTGTGAAATGCCTTAAACTCAAATTCATGTTTTCTACTTCTTAAAAATTTGATACCAAATTGAACATAGTAAGCATCTTCTTTTAGTAAGGCTTCACAACATATTTTCAATATCTAGTTATTGAATAATCACATCAGGGCACACAAAGAACATTATGAACTATGGTGCATCATTCAAACTATTTTCATGCAACAGTAAAATGTGTGAGCGAGCAAGGTGCTCAAAGAGTTAAGTCAAATTTAAAATGTATAAGTTGAGCTTCAAAGAACTCACATCAGAAAAAAATGGGCTTAACAAGATTTAAACACATCAGGTTTAAGGTCTGTGCAGCAGTGTTTTGAAGTTGCCGTTATTTCCAAGTCAAAATCACCTCCATCTACATTTATTTCAGAAAAAGGGAAATATGTTTTGATTACTTGTTTTAACTCCAGCTGTAATCCTAAGCAACACATTTTCTGACTTCTTGAGAGGGCAGCTATTTACAGGAAAGCAAGAGATTTTGCTTCTTTAATACATGTTTTCAGTTTGTGTACATTCATGAATTGCTTTTTATGCCCATTTGAAACACTACAAACTGCTTCAAAAGTATTACAGATTCATGCAAAAAAGTAAACATTAATGCAAAATGATTTCTCCAAAGAAAACTATGTAAAAGCAGGCCATTCACTTAAAACCAAAACCTGTAAATTGTATATCTGTCTCTTCCTTTCTGGTGAAGTTAATAACAGAGCATGGATACAGAAAAAAGCATATCCACAGTTCAACATACAAACAAATGTATTTTTCTTCATGATAAATTTTAGTGGCTCCTCATTTCAGCCACATGTACATTCTACTTGCTCATCTGATCCTGTTGTGATTATTTTCTGGGATTTTAGATTTTGTCTTTAAACAAGCAGAAAAATTTCAAAACCCAGGAGGCAACAACATCACACAACTTTTGAAGTTTGCAGTTTGTGAGCAAATCAGTTCCACATCTGCAGTAGTACTATATAATGGATTACAGAAGAAAGGTTCATTAGATCTCTATCATGTGAAGACCTAATATTGAATCAGTAAGCGCCTAGCTGGGAAGCAAAAACTATAGAGTAATTAATGTACTATAGTATGCATGCATTGATTTTTACATGGACTATATTTTAGCAGTAATAATGTCTGGCACCAGACTACAAATCAATAGGAGCCAGTATTGTGCTGTTGGTAAAAAAAAAAAAAAAAAAAAAAAATTAAGGATAACAAGCTTTTCTTTAACTGGCATTATCAGAGTTCCACACCTTAATTTTGCTATTGTAGTACCTGACATTATTTTAAATAAGATTTTCATCCCAAATTTATTTGAAATACACATAAATACGCAGTCTTTGTACTCATTCTGATCTTTGCATAAGCAACACTGTCAAATTAAGACAAAAAGCAAAATATAAACATCAAATGGAAAAGGAACATGTTTCCTTCATGTGAATATTCATGGAGATTTGTGTTTGCCATCACCTTTCAAACACTATGTTTTGCTTTGCTTCCTTTCACTGTTTTCTCTTAGAATTATTGAAAAAGTTTCAGATTAATATGTGAACAAAATTTGGGAAAGAAACTGCATGGGTTTTCTGAAAAGGTGGTATTAAGAGTATATTAAAAATCAAAGAAAAAGAAAAATTAACTCTGAAAGTTCAGTATCTTGTTTCACTCTTGAAGGTCTCAAGGGAACAGGGTGTGTAGCATCGGAGCCCAAATTACATCTTGACTGGCTCTTTGGTGTAGACCCATAACATTGCACAAGAGATTTTCCAATTCACCCACAATACAGAAGAATAAGTTAAAGACCAGCTCCAAAAAAAGCTTTACTAGAGAAGGTGGCAGGCAAGTGATTCAGGATGGAGGTTACAGGGGCCAAACAAGAAAGGCCTGTGTGTCTGGACCTGAGCAGTCATTTCATGAGCTTTCTTTCATAGACCTGAAAATTAAAAAAAAAAAAAAGTTTTTAAGTTGTAACTTGACAGACCCCGCTCATTACTGGCCCTTTCTTGCACTTTTACTGAGCCTTGTCATGTTAAAAAAAAAAAAAAAAAAAAAAATTTTTTTAAGTTGTAACTTGACAGAACCTCATGAAAATGACAGATGGAAAGAAAATCTCACTTTAGTGAGAGTTTTAAGGTGTATAGAAATCCAAGGACAATTATGGTACATGTGAAGGTTATCTTGCCCCCTGTAAGTTCTTTTACTTAGGACTTCAAGTCAGAACAACTTTTAGAACAGTATAGCCAATATTACAGCATGCTAAAAATTATCATGGCAGACAAAAGCATATTCAATTAAGATTCACATTACTGATAACAGAGCTCATTTTTAAAAGGAAAGCCTAATAAAAGAAAAATAATATTAATTTAAGGAGAAAAAAAAATCAGTCTATGTAATGTTTCTTTCTGCCTAGCACCTACAGTCCTTTTACTTCCAAGGCAATACCAATCCTGCTTCCACTGCCTTTTTCTATTAGCAGTATACAGCCAAGAAAAGTTGGCATGGGTAACTTGAAATTCATTGTCATTAGCACACAGAATAAAGCTGATGGAAGCAATCTATTTTCCACTTTTTATACTGTGGTTAGCATTTCAGTATTTTTAAAATAAACAAAATAAATGGGATTATTATGTGTGTTTATAGTATGAGGAAAATAATGTAAAAATTAAATTAGCATAATAACCTTTAAGAGAAAGTATGCATGCAACCTCTATAAAGGTTGCTGCTAATCCTGAGGAGAAAAAGCATTATATATTCTAGAATGTCTTTAGATTAGCCAGGTGGTTCTCTTACATACCAAAAGATTGGAGTTTAAAGGCTATTAGGGACCTAGAGATCCTGTTTTGCTCAGTAGGTGTTACAAAAACACAGTTCTGAGGGAAAGGAAAAAAAACAGAAACAACAAGAACTCCTGTGATCTTACCTTATAATTCTTTTCTAAAACACACTGCTAATTTCAGGAATATTCAGCCAATATTTCCAGGGGTTGTGACTTTACTATTTTATCATATAACAAAAGACTTAAGCCCAGAAAGTAGTAGTTTGTTAAATCTAAATTAGGAAAAGTCCTAATTTGATATTTTACTGTAGACTGAGGATTGAAAGCATTCAGCAACTCCCAGCATTTTATTTGCTATTTTTAGCCAGGAAAATGTGTGATATAGTCCAGCACCATTTGCTTTTTTAAGTTGATTGTGCTGTCTTTTTTCTGGAAATAAATATACTATCCTAACACCATTTACATAAAAAATCTGGAACCCACACAGTGTCAAGCTGAAATGCAGAACAGCAAATCTGTGTTTGAGTGACCTTTATGTGTAGTGTGCTCACAAAAACCTACTAACAAAATAAAGCTTTTTCAGGGCTTTCAGGATTCACCAACACAAGGTTGGAAAAGATAAAATAAGATACAGCAGAAAGAGTAGTATACGGTGAGGAAAATAAAACAAAACAGCACTCTTCAGAAGACAGGTTAGTTAAAGAGAATCCAGCATTGCACTCATTTGATCTGCTGGGTTTAGTATTCAGGTGGTTGAGACACTGATTTACATTTCAAAGAAAAGAATGAAGCTTGCTGATGATCTTCACAGAGTATGGGTGAGACTGCCTAATTCTGCACGACCCATATCCATGGAGGCACTGCAAGCACCTTCAGTGCTCACCCTTCTCAGCGCTGCTCATGAAACTCAAGCCTTGTCTCCCTCACCCCAAACACCCACATTTACCAATGTGAACTTGACTCGAGCATAAAGTTAAACTGTTACAAGTTTAAAAGGTTTCTGGTACATTCCTTTGTAAGAGTAACAATAAATCTAGGGCAACTGCATCTAGGAAATAGATGTAATGGCAGGTTGTTCACCTGCAGATGAATAAACAAAGTGAAGTGCTTCAACTAGCATCCATTTTGTTTTCACTGATTTTTTTTTTCCTTGCAGGTGCTATTAATACAATGAAACCAACAGTGTCATTGTTGATTTCTGTCCATGTTCTTTTGAATTGGAATATATCTACAACACCAGATGTCAACATACCACCTAACACTCTGTATCACTAAGTTTCTTAGAGGAAAATTTTGGTGTCTAACTGTCAAATTTCACTATTTGAACCCCTTTTAGGGACACCCCCCTGCCCCCCCAGACAAACTTTTCTAATTGATGTTGTACAAAGAGGTGATATACACAAGAACAGCATTTGGCCATTCTCTTGTTAAATTTGAAGTTCATTGCAGAGTTGAGAAAGAAATTTGCTTTGTTTGAGTTTCCTGGCATGTTTCTCCCTTTTCACTGATCAAAAGCAGGTTACAAGAAATTAGATCCAAAAGGGATTTTTAGGAGAATAAACATATGTGAGATATTCTCTATAGAATCACGGTTGCTTCTGTCAGATGTCATTGCACAGTTTGTGTTGGAAGGGACCTTAAAGATCATCTTGTCCCAAATCCCCTGCCATGGGAAGACATACCTCATACACCTATATCAGGGAAAAGGATGGCATTAATTTTTTTTCTCTCTCTGAAAGGCATTAATTTATAATCAACAATTCTTATCTGAAAACCTTTTCCTACACTCTTAGAAATAATGTATAAATAGGTATGAAAAAATAAGTAAACCAAAAGGACAACCAAGCTTTATTTCCTTCTTGGAAACTTAATATTTTCCAAAGAACATTTTTGAGATTTTTCTTGCCACTGACAGCAAAAGACCAGACTTCTACAACTTCACTGTCCTATTAAAGTAAATTTGACAAAACAGTTATATCTGTTTTATTTTCTCCACTGCAATTTTAAGTTCTAGTCCTAAAACAGAGTGCAAGTGGGGTGTCTTATCTTCTTCAATTCAAGAAGTCCCTCACAGTCAAAAATAGCCTTAGTGAACTTCATATCAACTTGATAGATAAAACAAGAGCATTTACATTCATCCTGCCTCTTTCTCCAAACTCAGCTTAAAAACTGCAGCTAAAAAAACCCACTCTTGTCTGTCTGAAGCATTAGACTTGTGTCTGTTTGGAGGATTGCTTGAACAGAGTATTTGGTCACTATATGTAAAAAAAAAAAAAAAAAAAAAAAAAAAAAAAAAATTAAAAATTGACTTCTAAACATTTTGATTCTTTGTGAAGACAACAGAAAAAATGTTCACATCCCCACACACACACCTCTCCTCTTTTCTTGAACAAGAATATCCTGTTTTCTTCCACAGTCTGAAAATGACCTTTCATTTCAACAGCTCTGTGGACTCCACTATTTGCCGAAACAAACAATTTCTTCCTGGCACAATAGCAACTACTTTAATATTCTCTTCAGACTTTCTCTTCCTTGCAATCCTAATAAATGCGTTCAGGTTTACAATGAAGAAAGATCCTACCAGACAAATGACAGCAAGGTTACAAGCATGAGCTGATGACCTTCTGAAAGCTTGTTTTCCAGAGCTGCCTGATGGGATGAACATTCCAGTGATGTTATTCATTGAAACAGGAACTCCAAATATTCCCCTTTTCAAGCAAAGTCATTTTACCTTGACAACATATCATCACCGGCTCTCTTCTGTACTAGGATAGGAAAGAAAGGAGAACAATTTATCAACTATGAATCCATGATTTTAATGCAGATATTAACTGAAATTCAATTTTTATTGAACACATTTTGAATATTATATACACATTCATATGCAGTAGCTTTAAGGCACAAAGGCTAAATGTATCTGTCATCTGATATGAACTGGGATAGAGATACAGCATTTTTTAAGTACAGTATAAAACACTGGTGACTTGTACTTCACAATTTCCTGATTTTTCTAAAACCTTTAAGCCATTTAACCATTAGAAAGCAAGCAGCTTAACAGGATTTCCAGTTTTACAATTCATTTGACTTCAGCTTGCAAGAGTTAAAAAAGTGTCAGGTCACCCACGCTCAGTTATTCTGAATACCAAACCTGTAATGATTTGTCTGCTTTCTTTCCAGGAAGAGCATTTATAAGTTGTATTACACTCCACAGAGCTGTACACAAAGGTGTGCTTCCATGTCCTCATCTCCTTCTTTTAGCAGAGATATTTCACCTCTAAGAAACTCCCTGTGTGTGACAGAGAAGGGCCCACCACTGTTATGTCCCACACTGAGAAAGCTGAGGCCATCTCTTCAGATGAATATGGGGTTTTCATTTGGGTAATGCTGCAACCCAAACCCAAAAGCTACCTCATGAAACTTATTGTCTTTCTCTTTTCTGCCTGAAAAGCAGACACGGTCAGTCCTTACCTTACATTCTGAAAGGGCACTTTCAATTTGCTGGGAAAGAGTCAGAAATTCAGCTTGCTTCAGCAGAGAGAATTACAGGGTACAATCCCAAGCAAATTAATAACACACCAGGGCTACGGAAATAAGGTCACAGTGTCTTTGGCAGGTTTTTGAATAGGACACTCACAGTCAGTCTAGATTCTTGTGCTAATACCCTCTTTGAAGGTACACTTTTTTCCACTGCAGTTAGTTAAAGTGGGTAAGAGAGGTGTGGAGAGCAAACCTCATTTCTTTACCCACTTTAAGGTAGAGGAGTTTGGTTTTATAGCGTTCTTTTGATACAGTTCCTTCCAGAACCTTGAAGGAAGCTCAGCCTCGAGCTGAGTCAGAGTTTGGTCCCTTGCTGAGGTGACCTGGCCTGGGGCAGAGCTGTCCAACAGTAGGGCAGGGATGGGGACACACAGAGGCTTCCTTGAGCAAGGGGAACATCAATTCCAGACCAGCCCACCCAGTGGGGAAATGTGCACCATGTACCCTTGCTGTGGTCAATGCCTGCACCCAGAGAGAGCTGTAGAGGAGAGAGGCGACAGAGCAGACCTCACTGAGACCCTTTTCCTGCGGCAGGGACAGGCAGCAAACCTGCCTGCAAAGTTGGGCCCAGGTGGAGAACCTGCAGGTGGCTGAGCTGCATGAGGCAGTGAGAAGGCAGTGGAACCTCAGGGAGACTGAGAGAGAATTAGATGGTTCAAAGCACAGTCAGCAGCTGGACCTACAGCCAAACAGGCATAAACTCCTCCCAAGCACATATAGAAGGGGTGGGAGGGAAAAATGCAGAATGGAAGTCTGCAACAGCAAGATGCTTACAAGGCCAGAGCACCTCTCTGATTAAGTCAGCCCGAGAGTTGTGGGTTTTCAACCTGGAGAAGAGAAGGCTCTGGGGAGATCTTAGAGCACCTTCCAATACCCACAGGGGTTACAAGAGCTGGAAGGACTTTTTGCAAGGGCATGCAGTGGCAGGACAAGAGGGAATGGCTTTAAACTGGAAGAAGGTATGTTAAGATTAATTATCAGGAAGAAATTCTTCACTGTGAGGTTGGTGAGACCCTTAACAAGTTGCCCAGAAAAGCTGTGGATGACCCATGTCTGGAAGTGTTCAAGGACATGTTCGATAGGGCTCTGAGAAACCTGGTCTAGTGCAAGTTGTCTCTGCCCATGGCAGTGGGCTGGAACTACAAGATATTTAGGGCCCCTTCCAACCCAAACCATTCTACCATGTGATCCTGTGGTTACAGAAGCAGTATCTCCATCTATAGAGATGTGCGAGGTTTTCTATAGCTCTTCACTAAGTACGTCAGCTACCACCCAAAAGAGCTGCCAAGTTTATCCTGCAACTTAGGGGACTATAAAATAACAGAAAAACAGGACACTGACCTACTTTCTCAAGATTATCCCAAAGGTTTTAGAGACTCATTCCATATTCAGGTCTGTGCTTGTGTATCGTCTGTTACGTTCTGGTAAGTAACTGTACACATTCTAAATAGCATGCATTCATTATTAGTATTTTTTTTCAAAAAGAGCATTTTTTCCCCCTGCAGTGTTAAAATAATCTTTATTGCCATCTTTTAAACTAACCAGCTGCTTCCTGCCAAGATCTACAGCTCAGCCGTTACCACTATAATGGTATTTCTTCAAAACATTAAAATTTATTGTAGCTTTATTTGTTGACCCAGCTGTAAACTTAAAACTACCTTTGTCAATGTGCACTGCCCCTACTAATGTGCTGTTCTCACTGCATCAGCTCTAAACAATGCAGTACCTTTGCCTGCAGTTACACTTTGTATAAAGGAGCCGGTAACTGGGAAATGGGAATGAATTATATCCCGGCAATTCCAACAATGCAGAGAAACTCCTGAGATCGAAAATGTCAGAAAGTTCAATGTCAGTTTTTCAGAGGGTAAAACAGAACAGGAAGTTAGCAAAAAAAGATCCTGAAAAGTAAGCAATAGGGCACACATGCACAGATGTTTGTCAAGCAAACAGGATTAGGAGAGGTGCCTTAGAGCTGAACTCTTTTCATCCAGATATATTCTCCAAATCACAATCACTAAAATCACTTATAAGTCCACTAATATTTTTAAAAGGTAGCTTTCTTCCTCTGTTAAAGATAAGAGGATTTAGTTGTCCAAAACAGCACCACTTAAGACACTTATCTGCATATGACTGAGAATCATTCTTTATAAAACAAACCTTGAACTTCAAAATTAAACTAGAGGTATGTAGTTGAGTTCCAAGAAAGCAACTCTTGCCAAGTGGGTGTCAGATCAGAACGCTGTTCAATGTATTTGACAGAAAAGCTACTGTAGTAACAAGAAACAAACCCAAGATTTGGTAGTGGAAGAATTCAAACACTGCCAAAAGAATCACACAATAAGTGCTCCCTGTAACAGCTTTTGGGATTCTTACTAATGCATACCTGTACTCTTGCATTTATGACCAGGCACCTGATTGTTTCAGGAGCTCCTCAAATTTAGATTTAAGAGATATTCTTAGGCCTACTCTTAACAAAAAACAAATATGTATTTTAAAGGGGGGGGGGGGGGGGAATAACAAAAAATATGAGAAAAAAACACACATCACCCTCAAATGCTTGGTACAATAGGGCTGTAATCATACAGCACAACTACTCTAATCTGCATGATTAGGACATTTTTACAGATCCAAGTAGTCTTTCATTTATAACTCGAGTGCTATCTGCATCACACTTAATGCCCTTTTCCACTTGGCCCCCACCCACCAAACTTCTGAACTAAAATACAGGCACACCTCACTGGTGTGAACCCATCTAAATTACCGGGATTAGTCATTCTGATGCATATTTCGTTTTGCAGTGCATCTGTATTAGGCAAATGCATTTATATTGATGCAAATGTCTTAGAGGAGACACACTACAAACTGAAAGGAAGATATAAACATTGCAATGAGTAGAACAACAAAACATCTAAAACTGGGGCATTGAATATAATTTGACCAGAAGTCAAATTAGCTCAAGGGCTTAACTACACCCCTAGAATGAAGTGTTAGTCATTGTAAGAAATACAAAGCAGACTCTGGCAAGTCTAATTAACGAATTAACAAATAGAATTCCAGCAGAATTCTTTTACAATAGACCTTCAAACCATTCCTACTCATCAGGCTCAAAATTGTTTCACTGGGGCTCTCAGGGGCTATTGAGGTTAAATAGCAGCTGTTTTGTCCAGTACATCTCACATCATATCAGAATCCCTAGAAGTTTTGCACTGCATGCTAGCATCCCCCTCACCCCACCCCGCCAAAACGTAAACTGATACATAATATCCAAGTGAAAAAAATCAGTTCACATTGCTATTTAACAAACTTTTGAACCTAATCAAGCAGGTTTCAGGTTTTACCTTTCCCTCCTTATCTTGCCCAGGCATGCCTCAGGGAAGCACAACCTTTGCACAGTCACAAATTCCCATATCTGTAACTCCCAAAACAGAGGTCTGTAAGGAAGGCGGATTCATTTTTAGGTTTCCATGCACCTATCAAATATTTTCTGAGCCCTATAAAGAATGCTAAAGTAAGACAGGTCATCTAAAGTTTATTAAAGCATCTGTGCCTTGCAGCATGGAGTTCACATATTGTGAATGCAACATTACTCGGCCAATTTAACAAGATTAGCCAGCCTGCTTTTTCCACTTTCTGTCATTTCTTCATCCATAACAAGCCAGCTTGTAGCTAAGGGCAGCCAAGCTCTTTTAAGGCTTTATTCTTTCACAGCTAGAAAAGTACAGCATTTACAATTGGGAGCTATCATGTCAGAAGAACAGTAGCAGTAGCTTCTCACAGGTCATTCAAAGTGTGCTACACAAACCAAAAACAGGAAAATAGAAAAGAGACTAGAAAGAAAGCACACTAATTAACAGTTCTAAATTTTAGTTAAACTCTGCTCAACCTTCTGCTTCTCAGATCCAGCTAGACAGCTAATAAGCCTCATAGAATCCTGGCTCTTAATTAACACACAATTATTTTCCCAGAAGGATTAGAATTTTCACCAGTTGTTCAAGTCCGTTTTTACAGCTCCGGTTAGATTACTGTCTATGTTTAGGAGCAAGGGTTACTATTCCATATTCTATTGGACATGGACTATCTTTTTTTTTTTAAATGCAATCACATCTTGAAAGAATTCCTGCCTTTTCACTGTGCAAGGCTTCTGTCTGTGTGAACACATAACATTCTCAGGCAATAATTCAGTCACTTGACACGAAAAGCCAACAGTCAATAATGTAAGCATGCTAATTATACATTAGCTGTTTGAAAGCAGAATAATATGTGAGCACACACCTTTCTGAAAGGACAGTCCAACACTTTACAGGCCAAGGTCTGAGACACTGTGATCCCTAGCTGATCATCAGAAGCAAAACTAGTTTCACCAGCAGCTTGCTACACTAACTTCCATCAAAGTGAGCAATGTACATTCCCAAGGCATTCCAGAGGCTATTAGTCCTTCTTGGACTTCTGGATAAACACACAACTCATTTTAAAGCTCTGCCTCAGTTTTGTGGGAGCAGGTGTCACTTTTAAACCACAGTGCTGAAGTATTTGCCCTTAATAGGACAGTCAATCATCACATCTTTATCTTACTTTAAATCACCCACAGCATATTCAAATAAAAGCTGGATATGACACTCTTATGGTCCTAAAGATGTCTTTTTCAAGGTACAAAAATGAAAATAACTCTAAATACACTAGCTTTCTTCTGCTCCTTCTGGCTGCTCCCCTGTGCTGAAAATTAATACATATCACATATACGCAATACATATCAACATATCACTTGAGGAATTTGGGTGCACTATTCAAAAAAGGTTTAGAAAACTGACAAATCTGGCCATCTTTATGCTTTAAAACTCTACAAACCACACTTACTGATGGCAGCAGGCAAATGGCCAGCCCTTACACCTCGTCCATCATTTTAGCTGAACACAAACCTGTTAGTCTTTCACACTATTGTAAACCAGCTGTGACTGGCACACAAGACTACATAGCTGATGGAGGTTCATTAATGGGATCTGGTCTGACTGAAGTCTCCTCAGCCAGGAAAGGCGGGTCTGAGGAAATGATGCTGCTAGCACTCTTTTACAGGTCTTCTTCCCTCCCTGGTGGCTTGGGGAAGGGCAGGAAGCCACCTCCATCCAGTGATAGTGCCCCTGCCTGGGGGCCAAGCCTCCTCTGCAAGGCAGGGAAAATTTAGGAAAATGCCCCTGCCCCCCAGGCCCACTGCTTCACTTCTGAGTTTCTGTGTGCTGAAGCAATTCACCTCTGCCCAATACTTCCTGCTCCCCTCAGCCTCTCAACAGAAATGGTGCCCCAGGTAATTTAAAAAAAAAAAAAAAAGAAAGAAAAAGAAAAGAAAAATGACACACATAACCAATTAATCATCTAAGTTTGCAATCAAAATGCAATGTGACTTCAAACACCTAAGCCTGCCCCCACAACCCTGTGTCACCTCTGTCCCTGTCAAGCCAGCTGCTAATACCACCAGAGATGGCTGGCTACAGACCAGTTACTGTGGATATGCTGCCAGAGAGCAGCAGAGTCAGGAAATTATGTTTTGGGAGGCCTGGGAACCTGGAGAGGAAGCCAAAAAGGTTTTTTGTCTGTTCAGTACCTGGATAAGTCCTGTAATAAAGTCCACAGAGTGAAGATCTGCCTCTAAAACTGCCAGCCTGGCTCCTGCTCCCAAGAGACCTGCACATGTGCTGAGGCTGCACTCAATCTCACTAGCTATGGCATTAAGGAAGATGACACTCAGCAGTAGCAGTCCCAGTGGACACCCCAGGGTCTGACAGGGTCTGGTATAGTTGCATATACTGCTGCTAGTGCTCTTATACCTTTCCAGGTGTCGGCTTTCTTGTTCGTGCTGTAGTTTACCTTGCCAAAAAAAGGAGTTTCCCATTTTCAAAAGTTTCTCTATTCCTGAAATGAATAAGCCTTCTCCCAAGAAGGCCACTGAATGGTTCCTGAGTGTCAGCCAAGGACTAAACTAAGGAGTGCCTTCAATGAAGCATATTTCTCTGTGCAAGTGTAGCTCTTCAATTAACATGTTTGCTTTTGCTGGATCAAACCTGCCCTGACAGTCCCATGACCACCCACAGGCCTCTGGTTATCCCTACGGAGTGGTGTTTGGATGAAGAGAAGCTGTTCTCTGCAGTCCCCATGCCTTTACCCTGGAAAGGACACCACTGTTTCAGACCCATGGCCTGTCACGACTGCTTGGCAGGGCCAGGTCCCTCCAGCCCATTTGCTCTTTGACCACAGGTCTGCAAGGTGCTCTCCCAGCCCCTTGGCTGCAAAGAAAGGCAATGAAGATATCAGCATGGTCACTCCAGCAGAGCTCAGGTACCAGCAACATTTATTTGGCACATTCTCCCTAGCTAATGCAGTCCTTGCCCCTGCCACCCATTCCTGGCCGCTCTCCTGCTGGAAAGGATGAATGCTATGAGAACAATCTCTGCAGGGCTGCTTGCAGCTTCCTGGCAGGGCTGGCAGTCGCTGGGCCTTCTCCTCAGTGTTCCAACAGACCCGTCTGCACACCCTTGCTGAAGGAAACAGAAGAAAGGGCCTCAGTTCCGTGGCTGGGCAGAAGGGCTCTCAGTGCCCCAAGCCTGGCTCAGGCTGGTAGTCACTGGCAGTGCTGCCGAGGCCATGCCGCTGCTCTAGAGGGCCTGCTGTGGGCCCTGCTCCACCTCACTTACTCTTCCAGATCTTTCCTGGAGAGCTGGGACTCTGCCTGCTGCTCCGAGGCGCTCTGCCCCATCTCCTTCAGCTTCTCAGCGTAGGCCTTTCTCAAGATGTGGGAAGGGCGATAGGGATCCTCAAACACGTAGGGGCAGGAGGTCTGCAAAGGCAGAGAGGGCTCTCCTAAAGCACTGCCACCAATAGCTGGGGATCCTCTCAAAGCTTCAGCCAAAGTCTGTGCCTTGCAAGGCCTGGCTCAGGGCTCACAGGCAGAGAGGGCACAGAGCAAACAGCCTGTGCCACAGCCAGCTGCACGCTCCAGCCCTGAGCCTCAGGGACACCTCCTCTGCAGGGCAGTGGGCAGGCAGAGGACACCCCTGTCCAGCCCCCAGCCATGGCACCACTGCTGTGCTAGGACACCTTCCCTGCTCCCCTGCCACCGAGCAGAAAGGCAAAATGTCCTTTTCCTGGGGGCTGTGTGGGCCATGCCATACCTGTCCTCGCTCAGTGACTGCTCGGTTGCCAAAGTATTTGCGATACACTTCTGCTTCCACCTCATGGCGCTTGGATGCCAGCAGCAGCTGGAGCTCTCTTTCTTCCTTCTCAGTGTAGAGGGGGTGCCTCCCCTGAAGGCCATGCACAGACCACACATGCAGCATTAGCCACCTCGAGCTTGGGCAGGGCAGGAGGGCTGGGACCATGTGCAGCTCTTGCTGCCTCTCCTGCCCTGGCCCAGAGCCCAAGCTGTGACACAGGACTGGCAAAACCCTAGGATGTACCTACCGCTTCTGAGGGTTGGGTTGTACTTGCAGAGACCTTCAGCCCCTGCTGATCTGGAGGTGTGGGGTGCTTCAGCATCATATGGGTCTTCTCATGGATTACGGGCAGGTACCTAAAAAGAATAGCCAGCCAGTCTGAGCCTGTGGGAGCCAAGTGTACAATTCTGGCTTCTCAGTTTAGGAAGGACATTGAGATGCCTGAGCCATCCGGAAGAGGGCAACAAGGCTGGTGAGGGGCTTGGAACACAAGCCCTGTGAGGAACAGCTGAGGGAGCTGCGCTTGTTTAGCCTGGAGAAAAGGAGATTCAGAGGTGACATTATCACTCTCTACAACTTCCTGAAGGATAGTTGTAATTAGGTGGGGGTTGGTCTCTTTCTCCAAGCAGCAGCTAACAGAACAAGAGGACACAGTCTTAAGCTGCATCAAGGGAAATATAGGTTAGATATCAGGAAAAAGCTTTTCATGCAAAGGGTGATAAAGTACTGGAAATGTCTGCCCAGGGAGGTGGTGCAGTCACCATCCCTGGATGTGTTTAAAAAAAGACTGGATGTGGTACTCAGTGCCATGGTCTAGTTGAGGTGTCAGGGAACAGGTTGGATTCGATGATCTTGAAGGTCTCTTCCAACCTTGTGATTCTGAGTGTGAGCTTGTATCTGTGGGATGGCAGCCTGTCCTCTGGCACCACCCAGCAGTTCAGTAGGCAGACCACATGTCCGGCAGGACAATACGTCCAGGGCTGTTTGGCATCAGCACATGCACCCCAGACAAGGGAAGCATCACCCATTATCACATGTGATAATGACGGTGATAATGAGGGTGTGCCCTCAGCCACACCACTCCCCTACAAAGCTCACCCGACATGGCCAAATTCCTTGTCTCTAGTGTGATCCATTTCCATCGACTGCTGACTGGCCTGAGAAACCCTCCGCCGAGCCAGGAACACAGGATCCAGCACACTTACTGCAAGCAGAAGGCAAGAGAAGAGCACACAATCTTTGAGATCATGTGGGACAGCATGGGTGGCAGAGCTGCACAGTCATGCTACACAAGGCTCACTGACTATCTTTGGCACACCTAGGAATGACAGTTCCAGGCAGGTCCTTTTCTTTTGTCCACACTGGATTTGCTCCACATCTGGATTCCCACCAAGCCATCCACCACCCCTGGGCACGGTTTTTCTCATCTCCCTCTTATGCCTTGCCAGCAGAAGGGACCCACCAGTGGGACGAACTGGGAGGTACTGAGGAATCCCAGGGGCTGGCTGGGGAAATTGGGTTGTAGGGGGTCCCCACAGCATAAAACCTCTTCCAGAAAAGATTTCCCCACAGTGACCTCAGACTTTTTGCCCTCATGAGGACAGGAGCACACACAGCCCCTGCCAGCACTCAGCTGGGACATACCTCTTCGGCAACCCCCGCCCCAAGGCGCCGACTCTCTTCTGGGCTTCAGGGAAACCAGCCGGGCCAATGGCTGGTGCGGGGTCTCCGCTACAAAACTGGAAACAAGAAGGCACCAGCTGGGTAAAGGTGGGCAGCAGGCTTTCTTGAAGGCTGACACACGTCTTTGGGGGACACTGCCTAGTCCTTGGAGGACAGAATGCAGATGCTGTCCTTGCTGCCTGCACAGACCCTCTTGCCTCTCTTGGGGCACATTGAAAGCAGAATGGCCACTTCATCTGCAATCTCCAAAGCCAGGGGGGAGTGAGCAGTGGAGAGGGAAGCTCTCCTGTGAAGTGGCTGCTCTTGTCCAAGTTTGGCTGGAAAGGAGCCTTGGCAGGAGGGTACCCCCCAAAACAGTGGCTGAGCAGGTGCTCAACAAGCTGAGGGCTGTAGCAGCCATCCTGCTCACCTTGGCAGAATGACAACCTCATCTTGACTGACCCGACTAAACTTGTTTTGGCCTGGAAAGGCAACAGTGCTCATCATGTTGGCGTCCTGGAAGGGAACAGCAGAACATCAGCAGAAATCCAGAATGTGTTCTGGTTGCTCAGAAGGGTGGCAAACCACCAGGGTGCTCAGAGACACAAAGGCTGCTTCTCAGAAAGCCTCACACACCTTCTCCCTTGATATCATCAGCCACTCCCTCAAAGGGGCTGAGGGCACTCCTGAGACTTTGACTGGCTCTTTGGGAGTATGCCTAGGCTGGGTGGCGAGGCAGGTGACAGCCTGCACAAGGCAGCCGGAACATTTTGACAGCACAGTGCCATACAGCCACGAGGAGGAATCCCACAGAAATGACAAGCTCACCTCGAGAAGGGCTTTCAGCATGTTTCCTGTTGTATCCATCTCCAGCAGGCAGCTATCAAAGAAGGTCATGCTGACCACTTTTTTTCGCACAGCAAGGATACCAATGCTCCTGAACGTGAATTCCACCTCTTTGTTGTCTCGGAGTGCTCCAGCAAAGTAAAGCAGGGTCTCCTGTACACACTGCTCCACAATTTCGTGGCGGAAGTGGGTGTTTGCAGCAATCTCTTCAAAGTCTGGCTGAACAACTGGTATCCCATCTAGTGAAGAAGCACAAAGTAACAGTGCCTCTCTCACCACAGTTCAGCTAGCTCAGAAACTAGAAGTCATCAGCACCCAGCTCTCAGGCAACACTGCCAGACAGAGCCCCCTTTCAGATTCATCCACATCTCCAGAATGGACACAGTGGACAGGAAAGGTCAGGCAAAGCTCTGCCTCCTGCTGTGAGCAACCAGATGGAGCACAGGGGAGCTAAGCAGATGGGGCTGGCTCCTCAGGGAGGAGCAGGACCCTGGGCTATCACATCTGTGCCCACACTCAGAACTTTGCAGGCTGAAAGAGTCTTTGCTATATTAGAGATGTTGGCACCAAGCCAAAATGTAAGGCCTGTGTAAGGAAAGGACCACATCTTACCAGGAATTTTGGTCTCATCACTCTCAAGGTTGTAAAACATCTTCAGAGTCTTGCTCAGAATGAACATAGGTCTCTCAACAGGCAAAACCTTGCCCTCTGCCACACTGGCATGCACTGGGATAACTGCAAAACTCCCAATTCCAATCTCCACTGCCTAAAAACACAAGCAAGGGGAAGTGTTGGAAGGGCTGCCCAAAGGTAAGGAGGCTGCCAGATGACTTGCATGGCCCTGGGGATGGCACTTTGAGCCTTGCTCCAGAGCCCCAGAGGGGCAGGATGAGGCACCTGCAGGAGGCAAGACTCACCTTCTTCTTCAAGAGCTGTCTGTAGATCTGCCGAGACATTCCAGACCAGACTTTGCAGATTTCTGGAAAGCAAGTGAAAGCCATACCATGCTTTGAAGTCAGCACAGGCCACCATCCTCCATGCCCCTACCCACGCAGGTGACAGTGGAGTGCTCTCAAGTTCTCCCTCATCCTGAATAACCATTCTCACTGACTGGGGCTGCCCAGCTGTGTTCTAGACTACCGCCAGGCTCAAAGTCTGCCCTATGTCCAAGACAGGCCTGGAGAGGAAAGCCAGACTGTATTTGCAAAGGTGATTTTCACTTTAAGACACTTCCAGTGCCTGGAAGCCTGGGCTGCTGTAGATGGATATAATGTGTGTGTCTGAAACACCCATAGCCGGACGGCTGCGGAGCTAACCAAGGGTTGTTGGTATTAACACTCGGTGGGAAAGGACAAAAAGAAAAAAAGAGCCATGTGGAAGTAGAGTAGCTCTTTTCTGGGACAAACATCCTTGTTCTGAATCCTGGAGATAAGCACAACTCAGTACAGCACAAGAGCAGGAAAGAGGCCAAGAAATGGGCATGGACTATATGGGGAATCAAGACCACAAAAGACCCCCAAAGCCCTCTAACCTATTTTCCAAAAGGTGTGGAAGAACAGACTGCAAATTTTCTTTCAACTAATTTGTGTAGAAAGCAAGAAACCTATCTATAAAAACTAACTAAGCCTGGTCAGAGCCCCCAGGACCCTGGACTTATATCCATGTGCTTATATAGCGGTAAGTCAGGGACGAACATAGAAATTTCCATGCCAACTGTGCAATTTTTTAAATACAACTTGGTGAGTTTTTGTGGACCCTTTGATTTTTGTTGTTCCCTACTGTTGCCTGATATTATAAGAGAAAAACCCTTGCAACACTGTTAAAATAGTAAAATAAAAAGCAGATCTTTATTTGGAAGCTTCCAGGTGTTCCGGTGTCAAGGACACACATGGCATCAGATTTCTACTATTTTATAAGTTTAGCAAATCATCATATCCAACAAACTTTGTCCAATTAGAAGAGCAGTTGGTTATGTAATTTTGCCTTGGATACCGCCCCATCAGATTTGGTCCAGGGCTTCTTTGCTCCACTTCTTGTTGTGTCTTCTCAGCTTCTGATTGGAAAACAAAATGTACTTCTAGGTTATCTTCTTGAAAAAAGGACTAAACAGTATTTCAGGAATCTGTTATATGGCTAATTTATTACTCTAAAATCTAAGAGAAAGGGTAGGAAAAACACTGGGAGCTATACAACTATGCAATAGTAATCTATAGACCTATGAATATATGAAAAATACAGAAAAAGCAAGTGATCTTTGGGCATCACTAGCATCTATGAATCATGCGTGTTCCCTTCTCCTTAAGGGTGGGACATCCACAGCTACCAGAGGCACCTTCGAGTTCCAAGGCACAACAAAGCAGGGCTCTCCGTGCAGCAGTCTGTACGCTCCAGAAGGGTCCCACCTATGGCCCTAGCCTTGGGCTTTCCACAGCTTTTCTCCATGTGATCCTGGCACTGCCAGTGCTCCTGCAAGGGACCCTGGGGCCTTACCTATAGTGCTGAGCTCCTTGAGGGTTGGGAGCTCCTCTGGCTCCACAGCATTATAAAGTAGATACTTCTGCATCTTTGCCCCGCTGGGCAAGAGGTTCTTTTCCAGCTACAAAAACTCTGCTCCTCTCCTTCCCCTCAACACTTCTCAGGCAGTGTCTCCAGTGCTCTGCTGCAGTCTCTGTTTACCTCCAGGCAGCAGGACAGGCCCTGCATGGCAGAATGATGGTGACAGCAGTCCTGGTGTCACCCAGGCCTCTCTAGAGACAGTGGTCCAGGGACACTGTATGGAGCAGGAGCTGTCGCTGTGGGTGTCCCGCTGTGACATCATGCCATAGGACACAGGCCTGCATGGAACCTGCCACCACACAGCCTCACCCACATTCAGCTTCAGCATTAGCAGGGCAGCCCCACTGGGCACCCCGGGCTGCTGCACTGATGGTCCTACCTGCACATTTCAACTCATCCTCCCTGGATGGCTACACAGAACGTGCTGAAATTAGTGCTGAAAGGCTTTGAGCACTCAGAATAGGGCTGGAGAGGTCCACCTTAGGCCACAAGAGAAATTAACCCTGCTTAAAGGACAACATTCATCCCCTCCTATTCCCTAGGGCCACTGGGATGTACCTCTTTCAATACACCAGGACCCACAAAGGACTGCAACTGCACATAGGCTGCTGCAAAGACACTGTGTGCAGTGCAGCTGCATCCTCCAATGCACAGTCATCCTCCTAAAAGGCTGCCTTGGTTTTACTGGCTTCCTAAACTTCCCACTGAATTTGCAGAGATTCTTTGCACCTGACTATATGCACCCCAATTAAGCCTCCCAGACAGGGATTGATAACCATCTGCAGGTGATGCAGGAAATCACCTTCTCTGAGAGGAATTTTGTTTGGCCATCATTGTAATTTTCTCCTACTCACTCTAATGACATTATTCCAACTCACTGTTCAGGTAAACAAGGCACAGCTGAAACCCTGGCAGACCATTTTCACCTGGCCATAAGAACATTTGTCCCTACATTGTTTCCTACATGAAAGCTGAGTGCCAGGCTCCTTCACGGCTCAGGCGATTGCCCACACACTGATTCTGCTCCAACACTGGCCAGACATGAAAATGAATGAAAACCCGTGTGTGGGCATATATAACTCAGCCGCTGAGTATGGTATACCAGGTTTGAAGGAACGTGGGCATTGTGGCTGTTGTTGTCAGGTAGAGTATAAATAGCTACCATGAGCTGACGGCTACTACAGATTTATTTATTTTAATATAGGCAAACTAACCTTAACTTCTTGTTCTTTAAACTTTGACCAGTTCGTTTATTTAATGATACATTACTTTAAAATACTGTTCATGAAAACTTCTCAAGTTTCCGTAATACCTTGAGGGTTCCTTCTCATTAACATTTCTTAAACTTTTCATAAAGGTGTGATTTATGGCCTTATTTGACAACTGCTCATTGGACAGATCTTGAATTTACTGAGACAATCTCTGTGAGTAAATGTAATTCATGTACATTAGTGGTTTCCAAGTCAGGCAATTACCTTACAAATATTTGCAGGCTCCTTCTTTTTTTTTTTTTTTTTTTTTTTTTTCACAACATAGTCAGGCACAGTATTAATATCCAGTACTGAGTCTAATAAAATTTCTATCACCTTCTGGGGTTAATAATGAACACAGCAGGGAGAAAATCAGTATCACTGTATTAACTACCATTAAATAAAGTATCTAAGCATTAGCATCATAGCAAGTGAAAAGTTTGGTGTATGTAAAAAATTTGTATTTGTTTATTTAGGTTATTCAAATTCTAACTTTAACATTAAACCTTGGATTTTGAAATTAGCAAACACACTGTGCATGGTCAATTAAAGTAAACTCCACTATTTCACATGACTGCAGGAACTATGAAAACCAGAACTAAACTTTGTTTCAGTCAGTTTCAAACAGGTATTTTAGAGAGGGTTTTTTTCCTTAATGAAAGTAGTTGTCTGAATCAATTGATTTTAAGTATTAAATTCTCTGAAGCAGTTGATCCTACAGCATATATCCATGTAACTAAAATACTAAGAATCATCAAACCTGAGGCATGTATTATGTCTGGTCTAGCACCTGCAAGTCTGTAGTAGAGGATTCAAGGCCTATTCTGCACTTAAGTGTTTGTGTGGACAAGTGGGTTCCATATAACCTGTCAAGCCAGCAAAGAGAGGAGAACACAAACCACCTGCGTCTGAAGTCATCTGTACATAACCACCTGAAGTCATCTGTAAATAATAAAATGATGGCACAATAACATTTGGAAAGCTGGAAGGAAAAAGAAAATGCCTTAGAAGGGCATCTGTAAAATAGAAGGGAGGAGACACGGGGTCACAGGTCCCCAGGTGCTCAGAGCAGTGAACTCACCTGAGCACTCCCACAATCCCATCTGAATTATGCTGGGGAAAAGGGCGTTGTTAATGCCTCTTGCAGTCTTCTCCCACTATGGACTCTGGATATAAATAAAACCATGTTTCCATAGGTTGGACAGGGTAAACACAACCCAAAGTTAGATGATGCCCATGCATGGGTTTTCCCTGCACCCTTTTCTGTTAGAAGATTAATGGGAGGAGAGGCTCCATGTAAGCACTGATTAATTTTAAAATGCAGAACTGTGCATGGTTCTGGTATAAGAAATTTTATTTATAGATGACTCCTACTTGGGAAGATCCACTACCTGCTCATACTGCTGCAACAGACTGCATCCAGTCTGGTTCTAAGAGTAATCCTGCTGCTCCCAATGTGAACCACACAGCGACACCATAATTAATAGAAGTTGGCTTTATTAGTAGTTTGGGCTAGTAACTCTATGTGCTTAGAAAGTGTGACCTCTTAAGGCAGGCCTCTTCAGAAAAAAACAGGTGAGACATTAGAGAAATACAATGAGACTATGTTTTCAGCTTCATAATATAATCTAATATAAAGCTGTGTTATACAGATTGGAAGTACAGGTGAAATACACAGAGCAATAAAATAAAACATCCAAGGAGTAAATCTAACCATCCTGTATGCTAAACATATTCTAACATACACAATTAAAATTAAATAGTTTCATAGGCATTGCAATTTATCTTCTCACACAAATGAGAACAAAATTAGTTTTAAATGTGTCAGAAGCAAATTTTTTCCTCCTTCAGACTGAAACAGGGCTGGGACTTTTTGAACAAAGGCACTTACAGCAAGTATCTGTAAGCATTTGAATTTCTCATTTCCTCCTTTATTTTTCTCCTCCTTCCTCAAAGCAATTAAAATCTTCCTTTTGCTGGAAGGCCTGTGGGGAATAGTCACAGGGAGTTCTGAGAGACAATGAGGTCCTGAGGTGAACCTGGGTCTTTGGTCAGCATCTTCTCCATGGTACTCCTGGTGGTGCTGTGCTTCTAGCAAACCTTTCTTGGTTTCAGCAAGAACTGCTGGCACATAGAAATGCTGTTTCCATTGCTCAAAAGACTGAAGGCAGCAAGTGACAGAGTGAGAGGACACAGTTTTAACCTGCATCAAGGAAAATATAGGTTGGATATCAGAAAAAAATTTTTTTACAGAAAGAGTGGTAAAGTACTTGAATGGTCTGCCTGGAGAGGTGGAGGAGTCACCATCCCAGGATGTGTTTAAAAAGACACTAGATGTGGCACTCAGTGCCATGGTCTAGTTGAGGTGGTTTTAGGGCATGGGTTGGACTCGATAATCTTAAAGCTCTCTTCCAACTTTGTGATTCTGTGTGGGAATCCAAGTTTGTGCCTCTGTCCAAGGGTGACTCACTCCACTCACTTCCACCCTGACTGACCTAGCCTCATTTTGTCTGGAAGAGTCAAGCTGCACTTTAGGTAAGTGCAGCTAAATTGGGGAGATGATAACTCTATTTCTGCATGTCCACTCAATTAATCTGTTCCTGGACTGTCAGTGATAATAATTCTCCAAGAATTACCGATTAAGTCATACACTTAAAATTATTTTCTAAAGCCTGCTATTGTTATCTGAGAACTTTGATGTGGACTCTTGCTATTACAGATCATTACTGTTCAGCATCATCACATCCAAAATATGGATTTTGGTTTCGCTTGTTCATTCACAGGACTATAAATGTAGCAAAGGAATTACTACTTCATATTCTAGTTCTTATTTGCTAGAACTTTCCTTACATAATTTTCCCTCTGAGACTTTTGCAAACTTCTGTTTCTTTATTCTTTTATGGTATTTTCTGCAATTTTTCCCCATTTTCATTATTACTACTGAAACTATTCATTGTCTTTCCCTTTCCATTTTGCAAAAGACCTGAAATTCCCTCCCCCCATCCCCCAAACTACTTAAGGGCTTTCACTTCTCGTTTGTATCATATGAGCTAAAGCTCTAGTTTTTTTGTTTTGCTAAATCCTAATTAAACTTCTGGCCCACATACAAATGATGCCTATTACCTCTGTGGCAGCTTTTTTCTTTTGACTAATCTAGAAACACTAATTTTCCTATATATTTTCTACTAAAGGAAATTGTCTTGAGAGATGAGAAACTTTGCTCTTCAAACACTAAATCAGTGAATGCCATGCAGAGATGTAATCTGTTTCATACAGCCCTCCCAGCATCAATCCCAGATGAGGAGTTTTCTGCTGTCTACCAATCAGAAGACTATTTAAGACTATTTGAGCAAGATAGGATATATATATTCAGATTAAAAAATAAATAAGTGAATAGACAAAAAAAAAAAAAAAAAAAAAAAAACAAAAAAAAAAAAACAAGGGGAAAATTAATCCTGATGTAAAATCAGCTACTTAAACTGTATTCTTGCTGTATAGCCACCACAGGAAAATCCCTGCAGTTTCCAGATGTTTATTACAGGATATGCCTGGACAAATCTTCTTTAGTAAAAGCTCTTTGACACAAAGACATTAAACTTTAAGTACCTTAACACAATAGTGAACCTCTAAAAAGGGATTTACTTTAACTTTTTGTATACAAAAACAACTGGAAAGGGAACAGAATGACAAAGAAGTAAAACAATACTTACAGACAACGACTTAGTAAATCTCCACCTTCTTCTCCTTTAAGCACAAAAGAGAATTCCATCAGCACCATTTACACAATAGTCCTATTAAGCTTAACATTTTCTAAAAGTCTAAGGGCTTGATCAAAAGAACACTGAAATCTTGCTATTGTACTTGAACAACTTTGGATCGGGTCCATACTGACTCCATAAGAGTAACTACTTATAAGAACTCAGATTAAATCTGGAGGAAAAGAACTCTTGTTATAACCTACGTAAAAATACGATAAAAAGGAACAAATGCTTGCTTTCTGTTTATTTCCCATATATTTTAAAAAATGACATTTCCAGCATTTTTCTCCACAATATAATCCAATTAATTTGGTTTGAGGAAATGAAATGAAGGTAAAACAAGGCATAGAAGTTGTTTCCAATTCTGAGATTTATCATTATTCACAGTGAAAGTAATTACTATTTTACCCCTCAGTTTCATGCTGAAACAAAAATTATTTGCCAAAAATTGGGGTGATAAAGGGACATACTTTTTCTTTCCAGAAAATGTTCTCTGTATTGCCAGTTCCAGAGTTCCGGTTCTGCATGTTGTCCATGTCCCAGTTACATATGGGCTTTTCATCATATTTTCACGTGTTCACAAAATGCAAGATCAGACCTCTGTAACAGAGAGTTTTACTCCCACTTGTACACATTTGTATATGTGTTCATGTACCTATAATATAGACCAAGGCCAAAAAAGGAATATAGCAGCAAACATTATAAACAAGAAACATGATTCCAGAATATTTTAATTAAAATGTATGCTGGTTGGATACTTATCATTCCTAATTTCAGGCAAGGCTTCTGTTGTTTTACCATGACTGACAGAGAAAATACATTTTTTTTTTGTCCCTGCATGAGAAAAATGAAAAAAACAAACCAAAAAGTCATGATCAAAGAATGGTTGTCAACTGGCTGACAAACACACACAGATTTGTAGAACAAATGGAGCTATGGCTATAAGGAGGAGCTCATCATACCCCAAAAAAAAAAAAAAAACCAAAAAAAAAAAAAACCAAAAAAACCCCCCAAAAAAAACCGTGTCAAAAACTCCAGTGATTTAATGGGACTAGAACAGATGCCAAAGTCCCAATGCTTTTATAGCCAAAAAGGTTAAACCACTTCATATACATATATATATATATTTTTTTTTTTTTTTTTTTACTACTCTCAGAGACTGAATGCTATTATTGCTTAATGCCACACTTGGCAATCAAATGGTACAAAGGAAACCTCTATTCTAATTTCACGAGTATTTCAATTAACTTATGTTAGGCTTTTTAGATTGCTAAGATATGATTAGCATCTTCTGTACATGGATAGATAGATCACAGACATTCTGTCTCATCACTCAGCAATAACAAACTGGACAAGCTGCATCAGGTTCCAGATTATCAGACAGTTCCAGTCTTAGCAGATTAGACAAATCAAGCAATATGGAACATCTACTGATTTCTTCCACCTCAGCACAGATGGCAGCTACAATCCAGTATACAGGAGACAAGAAGTGCAACTGCCACTACAAAATGAATTTCTCTCTGTATTCTGAAGACATTTGAAGAAGCCAAATGTGTTTATACCAGGCTGTATTTTGGCATGGCCACTGCATTTTTGATGCAGTACTGGAAGCTCTAACACTGCATTTTTTTTTTTTTTCATACTGCCAAACCACACCAAGTTACTACAAAAATCTCTGAAACTTCTGCTGTTAGGATGCCCAAAGCACACATTTCTGCTTCTATCCCATTTCAGTAGGGAGGCTTAAAGAGAAACCTCAGAGCAGGCTCATGTGCAATAATGAAGTCCAATTCCTATATGAAATCTTTTTTCTTATGGTCTTATTTCACTTTTTTTTCATAGGGTAGAAATATTACGCCCATTATACACATATAACGACTGAGGCAGTACTTTCAAGTCACCACCACTAGCAAAGCAAGAGCACAATCTTGTCTTCTAACATTGGTACTACATCAAATGACAACTTCTGCCATTCCCTAAAAGCACATAAGCTCTGGAAACTATTTTATTACAGCAATCACCTCTAGAAATTTGCAGTATCACTTTATTACCCAGAAATTACTCATTTTGGGAGGAAAAAAATATGCAGTTATATACATTTTTTCCTAGCCCCATTTTTTGTGATTTCTCAGATCAGAGTGCCAATCAAGTATTATTCTTCTTCTTCCTGCTGAGACCACAACACAAGGTAGTTATTTACTACCTGCTGAAAATTCTAAAAAAAGGGGCACTAAAATTTACAGTTTTATATAGTACAGTTCTATAGATAAACAGTTCTATAGACTTCTGATGATGCTATAATTTTCTGAATTCTTGTCAAGGATTTTCAACTAATATTCTTCAATACTATCCTGTAAGCCCATATAGCTACATTGTTAAATCAATGTATACAATTATTATTTGGATTTTCTATCTTGACTTGCAATAAGAACTTCATTTCCAAAGCTATTTATCAGCACCTTGGTCATGCCATAAAGGCTATTTCTTCCTTCCTAATTGTGTTTTTGTTCCTTTCTGTGCTGAGCAAAATACAGAAAAGGGTAAAATGTCTATATGCTTTCTTTCCAGCATATTGAATGCTATAACCTCATTTCCTGGTCAGCTCCAGGTTCTTGGAAACTATACAGTGGTGGAAACTGGGGAACACAAGTGCTCCCCAGGTCCCTACTGTAATGCCCAGCATTACAGCAGCAAGGGAGAGCTGCAGACAGCTTCCTAATACATCCTTCCAGGAGAAACTTTTCCAATTAAAGCCAGCAGTAGAGCCCAACCAGTAAAAGCAGTACGTTCTTCCAAAATATTCCCACTCTGCTCCTGACACTGCCTTTTACAGGAAGAAATGATCCTCTTTCACCAAGTTTTCCCCAATTACAGGGAAATCTAAGAAGCATTGAAAGCCAGCAAACGCTCAAATGCTTTTCAGACCTAAGAAAATCCAAGCCTTCCTACAACATTCCTGACATCTTCCCACTCTACCCTAAATCACATTTACATGGCTCATTCTTCTATTTAACACTTCCCACAACTTGAGTCCTTCCTGTCTTCACTTCCTTTTCCCTCCCTTTCCTGCAAACCTCATTACTTTCGTGCTTAGCTCACACAGAGTTTTCACAGCGCCTATGTGATATTTTTTCCCAACTGATCACTTCTTGAAGTCAGCTCTCAGCCTTCTGGAGACAGACACTCCCCTCCTGACTGCACAGCAGGGCAGATTACCGCGGGACAGCACGCTGCACCTCTGCTTTGATTTGTAATAAGCACAGCTCCTCTTTCTGCGTGGACATCACACGGCTTGTTTGCAATCCAGCTGCTGCCTCCCACGGCTGCAGGATTTGCCGGACCATTCCCTCTTAAGCAGCAGCTGCTGCAGCTTTCCGTGAGCGCAAAAATCTGCTCTTGGGGAAATGATGCCCTCCCTCCCCGCGGCAGCCCTGCCCTGCACCGCTCCTTGGCAGCCAGGAGGAGCAGCCACGATCCAGCTCTGAGCTGAGCAGGGTGACCCTCCCAGTCATGGGGGTAACATTTTGCTCTCTCGAGTGGCCTCTCCCGAGAGCTCAGAAGGGCATTGAAAAGACTCTCTCTCGCTAGAGGGAGGATCGGGTTTGTGCTGGCCATTGCTCCCGCTGAACTTGGTTGCAGCTACATTCCCCTTTCCCCTGACTTGCACATCTTGCAGAACTATCATTCCTCTCCAAGCTTGACATCAAGGTTCATGTAATTGCATGTAAGCATATGCATACGATTGTATATGCTTGTGTTACTTCAAAAAGATTTGCATAGCAAAGCCTGCAAAATGAGAAAACACCAGTATTAAAGGAAGCAGGTGTGTTTCAGCAGCTTGTTGTGGGCATGTGAGGAGACAGTCACATATGGCTGCAGACTTCTTCACAGCACTTTGTGCCAACCCTCCACTTCCTGTAAAATCATAATCACTTCCAGAGCTCTTGTCACCATGCCCAAGTTCTTCCCAAGTATTCCTCCATTAATGACAAAATATATTTGGCAACTGTGGAAACCCAGGGCACCAGGAATATTTCTTTGTCTCCTCTGGGGTGCCCTGACTCCCAGGGGAGCACTGACTTTGACCCTCATTCATGGAGAAAATTTTCTAGACTTCAAGATAGGCTAGAAGCCACAGATGTGTGAAATAGATTATAGAGAGTAGTGTAGGTGTATCACTTGGTGAGAAATTTAGGTTTTGGGATTTTTTGTGTGTGGTTGATGGAAGCAAGATGGAGGGCACAGGGTGTCGTCCTGAGTTTCTTCTTCATGCTTCTTCTTCCTTCTTCTTCATGGGTTTGGGTGGCATTTTGTGTTTGGGCAGAAAAGTCCGCACCATGGGCTCTCTGGGATCAGTTATTGAGTTAAAAGGGAAAATAATCTAGGTGTCAGTTCTTAATTGGTTAGTTTAGTCTTAAAAGACCTTGTAACAAGAGATTGATAGCCATTTTGTGCCTTGCTGCTGAACTCATGGTTGTGAGACTGTTTCACTGATAAGAAATAATAAATACCTGAGTCCGAACATGAAACTACCTTCTAAAGTGCCTTCAGTCCAGACCCAGAGAAACCGATAGACAACACTGTTACAACCTTTCTTAAAACCAAGGAAACAGGGCATGTGTTACACATGGTAACACACAAGTTAAGCACAGGGCATTCAACATCCTCAGCTGCAGGATCTTTCCTTTCCTTCCTTCTGCACTGGATACTGTTCCAGAAGTGAGAGTGCTGCAGGTATGAACCAGCTCTGGTTCAGCACCTCTGCTCATGGTGTGCACTGATCAAACAACAGAAGATTTCTTGGGAAAGATCTTGTCCCAGAATACAAGCTGGGTACCTTTTGAGTGCCTCATTCCAATGCACAAAGTGCATGATTGACAGGCAGAAAAGAGGGATAGTTAGTAACAGATCACCGTGATTTACAGGCTCACTAGAAGCAACAACATCAGGAACTTTGAAATCCAACATTTCCCAAGTCCGCTTATGCAACTTGCATACTTTGCTAATCATGTTTCCAAAGTTTTGCTGAGCGAAGTGTATTGTCCCTGTGCCCTGTAGCTGTGAGATCCTGCTGAGCAGAGCAACCTTGCAGCTCCGTGAGGCAGCAGCAGCCAGGCTGGCTCAGCCTCTGGAGATCCCACTGCTGCACAGACTTCTGGCAAGGGAGACAATCTTCTGGTTTGATTTTTAATTGAAAAACTGTAATTGTAGCAACATCAGGCCCCAACTTGCATAATGAATAGAGTGTGGACCACTGAAATCTATAGCACAGACTACTCCTACTTCACCTAATTAAGTAACAGCTCACAGTTAGGAGCTTTTCCATATGCATATGTAAAGCCTGCTAATGAAAAGGGAAAGGAAACTAACCTGTGCTGTTGTTAGTCTGCAGGAACTTAGGAAGTTGCTGAAAAGTCTGGTAGGGCATTTAGCTTTGTGGTTACAGCCTGATTGGTTTTGCTTTTAAGCCTAAATTGTGGAGGGTTTTGTTTGGTTGGTTGGTTGGTTTGGGTTTTTTGTTTTGTTTTGTTTTTGTTTAATTTTCCTCTCTTACCATTTGTTTTGCTGCAGTTATACTTTTATAGCCAATTCCCTATCCTTTAGTAATTTTGATCACCTTTTTCTGCTATTCTATGTTGTTCTATAGTGATGTTTTTTCCTTTTCCACTTTCTCCTGCTTCCTTACCATCACTGAGTGTAGCAAGTGTATGGGTAGGTGTGCACATGCTTCAGATTTACATCCAGCTCTGCAGAACCCTGGAAATAATTATTCTGAGAAAAATTCTGTTCATCCTCCACAGCAATTGTGTGGAACACATGAACTTGCCCAGTTTCTGTCACACAGTCCAGCCACTAAGCAGTTATGAGAGGAAGTGTCTAGCACAGATTTTTCAAAGACCAACTTATAAATTTTTGAGAGTGTGGAAGTGTTTCAAGGAACAGCTTCTGTGGAAGAAGTTTTGAGGACTTATCCCTTTGGTGTCTCTTCCTGAGAATGGCAACAAGTACTCCTGAGACCTCCATCTGCTAAAGTCACTATTCCAAAATGTGGAGGTGGTAAGATTTTGAATTGAGTATTGCAATATTTTTAGCACAGACAAAAAAAAAAAAAAAAAAAAAAAAAAAAAAAAAAAATTGTGATCATTGCCTCATAAGAGACTAAACTGCTTTCCAAGTGGAACTGCTTCAATACTGAAGGTGGATAAAACTATGGAAAAGTTTTCCCTAGACAGATGCAATTTTAGGAGAAAAAATGAGCACCTGAGCATATGATCTTACCAAGGGAAGACTCAAAAAATATTCTTGAATATTGGTAGTGCAAGTAGCTCCACCTAGGATAGGTACAAAAATACAGATGTGCACACTCTTCCTAAGTGACTATATAATTATAACATCATTTTTGTCATCTTGTTCCTTTTCCTTCCTAGTTGGTGCTATTGTTATCTGCTGCATAGTTGGCACGATGACTCAGATGATAGAATTATGCTGGAAATAATATATACATGGAACACTGAGGCCCAAGAATGCAAATTCTTCTGGGCAAACAATCTAGAGTTTAGGGCTTTTTTGTATTTATTCTGTCAAGCACTAGAGTGTTATGTCTAAGAATAGAAGTTTTGTATTTGAACTACTTCAACTACTTCAAGAATAGAAGTTTTGTATTTGAACTACTGCTTTTAAGCTGAACCTCAAAACAAATTGTGCTTTAGTTCAAGGTTTGAACTTGCTGTTGAAAAGAAAATCAACAATGCAATTTTCTTTATCATAAGCAACTACATCTACCTATGGCTTTGAGTGCATTGTAAGAAGCTTAACAGAGTCTCAAACAACTGGAGTTTTCCACTGTAGTTTTTGTCCTCATTTGCTCTGGTAATCATTCAAGCTTAGCAACATTGGCTGAATTCAGATACAGGTCAACTGTATTTTGATGAAGTTCAAGGAAATGGGTGCAGCTGATTGAGCAATACCATAAAAAAATTATAGAGAAAAAAAAATATGATGCCTCTCCTGATCAATGCAATCATATTTTGCTTTTCATCTGATTCAGTACCAGGTTTCTATATATGGATTAAACTATCTTTCTGAAAGTTCTGTCTAAGTAATTTGCCTTATTGGAGAGTCTTTTGTTGAGAAATATCTTCTGTGATGCTAGATACATATGTCAGCTCTTTTCTGCAAGTAAACAGATAAAATTCAGTATTTTTGACAGATCACCTTGTATAAAGTCATTTTCATTTGTTTATAATGTACCTGCAGCATGACAATAAAAGTGGAGTTAAAAATTGCCAAATTTGTGACTATTACATTAATAGTAATGGAACATGAGACAAGCTTATAGGAATCAGGCCAATTGTTAGTGTAAAGCCATGCATACAGAAACAACTGTTTTGAAGTGACCAGGACCTTGCTGCTCTATCTGGACACTGTAAAAGTCCTGACTGATAGAAAATGCTCAGAGCTTAACTGTGGAAAAAATAGTTTTATTCTATTTATTTCAATGCAGACTTGAATCAGCTAAAATCACAAGTCATTGAAACAGACTGGGATTTTTTTTCTCTTTGTGATAAACATTATGATAGACTCTGAAAGCTGGAGAAGGTGGGATAATAGCAGCAGGCTGTACCAATCTACTGTTTCGCACTGAACAGCTTCTTGCCGCTTGAGTAGTCTCCCTGAAATGTGTATTGAATGTTTGGGGCACGCAAAGAAAAGGAAGCAGAAACTGGTCTTAAGAAACTCCTGTAGGATGCATTCACTGTCATTCTGTTCTAGACTGCTGGCACCTTCTGGAGAGGCTCCATCATATCTGATGACTGGCGGAGTACAGAGCATGTAATGAAGTCATATTTGATCATCACTTATTAAAACAGCTGTCTGAGGTCATAAATAGAACGCGCTGTTTTCATCACCAGGAGCACTCCCAGAAGTGTGAAGGTGATGATTAACATTGTGTCTCTAGCTCTGCTTATATCTTCAACCTTGTGGCAGGTGCTTGTCTCTGGGGTTGTTTAAAAACCATCAGAAAATGTCTTAATCACTGGTGACCCCTGCAAGAACTTTGGTGGCTTCCACATCGATCTGACATACGGAGTGTTCCTGAGGCAAACATGAAGACAGGCTTTTTTTTATTGATTAGCCAGATTGTCTAGCCTCCCTGTTTTGTCTCCTCATTGGCAATTAAGAGAGAAATCCATTGAGGGAGTGGTGGCAGTGAACCTTCCCCTCTGATACTTTAACCAGGCCCCTTAGTTAATTTGAGAAATTGTTCTGTATCGACCTTGCTTTGAAGCAGGATTTCATCCTATGGCCCCATCAGTAATACATATACATCTTCCTCTTAGGAAGCAGGCTTCTTCTAACTGTAGCATCTTTTGTTTCTTATTTACAATCCAAATCCTATCATTGATTCCAGTAATCTTTCCTGCACCATGAGCTGTCATTTCCTTGAGGGGAAGCCTGGGTGGGTTTGGTGGGTTTTTTTTGGGTTTTTTTTTGTTTGTTTGTTTGGTTTTTTTTTTTTTTTTTTTGGTTTGTTTTTGTTTTTTTGGGTTTTGGTTTTTTTTTGGTTTGGTTGTTGTTTTTTTGGGTTTTGGTTTTTTTTTGGTTTGGTTGTTGTTTTTTTGGGTTTTGGCTTTTTTTTTGGTTTTTTGGGTTTTTTTTAACCAAGAAAATTCATATTAAAAATAGCAATCTAGGACATTTGAGGGACAAAGGAGGCCAATTCTTGATGTGTTTTTAACATCCAGATAGTAAAGAGGCCACAGTGTTCCCCAGCCTGAAACTAAGACTGAACCTAAAACAGAACCCGAACATCCATTTTGGTGACTTAACTAAACTACGGGGATTAGCTTTCTACTACCTAAAACACGATTGTGCAGGTTAGGATGGTGATTTTTTATTCAAGAACACAGCATTTGGATGTTTTCTTACACATGTGACTCCTTTTGTGTCTGAGCAATGGAAAAACTGTGCTTGGCTAATGAGAGATGAAGCATTTCCTCACCCCTACCCCAGTAATCACTTATTTAATGCCCTACCCCAAATGAATGTGTTAATCCTTTATCTCCATCTTCCCCATCTCTGGTTTTTTGTCTCATGGAAGGCCAAAACTTGCTTGTCCTTCTCAATGTGAAAGTGATATTTTAGACTTGGAACCATTTAGATAAATAATTGGGATTGTTCATAGTTTATGTCACCATGACTTCACTGCAACTCTGTGATGAAGGGCAAAAGAATTTGGCTGGGGCAGAGGGGATGCCCTGGCCTTGGGGCACCAGCACAGGCTGGCCTGGGGCTGAGCATCCTCCATATCTGGCAACTCTTCCCCCTCTTATGCACATGCATTCAGTTTTGTGTGTGGACGATTCACCTTCCTACTGTGTATGAGTTAAAAGCAAAAATTTTGTCTTTAAAATATTCCTTGAGATTTGGTAAATGGATGTGCCAGGGAAGCTCTGTGTGAGCAGAAGTATGATTTAGCATCTGTTCTCCCTGTTAGAAAGTGCCCTGTTGTACTTGGGGTGCCAAGGAGGATTTGGCAGGGGGGAAAGGTTTGACTCACCCAGGTGCCATCCCCATCAGCACGGAGGATTTACAAACCTGGCATCCTCTCTTTCCATCTCCAAATCACAGCACAGAGTGAAACGCAGTGATACGAAAGATTAGTCTTCATTCGGCAAAGTAATTGCCAAATTAAATTATGCCAGATGGAAAAACTAAAGGCCACGGTGTCAGGGGTCTGTCCATAGCCCTGGGCTTTAGGAAGAGGTAAATACACAGATCTCAGCTGGCGCTGCAGGAGGTACGTGTCCGGCGGAAAGCCGGCGCTCGGACTGTGCCGAATCGATACATGCTATCGAAGGGAGCAGCGCACAGCGTTAGGGCCAACCCAGTGTTATTAGAAAATGATATATTGCACATTAGGATGGATAATTCACGTCGCCTTCATCGGCTCAGACCGTCGTGAAAATCCATAAATCATATTCTCGTTCATGTATCGCCTAAGTGCGATTTGTCACTCGGCATTAGCGGCAGGGCTGCCGCGGATCCCTGCCGCTTCCCAGGCACCGCTCGGAGACCCAAAATGGAGACCCGGCTGCGCTTGGAATCGCGGGGGCAGATCGGATCCCCGGGCTGCGGGCCCCCGGGGAGGGCGGGAGGCGGCTCCCCCGCGCCTATACACGTGTATGGATATAAATATGTGTATGTTCCCGCGTGGCTGCTGCCCCCCGGATCACGCCGTCTCTGCAGGAGCCGCGCGTGGGTGTCGCGCCTCGAGCGCGCGTGGGGAGCGCTCCGAGCCCCGGGATGTGTTGTCCCCCCCGCTGTCTCCGAGGCTTCCTCCGGCCCGCAGAGGCGGACACGGACACGGACACAGACACGGGCGGGCTCGATCTCCTGGGTTTCGCCCGCGTTCCTCGAAGGCAGGAGAGGTGTCCGCTCTGGGGGCTCAGGCGGCGGGGAGAGAAGGGCTAGAGCCGGGCTGCCCTGGGTCGCGTTCAGTGCCGGGCAGCGGCCGCTTCCCTATGGGCATCCAGAGGTCCCCCAGGCAGGAGAGGCACGATCTCCGCTGCCCGCGCCGGGAGCTGGCGGCAGCGGACGGGCAGGTGAGCGGCGGCGCTTCTGCATGGGAAGGGAAGGCAGCGAGGTCCCCGTCCGCATCCAACGGGCAGTGGGATCAGCCAGGGCATTCTGACGAAATTTTTCAATTTTTCTGGAAAACACCCACCGGAACCGCCCCGCCAACTATGCCCCGCGCTGCCACAGAGCCCCGGAGTGGATAAGGAGCCACCCTGAAGGGGAGAACAGGATGCAATTTGGGGGAGAGAGGGCATCTCCCTGCCTGCCGCGCCGGCTGCCGCTTCCCCGTGCCCCGCTCCCGCGGCGAGGCGGCACCGCTTGCCGCAGCCGCACAGCCGGCCGCGGGAGCGCGGGGCCGGGCGGGGAGGGCCG